>NC_064621.1:634771263-637171263 GCF_023898315.1 Schistocerca nitens
AAATTTAAGAAGCGAACGCACTTCTTCGGTCTCTGCGGCCGCTGCCGGTGTAGTATTGTTCTCGCTTTCCGTCAGCTTCATCGTGCCTACAATGTCCCGCTAATGCCGCGATCTTATCATCTATTTGTCTCTTGTTCTCCGCCCCAGTCTGCTTCAATTGTCCGACCTGCTGTTCCAACGCGTGGATCGCTAAACTGTTGTCCGCTATTGTGTTGCTAACGACCGTGGGACAATGCGTTTCCGCCTCCTGGACCCTCGAGAGTACCTGCTGGCGATCTCTTTGGCATTCTTCTCTCAGCTCTTGGAAATTCCTAAGTAGCCTTTCTTCGCTTTCTTTAGATTCGGAATCGCCACTCCGCTTACTCTGTTCTAAGGCTTGCAGACGATCATCGATTTGTTCAAATGTACGGCCTAATTCTTTCATAATATCACTTTTTATTTCACTTGCCAGATTGTTTATTCTTTGTGAGATATCATCGGACACTCTCTGCATCGACTTGTCGACTTTATTTGTCTGCTGGATTAGTTTTTCGTCAATTTGTTCGCTTAGCTCGCGGATCGATTTTTCGGATGATTCTTTTTGTTCTCGGAACGATTTTTCTGATGATTCTTTTTGTTCTCGGAACGATTCTTCTGCTTTCCGCGTCATTTGTTCCCCTAGCTCGCGGATCGATTTTTCGGATGATTCTTTATTTTGTTGCAATAAGGCTTTCATAAGTTCTGCCAAATCAATTTGGTTAGTTGGAGGCAAATTAATTTGTGGCTCTGATGTGAGGCCGTTCGTGCTGTTTTGCATTTCGTCTGAAGTATTTCCCATTGTATTTTCGGAACTGCCCGACGCATTAATATTGGAAATCAAATTATCCCCTTGGTCCATGTTGCTTAAGTTGTCGGACCGCTTACTTTTAGCTTGGTTACGTGTCAGCATTAGTGCAATTTACACCCAGTACGCAACACACTAATCACAATAAATGTGTCCCCCAAAAATTACGACAGTCACACGAAAGATACTCAACCTAGTACGCACTTTTTCACACGCGAAACAAATTTTTTTCTTTGATCGAAACAGTGGCAATTACAAGTGAGAGAAAAAAAAACACACATCTAAACACACACATATAGAATACACGAATATAGAAAACAAAACAACAAGACAAACAACACAACGCCGCTCAACAACGCCGTGAATCTTTTGAAAGTCTGCTCAGAACGACGCAGAAGTTGTTTGAGCGCTGTAGGGAAAAAAAATTAAGATTATAACACGCTCGCAATCTAACGTATCAGAGATTCCAGAGTCTAGCGGAATCACAGAACAGGGTCGCCATGTGTAATATTGCTACATGAATTTGGTATGCTGAGATCGGATGCTAATAGTAGAATAAAAGCGTTACTGCTAGCCAATAGATAATGAAAACGGGTTACAAGCCGTGAGCTGTCTGGGGAGAAGTTAACCGTGCGTTTACTAGGCACACTGTTTCAGGACTGGGTATCTTGTCGAGGTTTACCACATTACCAATCAGACTAACATTTATTATAATCTTTTACAGTCATACAACAACCGGTAATATATATTTATAAAAGGGAGAATTTAAATAAAAAGAAAGAATTCAGTTTATATTTGCAAATTTATTTTAAAGATTGTTCATTGAAATTTCAGGATATTATACGTGAGTTATAACTGAGCTGGTGCCTTATTTACGATTGTGAAAATGTGAGATTGGAATCTTACTGAACACATAAAATATGGAGTCAAGATTGGGAGACTGGATACAACACTGCATTCATAAAACAACACACAAAGAACATTCAAACACATGCAAGAGAAAGTTAATCACTACAAACAGATTCAAATTTTTACCCAAAGAGTTTAAGTTCGTAGCACAATCCTGTCCGTCATGTAATTACCACACACTGGTATACTAAATTCATATTAACTCTTTGTGGAATCTTCCCAAGAAGAATAGCTGAGGGCTACTTTGAGATGATTACACCACATGCTTCACGTGGTCAACTTGGTTTACAGAAAGCGTATAACTCCACAATAATTTTGATAATAAAATAAATTAGCTCGAAAAGCAATTGACAAAAGAAAAACCTTGAACTGGTTATTAATGTCTTACTGTTAACCTGACGGGTCAAACAGTTATATAAGCACGTGGTACTGGTCTCGCAAAGTACATGCCACGTGGGTTGAACATAAAGAAAAGTTGCTATATTCAAAATATTGTCAAGACGAGACGTTATAATCACACAAGCATTTGCATTTAAGATTGATCTTACTTAGAGTTACTGATCAACACGTGGTTCCACTTTACTCACAAAGTAGTAACAAAGCAACTCCCGGAAAATAATATGAACCTCACACGAGAATTACACTACGCTGCAATTTAAGATAACCTTAGATATCTTAGAGCTAAACCCGAAATAAAAGTGATTAAATTCTCAGTTAAGCTGAACTTAACAAATCCATTGTCCTACGGACTTAGCAGACACGCGCTTAGCCGGAGATCTTACCATTTCAGACGCTCGCTACCGCCAGACTGCCACTGCCTACTGCTGGAGTGCAACTCTCCAACTGCCAACTACCACCGAACTCCCCAGCGTGCTCCTGAGAGTCGCTCACAAAGACCAACGGAAGGCGCCAGAGGGGCAGCTTCCTATACCAACATGACAGGGGACGGACCGGACCATACTAAGAATGGAAACCTCTCTGCTTTTAGGAACCGTAGCTACCTGTTTCAACGTTGGTCCTACTGTTCTCTAGCAGACAGCCTTGTCTGCTACCCTCAAGCATGCAGCTACAAACACATTTGATCATTCATCCTCTCACACAGAAGGGAAGGGGGATGACAGTATCTTATCATACACAGTATATAAAAGAAAGCGGATGTAGGTTCCGTATGAGACTGTGTGACATGAATTACATATAAGAATTACATATAAACTGTGCTTTAAAGTGTAGTAGTGTGAGAGATCGTTCTTGTTTACGTGTAAAAGTAACACGTTCCACTACTCAGTCTCCTCCCAGATAGTCAGAAACGCCACAGTAAATATGGAAGAGGAATTTACTCCATAAATGACAACAAATTTGAGAAATCAAACATGAAAGGAATCCAACAGAGACCTTTCATAACCCCAACGCTCCGGGAAAAGACTGTGCAGGGAATTTTCTGGCCATGCTAGGACATTCCCAAGCAGGCTTCTCACACCCTACTTAAACCAAAAGTGTAAAGAAAAAGGCAAAAGGTCACCAGCTACTTGCTAAAACACAATAATTTCAAACATCTTTACAATCTACCAATTTCAAAGAGAGAAAAAAAAACACACAATCTGTGACACCTATTTAAAAGGTCGTGTAGACCTAAATCGGTCAGCAAGTAAAAACAATGGTTCCTGTGTCATTGATATGAAAACAATTTCTGGTTGTTACCCTTATGGAGTTCACCAGTATTTGCTCATTGCAAGAGCCAACTGATCACAGGCAAATTTATGACTGTTTATTAACAAGCAAAATTTATGAAAATAGCAAAGGTGCCACAGCAATTAAAAAAGAACATGAAATAACATCTGTATCATAAAGCAGAACATTAGAATGCACAATCCGCAAAAGCAAAAAAAAATATAAGAGAAAAAAACATGTTTTACAAAGCGGTTATCGCAAAAAAAATTCTATATCTTATAAAACTAATAATCTGTAGAATTAACCTAACTATGTGGCACTAATTTAATCACTCTACAATATTTCAGTTAGTTAGCAAACAATGAGCACTGTGTCATTATACTGAAACTACAATAATTATGTGATTGTTACCCTTAAGGGGTCCCTCAGAATAAATATGCCCCATGCAAAGGCTAATCGATCACAGTCCAATGAGAATGAAAAGCTATCTGACTGATAAAGGAAGCAGTGCCACAGCAATGAATTTACTAAACAAAATAACACAAATCTAATACATCACACAAGAACAAACATTGATCAATAAAACAGTACAATAGTCAACATCTAAAACAAAACACCAATAAATAAAACACCTGCAAAATACAAGAGTCAAAGTTAAAAAAAATATAGAACACCTGCAAAATACAAGAGTCAGAGTTTAATAAACACCAATAAATCGAGTCCCTGCAAAACACACGAGTCAAAGTTTCTGTGACAGAAACACACGTATATGCATTGAACTAAGAACCGTATAATCACTGTTCACTGATACACTCACTAGTTCCACTGTTCCGAGGCACAATATAAGGGTGAGGGAGGGGGTTCGTCGCCGCAGCTGTCAGTAGGGATTTTTGTCCATCTGTTGCGTGCGATCCCGCCGTCTCTGCCCTCTCATGAAGTTTCTCTTGGTGGTCTGTGTCACGTACATCTCGATTTGGTTCCATGTTTGTGTTGTCAAATTCGTGCGGTATCCTCGATTGACACGCCAGGTTGATATTCCTGGGCAAGGATGACACTTCAATGGCTCTTCTTTTGTGCCACCCTTAGCGACCAGAGAACATCGAACCATGATTTACTGTCGCTTGACAGTAGGCATCCGTCAGGAAATGTCGATAGGCGTCGTTGACGTCTGCAAGTTTCTTTGGACAGTACCTGTCGAAAGGCTCCACGCCCTTTGTGTTGTTACACCGCGGCCGTCTCGTCACGGTCGCGTGCGTGAGGTGCGTTGCCAGGAGATGGCTTTCCGCGCGGTGGACCGCTCGCCCATCTCAGGTCATCGCCTCGAGGAAAGGGTCGCCCGGGGCGGCCCCCCATTAGCAGCAGGTACAAGGGAAAGTGTTTGCCGCGTCTTTTGTAGTCGGCCGCGCTCCCGAAGTGGCCTGGCTGGCAGCGTGTCCCGCTGGGAAACCCGCCAGTTTACGACTAGTCCGGCTGCTCCCGCTGTCTCTTAAGAGTTTTGCCGGTTCGCTTTCACGTTCTCAACTGCATTCACAGAAATTTTTCATCATCCTTATGTGATTACACAATGTCATACATAATACCACTTAGTATTGTCTTTCACAATTTTTAAGAACAAAGTGAGACTTAATAAATTTTTTTAATAAAAATAATTAGATGAATCGACAATATAAAATAAAATTTAAATGACTTGACAATGTAAAAATAAAAGTGAAATGACTTGACAGTGTAAAATAAAAATTTAAATGGACTGACAATATCATATTTAAATCCACATCACTAATGTGGTTCACTTACGTTTTAATAAATCAAGCGCTACTTATTAATTCACTAAAATGAATAGGGTTATGCCTTGCGCAAGTATAGGTCAGGAGAGCATGGGGTTCACATGTTATTTACACACACACATGCACACCTGTTGTCTATTCTACAAACTAACTACCCATACACATGCATTACTCATAATTCTACTTCTATCCACTACTAATTAATCCCACAAGCCACTTCAATGCTACTTCAACAAAGTGTTTACACCATTACAGCAATGTTCTAATTCGCCCTCTTCTTGACGCTCGCGGCATACGTCTTGTCACATGATAAATGGAGAAACTTTCCTTAAACATACACAGTAAAAAGAACAATGGTTATTTACACGCAAAAACATTTATACCAGTTCGCACACCTGAAAAGAGACTCGCAATTATACATTTATCATACTCATATATTCACACATAACACAGTAAGAAAATTTCATCTAAAATTACGTTATCACAAGAATTAATCACACAGATGGCTCTGAGAAGGTTAAATTATTTGCATTATACAGGTTATACTACTTTTCTTACCCATTTTGCTTCGATTTCGTTCCTTCCTTACGTTACCTTTCGCTTCCAAATCAGTTATTTCGCCTGTGGTGGTTATTCTGGATTCATTTCTCATGAATGGCAAAATTGTGGTCACCTCTATTCTGTAAAACAGTTTCATCTTAACATATTGAACTTACAACAGACACAAAAGATCCGAATCCTCCTGTAGTTTAAATGACAAATGTTTTGCTTCATCCTTATTACCTTAAACCAAGCTTTCCTTCGTTCCCATAATCAAAATTATTTAATCATCCTCTACCTTCAAGAGGGAAGCTTCCACAGTACAAATCATATAGGCTGCAGTGCATCCCGCACCAGCGAAAACAGTAGGCTGTAATGGTCACAGCATCAGCAAAACACATAAACGTCGCTTTTCTAGGACAAGTATTAACGCAGAATAATTTTTCAGGCTTTGGCTCAACATCAATCAAGACTACAAAAAGGATCCATATTTCCGTTCCATTCTCCATTTGCTGAAAAACTGCTCGTATTTGACTACCACAATAATATTTCAGAGCCACGTAAATTACACAAACCACAATTCTTCTTTCACCTTGAAGGGAATCAATCTACTTACGCAATCCACAGACAGCACTTTACGTACTCAGCTATAAAGAACAAAAAAAAGACATATATCATCAATATTAACAAATCATTGCATATTGGGAAGCCAATGGTTAAACAATCGTATTATCGCATCCTGTTTTCAAGATTCTAAACTTACTCCTTCCTTTCTCAGAGTTCTCCTATCTTAAAATATTCATACAGCACGCATACTATAGTAAGAGATCCTCATTTATACAGACAGATATAGAATAGTAATAGATAGATAGTAGCACTGAAAGCAGAAAATCGGAAACAAGGCTACTAAAGTGCGCGTCATTTATGTTGGCGGCCGAATTTAGGTTCGTTCTGCGCATCTGACGTCACAAAACACAGTCAGCCAATGAACAGAGAACGACGTTGCCAGATCTCGACTGCAGTGCAGAGCATGGACGAGTGTCTTCAGTTTTAGAAACGTTCAGTCATAAATAAAGTAATAGAACAAAAGCAATGTCTTGATAGCAGACTTTCTTTTATAGAAAGTTTGGAAAAAGCATTCTTTATACCATTTGCTTCATATTCTATTAATGAATTAAACAAAACAAGCAATAAGACTCCTAATTCAGGCGATAGCAAGGAAAGGTGTTTGTATCAATCTCACGAACCGCTTTTTCGCAATAAAGAACAGCGGTAATTGTTTATTTCCTATTGTACTTCGACGAAGTGTGAATATTCATAGTCATACCAACGGTGTTTGTCAGTATTTTTGCGTCACGTGTTATACTTCTCAAGTAGGAAGTAACATAGACGAGCTGTGTTAGTGTAATGGTGAAGGTGTTTGACTTCTATGTGAAAGGTTATGAGTTCAATCCTTGTGAGGTGTGTAATATTTTCTTTATTTAAAAACAATATTGAAGTGCCATACTTAATGAATTTTATTCGTTTGAATGCAATTTTTCGAAATTTCTAGTGCTTTGTCTCTTCATTAACCCTTTCGCTGCTGTAGACACGTGCTCCCCGCATTCCGCGCTGTGCACGATTTTGTCATCACTGCACTGCTCGCCTGTGCAGACGCATGGTGTTCCCACTGCTTTGACACACTTATCATTCGATTTCACAAAAACTATTTGGCCCAAAAATTTGATTTTTACACGTCTTCTTGACTGATACCTTTTCCCCATAAATGACTTAATTTTGTTTCGATGTTCAACGCAGTTATTATGCAGCATTAAATGTAGTAAACCATTGCACGAAATTTTGAAGAATTTGCAGAGGTAAAAGTCCATAGCGTATACTTTCCGTATGGTCGATTTTAGTTGCCACAGTGTTGAGAATGAAATGTGGATAAGATACCTAAATTTCATATAAAATTTACTGTATAACAACATCTCATTTAATTTAAGTACCACATAGGTGTCGTATGTAATATTGAGAAATATTCCATCTTTCGCGACTGTAATAAAAGTTTTATTTACACCTGGCGCGTTTGGCTTTATTTTAAAGCACTTCAATCAATGAAAGGATGGCACATACACAATGGTACTCATGTTGTCTTTCTTATTTTTGTTCCACAGTCGCAGTTTTACCAATGCTATTGAAATATATTCCTCTTCTGCAACTGTAATAAGCGACTTATTTAGACCAGATGCGTATCTCTCTTTTGAAGCATCTTCAGTGGACAGTATTTTGTCTCCTCCATTGCCAAGTCACCTTTCGTAGTTTTGCTCTGCGGTAACACAATATTCAACGTTTGTGTTGGCTGATCAGTGTTTTAGCAAATAAATGTTGTTTGTGTGTGCCACACACAAAAATTATATTTGACATAGCTCAGGGGACTTCACTGATAGACGGTATATTCAAGTCCTAATGTTTTTGTAAGTCTACAGTTTTGTTTAATGTATTTTGTGTACTGCCTTTTGATTGATTGAAGTGCTTTAAAATAAAGCCAAACGTACCTGGTGTAAATAAAAGTTTTGTTACAGTCGCGAAAGATGGAATATTTCTCAATATTACATACGACACCTATGTGGTACTTAAATTAAATGAGATATTGTTACACAGCAAATTTTATATGAAATTTGGGTATCTTGTCCACATTTCATTCTCAACATTGTGGCAACTAAAATCGACCATACGGAAAGTATACTCTATGAACTTTTACCTCTGCAAACTCTTCAAAATTTCGTGCAATGGTTAACTATATTTAATGCTGCATAATAACTGCGTTGAACATCGAAACAAAATTAAGTCATTTATGGGGGGAAGGTATCAGTCAAGAAGATGTGTAAAAATCAAATTTTTGGGCCAAATAGTTTTTGTGGAATCGAATGATAAGAGTGTCAAAGCAGTCGGAACACCATGTGTCTGCACAGGCGAGCAGTGCAGTGATAAAATCGCGCACAGCGCGGAATGCAGGGAGCACGTCTTTGTAGCAGCGAAAGGGTTAATGCGGTCGTGGTGGCTTTACTTCATGTACTGCGCGCTCCCCCCTAAACGTAAGTTTACGAACTATGCTATACTATGGCGCTGCTTCTCTTGGCGCGTGCGTCGTGTGCAACTGGCAACGCAGCAATCTCCCGCGTCTGGGCGGGCATGCGCTAGCCGCCAAGATAAAAGAATTCAACTATAACAGCTGGGGACCTGGGTTTGCCAGACCCATAATACCCACAGATCGGATATTCCCCTGAGTTTTTGCACTAATTCAGCAACGATCTTGCTTCTCTCAGGAGCGACTCTTTTCAATTGACACAAAAAATATATAAACAGCATTTCACTGGTTCACAAAGAAACCTTTTATCTTCACATTTGGAACCAACCTAAATCCTAATTGCACAAGGAAAGAAAAAAAAGCTAGAAACATCACATAGAAACATCTTTATCATTATTTTTTACTAACATATTATTCAAAATGCATACGTCACAAATTTAAACTAATCAATTCTTTCTCTTCTCCGTCCTCTCTACTTCTCACTGTCCTTTCTACACATTTGCCATGTCGCTCATTTGTTCCGATTTGGCGCCTTCTGGGCTGATCGTTTGTCATTGCCGGTTTCGTTCATTTCCATTTACTGGATTATGTCTAGGGTTGGCCGGCCGAATTTCAACATCATGTGGGGCTCCGCCTACAATCCTACTCCCACCGTGTTCATCGTAGTAACGATGCTGGTTGCCGTACCTGTTGCGTTCACGATCTTGTCTACGTCCTCGATCATTTCTGTTGTTCCACCTGTGCTCGCGAGTGTTACCCCAGTTTCTATACGGCCTGTCCCGATAATTGTTTCGTTCGCGTCGCGACGACCAGTCACGCCGTTGATTAGTAATACGGCCACGACTGCGATCGCGCTGCTGTGCCCCGTAATAACTTTGTGCCTGATTAGGCGGACATTCTGTTGTATTGTATTCCATCTCTTGGAGAAGCGTTTTAAACGTTTCCACGTCCTCTTTGCATCGTCCCGCAAGAATGACGTGCCGCAAGTGCATCGGCAATTTGGTGATGCATATCCTAATTAGTTCCGCAGGTCCGTATGGGTCGTATAAAAATTGATTTGCCTGCAGCATGTGGTCGAATAGGCGTGCAGGGCTGCCGAAACCAGACTGGTTCAAATTTGGCAGCATAATTATGCCATGTTTGACCATATCTTGTGCCGCTTCCGACCAATATGCGGAGAGAAAGGCTTGTCGAAACTCCCGAGTGGAGTTGCAGTGACGCGCTGCCGACCTCATGCGACTCACCGGTTCGCCTTCCAGATAGCCACACATATATTCTATCTTATGTGAACTTGCCCAGTCGGGAGGAAGACAGAACTCAAATTGCTCGAGCCATGCTCGTGGATGTATGCCTTTTTGAGAATTTCGGAATATCTCAAACTTTCTTACCGTAAGGAAATGTTTGAAATCAAATCCCCGCATTTCCTTCCAGCGAGGCCCTTGTATGTTTTTATTCGTCTCATGTCTGCCCCTTAAATTACATTCTTCCCTGTCGTCAAAATCTCCCTCGTGGCCGGAGTCCCTCTCTGCACTGTTCGTACGGCTATTTTTATTGCTATTGGCGAGTTCGGAATCACACGCCATGCGGTTTTCCAGATGCGCCACGCGTTCTTGTAAATCGCCTGTTACAGCTTTGTGCTGTCTGTTCACTTCAAACTGTCCCTTCTGAAATTTAAGAAGCGAACGCACTTCTTCGGTCTCTGCGGCCGCTGCCGGTGTAGTATTGTTCTCGCTTTCCGTCAGCTTCATCGTGCCTACAATGTCCGCTAATGCCGCGATCTTATCATCTATTTGTCTCTTGTTCTCCGCCCCAGTCTGCTTCAATTGTCCGACCTGCTGTTCCAACGCGTGGATCGCTAAACTGTTGTCCGCTATTGTGTTGCTAACGACCGTGGGACAATGCGTTTCCGCCTCCTGGACCCTCGAGAGTACCTGCTGGCGATCTCTTTGGCATTCTTCTCTCAGCTCTTGGAAATTCCTAAGTAGCCTTTCTTCGCTTTCTTTAGATTCGGAATCGCCACTCCGCTTACTCTGTTCTAAGGCTTGCAGACGATCATCGATTTGTTCAAATGTACGGCCTAATTCTTTCATAATATCACTTTTTATTTCACTTGCCAGATTGTTTATTCTTTGTGAGATATCATCGGACACTCTCTGCATCGACTTGTCGACTTTATTTGTCTGCTGGATTAGTTTTTCGTCAATTTGTTCGCTTAGCTCGCGGATCGATTTTTCGGATGATTCTTTTTGTTCTCGGAACGATTTTTCTGATGATTCTTTTTGTTCTCGGAACGATTCTTCTGCTTTCCGCGTCATTTGTTCCCCTAGCTCGCGGATCGATTTTTCGGATGATTCTTTATTTTGTTGCAATAAGGCTTTCATAAGTTCTGCCAAATCAATTTGGTTAGTTGGAGGCAAATTAATTTGTGGCTCTGATGTGAGGCCGTTCGTGCTGTTTTGCATTTCGTCTGAAGTATTTCCCATTGTATTTTCGGAACTGCCCGACGCATTAATATTGGAAATCAAATTATCCCCTTGGTCCATGTTGCTTAAGTTGTCGGACCGCTTACTTTTAGCTTGGTTACGTGTCAGCATTAGTGCAATTTACACCCAGTACGCAACACACTAATCACAATAAATGTGTCCCCCAAAAATTACGACAGTCACACGAAAGATACTCAACCTAGTACGCACTTTTTCACACGCGAAACAAATTTTTTTCTTTGATCGAAACAGTGGCAATTACAAGTGAGAGAAAAAAAAACACACATCTAAACACACACATATAGAATACACGAATATAGAAAACAAAACAACAAGACAAACAACACAACGCCGCTCAACAACGCCGTGAATCTTTTGAAAGTCTGCTCAGAACGACGCAGAAGTTGTTTGAGCGCTGTAGGGAAAAAAAATTAAGATTATAACACGCTCGCAATCTAACGTATCAGAGATTCCAGAGTCTAGCGGAATCACAGAACAGGGTCGCCATGTGTAATATTGCTACATGAATTTGGTATGCTGAGATCGGATGCTAATAGTAGAATAAAAGCGTTACTGCTAGCCAATAGATAATGAAAACGGGTTACAAGCCGTGAGCTGTCTGGGGAGAAGTTAACCGTGCGTTTACTAGGCACACTGTTTCAGGACTGGGTATCTTGTCGAGGTTTACCACATTACCAATCAGACTAACATTTATTATAATCTTTTACAGTCATACAACAACCGGTAATATATATTTATAAAAGGGAGAATTTAAATAAAAAGAAAGAATTCAGTTTATATTTGCAAATTTATTTTAAAGATTGTTCATTGAAATTTCAGGATATTATACGTGAGTTATAACTGAGCTGGTGCCTTATTTACGATTGTGAAAATGTGAGATTGGAATCTTACTGAACACATAAAATATGGAGTCAAGATTGGGAGACTGGATACAACACTGCATTCATAAAACAACACACAAAGAACATTCAAACACATGCAAGAGAAAGTTAATCACTACAAACAGATTCAAATTTTTACCCAAAGAGTTTAAGTTCGTAGCACAATCCTGTCCGTCATGTAATTACCACACACTGGTATACTAAATTCATATTAACTCTTTGTGGAATCTTCCCAAGAAGAATAGCTGAGGGCTACTTTGAGATGATTACACCACATGCTTCACGTGGTCAACTTGGTTTACAGAAAGCGTATAACTCCACAATAATTTTGATAATAAAATAAATTAGCTCGAAAAGCAATTGACAAAAGAAAAACCTTGAACTGGTTATTAATGTCTTACTGTTAACCTGACGGGTCAAACAGTTATATAAGCACGTGGTACTGGTCTCGCAAAGTACATGCCACGTGGGTTGAACATAAAGAAAAGTTGCTATATTCAAAATATTGTCAAGACGAGACGTTATAATCACACAAGCATTTGCATTTAAGATTGATCTTACTTAGAGTTACTGATCAACACGTGGTTCCACTTTACTCACAAAGTAGTAACAAAGCAACTCCCGGAAAATAATATGAACCTCACACGAGAATTACACTACGCTGCAATTTAAGATAACCTTAGATATCTTAGAGCTAAACCCGAAATAAAAGTGATTAAATTCTCAGTTAAGCTGAACTTAACAAATCCATTGTCCTACGGACTTAGCAGACACGCGCTTAGCCGGAGATCTTACCATTTCAGACGCTCGCTACCGCCAGACTGCCACTGCCTACTGCTGGAGTGCAACTCTCCAACTGCCAACTACCACCGAACTCCCCAGCGTGCTCCTGAGAGTCGCTCACAAAGACCAACGGAAGGCGCCAGAGGGGCAGCTTCCTATACCAACATGACAGGGGACGGACCGGACCATACTAAGAATGGAAACCTCTCTGCTTTTAGGAACCGTAGCTACCTGTTTCAACGTTGGTCCTACTGTTCTCTAGCAGACAGCCTTGTCTGCTACCCTCAAGCATGCAGCTACAAACACATTTGATCATTCATCCTCTCACACAGAAGGGAAGGGGGATGACAGTATCTTATCATACACAGTATATAAAAGAAAGCGGATGTAGGTTCCGTATGAGACTGTGTGACATGAATTACATATAAGAATTACATATAAACTGTGCTTTAAAGTGTAGTAGTGTGAGAGATCGTTCTTGTTTACGTGTAAAAGTAACACGTTCCACTACTCAGTCTCCTCCCAGATAGTCAGAAACGCCACAGTAAATATGGAAGAGGAATTTACTCCATAAATGACAACAAATTTGAGAAATCAAACATGAAAGGAATCCAACAGAGACCTTTCATAACCCCAACGCTCCGGGAAAAGACTGTGCAGGGAATTTTCTGGCCATGCTAGGACATTCCCAAGCAGGCTTCTCACACCCTACTTAAACCAAAAGTGTAAAGAAAAAGGCAAAAGGTCACCAGCTACTTGCTAAAACACAATAATTTCAAACATCTTTACAATCTACCAATTTCAAAGAGAGAAAAAAAAACACACAATCTGTGACACCTATTTAAAAGGTCGTGTAGACCTAAATCGGTCAGCAAGTAAAAACAATGGTTCCTGTGTCATTGATATGAAAACAATTTCTGGTTGTTACCCTTATGGAGTTCACCAGTATTTGCTCATTGCAAGAGCCAACTGATCACAGGCAAATTTATGACTGTTTATTAACAAGCAAAATTTATGAAAATAGCAAAGGTGCCACAGCAATTAAAAAAGAACATGAAATAACATCTGTATCATAAAGCAGAACATTAGAATGCACAATCCGCAAAAGCAAAAAAAAATATAAGAGAAAAAAACATGTTTTACAAAGCGGTTATCGCAAAAAAAATTCTATATCTTATAAAACTAATAATCTGTAGAATTAACCTAACTATGTGGCACTAATTTAATCACTCTACAATATTTCAGTTAGTTAGCAAACAATGAGCACTGTGTCATTATACTGAAACTACAATAATTATGTGATTGTTACCCTTAAGGGGTCCCTCAGAATAAATATGCCCCATGCAAAGGCTAATCGATCACAGTCCAATGAGAATGAAAAGCTATCTGACTGATAAAGGAAGCAGTGCCACAGCAATGAATTTACTAAACAAAATAACACAAATCTAATACATCACACAAGAACAAACATTGATCAATAAAACAGTACAATAGTCAACATCTAAAACAAAACACCAATAAATAAAACACCTGCAAAATACAAGAGTCAAAGTTAAAAAAAATATAGAACACCTGCAAAATACAAGAGTCAGAGTTTAATAAACACCAATAAATCGAGTCCCTGCAAAACACACGAGTCAAAGTTTCTGTGACAGAAACACACGTATATGCATTGAACTAAGAACCGTATAATCACTGTTCACTGATACACTCACTAGTTCCACTGTTCCGAGGCACAATATAAGGGTGAGGGAGGGGGTTCGTCGCCGCAGCTGTCAGTAGGGATTTTTGTCCATCTGTTGCGTGCGATCCCGCCGTCTCTGCCCTCTCATGAAGTTTCTCTTGGTGGTCTGTGTCACGTACATCTCGATTTGGTTCCATGTTTGTGTTGTCAAATTCGTGCGGTATCCTCGATTGACACGCCAGGTTGATATTCCTGGGCAAGGATGACACTTCAATGGCTCTTCTTTTGTGCCACCCTTAGCGACCAGAGAACATCGAACCATGATTTACTGTCGCTTGACAGTAGGCATCCGTCAGGAAATGTCGATAGGCGTCGTTGACGTCTGCAAGTTTCTTTGGACAGTACCTGTCGAAAGGCTCCACGCCCTTTGTGTTGTTACACCGCGGCCGTCTCGTCACGGTCGCGTGCGTGAGGTGCGTTGCCAGGAGATGGCTTTCCGCGCGGTGGACCGCTCGCCCATCTCAGGTCATCGCCTCGAGGAAAGGGTCGCCCGGGGCGGCCCCCCATTAGCAGCAGGTACAAGGGAAAGTGTTTGCCGCGTCTTTTGTAGTCGGCCGCGCTCCCGAAGTGGCCTGGCTGGCAGCGTGTCCCGCTGGGAAACCCGCCAGTTTACGACTAGTCCGGCTGCTCCCGCTGTCTCTTAAGAGTTTTGCCGGTTCGCTTTCACGTTCTCAACTGCATTCACAGAAATTTTTCATCATCCTTATGTGATTACACAATGTCATACATAATACCACTTAGTATTGTCTTTCACAATTTTTAAGAACAAAGTGAGACTTAATAAATTTTTTTAATAAAAATAATTAGATGAATCGACAATATAAAATAAAATTTAAATGACTTGACAATGTAAAAATAAAAGTGAAATGACTTGACAGTGTAAAATAAAAATTTAAATGGACTGACAATATCATATTTAAATCCACATCACTAATGTGGTTCACTTACGTTTTAATAAATCAAGCGCTACTTATTAATTCACTAAAATGAATAGGGTTATGCCTTGCGCAAGTATAGGTCAGGAGAGCATGGGGTTCACATGTTATTTACACACACACATGCACACCTGTTGTCTATTCTACAAACTAACTACCCATACACATGCATTACTCATAATTCTACTTCTATCCACTACTAATTAATCCCACAAGCCACTTCAATGCTACTTCAACAAAGTGTTTACACCATTACAGCAATGTTCTAATTCGCCCTCTTCTTGACGCTCGCGGCATACGTCTTGTCACATGATAAATGGAGAAACTTTCCTTAAACATACACAGTAAAAAGAACAATGGTTATTTACACGCAAAAACATTTATACCAGTTCGCACACCTGAAAAGAGACTCGCAATTATACATTTATCATACTCATATATTCACACATAACACAGTAAGAAAATTTCATCTAAAATTACGTTATCACAAGAATTAATCACACAGATGGCTCTGAGAAGGTTAAATTATTTGCATTATACAGGTTATACTACTTTTCTTACCCATTTTGCTTCGATTTCGTTCCTTCCTTACGTTACCTTTCGCTTCCAAATCAGTTATTTCGCCTGTGGTGGTTATTCTGGATTCATTTCTCATGAATGGCAAAATTGTGGTCACCTCTATTCTGTAAAACAGTTTCATCTTAACATATTGAACTTACAACAGACACAAAAGATCCGAATCCTCCTGTAGTTTAAATGACAAATGTTTTGCTTCATCCTTATTACCTTAAACCAAGCTTTCCTTCGTTCCCATAATCAAAATTATTTAATCATCCTCTACCTTCAAGAGGGAAGCTTCCACAGTACAAATCATATAGGCTGCAGTGCATCCCGCACCAGCGAAAACAGTAGGCTGTAATGGTCACAGCATCAGCAAAACACATAAACGTCGCTTTTCTAGGACAAGTATTAACGCAGAATAATTTTTCAGGCTTTGGCTCAACATCAATCAAGACTACAAAAAGGATCCATATTTCCGTTCCATTCTCCATTTGCTGAAAAACTGCTCGTATTTGACTACCACAATAATATTTCAGAGCCACGTAAATTACACAAACCACAATTCTTCTTTCACCTTGAAGGGAATCAATCTACTTACGCAATCCACAGACAGCACTTTACGTACTCAGCTATAAAGAACAAAAAAAAGACATATATCATCAATATTAACAAATCATTGCATATTGGGAAGCCAATGGTTAAACAATCGTATTATCGCATCCTGTTTTCAAGATTCTAAACTTACTCCTTCCTTTGTCAGAGTTCTCCTATCTTAAAATATTCATACAGCACGCATACTATAGTAAGAGATCCTCATTTATACAGACAGATATAGAATAGTAATAGATAGATAGTAGCACTGAAAGCAGAAAATCGGAAACAAGGCTACTAAAGTGCGCGTCATTTATGTTGGCGGCCGAATTTAGGTTCGTTCTGCGCATCTGACGTCACAAAACACAGTCAGCCAATGAACAGAGAACGACGTTGCCAGATCTCGACTGCAGTGCAGAGCATGGACGAGTGTCTTCAGTTTTAGAAACGTTCAGTCATAAATAAAGTAATAGAACAAAAGCAATGTCTTGATAGCAGACTTTCTTTTATAGAAAGTTTGGAAAAAGCATTCTTTATACCATTTGCTTCATATTCTATTAATGAATTAAACAAAACAAGCAATAAGACTCCTAATTCAGGCGATAGCAAGGAAAGGTGTTTGTATCAATCTCACGAACCGCTTTTTCGCAATAAAGAACAGCGGTAATTGTTTATTTCCTATTGTACTTCGACGAAGTGTGAATATTCATAGTCATACCAACGGTGTTTGTCAGTATTTTTGCGTCACGTGTTATACTTCTCAAGTAGGAAGTAACATAGACGAGCTGTGTTAGTGTAATGGTGAAGGTGTTTGACTTCTATGTGAAAGGTTATGAGTTCAATCCTTGTGAGGTGTGTAATATTTTCTTTATTTAAAAACAATATTGAAGTGCCATACTTAATGAATTTTATTCGTTTGAATGCAATTTTTCGAAATTTCTAGTGCTTTGTCTCTTCATTAACCCTTTCGCTGCTGTAGACACGTGCTCCCCGCATTCCGCGCTGTGCACGATTTTGTCATCACTGCACTGCTCGCCTGTGCAGACGCATGGTGTTCCCACTGCTTTGACACACTTATCATTCGATTTCACAAAAACTATTTGGCCCAAAAATTTGATTTTTACACGTCTTCTTGACTGATACCTTTTCCCCATAAATGACTTAATTTTGTTTCGATGTTCAACGCAGTTATTATGCAGCATTAAATGTAGTAAACCATTGCACGAAATTTTGAAGAATTTGCAGAGGTAAAAGTCCATAGCGTATACTTTCCGTATGGTCGATTTTAGTTGCCACAGTGTTGAGAATGAAATGTGGATAAGATACCTAAATTTCATATAAAATTTACTGTATAACAACATCTCATTTAATTTAAGTACCACATAGGTGTCGTATGTAATATTGAGAAATATTCCATCTTTCGCGACTGTAATAAAAGTTTTATTTACACCTGGCGCGTTTGGCTTTATTTTAAAGCACTTCAATCAATGAAAGGATGGCACATACACAATGGTACTCATGTTGTCTTTCTTATTTTTGTTCCACAGTCGCAGTTTTACCAATGCTATTGAAATATATTCCTCTTCTGCAACTGTAATAAGCGACTTATTTAGACCAGATGCGTATCTCTCTTTTGAAGCATCTTCAGTGGACAGTATTTTGTCTCCTCCATTGCCAAGTCACCTTTCGTAGTTTTGCTCTGCGGTAACACAATATTCAACGTTTGTGTTGGCTGATCAGTGTTTTAGCAAATAAATGTTGTTTGTGTGTGCCACACACAAAAATTATATTTGACATAGCTCAGGGGACTTCACTGATAGACGGTATATTCAAGTCCTAATGTTTTTGTAAGTCTACAGTTTTGTTTAATGTATTTTGTGTACTGCCTTTTGATTGATTGAAGTGCTTTAAAATAAAGCCAAACGTACCTGGTGTAAATAAAAGTTTTGTTACAGTCGCGAAAGATGGAATATTTCTCAATATTACATACGACACCTATGTGGTACTTAAATTAAATGAGATATTGTTACACAGCAAATTTTATATGAAATTTGGGTATCTTGTCCACATTTCATTCTCAACATTGTGGCAACTAAAATCGACCATACGGAAAGTATACTCTATGAACTTTTACCTCTGCAAACTCTTCAAAATTTCGTGCAATGGTTAACTATATTTAATGCTGCATAATAACTGCGTTGAACATCGAAACAAAATTAAGTCATTTATGGGGGGAAGGTATCAGTCAAGAAGATGTGTAAAAATCAAATTTTTGGGCCAAATAGTTTTTGTGGAATCGAATGATAAGAGTGTCAAAGCAGTCGGAACACCATGTGTCTGCACAGGCGAGCAGTGCAGTGATAAAATCGCGCACAGCGCGGAATGCAGGGAGCACGTCTTTGTAGCAGCGAAAGGGTTAATGCGGTCGTGGTGGCTTTACTTCATGTACTGCGCGCTCCCCCCTAAACGTAAGTTTACGAACTATGCTATACTATGGCGCTGCTTCTCTTGGCGCGTGCGTCGTGTGCAACTGGCAACGCAGCAATCTCCCGCGTCTGGGCGGGCATGCGCTAGCCGCCAAGATAAAAGAATTCAACTATAACAGCTGGGGACCTGGGTTTGCCAGACCCATAATACCCACAGATCGGATATTCCCCTGAGTTTTTGCACTAATTCAGCAACGATCTTGCTTCTCTCAGGAGCGACTCTTTTCAATTGACACAAAAAATATATAAACAGCATTTCACTGGTTCACAAAGAAACCTTTTATCTTCACATTTGGAACCAACCTAAATCCTAATTGCACAAGGAAAGAAAAAAAAGCTAGAAACATCACATAGAAACATCTTTATCATTATTTTTTACTAACATATTATTCAAAATGCATACGTCACAAATTTAAACTAATCAATTCTTTCTCTTCTCCGTCCTCTCTACTTCTCACTGTCCTTTCTACACATTTGCCATGTCGCTCATTTGTTCCGATTTGGCGCCTTCTGGGCTGATCGTTTGTCATTGCCGGTTTCGTTCATTTCCATTTACTGGATTATGTCTAGGGTTGGCCGGCCGAATTTCAACATCATGTGGGGCTCCGCCTACAATCCTACTCCCACCGTGTTCATCGTAGTAACGATGCTGGTTGCCGTACCTGTTGCGTTCACGATCTTGTCTACGTCCTCGATCATTTCTGTTGTTCCACCTGTGCTCGCGAGTGTTACCCCAGTTTCTATACGGCCTGTCCCGATAATTGTTTCGTTCGCGTCGCGACGACCAGTCACGCCGTTGATTAGTAATACGGCCACGACTGCGATCGCGCTGCTGTGCCCCGTAATAACTTTGTGCCTGATTAGGCGGACATTCTGTTGTATTGTATTCCATCTCTTGGAGAAGCGTTTTAAACGTTTCCACGTCCTCTTTGCATCGTCCCGCAAGAATGACGTGCCGCAAGTGCATCGGCAATTTGGTGATGCATATCCTAATTAGTTCCGCAGGTCCGTATGGGTCGTATAAAAATTGATTTGCCTGCAGCATGTGGTCGAATAGGTGTGCAGGGCTGCCGAAACCAGACTGGTTCAAATTTGGCAGCATAATTATGCCATGTTTGACCATATCTTGTGCCGCTTCCGACCAATATGCGGAGAGAAAGGCTTGTCGAAACTCCCGAGTGGAGTTGCAGTGACGCGCTGCCGACCTCATGCGACTCACCGGTTCGCCTTCCAGATAGCCACACATATATTCTATCTTATGTGAACTTGCCCAGTCGGGAGGAAGACAGAACTCAAATTGCTCGAGCCATGCTCGTGGATGTATGCCTTTTTGAGAATTTCGGAATATCTCAAACTTTCTTACCGTAAGGAAATGTTTGAAATCAAATCCCCGCATTTCCTTCCGGCGAGGCCCTTGTATGTTTTTATTCGTCTCATGTCTGCCCCTTAAATTACATTCTTCCCTGTCGTCAAAATCTCCCTCGTGGCCGGAGTCCCTCTCTGCACTGTTCGTACGGCTATTTTTATTGCTATTGGCGAGTTCGGAATCACACGCCATGCGGTTTTCCAGATGCGCCACGCGTTCTTGTAAATCGCCTGTTACAGCTTTGTGCTGTCTGTTCACTTCAAACTGTCCCTTCTGAAATTTAAGAAGCGAACGCACTTCTTCGGTCTCTGCGGCCGCTGCCGGTGTAGTATTGTTCTCGCTTTCCGTCAGCTTCATCGTGCCTACAATGTCCGCTAATGCCGCGATCTTATCATCTATTTGTCTCTTGTTCTCCGCCCCAGTCTGCTTCAATTGTCCGACCTGCTGTTCCAACGCGTGGATCGCTAAACTGTTGTCCGCTATTGTGTTGCTAACGACCGTGGGACAATGCGTTTCCGCCTCCTGGACCCTCGAGAGTACCTGCTGGCGATCTCTTTGGCATTCTTCTCTCAGCTCTTGGAAATTCCTAAGTAGCCTTTCTTCGCTTTCTTTAGATTCGGAATCGCCACTCCGCTTACTCTGTTCTAAGGCTTGCAGACGATCATCGATTTGTTCAAATGTACGGCCTAATTCTTTCATAATATCACTTTTTATTTCACTTGCCAGATTGTTTATTCTTTGTGAGATATCATCGGACACTCTCTGCATCGACTTGTCGACTTTATTTGTCTGCTGGATTAGTTTTTCGTCAATTTGTTCGCTTAGCTCGCGGATCGATTTTTCGGATGATTCTTTTTGTTCTCGGAACGATTTTTCTGATGATTCTTTTTGTTCTCGGAACGATTCTTCTGCTTTCCGCGTCATTTGTTCCCCTAGCTCGCGGATCGATTTTTCGGATGATTCTTTATTTTGTTGCAATAAGGCTTTCATAAGTTCTGCCAAATCAATTTGGTTAGTTGGAGGCAAATTAATTTGTGGCTCTGATGTGAGGCCGTTCGTGCTGTTTTGCATTTCGTCTGAAGTATTTCCCATTGTATTTTCGGAACTGCCCGACGCATTAATATTGGAAATCAAATTATCCCCTTGGTCCATGTTGCTTAAGTTGTCGGACCGCTTACTTTTAGCTTGGTTACGTGTCAGCATTAGTGCAATTTACACCCAGTACGCAACACACTAATCACAATAAATGTGTCCCCCAAAAATTACGACAGTCACACGAAAGATACTCAACCTAGTACGCACTTTTTCACACGCGAAACAAATTTTTTTCTTTGATCGAAACAGTGGCAATTACAAGTGAGAGAAAAAAAAACACACATCTAAACACACACATATAGAATACACGAATATAGAAAACAAAACAACAAGACAAACAACACAACGCCGCTCAACAACGCCGTGAATCTTTTGAAAGTCTGCTCAGAACGACGCAGAAGTTGTTTGAGCGCTGTAGGGAAAAAAAATTAAGATTATAACACGCTCGCAATCTAACGTATCAGAGATTCCGGAGTCTAGCGGAATCACAGAACAGGGTCGCCATGTGTAATATTGCTACATGAATTTGGTATGCTGAGATCGGATGCTAATAGTAGAATAAAAGCGTTACTGCTAGCCAATAGATAATGAAAACGGGTTACAAGCCGTGAGCTGTCTGGGGAGAAGTTAACCGTGCGTTTACTAGGCACACTGTTTCAGGACTGGGTATCTTGTCTAGGTTTACCACATTACCAATCAGACTAACATTTATTATAATCTTTTACAGTCATACAACAACCGGTAATATATATTTATAAAAGGGAGAATTTAAATAAAAAGAAAGAATTCAGTTTATATTTGCAAATTTATTTTAAAGATTGTTCATTGAAATTTCAGGATATTATACGTGAGTTATAACTGAGCTGGTGCCTTATTTACGATTGTGAAAATGTGAGATTGGAATCTTACTGAACACATAAAATATGGAGTCAAGATTGGGAGACTGGATACAACACTGCATTCATAAAACAACACACAAAGAACATTCAAACACATGCAAGAGAAAGTTAATCACTACAAACAGATTCAAATTTTTACCCAAAGAGTTTAAGTTCGTAGCACAATCCTGTCCGTCATGTAATTACCACACACTGGTATACTAAATTCATATTAACTCTTTGTGGAATCTTCCCAAGAAGAATAGCTGAGGGCTACTTTGAGATGATTACACCACATGCTTCACGTGGTCAACTTGGTTTACAGAAAGCGTATAACTCCACAATAATTTTGATAATAAAATAAATTAGCTCGAAAAGCAATTGACAAAAGAAAAACCTTGAACTGGTTATTAATGTCTTACTGTTAACCTGACGGGTCAAACAGTTATATAAGCACGTGGTACTGGTCTCGCAAAGTACATGCCACGTGGGTTGAACATAAAGAAAAGTTGCTATATTCAAAATATTGTCAAGACGAGACGTTATAATCACACAAGCATTTGCATTTAAGATTGATCTTACTTAGAGTTACTGATCAACACGTGGTTCCACTTTACTCACAAAGTAGTAACAAAGCAACTCCCGGAAAATAATATGAACCTCACACGAGAATTACACTACGCTGCAATTTAAGATAACCTTAGATATCTTAGAGCTAAACCCGAAATAAAAGTGATTAAATTCTCAGTTAAGCTGAACTTAACAAATCCATTGTCCTACGGACTTAGCAGACACGCGCTTAGCCGGAGATCTTACCATTTCAGACGCTCGCTACCGCCAGACTGCCACTGCCTACTGCTGGAGTGCAACTCTCCAACTGCCAACTACCACCGAACTCCCCAGCGTGCTCCTGAGAGTCGCTCACAAAGACCAACGGAAGGCGCCAGAGGGGCAGCTTCCTATACCAACATGACAGGGGACGGACCGGACCATACTAAGAATGGAAACCTCTCTGCTTTTAGGAACCGTAGCTACCTGTTTCAACGTTGGTCCTACTGTTCTCTAGCAGACAGCCTTGTCTGCTACCCTCAAGCATGCAGCTACAAACACATTTGATCATTCATCCTCTCACACAGAAGGGAAGGGGGATGACAGTATCTTATCATACACAGTATATAAAAGAAAGCGGATGTAGGTTCCGTATGAGACTGTGTGACATGAATTACATATAAGAATTACATATAAACTGTGCTTTAAAGTGTAGTAGTGTGAGAGATCGTTCTTGTTTACGTGTAAAAGTAACACGTTCCACTACTCAGTCTCCTCCCAGATAGTCAGAAACGCCACAGTAAATATGGAAGAGGAATTTACTCCATAAATGACAACAAATTTGAGAAATCAAACATGAAAGGAATCCAACAGAGACCTTTCATAACCCCAACGCTCCGGGAAAAGACTGTGCAGGGAATTTTCTGGCCATGCTAGGACATTCCCAAGCAGGCTTCTCACACCCTACTTAAACCAAAAGTGTAAAGAAAAAGGCAAAAGGTCACCAGCTACTTGCTAAAACACAATAATTTCAAACATCTTTACAATCTACCAATTTCAAAGAGAGAAAAAAAAACACACAATCTGTGACACCTATTTAAAAGGTCGTGTAGACCTAAATCGGTCAGCAAGTAAAAACAATGGTTCCTGTGTCATTGATATGAAAACAATTTCTGGTTGTTACCCTTATGGAGTTCACCAGTATTTGCTCATTGCAAGAGCCAACTGATCACAGGCAAATTTATGACTGTTTATTAACAAGCAAAATTTATGAAAATAGCAAAGGTGCCACAGCAATTAAAAAAGAACATGAAATAACATCTGTATCATAAAGCAGAACATTAGAATGCACAATCCGCAAAAGCAAAAAAAATATAAGAGAAAAAAACATGTTTTACAAAGCGGTTATCGCAAAAAAAATTCTATATCTTATAAAACTAATAATCTGTAGAATTAACCTAACTATGTGGCACTAATTTAATCACTCTACAATATTTCAGTTAGTTAGCAAACAATGAGCACTGTGTCATTATACTGAAACTACAATAATTATGTGATTGTTACCCTTAAGGGGTCCCTCAGAATAAATATGCCCCATGCAAAGGCTAATCGATCACAGTCCAATGAGAATGAAAAGCTATCTGACTGATAAAGGAAGCAGTGCCACAGCAATGAATTTACTAAACAAAATAACACAAATCTAATACATCACACAAGAACAAACATTGATCAATAAAACAGTACAATAGTCAACATCTAAAACAAAACACCAATAAATAAAACACCTGCAAAATACAAGAGTCAAAGTTAAAAAAAATATAGAACACCTGCAAAATACAAGAGTCAGAGTTTAATAAACACCAATAAATCGAGTCCCTGCAAAACACACGAGTCAAAGTTTCTGTGACAGAAACACACGTATATGCATTGAACTAAGAACCGTATAATCACTGTTCACTGATACACTCACTAGTTCCACTGTTCCGAGGCACAATATAAGGGTGAGGGAGGGGGTTCGTCGCCGCAGCTGTCAGTAGGGATTTTTGTCCATCTGTTGCGTGCGATCCCGCCGTCTCTGCCCTCTCATGAAGTTTCTCTTGGTGGTCTGTGTCACGTACATCTCGATTTGGTTCCATGTTTGTGTTGTCAAATTCGTGCGGTATCCTCGATTGACACGCCAGGTTGATATTCCTGGGCAAGGATGACACTTCAATGGCTCTTCTTTTGTGCCACCCTTAGCGACCAGAGAACATCGAACCATGATTTACTGTCGCTTGACAGTAGGCATCCGTCAGGAAATGTCGATAGGCGTCGTTGACGTCTGCAAGTTTCTTTGGACAGTACCTGTCGAAAGGCTCCACGCCCTTTGTGTTGTTACACCGCGGCCGTCTCGTCACGGTCGCGTGCGTGAGGTGCGTTGCCAGGAGATGGCTTTCCGCGCGGTGGACCGCTCGCCCATCTCAGGTCATCGCCTCGAGGAAAGGGTCGCCCGGGGCGGCCCCCCATTAGCAGCAGGTACAAGGGAAAGTGTTTGCCGCATCTTTTGTAGTCGGCCGCGCTCCCGAAGTGGCCTGGCTGGCAGCGTGTCCCGCTGGGAAACCCGCCAGTTTACGACTAGTCCGGCTGCTCCCGCTGTCTCTTAAGAGTTTTGCCGGTTCGCTTTCACGTTCTCAACTGCATTCACAGAAATTTTTCATCATCCTTATGTGATTACACAATGTCATACATAATACCACTTAGTATTGTCTTTCACAATTTTTAAGAACAAAGTGAGACTTAATAAATTTTTTTAATAAAAATAATTAGATGAATCGACAATATAAAATAAAATTTAAATGACTTGACAATGTAAAAATAAAAGTGAAATGACTTGACAGTGTAAAATAAAAATTTAAATGGACTGACAATATCATATTTAAATCCACATCACTAATGTGGTTCACTTACGTTTTAATAAATCAAGTGCTACTTATTAATTCACTAAAATGAATAGGGTTATGCCTTGCGCAAGTATAGGTCAGGAGAGCATGGGGTTCACATGTTATTTACACACACACATGCACACCTGTTGTCTATTCTACAAACTAACTACCCATACACATGCATTACTCATAATTCTACTTCTATCCACTACTAATTAATCCCACAAGCCACTTCAATGCTACTTCAACAAAGTGTTTACACCATTACAGCAATGTTCTAATTCGCCCTCTTCTTGACGCTCGCGGCATACGTCTTGTCACATGATAAATGGAGAAACTTTCCTTAAACATACACAGTAAAAAGAACAATGGTTATTTACACGCAAAAACATTTATACCAGTTCGCACACCTGAAAAGAGACTCGCAATTATACATTTATCATACTCATATATTCACACATAACACAGTAAGAAAATTTCATCTAAAATTACGTTATCACAAGAATTAATCACACAGATGGCTCTGAGAAGGTTAAATTATTTGCATTATACAGGTTATACTACTTTTCTTACCCATTTTGCTTCGATTTCGTTCCTTCCTTACGTTACCTTTCGCTTCCAAATCAGTTATTTCGCCTGTGGTGGTTATTCTGGATTCATTTCTCATGAATGGCAAAATTGTGGTCACCTCTATTCTGTAAAACAGTTTCATCTTAACATATTGAACTTACAACAGACACAAAAGATCCGAATCCTCCTGTAGTTTAAATGACAAATGTTTTGCTTCATCCTTATTACCTTAAACCAAGCTTTCCTTCGTTCCCATAATCAAAATTATTTAATCATCCTCTACCTTCAAGAGGGAAGCTTCCACAGTACAAATCATATAGGCTGCAGTGCATCCCGCACCAGCGAAAACAGTAGGCTGTAATGGTCACAGCATCAGCAAAACACATAAACGTCGCTTTTCTAGGACAAGTATTAACGCAGAATAATTTTTCAGGCTTTGGCTCAACATCAATCAAGACTACAAAAAGGATCCATATTTCCGTTCCATTCTCCATTTGCTGAAAAACTGCTCGTATTTGACTACCACAATAATATTTCAGAGCCACGTAAATTACACAAACCACAATTCTTCTTTCACCTTGAAGGGAATCAATCTACTTACGCAATCCACAGACAGCACTTTACGTACTCAGCTATAAAGAACAAAAAAAAGACATATATCATCAATATTAACAAATCATTGCATATTGGGAAGCCAATGGTTAAACAATCGTATTATCGCATCCTGTTTTCAAGATTCTAAACTTACTCCTTCCTTTCTCAGAGTTCTCCTATCTTAAAATATTCATACAGCACGCATACTATAGTAAGAGATCCTCATTTATACAGACAGATATAGAATAGTAATAGATAGATAGTAGCACTGAAAGCAGAAAATCGGAAACAAGGCTACTAACAGCTGGGGACCTGGGTTTGCCAGACCCATAATACCCACAGATCGGATATTCCCCTGAGTTTTTGCACTAATTCAGCAACGATCTTGCTTCTCTCAGGAGCGACTCTTTTCAATTGACACAAAAAATATATAAACAGCATTTCACTGGTTCACAAAGAAACCTTTTATCTTCACATTTGGAACCAACCTAAATCCTAATTGCACAAGGAAAGAAAAAAAAGCTAGAAACATCACATAGAAACATCTTTATCATTATTTTTTACTAACATATTATTCAAAATGCATACGTCACAAATTTAAACTAATCAATTCTTTCTCTTCTCCGTCCTCTCTACTTCTCACTGTCCTTTCTACACATTTGCCATGTCGCTCATTTGTTCCGATTTGGCGCCTTCTGGGCTGATCGTTTGTCATTGCCGGTTTCGTTCATTTCCATTTACTGGATTATGTCTAGGGTTGGCCGGCCGAATTTCAACATCATGTGGGGCTCCGCCTACAATCCTACTCCCACCGTGTTCATCGTAGTAACGATGCTGGTTGCCGTACCTGTTGCGTTCACGATCTTGTCTACGTCCTCGATCATTTCTGTTGTTCCACCTGTGCTCGCGAGTGTTACCCCAGTTTCTATACGGCCTGTCCCGATAATTGTTTCGTTCGCGTCGCGACGACCAGTCACGCCGTTGATTAGTAATACGGCCACGACTGCGATCGCGCTGCTGTGCCCCGTAATAACTTTGTGCCTGATTAGGCGGACATTCTGTTGTATTGTATTCCATCTCTTGGAGAAGCGTTTTAAACGTTTCCACGTCCTCTTTGCATCGTCCCGCAAGAATGACGTGCCGCAAGTGCATCGGCAATTTGGTGATGCATATCCTAATTAGTTCCGCAGGTCCGTATGGGTCGTATAAAAATTGATTTGCCTGCAGCATGTGGTCGAATAGGCGTGCAGGGCTGCCGAAACCAGACTGGTTCAAATTTGGCAGCATAATTATGCCATGTTTGACCATATCTTGTGCCGCTTCCGACCAATATGCGGAGAGAAAGGCTTGTCGAAACTCCCGAGTGGAGTTGCAGTGACACGCTGCCGACCTCATGCGACTCGCCGGTTCGCCTTCCAGATAGCCACACATATATTCTATCTTATGTGAACTTGCCCAGTCGGGAGGAAGACAGAACTCAAATTGCTCGAGCCATGCTCGTGGATGTATGCCTTTTTGAGAATTTCGGAATATCTCAAACTTTCTTACCGTAAGGAAATGTTTGAAATCAAATCCCCGCATTTCCTTCCGGCGAGGCCCTTGTATGTTTTTATTCGTCTCATGTCTGCCCCTTAAATTACATTCTTCCCTGTCGTCAAAATCTCCCTCGTGGCCGGAGTCCCTCTCTGCACTGTTCGTACGGCTATTTTTATTGCTATTGGCGAGTTCGGAATCACACGCCATGCGGTTTTCCAGATGTGCCACGCGTTCTTGTAAATCGCCTGTTACAGCTTTGTGCTGTCTGTTCACTTCAAACTGTCCCTTCTGAAATTTAAGAAGCGAACGCACTTCTTCGGTCTCTGCGGCCGCTGCCGGTGTAGTATTGTTCTCGCTTTCCGTCAGCTTCATCGTGCCTACAATGTCCGCTAATGCCGCGATCTTATCATCTATTTGTCTCTTGTTCTCCGCCCCAGTCTGCTTCAATTGTCCGACCTGCTGTTCCAACGCGTGGATCGCTAAACTGTTGTCCGCTATTGTGTTGCTAACGACCGTGGGACAATGCGTTTCCGCCTCCTGGACCCTCGAGAGTACCTGCTGGCGATCTCTTTGGCATTCTTCTCTCAGCTCTTGGAAATTCCTAAGTAGCCTTTCTTCGCTTTCTTTAGATTCGGAATCGCCACTCCGCTTACTCTGTTCTAAGGCTTGCAGACGATCATCGATTTGTTCAAATGTACGGCCTAATTCTTTCATAATATCACTTTTTATTTCACTTGCCAGATTGTTTATTCTTTGTGAGATATCATCGGACACTCTCTGCATCGACTTGTCGACTTTATTTGTCTGCTGGATTAGTTTTTCGTCTATTTGTTCGCCTAGCTCGCGGATCGATTTTTCGGATGATTCTTTTTGTTCTCGGAACGATTTTTCTGATGATTCTTTTTGTTCTCGGAACGATTCTTCTGCTTTCCGCGTCATTTGTTCCCCTAGCTCGCGGATCGATTTTTCGGATGATTCTTTATTTTGTTGCAATAAGGCTTTCATAAGTTCTGCCAAATCAATTTGGTTAGTTGGAGGCAAATTAATTTGTGGCTCTGATGTGAGGCCGTTCGTGCTGTTTTGCATTTCGTCTGAAGTATTTCCCATTGTATTTTCGGAACTGCCCGACGCATTAATATTGGAAATCAAATTATCCCCTTGGTCCATGTTGCTTAAGTTGTCGGACCGCTTACTTTTAGCTTGGTTACGTGTCAGCATTAGTGCAATTTACACCCAGTACGCAACACACTAATCACAATAAATGTGTCCCCCAAAAATTACGACAGTCACACGAAAGATACTCAACCTAGTACGCACTTTTTCACACGCGAAACAAATTTTTTTCTTTGATCGAAACAGTGGCAATTACAAGCGAGAGAGAAAAAACACACATCTAAACACACACATATAGAATACACGAATATAGAAAACAAAACAACAAGACAAACAACACAACGCCGCTCAACAACGCCGTGAATCTTTTGAAAGTCTGCTCAGAACGACGCAGAAGTTGTTTGAGCGCTGTAGGGAAAAAAAATTAAGATTATAACACGCTCGCAATCTAACGTATCAGAGATTCCAGAGTCTAGCGGAATCACAGAACAGGGTCGCCATGTGTAATATTGCTACATGAATTTGGTATGCTGAGATCGGATGCTAATAGTAGAATAAAAGCGTTACTGCTAGCCAATAGATAATGAAAACGGGTTACAAGCCGTGAGCTGTCTGGGGAGAAGTTAACCGTGCGTTTACTAGGCACACTGTTTCAGGACTGGGTATCTTGTCTAGGTTTACCACATTACCAATCAGACTAACATTTATTATAATCTTTTACAGTCATACAACAACCGGTAATATATATTTATAAAAGGGAGAATTTAAATAAAAAGAAAGAATTCAGTTTATATTTGCAAATTTATTTTAAAGATTGTTCATTGAAATTTCAGGATATTATACGTGAGTTATAACTGAGCTGGTGCCTTATTTACGATTGTGAAAATGTGAGATTGGAATCTTACTGAACACATAAAATATGGAGTCAAGATTGGGAGACTGGATACAACACTGCATTCATAAAACAACACACAAAGAACATTCAAACACATGCAAGAGAAAGTTAATCACTACAAACAGATTCAAATATTTACCCAAAGAGTTTAAGTTCGTAGCACAATCCTGTCCGTCATGTAATTACCACACACTGGTATACTAAATTCATATTAACTCTTTGTGGAATCTTCCCAAGAAGAATAGCTGAGGGCTACTTTGAGATGATTACACCACATGCTTCACGTGGTCAACTTGGTTTACAGAAAGCGTATAACTCCACAATAATTTTGATAATAAAATAAATTAGCTCGAAAAGCAATTGACAAAAGAAAAACCTTGAACTGGTTATTAATGTCTTACTGTTAACCTGACGGGTCAAACAGTTATATAAGCACGTGGTACTGGTCTCGCAAAGTACATGCCACGTGGGTTGAACATAAAGAAAAGTTGCTATATTCAAAATATTGTCAAGACGAGACGTTATAATCACACAAGCATTTGCATTTAAGATTGATCTTACTTAGAGTTACTGATCAACACGTGGTTCCACTTTACTCACAAAGTAGTAACAAAGCAACTCCCGGAAAATAATATGAACCTCACACGAGAATTACACTACGCTGCAATTTAAGATAACCTTAGATATCTTAGAGCTAAACCCGAAATAAAAGTGATTAAATTCTCAGTTAAGCTGAACTTAACAAATCCATTGTCCTACGGACTTAGCAGACACGCGCTTAGCCGGAGATCTTACCATTTCAGACGCTCGCTACCGCCAGACTGCCACTGCCTACTGCTGGAGTGCAACTCTCCAACTGCCAACTACCACCGAACTCCCCAGCGTGCTCCTGAGAGTCGCTCACAAAGACCAACGGAAGGCGCCAGAGGGGCAGCTTCCTATACCAACATGACAGGGGACGGACCGGACCATACTAAGAATGGAAACCTCTCTGCTTTTAGGAACCGTAGCTACCTGTTTCAACGTTGGTCCTACTGTTCTCTAGCAGACAGCCTTGTCTGCTACCCTCAAGCATGCAGCTACAAACACATTTGATCATTCATCCTCTCACACAGAAGGGAAGGGGGATGACAGTATCTTATCATACACAGTATATAAAAGAAAGCGGATGTAGGTTCCGTATGAGACTGTGTGACATGAATTACATATAAGAATTACATATAAACTGTGCTTTAAAGTGTAGTAGTGTGAGAGATCGTTCTTGTTTACGTGTAAAAGTAACACGTTCCACTACTCAGTCTCCTCCCAGATAGTCAGAAACGCCACAGTAAATATGGAAGAGGAATTTACTCCATAAATGACAACAAATTTGAGAAATCAAACATGAAAGGAATCCAACAGAGACCTTTCATAACCCCAACGCTCCGGGAAAAGACTGTGCAGGGAATTTTCTGGCCATGCTAGGACATTCCCAAGCAGGCTTCTCACACCCTACTTAAACCAAAAGTGTAAAGAAAAAGGCAAAAGGTCACCAGCTACTTGCTAAAACACAATAATTTCAAACATCTTTACAATCTACCAATTTCAAAGAGAGAAAAAAAAACACACAATCTGTGACACCTATTTAAAAGGTCGTGTAGACCTAAATCGGTCAGCAAGTAAAAACAATGGTTCCTGTGTCATTGATATGAAAACAATTTCTGGTTGTTACCCTTATGGAGTTCACCAGTATTTGCTCATTGCAAGAGCCAACTGATCACAGGCAAATTTATGACTGTTTATTAACAAGCAAAATTTATGAAAATAGCAAAGGTGCCACAGCAATTAAAAAAGAACATGAAATAACATCTGTATCATAAAGCAGAACATTAGAATGCACAATCCGCAAAAGCAAAAAAAAAAATAAGAGAAAAAAACATGTTTTACAAAGCGGTTATCGCAAAAAAAATTCTATATCTTATAAAACTAATAATCTGTAGAATTAACCTAACTATGTGGCACTAATTTAATCACTCTACAATATTTCAGTTAGTTAGCAAACAATGAGCACTGTGTCATTATACTGAAACTACAATAATTATGTGATTGTTACCCTTAAGGGGTCCCTCAGAATAAATATGCCCCATGCAAAGGCTAATCGATCACAGTCCAATGAGAATGAAAAGCTATCTGACTGATAAAGGAAGCAGTGCCACAGCAATGAATTTACTAAACAAAATAACACAAATCTAATACATCACACAAGAACAAACATTGATCAATAAAACAGTACAATAGTCAACATCTAAAACAAAACACCAATAAATAAAACACCTGCAAAATACAAGAGTCAAAGTTAAAAAAAATATAGAACACCTGCAAAATACAAGAGTCAGAGTTTAATAAACACCAATAAATCGAGTCCCTGCAAAACACACGAGTTAAAGTTTCTGTGACAGAAACACACGTATATGCATTGAACTAAGAACCGTATAATCACTGTTCACTGATACACTCACTAGTTCCACTGTTCCGAGGCACAATATAAGGGTGAGGGAGGGGGTTCGTCGCCGCAGCTGTCAGTAGGGATTTTTGTCCATCTGTTGCGTGCGATCCCGCCGTCTCTGCCCTCTCATGAAGTTTCTCTTGGTGGTCTGTGTCACGTACATCTCGATTTGGTTCCATGTTTGTGTTGTCAAATTCGTGCGGTATCCTCGATTGACACGCCAGGTTGATATTCCTGGGCAAGGATGACACTTCAATGGCTCTTCTTTTGTGCCACCCTTAGCGACCAGAGAACATCGAACCATGATTTACTGTCGCTTGACAGTAGGCATCCGTCAGGAAATGTCGATAGGCGTCGTTGACGTCTGCAAGTTTCTTTGGACAGTACCTGTCGAAAGGCTCCACGCCCTTTGTGTTGTTACACCGCGGCCGTCTCGTCACGGTCGCGTGCGTGAGGTGCGTTGCCAGGAGATGGCTTTCCACGCGGTGGACCGCTCGCCCATCTCAGGTCATCGCCTCGAGGAAAGGGTCGCCCGGGGCGGCCCCCCATTAGCAGCAGGTACAAAGGAAAGTGTTTGCCGCGTCTTTTGTAGTCGGCCGCGCTCCCGAAGTGGCCTGGCTGGCAGCGTGTCCCGCTGGGAAACCCGCCAGTTTACGACTAGTCCGGCTGCTCCCGCTGTCTCTTAAGAGTTTTGCCGGTTCGCTTTCACGTTCTCAACTGCATTCACAGAAATTTTTCATCATCCTTATGTGATTACACAATGTCATACATAATACCACTTAGTATTGTCTTTCCCAATTTTTAAGAACAAAGTGAGACTTAATAAATTTTTTTAATAAAAATAATTAAATGAATCGACAATATAAAATAAAATTTAAATGACTTGACAATGTAAAAATAAAAGTGAAATGACTTGACAGTGTAAAATAAAAATTTAAATGGACTGACAATATCATATTTAAATCCACATCACTAATGTGGTTCACTTACGTTTTAATAAATCAAGTGCTACTTATTAATTCACTAAAATGAATAGGGTTATGCCTTGCGCAAGTATAGGTCAGGAGAGCATGGGGTTCACATGTTATTTACACACACACATGCACACCTGTTGTCTATTCTACAAACTAACTACCCATACACATGCATTACTCATAATTCTACTTCTATCCACTACTAATTAATCCCACAAGCCACTTCAATGCTACTTCAACAAAGTGTTTACACCATTACAGCAATGTTCTAATTCGCCCTCTTCTTGACGCTCGCGGCATACGTCTTGTCACATGATAAATGGAGAAACTTTCCTTAAACATACACAGTAAAAAGAACAATGGTTATTTACACGCAAAAACATTTATACCAGTTCGCACACCTGAAAAGAGACTCGCAATTATACATTTATCATACTCATATATTCACACATAACACAGTAAGAAAATTTCATCTAAAATTACGTTATCACAAGAATTAATCACACAGATGGCTCTGAGAAGGTTAAATTATTTGCATTATACAGGTTATACTACTTTTCTTACCCATTTTGCTTCGATTTCGTTCCTTCCTTACGTTACCTTTCGCTTCCAAATCAGTTATTTCGCCTGTGGTGGTTATTCTGGATTCATTTCTCATGAATGGCAAAATTGTGGTCACCTCTATTCTGTAAAACAGTTTCATCTTAACATATTGAACTTACAACAGACACAAAAGATCCGAATCCTCCTGTAGTTTAAATGACAAATGTTTTGCTTCATCCTTATTACCTTAAACCAAGCTTTCCTTCGTTCCCATAATCAAAATTATTTAATCATCCTCTACCTTCAAGAGGGAAGCTTCCACAGTACAAATCATATAGGCTGCAGTGCATCCCGCACCAGCGAAAACAGTAGGCTGTAATGGTCACAGCATCAGCAAAACACATAAACGTCGCTTTTCTAGGACAAGTATTAACGCAGAATAATTTTTCAGGCTTTGGCTCAACATCAATCAAGACTACAAAAAGGATCCATATTTCCGTTCCATTCTCCATTTGCTGAAAAACTGCTCGTATTTGACTACCACAATAATATTTCAGAGCCACGTAAATTACACAAACCACAATTCTTCTTTCACCTTGAAGGGAATCAATCTACTTACGCAATCCACAGACAGCACTTTACGTACTCAGCTATAAAGAACAAAAAAAAGACATATATCATCAATATTAACAAATCATTGCATATTGGGAAGCCAATGGTTAAACAATCGTATTATCGCATCCTGTTTTCAAGATTCTAAACTTACTCCTTCCTTTCTCAGAGTTCTCCTATCTTAAAATATTCATACAGCACGCATACTATAGTAAGAGATCCTCATTTATACAGACAGATATAGAATAGTAATAGATAGATAGTAGCACTGAAAGCAGAAAATCGGAAACAAGGCTACTAACAGCTGGGGACCTGGGTTTGCCAGACCCATAATACCCACAGATCGGATATTCCCCTGAGTTTTTGCACTAATTCAGCAACGATCTTGCTTCTCTCAGGAGCGACTCTTTTCAATTGACACAAAAAATATATAAACAGCATTTCACTGGTTCACAAAGAAACCTTTTATCTTCACATTTGGAACCAACCTAAATCCTAATTGCACAAGGAAAGAAAAAAAAGCTAGAAACATCACATAGAAACATCTTTATCATTATTTTTTACTAACATATTATTCAAAATGCATACGTCACAAATTTAAACTAATCAATTCTTTCTCTTCTCCGTCCTCTCTACTTCTCACTGTCCTTTCTACACATTTGCCATGTCGCTCATTTGTTCCGATTTGGCGCCTTCTGGGCTGATCGTTTGTCATTGCCGGTTTCGTTCATTTCCATTTACTGGATTATGTCTAGGGTTGGCCGGCCGAATTTCAACATCATGTGGGGCTCCGCCTACAATCCTACTCCCACCGTGTTCATCGTAGTAACGATGCTGGTTGCCGTACCTGTTGCGTTCACGATCTTGTCTACGTCCTCGATCATTTCTGTTGTTCCACCTGTGCTCGCGAGTGTTACCCCAGTTTCTATACGGCCTGTCCCGATAATTGTTTCGTTCGCGTCGCGACGACCAGTCACGCCGTTGATTAGTAATACGGCCACGACTGCGATCGCGCTGCTGTGCCCCGTAATAACTTTGTGCCTGATTAGGCGGACATTCTGTTGTATTGTATTCCATCTCTTGGAGAAGCGTTTTAAACGTTTCCACGTCCTCTTTGCATCGTCCCGCAAGAATGACGTGCCGCAAGTGCATCGGCAATTTGGTGATGCATATCCTAATTAGTTCCGCAGGTCCGTATGGGTCGTATAAAAATTGATTTGCCTGCAGCATGTGGTCGAATAGGCGTGCAGGGCTGCCGAAACCAGACTGGTTCAAATTTGGCAGCATAATTATGCCATGTTTGACCATATCTTGTGCCGCTTCCGACCAATATGCGGAGAGAAAGGCTTGTCGAAACTCCCGAGTGGAGTTGCAGTGACGCGCTGCCGACCTCATGCGACTCACCGGTTCGCCTTCCAGATAGCCACACATATATTCTATCTTATGTGAACTTGCCCAGTCGGGAGGAAGACAGAACTCAAATTGCTCGAGCCATGCTCGTGGATGTATGCCTTTTTGAGAATTTCGGAATATCTCAAACTTTCTTACCGTAAGGAAATGTTTGAAATCAAATCCCCGCATTTCCTTCCGGCGAGGCCCTTGTATGTTTTTATTCGTCTCATGTCTGCCCCTTAAATTACATTCTTCCCTGTCGTCAAAATCTCCCTCGTGGCCGGAGTCCCTCTCTGCACTGTTCGTACGGCTATTTTTATTGCTATTGGCGAGTTCGGAATCACACGCCATGCGGTTTTCCAGATGCGCCACGCGTTCTTGTAAATCGCCTGTTACAGCTTTGTGCTGTCTGTTCACTTCAAACTGTCCCTTCTGAAATTTAAGAAGCGAACGCACTTCTTCGGTCTCTGCGGCCGCTGCCGGTGTAGTATTGTTCTCGCTTTCCGTCAGCTTCATCGTGCCTACAATGTCCGCTAATGCCGCGATCTTATCATCTATTTGTCTCTTGTTCTCCGCCCCAGTCTGCTTCAATTGTCCGACCTGCTGTTCCAACGCGTGGATCGCTAAACTGTTGTCCGCTATTGTGTTGCTAATGACCGTGGGACAATGCGTTTCCGCCTCCTGGACCCTCGAGAGTACCTGCTGGCGATCTCTTTGGCATTCTTCTCTCAGCTCTTGGAAATTCCTAAGTAGCCTTTCTTCGCTTTCTTTAGATTCGGAATCGCCACTCCGCTTACTCTGTTCTAAGGCTTGCAGACGATCATCGATTTGTTCAAATGTACGGCCTAATTCTTTCATAATATCACTTTTTATTTCACTTGCCAGATTGTTTATTCTTTGTGAGATATCATCGGACACTCTCTGCATCGACTTGTCGACTTTATTTGTCTGCTGGATTAGTTTTTCGTCAATTTGTTCGCCTAGCTCGCGGATCGATTTTTCGGATGATTCTTTTTGTTCTCGGAACGATTTTTCTGATGATTCTTTTTGTTCTCGGAACGATTCTTCTGCTTTCCGCGTCATTTGTTCCCCTAGCTCGCGGATCGATTTTTCGGATGATTCTTTATTTTGTTGCAATAAGGCTTTCATAAGTTCTGCCAAATCAATTTGGTTAGTTGGAGGCAAATTAATTTGTGGCTCTGATGTGAGGCCGTTCGTGCTGTTTTGCATTTCGTCTGAAGTATTTCCCATTGTATTTTCGGAACTGCCCGACGCATTAATATTGGAAATCAAATTATCCCCTTGGTCCATGTTGCTTAAGTTGTCGGACCGCTTACTTTTAGCTTGGTTACGTGTCAGCATTAGTGCAATTTACACCCAGTACGCAACACACTAATCACAATAAATGTGTCCCCCAAAAATTACGACAGTCACACGAAAGATACTCAACCTAGTACGCACTTTTTCACACGCGAAACAAATTTTTTTCTTTGATCGAAACAGTGGCAATTACAAGCGAGAGAAAAAAAAACACACATCTAAACACACACATATAGAATACACGAATATAGAAAACAAAACAACAAGACAAACAACACAACGCCGCTCAACAACGCCGTGAATCTTTTGAAAGTCTGCTCAGAACGACGCAGAAGTTGTTTGAGCGCTGTAGGGAAAAAAAATTAAGATTATAACACGCTCGCAATCTAACGTATCAGAGATTCCAGAGTCTAGCGGAATCACAGAACAGGGTCGCCATGTGTAATATTGCTACATGAATTTGGTATGCTGAGATTGGATGCTAATAGTAGAATAAAAGCGTTACTGCTAGCCAATAGATAATGAAAACGGGTTACAAGCCGTGAGCTGTCTGGGGAGAAGTTAACCGTGCGTTTACTAGGCACACTGTTTCAGGACTGGGTATCTTGTCTAGGTTTACCACATTACCAATCAGACTAACATTTATTATAATCTTTTACAGTCATACAACAACCGGTAATATATATTTATAAAAGGGAGAATTTAAATAAAAAGAAAGAATTCAGTTTATATTTGCAAATTTATTTTAAAGATTGTTCATTGAAATTTCAGGATATTATACGTGAGTTATAACTGAGCTGGTGCCTTATTTACGATTGTGAAAATGTGAGATTGGAATCTTACTGAACACATAAAATATGGAGTCAAGATTGGGAGACTGGATACAACACTGCATTCATAAAACAACACACAAAGAACATTCAAACACATGCAAGAGAAAGTTAATCACTACAAACAGATTCAAATTTTTACCCAAAGAGTTTAAGTTCGTAGCACAATCCTGTCCGTCATGTAATTACCACACACTGGTATACTAAATTCATATTAACTCTTTGTGGAATCTTCCCAAGAAGAATAGCTGAGGGCTACTTTGAGATGATTACACCACATGCTTCACGTGGTCAACTTGGTTTACAGAAAGCGTATAACTCCACAATAATTTTGATAATAAAATAAATTAGCTCGAAAAGCAATTGACAAAAGAAAAACCTTGAACTGGTTATTAATGTCTTACTGTTAACCTGACGGGTCAAACAGTTATATAAGCACGTGGTACTGGTCTCGCAAAGTACATGCCACGTGGGTTGAACATAAAGAAAAGTTGCTATATTCAAAATATTGTCAAGACGAGACGTTATAATCACACAAGCATTTGCATTTAAGATTGATCTTACTTAGAGTTACTGATCAACACGTGGTTCCACTTTACTCACAAAGTAGTAACAAAGCAACTCCCGGAAAATAATATGAACCTCACACGAGAATTACACTACGCTGCAATTTAAGATAACCTTAGATATCTTAGAGCTAAACCCGAAATAAAAGTGATTAAATTCTCAGTTAAGCTGAACTTAACAAATCCATTGTCCTACGGACTTAGCAGACACGCGCTTAGCCGGAGATCTTACCATTTCAGACGCTCGCTACCGCCAGACTGCCACTGCCTACTGCTGGAGTGCAACTCTCCAACTGCCAACTACCACCGAACTCCCCAGCGTGCTCCTGAGAGTCGCTCACAAAGACCAACGGAAGGCGCCAGAGGGGCAGCTTCCTATACCAACATGACAGGGGACGGACCGGACCATACTAAGAATGGAAACCTCTCTGCTTTTAGGAACCGTAGCTACCTGTTTCAACGTTGGTCCTACTGTTCTCTAGCAGACAGCCTTGTCTGCTACCCTCAAGCATGCAGCTACAAACACATTTGATCATTCATCCTCTCACACAGAAGGGAAGGGGGATGACAGTATCTTATCATACACAGTATATAAAAGAAAGCGGATGTAGGTTCCGTATGAGACTGTGTGACATGAATTACATATAAGAATTACATATAAACTGTGCTTTAAAGTGTAGTAGTGTGAGAGATCGTTCTTGTTTACGTGTAAAAGTAACACGTTCCACTACTCAGTCTCCTCCCAGATAGTCAGAAACGCCACAGTAAATATGGAAGAGGAATTTACTCCATAAATGACAACAAATTTGAGAAATCAAACATGAAAGGAATCCAACAGAGACCTTTCATAACCCCAACGCTCCGGGAAAAGACTGTGCAGGGAATTTTCTGGCCATGCTAGGACATTCCCAAGCAGGCTTCTCACACCCTACTTAAACCAAAAGTGTAAAGAAAAAGGCAAAAGGTCACCAGCTACTTGCTAAAACACAATAATTTCAAACATCTTTACAATCTACCAATTTCAAAGAGAGAAAAAAAAACACACAATCTGTGACACCTATTTAAAAGGTCGTGTAGACCTAAATCGGTCAGCAAGTAAAAACAATGGTTCCTGTGTCATTGATATGAAAACAATTTCTGGTTGTTACCCTTATGGAGTTCACCAGTATTTGCTCATTGCAAGAGCCAACTGATCACAGGCAAATTTATGACTGTTTATTAACAAGCAAAATTTATGAAAATAGCAAAGGTGCCACAGCAATTAAAAAAGAACATGAAATAACATCTGTATCATAAAGCAGAACATTAGAATGCACAATCCGCAAAAGCAAAAAAAAATATAAGAGAAAAAAACATGTTTTACAAAGCGGTTATCGCAAAAAAAATTCTATATCTTATAAAACTAATAATCTGTAGAATTAACCTAACTATGTGGCACTAATTTAATCACTCTACAATATTTCAGTTAGTTAGCAAACAATGAGCACTGTGTCATTATACTGAAACTACAATAATTATGTGATTGTTACCCTTAAGGGGTCCCTCAGAATAAATATGCCCCATGCAAAGGCTAATCGATCACAGTCCAATGAGAATGAAAAGCTATCTGACTGATAAAGGAAGCAGTGCCACAGCAATGAATTTACTAAACAAAATAACACAAATCTAATACATCACACAAGAACAAACATTGATCAATAAAACAGTACAATAGTCAACATCTAAAACAAAACACCAATAAATAAAACACCTGCAAAATACAAGAGTCAAAGTTAAAAAAAATATAGAACACCTGCAAAATACAAGAGTCAGAGTTTAATAAACACCAATAAATCGAGTCCCTGCAAAACACACGAGTCAAAGTTTCTGTGACAGAAACACACGTATATGCATTGAACTAAGAACCGTATAATCACTGTTCACTGATACACTCACTAGTTCCACTGTTCCGAGGCACAATATAAGGGTGAGGGAGGGGGTTCGTCGCCGCAGCTGTCAGTAGGGATTTTTGTCCATCTGTTGCGTGCGATCCCGCCGTCTCTGCCCTCTCATGAAGTTTCTCTTGGTGGTCTGTGTCACGTACATCTCGATTTGGTTCCATGTTTGTGTTGTCAAATTCGTGCGGTATCCTCGATTGACACGCCAGGTTGATATTCCTGGGCAAGGATGACACTTCAATGGCTCTTCTTTTGTGCCACCCTTAGCGACCAGAGAACATCGAACCATGATTTACTGTCGCTTGACAGTAGGCATCCGTCAGGAAATGTCGATAGGCGTCGTTGACGTCTGCAAGTTTCTTTGGACAGTACCTGTCGAAAGGCTCCACGCCCTTTGTGTTGTTACACCGCGGCCGTCTCGTCACGGTCGCGTGCGTGAGGTGCGTTGCCAGGAGATGGCTTTCCACGCGGTGGACCGCTCGCCCATCTCAGGTCATCGCCTCGAGGAAAGGGTCGCCCGGGGCGGCCCCCCATTAGCAGCAGGTACAAGGGAAAGTGTTTGCCGCGTCTTTTGTAGTCGGCCGCGCTCCCGAAGTGGCCTGGCTGGCAGCGTGTCCCGCTGGGAAACCCGCCAGTTTACGACTAGTCCGGCTGCTCCCGCTGTCTCTTAAGAGTTTTGCCGGTTCGCTTTCACGTTCTCAACTGCATTCACAGAAATTTTTCATCATCCTTATGTGATTACACAATGTCATACATAATACCACTTAGTATTGTCTTTCACAATTTTTAAGAACAAAGTGAGACTTAATAAATTTTTTTAATAAAAATAATTAGATGAATCGACAATATAAAATAAAATTTAAATGACTTGACAATGTAAAAATAAAAGTGAAATGACTTGACAGTGTAAAATAAAAATTTAAATGGACTGACAATATCATATTTAAATCCACATCACTAATGTGGTTCACTTACGTTTTAATAAATCAAGTGCTACTTATTAATTCACTAAAATGAATAGGGTTATGCCTTGCGCAAGTATAGGTCAGGAGAGCATGGGGTTCACATGTTATTTACACACACACATGCACACCTGTTGTCTATTCTACAAACTAACTACCCATACACATGCATTACTCATAATTCTACTTCTATCCACTACTAATTAATCCCACAAGCCACTTCAATGCTACTTCAACAAAGTGTTTACACCATTACAGCAATGTTCTAATTCGCCCTCTTCTTGACGCTCGCGGCATACGTCTTGTCACATGATAAATGGAGAAACTTTCCTTAAACATACACAGTAAAAAGAACAATGGTTATTTACACGCAAAAACATTTATACCAGTTCGCACACCTGAAAAGAGACTCGCAATTATACATTTATCATACTCATATATTCACACATAACACAGTAAGAAAATTTCATCTAAAATTACGTTATCACAAGAATTAATCACACAGATGGCTCTGAGAAGGTTAAATTATTTGCATTATACAGGTTATACTACTTTTCTTACCCATTTTGCTTCGATTTCGTTCCTTCCTTACGTTACCTTTCGCTTCCAAATCAGTTATTTCGCCTGTGGTGGTTATTCTGGATTCATTTCTCATGAATGGCAAAATTGTGGTCACCTCTATTCTGTAAAACAGTTTCATCTTAACATATTGAACTTACAACAGACACAAAAGATCCGAATCCTCCTGTAGTTTAAATGACAAATGTTTTGCTTCATCCTTATTACCTTAAACCAAGCTTTCCTTCGTTCCCATAATCAAAATTATTTAATCATCCTCTACCTTCAAGAGGGAAGCTTCCACAGTACAAATCATATAGGCTGCAGTGCATCCCGCACCAGCGAAAACAGTAGGCTGTAATGGTCACAGCATCAGCAAAACACATAAACGTCGCTTTTCTAGGACAAGTATTAACGCAGAATAATTTTTCAGGCTTTGGCTCAACATCAATCAAGACTACAAAAAGGATCCATATTTCCGTTCCATTCTCCATTTGCTGAAAAACTGCTCGTATTTGACTACCACAATAATATTTCAGAGCCACGTAAATTACACAAACCACAATTCTTCTTTCACCTTGAAGGGAATCAATCTACTTACGCAATCCACAGACAGCACTTTACGTACTCAGCTATAAAGAACAAAAAAAAGACATATATCATCAATATTAACAAATCATTGCATATTGGGAAGCCAATGGTTAAACAATCGTATTATCGCATCCTGTTTTCAAGATTCTAAACTTACTCCTTCCTTTCTCAGAGTTCTCCTATCTTAAAATATTCATACAGCACGCATACTATAGTAAGAGATCCTCATTTATACAGACAGATATAGAATAGTAATAGATAGATAGTAGCACTGAAAGCAGAAAATCGGAAACAAGGCTACTAACAGCTGGGGACCTGGGTTTGCCAGACCCATAATACCCACAGATCGGATATTCCCCTGAGTTTTTGCACTAATTCAGCAACGATCTTGCTTCTCTCAGGAGCGACTCTTTTCAATTGACACAAAAAATATATAAACAGCATTTCACTGGTTCACAAAGAAACCTTTTATCTTCACATTTGGAACCAACCTAAATCCTAATTGCACAAGGAAAGAAAAAAAAGCTAGAAACATCACATAGAAACATCTTTATCATTATTTTTTACTAACATATTATTCAAAATGCATACGTCACAAATTTAAACTAATCAATTCTTTCTCTTCTCCGTCCTCTCTACTTCTCACTGTCCTTTCTACACATTTGCCATGTCGCTCATTTGTTCCGATTTGGCGCCTTCTGGGCTGATCGTTTGTCATTGCCGGTTTCGTTCATTTCCATTTACTGGATTATGTCTAGGGTTGGCCGGCCGAATTTCAACATCATGTGGGGCTCCGCCTACAATCCTACTCCCACCGTGTTCATCGTAGTAACGATGCTGGTTGCCGTACCTGTTGCGTTCACGATCTTGTCTACGTCCTCGATCATTTCTGTTGTTCCACCTGTGCTCGCGAGTGTTACCCCAGTTTCTATACGGCCTGTCCCGATAATTGTTTCGTTCGCGTCGCGACGACCAGTCACGCCGTTGATTAGTAATACGGCCACGACTGCGATCGCGCTGCTGTGCCCCGTAATAACTTTGTGCCTGATTAGGCGGACATTCTGTTGTATTGTATTCCATCTCTTGGAGAAGCGTTTTAAACGTTTCCACGTCCTCTTTGCATCGTCCCGCAAGAATGACGTGCCGCAAGTGCATCGGCAATTTGGTGATGCATATCCTAATTAGTTCCGCAGGTCCGTATGGGTCGTATAAAAATTGATTTGCCTGCAGCATGTGGTCGAATAGGCGTGCAGGGCTGCCGAAACCAGACTGGTTCAAATTTGGCAGCATAATTATGCCATGTTTGACCATATCTTGTGCCGCTTCCGACCAATATGCGGAGAGAAAGGCTTGTCGAAACTCCCGAGTGGAGTTGCAGTGACGCGCTGCCGACCTCATGCGACTCACCGGTTCGCCTTCCAGATAGCCACACATATATTCTATCTTATGTGAACTTGCCCAGTCGGGAGGAAGACAGAACTCAAATTGCTCGAGCCATGCTCGTGGATGTATGCCTTTTTGAGAATTTCGGAATATCTCAAACTTTCTTACCGTAAGGAAATGTTTGAAATCAAATCCCCGCATTTCCTTCCGGCGAGGCCCTTGTATGTTTTTATTCGTCTCATGTCTGCCCCTTAAATTACATTCTTCCCTGTCGTCAAAATCTCCCTCGTGGCCGGAGTCCCTCTCTGCACTGTTCGTACGGCTATTTTTATTGCTATTGGCGAGTTCGGAATCACACGCCATGCGGTTTTCCAGATGCGCCACGCGTTCTTGTAAATCGCCTGTTACAGCTTTGTGCTGTCTGTTCACTTCAAACTGTCCCTTCTGAAATTTAAGAAGCGAACGCACTTCTTCGGTCTCTGCGGCCGCTGCCGGTGTAGTATTGTTCTCGCTTTCCGTCAGCTTCATCGTGCCTACAATGTCCGCTAATGCCGCGATCTTATCATCTATTTGTCTCTTGTTCTCCGCCCCAGTCTGCTTCAATTGTCCGACCTGCTGTTCCAACGCGTGGATCGCTAAACTGTTGTCCGCTATTGTGTTGCTAACGACCGTGGGACAATGCGTTTCCGCCTCCTGGACCCTCGAGAGTACCTGCTGGCGATCTCTTTGGCATTCTTCTCTCAGCTCTTGGAAATTCCTAAGTAGCCTTTCTTCGCTTTCTTTAGATTCGGAATCGCCACTCCGCTTACTCTGTTCTAAGGCTTGCAGACGATCATCGATTTGTTCAAATGTACGGCCTAATTCTTTCATAATATCACTTTTTATTTCACTTGCCAGATTGTTTATTCTTTGTGAGATATCATCGGACACTCTCTGCATCGACTTGTCGACTTTATTTGTCTGCTGGATTAGTTTTTCGTCTATTTGTTCGCCTAGCTCGCGGATCGATTTTTCGGATGATTCTTTTTGTTCTCGGAACGATTTTTCTGATGATTCTTTTTGTTCTCGGAACGATTCTTCTGCTTTCCGCGTCATTTGTTCCCCTAGCTCGCGGATCGATTTTTCGGATGATTCTTTATTTTGTTGCAATAAGGCTTTCATAAGTTCTGCCAAATCAATTTGGTTAGTTGGAGGCAAATTAATTTGTGGCTCTGATGTGAGGCCGTTCGTGCTGTTTTGCATTTCGTCTGAAGTATTTCCCATTGTATTTTCGGAACTGCCCGACGCATTAATATTGGAAATCAAATTATCCCCTTGGTCCATGTTGCTTAAGTTGTCGGACTGCTTACTTTTAGCTTGGTTACGTGTCAGCATTAGTGCAATTTACACCCAGTACGCAACACACTAATCACAATAAATGTGTCCCCCAAAAATTACGACAGTCACACGAAAGATACTCAACCTAGTACGCACTTTTTCACACGCGAAACAAATTTTTTTCTTTGATCGAAACAGTGGCAATTACAAGCGAGAGAAAAAAAAACACACATCTAAACACACACATATAGAATACACGAATATAGAAAACAAAACAACAAGACAAACAACACAACGCCGCTCAACAACGCCGTGAATCTTTTGAAAGTCTGCTCAGAACGACGCAGAAGTTGTTTGAGCGCTGTAGGGAAAAAAAATTAAGATTATAACACGCTCGCAATCTAACGTATCAGAGATTCCAGAGTCTAGCGGAATCACAGAACAGGGTCGCCATGTGTAATATTGCTACATGAATTTGGTATGCTGAGATCGGATGCTAATAGTAGAATAAAAGCGTTACTGCTAGCCAATAGATAATGAAAACGGGTTACAAGCCGTGAGCTGTCTGGGGAGAAGTTAACCGTGCGTTTACTAGGCACACTGTTTCAGGACTGGGTATCTTGTCTAGGTTTACCACATTACCAATCAGACTAACATTTATTATAATCTTTTACAGTCATACAACAACCGGTAATATATATTTATAAAAGGGAGAATTTAAATAAAAAGAAAGAATTCAGTTTATATTTGCAAATTTATTTTAAAGATTGTTCATTGAAATTTCAGGATATTATACGTGAGTTATAACTGAGCTGGTGCCTTATTTACGATTGTGAAAATGTGAGATTGGAATCTTACTGAACACATAAAATATGGAGTCAAGATTGGGAGACTGGATACAACACTGCATTCATAAAACAACACACAAAGAACATTCTAACACATGCAAGAGAAAGTTAATCACTACAAACAGATTCAAATTTTTACCCAAAGAGTTTAAGTTCGTAGCACAATCCTGTCCGTCATGTAATTACCACACACTGGTATACTAAATTCATATTAACTCTTTGTGGAATCTTCCCAAGAAGAATAGCTGAGGGCTACTTTGAGATGATTACACCACATGCTTCACGTGGTCAACTTGGTTTACAGAAAGCGTATAACTCCACAATAATTTTGATAATAAAATAAATTAGCTCGAAAAGCAATTGACAAAAGAAAAACCTTGAACTGGTTATTAATGTCTTACTGTTAACCTGACGGGTCAAACAGTTATATAAGCACGTGGTACTGGTCTCGCAAAGTACATGCCACGTGGGTTGAACATAAAGAAAAGTTGCTATATTCAAAATATTGTCAAGACGAGACGTTATAATCACACAAGCATTTGCATTTAAGATTGATCTTACTTAGAGTTACTGATCAACACGTGGTTCCACTTTACTCACAAAGTAGTAACAAAGCAACTCCCGGAAAATAATATGAACCTCACACGAGAATTACACTACGCTGCAATTTAAGATAACCTTAGATATCTTAGAGCTAAACCCGAAATAAAAGTGATTAAATTCTCAGTTAAGCTGAACTTAACAAATCCATTGTCCTACGGACTTAGCAGACACGCGCTTAGCCGGAGATCTTACCATTTCAGACGCTCGCTACCGCCAGACTGCCACTGCCTACTGCTGGAGTGCAACTCTCCAACTGCCAACTACCACCGAACTCCCCAGCGTGCTCCTGAGAGTCGCTCACAAAGACCAACGGAAGGCGCCAGAGGGGCAGCTTCCTATACCAACATGACAGGGGACGGACCGGACCATACTAAGAATGGAAACCTCTCTGCTTTTAGGAACCGTAGCTACCTGTTTCAACGTTGGTCCTACTGTTCTCTAGCAGACAGCCTTGTCTGCTACCCTCAAGCATGCAGCTACAAACACATTTGATCATTCATCCTCTCACACAGAAGGGAAGGGGGATGACAGTATCTTATCATACACAGTATATAAAAGAAAGCGGATGTAGGTTCCGTATGAGACTGTGTGACATGAATTACATATAAGAATTACATATAAACTGTGCTTTAAAGTGTAGTAGTGTGAGAGATCGTTCTTGTTTACGTGTAAAAGTAACACGTTCCACTACTCAGTCTCCTCCCAGATAGTCAGAAACGCCACAGTAAATATGGAAGAGGAATTTACTCCATAAATGACAACAAATTTGAGAAATCAAACATGAAAGGAATCCAACAGAGACCTTTCATAACCCCAACGCTCCGGGAAAAGACTGTGCAGGGAATTTTCTGGCCATGCTAGGACATTCCCAAGCAGGCTTCTCACACCCTACTTAAACCAAAAGTGTAAAGAAAAAGGCAAAAGGTCACCAGCTACTTGCTAAAACACAATAATTTCAAACATCTTTACAATCTACCAATTTCAAAGAGAGAAAAAAAAACACACAATCTGTGACACCTATTTAAAAGGTCGTGTAGACCTAAATCGGTCAGCAAGTAAAAACAATGGTTCCTGTGTCATTGATATGAAAACAATTTCTGGTTGTTACCCTTATGGAGTTCACCAGTATTTGCTCATTGCAAGAGCCAACTGATCACAGGCAAATTTATGACTGTTTATTAACAAGCAAAATTTATGAAAATAGCAAAGGTGCCACAGCAATTAAAAAAGAACATGAAATAACATCTGTATCATAAAGCAGAACATTAGAATGCACAATCCGCAAAAGCAAAAAAAATATAAGAGAAAAAAACATGTTTTACAAAGCGGTTATCGCAAAAAAAATTCTATATCTTATAAAACTAATAATCTGTAGAATTAACCTAACTATGTGGCACTAATTTAATCACTCTACAATATTTCAGTTAGTTAGCAAACAATGAGCACTGTGTCATTATACTGAAACTACAATAATTATGTGATTGTTACCCTTAAGGGGTCCCTCAGAATAAATATGCCCCATGCAAAGGCTAATCGATCACAGTCCAATGAGAATGAAAAGCTATCTGACTGATAAAGGAAGCAGTGCCACAGCAATGAATTTACTAAACAAAATAACACAAATCTAATACATCACACAAGAACAAACATTGATCAATAAAACAGTACAATAGTCAACATCTAAAACAAAACACCAATAAATAAAACACCTGCAAAATACAAGAGTCAAAGTTAAAAAAAATATAGAACACCTGCAAAATACAAGAGTCAGAGTTTAATAAACACCAATAAATCGAGTCCCTGCAAAACACACGAGTCAAAGTTTCTGTGACAGAAACACACGTATATGCATTGAACTAAGAACCGTATAATCACTGTTCACTGATACACTCACTAGTTCCACTGTTCCGAGGCACAATATAAGGGTGAGGGAGGGGGTTCGTCGCCGCAGCTGTCAGTAGGGATTTTTGTCCATCTGTTGCGTGCGATCCCGCCGTCTCTGCCCTCTCATGAAGTTTCTCTTGGTGGTCTGTGTCACGTACATCTCGATTTGGTTCCATGTTTGTGTTGTCAAATTCGTGCGGTATCCTCGATTGACACGCCAGGTTGATATTCCTGGGCAAGGATGACACTTCAATGGCTCTTCTTTTGTGCCACCCTTAGCGACCAGAGAACATCGAACCATGATTTACTGTCGCTTGACAGTAGGCATCCGTCAGGAAATGTCGATAGGCGTCGTTGACGTCTGCAAGTTTCTTTGGACAGTACCTGTCGAAAGGCTCCACGCCCTTTGTGTTGTTACACCGCGGCCGTCTCGTCACGGTCGCGTGCGTGAGGTGCGTTGCCAGGAGATGGCTTTCCACGCGGTGGACCGCTCGCCCATCTCAGGTCATCGCCTCGAGGAAAGGGTCGCCCGGGGCGGCCCCCCATTAGCAGCAGGTACAAGGGAAAGTGTTTGCCGCGTCTTTTGTAGTCGGCCGCGCTCCCGAAGTGGCCTGGCTGGCAGCGTGTCCCGCTGGGAAACCCGCCAGTTTACGACTAGTCCGGCTGCTCCCGCTGTCTCTTAAGAGTTTTGCCGGTTCGCTTTCACGTTCTCAACTGCATTCACAGAAATTTTTCATCATCCTTATGTGATTACACAATGTCATACATAATACCACTTAGTATTGTCTTTCACAATTTTTAAGAACAAAGTGAGACTTAATAAATTTTTTTAATAAAAATAATTAGATGAATCGACAATATAAAATAAAATTTAAATGACTTGACAATGTAAAAATAAAAGTGAAATGACTTGACAGTGTAAAATAAAAATTTAAATGGACTGACAATATCATATTTAAATCCACATCACTAATGTGGTTCACTTACGTTTTAATAAATCAAGTGCTACTTATTAATTCACTAAAATGAATAGGGTTATGCCTTGCGCAAGTATAGGTCAGGAGAGCATGGGGTTCACATGTTATTTACACACACACATGCACACCTGTTGTCTATTCTACAAACTAACTACCCATACACATGCATTACTCATAATTCTACTTCTATCCACTACTAATTAATCCCACAAGCCACTTCAATGCTACTTCAACAAAGTGTTTACACCATTACAGCAATGTTCTAATTCGCCCTCTTCTTGACGCTCGCGGCATACGTCTTGTCACATGATAAATGGAGAAACTTTCCTTAAACATACACAGTAAAAAGAACAATGGTTATTTACACGCAAAAACATTTATACCAGTTCGCACACCTGAAAAGAGACTCGCAATTATACATTTATCATACTCATATATTCACACATAACACAGTAAGAAAATTTCATCTAAAATTACGTTATCACAAGAATTAATCACACAGATGGCTCTGAGAAGGTTAAATTATTTGCATTATACAGGTTATACTACTTTTCTTACCCATTTTGCTTCGATTTCGTTCCTTCCTTACGTTACCTTTCGCTTCCAAATCAGTTATTTCGCCTGTGGTGGTTATTCTGGATTCATTTCTCATGAATGGCAAAATTGTGGTCACCTCTATTCTGTAAAACAGTTTCATCTTAACATATTGAACTTACAACAGACACAAAAGATCCGAATCCTCCTGTAGTTTAAATGACAAATGTTTTGCTTCATCCTTATTACCTTAAACCAAGCTTTCCTTCGTTCCCATAATCAAAATTATTTAATCATCCTCTACCTTCAAGAGGGAAGCTTCCACAGTACAAATCATATAGGCTGCAGTGCATCCCGCACCAGCGAAAACAGTAGGCTGTAATGGTCACAGCATCAGCAAAACACATAAACGTCGCTTTTCTAGGACAAGTATTAACGCAGAATAATTTTTCAGGCTTTGGCTCAACATCAATCAAGACTACAAAAAGGATCCATATTTCCGTTCCATTCTCCATTTGCTGAAAAACTGCTCGTATTTGACTACCACAATAATATTTCAGAGCCACGTAAATTACACAAACCACAATTCTTCTTTCACCTTGAAGGGAATCAATCTACTTACGCAATCCACAGACAGCACTTTACGTACTCAGCTATAAAGAACAAAAAAAGACATATATCATCAATATTAACAAATCATTGCATATTGGGAAGCCAATGGTTAAACAATCGTATTATCGCATCCTGTTTTCAAGATTCTAAACTTACTCCTTCCTTTCTCAGAGTTCTCCTATCTTAAAATATTCATACAGCACGCATACTATAGTAAGAGATCCTCATTTATACAGACAGATATAGAATAGTAATAGATAGATAGTAGCACTGAAAGCAGAAAATCGGAAACAAGGCTACTAACAGCTGGGGACCTGGGTTTGCCAGACCCATAATACCCACAGATCGGATATTCCCCTGAGTTTTTGCACTAATTCAGCAACGATCTTGCTTCTCTCAGGAGCGACTCTTTTCAATTGACACAAAAAATATATAAACAGCATTTCACTGGTTCACAAAGAAACCTTTTATCTTCACATTTGGAACCAACCTAAATCCTAATTGCACAAGGAAAGAAAAAAAAGCTAGAAACATCACATAGAAACATCTTTATCATTATTTTTTACTAACATATTATTCAAAATGCATACGTCACAAATTTAAACTAATCAATTCTTTCTCTTCTCCGTCCTCTCTACTTCTCACTGTCCTTTCTACACATTTGCCATGTCGCTCATTTGTTCCGATTTGGCGCCTTCTGGGCTGATCGTTTGTCATTGCAGGTTTCGTTCATTTCCATTTACTGGATTATGTCTAGGGTTGGCCGGCCGAATTTCAACATCATGTGGGGCTCCGCCTACAATCCTACTCCCACCGTGTTCATCGTAGTAACGATGCTGGTTGCCGTACCTGTTGCGTTCACGATCTTGTCTACGTCCTCGATCATTTCTGTTGTTCCACCTGTGCTCGCGAGTGTTACCCCAGTTTCTATACGGCCTGTCCCGATAATTGTTTCGTTCGCGTCGCGACGACCAGTCACGCCGTTGATTAGTAATACGGCCACGACTGCGATCGCGCTGCTGTGCCCCGTAATAACTTTGTGCCTGATTAGGCGGACATTCTGTTGTATTGTATTCCATCTCTTGGAGAAGCGTTTTAAACGTTTCCACGTCCTCTTTGCATCGTCCCGCAAGAATGACGTGCCGCAAGTGCATCGGCAATTTGGTGATGCATATCCTAATTAGTTCCGCAGGTCCGTATGGGTCGTATAAAAATTGATTTGCCTGCAGCATGTGGTCGAATAGGCGTGCAGGGCTGCCGAAACCAGACTGGTTCAAATTTGGCAGCATAATTATGCCATGTTTGACCATATCTTGTGCCGCTTCCGACCAATATGCGGAGAGAAAGGCTTGTCGAAACTCCCGAGTGGAGTTGCAGTGACGCGCTGCCGACCTCATGCGACTCGCCGGTTCGCCTTCCAGATAGCCACACATATATTCTATCTTATGTGAACTTGCCCAGTCGGGAGGAAGACAGAACTCAAATTGCTCGAGCCATGCTCGTGGATGTATGCCTTTTTGAGAATTTCGGAATATCTCAAACTTTCTTACCGTAAGGAAATGTTTGAAATCAAATCCCCGCATTTCCTTCCGGCGAGGCCCTTGTATGTTTTTATTCGTCTCATGTCTGCCCCTTAAATTACATTCTTCCCTGTCGTCAAAATCTCCCTCGTGGCCGGAGTCCCTCTCTGCACTGTTCGTACGGCTATTTTTATTGCTATTGGCGAGTTCGGAATCACACGCCATGCGGTTTTCCAGATGCGCCACGCGTTCTTGTAAATCGCCTGTTACAGCTTTGTGCTGTCTGTTCACTTCAAACTGTCCCTTCTGAAATTTAAGAAGCGAACGCACTTCTTCGGTCTCTGCGGCCGCTGCCGGTGTAGTATTGTTCTCGCTTTCCGTCAGCTTCATCGTGCCTACAATGTCCGCTAATGCCGCGATCTTATCATCTATTTGTCTCTTGTTCTCCGCCCCAGTCTGCTTCAATTGTCCGACCTGCTGTTCCAACGCGTGGATCGCTAAACTGTTGTCCGCTATTGTGTTGCTAACGACCGTGGGACAATGCGTTTCCGCCTCCTGGACCCTCGAGAGTACCTGCTGGCGATCTCTTTGGCATTCTTCTCTCAGCTCTTGGAAATTCCTAAGTAGCCTTTCTTCGCTTTCTTTAGATTCGGAATCGCCACTCCGCTTACTCTGTTCTAAGGCTTGCAGACGATCATCGATTTGTTCAAATGTACGGCCTAATTCTTTCATAATATCACTTTTTATTTCACTTGCCAGATTGTTTATTCTTTGTGAGATATCATCGGACACTCTCTGCATCGACTTGTCGACTTTATTTGTCTGCTGGATTAGTTTTTCGTCTATTTGTTCGCCTAGCTCGCGGATCGATTTTTCGGATGATTCTTTTTGTTCTCGGAACGATTTTTCTGATGATTCTTTTTGTTCTCGGAACGATTCTTCTGCTTTCCGCGTCATTTGTTCCCCTAGCTCGCGGATCGATTTTTCGGATGATTCTTTATTTTGTTGCAATAAGGCTTTCATAAGTTCTGCCAAATCAATTTGGTTAGTTGGAGGCAAATTAATTTGTGGCTCTGATGTGAGGCCGTTCGTGCTGTTTTGCATTTCGTCTGAAGTATTTCCCATTGTATTTTCGGAACTGCCCGACGCATTAATATTGGAAATCAAATTATCCCCTTGGTCCATGTTGCTTAAGTTGTCGGACCGCTTACTTTTAGCTTGGTTACGTGTCAGCATTAGTGCAATTTACACCCAGTACGCAACACACTAATCACAATAAATGTGTCCCCCAAAAATTACGACAGTCACACGAAAGATACTCAACCTAGTACGCACTTTTTCACACGCGAAACAAATTTTTTTCTTTGATCGAAACAGTGGCAATTACAAGCGAGAGAAAAAAAAACACACATCTAAACACACACATATAGAATACACGAATATAGAAAACAAAACAACAAGACAAACAACACAACGCCGCTCAACAACGCCGTGAATCTTTTGAAAGTCTGCTCAGAACGACGCAGAAGTTGTTTGAGCGCTGTAGGGAAAAAAAATTAAGATTATAACACGCTCGCAATCTAACGTATCAGAGATTCCAGAGTCTAGCGGAATCACAGAACAGGGTCGCCATGTGTAATATTGCTACATGAATTTGGTATGCTGAGATCGGATGCTAATAGTAGAATAAAAGCGTTACTGCTAGCCAATAGATAATGAAAACGGGTTACAAGCCGTGAGCTGTCTGGGGAGAAGTTAACCGTGCGTTTACTAGGCACACTGTTTCAGGACTGGGTATCTTGTCTAGATTTACCACATTACCAATCAGACTAACATTTATTATAATCTTTTACAGTCATACAACAACCGGTAATATATATTTATAAAAGGGAGAATTTAAATAAAAAGAAAGAATTCAGTTTATATTTGCAAATTTATTTTAAAGATTGTTCATTGAAATTTCAGGATATTATACGTGAGTTATAACTGAGCTGGTGCCTTATTTACGATTGTGAAAATGTGAGATTGGAATCTTACTGAACACATAAAATATGGAGTCAAGATTGGGAGACTGGATACAACACTGCATTCATAAAACAACACACAAAGAACATTCTAACACATGCAAGAGAAAGTTAATCACTACAAACAGATTCAAATTTTTACCCAAAGAGTTTAAGTTCGTAGCACAATCCTGTCCGTCATGTAATTACCACACACTGGTATACTAAATTCATATTAACTCTTTGTGGAATCTTCCCAAGAAGAATAGCTGAGGGCTACTTTGAGATGATTACACCACATGCTTCACGTGGTCAACTTGGTTTACAGAAAGCGTATAACTCCACAATAATTTTGATAATAAAATAAATTAGCTCGAAAAGCAATTGACAAAAGAAAAACCTTGAACTGGTTATTAATGTCTTACTGTTAACCTGACGGGTCAAACAGTTATATAAGCACATGGTACTGGTCTCGCAAAGTACATGCCACGTGGGTTGAACATAAAGAAAAGTTGCTATATTCAAAATATTGTCAAGACGAGACGTTATAATCACACAAGCATTTGCATTTAAGATTGATCTTACTTAGAGTTACTGATCAACACGTGGTTCCACTTTACTCACAAAGTAGTAACAAAGCAACTCCCGGAAAATAATATGAACCTCACACGAGAATTACACTACGCTGCAATTTAAGATAACCTTAGATATCTTAGAGCTAAACCCGAAATAAAAGTGATTAAATTCTCAGTTAAGCTGAACTTAACAAATCCATTGTCCTACGGACTTAGCAGACACGCGCTTAGCCGGAGATCTTACCATTTCAGACGCTCGCTACCGCCAGACTGCCACTGCCTACTGCTGGAGTGCAACTCTCCAACTGCCAACTACCACCGAACTCCCCAGCGTGCTCCTGAGAGTCGCTCACAAAGACCAACGGAAGGCGCCAGAGGGGCAGCTTCCTATACCAACATGACAGGGGACGGACCGGACCATACTAAGAATGGAAACCTCTCTGCTTTTAGGAACCGTAGCTACCTGTTTCAACGTTGGTCCTACTGTTCTCTAGCAGACAGCCTTGTCTGCTACCCTCAAGCATGCAGCTACAAACACATTTGATCATTCATCCTCTCACACAGAAGGGAAGGGGGATGACAGTATCTTATCATACACAGTATATAAAAGAAAGCGGATGTAGGTTCCGTATGAGACTGTGTGACATGAATTACATATAAGAATTACATATAAACTGTGCTTTAAAGTGTAGTAGTGTGAGAGATCGTTCTTGTTTACGTGTAAAAGTAACACGTTCCACTACTCAGTCTCCTCCCAGATAGTCAGAAACGCCACAGTAAATTTGGAAGAGGAATTTACTCCATAAATGACAACAAATTTGAGAAATCAAACATGAAAGGAATCCAACAGAGACCTTTCAAGGGTTGTAGCCTATCCTCAATGTTATTCAATCTGTATAATGAGCAATCAGTAACGGAAATAAAAGAAAAATTTGGAGTGGGTATTGAAATTCTTGGAGAAGAAATAAAAACTTTGAGGTTCGCCGATGACATTGTTATTCCGTCAGAGACAGCAAAAGACTTGGAAGAGCAGTTGAACTGAATGGACAGTGTCTTGAAAGGAGGATATAAGACGAACATCAACAAAAGCAAAACGAGGATAATGGAAAGTAGTAGAATTAAGTCAGGTGATGCTGAGGGAATTGGATTAGGAAATGAGACACTTAAAGTAGTAAAGGAGTTTTGCTATTTGGGGAGCAAAATAACTGATGATGGTCGAAGTAGAGAGGATATAAAATGTAGACTGGCAATGGCAAGGAAAGCGTTTCTGAAGAAGAGAAATTTGTTAACATCGAGTATAGAGTTAAGTGTCAGGAAGTCTATTCTGAAAGTGTTTGTATGGAGTGTAGCCATGTATGTAAGTGAAACATGGACGCCGGCCGAAGTGACCGTGCGGTTCTAGACGCTACAGTCTGGAACCGCGAGACAGCTACAGTCGCAGGTTCGAATGCTGCCTCGGGCATGGATGTGTGTGATGTCCTTAGGTTAGTTAGGTTTAACCAGTTCTAAGTTCTAGGGCACTAATGACCTCAGAAGTTGAGTCCCATAGTGCTCAGAGCCATTCGACAAAAATCCGTTAATTCTTTCCACTTTTAAATTTTCTATCCATTTCAAGTGTACAAATCATCAACCCACTTCGCACTTTTTTTCTGAACCGCACGTATGGGAGGTGCGTAATAAAAGCATCGTGTAAAGAAAACTTTTAAAAAATCTCTGCTTATACAATTTCCTGCTCCTTACGAGTTCACTGCCAATCAGAAGGATATCTTATTCTCTCTACATTGAAAAACATTACGAAAGTATAGACAACGTAAGTTTATCGTGCTGACGTAGTCGGAACAGCTGATTTATAGACAGACTACCACTCACATAAAACAACTAAACCTCGGGAAACTGATATTTCATCCGACAGTGATAATCGAGTCACGTTTAACGTGTAAACACCCGAGGGAAAATCGGTTTCCGAAAATAGCTTTTCAGGTTACACGTGTACGCGTGGCGACGTAAAGTGGGGCGTGAAACAGGTACAGACCTTGACTTTGTTGTGAAGGGCACTTGGCCGGCGGCAGATGTTGGCAGCCCTGGCTGGCGGCGGCTGGCGTGCCTCGCCGCGACTCGCCAGCAACCGACGCGGCAGTAGTGCGGCGGGCGTTCACGTGGAAGGAAGGAAGCAGGGAGCACAGCAGCTGACGATGACGTCGCACGGGGGCTTCGACGTGGACTCGATGACGCTGACGCGGTTCGTGCTGGCGCAGCAGCGGCTGGTGCCCGGCGCCACGGGGGACCTGACGCAGCTGCTCACCTGCATACAGACGGCCGTCAAGGCCTGCAGCTCGGCCGTCCGGAAGGCGGGCATCGCCAAGATGTGAGTGACCTGTCTCGTCACCTGCTCGCTCGCTGTAGTACTGTACAGGGAGAGGTCATACAATGGACCCCAGTTTTTTATTTTGTCCTTACTGCCGCAGTTACTTTACTATCTACTTCATACTGGATGAGCACATACTACCACACGTCTTTAGCTCCGACACGGCTTCAACTTATTTGTCATACAATTTTTGAGTTATGTATGCGGTGGTGGTTAAGGTCCTATGGGACCAAACTGCTGAGGTCATCGGTCCCTAGGCTTATACTACCGTAATTAATCTAACTTAAACTAACTTACGCTAAAGACAACATACGCACCCATGCCCGAGGGAGGACTCGAAACTCCGATGGGGGCAGCTGCGGGAACCGTGACAAGGTACCCAAGACCACGCGTCTACCCCGCGTAGCTATTATGTATGCCCAAAAAAAAGTAATTTGTTTCATGGAACTCTACACAAAGTGCGAAAGAAAAATTGTGCTTCTAGTACGCGCCCCTATGGGATAAATTCAAAAAATTACAAGAAATGCACTTTCATTAAGTCAAATAGCCGGCCGGTGTGCCCGAGCGGTTCTAGGCACTTCAGTCTGGAACCGCGCGACCGCTCCGGCGCAGGTTCGAATCCTGCCTCGGGCATGGATGTGTGTGATGTCCTTAGGTTAGTTAGGTTTAAGTAGTTCTATGTTCTAGGGGACTGATGACCTCAGAAGTTGAGTCCCATAGTGCTCAGAGCCATTTGAACCATTAAGTCAAATACTTTTATTGTACAATGTAGAAATCTTCTTGAAGGCCGACTCCAAATTTTTCTGCATTTTTAAGGCGCATTATTTGCTTGATAGTGACTTTAAACCCATCATCATGTGTCGTTTATCTCAAGTCTTTCATTTTTTTGTTTTCTCCTAGTCGCTGACTCTTTAGGAGGCTTCTGCATCACAAAATTGCACATACGTTCTGTAGTGATTACAATTTGTGCTCTATTGTATAGGTTGTCCCAAGAGGAATGGTCAATATGCAGGGACAGGAAGAGCCATTTGGAGCAAAAAAGTCTAGTAAACGTGCATACCTTGAGAACTACGAGCATTTCTTCATCTTCGATATCATGAAACAAATCTCTTCTACTGTAGGCACTTTCGTTTCCAAATTTTAGTAGGAGGCAGTATGAATCAAAACACGAAAAAGTTGTCTAGGAAACTACGACTTTAAAATGCATACCTTAAGTGCTATGAGCACATCTTCAGCTTCGATACTGTGAAACAGAGCTCTTCTAATGCAATCGCTTTGCTTTCCAAACTTTGTGAGGAGGTAGCATGGATCAAAACAAGAAACAATTGTCTAGTACACTAGGGCTCTAAAATGCATACCTAAAGGGTTATGAGCGCTTATTCATCTTTGATACTGTGAAACAAATCTCTGCTACTTCGATCTCTTTTGTTTCCAAAGTTTGGGAGGAAGTAGTATGGATCAAAACAAGACAAAGTTGTCTGTAAACAATGGCTCTAAAATGCATATCTTAAGAGATATTAACACTTATTCAGTAAAAGATATGTTTCACAGCAGCGAAGATGAACAGATGCTCACAGCTCTTAAAGTGTGCATTTTAGAGCCCATGTTTACGAGACTTCTTTGCTTCGAATGAGCATGCCTGTCATATCCCTGAATACTGACCATAATTCCTGGGACACCCTGTATTGGGGGCTCATTTTGTCAGCGCCAAAGGGGCTCATAATACCAACACCTCCACCTTTGTAAACAAAAATTTATCATCGTCTAGCCTTAAATACAAAGTACAATATTAATAGAGCAACACAACGCTTGATAGGTATGTAATGCAAGGAAAATATCATAATTAGTATTTAGACAATGGTTCAAATGGCTCTGAGCACTATGGGACTCAACTGCTGTGGTCATCAGTCCCCTAGAACTTAGAACTACTTAAACCTAACTAACCTAAGGACAGCACACAACACCCAGCCATCACGAGGCAGAGAAAATCCCTGACCCCGCCGGGAATCGAACCCGGGAACCCGGGCGGGGGAAGCGAGAACGCTACCGCACGACCACGTTTAGACAGGTATAGCCGCAGTATATTGGCACAAACCGCTTCCTCTAAAAGTTTTTGTCGGCGATGAAAACGAGAAAACCTCGCTGTTCACTAGTAAAACCAGCTACTACGCCGAGAGTCTCCATAGTAATTGATACATTTATCACCAGAACGCACGACTTTATTTCTTAGACATTGAGTGGACCCAGATTACTAGCAGGAGCCCACGATGCCGCCTTTAGCCCTGTAAGCCCCTATCACACGAGCCGCTTTCCTTGTCTGCTGCAGCACGCCCCTCACGTACTATTCGTGTACCTAGAATCCCCTCGCCACGAGAGGTCGTTTCTGTTTACACGTCTGCGCCAGAATCGTGAATCTTCTGAGAGCTATATGATGTGCACTTTGGCGCTTGGATGGCGAAACTGAAGATATGAGGCACTGTCCTTCCAATGAAAAGTCGGAATATAGTAACCGTGTTAAAGAACTACCAACGATAACACGCATTATTAATGACCAAAGCAAAACTTGTAATGGATGTTCTTGACAAAGGTCGTATGGTAAATCCGGCTAAAGTGAACTTACGTCGTACCTGGCTCTTCCGTCGCTTGTTGCTGTTGGCAATTTGTTATCGTTGATCGTAGCCATTTGGGTGGTAATATACGGTACCCAATGACAATCACTATGTTACGCGTATAATCTTGATAGTTAGGGTGGGAATTACAAGCTAAGCTTAAACATAATACTAGATACCCCATTTACGAAGCAAAGGAAATCACGAGCGCGCAATTACAGTGGCTGCTCACATCCGGCTCGTGATTCGTCGTGTTCACTTCCCATCATTCATCGCGCAAACAGTTACCAACTGCAGCATGCAACGAAAAAAACGGGCAACCCATTAAGTACACTTTTACCGTAAATTCTCCACGTCGCTGAGAACTGAATGAGTAGGGAAAGGGACGTCAAAACATCAACATTTATTTGCTCGAGAATAGAAACACATTCAGGCACGCAAAACAATATTTAGAAAACAGTGTATAGCATCTCTTTAGTTTATTCTTTGCATCTTGTTTTTCTTCTAAATACCAAAACATTTCTTTCTACTTCAGTAGACCAATGTTTTTCACTGTTGAAACAAGATTCGTAAGAAACGGTTTTCGTCTATTTATACTCTTATTTATACACTATTGAGGCTTGCTTCTTTGTTCAGACATTGTAAAAACTAAATAATGTTTTTCTTTCAGAGACCACTCTAGGAAAAGCAATTAACCATTAACTACCAAATTTTTTTCTTCGATCTACATTTATTTCTGTGCTGCCTGATCGACATAGGGATGAGGAAAAGTAATATAAAATAAAAAAATGCAATAACCTTGAAACAAATTATTTGTTTTAATCGATCCCTAAATGAGGATCATGGCACATGCCACTCTCTTTTTACATTTTCTTTTATTTTTTGTGCCAGACAACAAAACAATCAATGTGGAGTCCCACATTGCACACAGAACACTGTTTCCTCATATTTTTCTTGCAAATTGCACGTTTTCTTTGTTTCCACAGTGCTGTCGATTCAATCACATGTCCGTTTCCAGAAGTCCTTAGTTCAATTGGAACACGTGAAAGCTATTTTGGGTATGATGGACGTCCTGCCCTTTTCGGATCAGAAGCAACAAATGATTGAACAAGACAGGCCCTTGCCATCATCCTCCGGAATTGAAGCAGTGGAGTATTTTCATTCGAGAAGCAGTAGATGACATGCGCTCTGAGCAACGCTGCATCCAAAGCACTGGTGAACAATGGGAAGTAGCATTTCTTACCTCGAATTCTCACACGATATTTGTACACAGTCCAGTCCAGTTTGTCCACACCTCCCATATGATTGTTATATTCTGAAACCATTCTTGGCTGTGGGACTTGCACTTCTTTGTTCTCAGCTCTGCTCCATCTCTTTACTTGGCTTACTGGATCCACTGTCTCATGGTTTGACAAGAGCTTTACACAATTGTTATCCTTCGATATTACTGCCATTATCTCTGTTTCTTGTCAAATCTACAGTCATACGCTCCTGTTCGTTTCTTCTTCAGGCTGTTCTCAGATTCTATTGGACAGTTATTCATTTGGTTCATACAGGCAGTTCCAGTTGCCCTTACTGTCATTTCTGAGAGCTCTTTCTTCAAACGGAAGCTCGTGAAAAAGTTATCAAAACATATTTTGTGCAATTTAGTAGTCTGTAGAAAAGAAATCATATTCAACACAACTGATCTGCCAAGTCCCGGAATTGAACATCACTCGTATCCTCCGATTTTCCTTCATAGTCTAACATACGGTAACAGAAACCGCTTTGAAAACAGCATATGGCTCACTATTTGAATCCAAATCTCACTGGTTTCCCGCAAATGAACTGTTTTGGGCAATGGTGTCCATAATATCGTACCATTTGCTCATCAATGCTCAGGCTGTCGGAAAAACTTGAAATTTCGTGAAATTATTATTCAGTAAATCCATCAACGGACGAATTTTAAAAAGTTTATCCCTTTCGTCAGGTGAGATTCTGTTCAGACGTGTGTTATCATTGAAATGAAGGTGGCGCTTTATTTCCAGATATCTGTTGCGATTCATGCACTGTCGTACATACCTTATATCAGAGTCTCCATCTTCATTCCAGTATAGCTTTTCCTTTGGAAGAGCATGGTATCCAGTGAAGGTTAGTATACCTATGAACTTTTTTATGCATCCATTAGATAACTCATAGCTGTGATTATTATTCTGTGTAGCATATCGGCACTTTTATTGACAATCAAGTTCAATAACTGTTTACCAAAAAATTCTTCAAAGCACTCAACAGCAGATTTTCCATTTAGTGCCGCTACCAAAATGGATTTTCGCTGTTCAATTTCTGCTGTATCAAGATAGGTTTTAGAGTAAATCGCATCTTCTGTTGTCCAATTATAAGTGGTAATAGCTTTCACTTTCTTCTTTCGTTGGTCTGCAAGGTTTTAGAGTAAATCGCATCTTCTGTTGTCCAATTAGAAGTGATAATAGCTTTCACTTTCTACTTTCGTTGGTCTGCATGTTCCTCATTTTCCTTTTCTCCACTGGCATGAATTTCCAAGAAACCTGGCACATCAGATGGGGCAGTATTTTCAAACATGTTTTCGTCGATATCTTCACAGTCAGACATCTCATGTACACGGTCTGGAGGGAGCTCGACAATGTTAGTGGGCTCATTCACATCACCATCATCACCAAAAGAAGCCATGAACTTCGGGTCATTTACAATTTCTTCAATTTTCCTCATAGAAAGTGCTTCATAGTGATTCACTGTGCCTGAGGAGCAAATAAAAGCAAAATAAAGTTTTACGTGGAAACTGCTATGAGTCCCAAATGGGGATAGAAGGTCAGAAAGGTGTCATACAGAAATGAAATAGGTCTTTGAAATAAATTATCGATAAACATCTACTAAAACCATTATAGAACATGCCTGTGCACAGAAGTCGGAAGTTATTTACATAATAATATAATTCACGCTGTTTGCAAAATGTGCAACGCTGAAAAACGTAGCTTCTTCACAGAAATAAAAGTGTACAACTTAATCGTTTAACAACAACTGACGAAATTTCAATGCTAGCGTTCGACAACGGTCTGGACAACAATGGGAAATGGTAGCATTCGCTGCCAGCATTACTAGAATTGCAAAATTTCCGTTACAAAGCCAAATCCCCAAATGGGGATCATAGCACTTAATGGGTTAAGTCCTCACATAAAGTTTGCAACATGCCACAATTACCAAGCCAACAACGAAATAAAGATGAAGAAGACACAGAATCCATTACTGTGACAAGAGCCAGCGCGGCGAGAACTGGAGGTAACTTCCGATGTTAGCGAACGCCACCGCAGTCTCCTGCTTCTCCGCAAAGAGTTTTTTTTGAATTGGCTTCCGGGACGTGGCCATAGAGCCATCTCAATAGTGGATTGTCAATTATGACGGCACTACTGTGAATAAACCACGGCATCTAGTCCCCGAGTGGAGAAAAATCTCCGACCGGACCGGGAATCGAACCCGGGTCCCTTCTGTTAGCTATCCGCCGCCCTGACCGCGCATCTACCGAGGCGGATCTCCACATACGGAGGTATTATGCAATATACGATTACCCTGAATTGTAGAATCCTCCATTACGCACAATCAATAGACCATTGACGGCACCGAGCCACTTGTGACGTGTTTGGCGGGTGATTGATACACTGGCACGTGATGCGCGCCCACGACGAGTAGCCGGTTTTGACCAGAAGTGTCACTCCTTCGGAACTAAGGTCGCGTGATAAATTTTCGACATTGCTGGTAACTGAAAGAATAGCAAAAGTATACGCGATTTCAGTCTTTCTCGGCGTGTTCCACTGACGATTTCCTCTCGGGTTATAAGCCGAGTGGTGGCGTCGTCTTGTCGCAACGTTTCAATGAGTTTCGTACCCGTCATCTTCGGCACACGAATTCATCAATAGCAAAAGTGTCGTCCGGACATTTCGAAATATCAACATCCGGACACTGCAGACTACTGTGTAGTGCATGACAGAGAGTACTTTTCGTTACACCACATACTTGTATACTCTAAGACAAAAAAAGGCGCACCACTAAAGAATTATGGTAGACGTGAAGCACATGTACAGACGAGCAAATGATTATAGATTCAGAAAACTTGGATGATTTATTCAAGAGAAAGAGCTTCTCAGACTGACTAAGTCAGTAACGTTTTGGTTCTGCTCTGGCCTTACGCAAGCAGTTATTCAGCTAGGCATTGATTGAAAGAGTTGTAGATGGGGTCCTGCTATGAAACGGAATGTCACTCCAGACCATCACATCTGTCTGCCGGCCGCATGGTGGCTGACAGGTTGGTACCCCACCGCTGCCCGTGGCGTCTCCATCCACGTCTTCCCTAGTCATTGAGACTCGGTTCGAAGCGGGAATCATCAATGAAGACAGTTCTAGCCCAGTCATTGAAACTCCACTCTCCGCTGCGTGGTTAGTTCGTCCGGTCTACCAGGTAAACGCGACACGCTTAAACGAAGGACTCACAAGACACCTGTTGATTACTGCGGTTTATAGAGACCGGATCTTAAAAAGTAGTTCGCGGTCATAGCTAATAGAATCGTAATGCATTGCGTAAATATCGTGGCGATTAGATCAGAGAAAGTGAGTTGTGGCAGTACATAAGACCTCGTTCCTTGTTCTCATTTTGAGTGGAACAGAAAGAAAAGTCTGCTATATCGAGACAAAGCATCTAGCCTCAATACAAATAGCGATTTACAGAGCGGCACTCTAGAACTAACTAGCAACAATAGTAATTGTTATTAGTCGTATTAGATAGTGGACGTCTTTTCGTCGTAGTTATCAATCTGGCCAAGAATGGAAGCAATCATCTTCCACATCACATTTTGATTATTTTATACAGTGTAAATCAGAACTCCACCAACAAACTTTCATGGGTATTCCTGATACCCTCTGAGTACTTGAGTGTAAGGGTGCCACAGTCTCCGGCAGCTCACTACAGAGTAACGATGTATTTATGATTTATTTGGTTTGTTAACGCAGTCACCCATCTTTCTATGAAAATACGTTCACAACAGTGAAAGAGCCTGTCGTATGCAGTGACCAAAAGGTACGACATGCAACACAAAGTAATGCAACAACCCTGAGACGAAACACATACCCTTTTATCTCAGTGTGTTCAGTCTGTTTTTTTCAGTGTGCGGTACAGCGCGTAAAAAACGCAGAATTATGTATTCTCCAGAATTTCGGCCTGCGCGGCCACTGCAGAGCGCACGGTTTCGCACCATCAACTATCTTACACGCTCAACAATTCCAGGAGTTCCGGTCGTTACTTCTGCGGCTGCGGTAATGCTAGCAATCAGTCTCATAAACTAGCCTCTTCACGTGCCCCAGATGAAAGTGTCCGTTGGTGTCATGACTGTCGATTCATCTGGTCATGGAACAGAACCATCGCAGCCAATTCACTGGCGTCCTAACGAAATGCTGTAACTCTGTAACGAGCCGCCGTCGACCGTAGAGTCCCTTGTACCAAAATACTACTTTTTTTAACAACGCGACCCCTTCGTTCGTCCAAAGAACAAAGTAGTCTACGGATACTAGTTAATTAATGCTTGTAGCTATTGCGACTACACATGAGGTTGGATTTTTCCCATACGTTGATCAGGGGGCTTGACGTCGGCGTAGTGAACGGCGAAAGTAAAATAAAATTTGAAATATAGACGGCTGAAGGAGTTTTCGATTTGACTTTTATACTGAACAGCCGAAAACCCTCAACCATAAAGATGGACTTACATAGAAATGCGTTGTCTACAAATGTCCAGATACTTGAGAATGGAATAAGACATAAACTGTACAGTAGTACAACAAATAAAGTAAAATTGATACTTTCCGGCGGAATACATTAATTTGAACAGTTTCTAAACGCGTTTTAGTCCAGTCAAATAGCAGATATACCTTGCAAAAGGTGGGGTAGAAGAGTTTATTTTTTCAACTCGTTCATATGGTTGGAAAGATTAGAAAACCGAGTTTTGCCAACAAAATTTCGCTTGGGAAAACTTTCTGCAGTCAAAAAACTTGGAAAATTTCGGCCTTTTTTCAGTTTTTTTCAAAATATCTCAGATTTTTTGCTCCTATCGCTTTGACGTCTATTTTCTTTTTTAAAGAGCACAAAATTCCCTACAAATTTTATTCTTGCCATTTTTTCTACTGCCAATATCTAAGGCGCTACAGCGTCTCAAAAAATACCAATTTTTCCAATTTTGAGCATAGTGGCAAGATACCTTATTTTTGAACACTATTATTTCAGTTTCTGTTTGTGTAGTATAAATACATTATACACCATGTTATATGTTGGAATTTACCACCTCACTTTCAGGTACTCAATTTCTCTGTATGCAACATGAGGATTGCTGGGCACCCAACTATTGTGATTCTTACATCACTGCCTCAAGTTCACTATGGGCCACCTCAGCCCTGGTATTTGTAAAACTATAAATATAAAAATACATCATTAAGAGACATAAACACACACACACACACACACACACACGCACACACACGCACGCACGCGCGCGCGCGCGCGCGCGCGCAGGAAACTGAACTATTATTAGCTGCAATAGGCAACCTAATTAGGTAGGTAATTATTCTTGTGTATAAAAGCCACACAGTTGACTGACGTAGCTTTATTACACTTGAAATGCACTGTCAGTTACTAAAAAATGTTGACAGTTCTGGGTGTGCAATACTTGTAATATCGCACTTTAGCGCACTTGAGACAGATATGAGCATCACTTCCAACGTTTTGATGGGCCAGGTTCCTCAGTGTCACCAGAAATACCTTGAGTTACGGATTCAGGGTCTGTACCTAGAGTTGATCCCAGATTGACCTCTTCTTTACACAACGAGTCAGCCTCAGCAAGTTCGTTGATTTCGTCAGCGGTTCCCTCAACATCCTCCATAACATCTTCTTCACTGTCTTCACATAAAAATTTTGGCACGTTTTCACAGTTGACCCCAACACATTTCTTGCAAATTGAACAACATTTCAAACCCGCTTTTCTGCAGGAGGACGCTCCGCCACAGTTCAGCTTGCATGAGCATGAAACAATGTGAAGAAGTGCTTCAGGTGCTGGATCTTGGCTCATTATAACGGGTACTGGACCGTGGTCACTGTGATTCCAGCCCCATTTCTCAGGAGGTTCCCAGTTTCCCATTCAACTTTGGACTTGTTGGTAAGTCCGCAACGAATGATGTTGTGCAGCATCTTGTGTAGGTGGCAACCGTGCAAGATTCAGTTGCTTTTTGTGGCAGACTTGGCGAATAGCTGGTACCGCAAATCGTCTAGTGAGTGGGAACTGCTGACACCTCCACTATACAATGCGGTAGTAACCTGTTCTCCTGCTGTTATTATTTCTTCACGGATAGAATGTGGTTTATTGAACGTGCAAAGCGCTGAGGTTAGGGTTCGTTTTTCGCAACAATATTGCAGCACTTAATTTTTCCTTGACCAAAAAAAGCGAATGTTGTATCACATCCGCTAAAGGCGTGAGTGACCAGAATATATTCACTGTCAAACTTGTGAGATGCAGTGGAAAACCACTTGTCTTCTGCATTTCCTCTTCCTGACTTTAAGAAAAGTAAGTTTTCAATGCCTTGCCCCAAACCGGTCATGAGCACAAGCAGGTCAACATCTTCTCCTACAATGACAACACTTCCAAAATCTTTGGTTCTTGAAATGGCAGATGTTACAATCATAACGTCAGCATATTCTTGTGCCTGGTGCACTTCAGTGCTACACCCCAGAAATTCCTTTTTAAGAAGTGTGATCAAACGCATCTTGTTTCGTTCGTTGTACAAGAACTTGTCCTGAGGGACTTGGTTCACCATCTCTGATTCAACCACAACGTCAACTGAAGAATGTTGTTTGGACCTACGAATCCTCTCGGCACTCTTTGTGCTACATTCGTCTCCCTCACATGGATACCCATCAAATACAATAGCAAATTGAGATCCAAAATGACGTTGCAAGTAAGAAACATAGCTTTGGGCTATTGACTTGAAGCAAACATTTCGAGTCCAAGTCACTTTGTGGATAAGGTACCCTCCATCAATGACAAAAAATTTACTCGGACCACCTGACTTCACATCTTCCACTGGAACGAAGGCATTGTAGAATGAAGATTTTGTTCCTTTTCGCATGCCTTTTTCTGAGAATAGGGACATTGGGTAAGGAGCAAGTTCATATTTCAGAAAGGCTTTTAACTCTTCTTCACTTTCTTTCATTAAACAAATCCTTTGGAAAAAAGTTAAAGGATCAACAGGAGTAATTTTAGTGCTCCCAGCTTTTACAGAATTGAACGCAGAAAGGAGAGTCACAACTTCATCTTTTCTACGGAACTTTACATCGTGGAAATTGTCACCAACTATTCTTTTCATGCCTTTTTCCCCCTCTTCGTGACATATATGACAATTAACATCCTCCGTTCCGACAACACCACTGCTGATAGACATTATAAGTCACTTTCAGGGAAGGGAGGGAGCACTGGAAACCAACCACGCAGCTTACGCAAGTCTATGCCATCTCGTTCGATGCGACTTCTTGCATCTACATGCTGTTCTGATGTTACTGCGCTCACTTCGCAATACGACTCAATTTCTTCACAAATGTTCTGCATGTGAATCATACCCAATGTCCATCTGATTAATACACTATCCGTAATTCCTCGGCCAGAAGTAAGTCCCCCAGAACTCTTTATGGTTCTATGTTTGTTCTATAGTCATGTCAGAAGGAACCCCTGACCAATACTTTTCTGATCGCCGGTTGCAAAATATTCTTTCGTTGTGAACTTCTCATATTCTGATAAATCCATTTTTTCCTCGAGTCTCAACATATCCTGTAAGTAGAGGTGGCCACTTTTAGCGTACATAAAATGTCCAGCTGAATGGAAGTAGGGAAGCATTTTTCGCACGCTTTCAAGATGAAGTTTCCAGTTGCCTGATCGATCCGCTTCAATAAATTGAGATGGTAAATTCCAATGAATAACATGATGAGTAATATGTTTATACTACACAAATAGAAACTGAAATAACAGTGTTCAAAAATTAGGTAATTTGCCACTTTGCTCGACATTTGAAAAACTGGTATTTTTTTGACGCGCTGTAGCGCCTTAGATACTGGGAGAAGAAAAAAATGGTAAAAATCAAATTTATAGAGAATTTTGTGCTCTTTAAAAAAGAAAATAGACGTTAAAGCGATAGGAGCAAATAAAACTGCGATATTTTGAAAAAACTGAAAAAAGTCCGAAATTTTCGAAGTTTTTTGACTGCAGTAAGTTTTCCCAAGAGAAATTTTGTTCGCAAAACTTGGTTTTCTAACCTTTCCAGCTATATGAACGAGTTAAAAAAATAAAATCTTCTACCCCACCTTTTGCAAAGTACAGGCTTTTTTTCTGACAGTTTCACTGGACTATTTAACTCCCACAAAGATTTAACATATAGTCAGATGACGTTTTCAGAACTTCCCTAATCACAACTTATCCAAGCTTGTGCACTGCAACTGAATCGTTTGTCAAACAATACTGTACGAAAGGATGTTCATACATTGTTTATGAAATGTGGAGCTTGCAGAGTATTATTTGTAGTTGTCGGCGACGCTGTTCCCGATTATTCTGCTCCAGCTTTTCACGCACACGTTTCAGTTAGACCTACCAACGGTGTTTCGAAAGTACAATAATCCCCATATTTTTAGTATGGAAACTCGAGCTTAGTGGAGATAAGCCTTAAAAGTGGCTGAAAAAACGCCAGAAAGCCTTCAATATACTGACATAATATGTATTTCAGCACTGTAAGATTCCCTTCTGTGCCAAGAGCAACGAGAGAATATGTGGTCCTATAGCCCCCAACAGATGCAATGTGCTGGCGGTGGTACGACTGAATTCCATGGAAATGTCGGTAGTGGCCGTGGTTGAATTACAGCCTGGCAGTGGCCAACACGAATCGCCTATTGTTTCCTCTGCCGCTAGAGTAACGTTTCATATCCCGCTTGTCAGAATACAATTGAAGACATGCGCGGAAAAACGGGCTAACCTTCAAATGTAATAGCTTAGAGATAAGTGTTGCCATCTGTTGCTGGGTACGGGAACTATCAAAATTGACATTGGTCTCGCCCCTAAATATCACATTAGGATATGCTTTCGGTGTATGTGAGTCAATTTATCTGTGTCTGGTGTCCCTGTGTCCCACTCCGTGTTCTATCCGCTTCTGGCCATGTGTCTGACTACAACAATAGTTCCCCATCAGAAATTCCTCTCTCTTGTATACCATTCTTTGCCACTTGGTGGTCCTCGTATTCCACAGTTCCGACAAACGTCTTCGTCAATTTCAGAGACACTTTTGTAGCACTTCTTCGTCGTTTTGATACAGTAACAGCCATTCGGTATGGCAAATAGCAGCTACCCTTCAGCCTTACCAGCGTATGACAGATTTATAACGTGGAGGGCGAGTCAGTTATTATCAGAATATGCCCAGCTTAGATCGTCGTACTATGTATATCTTAGGGCTCATTCAGTAGCTAAAAGTTCCGCTGTAACTCCACTTTCGATAGACGAAATAGTTCGCTCTTTTCTTTTTTGGTATCATTAGCACATCCAAACCGAGAGGGAGAGCGCAGTCGTTAGCACAATGGACCCTCATTCGGGGGAGGAGGGGGGGCAGGGGGGGGGGGAAGATTCAAACCCGCGTCCAGCCATCCTGATCTAGGTCTTCCGTGATTTCCCTAAACTGCTTAAGGCAAACGCCAGGATGATTCCTTCGAAAGGGCACTACCGATTTCCTTCCCCATTCTCCCCTAATCCGAGCTTGTGCTCCATCTCTAATGACCTCGTTGTCGACTGGGCGTTAAACGCTAGTCTCCATAAGTACATCCAAACGGAGTTGTCATATTTTGACGCATGTTGTTGTTGTTGTGGTCTTCAGTCCTGAGACTGGTTTGATGCAGCTCTCCATGCCACTCTATCCTGTGCAAGCTTCTTCATCTCCCAGTACTTACTGCAACCTACATCCTTCTGAATCTGCTTAGTGTATTCATCTCTTGGTCTCCCTCTACGATTTTTACCCTCCACATTGCCCTCCAATGCTAAATTTGTGATTCCTTGATACCTCAAAACATGTCCTACCAACCGATCCCTTCTTCTAGTCAAGTTGTGCCACAAACTTCTCTTCTCCCCAATCCTATTCAATACCTCATCATTAGTTACGTGATCTACCCACCTTATCTTCAGCATTCTTCTGTAGCACCACATTTCGAAAGCTTCTATTCTCTTCTTGTCCAAACTAGTTATCGTCCATGTTTCACTTCCATACATGGCTACACTCCATACAAATACTTTCAGAAACGACTTCCTGACACTTAAATCTATACTCGATGTTAACAAATTTTTCTTCGTCAGAAACGATTTCCTTGCCATTGCCAGTCTACATTTTATATCCTCTCTACTTCGACCATCATCAGTTATTTTACTCCCTAAATAGCAATACTCCTTTACTACTTTAAGTGTCTCATTTCCTAATGTAATTCCCTCAGCATCACCCGATTTAATTTGACTACATTCCATTATCCTCGTTTTGCTTTTTTGACGCATAGGTACACGAATACACATCTTACGGCCGTTTTCGGAGAGGTCTTGGTAAACTGCTGTCATTAATTACTGGGTTGTCAGACTTTCTCTCTCTCTCTCTCTCTCTCTCTTTCTCTCTCTCTCTCTCTAGTCGTTTAATCGATTCCGACTCCCCGTGACCCCAAGCACCCCATCTTCTTCTGTCCTGTATTATTTCCCCAGTACCTTCTAGGTTGGAGACCATTACTTCCGCTATGCCATCGATTCGTCTCATCCTTTGCAACCGCCCGCATCTCGTGGTCGTGCGGTAGCGTTCTCGCTTCCCACGCCCGGGTTCCCGGGTTCGATTCCCGGCGGGATCAGGGATTTTCTCTGCCTCGTGATGGCTGGGTGTTGTGTGCTGTCCTTAGGTTAGTTAGGTTTAAGTAGTTCTAAGTTCTAGGGGACTGATGACCATAGATGTTAAGTCCCATAGTGCTCAGAGCCATTTGAACCATTTCCTTTGCAACCCTCTTCGCCCTGAGTCTTCAATGTTCCCCAGTATTAAGGGGTTTTCGGGCGTATCGTGTCTTCTCGTCGTGCCCGAAGTAGATGCTTTTTTGTTTCAGTATCTTACATTCCAAGGAGCGATCTGGTTTTACTTGCTGTAACACGTACCTATTCGTTCTCTTTGCATCGCACGGAACTCTTAAAGAGTTTCCTGCAACACTATAATTCAAAGAAGTCTGTGCTACAACGTTCTGCCGAATTTCACATCCGTACATGACAAGTGGAAATACCACAGTCCTTACTGTTCGAACCTTTGTTATTAAACCTACGTCTCTCTTCCTTAGTGTCCGCATCTCGTGGTCGTGCGGTAGCGTTCTCGCTTCCCACGCCCGGGTTCCCGGGTTCGATTCCCGGCGGGGTCAGGGATTTTCTCTGCCTCATGATGACTGGGTGTTGTGTGCTGTCCTTAGGTTAGTTAGGTTTAAGTAGTTCTAAGTTCTAGGGGACTGATGACCATAGATGTTAAGTCCCATAGTGCTCAGAGCCATTTGAACCAATCTTCCTTAGAACATTATCTAGCTGGGACAGTGTCCTTCAGCCATGTAACAAACGTCTCTTGATTTCGTGGCTCAGTCACCATAAGCTAAAATCTGGGAGATGACATGGTTGAAAATAGAAACTTGCTCCATTGTTTTTCCTCCTACATGCGATGCAGTAGCCATAATTTTCGCTTGGTTGAAATTCAACATTAATCCAACCGTGGACTTCCTTATTTCACTTTCACTGAGGAGATACTCTCAATTAATACGAACGACAAATACCTGGGTGATATTTTCGCGCTGCTGCTTAAAATAGGCCAGCAGTCGCGTTTTTTAAGGAGATTCTGAAATTAGCTTATCGTTCAAAATCTCACCACCTGTGGTGGTTGTGATTCATCCATCCAATACGGGTGCGTGTAGTAGTATCTTACGGTAAGATCGGAAATTTTAGGTCCGAGCTCATCCCCTAAAGCTTTGTTGCTTTTTCACAAAAAACTTTTCTTATGAGGTACTTTCTGCGTATTGGTGAAGGTGCTGATGGTACCCAAAGAACGCACGTCACTGAAAAAACGCACGCAGGTCGGGGCAGCGATTTTCGAGCGTCGCGGTGAGCGCTTTCGAGGCTACTCTACGGAACCGGTCTCCTCAGTCGCTGTCGAGAAGTCAGAGAGGGATGGCAATGTTGCCTCCGCCAGCTCTGATAACACGGGCCAAGTCCGGAAGTCGGGGTCCACTGGACGCTTCGTCAGCGTGTCTACGCCAGCAGTTATTCGAAAACATTTAGCAGCATTTCCAGGTGGGCAGGGAAATCGGACGAAAGAACGGTTATTGTTCAACGCGCCTTCGAGGTCACCCAACGGGAGGGGACGGTCGACCAGACAAGACTTTGTTGAAGACATCCCAGCGGTCACACGAACTGATGTGGGGGAAATCATAAGAAAACGTAAAAGCATTTGTAATTTATTAATTAAGGTTCCCGTCAGAGCTGCGACTGATATTTTTATTAGTGACTAGCTCCGAACGTTTTCCTTCATTCTCAAACCATTGCTTGTACTAGAAGGTACACTGTTATTAAAACACAGGACCTCCTTCAGCCATTATTTGCGAAGCACAAAACATACAGCAGGTCGTTCTGAGAGTACTGTGAAAATTTTGCACTTGGCACCTTAATGAATGAAGTTACGCATACTTGAAGAATGGGAAATAACAAATAAACAGAATATGAACGAGACGGACAAATTGATTAACGAACAGTTCGACTTAAAATACAAATTTTTTTGCTGTTTTCAAAAATAATTCATGATTCAGTAAAGCAGTTACCTTTTGAGATATCAGTAATTTATAAAATAGTGCGATAATGTCTGTGACCTTTATGAGTACAGCATCTGTGTGTTTAGTGGTAACATTATGATCTCTGAGAGACAGAGCATATTTACGCATAACAAACAACTGAAGGCGCCTATCGACTTTTGTGTATAAACAGGTAAAGACTCCTTTCGAATTTTGAATGTATCAAGAAAACCGTAATACAGGCAAGTAACATTTGTTACATTGATCTGGTGTAAAAAGAGGAATATTATGTACCGTGAAACATAAAAAATTCTGAATGTGGTACTTCATTTTTTGTTAATAACATTGTCGCTTCTAATATAGGAAACGTTTTGAGAAGAACGAAAATGTTTGAAATTAGTGACCAATAAAAATATTATTTGCAACTCTCACGGGAACCTTAATTAATAAATTACAAATATGTATGAGAATGCAGGGTTTCTCGGCGAATTCGAATGATGAAGTCTTCTCGGGTGATCAGCCGAGTCAAGGCGTCATTCTACAGCAAAGCTTCGACAAGTTTCGAAGTCGTTATCTTCAGCCGAAGGAACGGGTTCATGTCCAGATGCGAGCTGGACATGAACCCGACACTTCACCTGAAGATGACAGGTAGGAAACTTTTCGAAACGTTTTTGTATGTCCAGCCTATTGACTGGAGATCTTGGGGACCACGGTCGTTCACTATTGTAAGAAAACGAAAAGCCTACAACCGTCCTTATGATGTTATTTATTGTGTAACCACTAGTTTCGGCGTTTCAATGCGCTATCTTCAGGCCGTAGTTGGTGGTGATGGGGTTATCACGATCCATATATACACTCCATCAGTGGTCAACGTAACTGGTTCACGCTGACTATCTGTACCTGTGGTGCAGCACTCCAAGCATCAACTGCCAACTGAGTCAGTTGGCAGTTGATGGTTTGGAGTGTCGACACCACAGTTACCATGCACAAAGTATAAAAAATCGTTTAACATTGTCACAAATTCCCATTTTCCATGGGGAATGTGAGACTTGCGACTTTTGTATCGCGACGGTCGTGAAACTCCAGAAAAATGTCGCGGAACAGCCGTGAAACTTGTCCCGGGGATCGTGTGTTCGGCGGCTTTTGTCGCTAGGTGTGTACGAGGCTTTAATCATGTATCGTATGGTAGTACACACTTGAGGAGTATTCCAGGATGGGTCGCACGAGTGTCTTACAAGCAATCACCTTTGCAGACTGCCTGCATTTTCGCAGTATCCCGTGAAAGAAACCACATTAGCTGCGACTCGGCTTTTGGAAACATTCCATTTCACATCTCAACGAATAATTACACCCACAAATTTGTATGAGGTGGCTGATCCCAATCGTGGCTCATTGATATTGCAGTCATTGGGTAATACGTTTTTTTTTTTCGCTTTGTGAACTGAATGTTGAGAGGTATATCTTCGAGGATTTAAAGCAATTTGTCAATCATTGCACCAGTTTGAAATCTCGTCAAAGTCTGACTAAATATTTGTGCAGATTTTTCAGACAGTAATGCGTTACAGATAAATGCATCACCTACGAGAAGTCTGAGGTTACCGCTGTCAGGGAAATTAATACGCAACATGAACAGTAATGGTCCCAGCTCCCAACACATCTCACCAGGGCACTTTTTAAGTTACACCATTCGTCAAGAGCTCTCAATAGAATATACTGTATCATGCTGTGTCCTCTGTACCAAGAAACCCCGATCAAAAATTTCGTTTAACATCCCCATATGCTCGTACTGTCCCACTGTTCTGATGAAGTCCAATGGAAGCTGTCACATGGATTACACACAAACACACACACACACGTACATACATACGCGCGCGCACACGCAGTTTAGCCACGCTTATATTTCTCAGTTTAGAGCTATACAGAAGCCAAATTTTGAAAACAAATGTAACTGCCGCGGTGTCACTACACGGCCACGCCCGCCAAGCTACGAGTGTTTTCGTGGACGAAGCAGCGACGCATCCGGCTTATCGTATCGACAGGTCAGCGGTCGCAGCTGGAGATAGCTCGGCGCTCACGACATATTACATAACACCTGTCCCAACGAGCAGTCAACATGTTTACGTCAGCCAACTGTGGAACGCAGTGAGGCTCCTAGTCGTTCACTGCTAAGGCCGTCCGTTGTGTGTGTTCGCCGTGCCACAAATGGACGTTAAAAATGGGGAATCTGTGTTCCGGATGTAATACCGCTGTAGCTTTGAAACTTGTAGCCTGTAGCTTAGCATGCGCTATACAGTAAGCCTTAACCCTCTAGTATTTCTCGTTGCTACGCGTCTTTTCTGGCTGTTGGGGCACTGTCGCGTCGCACCGACAATGTTTGCAGTAGCGAGCACGCGAAGTCAGCAGTTGTTTTGGGAGAAGTTCAGATCGTCTGAATTAACATCTGGGGTAGAATCGCTGGAAGTGGACACGCGAAAGTTAAGTTGGGACGTGTTTTAAGACCTACAAAAGTAAAAGAAAAGTGCGCCATGAACGAAGTATCCGAATGGGACGGAAATCGGTAGATGTGATTTAGATGCACAGGCAAACAAAGATTGCAATTTTAAAAAATTGGATGAATTGTTCAGAGAACGAGCTTCACAAATTGAGCATGTCAATAACGCGTTGGCCCACCTCTGGCCCTTATGCAAGGAGTTGTTCGGTTTGCCATTGATTGATAGAGTTGTTGGAGACGTCCTCCTGAGGGACGTGTCAGATTCTGAATAAAATGTTCTCGGGTTTCCAACCGCGTCAATCTCTTAAAACTACACGAGCTTTCGGCCAAGCACTCCTTGGCCATTGTCAAGTGATATGACTGCCAGTGGGCTGTTGGTGCACCCTTATATACACTAGCTACCGGCTGTGACGTCACTGGTGCCCGTGACATTGCCATATACAGGCATTTCTTGAGTCGGATTTCGATGTGCCCTCTTCAGCCGCGCGATAGCTGGATCCCACGCAGCGCTGAGCTGCAAGTCACCGTCTCTGTTCAGGGTGTTTGCGGTAATTTTTATTTCAAGAGCTTCCTTTATTGAACTGTCCCAGAAGCCGTTAGTGCGAGCCACGACAGAGGTATCGTCAAATTTTATGTGGTAACTCAGATTTCTCTGGATAGCGTAGGCGATAATACCTCTCATGTTCTTTCCTGCATTGTTCCACAGTGTGCACTGTTTGTCCGATGTACTTCTGGCTACACTCACAAGGTATTTCGTAGAAGTACATCGGACGAACAGTGCACACTGTGGAACAACGCAAGAAAGGACATGGAAGGTATTATCGCCTACGCTATCCAGAGAGCATGCGCTAGAAAACGGTCACCACATAAAATTTGACGATACCTCTGTCGTGGCTCGCACTAACGGCTTCTGGGACAGTTTAATAAAGGAAGCTATTGAAATAAAAGTTACCGCAAACACCCTGAATAGAGACGGTGGCTTGCAGCTCAGCGCTGCGTGGGATCCAGCTATCGTGCGGCTGAAGAGGGCACATCGAGCGCCCGTATATGGTAATGTCACGGGCACCAGTGACGTCACAGCCGGCAGCTAGCGTATATAAGGGCGCACCAACAGCCCACTGGCAGTCATATCACTTGACAATGGCCAAGGAGTGCTTTGCCGAAAGCTCGTGTAGTTTTAAGCGATTGACGCGGTTGGAAACCCGAGAAAATTTTATTCAATGTTATGGCCGCGAGACTCTGCATTCATACATGTGAGGTTCTGTCCAATTGCCACGATAGAGCGTGAAAATCAGGAGCTTGTTGAAGAAATTCGGTTACATTTCTGCCCAATGTAAAGTTTGAGAAGCACGGAGACAAGCCGTAGAAACTCGGATTGTGCGGGCGGGCATTATCTAGCTAAAATGTAAACCCAGGATGGCTGGTCATGAAGGTTAACCAAACGGGGTGTAGAATGTCGTCGACATAGCGCTGGGCTCAAAGGTACCGCGGGTGACAACCAAATGGGTCCTGCTACGAAATGGCAGCCCAAACCATCACTCCAGGTTGTCAAACCATATGGTGTGCGACACTCAGGTTGATATCCACCACTATCCAGGGCGTCTGCAGGCACGTCTTCGCTGGTCATTGAGGCCTGGAATCTCATTGCCTGGAGTAGAATCATCTTCTTTGATGAGCCCCGCTTCGAACTGAACCCCAATATCAGCGAAGGCGTGTCTGGAGACGCCCAAGACAGCTGTGGGATACCAACCTGACGGTCCTCTGCCATAACCCGACATCGAGGAGTAATGGTCTGGGGCGCCATTTTACTTCATAGCAGGATCCCTTCGGTTGTCATCTGCGGCGCCCTTACAGCACAGCGATATTCTGTGCCTCTTTGTTTTCCTTCATTTCAGCTAAGTAATGTCCGCCCTCAGACGGTGAGAGTTTCTACCGATTTTCTTCGTGCTTGCCAAGCCCTACGTTGGTCTGTAAGGTCGCCGGATCTCTCCCCAATTGAGAACGACGATCTAAGGCGCCAGTTGGACAGAAATTGGCACGATACCCTTTAGGAGGACATCCAACAACTCTAACAGTCAGTGGCAAGCCAAATAATCGCTTGCATAATGGCTAGAGGACCAACGCGTTATTGACTTTCTCAATTTGTGAAGCTCGTTCTCTTTCTGAAATTGTAATCATTTGTTTGTTTGTACATGTACATAACGTTACCGATTTCCTTCCCATTCAGATAATTGCTTGTGGGGCACGTTTCTTCTTTTTTGTCTTAGAGTGTATTTTGTCTACGTTTGTGAAAATTTAACGGGAATTTTTTAAACCTCTACCGCCTATTGCCCACTGTGAAAGCAGGAACGCCCAGTAGTGTGCGCTAGGGACCACGATGACTACCACTACTTTAGATGGTTGGATTAGCAGGAAGAATCGCTCACGCCTTGCAAGAACTTTTCAATACTTGTATCATCGTATCTAGCGTCGATCACTATCTTCTGGTCTGAAGCCGCGTGGAGACTGTGAAATTCGCCTCCGAGACCCGTGCAGAATCATCTGAGCCTCTGGTTCCAAACGAAACCCACTCGCTTCCAAACGAAAAGCTTCGTGATCATCTGTGAGTACGATGCTTCAAATAGACAGCTGTTCTTCTACCCTGTGGGTGACGCTAGCTGTCTTCACTAATTCATCCAACAGGTAAAGGCACCGACAATGGCCTCAGGACCTTGGCGAAATGCGTCATACGTGCCGACGCGAGCCATTATTCGCCACTGGCTGCACTTAGGGCCTCCTCCATATCTCGGACGAGACTTCCAGGCAAAGATATCGAGTGCATGCTGGCTTTCGTTCCCTACCTCCCTGCTATTTTGCTGAGGTGCTCTATTACTCGCCTAACGATGGAGCTCCCAATGACAAACAAACCCGCTCTCTGTCATTCTCTCGACTCAGCAGGAAAATCGGTCACTCACCAAACAGAAGAGGCATCCCCTGCTGGCACAGATGTGTCATCAGCACTGGGCAGCACCTCGCACTTGGCGTTGACGGGTAAAGAGGCAGCCGTCCGACCAATTCCCACTTTCGTCTCCCACCCAGAAGTACACAAACCGACCACCGTCTGCCACTGACCCTGCAGTTACGGTAACCCAATCGAGTGTTGCGCATCAGAAAACGGAGTGACATCGAGGTTTCCAGGAGGTTCCAATGGCACCAGAGGTGACACAGCCTTTGCCTGTGGTGCTGAGCAGCAGTCTGAAGCCTGTCGGCCGTGATCTATACAGATTCTAGATGTTTCCGGACAGCTGCCAAGTCACATAGCGCTCGCGCACAACAATCACAGCCCCTATACGTTTGTGAGTGGTAAAGAAGAAAACTAAAAAAAAAAATAGCTCTGGCGTCTTTTAGGCAGCGCTGCAGGCGCTGCAACTAAACAATGTCACAAATGAAAAGCGCAAGCTGCTATATGGACAGTACGTCACTGAACATAGTTGCACCGCACACAGATAATGAAATGCCGCGCGCGGTAGCCATGCGGCCATGGGCGCCTTGCCACGTTTCGCACGGCTCCCCCCCCCCCCCCCCCACCCGTCTAAGTTAAAGTAGTGTGTAAGCCTACGGACCGATGACCTCAGCAGTTTGGTCCCATAGGAACTTACCATAAAGTTTCAAATTTGCACTATGAAATATGTTGTGTTTATAGAACAATTATGGAACATACTTAATGCTCACAGATTTTTCGTTGCTGTAATTCAAATGCTCGCTGAACATAAACACACGGGACACAGCCAAACAATGAAATGTATCGTGTTTATTGTACAATTATGGAACATGTTATATGCTCACGTATTATGCGTTTTTGTAATTCAAACATCACCTCTCATAAATTAGTTTGGATTCGCCAAACACATATCAAGTGATGGTTCAAATGGCTCTGAGCACTATGGGACTTAACTTTTGAGGTCATCAGTCCACTAGAACTTAGAACTACTTAAACCTAACTAACCTAAGGACATCACACACATCCATGCCCGAGGCAGGATTCGAACCTGCGACCGTAGCAGTCGCGCGGTTCCGGACTGAGCGCCTAGAACCGCTAGACCACCGCGGCCGGCATATCAAGTGAAACTCAGCTCACATGTAAAGGTAATTTAGGAGTGGCCCAAGTAACTATGATGAGGCCTTGGCCGCAGCTCGTGGTCGTGCGGTAGCGTTCTCGCTTCCCGCGCCCGGGTTCCCGGGTTCGATTCCCGGCGGGGTCAGGGATTTTCTCTGCCTCGTGATGCCTGGGCGTTGTGTGATGTCCTTAGGTTAGTTAGGTTTAAGTAGTTGTAAGTTCTATGGGACTGATAACCATAGATGTTAAGTCCCATAGTGCTCAGAGCCATTTTTTTATGATAAGGCCACTCTGTTTACCATATACGTCGCCTGATGAAAGAAAAATGGAACACCCAAAAGACATAGTCAGCTGCCAGTGTAACTTAGTAGTACCATACACACCGTCGACGGGCATGTAAATGATTAGAGCGACAGGCATAAATTGGAAATTTGTGGTAAGTTCCTATGGGACCAAACTGTTGAGGTCATCGGTCCCTAGGCTTACACACTACTTAATGTAGCTTAAACTAACTTACGCTAAGGACAACACACACACCCATGCCCGAGGGAGGACTCGAACCTTCGACGCGTGGACCTGCGCGAACCGTGGCAAGGCGCCCCTGACTGTGACAGGTAAAACAGCCACCAGAGTACATTAGTGTTGTTTCCAGACCTGGTACGATAAATAATGGACGTGGACAGCGTCAGTTGTTGAGTAATCGCTGTGAAGGACACGGGGATGCTGCGTACTGCGATTGGCGTGGTGTCGTGAAGCGTGGTCTGCTGAGGAATGGCGTCGCACTTTGTTTAGAAGTGAACAGCTGTTCTTCACTGCCCCAGATGACCATCATGAGCAAGTACTGTGGTGAGCTATGGAGAGGCCAATTCTGCCATGATCTTGAGATGCACAGCACGGCGATGTTACTTCTGGTACCACGGCGTGGGGAGCCATCGGGTATGACATCACGTCATGGCTGGTAGTGGTTGAGGATATTCTGACGGCACAACAGCACGTCTCGCTCGTCCTGCGTTCTAATGAGTTTCCTACCATGTGAGAGTATCGTAGTGCTATTTTTCAACACAACAATGCTCGTACACAGCCCTTGTGTCTACGGACTGCATGTGCGGTGCTGAGGTACTTCCGTGGCCAGAGAGGTCCACAGATCTTACCACGAGAGAACCTGTGTGGACCACCCCTGGCATCAACTCCGTCCCACTGCGAGTATTCAAGATATCAAGAACTGGAGATAACAGTTGTGGGCCGGCTTGCCTCGGACGAAAATACAACGGCTTTATGACACCCTTTCCAACAGAATCAGTGCCTGCATTCAGGCCAGAGAGCATGCAAAGTCATACTGACAACTGAGCTCGTACTCCCAACTTCTTTCTAAATTTGACTCGATTTTGTATGTCTGCAACATCACACCTATGAAACTCAATTTCATGTAAGTTTGCAGGCTTTCGTGGCCGTTGCCACTGAAGTTAAAATCTTCTCGGTTATTAGGCCGAGTCATATTTTTACTAAAATGATCGACGTTTCGACCCCTCTGCTGGGATCTTCCTCAGGATCTTCTGGTGTCCGGTGTGCTAGAAAACTGTCGGAGACGAGTGTCGCGTCCTCTTATAACGGGGAGTTTTCTCGCGTTCGTGCTGGAGAAGTGATAGTATTGTTTAAAATTCATGGTATCCACAGGAGATTAGCCAATAACGCCCCTTCTTCTGCATCAGAGCGGGAATATTAGCCTATGACTATGGCCCAATGGTAGCCATATGAATATTAACCAATTCCAGAGTACTGTCCATCAGTCTGGAACTGTCATCGGAATGAATTAATAGAAAACATTGATGCGGTCCAAAGAAGAACTGTGTCTTTCGTCACAGCATCTTTTAGCTGGCACGGGAGCGTTGGGGAGATGCTTGGCAATCTCATGCAGAGGTTTACCAACCATCATTCTGCCAAGCACCATTCGCAATTGGAAAGGGGCAATACTTAGTGGACCAGAAGTCCCCTCCGCCACACGCCATAACATGGCCTGTCTACAAGAAGGGTGGGAGAAGTGACACGCATAATTGCTGTTCAGTGTTGATTCACCTGCTCAACTGTTGCACGTCTATTGGCCCACACACATTTGCAGCCGCCACGCAGTCCTCTCATCTGCGCCCCGTGGTGCTCCACAGTTCCCTGAACGCCAGTTTTGGGTGAAGCCACTTTGTCATGCCCAGTATACTTTTAACCATGGCAGCATGTGAACAGTTTGCAAACCTTGCCACTTCATAAGTGCTTCCACGTTTTGCCTTTTGCCTTTTGGACGTCAGCTACACCACTCTGTTTCCGCATTACAACAGCTGCCCTCTTTTTTGCGCACATATACCCTCCACAGCTAGTGCTGCCACTCGCCGACTGTGAGTGGCTACTGCACCTTTACATAGAACGTAGGCGTTGATGACATTAATATGACTGGACTATGTGTAATGAAGTACAATCTGAAAAAAAAAATTGCACTAGTGTTCAGTCAGATCCTGGTAAGATTTCGAATTAGTGCAAAAACTGGCAACTTGCGTTAAATATTCATAGATGTGAAACTGTCCACTTCGTAAAATGGAAAAACGTAGTGTGCAGTGATTATAATATCAATAAGTCGCCGGCCGGTGTGGCCGAGCGGTTCTAGGCGCTTTAGTCTGGAACCGCGCGACTGCTACTGTCGCAGGTTCGACTCCTGCCCTGGGCATGGATGTGTGTGATGTCCTTAGGTTAGTTAGGTTTAACTAGTTCTAAGTTCTAGGGGACTAATGACCTCAGCAGTTGAGTCCCATAGTGCTCAGAGCCATTTTGTCCTTAGGTTACTTAGGTTTAAGTAGTTCTAACTTCTCCGATGTTAAGTCCCATAGTGCTCAGAGCCATCTGAACCATTTTTTCAATAAGTCAGAATAAGAATCAACCTATAAAACCCCCTACCAGCTGAGTGACAGTATACCGCTTCTCTGGTGTCTGCCTGCGCGCGTCCGAAATCTGAAGGGGTGTCGAAGGAGTTGCCTATCTCACAGACACCTAAGAATCAGTGCATGGTTGTCCCGGTACTGTTACAAAAAATGGCTCTGAGCACTATGGGACTCAACTGCTTGGGTCATAAGTCCCCTAGAACTTAGGGTACTGTTACATTTTTAAAGTGCGAAAAAAGGTGCACGGGTAGCACCAAGGATGCTAACGGATTGGAAGGGTATTAGAGGGACTGCTAGCCGTTTTATTTATACCTGTGTTAACGTGCCAATTTCGCATCCCCCCCTTCCCCCCCCCCCGTCAATTTCGCATCCCCCCTTCCCCCCCCCCATGTTCACGGCACAGGACAGTGCGAAATAGTAGGTTAAAAAAATCATGAACACCCTTTTATTTTTATTTATTTATTTGTTGCCAAATTATAGACCTGTTACCTGATGTTTAAAACAGGTCGTACACCTTACAATTTTCGTTTTTCATCTTGTTACAGTTTTCTTTTCTTTTGTTTTATCTACTACATATACAAAAAATGATACTTTTCAAAATAACAATAATTTAAGGTTGAAACATAAATAAAATTTTGTTGTTTTTTAAGAAGAATATAAAAAGATGATAGGATAGAGGAGAGATTTGTTAGTTCATCACCGAACAGTCTTTGCTGCTGCGGATCATGTTCAAATGTAGCCGAATGGTCTTGAATGGTCAATAGTGGTTCCACCCTGTACACCAGAGCAAAAATTGTCGCCGTGTTACGCTTCATTGGATTGAGGTCACGTTGAATGGGGGTGCAGCCCCGTGATGTCCTTAGAGGAGGGTTGAATAGTCTGGAGGTGTCAGCAGTGTCGAAGACTGTCAAGAATGTCCTCCTGTTGCACTCCGCACTACAAACTGGCGTTTCCGATTGTGAAATGTGTGGAAACGAATGCCACGAAGGATGGTGCGCTTTCATTGACGGCCTTTATGCCACCTCCTGAGGCCTTTTCGTGTCGATTGAGAGCAGCAATGTGTCAAATTTTCTTCGGCCACCCGTAAGACAACCGTGTGATTTCAAAGCTAGGCGTCGCAGTTATGATCTCCAAACAGAGGCGCCGAGAAAGGTGATGAAATGAGAGGAGGAGGCGGAGTGACACGTTGGCGATGGTGTTTGGCGGAATTGTGGTGAAATTTAGTGCCATTTTGACGTCATTAACCCACCTTAAACCTCACATGGACTTCTGAGCTATGGCTTTTTTTTCCGCATGAGTGAACACGATGGTGTTTGAAGCGTCACCGAGATCGAGGGGGGCTGTAGGCACCTTTGAGCGAGATTTTAAACTTCTGCATCGCAATGGAAGAAAATGGCGGCGTTTCAAAACAGTGACCCTTTAATTCCGTTGCGCAGTATATGTTGGCATAACAGTTTGTTGGGATGTGAAGCGTACTGATCACATGGACCCAGCCTTAGACGAGGCAGGTGGCAGACTCCACGCAGTCAATCTACAAAGGACGCTGCTTACTATGTTAGAGCGTTGTTCAAGTTTGAGAACCCATCCCGGACTCCCTGGAGGGACTGATGATGATGATGTTTGGTTTGTGGGGCGCCCAACTGCGCGGTCATCAGCGTCCATACAAAGTCCCAATTCTTTCACAGTCCAGTTTTTTACGCAGTCCAATCGAGCCACTGACGAATGACGATGATGGTGAAATGATGAGGACTACACAAACACCCAGTCCCGGGGAAGAGAAAATCCCCAACCCGGCCAGGCCAACGAAAAGCAGCATGCATTATCAAAGGAAGGTGTGTTTGACCCATGGGGAAGAGTCATAGAGGGTCATGGGGATGCTGAAGAATGGGACAGCTAGACTCCAACTATCCGTCTAAACCAAATTTACAATCAAGAACAGCATTAAGCCAGGAATTTAGGAATGTACCACAATCGCCTAGGTTTCTCTCCCATATGGACTGTGAGACAAAATCATACGTACAGGGTGAAGAAAAATTCGCTCACTCGGACTTCGCAGCGCGATTCCTCACATACTGGCAATACAAAAATGTCTGTCTCAAAATTTCGTCTTTCGCATATTTCTGGCAGTAAATGGACATTAAAGAATGGCAGTCTGTGACACTATAATAACAATAAGACAACTACCTCTAGTCAGCAGATAGAACAGTGCTGTGCATTTCGTGCAGTGGACAGTGTTTTGGGTTGGCATGCAGGAGGTCAATGTTTCAACACTAGGTTGAGGCATATTTGTTCCTTATTTGCTAAAAGTAGTCTGCTTGGTACGGTATCTGGCGTCTTAATCGTCAGTGGTCAGCTTTTAAAGAAGGGTTTTGCACGTCGTGGACGCGAGTTGTTTCATACCACTGCATCTACTAGATTCAAACCTGTTTTCTGTGTGCTCTCCCCCAATGGTCCCATCGAAATTATTTGCAAAGCACTTTGTTAGCCGTCCTGGTGACGTAAGGCCTTAACAGATTGTAATGGCCGGCCGCGGTGGCCGAGCGGTTCTAGGCGCTTCAGACCGGAACCGCGCGACTACTATGGTCGCAGGTTCGAATCATGCCTCGGGCATGGATGTGTGTGATGTCCTTAGGTTAGTTAGGTTTAAGTAGTTCTAAGTTCTAGGGGACTGATGACCTCTGATGTTAAGTCCCATAGTGCTCAGAGCCAGCCATAGATTGTAATGGGCCTGAACGTGACGAGAATAATAGTGGCTACTAATCGATGGGACCATTGGAATCTAGTAGATGCAGTGGTGCGAAACAATTCGCGTCCACGACATGTAAAAGGTTTCTTTAAAAGCTGACCAATGAAAACGATTGTATTTCCATTTCTGTGCTCGTAATATGTAGCTGCAAATGTTTTGTAGAAGACCTATTGTAACCGTTGTATGACGATCAAGAAGCCAGATACTGTACCATGCAGACTACTTTTAACAAATAAAAACAAACAATACACGACCAAGAATCGAACCCTGCTATATACTGACGGAGGTAGCTGTCAGATTGCTAATCTTAAATGCCCATTTGCTGCCCAAAATATGCGCAGGACGAAATTTTGTGACAGACGTTTTTGTGTTGTCAGTATGTGAGGAATTGCGCTGCGAAGCCCGAGTGCGCGAATTTTTCTTCACCTTGTATATAATTTCTCAAATCAACATCGATTTTACTCAACACATCTAATCGTAGTCATGAGCAAGGTATTGTTAGAAAGGTTTTTTAATCGGCTTCTGACATTGAATACCAATTTTGCGCTAACACTTACTATATGTGGCAAACTTTAACATAAAACGTACTTTTAACTACCCTAGGCGAATGAGCACCATGGATACTCAGCTTCATAACTGTATTTCATGAAGCTGACTTATTAATCGCGCGGTCGAAGGCGCTGCAGTCATGGACTGTGCGGCTGGTCCCGTAGTGTGTAAGCTTAGGGACTGATGATCTTAGCAGTTAAGTCCCATAAGATTTCACACACTTTTGAACATTCATTAATCGCAAATAATAGGTTCCGTTTTCATATTATCTTATTACAAATACCATTTTATTTGTTTTAAAGTATACATTAACTGGATAATTTGTATACAGGATTGCCAAAGATAATAATGGTGACCACTGCAATAATCCAGTAACTTTGCCTGTTGTACAAGTTGATTTTTTTTTTTTAAGAAATATACTTTCCGTAACGACAAACATTTCTGTCATTGTCGCCTGGAATTGTGATTTACCTATTGTTACTACAGCCTAACGTACTTACCATATCTGAAAATGTTTCGATATAAAGTTATGGTTATGTGGCTCAACTGACAGTCCATCGTACAAGCCAGGACAAAAATTCCGAACGCAAAACACATTACTGAACAAATTTTTGACACGAATATATATCCGTAATTGTTGCTTCTCTAATGAACTTACGTATTGCAACTACAACATAAAGAATGAAGTGCAATTAAGATCTCAAAATATAGTGAGAGGTTATTGTGGCGTTAGTGATATACCAGGTAAGAGGCGAACATTACATCCTAATCTACACATTCCGCAGAAACTAACGCTTCCAAAAACCGTCCTTCCTCACGGATAATTTTATGTACCCTATTCATAATAACTAAATCAAAAAGTGTACGAAGATTACACCGAGATAATGTAATGCTCTGTAAAGAATTTTGTTCAAGATGGTTCAAATGGCTCTAAGCACTAAGTCCCCTAGACTTAGAAGTACTTAAACCTAACTAATCTAAGGACATCACACGCATCCATGCCCGAGGCAGGATTCGAACCTGTGACCGTAGCAGCAGTGCGGTTCCGGACTGAAGCGCCTAGAACAGCTCTTCTACAGCGGCCGGCTCAAAATTATGTGGTTGGATATGTTTATAGATGGTTGTATCATAAATTCATGATAATTACTTTCACGTCGTTCGGTACATTTTTAAAGATATTCTCTCTTCATTCCGATAACCATCCTTATCCCAACCACTATATTTATTCCAAATACTGTCATAACTTAAAACTATAGAAGTGCGAAAATTTCTCGCGGGTCCCCTGTTTAGATAAATGCAGCGCACTTTAAGAAGCATGTAAACAGTCGTCCTTCTCGCGGCCCATGCGCGAATGGATAGGTCTGTTGCCCTTAACGTGCAGCACAGTGAGAAGTACAGGAAGGTTATAATTAAACTTTAGCTACTTTAGAGGGACCCCATGAAAAATAAGTGACCGTAGGACAATTAAACTTCATGGAAACATTTGCAAGGACATGCGGTAGAGAAATAACGAATAAACCATTGAATGAAACACACTTTACTATCCACATTGAGAGGGTAACATTTGTAAAACTGCTTACCATGTTTACGATCTAGATTACAAACGTCGCTCAGTGTTACGACTACTTACGTCCACGACAGCCTGGAAAAGCACTAGAGATTGCTTTATGTTGCCCGAAACATCTCAGGTGGGACGGACCGAGGAATGTCCAGTTGTCGTGACACAGCAACAGTAATTTCTGCAACAATGTATGGCACAATGAGCCCTCAGGCCCTCCCGGAAGCAATTCCCAAATCGCCAGTTATTTCCAACTTCCGAATCGTGATCTTCGACCCCGATGCGGTGAGAGGACCTCTCCGAATTCCTCTAACGCGTCGATACCCGGTAAGAGCAGCGGCACTATTGTCGTTGTTTTGATAAACACAGCTTTACCTGCCCATCTTGTCTAGACCAATGTTGACTGACTGCAACTGTAACGCATTCTGATTGCTGGTGTTCGAACGCTGTGTCACCGTACCAGTATCGGCGCATAATGGCAAGTCACGGCACGAACACCACTAACAACGCAAACCCTGCAGCGAGAAGCCTGAACATCATTCCTATAAAGGTGGGTGTCCATACGGTAAATACAGGCACTTTAACGATAGTTTAATTATAACCCCCCTGCGTTTCTGAAATGAAAGTAGCAAACCCTAGCGAAAGTTGTTACGCAGTGTCAAACAGAAGAGAATCAAGATTTTAAAATCTACAGACATGCCGCTTTTTCAGACACCTGGCTACTAGACGGAGCAACGGAGTAAATAATGTCAGTGTAGTCGTAAGAAAATCTCCTGTGCCAAAAGGAGACAATAGACCACAGCTCAAAATCCAGTTTACGTTCATATCAGCAGAGATGTAGTAGTTGGAAAACGACAGAGGAAGAAATCGTCACAGGCCTAGCTGAAATTATGCTGAAAAAATGTTTGATTTCGGCGTTTCAGACAACCAACACTTTTTTTGCGGCGGAATACTCATTTATTTTAGTAATTAATGTGGTCCCCTCTTCCACTAGTCATTCTTGCTTTCTGGAAGTTCTTCTAGAAAAGTGTGCATTGCTGTCACGGAATATCCTTTGATGCTTAGACCAAACCAAAATCTTCTGAAAGAAACGTCTGTGTGCCCTGGAAGTCTTCGTAAAAGGCAGTTAGCTTTCGGATCAAATGAAATCACTAACTGCTTATGAGTGCTGAGGGTTAATCCACCAGAGCCTTGGAGCATACTAGATCCATCTTGCATGGAGGAGCTAGTGAACGCCTAATAGTCTCCATGACAAGAAATTAAGCTCATGCCTTGGCAATCTCGTGCACGAACCTTAGTGTACGCAACGGGACGTGCCATCCTCCCTTCCCTCACTCTCAAAAAAAAAAAAGAAACTCCGGAATGATACATTCCGTACTACGAACTCATTCACGCAAGGCTCACAAATGATTTCTTATAAGCGGCTCTCAAAAATTTCGAAAGATACTCATCTCGTTCTGAAAACAGCTCTGTTACCATATTTAAAAACATGACTCTCTTAAGATAATGCTCCTGCTGAGTCATAAAACAGCAAGTGTTTTTTAAGATAAAATTTCTCCCGTCGCACTGTGAAAAATACTGTCTCGAGAGCAGAATGACTATTGCTTGTCTCCGCGGTAAAGGAAGTACTGAAATACATAGTGTTGGACTGACAGAAAAGGTTAGTGCGAAGTGGTACGTGGAACAATCTTGGCTTCTCGTCGTGGAGACGTTGAGAACTATCTCTCCAAGACAGAGACTCTTTACTGTGCGGCTGGTCCCGCCGGAGGTTCGAGTCCTCCCTCAGGCATGCATGTGTGTGTTGTCCTTAGGGTAATTTAGGTTAAGTAGTGTGTAAGCTTAGGGACTGATAACCTTAGCAGTTAAGTCCAATAAGATTTCACACACATTTGAACACAGACCCAACCGTTGACCGTTGGTTCTAAGTCCTTCATTACTCTCTCTAGATGACGGATTGTCCCCACATCCCTCCCAAGTGACTCAGCATTGTTTCCAAGTTCAAATACTCGGCTGAATCGACGGAGGTCTCCTACAAATGAAGGTCTCCAGCAGGTGTGACGACATCGTAATGAGTGGTGAAGCCATCATGTGCGTGAGTGATTTTCACCAGAAAAATACTAGGGAAGTGTAGTACATCCACGAACGAACTCTGATAAAACCTTGCCGTCCCGGGTGGCCGAGCGGTTCTAGGCGCTTCAGTCTGGAACCGCGCGACCGCAACGGTCGCAGGTTCGAATCCTGCCTCGGGCATGGATGTGTGTGATGGCCTTAGGTTTGTTAGGTTTAAGTAGTTCTAAGTTCTAGGGGACTGATGACCTCAGATGTTAAGTCCCATAGTGCTCAGAGCCATTTGAGCCATTTGATAAAACCTTCATAACACCAATTCTTCATTACTGTTAAAGTAGGTCTCGCCATTAGCCAAATTATCTAAACAAAGGAGACAGACAAGGTCCAACGAAGAGTTGCGCGCACTATATCGGCTTTTTAGTCTGTACGGGAGCGTAACAGAAATGTTGAATAGATTCCTCTAGGAGACGCTTTTTTCATCGCACAGAGCTTTATTTTCAAGGGGGGAAGGCACTGACGAAGGGAAGGGGGGACGAATCATGTACGCTATGGACCCTCCTAAACACTTCGTGCGAGATGTATACACTGTGTGATCAAAAGTATCCGGACACACCCTAAAACACGTTTTTCATATTAGGTGCATTGTGCTGCCACCTACTGCCAGGTAATCCATATCAGCGACCTCAGTAGTCATTAGACATCGCGAGAGAGCAGGATGGGGCGCTCCGCAGAACTCACGAACTTCGATCGTGGTCATGTGATTGGGCGTTACTTGTGTCATCTGTATGTACGCGAGATTTCCACGCCCTTCAACATCCCTAGGTCTATTGTTTCCGATGTGATAGTGAAGTGGAAACGTGAAGGGACATGTACAGCACAAAAGCGTACAGGCCGACCTCGTCTGTTGACTTACAGAGGCCGCCGAGAGTTGAAGAATGTGGTCTAGCGGTTCTAGGTGCTGCAGTCCGGAACCGCGGGACTGCTACGGTCGCAGGTTCGAATCCTGCCTCGGGCATGGGTGTGTGTGATGTCCTTAGGTTAGTTAGGTTTAAGTAGTTCTAAGTTCTAGGGGACTTATGACCTAAGATGTTGAGTCCCATAGTGCTCAGAGCCATTTGAACCATTTTTTTAGTTGAAGAATGTCGTAATGTGTAATGGGCAGACATCTATCCGGGCCATCACACAGGAATTCCAAACTGCATCAGGATCCACTGCAAGCACTATGATAATTAGGCAGGAGGTGAGAAAAGTTGGATTTCATGGTCGAGCGGCTGTTCATAAGCCACACATCACGCCAGTAAATGTCAAATGATGCCTCGCTTGGTGTAAGGATCATAAACATTGGACGATTGAACAGTGGAAAAAAGTTGTGTGGAATGAGGAATCTCGGTACACAATGTGGCGATCCGATGGCAGGGTGTGGGTATGGCGAATCCTGGTGAACGTCATCTGCCAGCATGTGTAGTGCCGACAGTAAAATTCGGAGGTGGTGGTGTTATGGTGTGGTCGTGTTTTTCATGGAGGGGGCTTGCACCCGTTGTTGTTTTGCGTAACACTATCACACCACAGCCTACACTGATTTTTAAGCATCTTCTTGCTTCCCACTGTTGAAGAGCAATTCGGAGATGGCGATTGCATCTTTCAACACGATCGAGCACCTGTTCATAATGCACGGTCTGTGGCGGAGTGGTTACACGACAGTAACATCCCGGTAATGGACTGGCCTGCACAGAGTCCTAACCTGAATCCTACAGAACACCTTTGGGATGTTTTGAAACGCCGACTTCGTGCCAGGCCTCACCGACCGACATCGATAACTCTCCTCAGTGCAGCCCTCCATGAAGTACGGGCTGCCATTCCCCAAGAAACCTTCCAGAACTTGACTGAACGTACGCCTGCGAGAGCAGAAGCTGTCATCAAGGCTAAGGGTGGGCAAGCACCATATCGAATTCCAACATTACCGATGGGGGCCACCACTAACTTGTAAGTCATTTTCAGCCAGGTGTCCGGATACTTTTGATCACATAGTGTAAGAGGTCTGCTCAAGAAATTCAGGAACTTTGTCCACAAAATTTTTCTTCGCTTACCTTTTACCTGTTGTTGTGCATGGTCTCCTTCGAAATACTCTCCTCCACAGTTGATACACCGATCCCAACGACGTTTCGACTTCCGGCTGCTGTCTTCAACGACGGGTGTTCATCAGAGACAGGGATATCGTCAGTAGTGTACCACGGACCGCTTTGATTCTTTATATACATAAATGACCTGACGGACAGGCTGAGCGGCAGTTTATAGCTGTTTGCTGATGACGCTGTGAAGTACAGCCGAAGTTAATTTAGTGTAGGACATAAACTGACTTAGACAAAGTTTTTAGTTGATGTGATGAATGGCAGCTTGTACTAAATGTAGAGAAATGTAAGTTAGTGCGTATGAATGGGAAAAACAATCCTGTAACGTTGGAATACAACACTGATAAGTTGCACTCAAACAATGGGAAATCCAGGATGGAATGTAACAATATTATGAGAAGGAAAGTTGCTACTCACCTTATAGCGAAGATGCTACGTCGCAGACAGGCACAACAGACTGCTGCCCGCAGTATTGTTTCAGTTGCCTGAAACTGCAGTCGTGTGTGTGAGTTGCGTTTGCATGAGTGTGTGTGTGTGTGTGTGTGTCTATTGGTGGAAAGGCTAATGGCCGAAAGCTTTATTTGTGAGAATCTTTTTGTTGTGCCTATCTGCGACTCAGAATCTCCACTATATGGTGAGTAGGAACTTTCCTTCTCATAATACTGGTAATCTGAAGCTTGACACAGACAATTCTATTAAACATCTAGGCGTAACGTTGTGCACGAAATGGAGTGAGCACTTCAGGTTGGCAGTAGGGACGGCGAATGTTCGACTTCATTTTATTTGGAGATTTTTAGAAAAGTGTAGCTCTTCCATAAAGCAGACGGCGTATAGAACGCTAGTGCGACCCATTTTTGAGTATTGTTTGAATGTTTGGGGTCCCCGCAACTTCTGGTTAAAGAAATATATCGAAACAATTCTGAGGCGTGCTGCCTAGATTTGTTACCAGTAGGTTCGATCAAGTATTACGGAGATGCTTTGTGAACTCAAACTGGAATCTCTGGAGGGAAGACGATGCTCTTTCCGCAGGACACTATTGCACAAATTTCAGAACTGGTTTTTGAAGCCGACTGCTGAACGATTCTACTGCCGCCAACGTACATTTCGCGTAAGAAACACTAAGATAAGATGCGAGGCATTAGGGCCCCTACAGAGGGTCTAAGGTTATCGTTTTTCCCTCACTCTGTTTCCGAGTGGATCAGGAGAGGAAATGACTAGTACAAGATACCCTCCGCCATGCACCGGACGGCGGTTTGCGGAGAATGTGGATGTAGATATTCCTACGCTCGTATTTTGTTCATTAGGCACCAGTGCGGAACTATGTCGAAGCCGCTGATCTCTCTGGTGACTGTAGTTGTAAGGGCATTAGACCGTGGGGTAACTCTTATTTCTGGTTCTAACGCTTCTTCTCCTAATGTAGGAGACACCATCGGAGGCTATAACCCAGATAGCACAGTAAGCTGGTTTCAAACTTGTTTCCAGATGTAAAGTTCAAGTATGTAAGCTTGATCAAAGCTGGAATATTCAGGCCTGTTAGTTGGATTCAAGCTTGAAACAAACATCAAAGTTGGCAGAGTTCAAACTATATTTCAAGCTTGACTTATCAAGTTTCGCTCCAGCTGTATCTACACACGTGGAATACAGCCTGGTATTTACAGCTTGTTTTAAGCTACATAATTATTAATCTGAATTTATTGAACCTAATTAATTAAATAAATACCAGTATAGAAATGGTGTGAAAAAATTATCAAGACATGTATGTTTAAATTTTTTTATTTTTAAAGTGCTTAAAATTGTTTTATTTTAAAATTTAATTATTCTGAAGCCCCTCCGGCCCCAGCACACAGACCAGAGTAGGATCAATTATCGCTGACTTCTGCCGGTATAATGATCCTGTAAAAGGTAAAAGAAAATGTTAGCCATACCTAAACATAAAAAATGTAAAAAGTTTAAACTGATCAACCTAAATATAGTTTATGCCCCAGATTAGCAAAATAACTTCAAACTCACTGATGCAGTAAAAATCATTAACTAGTATAAACGTCACTGAGTAAGCAGCTGCTTCTGGTGACTTCATTCCAAAGAGTTTTTAAAGTAATTTGAAATAACTTTTTGTTTGAAATTTTTAAAGTAAAGATGATATTTGGGTAATTTTGCGATGACTTCATGAAGAAGCCACACGTCACTATTTCTAACAGTTTCAGGGCCATTTAAACTGAATTATAAAGAAACAATTACTTGAAATCATATACACCTCATACTGTAAGCTTATAAGGAAACTACGGTTTAGAAAAATGTAGACATTTTATTCTATCCACAATTATTTTTTGGTAAGTAAAACTGAATCAAAATGAAATAAAAGATGAAATCGAAATGAATTTAAGAAATTACCAGTTCGGTGGAACTGAAATGTAAAAGAACAAAAAATGTTCCCCTTGTCATATTTTAATATTGCCTTTTTTTAGATTTCAGCCACATTACAAATAACAATAAAATTAAAAAGTACCTGTAGGCCTTGCAGTATTATTTCACCTAGGGAACAACAAAATTAAGAGCAGATGAAGAGCAGTCAAAGCTATGTAAATAAAAAAGACTGACACCTATGTAGTGACTGGTTCTTGAGCACTTTTTCCCATTCACCATGTCATTACTATTTGTATTTGCAAAGACACTTTTCACACTTCACGATTATTCATTCATGGTGTGACACACGTGAGTACTTACAAGTAAACAAACGTAATAGGGCGATATATATAAAAAGGCGAGATTTTAAAAAGGTAAAATAACATTAAGTTTTAATTTATCGGTGCTGAACAACTTGTAATGTGTATTCTTAGCTGGTAATCCATTTCACTTTCATCCAGGCTCAATTTTTCTACGTAAAAGAATATGATATTTATTTACGTTACGTAATAATATTTAACATTTGTAATATTAACGTACCACTAGAGAAAAATGCACCAACGTTCCTGTAATACACTATATATCTTCTTCAGACCCAGTGTAGCAGTAAGGCAGGGGACGCCACACACTTTCCGAACTATTTTCCAGTATAAAACAAACTTCACAACAGTCAACAATCATTAATGCGCGTCACAAAAGTAAAATGGCCGTAAACCTAGCAGAGTCAGTGCAAGGCTTATAAACGCTTGTGGCGCTTCCCGTGGACATCTATGGAAGCTATGCTGCGCGCGCATCTGCTGTACAGCCTTCCAGGGAAATTACAGTTTATTTCAAGCTTGGGAAAATTATTTTAATTCAAGCTAAATTTTTACAGCTTGATGTAAACTGAGTAACAGGTTGATTTTTCAATCTTGAATTTTCAACTGAACCTAAACTCAATATCCACCTTGAAATAAGCTGTGTAACAGGTTGATTTTTCAATCTTGAATTTTCAACTGAACCTAAACTCAATATCCACCTTGAAATAAGCTTGAGTGCTAGCTGGGAAACACTCAGGCAGTAGTTTGAAGCTCAGCAAGCCAAACTGTTAATACAAGTCTACGCAAGGCTCTTTAACAGCCTACTGCAGGAAAATTACTTTGCTCAACGATAGGCCTACAAATACCGGCCGTGAAACCTGCATTGTATGACCAATCCGCTGGAGACCTAAATCGGCATGGCTGGATACAAGTTTCGAAAACCGTTACTCCGGACAGCGAGTAACCATCATAGCACGTCACGCGCTGACGTTAACCGATCTACACTGGGGAACTGGGAGATAATTCACCAGTGTGATCCTCCCTCAGGCAAAGTTCAGTGTTATCTGCAAGTTGGAAGAGCGCCAGCTTCTTGTCGTCTGTTCTCTTGTCTGGGGATTTTCTACCACTGTTACACGTCACTCAATTTAAAATTGTTGCAAGAAAATTCCATAGAGTCGCATCAATATCCCAGAATTAACTAGTTCATGTATATGTTAACAGTTGCTTGAGTAACTGTTTACGAAACCTGTCAAGAGAATGCAGCCGACAGCAATCAGAAATTTCGGTGCGCAGGGAGAATCGCTTTAACTATATATATATATATATATATATATATATATATATATATATCGATACGTACCTTAACGTGATTTGTAGATGTAGGTAGGTATGTGGGCCAACATTATCTAAAGTCTTTCGTTTTACACATTCGTAGTTAGTGCCTAGGGACTTCCACTAAGTGTACCTTTCTCGTTGCAAGCCGAGTCCACGCAGAATAGAAAAGTTATTTATGAATCGGACCTCTGGTCAACTTATTTTCGTTGCCACCGCGGTACAGCTTGTCCTATTCACAGGTGTTTTGCCACCGATGAAGCACTTGCATTTGCATCAGCAACTCTAGCGCAATGCTAGATGATGCGTCCTACGAAAGACAGTTTAAGCAATCACACTGCAGTTTACAGGTTCATAAAAGCACTTAGATAATAAGTAGCTCGTGTTTATTGACAATTATCTTAGGTTTATCAACGTTCACATATCGTAAAACATTTGCACGTCGCGAAATACTTCCTTGCATTCATGAAAACACGCATTACTTTACTGGGAACACGGCTGGCAAAGATGAAATTCTCGCAAATTGCCAGAATTATTTTTCCTTGGAACCAGCTGTAGATAAAATAACAAATCTTTGGACTCGTATCCACAGAGTCACGTGCATTTTGTACTCTAGAAATGAGGGACAGAAGCTGAATAATATTTACGATAATTTTATGACGACAGTTTTGTGAGAACATGAAACCTTGTTCTTCGAGTGCCATAATCTCCCAGAATTCTGCCAACCTTAGTGGAAAAACCTGTTATCAGCAGTCGCGTGTCAGTACTTTTGAAGGTGAATTACTGTCCAAGATTCAGCAATCACAAGACTTCCTTCTGCCGCATCTAGATCTCTTCCCATTTTTTCTTTGATGAGGAACTGCACGAAACTGTACGTCTCGCTTCGAAAAAGTTGCTACTTTTCTCCGTCTACTAGCGATAAAGGCTTTCACTTTTTTGTACCAGGATGTTGACGTACTTCGTCACGCAATCTGCTCGCCTGAGTTTACATATTCGGTGGCACATCCACGTTATAAACACAGTCAGCCGACTCATAGATGAAGTATCTCTCTCTCTCTCTACACACACACACACACACACACACACACACCATAAAAAATTCGCTGAAATTGTTCTGGAAAGCGTAACAACTTGAAAAAGAAATGATGTATTGTCCATGGAGATTAAGTAATTGAATCACTAAATTTGTATTTTTTTTAGCGTATTACTGAAACGATAAAAATTATAAGAACACAAGCTAAGAGTGCCAACCTCAAGTGTCAAGGTGCTTAAAAAGTATCTGTTCAGCATAGAAAGATTATTATCGCTCTTGCACCCAGATCACATTCTGTAGGGACTCTTGAGCGGCAGATTCCTTCAGCTCTTCAGCACCTGCCTTAGAGCGCCTGCCCTTCTACATGTGGCTTTCATTTGCTTTCGCAAATGATCACTCTACCTAAAAGAACAACCATTTCATTTCTATGAGCAGCTAGATATGCAAATGTGTTGCGGATAGAGAGGCGGCACGATCGATCTGCCCAGAGCTAGCAGATGTCCCACGGAAAACAACGGTGTTTTGAACGGTTCCAGGGACTTGAGAGGTAAACTGAGAGTAGCGGAAATTAAATTCTTTTAAGCCTGTGACCGCTTCATGTAACAGTTAGTACACTACTGGCCATTAAAACTGCTACACAAGAAGAAATGCAGATGATAAACGGGTATTCATTGGACAAATATATTATACTAGAACTGACATGTGATTACATTTTCACGCAATTTGGGTGCATAGATCCTGAGACATCAGTACCCAGAACAACCACCTCTGGCCGTAATAACGGCCTTGATACGCCTGGGCATTGAGTCAAACAGAGCTTGGATGGCGTGTACAGGTACAGTTGCCCATGCAGCTTCAACACGATACCACAGTTCATCAAGAGTAGTGACTGGCGTATTGTGATGAGCCAGTTGCTCGGCCACCAGTGACCAGACGTTTTCAGTTGGTGAGAGATCTGGAAATGTGCTGGCCAGGGCAGCGGTCGAGCATTTTCTGTATCCAGAAAGGCCCATACAGGACCTGCAACATGCGGTCGTGCATTATCCTACTGAAATGTACGGTTTCGCAGGGATCGAATGAAGGGTAGAGCCACGGGTCGTAACACATCTGAAATGTAACGTCCACTGTTCAAAGCGCCGTCAGTGCGAACAAGAGGTGACCGAGACGTGTAACCAATGGCACCCCATACCATCACACCGGGTGATACGCCAGTATGGCAATGACGAATACACGCTTCCAATGTGCGTTCACTGCGATGTCGCCAAACACGGATGCGACCATCATGATGCTGTAAACAGAACCTGGATTCATCCGAAAAAATGACATTTTGCCATTCGTGCACCCAGGTTCGTCGTTGAGTACACCATCGCAGGCGCTCCTGTCTGTGATGCAGCGTCAAGGGTAACCGCAGCCACGGTCTCCGAGCTGATAGTCCATGCTGCTGCAAACGTCATTGAACTGTTCGTGCAGATGTTTGTTGTCTTGCAAACGTCCCCATCTGTTGACTCAGAGATCGAGACGTGGCTGCACGATCCGTTACAGCCATGCGGATAAGATGCCTGTTTTGTCATCTCGACTGCTAGTGATACGAGGCCGTTGGGATCCAGCTCGGCGTTTCTGAACCCACCAATTCCATATTCTGCTAACAGTCATTGCATCTCGACCAACACGAGCAGCAATGTCGCGATACGATAAACCGCAGTCGCGATAGGCTACAATCCGACCTTTATCAAAGTCGGAAATGTCATGGTAAGCATTTCTCCTCCTTACACGAGGCATACCGACAACGTTTCACCAGGCAACGCCAGTCAACTGCTGTTTGTGTATGAGAAATCGGTTCGAAACTTTCCTCATGTCAGCACGTTGTAGGTGTCGCCACCGGCGCCAACCTTGTGTGAATGCTCTGAAAAGCTAATCATTTGCATATCACAGCATCTTCTTCCTGTCGGTTAAATTTCGCGTCTGTAGCACATCATCTTCGTGGTGTAGCAATTTTAACGGCCAGTAGTGCACATATGAAACTTTGGTAGTGTTATTTACCTCTTGACGTGGCCGGCCGGAGTGGCCGTGCAGTTCTAGGCGCTACAGTCTGGAGCCGAGTGACCGCTACAGTCGCAGGTTCGAATCCTGCCTTGGGCATGGATGTGTGTGATGTCCTTAGGATAGTTAGGTTTAATTAGTTATAAGTTCTAGGCGACTGATGTCCTCAGAAGTTAAGTCGCATAGTGCTCAGAGCCATTTGAACCAACCTCTTGAAGTGGTCATAGATCAAGAAGGATTTTACTGAAGTTGACTCCGATCACACAAGCCCATACTGAACTAATCCAAAGAAGTAAAATAAATGGAGCAACAATTCTTATGATGAGCCCAATCTCCCCACGCCCCCCCCCCCCCTCCGCCCGTGCACACACACACACACACACAAAGATAAAAGAAAAACATGCACCATGAAGGAATTATCAGAATGGAACGGAAATTGGTAGATGTGATGTACGTGTACAGACAAAACAATTATTACAATTTCAGAAAAAATGGACAATTTATTCAAAAGAAAGAGCTTCATAAATTGAGCAAGTCAGTAAAGCGTTGGTCTGCCTCTGGCCTCATTCAAGCTGTTTTGCTGTTTTTCGGCTTGGCATTGATTGATAGAGTTGTTGGATGTCCCTCTGAGGGATACTGTGCCAGATTTTGTCCAGTTGGCACGTGGGATCATCATTCTCAATTGGGGAGATATCCGGCAAGTCTGGAGACAAGCGACAGATAGTCCTGCTGTGTATGGCGGGCATTATCTGGCTGAAATGTAAGGCCACAATGGGTTGCCATGAAGGGCAACAAAATGGGATGTAGAATATCGTAAACGTACCAATTTGCTGTAAAGGTGCCAAGGATGACAACCAAAGGGGTCCTGCTATGTAATGAAATGGCGACCCAGACCATCACTCCTGGTTGATGGGCCATGTAACGGGTGACAATTAGACTGGTATCCCACCACAGTCCGGGGCATCTCCATACGCATGTTTGCTGGTCACCAGTGCCTGGAACCTCAGTAACTGGAGCAGAATTGTCTTCGGTGGTAAGCAGGCTTTGAACTGAGCTCCAATGGCCAGAGAAGATGTGTCTGGAGGTGTGCTGTGCAGCAGTGAGGTGCCAACCTGACTGTCATCCATCACATCATTTTATAGCAGGACCCTTGGGTTGTAATTCACAGCACCCTTACAGCACAGCAGTACGTGGACGATATTGTACGCACCATTTTGTTGCCTTTCGTGGCAAGCCATCCTGGGCTTGCATTTCAGCAAGATAACTCTCACCTGCACTCGGTGACAGTTTCTGCCGCTTGTCTTCGCGCTGCCAAACACTTCCTAGGTCAGCAAGGTCACCGGGTCTCACCCCAGTTGAGAATGCTAGGAGCATTGTGGGTAGGGTCCTCCAACCAGCTCAGGATTTCGACAATGTAACACACCGAGTAGACAGAATTTGGCATGATGTCTCTCAGGAGAACATCCAGCAACGCTGTCAGTCAATGCCGAGCCAAATAATTGCTTGCGTAAGGCTCAGAGGTGAACCGATGCATTATTGACTTGCTCGATTTGTGAAGCTATTTTTCTTGGATAAATCATTGAATTCTTTCTGAATCTCTAATCAATTTTTTGTCTGTGCATATATGTCATATGTACATCTGTCCCATTTGGATAATACCTTCATGACACATCCTTTTCTTTTCCCTCTCTCTTTTTTTCTTTTTCCTGCACCTTCCCTCGAGAGGATAATGGAGAGAAATGCTTGAACGACACTGGAAACAGGGTGTGGCACAACTTCGTGTTTTCAGATGAGTCCCAGTTCTGCTTACAATGTCATGAAGGATATATCTGTGTGTGGAGGCTCTGAGTAAAACTTGTAATGTTGGAAAAATTCATTTGTGATTGTCATACAGATCTAGTACCTGGAGTTGTGTGGGTACAATGTGCCACTAGGTACATAACATGATAACCACTAGTTCACATAGCCAGTAATCTGGAGAGCAGGTGTTACACTTATGGTGTGCTGAGACCACAAGCTGTACCCTATCTTCAATGTCTGCTTGACATTATCTTTCAACTAGACTACCTGTTTCTCGTGCTGCTCTGACCTACTACCTCTGTACAGAGGGTGTTGGAATGTTGCCCTGGCCAGCAGATTCTCCAGATCTCTACAGGACATCATTGCAGAACTGCAGTACAGATAATTGCGTGCATGGTGAGTTCCTCGAATGCTCACACTTGACATGAAACTAAGGAGTTTGGACATCTGTTAACAATTCCTTTTGTGTTTTGAGCATGAGATTCATGGGTTCCTGAGCAACATGATGGTAGGTAATGAAAGCTGAGTTCACCATTCTGACCCCTAAAATAAGAGAGCTTCAAGGGAGTTTCACCACAATGGATCAGCAATGCCAAAATAGCTCAAGACTATGCCAAAAGCAGGCAAAGTCATGCTATCAGTGCTCTGGAATGTTCAAGATGTGGTGCATTTGGAATTCATGTTTAAAAGCACCACCATAAACTCTGTGGGGTACTGTGAGACACTCAGAAAACTGAAAGTACGAATTCAAAGCATTCGCCCCACATGGAGCACCATCTCCTTGAGCATGACAATGACAGACCACACACGAGCACTGTGACATCTGTCAATAATTTGACACCTTAGGTAGAGTGTTATTGGTCATTTTCCATATAGTACGAGCTGGCCCCCATCTGATTTTCATCTGTTTCCAAAACTTAAAGAACACCTTCAAGGACTTTACTTTGATAGTGACAAATTGGTGCAAGCAGAGGTGAGGTTGTGGCTCCGTGAACAAAGTCAGACATTCTACAGTGACGGTGTCAACAAACTGGTTTCTCCTTGGGAGAAATGTGTTCATCATCAGGGTGACTATGCTAAGAAATAAATATGGAGGCACAAAGAATAAAAATGTAGAATGTTAATAACCTATGTTTTATTTAAAAGCCTTTAAGACTTTTTACATAAAAATTTCAGACACTTTACTTTCCAGCATACCCTCATAATTATATGAGAATGTAATTTAGAATTATTGACTCAAGAAAGACATCATTGATAATCATGTTAATAACATGAAAATATCTACTTGGCATATGTTAATGAAATATACAACTACTGAGTGGAGAGCTACCACTCCTTTGCCATACAATTAATGTTCCATGTCACTCACAAAACCTAATACTTGGGTTAGCAAATTCATATATCACTTGCTGGGGACACTGTAACTATAGTGCTCAGTATGCAGATGAAACAGCCACAGGCCAAGCAAAATTTGATTCATTATTACTGGTTTCACTCATCGTCTGATAATTGGTGAATGGGCATCCACAGAAATCTTTCCAAACAGGGCAAAATTCAAAACTTGCCAATTTTGATGTAACTTAATCAGTGAGAGTGAAAACATATCACACCCAAGGAACTAAAAGTAACAATACATGCACAAAACTTAACTACATGGTTAACTACATAGTATTTTAAGATTTGTATTTTGGTAACACAACAATAAGGATATTTCAATAGTATAAGTAAGGTATATATTTGTACATTATTAATAGTAATATGGACGTCATTTTCTTAGTACAGTAATCACTTATCAAATCCTCATGTGATTAAATACAGGGTATCCAATGACTTATGAAATAAATCTAGCAACAATTTCCAAAAATGGTTATTCATAGTCCCGTAATGTTAGGTTAAAATGGGCAACTAAAAGTATGAAATAGAAAATAAAAGTCAGAGTGATAGAGAAGACCCCACTGGACACCAACAAAAATGCCACACTTATATCTCTGAAGGATTATTCAGCTTTGATAACATCTATGAGGTCTGTCTAAAAAGTATCCAACCTTTGATTTCCCATGCAAAATAGAGACAATAGCGCAGTTTCACTGTACACAATAATGGAAGAGACCTTTATGAGCATATGTGAGTTTTGTCCCCGCCTTGCAGCATGTCAGTTGCTGCCTGTTGGTCACTGAGTGAGGTGCTACACAACGTGTTCATCGGATTACTGATTCTTCCAAGATGACTGAATGTGTTGAGCAAAGATACAGCATCAAATTTTGTCAAAAGCTTGGTGATTCTCAAAGCAAAACAATTTGTAAGATTCAGCAGGTGTTTGGAGAAGATGCAATGGGTGTAACACAAATTAAGGAGTGGTTCAACCAATTCAAAAATGGCCACACATCAGCGGAGAGTGACCAGCATTCTGGCAGTCCCCAAACTGCTTGAAGTGCAGCTGCTGTTGAGAGGGTACAAAATTTGGTGATGGCGGATCATCGTTTGACTGTGCAGGAGGTTGCCCTAGAGGTTGGACTGAGTAAAGATTCTGTATATGCAATTTTGCGTGACGATTTGAACGTGCACCGAATCGCTGTGAAATTCGTGCCCAAGTTGTCGCCGGAACGAAAGGACCTCCGTTTTGATGTTGCACAGGACCTTCTGGACACCACCAACACTAATCCTGGGTTTCTGAACACCGTGATAACTGGATATGAGTCATGAGTGTACAGGTACGACCCAGACACAAATAGACAATTGTCGCAATGGAAACATCCCGAGTCTGCAAGGCCGAAGAAAGTGCAGCAGGTGTGAAGCAAAATCAAGGTGATTCTGACAGTGTTCTTTGATGTCTGTGGAATTGTGCATCACAAACATGCACCGGAAGGACAACAGTGACAAAGGAGTGCTATTAAGATGTTCTCCAGTGACTCCGTGATGCAGTTCAGCACAAAAGACGAGACATGTGGATGGAGAAAAACTGGCAACTGAATCATGACAATGCCCCCGCACATTCGTCCCACTTGATCCAAAATTTCTTGACCAAACGTGGAATTACAGCCATTTGCCAAACTCCCTGCTCTCCAGACATGGCTCCTTGCAGTTTCTGGTTGTTTCCAAAATTGAAGACGCCATTGAAAGGATCCCATTTTGAGAGAAGAGAAGAACACGATGATGGAGCTGAACACCATTCCTAAAGAAGACTTCTGGATGTGTTTCCAGCAGTGGAAGGATTTGTGGGCTAAGTGTGTGCAAGAACAAGGGGCCTACTTTGAATGGGATTAGGGTCGCAACCCCATCTAGTACTCGAAATATTTTTTTTTTTTTTTTCTGGCCTAAGGTCAGATACTTTTTAGACAGCCCTCATATAACACTTCATTTGCGTATAAAACTTCACATCTATTCACTTCAGTTGTGTTGTTGCCTTACTTCTGATGAGTTCTATTTTTTAGTGTCAACTGGCATAACTGAAGTTAAACAGAACTGCTAGTAGAATTAATTTTTATCAGCCTGGGACTGCACCTAGTTAATGCTCATCTCTCTCCACTTCCATGTTATTGTGCAACATGTCAACTGGAATGCAGAATTCGTACCTCTGTGAATTCATGTGGCGCAGTGTTGTACTCATGGATTTTGAGAAGATCCAAATCCTGGAGAGCAGTTTTTTGTTTTTGCTTCAAATTTCTCATTTTCCCCTTCTCTTCTTGTGTAGAAAGTGATATTTTCCATTTTTGTCTGGTGTGTTTGGAATTAAGTACAGGTACAGACACTGACAATATAGCACAGCTGTGTTCTCCAAGTGTACTAAAGTAGTACTGTTGTGTGTGTGTGTGGGGGGGGGGGGGCACATGACTTTCACATATGTTTATGTGTTGGGGAATCAATGATGGAATCCATGTGCCAGGGTGTTGCACCAGCTCCTTTCTACAGACCCGAATGAGGAATTGGCCAAAAAAGACCGAAATTTTTTTTTGGCACAATTCTTTAAAAGTGAATTTGCAGTTCAGTGGCGAAACTGAAACTGCAATCGTGGCAAGGAATTGGCATAATTTCTCATGAATACAGTGGCAGTTAAGAAAACCAAAGTTACATGGCAGTTGATAAACCTGAAGAATTTCTTGTCACAATCCACAATGTTAAATCTACAGTTTAAGGCAGTTGCAGACAATGATTGCTACAAATTTGAAAGAATTCTATAGTGAAGGAAAACGCTGTACCCAGATTCTAGAAAAATGTAAATGCCCTCTCATGCTCTCTCACACACATGTGTGTGTTCTGCTAGAAAAATGTTTGGGGCTTAATAGTACCATCAGAATCACAGTCAAATCAGGAATGTTAGTGTGAATCAGAAATGAATGTGTGCAGCCCTACATGACTGTTAACATCTTGCTAGACAGCATACCTCTCATAACGCTGTAGAAGAAAGGGAGATATTTAGTCATGCAGTGTGTGGAAAAAAAAAACTTGGATCATGTTCATGGTAACCCAAACGAGCGGGCTTAAGTGATGCTATGAACAACAGTGCCAAAACCACCACCTGTCTGAAATCTTACACTATATACACTGTAAGTTAAACACATCATTGAGCCATGGGTGCACTCAAATGTTTGTGGTTCAGATTAACATGTCCATTGCATATAGTCCCCTTCACACTGTTCACCTGGAAACTGGTTTAAATGTATCTGCTTCACTGACAGCAGCATTTGCAGGTCTGAAACCAATTGTCATTGACAAAGGTGTTACACTCACATCTGGTCCCTGTTGGTTAGGATCTTTTTTATGATTGCTGTTGTCATGCCAAATTACATGGCTGAGAGTGGTACACTATTCCTTGTAGAGAGGTTGGACAATCTGTGTTGATACACCAAAAAATCAGGCACTGTCATGCACATTTAGTGATAGACATGTCCCAATGCAATAGTTACTTTCTGCCATTCAGTCACGGCAACCCATCTTACTGCACTGATTCCGTACATCTGACTGGTACATACACACCACTTCATTGCCGTGACTTACATCAGTGGTGGAGAGGGTCACGTGACTGCCTGGAACCAATTCTGCACTGCCTGCAGTATTCCAAAATGACCAGTGTTTAAGTCTTGTTTGAAGATGGATGACCAGCTTCTTTTGAGGCAAGCTCATCTTTGTGATGTTTTAAAATTATCTTCTTGATAGTAGCAATTTGGACCTCAAGTGGATTCTTATCAACACCTTCTTTGTTGCAGAACATAAACACATTTCTTAGAGCAAGTTCTGAAAGTTGTAAAAGTACTGTGCTGAGGTACTTCTCCCACTTTTCTGAGCTGCTGCATTGTTTTACTAACTGCTGGTCTGCTTTATCGCCTCCATCCACTGTGTTATCATATGGTATTAACTTTGACAACTCTCCACCCTGTGCTTACATTATTCTATACATAGAATGGCTGTTATGAAACTTCTTAGCTGATTACAACTTTGCAGTATGAGGATTCGAACACAGAACCTTAGTTTTTGCTGCTGCTGAAGTTTGAAAAATAGGAGAGATGTAAGGTGGAAGTAAGGTTGTGAGAGTTGTTCTCAGCTAGCTCAATTGGCAAGAATGTTTGTGTGTCTAGATCTGCATACATAATCTGCCAGCCATAGTGCGGTGCATGGTAGAATGTAACCTGTACCACTACTAGTCATTTACTTTCCTGTTCCACTTGCAAAAAGTGCAAGGGGGAAACATCCATCTGTATGCCTCTGTATGAGCCCCAATTTCCCTTATCTTATCTTCATCACCCTTATGTGAAATGTACAATAGCGGCAAGAGACTCATTGTGCAGTAGCTTCAATGCTGATTCTCTAAATTTTCTCAGTACTGTTCCTTGAAAAGAATGCAGCACCTTCCCTCCAGGGATTCTCATTTGAGTTCCCAAAGCATCTCTGTAATACTTGCAGGTTGTTCAAACCTACTGATAACAAATCTAGCAGCCTTCCTCTGAATTGTTTCAATCACACCTTATGCAGATGCTAAACACTCAACCAATACTCAAGAATGGGTCATACAAGTGTCCTAAGTGTGGTCTCATTTACAGATGAACCACACTTTCCTAAAATTTTTCCAATAAACTGAAGTCAACTATTTGCCTTCCCTACTACAATCCTTATATTCTCATGCAATTTCATATTGCTTTGCAATATCATGCCTAGATATTTAATCAATGTAACCCTGTCAAGCAGTACACTACTAAAGCCAAATTCAAAGATTATAGGTTTGTTTTTCTTACTTATCTACATTACCTTACACTTTGGTATGTTGATAGACACACAAACAAACACAAACACACACACAAAATTCAAGCTTTCGCAACCCATGATTGCTTCATCATGAAAGAGGGAAGGAGAGGGAAAGACGAAAGGATGTGGGTTTTAAGGGAGAGGGTAAGGAGTCATTCCAAGCCCAGGAGCGGAAAGACTTACCTTAGGGGCGAAAAAAGGACAGGTATACACTCGCACACACACATGGGATATTACGCTTGCATACACTCCCTATATGGCATCATATTCTGGGGAAATTCTCCTCATAGCATAACCACATTCCGGAAACAAAGAAAGATTGTGAGGATAATGAAAAGTGCTAACAGACAAAAATCGTGCAAACCATTATTTAAAGAACTGGGGATTCTACCCCTACACCTACCATGTTCCTAAAAAAGCATGCTAAAAATGGAAATGTATTTATTCAAAATAAATCTGTACATGAACACCATACAAGGGCAAATAGTGACATACACAGACATCATTGTTATACCACACTGTGCAAGAAAGGTGTATATCACTCAGGTTCACATTTGTTTAATAAGCTGCCAAGTAACCTAAAGGCCATAAATAAAATCCATACCTTTAAAAAATCTGTAACTTCATATCTCTTGGAAAACTGTTTTTACTCAGTAACACAGTATCTTGAAAAATAAGTTAATTTCGGTTGTAACAATATAAAAATGTAATGTAACAATATAGCAATATAACAATGTAACAATTTATAATTGTAATGTATACAATCAATGTAACACCCTGTGCTTACAAATGTCTGCTTGTGTCTGTGTATGTGCAGATGGATATGTGTGTGTGTGTGTGTGTGTGTGTGTGTGTGTGTGCGCGCGCGAGTGTATACCTGTCCTTTTTTCCCCCTAAGGTAAGTCTTTCCGCTCCCGGGATTGGAATGACTCCTTACCCTCTCCCTTAAAACCCACATCCTTTCGTCTTTCCCTCTCCGTTCCTCTTTCCTGATGAGGCAACAGTTTGTTGCGAAAGCTTGAATTTCGTGTGTATGTTTGTGTTTGTTTGTGTGTCTATCGACCTGCCAGCACTTTCGTTCGCTAAGTCACATCATCTGTGTTTTTAGATATATTTTTCCCACGTGGAATGTTTCCCTCTATTATATTCAATCATCTTTGTTTTTAGATATATATATTGTTTTCTATACAATACTCAATGATGGCTTACTTCTCCAAATCCCTTTGCTTTATGTGACACATATGCTCAGCAAAAGGCTCATTCACAGGTGCTCAAAGACCTATGATATCTTTTAACAGAGTGTAATAAACCCCATATTTCTGGAGCATGCATCTTATTTTCTGGTCATCACCACAATACAGTATGGAAGAAATGTTGCATCACTTGGAAGATTCTTTCAGGTGTCATTGATGAAGGATGCTTTATAATGCTGGATGATGACCAGTATAGTAAGATGCATGCTACTGTAACTGAATAAGTACTTACTTTAGAATTATCTAGCTAGGATATCACAGAAAAGGGCCATAGAAATAAAATTAGAAAAACAAAGTCAGGACTTTTTGCTCAGTTCTGGTATTTTATTCATTATAATAGGAAATCAATCAGAAAATAGTGAAGAGGTACATGTGTCATCGAATAAAACAGAAGTGATTTCTGGCACTCCCCAAGGTAGTGTTATAGGCCCTTTGCTGTTCCTTATCTATATAAACGATTTGGGAGACAATCTGACCAGCCATCTTCGGTTGTTTGCAGATGACGCTGTTGTTTATTGACTAATAATGTTTTCATCAGAAGATCAAAACAAACTGCAAAATGATTTAGAAAAGATATCTGAATGGTGCAGAAAGTGACAGTTGACCCTAAATAACAAAAAGTGTGAGGTCATCCACATGAGTGCTAAAAGGAACTCGTTAAACTTTGGTTACATGATAAATCAGTCTAATCTAAAAGCCATAAATTCAACTAAATGCCTAGGTATTACAATTATGAACAACTTAAATTGGAAGGAACACATAGAAAATGTTGTGGGGAAGGCTAACCAAAGACTGTGTTTTATTGGCAGGACACTTAGGAAATGTAACAGACCTACTAAGGAGTTGCATACACTACACTTGTCCATCCTCTTTTAGAATACTGCTGTGCGGTGTGGGATCCTTACCAGGTAGGACTGGTGGAGTACATCGAAAAAGTTCAAAGAAAGGCAGCATGTTTTTTATTATCACAAAATATGGGAGAGAGTGTCACAGAAATGATACAGGATTTAGGCTGGACATCATTAAAAGAAAGGCGTGTTTAGTTGCGACGGAATCTTCTCACGAAATTCCAATCACCAACTTTCTCCTCCGAATGCGAAAATATTTTGTTGACACTGACCTACATAGGAAGGAATGATCACCACGATAAAATAAGGGAAATCAGAGCTCGTAGGGAAAGATATAGGTGTTCATGCTTTCCGCGTGCTATATGAGATTGGAATAATAGAGAATTGTGAAGGTAGTTCAATGAACCCTCTGCCAGGCACTTAAATGTGATTTGCAGAGTATCCATGTAGATGAAGATGTAGATAGAAGCCTCAGGAGAGGACAGAAGGTACAAAACAAAATCCTGAAGTAGACTTCTCTTGCTTCTAAGCAGTCACATAATGCCTCACACACACACACACACACACACACACACACACACACACACACACACACACACACACGCAAACGCACCTCATACACACGACTGCAGTCTCAGGCAATGAAAATCACACTTTTCAGTTTCAGTTGCCTGAGACTGCAGTTGTGTGTGTGTGAGAGTTGATTTGGGTGTGCACGTGTGTGTGTGTGTGTGTGTGTGTGTGTGTGTGTGTGTGTGGGCGCGCGCGCGCGTGTGTGTGTGTCTGTCATGTATTGTTGATGGAGGCCTTAATGGCCAAAAAGTTTAATTGTGAGAGTCTTTTTGTTGTGCCTATCTGTGACTCAGCATCTGCACTGTATTGTAAAGGTCAGTATTATTCCTTCAAACAACACAGAGAAAGCTATGTCTCACCTTTTTTTAATGAAGGCTCTTTTTGTGCCCACAGTTCTAAATGGAAAATGAAATATGAAGGCTCTCGCTAGTGAAATGTGAAAACTGATGTAGCTAATTCACTGGATGGAGTCATACCAAAGTCAGTGACAATAAATTTATGACCTTGGAGCTGAATGATAAACATTATCCCTCCCACTCTTAGAGGATTAAGAAAGATACAATGACAGCTGTGCTCTAAATGTTTACCAAAAGTTTTCTTATTAGTGCTTCCAGACACACGGATCAGTGCTTAGGGCCACATTCACCATTTTCTGGGAAGCAATTTTCTTTATTACATTTGTGGTTGGAGGTATCCACTATCTGTTCCTTCACTATATATTCAGAATCTGAGCTTGTAATGAATGGATCATCTCAGCTAAACTGATACTCTGCTCGTGCTCAATATCAAATGTTAAATTCTGTCTCCTTTCTTATAGCTTTTGATTCCTTATTTCTGTTTGTAGGTATGGTATAGCTGGAACAACAAATGTCCAGGGTGAAGATGTGAAGAAACTTGATGTGTTATCCAATGAGCTGTTTATTAATATGTTAAGATCCTCATTCACAACATGTCTGCTTGTAAGTGAGGAAAATGAAAATGTAATTGAGGTAAGTATTTCTAACATGTCAGTTTTATAAAGCTGAATAGTAATCCTGTGTGAACTTGTAACTAAAATAAGAATTGATCTGCCCCTTCCATTGTCTGCTTCCTGATCTATAACTTGCTAGTAGATACATGGAGCACAATATAATTGGTGGATTCCACATTTTGTGATAGAAATACTGATGTGAGCATAAACAAAATGAATATACACCATCTAGAGATGTTATTTGAAGTAGAAAGAAGTTGTGCAAACTGGAAAACAACAATCTGGTGGTTTTAAAAATTGTAAAAAGCTAAGCTAACAACACAATTAAATCAAAGCTACTTCCACAAACAGAGGATGAAATGACACAGTTGTCAGAAATTTTTATCTCTCAGACTTTTTGTGATCTAACATTAAGAAAGTGTACTATGTAGAACTGTGGTAAAGACATCATGGTATGATTCCAGTCAGGAGGTTTGTAAATTCCCATTCCAGCTAATTTGCTTTTCCTAATTCATTTCAGTTGAATGCCAGGACACCTCATATAATGAAGGTCATGGACAGTTATCTCCTCCATCCTTCTTAAACTGAGCTAGTGATCCAGCTCAGTGCCAACAGGACCTTGAATTCTACCTTCGTTGCTAATATCAGGCTAAGTGGGGAACACTGAAACTATAATATGATTTCTGTTAGTTAACAGCCAATGTTGCCAGGTGACATGGAGAATTATAATGTGTCCGGCACCATCTGCAAACTTTTTCCTTAGGGCTTGACTCCCCAGTTCTGAATTGATAAACTGAAGCACTTAAAGTCCCTGAATGCTTCATTTTCAGCAAATGTTAGCAAACAAATAATGTTGGTCAAGCACTGCAGCAGCCATCAGAAAATGTTAAATTGTGCTATCACTTTCTTCATTGAGAAATTAAGCAGTTCATAGTTCCCCATTGGCATTATCTAAAACACCTCAGAAAAGTGACTTCTAGTTTTGAAAATGCATGGTATTAATTAAGTCCATTCCCTCCATGTAATTAATGTTTTTGTGAGTGTGTCTGTGTTTGACAAGGAATCTAATACTAGCAGAAACAGACTACTCAAGAAGATCACACAATAAATTATTCACGAATTTTCGAGAATTATTAGGTAATGATGGGTCAAGCAAGGCAAAGCACAGACAGACTTGTTTTATGTGAAGAAATAACTTATATACAACAGTATTTTGTAGAAATTATATAATTATTTTTGCACAAGATGTACCAACTAAATTTTTCATCAACAAGAGGACTGGAGGGATGTAGAAGATTTGTTGTTTTGTTCAATATGTTCCCAACTGTTGTTATTGATTTGATTATATAGTTGTGTGTGTGTGTATTTGTGTTTGATTTCCTGACAGTAGTTCCCTGTAGTACATACAAAGCACATAGACAAGAGTCACAAGAGTTCTTAACACATTCAAAGTTTGTCAACGGTTAAAACTTTTAGCAGTATAAGAGTTCTTTCCTAAGTTTATATATGCTACTTCAATCATTAACAATATTATGAGAACAATTGTAGCTACTCTCCATTTAGCGAAGATGCTGAGTGGAAAATAGGCACAACAAAAACTTTGCCCATCAAGTAAGCTTTTGACAGAAAGGTCCTTCATCAGAATTCCAGTTAAAGCTTACTTGGTTGATAGTCTTTTTGTTGTGCCTGTCTGTGACTCAGCATGTTCACAACATGGTAACACCTACCCTTTTCACAATATTGTCATTATTCCATTCTAGATTTTCCATTGTTTGATATTTTGTTTATTATTATTTATATACTTAGGTAATAAGTAATTTTGTTGATGAATTATTTGTATGAATGTGGTGAATTTGTAGGTGGAAACTGACAAACAAGGAAAGTATGTGGTGTGCTTTGACCCTCTTGACGGTTCCTCCAATATTGACTGCCTTGTTTCAATTGGTTCAATCTTTGCTATCTACAGGTATGTACAGAAATGTTTACTACAAGATCTAGTAACTAAATTCATCTCTGACAGGAAGATCAGTACTTGTAATTATTTGTAAAATGATATTGTCAATCTTAGTCTTAAAACATCAGATTATATAATTTATAGATGTGCGAGATTTGTAATAAAGAAAACTGGGTGGAGAGGGGGGGGGGGGAATAAGACATTCTCACATAAATTTGCAAAGAAAAAAAATTAATTGTGGAATTTGGGTACAGTCTGCTTAAAGAAGGGAGATGATTCTCTAGTGTAAAAAAATGACACTGGGGGAGGGCATAGCACAAGACACAGGGCAGCAACAGTAAACTTATTTATACAAATAGCAATGACACATCAATTAAATGTGGCAAGGAAAGTTCTGGTAGAATGCAAATAATTTAAGGGGCTCCGGAACGCCCTATACGTGCAATGTTAAAATAAATCTTATAAATTACATCTTTCCTCACAAAGTATTTGAGGTAGGAAGTTGAACTTTTTACAGATTATTTATTGGAATACGGGCTACAACTTAACACAGGGATTTTACAAAATTTTAGTTCAGTTATTAAAGATGATTTTTTTTTCAATTGTAATGAAAATTCACAACATTTTTTTGCAATTTTTTATTTATATATTCAAAAATATACAGTTTTTTGGAAAAAGGCTGTGTTAAATTATGCAGAAGGTACTGTGTAACATTTACTGAAAGTTTGAAACAAATATGTTTGGAAGATCCTTAGAAAACATGTAATTAGTATGAGAAAATAAAAGTTTTGGGAATCGAGCGACAAAGATTGGATTAACTTTTTAGTGCATTCCAAGTCCATAGGATGGATTATCTTCATCCTCTGCAAACTCCTCCTCCAGCTTCCTCTTGTTCCTCCTCCTGTTTACTCTTGCTTGTATTTCTAGACTCTTTACAGCCCTGTCTGCAGCCCGAAGGCGTTCCTTGTCTAAAGCAAGCATCGCTCGTACCATGTTAGAACCTATCTTCATTCCCATATTTCTAAATACCTTGCACCTTACAATGGTGCCATCATTGAAAGTCGCAACAGCATCATACACACCAAAGTGAAGTGTTTCTATTCCAACAAATACAGTCTTGGGGATTCTCGACCATATAACACTATTTACACTTTCATTGGGGTTTTGAGTTTTTCCGTGAATACACTTTTTCAACAGTTCAGGTGCTGCTAAGTCTCTGAAAATAGGTTTTATCACCTCCATTATTGCATGAGGCAGACTATGCTTATGAGTGTACACTTCACCAATTAGCAATCCTTTGTTATATTTACACCAACTGTCTTCTTCTTTGGGACACAAGCTATGTTGGGGATTTTCATCTGTTGAAGAAGTATGAAAAAAAAAAGAGCCCAAACAGCCTTCTTCATTTCGTCGACACTTTGTGTATTTTGCCTAATAGCCATTCCATAATAGTTCTGTATTTTGTCAATTACACTGTCAGTTAACCTTCCCTTCCCATCCAACCCTTTACCATCACTGAGTTTTTGTTTTTTGTACGAAGTTTTCAGTCGCCGAAGTCTTGTTCCCATTCGCTTCTGTACGTGTCCAATACACTCAAATTTCTGCACTACAACATCATCACCACAGGGCTTCAGTCCTTGAACATGTTTGAAACTTTTAGAATCACCATCACCAAGGTAATTAACATATCGCACTTTATCACACGCCTCAGAACGCTGGAATATACTGGCAACACCAGCCACTTCCATTCCTCCACTACTGCCACTATAGTTAGCTTTGCAATTATTTTCATGTGTACCTTTATATTTTTGTGGACATCTTCAATACTTTGATATTACTGCTACATCTAAAACTTTCCCTGTATACATACTGGTGGCAGATACTACACAATGAAGAGATGTGTGTCCCCGTTTATGCCAGGTACCATCGAACGCTGCAGTCAAATCTCTGTTACCATTATTTTCCATTACTGCCTCTTCCACAGCGTTCTTCATAGATTCTATACAGACATCTTCTACTTTAGATCCTATTAATTTATTATAGGTCGTAAACTTGGTTGGGGGATTTGGAAGATTCATGATGCTACAGAAAATTGCACCTGCAGTAGCACCCTTACCAACTGAACGCAAGGAATAAACAAATCTAATGTTGTGCTCGTAGATTTTGCTACCATTTTCTTCAGTTGCAGTTGCTGCAACACTGTTCCAAAAGGTGGTCATGTATGAACACTTATCACATTTCAGTTGTATTTCACTAGCAAGTCCTACGTGCTTTATTATGGAGAGTTCCAGACCAACTTCACTACAATGAATACATCTTACACAGTTTGAAAAAATTCCTTTGAGAACCGACATATCAAATATTTCATTCACATCCGATTCGCCCATAAAACATTCATAGTTTTCACTCATTGAACCAAGCTTCTTCTGTGAAGTATTTTCTTTCCCACTTTGACTGCTATGGGCAGGTGTACTTGAGAGGTTAGGTTCACTCACTTGGTTATCGTCTTTATTGTTTACAGTAATAACACATACCTTTGGCTTTCCAACATTTCTCCTTTTCTTAAAAGCCTTCAGAGGATTTCTAATAACTTTACTTTTACTCATTATTATACTTCAACAAAACAGAGATTCAAGAAACAGAATTAATTACGAATATTTTTGAGATAACGACAGAGTAAATAAACATGAAACAATTGACAATCACACCAGCGATATATATTGAACCATCACAGGTTAGCCACAACACATACTTTATCTCACATCACTAAAATGTACCTGATGAACACGGACGTCAATAATAACACCATTTGACAGCAGTTTAACAGCGCCACAGTGGGTCACGCCCATGTAGAACACATTTCAAAAAAAATTTAAAAAATAGTTGTAGTCTTCGGAATTGAATAAATTATATATCTATTAAAAGGTAATAGTCTGCAGATTCAGAAAACACAAAAAAGTAAAAATTGAACTTTTCGTGATTTTGAGCCTCTCCGGAGCCCCTTAAGAGTAATGGAGACAATTCGCTTAATGGTAGAAACATTGAATCATCAACAGGCACACATAAAAGAATGAAAACTTTGCCAGCTTTCAGACAAATCCTTCAATCGGCTTTAGTGCACACTATCACATTAAAAGATTTGTCTAAGAGCTAGCAAAGTTTTTATTCTTTTTTGTTTGCCTGTTGATGATTCAACACTTTTACTATTAAGTGACTGTCTCCTTCCTCTCCTTCCACTTTACTTAGGTAGTCATAGTCAGTTTAGAGAATGCATTGTATAGAGTGGGCCATTTCAATGGAACTATAACTAAACATGTAAGCAAACACAGTTGTAAACCTATATTATTAGCTTTTATGATCCTACTGCAGATTAAAAATTAATGTTAACTACATTTGAGAAGTAGAATAATGTCTACAAATAATCATTTAAACATGAACTGTTACGGTGGTGTACAGATGAAAGAGAGAGGGAGTATTTTTAAGCAATTCCTTGAGTGGTGCAAAGGTCTATAAGTGCTCAAAAACATATAGCAAAAAATTAGGATTTGCCACAGATTCAAAAGAAACGTAAAAACATACTGGTAGCATATTAGCAAGTCCTACAAGTTAAACAATTAAGTAGATTCGAGGGGATAACTCCTTTTAGTTTCATGACAAGTAGCAATGTTCATGGTAAATAGGGAATGACCACAATGTTATATACAGATATAACATTGAAACATATACAGATATAACATTGTGGTCATTCAAATATTGATCTTGCAGTTGTGTACAAACAGAACTGTTTGTTTTCTAGGGCATTCATGGTAACCATTTATAATGTTCCCTGGGGCACCGTCACATGTGTAGAAATGGCACAATATTTCTGTAAGGCAGCTGCTCATAATCTTACGAACTTTTCAGAGTTTATTAAACTCATGGATATTGTTGGCTATGTACTCTCTGTAAAGGAGGAAGATGATGAACAAACAACATCCAACATTAGGCCCCAGAACCTTATAAACAGTATGTAGTGTGTGTGACTTGGGAAGCACATGTTAAATTCAACTTGTTTAAGAACTAACATTTCATTGTTTATATATTATATATGTTTGGTTCATAATTGCTGCTTATCTTTTGTTTAATGTATACCTTGGCTTGTTCTGTGTGCCTCAAGGTTCTCCTTCATTATGGTATGTTAATAACACGATACATAAATAAATGAATGAGAGTTGTTCTTTCATTTAGTATCTTGTTTTATGGAAAGAGAGGTGAAACTGGTGCTGTTTCCATTCATTTCAAACTTAATTTTGAAACATAGTCCTTTGTTTCTTACACAACATTTATGTTAAACTTTATAATTTTTCACTTTCAGGAAAGTAACTAGTGGCCCACCTACTGTGGCAGATGCCCTTCAGCCAGGCAAGCAGCTTGTCACAGCAGGATATGCTCTGTATGGAAGTGCCACCATGGTTGTGTTAGCTCTTGCCGGTAGTGTTAATGGCTTCATGCTCGATCCTGTAAGCATGATCTACTACATAAATTTTCGTGATTTTTGTTGCTAATGCTAGAGTTTCAGGAAAGGCCTTCTAGCAAGGATGCAATATGCACTATAGAACATATATTTGTTATATTATAAGGGTCAGCCAAAAAGTAATGCTAGTTATTTTCAAGTGAAAATTTTGAATTTTGCACCATCCTGCAAAGCTTCTTCTCTTGTCCATTGTAGCAGTAACTTTTTGCGTCAGTGGATGCCATTTCTGCAGTCACTTGCAATATGGCAGACATCTATGTTCATATAAGACATCATTCTGTGATAGAAATCTCGAATGCAGAAGGTGAAATGCTCACTCACATTGATCAAAGACTGAAAAATGTGTGTGGTGATGCAACTCTGTTAGACAATGTGTTGATCACTGTAATGAAGCTGAAGGGCAAACACCACTGGCTGACAAAACATGGAGCAGCAGGCCAGACACTGCAGTGAGCCACACAATATTCAGCGAGTTGATGACATCATTTGTGGTAACTGCCATGTGACTGCAGATGATTTATGTTGCATTACCTCCCTCAGTAAAGGCAGTGTGATGATGATTATTCAACAACTGGGATATCGAAGGTTTGTGCAACTTCAGTACCAATACTGTTAACTGACCAGAATAAAGAGACAAGAAAAACAGTTGCCTATCAACTCTTACAGGGAGAGGAGCTTCTGGAAGAAAACAGTGACCAGTGACAAAACATGAATTCATTTTTTTGAATCAGAATCAAAGAGGCAGTCAGTGGAATGACATCGCAGCAGCTCACTGAAGGAGAAAAAGTTCAGAACTGTGTGACTGGCAGGGAAAGTTATGGCTAAAGTATTCTGGGATGCCGATGATGTGGTTATGGTTGATTTTTGGACTAGGGATGCACAATAAATTCTGTCCAGTGCATTAGAACCATCAAACAGCTTCAAGCCATATCCAATGGGTTTGCCCCACAAAATCAATGGCAGATGTTTTTCTTTTGCATGACACCAGTCACCACACCACTGAAGGTATTGTGAAAATTGGATGAGAAGCCTTGTGTCAACTGCCATGCAGCCTTCACCTGGCATCAACAGACTTCAGACTGAATACATCCCCATGTTAAAAGATGGGCCAAAATAGTGGATATGGACAGGGATTATACCGAAAAGTGATAAATTAACTTCAATATTGTAGTTGCACTGAAATTCTTCAAAAATAAAAATAGGAGGCACTACTTTATGACTGAAGAAAGGTTGATGTGTCAGATCATATTTTCAGGTGAATTATATCTCCCTTCATGGACAAAACCTTAAGGGCATTCAGCTGTGTTTCATTAATATACTGTTATTGGATTATCCAGTCATGTGGTTTATTTGTGTATTTAATTCACATTATTAATTTCAAAATTATATAAGTTCGTCTTCATATGTGCTTGTAGTACTCCAGCTCAACCAAAATATTGAAGTAAGAGGGATGAAAAGTAATGCCTTCAAATTTTTTATGTGAAAACTCTTAAAGCTTTTTAAATAAAACAAACATTATTAACATTCTATATCTTTATTCTTCATGTCTACATATTTGCAGCCCTCTGCTTTTACAGAGCTCTTCATTGTACATGTAATATAGTGGCATGTGATTTTACTGTGTTGGTGCATAAGGAACAGCATGCTGTAATGCGGTTTCCGATTTTAAGATTTCATCCACACATGGAGTACCTTCCCCTTCATTGCGACAATGCCAGACCACACAAGAGTACTACGACAAGTGCAAAAGTCCGACGGGTTCACTGCCACCATTTGCCCTCCATACAGTTCTAACTTGGCCGCATCAGATTTTCATGTGTTCCCAAAATTTAAAGTACACCTTCCAGGACTTCACTTCATTAGTGATGAAGTGGTGCAAGAGGAGGTGAGGTTGTGGCTCTGTTGAAGAAGTCAAATATTCTACAGCAATGGTATCAACAAGCTGGTCTCAAATGGGGAGAAATGTGTCAGTCACTAGATGACTACAGTGAGAAATAAATATGTAGATATGAAGAATAAAGACACAGAATGTTAATAAACTTGTTGTATTTAAAAAAAATATGAGTTTTCACATAAAATACTCAGAAGCATTACTTTTCTGCATGCCTTTGTACATAACTTGTTCCAAAACTTAACCAAATCAAAAGTCATAGAACAAAGAAAAGTAAACTACTCACCTATAGATGACTGACATGTAGAGTACAGGAATAGAAAACAGTGTGTGACTGTGTACATTTGGGTGTCAGTATGGTTGTGTGTGAGTTTGTGTACTCTTACTACAAAAAGAGCAGTATTTTGAAAACCAGTGTTAACTGTTTCCTATTACATGTTTCTATGCACTATGTGCCAGTCCTCTATAGATAAGTGGTTGCCTTTCCCTTACTTTATGTAATTTTCAATCCAGGAAGTTCCATATCATTGTTATAGGACTCAAGAGTCAGTAGTGCTACTGTAAGCATAAAATAAGTCAGTTCTTGCGTGCAGCCAACATGAAAGCAGATCATTCAGTAACTGAATTTTAATGCCAGATTTTAACCATAAGGCACAGGGAGGGAGGTACTGGCGGAGGCATAAAGCACTTAATAGATGAAGAGTTCAATAAATGACTAGATGGAATTCTTAAAACAATTGAAAAGGATGGAATAACGTCACTATTGTAAAAGGGATAGATTGCTACTCACTATATGGAAGAGATGTTGGACTGCAGACAAGCACAAGAAAAGTACTGAAGTTCCATCGTAAATGTACAGATGATGATGATGATGATGATGATGAAATGGATTATTGTATATTTTAGGCATTACAGAAACAGGATATGCCAATACCCAAGCTGCTCTCCCTTACCAGGCAAACAGAACAACTCCAAATACTTATAAAAAAATTTGGGACTATATTTACTTTCAGTAAGATAAAGCAGTATGAACAAGTGCTTTAGCTTATAACAACCATGACTGAAAAAAACATTTTTAAGCCAATTGGAAGGTAACATTCATTTGCAGCCATAATATTATAGTTGGACATTAGTTTGTAGATTACAAGCCACTATTACATCAGGAAAGACTCAAAGAGCACAGACTTTAAACAGTTTTCCAAAAATGGTCACACAAATCTCTTCATTCCTCTCGGGCTCATAAAAGATTTCACCTGAAAAAAGGTGCAAAATGTTGTTGTTGTTGTTGTGGTCTTCAGTCCCAAGACTGGTTTGATGCAGCGCTCCACACTACTCTATCTTATGCAGCCCTCTTCATCTCTGAATAACTACCAAAATCCACATTCATTTGAACCTGTTTACTGTAATTGTGTCTTGGTCTTCCTCTGCAATTTTTATCCCCCCACCCACACATGCACTTCCCTCCAGTACTAAAGTGATGATTCCCTGATGTCTCAGAATGTGTTCCTTCAAACAATCTCTTCTGTTGGTCAAGTTATGCCACATTTTTTCTCCTCAATTCTATTCAGTACCTCCTCATTAGTCACACAATTTACCTATCAAATCTTGAGCATTCTTTTGTAGCACCACATTTCAAAGCCATCTACTCTTTTCTTGTCTGAACTGCTTATTGTCCATGTTTCAGTTCTTTACAAAGCTACACTCCATACAAATACCTTTAGAAAGGACATCCTAACACTTAAATCTATATTTGATGTTAACACATTTCTCTTCTTTGGAAATGCTTTCCTTTCCGCTACCAGTCTACATTTTATATCCTCTATACTATGATGTTCAGCAGTCATTTTGCTGCTCAAATAGTGAAAGTCGCCTACTACTTTGTGTCTCATTTACCTCAGCATCACCTGATGTAATTTAACAAAATTCCATCAACCTTGTTTTGCTTTTGTCAATGTTCATTTTATATCCTCCTTTCAAGACACTGTCCATTCCATTGTACTGCACTTACAAATCCTTTGCTGTTTCTGACAGAATTACAATGTCATCTGCAAATTTCAAAGTTTTTATTTCTTCTCCCTGAATTTTAATTCCCTTTTCAAATTCCTCTTTGCTTTCCTTCACAGCTTAAACAGTGTACAAACTGAATATCAATGTGCATAGCCTACCCCTGATACCTCCATAAATTTAAAGAATTTATTCCAGCCAACATTGTCAAAAGCTTTCTCCAAATCTATGAATGTAATAAATGTAGGTTTGCATTTCCTTAACTTACCTGCTAAGATAAGTCTTAAGGTCAGGATTGCATTGCATATTCCAACATTTCCCGGAACCCAAACTGATCTTGCCTGACATTGGTTTCTGTCAATTTTTCCATTCTCCTGCAAATAATTTGTGTCAGTATAATGCAATCATGACTTATTAAACTGATAGTTTGGCAATACTCCCACCTGTCAGATACTGAGGTGAATGTTTCAGTTTTAAAAGAAAAACTTAGCATATGTCAGGGGACTATATGAAAGGAGGTTGGCTGCTCATCTACACTTCCATCTACATCTCAACTCCATAATTGATTATATAGTGTGTGGTGAAGGGTACTTTATTTACCAACGTCATTTCCCACTTGCAGTAGGTTGAAAACGCAGATCTCTTTAATCTTGCCTTCTTGGCCTTTTTGTGAATGTATTCAAGAGGAAGCAATATATTTGTTGATTCTTCTAGCAGCATAAGCTTTTGGAATTTTAACAGTAAACCATATAGTGCTATATAATTCCTCTCTTATAATGTCTGTCAGTACAGTAGCTGAGCATCTCTATGATGCTTTCACAGTTACAAAATGAAGCTGTGATGAAATAGTTACTTTTACTTGGATATTCTCTATCTCGTCTATTAGTCTTATCTGGTAAGGGTCCCATATTAATGACTACTACTCACACAATATCAAGTGTTTCTGCCTATTCATCCACTATACATCACAACTGGTTTATGTTGAGGGTCAACTGCCAATCCCTGCACCAAGGGTTGATCCTTTAGAAGTCTTGCTCAATTTTATTACAACAATTTTCTACAGTTGCAGCTTCTCTATATACTACAGCATCATCTGCAAATAGTCTCATGGAGCTTCAGACGTCATCTACTAGGTCATTTATACATATTGTGAACAGTAATGGTCCTAGAAAATTTCTGTGGTGTACAGCTGAAGTTACTTTTACATTTCTCTTCAATAAGAGTGTCTTGCTGTGTTCTGTTTGCAAGTAACTCTACAATCCTGTCACAAAGTTGGTCTGATATTCCATACTCATGTATTTTATTCATTATGCAACAGTAGAAAACAGCACTGGACACCTTCCAGAAGACAAGGAGCATGGCATCAACCTATGCATCAGTATCACTTGCCTTCTGGGACTTGTGAAGAAACAGAGCAGTCTAAATTTTACATGATCATTGTTTTTAGCATCCATGCTGATCCCCTTAGAGGAGATTTCCTGTCTCCAATAAGATCATATAATACAAAAGTGAAAACACATTCCAAAATTTTACAGTGTACTGACATCAGCAATATAGGCCTATAGTTTTGTATATCTGGTTGGCAACCTCTCTTGAAAACAGAAATGGCCTTCCCTTTTTTTTTCAAATGCTTCACTTCTCCAATGAGCTTGAGGGAATATGGTATAGTTGTAGGTAAACAACTAGAATTCTCTCATGTACAGATTTATTCACACTTAGCGTCTACACAGATACAAGTCTGGAGCCTAACTGCCGTTAGCGTCCAACATGCTCTCCAAAGCCCTCTCCCCAAAGATAGCACACTTACGCACAGAACAAATATCGATTTTTATGGCGCTCTACGCCACATAGCGGATCCGCCGCAGGATTTTTTATGGCAGGAACCAACGGCTTGAGATCAGTGAGCACATAGAAATCTCATCCCTCAACATCAGTTCTGAAGTGTCTTATGGCCTCGTAAACTGCAAGTAATTCTCTGTCGAATGCTGAGTATTTCTTCTGCGCGTTGTTTAGCTTTTTTGAGAAAAACTGCAGGGGGGTCGTAACATCGTTGTATGTCTGACTCAGTACTGCGCCGATAGCATTGTCACTAGCGTCAGTAGTGATAAACATTGTGGCGTCCGCCTGTGGGTGAGCAATAGTGACAGCGGAGGCCAACAGCTGTTTGAGTTCATTAAATGCCTTGTCCATGTCTGGTGTCCATGGTACCTGGCGGGTGCCAGAAGTTTATGGGCCAGCGAGAGCATCTGTGAGAGGAGCCTGTACCGCAGAAGCGGCTGGCAAATGTTTCCGGTAATATTTAACTGTTCCGATGAACCTGTGTAATTCCCTATAGGTCTGAGGGCGTAGCATCTCGAGAACAGGCTTGATCTTGTCCTGTGGTGGTGTCAGACCGTCCGATGACACAACATAACTTAGGAATGTGACGGATGACTGGTGCAATTGAGTCTTTTTATTGTTCAGTTCAATACCAGCGCCTGCTAAAATATCCGTCACGACTTGAACACGCTCCTCACTCTGTTCTAAAGTAGAAGCAAAAACCAATATGTCGTCCATGTATATGAAACAAATGTCTAGATGGGATAAAGTTTGATTGATGAAACGCTGCCACGTTTGGGGGGCATTTTTCAACCCAAACGGCATAAATTTGTATTGGAACAGCCCGAAGGGAGTGGTTATGGCAGTCTTTTCAATGTCCTCCGGAGCCATAGGAATCTGATGAAATGCATGCTTACAGTCCAAAACAGAGAAGTACTTTGCACCTGCGAGCGCATGATTGAAGTCTGCGATGTGTGGGACCGGATATTTATCAATGATGGTGCGGGCATTTAAATGCCTATAGTCTCCGACCATACGCCAAGTACCGTCTTTCTTTTGGTCAAACAGGATAGGACTAGCCCAGCAACCGGAAGAAGGTTCAATTATTCCCTTTTGAAACAGATCATCCAATTGTTCTTTTGCAATTTTCATAAATTCCGGCTTGAGGTGGCGTGGACGTTGCGATATGGGCGGCCCATCGGTTAGACGTAACCGATGAACTGTGCCGTTAGTGACTACTGCAATACGTGGCGCGGCACGATAGTCAGATGTCCGTGAAGCGGAGCAGGCAGTGGCGGACGGGCCAAGCTGTGGCGCTGAGGGCACGGAAGTACAGGTGTGCCACCCGCTCGTAGGCTGCGTAAAGGCCGCACACGTGTTAACATGGGCGAGGTTGGTACACTGGTTCTTGGTAGCGGGCCGTGCTGCTACGAGCGCTGTAGGCACGAGTGGGCGTGGCCGGACAGCAGATGGCCGTAGTTCATTGCCACGAGCTTGGCAAGTTAATTGTCCATTCGGAACGCAAGGAGCATGAGCACTCGGGCATACCCTATCATTACAAAAGGGGGTGCTGACACAGTTTACAGAGTTCACAACATTGTCATTAACATGCGCGGGCACGGGAACACCAGATTGGCACGGACTGACCTTGTCTGTAGCCAACGAGTCGTCTGCTTGTAGTGCCGCGAGGCGTTGTTGTGTGGAGGCCAACTCGTGGTGTATGTCGCGGAGATGCAGCAGCATTTCCATACGTTCCATCCGCAACTTAGAAGACTTGGCGCACTCCACTAGCCACTTGTTTGTCCAAGATTGCAGCTCGAAGGATAGGTTTACACACTTCTTAGCACAGCACACATGTTTTGTGTTATCCGAACTGTCACTCGGCGAAGCGAAAGGAATATGCTTGTTAAGGGGGGGGGGGGTAAAACACAGTATTTTGCACAAAATCTAGTGACAACTGATAGTGCTTGAGGAAATCAATTCCGAGAATAGGTTCTTCAATTGTTGACACTAGAAACGTCCACTCCAGCTTGCACTCAGGCGAAAGTTTCACTGTATACAAAGTGGAGCCCGAACACTGTAGGGTAGACAAGTTCACTGCACGAAGTACTGTTTTGTGTGGTTGCACTTTACTGGTTGCTAAGCGAACCGGCAGCAAAGAGATGTCTGCGCCAGTGTCTACCAGAAAACATACACCTGATCGTAAATCGCGAACATAGACTCGACCACACTTACTGTTATTGTCCGAAACGGAGTGCAACGTGGGATGGTGCCCATCGTTTACATCGCCGGAGGTGTGGCACCGTAGCCTACCTACGGTTGGAGTTTGGGTAAGAACACGGTGACTGGCATTTGCGAGCTTGCTCTCCAAATCTCGCGTGAAAGAAACAGTAAGGTTGGGCGGGCCTGTGCTCCTGTGGGTAGTAGCTAGGTGACGGAGTATGTGCCCCAGAGTCTTCCACAGAGGCCGATGCACTGCCGTTGCGGGGAGTTGAAGGTGCAGGCAGGGCTGCTAGTTTACCAAACTTGTTATTAGCCGCACCAGACAAGGGCGTGGTGTCAGAAAGCGTCTTAGTGCGGTCACATCCAGAATGCAGTGCACGGAGCTCACGTTGCCTGGCGGAGTATGCTCTGTCGGCGGCACGTAAACGTTCATTTACTGGCCTATCTTCATACGCAGAGATTGCAGTCTGGACAGGCAAAGGCAGCTTTTCAGTCTAGATTTCTGCGAGCGTGTCATCAGGCATAACTTGCTCATCGACGAGAAGACGGATGCACCACCACAGCTGGGACAGAGACCTGTCGCCGAGACGCTCTTCGTAGATGAGCTGTCGTACATTTTCTCTCCAGGTTTTCTGGTTTTAGAGACGCGCTCCAGTATCGTTTGTTTCGCCACAGCATACTTCCCTGCTGGGTGCTGGGGGGGGGGGGGGGGGGGGGTGCTTTGACCAGATCATAAATTAAATCCAAAGCACAGACATTGAATGTTTGCTCAACCAGGTTAAACCAGAACTCCGGGTGAGCGGGTTTGAAGTCTGGTAATTTCGGCAGATTCGGCACTGCAGTCACTGCGGAGGTGCGCCTATTACTTCGGACGGAAGTAGAGCATGCAGAAGATTGCGAGTCCAGATTATTGGCGTCCCGTAACGCGGGAATCGCGAAATTCACTTGACGCCGGGGGGGCGGCTGAGAAGCAACGGACGCTCGAACGGTGTGAGGATCGTAGTCAAAATGTGCATTCTCATTGGCGTGGTAGCTCGGAGAGAAGCCACAAGTGCTTAAGTACGCCGGTGAATGTCCGTTATGCACACAGTATTCACTCGACCGTCAGTGGTGGAGCTGGTTGTAGATGTCGGAGTAATTACTGTCCAGCACAGAATTGTTGACCTGATTAGAAGCAACACAAGGATCCCACACACGTCCACTAGGATGCACACTCGGTGTGATATTTGCTGTTTGGTGAGCATGGAACACCTGTTGACTAGCCGGCGCGGAAGGATACACACGTGGCGGGAACTGATTCGAGTTTGAATTTACTACTGGATTTTCCAAAGTGGCAAAACCTCGCTCGATGCCACGGACTGTATTGAATTGTGTGTTCGACACAGGAGTAGAAATGTTCCGACCAACACTCTGTGGAGAACACGTGGGAAGGTCCAGGCTAACAAAGCCAGAGTCCATGACCGTTGGAGGTTGGAAGAAACTGGCGGCACTCGATGAATTCCACTGCATGTTCTGGCTGAAGGATTCCGAAGATTCTTGTGGCATGTCCACTATGACGGCAGGAGTGCTGGAGAGATGTTGCTGGAATCCGGGTGGCGGTGAATGCTGAAACACCATTGTCTGGAGCTGAACAAAGGCCCTCGCGATCGTGGAGAAACCCGACGTGGTAGGCGCGTAAATAACCTTCAGGCGGTAACTCGGACGCATTATACACAAAAACGGGGTCACCAGTGAGGGAATATGGTATAGTTGTAGGTAAACAACTAGAATTCTCTCATATACAGATTTATTCACACTTAGCGTCTACACAGATACAAGTCTGGAGGCTAACTGCCGTTAGCGTCCAACATTCTCTCCAAAGCCCTCTCCTCAAAGATAGCACACTTACGCACAGAACAAATATCGATTTTTATGGCGCTCTATGCCACAAGCTTTCATATACCCTTTATAGAACCAGACAGGTATCCCAGCTCAGTTGTGTTTCCTCTCTGTAATATTAACAGACCAAGACACTAAATGGAACTATTCAAAAACTTGCTTTCCCATAAACATACACAAACTTTCTTCTGTAGTAGTCTGGTCACAGGCATTTCCTACCTGATGTCAGGAAGGCCCACATCACACAACAGCCTATTTGCAAATACTGCAAAGTTTTCTACATGGAGATAATTTCTAACTGTATGCATATTTACATGAATGGACTGTAAAAAAACTGTATCTAGCTGCTAATTTGACTATATAATAATTGATAAACATTTTGCAAACAATGCTGATGACTTCAATGGTGACTTCACTGTATCTGCCACTTGTCACCATTTTAAACCGTTTTTGCCACTACTGATGACTATTGTCTCTACAATTGCACCTTTTTTAGTCTTCCCTTTCCTGTCCCACATTCACTCATTCTCTGTAATTTCTTTTCTTATACCTTTTCTCTTCTGCACATTTTTCTCATAGCAATGCTGGTTATTTCCATTGTTGTACAATTTGAAAGCAGTAGTGTCATTACCACACAAGAAATTGCTGTAATGCTGACTTTAGACATGTTATTGTCCACAAACTATTGTCTCTCAATTGGCACCTAGCATTGTCTGACTGTTATAATCATTATTTCTGAACTGTACCTCTGCTCTACACAGTACACAATTCTGTAAATTTTTTTAATATTCTTCTGCATTTAGTATTGCCTTAAACACTAGAAGGGAGCCACACACAATTCATGAAGGACACTCCTATACTGTAACACCACCTCCTTCATTCTTCACCACTGTTAGCAATACACATGATGTCATGTAACATTCTCCATGCATTCACAAAAACCAAACTCTTCCATCAGATTTCCTCCAACTCACTTGTTTCCAGTCTTCCAGTGTCCAGTGGCATTGTTCTGCTCTTTATGCCACTTCAAGTGGTGCTTAACATAGTCCACAGAAATGTGTGGTTTATGAGGAGCCACTTGGCCATTGTACCCCATTCTTTTTTCCTCTCTCTGTACAATAATTGTCCTAGATGGATGGCTGCTAGCAGTTTCATGCAGTTGTGTACAAACACCTCCCACAATGTCTGACAGCCTCTTGTCTTGGTTTTGCTGTGATTATGATGGACATGTTACTCGGGTGACATTCAGTGACTCTGACAAACTGTGCCACAAAGTTCAGTACCACACATTAGTTAGAAGTGACATGGCAGTGGGCCATGAATTTCATTTTGTATATTTCCCAGCAAATCTTCACAGTTGGCAGCTTCATCAGTGAGACCTCCATCATGACTACCACTCCTGCTCACACAGAGATTCAGCGTAATCCTAGAAAGGTTACATACATAGCAGAGAAACTACAGTGGACTATAACAGGGTCACTTTCTGTGATTTCGTAAGATAAACAATTATGTTTCTGTAATTTCTGAGGCTTTCCATATATTGTGCTAGGATTAAAGAGAATCTACATTAGTATTTCTGAACAGTGCAACACAAAAATGACTATATAAGACTGAAGTGAACATTGTTTTAAACATCTGGTGCTTGACAATACATAAATGATTAAGATTACAGAATTGTACATGATTACTAACTCTGATTTCTTGCTAAGGTGCAAAAATACCCACATTATGGAGTCAGAGGCTCTCAATGTTACATACTTTCACATTGAATTGGAGGAGGCCTTAGTATGTTAGTGAATAAAGTCCACATGATTTGTATGTGACTCCACAAAGAGTGAGCTATGGTTGCTGAAGGGCTATGACAAGTAAATTAGTGTTCTGTTGCATTGAAGATATTTCAACTAGTGAAATGTCATGTAGACAAGCAGGCCAGGGGTGTCCACTGTTCTTTTGTTATGGCTGGCACTATTTTGATATATGTCTCTAAATACTGGCATGCTGATATACAGCATGTACCGTTGCATGGAAAGATAACAGAACTTTGAGTTCTAATTCTTCTAGAAAAGCTTAAGTATTGTGGTATGAGCAGGACAGTGCACAAATGGTTTGCTGCCACAAAAATCTTTGGTCATTTGCCAAATACCATTAAAAGTCTGATAGATAGCCAACCAACATTTAAAAGAAAATTAAAAGAATTTCTGACTGACAAATCCTCACATTCCACGTCATTACGAAATGTTATATTCATAATCTATGGAACAAGTATTAATGTATATGACAAATCCTCACATTCCACATCATTACAAAATGTTGTATCCATAACCTATGGAACAAGTATTAATGTATGTATGTACACCTTCTGTATGAAGTGGTTGCTTTTTAAATTGCCTATTTATATATACTTCAAAGGTAAGGAAGGTAAGATCGCACACTCCACCTACTTTCACCCATTACCATTACATTAGTGTTTCACAGTTGTGTCCAACATACATTGATTCGTCATCCTAGGACAAAGTTGGAAGTGTAGCTCATCTAAAAACACTACATTTTGTGTGTCAACTGTAGTCTGAGAGGTGTTTGTGGTTTGTGGACAGTGATGAGAACAAGGTGGCTCAGTGGCTGTCACACTGGCCTCCAGGTGTAGTGATACTGATAGCACCAAACAGACATTTTGATTTAGGTTTTCCATGTTCTCCCTGATTTGAACCAGGTGAATATTAAGATGCTTATACTAGAAAAATATGGTCACCAGCCTTCAGGATCCCTGCCTTATCTGTTTTGGCTTTGTGTCTTCTGGCTTTGTGAGCGCACTATACCCTACTCTTCCTTCTTTGTTGAAAATGGAAGCCACCAAAATGACATACATGCACCAACACAGGGAAATCTGCAACTGTTCATCCACCATTGAGTCTACACTGTGGATGAATCTTACAGTCTGTTACAGCCATGCACACAGGAGGTGGTCATTTCTTGTAGTGACTTTCTACAAGCCTCTTCAATCCACTTGTTTTACATCATAGCAGGGTGCAGTGAACAACAAAACTGTCATTCTATGAAAAACCAGTTTCCAAGCCTGCTGAACTTGGTAACATGATATCAATGAGGCTTCTTTGCAGTTGCTTTGATGTTTTGATTCTGTGTGATTGTTCATCAGTATCAGATTTGTGTGACACTAGAAAGATAAGTCTTAAAAGAGAGTGGGCTCCTGGGAATCACTAAGTACATGCAGATCAGCTCTGCAACATCAGTCACTTAATTTGTACTCAGTTCAAGACCATTGGGATAATTCTTTATAGGTATTGCAATTTGTATGAACATTGTGTAGTATGATACAATTCTGTGCAAGTTTCATTCAATGAATCAGGAAATTAGCTGTATTTCCTTCTCCTATGTGCATTTACAAATTGTATAACTAATTTCTCTATGAGTCTGAAGCATAATATTCATCATTGCTACTAATAGTTCAGATAGGTTGCATGTTGAATAAACAGCTACCGTATTTCTCAAAAGTTTTCGTGATAAAAGCTATAAATGAATCCACATTTCATAAATAACATTACCATTTTAAAATGTATTTGGGCATTGAAATATAATTTTTATTTACTTTTCAGGCTATAGGAGAGTTCATTTTGACTGATCGTAATATGACAATTCCTAAAAGAGGTAAAATCTACAGTATAAATGAAGGCTATGCTCATAGCTGGGATCCTGCCATTCTTGAATATGTCAATAAGAAAAAGGATCCAAAGGTAAGTGTCCCAAATAGTAATGCCCATTCTTATTCTTTATATGATATGCGGAAGTTTTGCTGTTGTCATTATTAATTCTTTTTAAGATTCAACAGCTCACTTTGTACTTGTTTATCTCACAATTCAGTCTGTTCATATTGCTCTCAACTTTAACCATTTGAGTCAAATTTCCACAATCATTAAGACTCTGATGGCACCTTTTATGGTAGTGAGGCATCACCAAAGGTAAAAGCTTGGTGCATGGAACTCACTATCTTTTAACAGACAAGACTAGTGCAGAAAGCATATGATAAAGACTGGAAGTACGCAGTGTTCAAGTAGTTTGAGTGCCATATTGAAATTCCATCCTACCTTTCCGTCTAAACAAAACATGCTGCTGAATAGTGTTTTTAATTAAGGAAAACATATTTTACATATCATATTAAGACAAGAAGACTATGAGAAAAAGATCTTAATCTGACATTGTTGGTATATTATGATGCCACATGAGGAAAGGGATAATTATATAAACTATGTAATGAAACATTGTCTGTTTTGTCACATGAGCATATATTTTCAGTACTGATTGTGAGTGACATGCACTACTTGACAAGAAAGTCACAGACAAAGGGTAACTTGAGCTGGCCAGGCAATGGCCCTTAAACAAACAGTTTTTACATATATTATTGTAATTACTACATTTCCAGATTTATAATGAAGACTAAATATTCACAAAGCTCCTGCATAAATGACAGAAACATCTGAAATAATACTTTTTGTTGGACATTTATTTGCTCCATGAAAAAAATTAGAGTAAGGGCTTGGAGACACATGAAAGCTTTTTCCCCTCAGACAGTTTGGTACTCTCAGATGATACTCACAGAATTGTTTACACTAGGGGCAAAGTTTTGCAGATAGTTACTGTCTGATAGTTCCTAGCTAGTACTTTCTGCAAATATCTGAGAGTCTCATGAAGGCAGATGTAGAAAGAGTTTACACACAGTGTACTGTGTATTGTGTTTTATTCATCTCATGACATTCATTTGCAATCCATTTGGTTTGTATACAGGAGACATGTCAAAAATTTATAATACAGTTACAAAGATTTTTACATTAATAAATAATAGCACTACAATAAATAATAACACTATAAGGATATTTCTTGGAATGTGTAACACTTTATATCCAGCTCTAATTTCCAGTTTGTCCTTATTAGATATTGACTCTAATTAGTCCTCTGTGAGATTATAAAGTTGACCTTTTAATCAAATACACAATACACAATATTGCTAGGAACACACATTTTTAGAGACTATTTATTCAGCAATGTTACATAATGAAGATCAAAGAGAAAACATAAACTACCATACATATAACACATCAAAGAGCAAAATATGATTGTTCCCAACACCCCCACAAGTTCTCGAGATGTCAATTTGTGAACTCTGAAAGTCCCACAGCTTGACAGCACCACTGATGTTTACCTTTAGGCAGTGCCTTTGTCAAGAAAATCAGCTTGCTGCTTGTCGGTACTTACAGGTTTCACACTGAATTTTCCTGTTTTAATTAAATCACGAATATAGTGGTGCCTCACGTCAATGTGTTTTGTTCGAGCATGATGCACACCATTGTGACTCAGTACAATGGTACCTCTATTATCACAGCATACACTTACTGGTTTTTACTATGCGTAACACACAATTCACGAAGCAATCCTTGAAGGTATACCGCTTCTTGCGCTGCTGCTGATAGAGCCATATACTCAGCTTCTGTAGTTGATGGAGCGACAGTTTGTTGTCGTTTTGAAGTCCAGGAAACTGCTGTTCCAGCTAACTTGAAGATATTGCCGGTCGTTGATAGCTGCTGATGGAGGTCTGATGCATAATCCATGTCACAGAAACCTTCAATTTCAGTTGTTCCACTTTTTCGGTAAATTAGTCCTACATTGACTGTGCCTTTAATGTATCGCATAATTTGTTTGACCACTTCCCAGTGGATTTTCCGATAATTAGAATTGAATCTGCTTAGAACCCCCACAGCATATGCAATGTCCGGTCTTGTACTTTGAGCTAAATACAATAGTGATCCTATGGCTTGCTGATAAGGAATGTGATGGAACACAAGGTTTTCCTCATCTGTAAATTTATTTTCACATTTTTGCAGCTTTGAACAAGGTTCAAATGGATATGCAACCGGATTACAATGTTCCATACCAAATTTCTTGAGTATGTTTGCTGCATATTTGCTTTGATCAAAACTAACCGTCCCTTGTTTCCTGTTTCGTTTTATTCTCATGCCAAGACACCAACTAAGTTCACCAAGATCTCTCATATTAAACTGATTCATTAATCCTTTCTTCAATTCTTTCTTCCACTTATTATTTCTACTAGAGAAAATGATCAAGTCGTCTACATAAACAGCTATAATGAGTGTATTTTGTTTCTCAATTCTTAAGTAAATGCAAGAATCAAATTCTGACTTCTTTAGGTTCATTTTATGTAATGTCACATCTAATTTCATATTCCAAATGCGTGACACCTGTTTCAGACCATAAATTGCCTTCTTCAGCTTGCAAACCTCCATTTCCTCCCCCTTCTTCACGTAGCCTTCAGGTTGACGAATGTAAACTTCTTAATCGAGATCACCATATAGGAAGGCAGTTTGAACATCCATATGTTCAACGTCAAGGTCAAATTCAGCTGATAAAGCTAACTGGTTGTCTCTTATAAAATCCTATCAGTTTTGCCCATTAAACAGGCTATCCACATAACTGAAGAACTAAGCAGGGTCTAGCAATGTGGTTTCTGCAGAAATAGGTCAAAATTAGATCATTTAATTAGTCTAAGACAGATAACTGGGAAGGTGTGGGAATTCAATGTAGATGTTTACATGTTATTCCTAAATTTTAAGAAGGTGTAGGCCAGCATACACTGACACAATCTTAAATACAATAAGGAAATTTGAAATACCCACAAAGTTAATCACATTACTTAAAACGTGTGTGAACAAAACTTTATCACCTATAAGGGTGCCTGTAGGAGAACTGAAAATGTTAATGTGAACAATGGACTGGGACAAGGGATGCCATTTCATCTATTTCATTTAACCTCATCTCAGAGATCAATAGAGAATTTACTGAAACTAATTCACAATGGATCCAACTGCAGGGGGTGAATGTTGCTAGACTTACCTATGCAGACAATGCAGCATTAATCAGACTGATGCAAAATTATTACAAAATCACCTAGAAAACAGCATTGCAAGTTTATGAAGAAAAGAAGGCACATCAAGTGTTGCCTGTCTGCAACTTGATGCGTTTTCTTTAAAGTAAGTAGCAATCTGTCTTTTCCCACATTGTTGATATTTAAAATAAAATTTTTTGGACCTGTATGTGATGAAAATAACATGGACTACAGGATAAAAAAAAAGTTAAGAATTATGAGAAAAATATCGTAACATTACCAAAGTGCGAATGAAGAGAAGCCTGAATTGTGCAGACCGTATAACAAGACTGACAGAGAGACTACGTATAATAACACTCTGGAGAACAATATGTGGAACAAGGGGAAGAGAGAGAGACTCAGAATTAGGTGGCAAGAGAACATTCAGGAGGACACAGCCAGGATGAACATCAATACCAAATGGACAAACAGTACACTCAACAGAAAGAAATGGAAGTGGCTCACAGACCAGGCAAGCATATGGTTGATAAGGTCGTTGGCATATATAAAGTAAATGAGGTGCAGGAGGAAAGTAACGAGACTGACAACACTGAGAGCAATCTGGGCAACACTGCGTCATACTACTTGTGCAGACCAGTGTGTTCATCCTTTCCATATGTTTAGTCTGTGTCTCAGCTCTGCACAGCAATCACGATTCCTGAGAGTGCCACCAATGAAGTTGTGTTTTCATTGTGCATTATGGAAATGGAACAGCGGAATTTAGAGCATGTTACCCATCAAGTTTTGTGTTAAACTTGGGGAATCTGCGACTGTGACCTTTGAGAAGTTGAAAGAGGCCTATGGGGAACATTCCTTATCAATAGAACATATTTTTTGCTGGCACAAAACCTTTTTGGAAGGCCAAGAACACACTGAACGTGAACCTTGCTCAGGGAGACCAACTATAAAAACTGACAAAAACATCAAATGAGTGCACGCTTTTGTGAGACTGTTCCTCCAGGACAAACTGTTTTACAAAGATGCCCGTGAAAGGCTCAGCCAAAGGGTGAATTGAATGAGACTGGACATTACAGACAAGCGGATGCTGCATCATGACAACACCCCGTGTCACACGGCCACTTCCACCTCAAAAGGCATTCCTCTTGTTTCACAGCCACCCTACTCATCTGATCTGAGTCCTTGTAACCTTTTTCTCTTCCCAAAATTGAAAAATGTCTTACAAGGATGTCATTTTGGGACTCTGAGAAACATTCAAAAGAATGTGACCATGATGTTGAAGGCCTTACCAGTTGAAGCATTTCAGTGCCGCTAACAAGACTGGGAACAGTGCCTCTGCAAGTGTGTAGCTGCTGAAGGGAACTAGTGTGAAGGGGGCAATATTGTTAATTGAAAAAATAAATAAATAAATAAAAACTTTGGTAGGTAAAAAATCAGTCTCATTACTTCTCTCATGCATCTCGTATTACAATATACAAAAGTATACTGGTGTGCAAAACTTAAGGACAAAAATAAGTTTTTCCTGATGTGTCACTGCCAAGCAACATAACTTGATGAAACTTGGGCCACACAAAGAAAGATCTGCTATAGCATAGTACAGGAAGTAACTGAAATAAATGTATAGTAAGATGAACAGAAATGATTCTTTTGTTCAAAGAGAGTAATTACACTGAAGTCATTGTGATTCAGGATGGCCCTCTGAACATTAAAGAATTGTGAATTGTGATTTATTAGTCTCATAACATACATAATCTAAATCATTTGATTCAGGTACAGGAGACACGTCATAATTTCGGTAAAGTTTTACCATATACATACAACACCTGATTTTAACAAATGGTACCATAACAATAATACAGTATGAAAATACACATACAATAAAAACTAACAATTAATAACAACAACTGATTTCAACAAATGGTATCATAATAATAATACAATTTTGTTACACATACAATAAAAGACTAAGAATTAATTACCCCTTGCTCAAATTATCATGTCATCCTCTATGAATTCTTCTACTGAATAGTAGCATTTCTCCCACAGAATCTACTGTAGCCTTATGTTTAGACTCTCTGGCTTCATATTAAATATATTTTTGCCCATTAGCTTGTTATATATTGTCATCCCCATGTACTGTGGAGTTCGTGCATATAATTTCAAATGGTGTGTGGGTAACATAAAATTATTTTTATTTCTTGTGTTGTATGTGTGGTTAAAATGATTTTCCTCAAATAATTTTTGTCTGCTGTGTACAAAGATTATAATTTCATAAATGTATATGGAGGGAACTGTTAGGATTTGCAGGTTCCGAAATAGTGGGCGACAAGATTCTGTTTGTTGTGCACTACACATGTACCTTATAATTTTCTTTTGCAGTTTCAGTATTCGAGATACACTACTTGAATTTCCCCAGAAAATTATATCATACCTAATGACAGATTCAGAATAAATATGATATGCTATTTTTTGTGTACTCATGTCAGTAGAGTTTGCTAGTATTTGCATTGCAAATGCAAAGCTGCTTAGTTTATTTGATAGGAACTCAATATGTGTACTCCAGTTTAAGTTGTTGTCCTCATTTAGTCCTAGGAATTTGACTGTGTTAACTTCTTCCATAAGATGATTGTGATGATGTATTTTAAGATCCACACATTTCAAATGTTTGGTTTTGAAATGTACTATATTGGTTTTTGCAGTGTTCAGTTTCAAGCCATTTAACAAGAAAGTGAGACATGGTTATTAATGGGGTGTGTGATCACCATGGACATCAATGCATGATCTGTACCATGCTTCCATACTCACCATAAGATTGATAAGGAGTTGCTGTGCCATGGTGTTCTGTCCCTCCACCAGTGCAGTTAACAACTGCTGGTTGGCCATTGGTGCATGTGAACAGGCTTCAGTACACCTCCAGAATGTATCCTACATGTGCTCAATGGGATGTAAGTCAGAGGAATGGCAGGCCAGTCCATTCACCAAATATTCTTTCATTTCTAGAGCTCTTCCACCTGTGCTGTTCAATGTGATCACACATTGTCATCCATGTCAAGGCTGAATGCACCCCTGAAAAATTGCACAGGGAGAATGAGTGCAGAATGACAACAATGTTGTCCAGTGAGCCATGCTCAAACATCTGGAGGTCAGAATGTTCATGCAACATTATGCCTCCGCACACCGTAACACCTGGAGCACCAAAATGATCCTGTTCAACAATGTTCCTGGGTGCATTACATGTTACCACCTCTTGCCATATGAGAGTATGTCCACTATTGTCAAACATGATCATTTTGGTGGTTACAGCATGGGGAAACACAATGTTGCACGTGTATACTGATCTACAAATCTTTGAAAGGATATACTCACTGGTCAACTTAACTGTGACACTGTACTCCTTCCCTATGTGCATTTTTTTAGGGATGTATTTGGCCCCAACTTGATATGGTGAGAGCTGGGAACAGATAATGCTTGTAGGGACATTGTTAAACAGGATCATTTTGATGCTCCAGGTGTCATGGTGTGGGAAGGCATAATGTTGCATATGGCCACATCAAACAGCACAGGTTGAGGAACCCTTGGAATAAGAGGACATTCAGTGAATGGACTGGTCTCCCTGCTCCAAATTTATATCCCTTTGAGCATGTGTGATATGCATCGTGGAGACGTATGCACCAATGACCACCCAGCAAATGTCAACCATGCTGGTGGAGCAATGGAACATCCTACCTCAAGAACTTCTTACCAAGATGTGGCGGCAATGGGAGTACTTTGCAGATCATGTATTGCCATTTTTGGCTATCAAACACCCTAATGAGAACCATGTCCTCTCTCTTCCATGGTGACTTCAATGTATTTATTATCTTTGAATAAAAGTGTCATTTCTGTTTGTCTCATTGCATATATCTTTCAGTTACCTTCTGTACTCTACTGTAGCAGTTCTTTCCATGTATGGTCCAAGTTCCACTGAGCTATCTATGTTATTTGGCAGTGACACATCACCTGAAAGTTACTTTCTTGCTTAAGTACTGCATACGAGCATTCAATGAGTCAGCTATTAATATTAGAGCATTATATTTATTAAGTTTCATTGAAGTTATATAGTGTGCAAGCAGCTAACAACTTGTATATGAGATGCTTAAGACACTTATAAGAATATCCTGTTTAAGTTAAAAATGAAAATAATCAGTTATTGATAATATAATGTCAATGGAGAGATAATAAAAAGAAAGAAATCTTCTCACCAAGCAGCAGCAGCAGGGGAACACTCACACAAAAGGATTTAACTTTCACAGGCTTTTGGAGCCAGTGTCTTCTTCTTCTGGCAGAAGAGTTGAAGGAGAAGGAAGAGGGATGAAGCAAAAGGATTGGAAAGGTTTTGGAAAAGGGGTACAGTTTATAAAAGTCATCCAGAACCCACGGTCAGGGGAGACTTACCTGATGGGATGAGAAGGACAGACTGATTGTTGGGGACTGCACCAGATGAGATTTGAAAACATGAGAGCTTAAAGGTGGGAGACAGGGTAATATGCAAGACAGAGATTACTACAAAAACATCGTGCACAGGTTAATAATAGTGGAAAGCTAAGTGGATTGCATGTAACAGAGATGGTAGGGGGATGGCAAAAAATAGACAAGTCAGAAAGTCTTCTACATCTTTCATTTTCTGACTTGTCTATTTTTCACCATTCCCCCTCCCACCTCTGTTACATACAATCCACTTAGCTTTTCACTCTTAATAACTCATGCACAATGTTTTAGTAGTAATCTCTGTCTTGCATATTACCCTGTCTTCTACCTTTAAGCCCTCATGTTTTCAAATCTCATCCTGTGCAGTCCCCACCAATCAGTCTTTCCTTCTCATCCTGTCTGGTAAGTCTCCCCTGACCGTGGGGTTCTGGGTGGCTTTTCTGGACTGTAACCCTTTCCCTAAACTTCTCCAGTCCTTTTCCTTCACCCCTCTTCCTTCCCCTTCAACTCTTCTGCCAGAAGAAGGAGCCATTGTTTCCGAAAGCTTGTGAAAGTTAAATCTTTGTGTGTGTGTGTGTGTTTATTTTTTTTTATTCCCCCCCCCCCCCCCCTCTGCCACCGCTTGGTGAGTAGATTTTTTTTTCGTCTGTCCATGTGGATTATATTGTTTAAGTCAAGAAAGCTTCTTAAATAGTTTATGCCATACAACAACCCTTGCTTCAAACATCATGGATTTCTATAAAGAAAAGTATTTCATACCACTCACTGTGTTGGACCTTGCTAAACAATTGTACTCACTAGTGAATATTGTATTGCTGAGTTCATTTAATCTTAGGCTTAACTTTATTGTTTGTAAAACACCATATTATTAGAGAAGCAGAGTTAATGAACACATAATTATCTTTACCATGGAACTAGAAAAACAACAATCAATTAATTTTTTTTAGATTTGATGATAAAGAATGACAATGGTGCCCACAAATTCAGAAAACTTTGGGAACCAGTCTGCATTGACAGCATAATCTACGACACTTCTGCCACACAGAAATTCAGAGGAAAGCAGTTTTTCACTGCATGACCAACAGAATGAAATTACTGAAGAGTTATGTGTACCAAAACATACAGCAACAAATAAGGGCTACAATGCTGATATGATAAACGAAGTGTATACTACAAAATTAAACAGGAATAGGAGTGATGTAGATAAAGTAATAACACTAACAAGAGAAGCAGAACCAGAAACAATGAAATACGTTGCTTTTCCTTGCTATGGTGCCATATCAGACAGAATAGCCAATAATTTTTGTAAAACTAATGTATGTGTCAGATTCTGCACAAACAATAAAGTAGGGACAACAGTCAGACACAACACCCAAAAAACAAAACTGTTTACACAATCAAGGATTTACAAAATCAAATGTGGTGACTGTGAAAATTTCTGTGTTGGGAAAACAGGTAGATGCCACTTCATCCAATTTAGAGAGCACACACATGTAAGCAAGAACTGTAAATCTATGAAACTACAATCATAACACCAGCAGCATTGAGGAATCTTTAAAGGTACTACGTAGGGCAGAGAAAGGCAGATTAATGGACACTCTACAGGAAAATGAAATTTATAGCACCTTCCAAGAAAAAGCACAATACATACTCAATGATAAACGGACCTCAGAAATAAAAATTTTCTTGATTTCTTTAGACATTTACCCCATCATACTGTAAGTGCACACTCTTAGTGTCAACTTCTCATGATATATACAAATCATTGCAGTACATAAAATGGAATATTGACTAATGTCACTGACTAATTGCTCTTTCATATATATCTTACATTGTTATCTCTGCCTAACATAAACCTGTATGTCAAAATCTTGTAAGTATATGAATGTCAACAAACTGCTAAATTGCTTGTACTTTACATTGTTGTCATTACATTGTATTATGTTTTGTAGGTGCTTGAAAATAGCTTAATGCCAAAATTACAATTGTAAAATAAAACACTAAGAGCTGAAAGCAAGATGACATCATTTAAAAACTAATTATCTTGTTTTTCAGCATGGAAAACCATATGGTGCACGTTATGTAGGATCTATGGTAGCAGATATTCACCGAACACTGAAGTATGGTGGTATTTTTATGTACCCAGCGACAAAGGATGCACCAAGTGGAAAGGTAACTATTAGATTTAACACTATTCATTAAATAATCTCATAAATTTAGTATTTTATTCATCTTCAGCAACTGTACTTGTATTCATTGAAAGAATCAGCAACCAGCTGCACAAAAGAAATTGTATTTCTGTAACCAGTTTCAGGTACTTAGTGCCCTTCTTCAGAAGGTTATAACTATCCTATTATTTGTGACTATTAAAAATAAGATGCATGCAGCATACTGCTGTGGTCCTTAAAAAACACAAGGACAATATGTAATAGAATAATGAATTCATTAATACAAAAAGGGCTCATATGTGGTTCGTAGAGCTTATACAAAAATGGTATAAGGAAGTCAAACAAGTGCAGACATCATGCTATAACTGGAGCTAACAAGTTGAAGGGGAGTAGTTAATCGAAGCTAAGTCCATGAGGCTGGTGGGCTGTGCAGATATGCTGGAGAGCAATTTCTCATCTCCAAAGTTCAGGGAAATTAGTACTGGGTGAGAGGACCCAAGTGGTTTGTGTGATGTAGCCAAACAATATGGTCCCTTGAATTATTGTGTAGAGCATGCTGAAAACCTGGGTACTGAAAACCATTCCAGACAGACAGTTCTTTTGGGTCTGCTCACAGAGTCAGTGAGTTTAATGGTGATCATTCATTTATAAGTAATTATGCAGTGAACACATGGTCACAATTTAGGCTTGGGCACTTATTTAATTGTACTTCAGTTCATGTTTTGCACTTTTGATCATTGTACCTAAGGAAGACGAATTGTTTTTGCATGCTTAGGAGTGTCTTGCTTTAATTGTAAGATGCTTCAGATGTCAATGTCTTCTGTTTTAAAAAGAAGGGTTTTAGAATCAAGCTTGTCTAATACTTTTGATAAATACTAAAATATCACTTTTGTTAACTGTTTACTTTTCTCTAGATTTAATTTATGGTTGAGGCATTCCATAATGACTGGGTTGTGTATGTAGATGGTAGTATAATTAATGGAAAAAAAATTAGTACTGTGCTACAAGAATCTCTGTTGTAACCGCTCTTGCTGAGTGTGAAAATCTCCATATTCATTGTTGGTCACTATTACTATTTCATGATTGGGGAATTTACATGAAACTCTTTCTGTAGCAGGTAGTCACTTTGATACTTTATGCAAGTGGCCAATGGAAATAACTGATTACAATCTTTGGCCGACATTTCACTTTATCTTCATGCAAAGTATTTCACATAATGAATCAGTTTTCATCTTGCTACTAATAGCTACAATGTATGAGCAATTAATAAATCCTCAGCTTTTCACACCAAAGATTTGTGGGTATTATTATCATCATTAAGAGGCAGTGCTTTTGGGACCTTACCACAATATCCTTGTATTGCCATGATACCAGGTTTACATTGTCCTTCAGTGGTGTAGAACAACATTCTCTTCCGTAATTAATACAAGCAAACAGCTGTCTGCATGTGGACTACTAACTATGGAAGCAGTTATATAATAATTTTCTGAGAGCTCTACATTGCCTTTTGGATGGACATTACCATTAACCAACTGTCTGTTCTGGTGAATGGCTGTGCAGAAACAGAAACAAAGGGCCACTGTAATTACCCCACTGGAGAGTAATTTGTTCAGCACATCACAGCAAAGGAGTTCAGTGATTATTTCACAAAAAATGCTGTCTGGACCTCTCCCTTCTCTATCATCCCTAGCCCTTTTTGATGGCTACTTCTACCTGGTTACCTGTGCATTCTCACAATATTTTACACTCCCGCCAATTCCCCCTCCATTTTTATTCTGCAGATGCCCTTATTCAGGACGTATTTATCCCTGCCTGCATGATGTGCCATGTCAGTTAGCACTACAAATGACTGAAATTAACCTTTCTTAAAACTAGTCGCAGATACATTTAGCTGGCAAATACTTAGTGTTACACTTTGTGTTTATGAGACAAGCTGCTTTTGTTTCACTCATAAAAAAAAGTAAAATAGTCCTGCTGTGATTTCCTTTCACTGTGTGAAATAAATGATATTGTTAGCTTTTAATAACGGCATTGCAATTTTTTTTTTTTTTTTTTTGGGGGGGGGGGGGGGGGACTGGGGTACTCATTCATTAGTATTTTCAGTTGTAGTCATACATCTTACATCAGAAATCCATACTCAGTTGTTTAAAATATCAATTTTAAATGTGAAGGTTGCTTCATAAACAAAATATGTCTTGACACCACATTTTATGTGCAGTAAGCTTACAAAGACAGTAATTTTGTACAGAACCAATGTTAATGCCAGTTGTTCTTGCATTGTAGTTGCGGCTTTTGTACGAGTGCAACCCCATGGCTCATGTGATGATCACTGCTGGTGGCCTTGCATCCAATGGCGAGAAATCAATTCTGGACATCATCCCTACAAAGATTCACGAACGTAGCCCCATTTTCATGGGGTCTCGTGAAGATGTTGAGGAACTGCTTGAAATAATTAAAAAGCACAAGTCATAGAAGTCTCTGAAGCTTTATTTACAGTGCCTGAATCTCATGGGTACAAAATTAAATTTGTGTAAAATCATATTTGACAATCAAAGAACATATATTATTTTGTAATATGTCATGAAAAATGATAATAAATAATAAATCAGAACATGTAACTATATTTGGTAATCCACCATTCATAATGAAGTAATCTTGATTGTGTCTCTACGTTCATAATGGGTTAACTGGAAAAACACTCACAGATTATATGGATTCAGATGTGAAATCGGTGTCTCTAGCATTGAATACTATTTTAGAAATTTCTTGTTATGCAGTCAAAAGACAAAAACTATGTTGTAATAATGAATATGTGGCATAAGACAATGTGACTACATCAAAATACAATAAATATTTTTAATTTTCAGTGTATTATTGAGTCATTCATTGTGTTCCATGAATAGATTCACCAAAACAAAGGTTAAAATAAAACCTGGGGAAAAGTGGCTGACTGCTCACTTAAAAAATGGGATGAACCTGGCACCCTTACCACGCATTAAAATCTCCCTCTCCCCAACAATTTATGGAGCGGATCCAAATTTTCACAAAATCTTAAAATGTGTGCATTAACCCCTTCTCATATACTAAAATAAAGTGCAAATCAGCTGGTAAAAGAGACTATCTTTTTATCTTATTAATACACACTACAATCATTTAGAAATTGCTGCACTGGTACTGTACCGAAATACGTTGATTTCAGGGACTGCACTTTCATGGATCATACCAATGAAGCAGGAAATCTGTATCATTGGACTGTGCGCTACTTTTATAGATAGGTGAGAAGGACTTTATCTCAGCTGAGTGGGACATAACAGCTGACCCGATAATTTCAGCAGATGCAACTTATTGTCTCTCATCTCCCATTACTCTTCTTCCTACTAATGCATGACTGTGCTAAAGCAGAAATGTGATATCATGCACAACAGTGTCATATAGAGCCATACTATTCACCAATCTTGGTTACTTAATTCCTATGTGCCCTAGCACCCAGTGTCCCCATTCCCAGCCTCTGTAAACAGAGAAGGGAGTTCACATTATTATTTGTATCTACACTACTGGCCATTAAAATTGGTACACCACAAAGATGATGTGCTACAGATGTGAAATTTGACCAACAGGAAGAAGACACTGTGATATGCAAAGGATTAGCTTTTCAGAACATTCACACAAGGTTGACGCCAGAGGCAACACCTACAACGTGCTGACATGAGGAAAGTTTCCAACCGATTTCTCATACACAAACAGCAGTTGACCAGTGTTGCCTGGTGAAACGTTGTTGTGATGCCTCGTGTAAAGAGGAGAAATGCGTACCATTATGTTTCTGACTTAGATAAAGGTCAGATTGTAGCCTATCATGATTGTAGTTTATCGTATCGCAACATTGCTGCTCGAATTGGTCGAGATCCAATGACTGTTAGCAGAATATGGAATCAGTGGGTTCAGGAGGGAAATACGGAACGCCTTGCTGGATCCCAATGGCCTCGTATCACTAGCAGTCAAGATAACAGGCATCTTATCTGCATGGCTGTAACAGATCGTGCAGCCACATCTCGATCCCTGAGTCAACAGATGGGGACGTTTGCAAGACAACAACCATCTGCACAAACAGATCGACAATGTTTGCAGCAGCATGGACTATCAGCTCGGAAACCATGGCTGCGGTTACCCTTGATGCTGCATCACAGACAGGAGCGCCTGCAATGGTGTACTCAATGACGAACCTGGGTGTACGAATGGCAAAACATCATTTTTTCGGATGAATCCAGGTTCTGTTTACAGCATCATGATGGTCGCATCCATGTTTGGTGACATCGCGGTGAACGCACATTGGAAGTGTGTATTTGCCATAGCCATAATCACCCGGTGTGATGGTATGGGGTGCCATTGGTTACACGTCTCAGTCACCTCTTGTTCACATTGATGGCACTTTGAACAGTAGATGTTACATTTCAGATGTGTTACGACCCGTGGCTCTACCCTTCATTTGATCCCTGTGAAACCCTACATTTCAGCAGGATAATGCATGACCACATGTTGCGGGGTCCTGTACGGGCCTTTCTGGATACAGAAAATGTTTGACTGCTGCCCTGGCTATCACATTCTCCAGATCTCTCACCAATTGAAAACGTCTGGTCAATTCTGGCCAAGCAACTGGCTCGTCACAATATGCCAGTTACTACTCTTGATGAACTGTGGTATCGTGTTGAAGCTGCATGGGCAGCTGTACCTGTGCACACCATGCAAGCTCTGTTTGACTCAATGCCCAGGTGTATCAAGGCCGTTATTATGGCCAGAGGTGGTTGTTCTGGGTACTGATTTCTCAGGATCTATGCACTCAAATTGCACGAAAATGTAATCACATGTCAGTTCTAGTATAATATATTTATCCAATGAATACCCGTTTATCATCTGCATTTCTTCTTTGTGTAGCAATTTTAATGGCCAGTAGTGTAATTAGGACATGCATTGTAGAACCTGAAGGGGATCTAGATCTACATCCATTCCCTGCAAACCACTGTGCATTGCATGGCAGAGGCCATTTTCCATCGTAACAAATATTAGCGTTTCTTCAAGTCCATTTGCATGTGGAGCACAGGAAGACATACTTTTTAAATCCTCCGTGCATGCTGTTATTAGTCTTATCTTTTTTTCACAGTTCTTAAGAGAATGACATGTAATTCTTGAAACTTCATAAGTAGTCTTTTGTGGGATAGTTGGTGTCTGTCTCCAAGAGCCTGTCACTTTAAGTTTTTCAGCATTTTTGTGACACTTTCCAGTGAGTTTAACAAGCCTGTGACCATATTTCATCTGCATCTGCTGCAAACCACTGTGAAGTGCACGGCAGAGAGTAAGTTCCATTGTACCAGTTATTAGAACTTTTTCCCGTTCCATTGCCGTATGGAGTCTGGCAAGAATGATTCCTTAAATGCTTCTGTGCACACTGTAATTATTCTAATCTTGTCTTCATAATCTATATGACAGTGATACACAACATGTTGTAATATATACCTAGATTTATGACAAAGTGGGTTCTAGAAACTTTCCAATTAGTTTTTCACAGGACAGTTTGTGTCTGTCTTCAGGAGTCTGCCACTTCAGTTCTTTCAGCAATTTTGTGACACTCACCCATGGTTTGAACAAACTTGTGACCATTTGTTCTGTCCTTCTTAGTGACTGTTCAATATCCTCTGTTAGGCCTGTTTGGTACAGGTACCACACTCTTGAGCAATATTCCAGGATGGATCACATGAGTGTTTTGTATGCAGTTTCCTTTGCATTTCACTAGCATTCAATCAATGAACTGCATTCTGCCACTGCTTTACCTATGACCAAGACAGTAAGTTATTAATGAACCAATGTGTGCCCATGTGATCACTCTAACTGCTACATTTGGGTATTCGTATGAGTTGACTGAACCCATTTGTGACTCATTGATGTTGCAGTCAGAGGGTACCAAGGTTTTTTTTTTTTAATTAAGTGCAAAATTTCACAGTTTTGAACATTTAAAGCAAGATCTTATCAAGATATGATATGTATTGCTCACATAGAGATTGTGAGGACAAGATTACAATAATTACAGCACACATGGATGCATTCAAACAGCCATTCTTCCCATGCTCCATACATGAATGGAAAAGGAGGAAACCTTAATAACTCGCACAGATTAGATTAGATTAATACTTGTTCCATAGATCATGAATACGACACTTCGTAATGATGTGGAACGTGTCAGGTTAATAAAAGATGTCTGTACAAGATATTACATTACACAAAATATTGCAAGACACTAATGTTTAAGTTTTTTTCCCTTAATTTATATCTGAAAATTCAGCCAGTGAGTAGAAGGAGTTGTCATCTAGAAATTCTTTTAATTTATTTTTAAATGTTGGTTGGCTATCTGTCAGGCTTTTGATGCTGTTTGGTAGGTGACCAAAGACTTTTGTGGCACCATAATTTACCCCTTTCTGTGCCAAAGTCAGATTTAACCCTGCATAGTGAAGATCATCCTTTCTCCTGGTGTTATAGCTATGCACACTGCTATTACTTTTGAACTGGGTTTGATTATTAACAACAAATTTCATAAGTGAATATATATACTGTGAGGTTACTGTGAGGATCCCTAGATCCTTAAATAGATGTCTGCAGGATGACCGTGGGTGGGCTCCAGCAATTATTCTGATTACACATTTTTGAGCAATGAATACTTTTCTACTCAATGATGAATTACTCCAGAATATGATACCATACGAAAGCAGTGAATGAAAGTAGGCATAGTAAGCTAATTTACTGAGATTCTTATCACCAAAATTTGCAATAACCCTAATAGCATACATAGCTGAACTCAGACGTTTCAGCAGACCATCAATGTGTTGCTTCCAGTTTAACCTCTCATCAATGGACAAACCTAAAAATTTTGAAAATTCTACCTTAGCTACAGACTTCTGTTGTTACTGGAGTTGTGCCATTTACTGTACAGAACTGTATATACTGTGTTTTATCAAAATTTAAAGAGAGTCCGTTTGCTGAGAACCACTTAATAATTTTGTGAAAAACATCATTTACAATTACATCACTTAGTTCTTGGTTTTTGGATGTTATTACTATACTTGTATCATCAGCAAAAAGAACTAACTTTGCATCTTCATCAATGTGGAATGGTAAGTCATTAATGTATATCAAGAACAGTAAAGGACCTAAGACCGAACCCTGTGGGACCCCGTACTTGATAGCCCCCCCAGTTTGAGGAATCAGCTGTTGTTATAACATTACATGAACCACTTATTTCAACTTTCTGCATTCTTCCAGTTAAGTATGAATTAAACCATTTGTGCACTGCCCCCCTCAAACCGTAATGATTTAGCTTATCTAAAAGAATTCCATGATTTACACAATCAAAGGCCTTTGAGAGATCACAAAAAATACCAATGGGTGATGCCCGGTTATTCAGAGCACTTAATATTTGATCAGTGAAAGCGTATATAGCATTTTCTGTTGAAAAGCCTTTCTGAAAACCAAACTGACATTTTGTTAGTACTTTATTTTTACAAATATGGGAGGCTACTCTTGAATACATTACTTTCTCAAAAATTTTTGATAGAGCTGTCAGAAGAGAGATTGGGCGGTAGTTTTTGACATCTGACGTATCCCCCTTTTTATGCAATGGTTTTACAATGGCATATTTCAGTCTATCGGGGAAAACACCCTGCTCCAAAGAGCTATTACATACCTGGCTGAGAATCCTACTTATCTGTGGGGAACAAGCTTTAAGAACCTTGCTGGAAATGCCATCAATTCCGTAAGAGCTTTTACTTTTCAGTGAGTTTATTATTTTACTGATTTCAGAGGGAGAGGTTGGTGGAACTACAGTTGTTTCAAACTGCACAGGTATGGCCTCTTCTATTAGTAGCCTTGCCTCTCCTAGTGAAGATCTAGATCCTATTTTCTCCACATTTAAAAAATGATTATTGAAAATATTTTCAGTTTCTGATTGTTTGTTAGTACACTTGTCATTCAGTTTTATGGCATTAAAGTCTTCCTGTGCTCTTGGTTGCCCTGTTTCCCTTTCAATAATATTCCAAATTGCTTTAATTTTATTATCAGAGTTACTGATCGCACAATGGGACATACCCAGTTCTATTCATTTCATGGTGGTTTGAAGAGTGTAGAGGGAGATGTGGATGTAGACGGCTGTGCATTTGTGCAGTATTTTTCAGTTAGTACTTCGAATATAATAGAGGGAAACATTCCACGTGGGAAAAATATATCTAAAAACAAAGATGATGTGACTTACCGAACGAAAGTGCTGGCAGGTCGACAGACACACAAACAAACACAAATATACACACGAAATTCAAGCTTTCACAACAAACTGTTGCTTCATCGGGAAAGAGGAAAGGAGAGGGAAATAAGAAAGGATGTGGGTTTTAAGGGAGGGGGTAAGGAGTCATTCCAATCCGGGGAGCGGAAAGACTTACCTTGGGGAAAAAAAGGACAGGTATATACTCGCACACACACACATATCCATCCGCACATACACAGACACAAGCAGACATTTGTAAAGGCAAAGAGTGTCTGTGTATGTGCGGATGGATATGTGTGTGTGTGCGAGTGTATATCTGTCTTTTTTTCCCCCAAGGTAAGTCTTTCCGCTCCCCGGATTGGAATGACTCCTTACCACCTCCCTTAAAACCCACATCCTTTCGTATTTCCCTCTCCTTTCCTCTTTCCCGATGAAGCAACAGTTTGTTGCGAAAGCTTGAATTTCGTGTGTATGTTTGTGTTTGTTTGTGTGTCTGTCGACCTGCCAGCACTTTCATTCGGTAAGTCACATCATCTTTGTTTTCAGTTAGTACTTCATTACAGATAACCAACTCATCTACTAACAATTTGAAATTATTATTCATATTGTGTGCCAGGTCATTGACATAAAACAGAAACAATAAACATTCCAGTACATTTCTGGGGCACACACAAAACTACTTCTACTTCTGTTGGTAACTCTCCATCCGAGATAATGTATTGTGTCCTCCGTAGCATCATTCCAGTTACAGATTTCGTTTGATTCTACAACAAGTGAGTGTCAAGGATACTGGACATTAGTTTTGTGAATAATTTCTGCTGGCATTCTTGTAGACTGCTGTGATCTGTGCTTTCTATACGAACACTGGACTTTTTCCCCTTCTTCTTCTACATAAGAATATATCAAACAATGGAACATCCAGGATGGAATGTAACAATACCAGAGAAGGAAAGTTGCTACTCACCATATAGCTTGCCCGCGCGCGCGACACACACACACACACACACACACACTTCTGCAGTCTCAGAGAGCTGAGACCACACTAGTGTGGTGTGTGCGTGTGTGTATGTGTGTCTACTGCTGACAAAGACCTTAATGGCCGAAAGCTTTAATTGTTTGAATCTTTTTGTTGTGCCTATCATGACTCAGCATCTCCGCTATATGTCATAAGAATATATATGGTACATTACAATTACGAGGAGCGAACTCAGCAGCAAATTTGGTATAGAATTTTACAGGGATTCCATCAGGCTGTGGAGCTATGTCTAATTTTAGTGATTTCAGCTGTTTCTCAATGCCATTCAGTGGCTCTAATATCTATTTCATTCATCTCTGCACCAGGGGTGCCGGCTTATAAAAAATATTGGCGTGGTCGGGGGGGGGGGGGGTGCATACTGGGGGTCTTGCTCCAGGAAATTTTTTAAATTTTAGATAAAAAAAAGTGAGTTTTAAAGTTTTTTAAGCATTTTAGAGTCATATGATCAACATTAGAACCTCGAGAACTGGACTCTCAATAACTCAACATCTGGGAAACTCGACAAGCCTGACACATTTTTTGGCTTTGAAAAAAGAAACAAAACATAAACATGCATGGCATTTTCATAAAAAGATAATTTAATTTAAAGTAATAATCATGCTTGTAGACTATTACAGAGCAGTGAATATATAGCTCTGAATAGATGGAAATTATATTTAAATAAATCCTAAACTATCATTAAAAGAATAAAACATAAAATATTTTTGTCACACAGTAATGGCACTTTGATTAATAAGTGAAATAACTAATTTAAGCTTACCTCAAGTAAGGCTCAGGGTTCATTAAATAAAAACAATATCTCAAAGTTAATGCTTTAATACAGTTAATAAAGTTAATGCAGTACACTTAATACTTTCAGTCGAAAAGTATGTATATAGTGGGTTTTAATTGGATCTTACACCCTAAAAATATTTAAGTATTTGAAAATAACTAATACAGTGCTATAGTAATATAGTAATACAGCACTAAACTAGTACTAACATTTCGAAACTGAATATTTAACATTACGTATGTATTTAATTCTCTATTTTATAAAGATTTTTAATATTGCTCTAAATGCCATTATTAGGGCTAGAGTGTCTTTAGGAAGGTGCAAATGTCAACTGTCTGACTGGATTACAGATTATGAAGACATTGATGACTGCTGGGATACCCAATTCATCCAAAACATCTCGGTGGGCATGAAGAACAATCAAGTTGTTCAATCGTTTCAGTCCCATTGTTGATCGGAGATATGACTTCAGACATGTCTATTTTAAAAAGATTTTTAATATTGCTCTAAATGCCATTATCAGGGCTAGAGGGTCTTTAGAAAGGTGCAAATGTCAACTGTCTGACTGGACTACTGATTATGAAGTCATTGATGACTGCTGGGATACCCAATTCATCCAAAACTTCTTGGTGGGCATAAGGAGCAACCAAGTTGTTCAATCGCTTCAGTCCCATTGTTGAACGGAGATATGACTTCAGACATCTAAGGGTGGTAAATGACCATTCTGCTGTTGGTGTCATGATTGGAACTACTCAGAGAAGCTTAATGCACTTCATTACTTCACATAACATTTCTGAAACTGTAGGCTCTTGTGAAATGTACTTTCTTACATCACACATGTTTTTTAAGACCAGTTGCTTTTTATTAGCAATATCGCTAACATATTCAAGTGTAAGCACAACCTCTCAATGTCTAGGTCATTTTTGAAAAACTCAGTTGATTTGTCCAAATTTGTTTCACCTCTGTTTAATAAAAGCAAGCACTCTTGTTCAACTGAAGTGACCTGAGTGGGTGCAGTTGAAGCAAACTGCTCAGTAATGCAAGACTGCACTGTTTCACAAACTTCAGTGTAAATAGCTTTGTAGTATTCTTTTGGGGTTTTGAAAGTGTGCGGTGAGCTGGCTTCATTGTTTTCATACTTCTTTGGTATACTTTGATTCCAAGGAAGCAAAGGATCATCAACTGGTGAAGGTTTTTCTTTTAAACACAATTCCCAAAAGTGTTCAAAACTATCACACCTTCCATTCAATGTACAAATCAAGCCCTCATATATTTTTTCCAGAGCAGAAAAACTTAGATGAGGGGATTGAATTTTTCATTGACATCCTCTACTGGGTTCAGTGCATAGCAATAAAAAGAAATAAGTCTTGATTTGTAATATTGACTCAAGGTAGCCTGCACATTTGTAACCTGCCTCTGTTTTGTCCTCTGTAGAAAAATTTCCAAAAGACTCTAGAGGTTCTTCAAAGTTTTTCACTATTCTCAATATACTAGAAGCTCGCATAGTCCATCGAGTCGGACAAAGGGGTCGTAGACCAGCTTGGTCGTTGGCGCTCTCACAGTGTATGCTTCTGAAAAGTCCCATCCTTTTGTTGAATTCCCTTGCGGTGTTTATTAAATCCTTGGCTAAAGCCATAATATCCCTCATAGACATAAAATGGCAGAGACTGTTCACAACTGCGAAGTCTAAACTGTGAGCAGTGCAGTACACATCACGTACTTTTGGTTGTATATCCAAAATTAACTTTTTTAGTCCTTTGAACTTACCTTTCATATTCAAGGCACCATCATAGCACTGTCCTCTCAAGTTACCCATTGACAAATCAAGACGAGCAAAAACATTTTTTAAAATACTAAACAGAGTTTATGATTCAGTGTTGGAGGTCTAGTATAAGCCAATAAAGTCTTCATTGATGATTAAGGAATCAACAACAGTACAAATACAAAATGACACTTGTTTGTGAATTGAAGAATCACTTGTTTCGTCAACCATAATAGAAAAATGTTCAGTCTTCTTGATTGAAGCCAATATCTTTCTCAACACAGACTTTCCTAGTAGATCAATGATCTTGTTTTGAACATCATGGGATGTCCACTTATACTCTGGATGCCATAACCAATCTTTAAACTCAGGTATGTCATTCTTTCAGAGTTACAACAATTGAAAAAAAATTGAGTTTACATCTTCGTGCCCTCTAATTGTAGTCCTTGTCAGCATAGAAATTGCATGGTAGTAAAAATTGTCTCAAGAGCTAAACAGCCTTCCTTCATATCACTTTCTAACTGTTCATTCAGTTGGGAGACCACACTTCAGTTAGTGATAGAACTTAGTTTCAGAACATCTTCTTTATGCGTAAACGTATTTTCATGAAGACAGAATTTTTCCAAAGCCTTTTTCCAGTTAGAAAACCCTAAGGAAGTAAATGCATCTTCTTTTTTTGAAGGAAATTGTAATACATTTTTAGCATCTGCCTCTTTGCAGGTTTTGCAAAAAACTTTTTCAGTAGAAGCTTCATATTCTAGCCTTGAATATTTGATCAATCAAGACTTCTGAATTGACCTTCCCTTACCGAATTGTCCAGCTTTCAGCTGTGAACAGTTCTCACCTGAAGACAACAAAGCAACTGATGACACAATAATTGTTAGAGGTTGACTTGCAGTATTATCAACTTCCAATTGCGCCTTTTTGGTAAAAAATTGATCAATTGCAAACTTAATTCACAGTACACTAAGAGACTAAAATAAACGAATAAAATATAGACATATAAAATAGTCCACTAGACACTAAAGTTGGAACACTAAATACTTCTGCAGCATGCACTGGACAAAACTATCCACACTGAATGACTGCCACAGCAGGGTGGGCTTTATATAGCCACAGCATCGCAATGCCTCAAAGCATCAAGGTGACGTGAGGCGGAGGGTTCCAGGCACTTCTGCTCCAGTCCTTTTGATGTTGCTGTGGCCGCAGCACTGGCCCACCGGCACCAGACTTTACTTGAAGGTTCACACACCGGTACAAATTCTAAGTGTGCCCGCAGCACCGTAACACTATCATGATTTACACAACTCGTTTTCAGTTAACCTGCTTACTATCATAATAAGTATTTGTTTTAACTCATTGCTGAATGTATTTTAAAAGGTAATTATCATTAAACAAGGATTTTACAAAGCATAATATAACAAATTTTTGAGGGGCTCGGGCCCCCTCAGGCTCCATGGAGTCAGCGCCTGTGCTCTGCACTGATCTGAGAATTAAACTGGGGCAGTACTCCTGGATTTCTCTTTGTAAAGGAAAATTGATAACTGAGTTGGGCATATCTGGTTTGGTTTGCTCTCCTCAGTTTCAATTCCCATTGTATTTGTGCGTGTTTGGCCATTTAATTTGCTGCCATTAACAGCCTTGATGTATCACCAGTATTTCTTTGGGTTTAGTGGGATATTTTTCAATAACACTCTAATAAGGCAACTGTTGAAGGATTCATGCATTGCCTTCTTGGTGGTAGGATGTGTTTCATTCAGCATCTCTCTATAAAGAGCCCTATGCTCTCTTTTAGATCTATTATGTAGTGTCCATTTCTTTACAGTAACATTATTAACATTGGGAGGGGGGGGGGATGCTGATTGAATACTTGGAATGCAATACCGATGCAAATCCGCATGGCACAGATTCGACAAGACCTTGGTAGTAGATTTCCTAATGGATGTGGCAGCAAATGTCTTCATGCAGATCATACAATTCCAGTAAACTATGCACCAGGAGGTTGTGGGTATGGAGCTGATGCCCGATTTCATCCAAGATGTGTCCTACAGGTTCAGATCAGGCAAGTTTGGTAGCCAAGTCATCAATGTGACTTCACTATCATGCTTTCAAAACCATTGAAACCACGAGTCTGGCTTTGTGACCATTATCCTGCTGGAAGATTCCATTGCTATAAGGGAAAGCATTAAGCATGAAATGATTGAAGTGACCTGTAATAATGTTCACGACTGTTGTGGTGTCTTTGATTACTTCCCTCTGCTGCCCCTATCTATATAAAAGAAAAGGATAGACTGCAATTCACCATACAGTGGATGTGTTGAATCACAGACAGGCACAATGATCTTTCTATTACACCTGTCTGGGATTCAACATCTCCACTACATTCTGAGTAGCAATCTATCCTTTTCATAATACTGTCATTGTTACATCCTGGTTTTTCCAGTTATTTATTTTATTTTTTTTTTTTATGTTGGTGTTCCGGTTGCTATGGGTTCATTTAACAACTGTCACTTTTTATTTTTAGTTCACTGCTACAGTTTGAGTTTACATATTGTCGTTTGGAGATAGTGATGGGAGCTGTGAACGCTAGAAAATGGAATACCAAACAGAGAAATCAGAACATTTCAGACATTTTCTTCTGTTTGAGTTCAAGAGAGGGGTGACAGCAATGGATGCAGCCAGAAACATTTGCACCATGTATGGGGATAATTCCATTGGACAGTGAATGGCAAGAAAATAGTTTTCTCATTGTAAGGAGGATCCTTTTGACATTATTGATTCTGCACGTTTAGGAAGACCTTCGGGGTTTGATGAAGATCATTCAAAAGTGTTAATATACAATGCTCCAAGGCAGTGTACTCAAGAACTGGAAAATGTGATGAACTGTGGTCATTCTACCATCGTGGGACATTTGCATGCAATGGGGGAGGTTCAACAATCGGGTGTATGGGTACTGCATGCTCTAAGCCAAAATCACAAAAATCAGCAGGTGGCCATATGTGCATCTCTGATTGCTCATCATCAATTGGCCCATGAAAGACACTGACCATTCCTATCGCGTATCATTACTGGTGATGAGAAATGGTGTCTTTATGCTAAGATAAGAAAAAGAAGGGAATGGTTGAGCCCAAACAAAGCAGCAACTCCCCGTATAAAGACCTGCATGTATCCACCAAAGATAATGCAGCTTGTGGATTAAAGACGATATGGTGTACTACAAATTGCTTCCCTGAGGCTTACCCATCACTACTGACATTTATTGTCAGCAACTGAGATGTCTTGCTGATGCAATCCAATAACTATGACCAGAAAGACTGCATGAAGTGATACTATTCTGTGATAATGCCCACCTACATTCTGGTAGGCTGACAAAAAACACTATTAGAGTTGGGTTGGGAAGTCATTCTGCACTCTTCTTATTCACATGATCTTGCATCCTCAGATTTTCACCTTTTCCATTCCCCATTGAACAACCTTCACGGAGCTTCGCTTCTGGATGAAAATGCACTCTGAACAAAAACAATTTCTTTTCTTCAAAACCATGTGGTTTCTACAGTTGCGGGATTGGAAACTTACCCTGGTGTTGGCAGACTGTTGTAAATGATGAAGGAGAATATATTAATGATGACTAAAGCCTGTGTTATGTATGTCTGTTGTGTTTATTAAACTTAGGGGAAAATGCTACAAACTTATTCACCAACCCAATAGATAAGATATCTGTATGTAGCAGAAAGCAACAATTGCCCTAAACAATTAAAAGTGTGAGGTTGTTGATGCATACTAAAAATAGAAACTGTCAATACGTACTAAAAATATCCATCAAATTTTGGTTACATGATCAACCATACAGATTTAAAGATTGGTAATGCAACTAAATACCTAGGGATTACAATAATGAATAACTTAAATTGGAATGATCAGGTAGATAATGGAGCAGGAATGACAAGCCAAAGACTTCATTTTATTGGCACAACACTTACAACATTCAACAGATCTACTAAAGAGAATGTCGGCATTATGCTTGTCTGTCCTCTTCCGAAATATTTCTGTGTGGTATGGGATCCTTACCAGATAGGATTGACAGAGGACATCGAAAAAGTTCAAAGAAGGGCAGCTTGTTTTGTGTTATTGAGAAATTAGGGAGAGAGAGTCACGGGTATGACATGGAAGCTGGAGTGGCAATCATCAGAACAAACACGTTTTCCACTGTGGTGAGATCTTTTCTTGAAATTTCAATCACCAACTTTCTCCTCTGAATGCAAAAATATTTTGTCGGCTCCCACTTACAGAAGGAGAGATGAACACCATTATAAAATAATAATTACTGGAGCTTGCACAGAAAGATTTACAAGTCAATTTTTCAAATGTGCTATTCGAGACTCAAGAAATAGTCTGAAAGTAGTTCTATGAACCCTTTGCCCAACATTTGTGTGAGTTGCTAAGTAGTCATGTAGATGCAGGTAAAGATGTGAATAGCAATAACAGAGTTATCCAGACAGCATTGTCTTGTTGGTTTAATGGTACCACCCTCATGACATCATGTGGAGACTGTGCTAACTCCCAGTTCAGAACTTGATTGAGGACTTCTACACTTCCCATTTTCTTTAACCTAATTGCAAATGGGCAAAAAGAAACTCAGTGATGTAATTGTAACAAAATTTCCATGTTTGTGCTGCTGCTGTTTAGACTGAATTATCAGCTTTTGATTATTTTAAATTTTCTACTGTATCTGCATCTACATCTACACTCTGCAAACCACCATGAAGTCTATCACTTGATTTAGCTGTGATTGACCCTATGTGATCATTCAATTCCATATCACTAACAAAGTGTTACACCAGGTATTTGTATGAGTTGACTGATTCCAACTATGACTCACTGATATTATATCATGTCATACTATGTTTTTTTCATTTTGTGAAGTGCAGAATTTTACACTTCAGAACATTTAAAGCAAGTTGCCAATCTTTGCACCACTTTGAAATCTTATCAAGATCTGTATGAATATTTATGCAGTTTCTTTCATACAGTTCTTCATTACAGATAACTGTATCATCTGCAAAAAATTTGAGGTTACTGTTAATAAACAACATGAACAGCCTTTACAAATAGCTTCAGGTACATCAATATGTTACTTACTTCACCGAAAGAAATAACTTCCATAGTAAAATCTTTAAAAACAAAGCGTTCTAGTGGTTTTAAGGAATGTTCTTGTGAGTTTCGTACAATTCTAAGTTACTTGTGTAACCAGTCAATTATAACTGGGACATTTCCTGACTGGCTAAAATATGCAGATGTTAAGCCTGTATTCAAGAAAGGGGATAAAGAGATACCATGAAACTACAGACCGATTTCACTTTTGCCAGCATTCTCAAAAATTTTAGAAAAAGTAATGTACAGGCAGCTTCTCAACCATCTGACCACAAATAACATATTATCAAGAACACAGTTTGGATTTCTGAAGGGTTCTGATATCGAGAAGGCTATTTACACCTACAGCGAAAATGTACTTAATTCATTAAATAACAAGTTACAAGCAGCAGGTATTTTCTGTGAGTTGTCAAAGGCATTTGATTGTGTGAACCACAACATCCTTTTAAATGAATTAGAATTCTATGGTGTCAAGGGCAGTGCTGCAAAATGGTTCAAGTCATACCTTGCTAACAGGAAACAAAGTGTGTCAGAGCAAGGGACTAGTGAATTAAGTCATCAGTCATCATCAGAATGGGAAGAAATTACATTTGGTGTCCCACAAGGATCCATCTTAGGGCCATTGATTTTTCTTGTGTACATTAATGATCTCTCATCAATTACACTGCCAGAAGCAGAGTTCGTTTTGTTTGCAGATGACACAAGTATTGCAATAAATAGTATGTCAAGTGTAGTTCTAGAAAGATCTGCTAATGATATTTTCATGGATATTGATAAATGGTTTAAAGCCAACTCGCTGACATTAAACTTCGAAAAGACTCACTATATGCAATTCAGAACCTGTAAGAGGTTTCCACCCAGCATATGCATAAAGTATGAAGAAGAGCAGATAGAAGAGGTTGACAATCTTAAATTCCTGGGATTACAACTTGATAATAAACTCAGTTGGGAGGAGCACACCACAGAACTGCAGAAACACCTTAACAAATCTATATTTGAAATTCGAGTGTTAGCAGTCATAGGTGACATAAAAATGAAAAAGCTTGCATACTTTTCCTACTTTCGTTCCATAATGTCATATGGTATAATATTTTGGGGTAACTCTTCAAGTCAAACAAAAGTTTTCAGAGTCCAAAAGTGTGTAATACGTATTATTTGTGGAGTAAATTCACGGACGTCCTGTAGAAGCCTCTTCAAAGAACTGGGTATACTAACTACTGCCTCTCAGTATATTAACTCCTTGATGAAATTTGTCCTAAATAATATATATCTTTTTCCAACAAACAGCTCAGTTCATACATACAATACCAGGAACAAAAATGATCTGCACAAGGACTTAAAAGCACTTACTTTAATTAAAAAAGGGGTCCACTACTCAGGAACACTCAACTTCAATAATTTGCCAGCAAACATAAAAAATTTAGTTACAAATAAAGACCAGTTTAAAAGGAGCCTGGAAGACTTACTAGTGGCCAACTCCTTCTACTCCATTGACGAATTTTTAATAGAAACAAATGATGTATATAATCATACTATTTGTATTGTTATTTCAGCTTTTTTTTAAAAAAAAAAAAAAAAAAAGGACACGTTCCACATCCACGAGGATCTCCTCAGCACGGATCTATGGAACAAAAAACTAATTTAATCTCAGCAAGGGTCCCAGCACATTTCCCTGGGGCACACCCGAAGTTAAAAGTTAAATCTGATAATTACTCCCCATCCAAGATAACATGCTGCATCCTCCCTATCACACAGTCCTCATTCCAGTCACAAATTTTACTTGATACTCCATATGATCAAACTTTTGTTACTGAGTCAAATGCTTTTTGGAAATCAAGAAATACTGCATCTACCTGATAGCTTTGATCCAAAGCTTTCAGTATGTCGTGCGAGGAAAGTGCGAGTTCAGTTTCACGTGATCAATGTTATCGGAATCTTTACTGGTTGGCATGGATTAGGTCATGCTGTTCAAGTTACCTTATCATGTTTGAGCTCAGAATATGTTGTAAGATTCTACAACAGATCAATGTCAGAGATATTGGATGGTACTGTGACTGACATAATTTTTTATTATTTTGCGCAAGTCAGTGGCACTGTATATGAGAGTTTCTTCTACCCTTGTTCCCAATGTAAACAGAAAATCTTACTTGTTGCATTTACTTTGTGTCACTGCTGTAGAGAACTTTGCTCAGAAATCATTTACAGATCACTGATCAGTGTTTATAGGCTTGTTGCATCTCCTGGTCTACTCCAATAGGACAGCATGTCTATGTTATTCAGAAGTTGGGAGAGGACTCAATTGTGCGTAGAGTCCACCTGTACTCAGTCAGCATAAGCAATAGTATTCAGAGACAACTAATAATGCCCAGCCTATCATTGATTTCAAATTCTTATATTCATAAGGAAATTTTCAGAAGTGCATGTTTGTGCTTTATAATCTACTTACAACTTAGGAATTTTCTTTTTACAAACAACTGAAGACTTAGCAACAACAACAAATAAAAACAATCTGGAGCCTTGCTAACCAAAAAACAAATAAAAATGGTGACATGCTATTCCCAGACAACAGCTGTGGAAGACAAGATGACACATTGAAACTACTGACCAGCATATTCAGTTTCAAAATACTGACACAAGTTATTTACAGAATAATTAAAAAACTGGCAGAAGCCTACCTCAGTGAAAATCTGCATAGGTTCTAGAAAAATGTAGGAACTCATGACACCAAATCGACTCCAAGGCTTACTTTAGAAGATACACTGAAGAGAGGCAAACCTACATTGCATAAGTAGATTTAGAGAAAGGTCTTGAGAATGTTCAATGGAATACACTTTTTGAAATTCTGAAGGTAACGTGGGTAAAATACAAGGAGCAGAAAATTATGTACAGTTTGTACACAAAACATACTGCAGTTAAAGATTGGATGGGCAAACTCTCCTTGATGTTGTTCAATCTGTACATTGAGCAAGCTGTGAAGTAAACAAAGGAGAAATTTAGAAAGGGAGAAGAAAAAGCGACTTTGTGATTTGCTGATGACACTATAATTCTGTCAGACACAGCAAACGACTTCCGAGTGCAGTTTATTTTTTTATTTACTTTACATGTTCAGGCCATGAAATTATTACAATACTGGTGTATCACTAATAGCATATACCCAGAGATTAATTACATACAAAAAAATCAGTTACACATGAAATTCAATAAAGTAATAACAATAAAAATACAGGGATTAATATGTACAACAAGAATTTATAAAATAAAGAAGAAAGATAAAAAATGAACAAACAGCAAGATAATTTTAAGAACTTTAAAATGTAACCTTTCAAAGCTGGAACTGTCACAATTAATAAAATATTCTTGGCTATTATGCCTTAGTCGAAGAGATTTCACTTTAAAACCCGACATTTCGTCCCATTTACGGAGGACATTTTCAAGGGGGATCGTAGCTTTGATGAATGTCTGATTATGATTAGTGAGCTATGGTGTGAATTGGACATTCAACAAGCTACGATCCCCCTTGAAAATGTCCTCTGCAGATGGAGACGAAAAATCAGGTTTTAAAGTGAAATCTCTTCGACCATGGCATAATAGCCCAGAATATTCTATTAATGTAAGAACTGTGTTATGCAATACACAGCTGTAATGATATATTTTATTAGACAAGATCAGTTTCAGTCTAGGATCACAATATTGTCAGGTGTGCCATGTACATTGTTCTATCATTGATATTAGCTGTATATATGTAACATTATGTCCATATAACATCACAGACGTTTTGTGGGAAAAAAAAACTTTTTGCACAAAAATGTCTATGAGGTTAAATGGACATAATGTTATGTATAGCAATTAACATCAATGTACATCTGATAACTGTTATTCCAATTAGGCAAATGCATGACTGAAATGGTTTATGAACCCAATGATGGTCTGTTCCTAGACCAAAATTTATCACCTCAAGTAATATATACCATTACAGCTGTGTACTGCATTTGTGATGAAGCAACCAGGGATATTTTTACTTCCCCTCTTGTTTTGCCATCTGTCTCCTTAAATTTGTTTTTTCACTTTTAACTAACCATTAACATACATCAGTATAATCTGCATCTTCATAAAAGAGAAAGGTCGGCCCCCAGTTTTAAAGGATATAACTCCAGATCTAATTTTGTGCTTAGTTTTATGTATGTAATTGATTTTCCAATTTATTTTGACTATCCCTAGTTAATACTTTCATTATAGGGTGAAATCAGTTATTGCTTTGTAACTTAAATTCTATTGTTGACATATAAACAAATATAAATTCTGTATAATTGTAAACATTTGAAGGAACAACTAATAGTATTCTTAAAGGATCTATTTGGCTCTATTTGAAAACATGTTAGCAAAGCCAGCCCTTAATTAATTCCAAAGTAATTAACAGTATTGTCAAAAGTATTGTTTGCATAACTATACATGTTAATTTCATCATTTAAATAAATAATTCAGCCTAACTGTTGTAGCAGAAGAAACTCTTAAAAAGATGCAATTTTTCAATGTATTCAGTTAATTTAATGAGTTACGTTTTTTTTTTTTTTGTAATTTCTGTAAATTAAACATTGAAGAAAGTATGGTTTCAGTGCCTATTATTGTCATAATATATAAGGGCCCAATTTTTGGCCCCGACACAGTCAGTCCACAGCTGAATTTCAGATGAGAAACATGTAATGGTTAGATCAACAACAGTGCATCAACTTAACTGTGAAATAAGTGTAACACAATTAGGCCGTGTGTTAAAACAATGACAGTGTCTGTCCAATTCATTTGAAAGACTGTGAAATGTGTGGTTAGGCTTTTACTGCTCATAGATGTTCAACAGTAAACTATTGTAGCAATATGTGGATGTTTGCCTGCAAACTATTGATGAGGCTTATCAAGAGTTAAACAATAGGGCACTGGCCATATAACCGTGTATTATCAGGGGGTGTGAACAGTGAAAGTAAAGAACTGTGAAACGCAAATGTGCACCTGTCGGCTACATCATTTAAAGTTGTCAGTGTTTGACTTCCACCCCGCCCCCTCCCTCCCCCCATTTTTCAGCAACTATATCAATGCAGTACATTGACACCGAGGAGCATCAACAAGGAAATAAAGCAGGCGAACTTCACACATTGATTAAAGCTGTAAACCACCACCCCCCAAAAAAGCAAGATAATTCTCTTTGTATCTTTGGAGAGCCCAGTATTTAGCAATTCTGAGTGCTGTTTTGTTATCTACAGCAAGATCACTCATAGTACATGCGTCTGGCAGGTTCTTGAAAACTAGCAGATGTTGTTGGTCGTCCAAGTCACCACAATGGCAAATTTCATCAGCCACAGTCACCTGTCCACTTTATAGCCACATTTGTACCGGTATTTTACCCTTGAATTTATTTAAGTACTTTGCTGTGTTTATTCTCACTTTTATTGATGGTCTTTTACGATGCTCACCATAACAGGGTCATCTTGTCAATTCTTATGTCTTGTTTATGGATACAACTTCCAATTTTTTAAATAGATTGTGGTGATAATAGGAGGTGCAAACAATGTTTACAGAAATGAAGCCATGGCCTTTGTTAAGAAGCTGAACACAGTGCTGCGGTTCCTGCATTTTACAAACGTAATTGTAACAACACTCCCACAAAGGTATGATCTTCCGGACTGGTCGTGTGTTAACAAAGAAATTCGACGAACGAATTATAAGTGAAAATGTTTTTGTGCCAAATTTGTAAATGTAAAGCTCATAGATATTGATACTTACAAAAGAAACTGTTTTACACGCCATGGAATGCATCACAACAAACATGGTAGGGAAAGATTAGCTGCGAATATTAACGATGTACTTGAACTGATATCTCATGATGACGAAAACAGACCTGTTATTGCAATGGAAGCTCCTTCACAGGGAAACCAATACGGCGGACCAATTCCTATGGAATTAGGTCCGAAAGAACTAACAAAGCGAGGGACCGTAAATTTGCAGTAAAAACTCACATCGGTGTAAACTTTGCCGACAGTTTAATAGATACTGTAAATTCTTTAGTCAGTAAAAATAGTTTCATAATGCACTTAAACATAGGTGGTGTGTTGGGAGAAATGATGAACAAACTATATGACTTAGAAATACTCTTAGGGCAAATTAATTCTGTAAAAGTCATATGTTTGAATGAACATTGGCTTAAATGGGACAATGTCAAGCTACTAAATTCACTCTCAGGATACAAGTTAGCATCGAGTTTTTGCAGAAAAAAGGGATATGGGGGATCATGTATATTAGTTGAACAGACACAAAACTTAGAAGCCAAAACGACATTTGATTGTTTAAATGAGGAACAGGTATTCAAAAGCTGTTGCATTGAGCTGTCTGGATACGGTTTACTAATCATAAGCATATATCATGTCCCAGAATATTGGGCTACTAGGGAATTTCTAGAGAAATTTGAAACTCTGCTAAGTAGGTTGCAGGTAGGGAAACTATATAAAAAGATTGTAATTTGTTCTGATTTTTTTAATATAGATATAAGAGACGAAAACAGATTTGTTACCACCCTGAAGGATTTGTTGGCTACAAACGGCTTAACACAAAATTTTACTGAGTACACCAGGGTAACAGCCACTTCTGCCACAAGCATTGATAATATAGTGAGCAGCAAAAATTATGGGAATACACAAAAACATGTATTAGACTTAGGAGTATTTGATCACTCAGCATTTTTTATGTCACTGCCATACGTAGACAAAACATATAGGCCCACAGTGAAATTGGTCAGAAATTTCAGCCAGCCAAATTTAAACACATTTATATTGAAAGTAAAGGAAACCCTTTGGACCTTCAGCAACCAGTGTTCAGTAAACAATAATTACAACACTTTCATATCTGAATTCAAGAACATTTTCAATGAATGCTTTTCCCTCGTATCAACAAATGATAAATACAATAAAAGTAACACATGGATTATGGAAGGTATCAGGATCTCTAGTATTGGAAAGAGGGAAATGCATAAGGAAGCGAAAACCAACCGTGATGCTGAATTTATTAGGTACAAAATCAAATACAAAAAAATATTTGATCGGGTAGTTAAACAAGCAAAACAATTGGCAAACAGTAAATATATAGCTAATGCCTCAAATAAATCAAAAGCAGTATGGCAGGTTGTCAAGAAAGAAACACGTACTGAAGAAACAAAACATTTTAATTACAAACTAGAAATTGGTGGGAATACTGTTACTAACACTCGGCACATCTGTGAAGAATTTAACAAGTACTTCATAACCACAAACAAAATTCATAACTTCTTACTTCCACAAACAAGACCTGATGCAGTACTGCAGGAATCAAGAGGGTTTAAATTTACTGCAGTATCATGTCATCAAGTAGCTTACATGATACAATCCCTAAAAAATCTTAAATCTGTGGGCTGGGATGAAATTCCAACAAATATCATAAAGGCAGGAAGTGACAGCATTGCACCTCAACTCTGTAAAATAATAAACCAATCATTTGATGAGGGCTGCTTCCCAGACAGACTGAAATATGCTGAAGTCTGTCCAATCTACAAAAAGGGAAAACAAGATGATTTAGTAAATTTCTGCCCAGTGTTTATACTCCTAGTTTTCTCTAAAATAGTTGAATGAATAGTATGTAATCAATTAGAAAAGTACAATAAGGAAGGTAATATTATTCTCAATAACCAATATGGGTTTAGGAAGGGACAAAACACTTTACAAGCTGTAAATGAACTAATCTCCAAAGTAAGTAAATGCCTTGACAACCAAAAAAGTGTATCTGGTATTTTTTGTGACCTCTCAAAGGCATTTGACACAGTAAACCATAAGCTACTGCTCCAAAAATTGGGTACCTATGGCTTCCATGGAAAATCTATAAGATGGTTTTTATCTTATCTCAAAAACAGATACCAAAGGGTGGTGATACAACAAAAGGGAGAGAAAACTTGATCTAGCTGGAAAGAAATTCAAGCAGGCGTGCCCCAGGGCTCAATATTAGGACCACTTCTGTTCTTATATTACATAAATGACATGCCTAGCAAAGTAAATACAGATACAATACTTTATGCAGATGACTCAACTGCTGTAGTCTGCTGCAAAAACACTGACAAATTAGTACGGACCACGAAACAAACTCTACAAGAACTTAAACAATGGATAAAAGATAATGCTATGAAATTAAATCTTGAAAAAACCCAAATCATACACTTCAAGACCAAAAAAACTACTGAATGTATATTACAGATAGAATATTCAGGTAAAGAACTGACCACAGTTGATTCTGTAAAATTTCTTGGGATAACTTTAAATAAAAACTTCCAATGGGCCGACCATGTGGACAGTTTACTGAAGAGATTAAATAGTTTAGTTTATGCAATGAGGGTATTACACAAAGTAATGGATTTAACAGTGAAGAAAACTGTATACCACACATATTTCATAACACTTATAAGATATGGAATAATATTTTCAGGTGCTGAAAAGGCAAACCTCCTTCGAATCTTCAAAAAAAAAAAAAAAACAGAGCAATGACAGGAACCTATAGTAGACATTCATGCAAACCACTATTCAAAAGCCTGGACTTCATGACAATCCCTTCCATCTTCATATATGAAATACTTATCTTTGAACAGAAAAACTCACATCTGTTTGAAGGAAATACATTCACACATACCTATGAAACTAGACATAAATTGAAATACATGCTACCTTGTCACCATATTACATGGCTCTGAAGATCAGAAATAAGATATGGTCAATATTTGGGGAATCCACATTGGAGACCATTGGCACATACCTATAAAGCAAATGTTATTATAGTCTAGAAGAATTTCTAAATGAATAAAAAGCAATGTTATAGTTTAGAAGAATTTATAAATAGGAATAAGGAGTAAATATGCAAGTACAAATGGTATACTTTCGAAGCCATATAGATACAAAGTATACACATTCACTGTATATTCATTCTGCTTGTGTCTGTATATGTGTGGATGGATATGTGTGTGTGTGTGCGAGTGTATACCTGTCCTTTTTTCCCCCTAAGGTAAGTCTTTCCACTCCCGGGATTGGAATGACTCCTTACGCTCTCCCTTAAAACCCACATCCTTTCGTCTTTCCCTCTCCTTCCCCTCTTTCCTGATGAGGCAACAGTTTGTGTTAGTTTGTGTGTCTATAGACCTGCCAGCACTTCGTTTGGTAAGTCACATCATCTTTGTTTTTAGATATATTTTTCCCATGTGGAATGTTTCCCTCTATTATATTCATGTTTATATATAGAATTATATGGCGGTTTGTATCCCGTTCAGTACATCCATACTTCTTATAGGTGTGTGAAGGCTATAGTAATGATTCAATGAGTTACGAAAAGATTTAAAATATAATGTTGTATTTTTATTATAATAAGCAATGTACGTATGACGTATTTTCTGTAGTATATAAAATACTGTAACAACTTAGGTTAAAGACTGACGAGTCACCAATGTTCTCAATCGAATGATTGTCCATTCAGCATCTTCCATGTTGCATAAGGCAGATGTGAACATGTGGCTAGTTCCTCTTTGACATTTGTTCAGTGTGCTTCAGACAAAGAATCTTGTCAACGTTCCACTAGGCAAGTTCTGGTAGATGAAGGAATTGCTGTGGCTGTCTGCATGAAGCTCTTTCTTGATCTGTCAACGGAATGGTCCAATCCGACATGTCAAAACCCATCCTGAAATTTTTCACATGGGAAGAATACACCAAAATGTACTGCCAAAGCTTAAGCTGCTAAGGAAAACAGCAAATATGTTTTAAAAAATGTTACTCATTTTTGCCACACGAAGTACTGCTTATAACAGTGGTTTGTACAGTCCTTCCTGCCAAGCATGTTAGTTGGCGAATAACCAGGTGCAGCTGTGACAAGAGGATGTAGCGCTGCATACTGTCAAGCCCAAACTGTGAATTTTAAGCACTTGAACCATACCAAAAATGTCTCAAATCATTATTTTTTTAATAACTTGCAGTTCATATCAACAGTTAAACTGTTACAGGTGTAATTCTTACAGAAGTGACTAGCAGTGGAAAGAAAATCACGGCAGTGCTTGATATTATGTTAAAGACCACTTCCATCCATCGAGACTTTAGTTTGCTGGCATTAGATATTGTACAACAATTCCCATTGCACAGTTATTATTACGATTTTTGAATAATGTATATTTGGCTAACAATGAAATACTCCTTGTTTACTCCCTGTAGTTGCCACAAAAATGCAAAGTGTCTATTGCGTGATGAAAACAAACATTTCACTTATGCTTGGCAGACCTGACAAAAGAAAAATTGATGCATTCAGGCACTTCATAGTAATTACTAGTTTTTATAAACGGAATCTCACCAAGGCCATCACAGACATGCAGTATCCCCCAAACCTAGTCCATAAACAAATCTCCCATGCCATTTCCCCTCACACACCCAATCATCACACCACCCTTGAGAATGAGCCACAAAGGAGTGACTCCTTTGTCATATAATATCACCCTGAACTGGGACAACTGAACCATTTCCTTTGCCAGGGCTTTGATTACTTAACATCATGCCCTGAAATGACGGACAAGATCCTTCCCACCCCTCCTAAAATGGTATTCTGACCCCTCTAACCTCCTCAACATCCTAGTCCATCCCTATGCCACTTCCAATCCCAACCTCTTGCCACAACGATCATATCCCTGTGGAAGACTCAGGTACGAGACCTGCCAAATCCAACCACCCAGCACCTCCTATTCTACATCTACATTACACCTAAACTCTGCAAACCACCATGAGATGCATGGCATAGGGTAGGTCCCATTGTTCCAGTTATTAGGCTTTCTTCCTGTTCGATTCACTTATGGAGTGAGGGAAGGATGACTGTTTGAACGCCTCTGTGCATGAAGTAACTATACTATTCTTATCCTCACGATCCCTATGTGAATGATACGTAGGGTGTTGTTGTATATCCTTAAAGTAATTATTTACAGCCGGTTATTGAAACTTTGTTACTAGACTCCCTTGAGATAGTTTATGTCTATCTTCAAGGGTCTTCCAATTCATTTCCTTTAGAATCTCTGTGACACTCTCCCATGGATTAAACAAACCTGGGAATACCAGTGCTGCCCTTCTCTGTAAACGTTCAGTATCCCCTCCTAGTTCTATCTGGTACGGGTCCCACACACTTGAGCAATATTCTAGGATGGGTAAGACAAGTGATTTGCAAGCAATCTCTTTTGCAGACTGATTGATTTATTGGTAGAATACTGTGGAAGGGCAAAGTCTACCACCAGCTTTACCCACAACTGAAACTATGTGATCATTCCATTTCATATCCCTACAAAGTGTTACACCCATGTATTTGTACGAGCCGGCCGATTCCAGCAGTGACTTACTATATTATAGTCATAGGATTCTATATTTTTCCATTCTGTGAAGTGCAAAATGTTACATTTCCGAGCATTTCGAGCAAGTTACCAATCTCAGCACCACGTTGAAGTTTTATCACTATCTGACTAAATATTTATGCAGCTTCTCTCTTATAGTAGTTCATTACAGATAGCTGCATCATCAGTAAAAAGCCTGATTTTATTATTAATATTGTCTGCAAGGTATGCAACATGAACAGCAAGCGTCTCAAAACACTTCCCTGAGGCACATGTGAAGTTACTTCTACATCTGGCAATGACTCTCCATCCAAGATAATGTGCTGTGTCCTTCCTATCAAAAAGTCCTCATTCCAGTCAGAAATTTCACTTGATAGCCCATATGATCATACTTTTTGCAATAAGTGCAGGTGTGGTACTAAGTCAAATGCTTTTGGAAACCAAGAAACACTGCATCTATCCGGTTGCCTTGTTCCAAAGCTTTCAATATGTCATGTGAGAAAATTGGGAGTTGGGTTTCATATGATTGATGTTTTCGAAATCCATGCTAGTTGGCACTGAGGTAGTCATTCTGTTCAAGATGCCTCATTATCTTTGAGCTCAGAATATGTTCAAATATTCTACAACGAATCAATGTCAAGGATACTGGAAGGTAGTTTTGTGTATCACGTCTATTACCCTTCTTGTAGATGGATGCGACCTGTGCCTTTTTCCAGGAACTGGGCAAGGTTTTTTGCTTGAGGGATCCATGATAGATTATAGTTAGAAGAGGGGCTAACTCAGCCACAAATTCAGCATAGAATCTGACAGAGATTCCATCACGACCTGCAGCTTTGTCCAATTTTAATGATTTCAGCTGTTTATCAACATGACTGACACTGATACTTATTTCGTTCATTTTTTCAGTGGTAGTAGGATCAAACTGGGCCAGTTCTACTGGATTTTCCTTTGCAAAGAAACATTTTAAATGGAGTTGAGGATTTCAGCTTTTGCTTTGCTACCCTCAATTTCAGTTCCTGTCTCATTTGCTAGGGACTGGACACTGACTTTTGTGCCACTAACAGCTTTTACGTACAACCAGAATTTCTTTGGATTCTGCAAAAGATCACTTGACAATATTCTGCTACAGCAGTCACCGAAGGCGTCAAGCATTGCTATCTTGAGAGACAAATGGTTTTTATTCAGCATCTCTCTATCTATAGCCCTACGCTTGGTTTTACACCTATTATGAAGCACTCTCTGTTTCTCTAGATGTTTCTTTATAGTGATTGTACACCACGGAGGTTCCCTCCCATTACAGACTGTTCTTCTGGGCACTTATCTATCCCGTGTGTGATCAAGTATTCTTCTAAACCTGAGCCAGTGTTCCTCTATGTTCTCCTGCCCTGTACTGAAACTTTTAAAGTTCCTCATTGAGACACGACACTACTGATTTTTTATCACTTTTCCTGAACTGCTTGCTTTAGTTGTCTTTTGTACTTTGGTAATCAGTGTTGCTACAACTACATCATGGTCACTGATACCAGTTCCAATGTTGACATCCTCAAAGAGGATTCCATCGCGAGTGCGGTTCCTAACTATCTGTTCTAGGTAGTTTTCAGAGAAGGCATGTAGTACAGTTTTACAGGATGTCTTATCATGCCCACCACTAACAAAACTGTAATTTTCCCAATTAATTGTTGGATGATTAAAGTCCCCATTACAATATGACAGTGAACTGAGGGTTTCTCTAAAGTTTTCGGCTATATCAGGAGATGATACTGAGTCTTGCCCAAACAATCTCACATGTAGCTTCAATTTCTATCTCAGTGGATTTGAGTTTCCTGTCTGCTGCAACAGATACATCGTCTCCAGCTCTGCCACAGGCAAATTCTACCCCATCAGAGGCTGGCTCACCTGTGAAAGCAGCCTTGTCATACACTAGCTCTACTACATCATTGCACAGCTTCTTATACTGATACAACTAAAAACCAACAGTTCCTGGATGAACGGCCACCGCCAAATTCTGGCCTGACCACCCTGTGGCACAGCATGCAGCTCGTGTATAAGCACTTTCTGCCTGCTTTGTTCAACTGAAAATTTATAGCCTTTTCTTTCTCACTGAAAGCTGGTACTGTACATTTTTTTTCTATGGGCTTGGAAGATACTCTATTTTTGTTCTGGACTATAAGGGAAGGCAGAAAGGTGGAAGGAGTATATAGAGGGTTTATACAAGGGCGATGTACTTGAGGACAATATTATGGAAATGGAAGAGGATGTAGATGAAGATGAAATGGGAGATAAGATACTGCGTGAAGAGTTTGACAGAGCACTGAAAGACCTGAGTCGAAACAAGGCCCCGGGAGTAGACAACATTCCATTAGAACTACTGATGGCCTTGGGAGAGCCAGTCATGACAAAACTCTACCATCTGGTGAGCAAGATGTATGAGACAGGCGAAATACCCACAGACTTCAAGAAGAATATAATAATTCCAATCCCAAAGAAAGCAGGTGTTGACAGATGTGAAAATTACCGAACTATCAGTTTAATAAGTCACAGCTGCAAAATACTAATGCGAATTCTTTACAGACGAATGGAAAAACTTGCAGAAGCGGACCTCGGGAAAGATTAGTTTGGATTCCGTAGAAATGTTGGAACACGTGAGGCAATACTAACCTTACGACTTATCTTAGAAGAAAGATTAAGAAAAGTCAAACCTACGTTTCTAGTATTTGTAGACTTAGAGAAAGCTTTTGACAACGTTAACTGGAATACTCTCTTTCAAATTCTGAAGGTGGCAGGGGTAAAATACAAGGAGCGAAAGGCTATTTACAATTTGTACAGAAACCAGATGGCAGTTATAAGAGTCGAGGGGCATGAAAGGGAAGCAGTGGTTGGGAAAGGAGTGAGACAGGGTTGTAGCCTCTCCCCAATGTAATTCAATCAGTATATTGAGCAAGCAGTAAAGGAAACAAAAGAAAAATTCGGAGTAGGTATTAAAATTCATGGAGAAGTAGTAAAAACTTTGAGGTTCGCCGATGACATTGTAATGCTGTCAAAGACAGCAAAGGACTTGGAAGAGCAGTTGAACGGAATGGACAGTGTCTTGAAAGGAGGATATAAGATGAACATCAACAAAAGCAAAATGAGGATAATGGAATGTAGTCAAATTAAATCGGGTTATGCTGAGGGGATTAGATTAGGAAATGAGACACTTAAAGTAGTAAAGGAGTTTTGCTATTTAGGGAGTAAAATAACTGATGATGGTCGAAGTAGAGAGGATATAAAATGTAGACTGGCAATGGCAAGGAAATCGTTTCTGAAGAAGAGAAATTTGTTAACATCGAGTATAGATTTAAGTGTCAGGAAGTCGTTTCTGAAAGTATTTGTATGGAGTGTAGCCATGTATGGAAGTGAAACATGGACGATAACCAGTTTGGACAAGAAGAGAATAGAAGCTTTCGAAATGTGGTGCTACAGAAGAATGCTGAAGATAAGGTGGGTAGATCACGTAACTAATGAGGAGGTATTGAATAGGATTGGGGAGAAGAGAAGTTTGTGGCACAACTTGATTAGAAGAAGGGATCGGTTGGTAGGACATGTTTTGAGGCATCAAGGGATCACAAATTTAGCATTGGAGGGCAGCGTGGAGGGTAAAAATCGTAGAGGGAGACCAAGAGATCAATACACTAAGCGGATTCAGAAGGATGTAGGTTGCAGTAGGTACTGGGAGATGAAGAACCTTGCACAGAATAGAGTAGCATGGAGAGCTGCATCAAACCAGTCTCAGGACTGAAGACCACAACAACAACAACACTATAATTAGCACAACAATCATTGTTCAAACCACAATTCATGGAATCGACTGATTTATTTCCTATTTCCCCTAATATTTGCCACACAATTTCTGACAAAATGTTGACATCGTTTGAATGAATGTCCAAGAAATTAAGTAATAAATACAACATATGTAGGTCTTCAGGAGAAGTAGATGGTTTTGATTGCACACCTTGTTCTTCATATTTCATCTTTGCAAGGTTGAAAACATTAACTGAATTCCACATTAGCAGTGAAACTTTGGAACCTGTACACGACAGATGCTGTTCAAAAGCATATACAAAGAAATCACAAAGAAAATTATTCAATTTTATCTCTATTGTTAACACTTGGTGATACTGCAAAGGCAGCTGCAAATTATTGTGGATATCAAACGAGTAGCAAATTCAAGCAACTAGTGACTGCGAACAATTGTTTCAGAGAAATGTTCAATGGAAACTGAAATCTGCTTTTTTACAAATTATGGCTGCTTCGCACCCTCTTATGTGTTCAATGAAGTGCTGTCAACCAAAAACACACACCCGCCGTGTTGCACATGTGCTGTCTGCTAAAGCTACGGGAGAGGTACACATTTCTCCAGCTCCTTGGCGAGCTGCAAATTTGCCAACTATCACCCCCTTTTTTTTTATACTTGCAGTGTCTCTTAGCAGCTAAAATTATTTTTTTTAATACTTGCAATATCTCTTAGCAACTAAAATTCTGACATTGTGTTTCTTTCAATGTATTCTTCCTGTATAAAAAATTTCAGGTCAGATTTCAACATGTCGAAATGGTTGTTGAGGCTTGAATTCAAACAAGGGATTTCTGAGGTCTGTTTCCTGTCTCTATTTCTCCACTTCTGAAGCTGCTTTCCTGCAAATACCTGGTGGTTCTGTACCCATAATTTGCTACAGTTTACTGACAAGAGTTGATTGTAGTCAGGCTTTCACAATGTGTCCTGTCTCTCAAAGCTGTATCAACCTGTTTATAGCCTGTGTAGTGGAATAGAATGGAGAGCATCTTGAAAATAGGCTATCAGATGAACATCAACAAAAGTAAAACAAGGGCTATGGAATGTAGCTGAATTATATCAGATACGAAACACTAAAAACAGTTAAAGAGTTTTTACATTAGGTAGCAAAATAAATGATGATGGCTGAAGTAGAGAGGATGTAAAATGCGGACAGGCAATAGCAACAAAAGTGTTTCTGAACTAAAGAACTCTGCTAACATCATACGTAAATTTAAATGGTAGGGAGTCTTTACTAAAAGTATTTATGTGAAGTGCAGCCTTGCATAGAGGTTGTGGCGCCGATGAGATCGACACCAGTATCGATCTGAGCGTCATCTTTGAACCTAGCAAAACATTATCTTTGTCTAGTTCCGCCATCCAGTTCTCTGTAAGCCTTACTCGTGTGAAGAGGTAAATAAATGAACTCCTGATTATAAGGTGTTGTTTGGTGTATCTCACTCGAGCATCCACCGCACTGGTGACCCCGAGTTCTAACGTATTCCGTTTTCGCCATTTTACTGTGTCCACGGCCTCCACATCGGTTGTTTTCGCGTATATTACGTCGACACAACATTCGAACAATGGCTTCGGCCCAACGCCTAACGCCGGATTTTGTGATCGACATGCATCATTTTTTGGGCGATGTACACCCACCAGGACTGCAACACGATGCCTCTCACTCATCGATTATGCCAATTTCGCCAGACGTTTTCTTGCCTGCAACAATAAGTGAGGTTAGGAGTGTGCATGACTCTGGCTATCAGACGCCTTTGTTCCCACCACATGTGCCCTCCCTCATCGATGGTGCAGTTAACTCTTGTGAATCTCCGTGCAGTGCAAGATCAATGCCAATATCAGCAAATGCTCCGTCGGATAACCTACCACCGCAAGGACAACAGTTTGCCACGCCGCAATCCGTGCAGTACCACGCGGATTTCTGCCACGTGGCCGGAACTGCTTTGTTCTCAGGTCAACCACCTCAGCATCTGACCACACCCACGCCTGCATCGGTTCAGCATCAGCACATGCCTTCCTGCTTCAATACCTCAGCCTGCAACAGGAACAATGGCTTGTTATCTGTGCCTGACCTCCACCTCCGTCCTACTGCTACGCCTCAGTGTTTTGTGCCACGACAATCACCTTTTCCGCACACCGTTTTGAGTGAAGTGACTATGAACAGTGAACGTTCACACATTTCGCCCAACGTTTGACATCATTTTCCTCACTGTGCTTTTGGACAGCCTGCACCTCTGCAGCCTCCCTGCAACACATGTGGCTCTGACTCTGATCGCACATCGAGTTTTCCGCGGACTGGCACGCGTTTTCAAACTTTGAATTTTATCTCACCTGTCACCCCTGCACCGGCTCCAGTCAAACTTCCACAACTGCAATTGACACATTATGGTGCCTCACCCACATCGGCCTTCCGCATCATGACGGATCGTGCTCAACCACGACATGTCACCTTCACACTGCCACTCGACCAGCCGTCGTCGCCACATACCCTGGATACACACTCTCCTGGAATACTGCAGCAACAACAGCTCGTTTCAGGCAGTGCCCTGACGAATTCAACTCACCCTGATCTACCGAATGTACTACAATGCTTACCGATGCTGCTGCCATTCAATACCGACAGGGAAACAACCTGGTTCAAAATTGTGGACGAAGTGTTCAACCATTTCAAACTCGATGAATCAACCAGATTTCTGTGCCTTATCACCCACCTGCAAGACCAGGAGGACTTGATTGCTGACCTGGTCGACGCCCTGGACTCAGCTACCTGGTACACTCTAGCCAAAAAGACAGTTCTACGTCGGCTTGCGCGCTCAACTGTGACAGCAATTTGGCAAATGTTCCACGTCGAGCAAGTAGGCAACGACAACCCTTCACAACTTTGGAGACGGCTACGGGCCCTGGTCAGCGACTATCTACTCTCTGACACAGCTCTCCTAGCCATCTGGACAGGTAAACTATCTCCTCACATCCGCTTTGCTCTGTCTCAGAGGTCTCCTGAACCTGTCGAGCAATGAATGACAATTGCTGACAAACTAAATGAGGCATCACTGCTCTATTTCGCCAGCCACTGCCTACCTGGCAAGTCCCAGGTTCAGGCTCCTCGTCCCGCGGCCGGACATGGCCGGGGCCGCACTGCGCCGACGGTTCCGCTCGCACTGGGACGCAGCATACAAACAGCTGGGATGTCACCAGCTCCGCCCACGGTCACGCCCCCTCCTAAAACCGAACCTGCTGCAGCCACCGAACCTCGGCCACCGCCACTGGCAACGAACTTTGTGCAGGAAATGCAATGGCACTACCCGTAATGTTACTTTCACACACAGTTTGGTGAGGCAGCACGGAACTGCAGACCACCCTGCTACTTCCCAAAAGCCAATCGCAGGTAGGTCTGGGTGCCACCTCCTGCGCACAACATGGCAGGCACCTCCCAGTGCTCCATTCTGTCCGGGAACAATCAGATAATTACGGACGACTTTATATTAAAGACATTTCGTCGGGATACCTTTTCCCAGTGGACACAGGCGCTGTTGTTTCGCTGCTGCCTACGTCCTTAGTGTCATTGAACATCTGCCCTCATCATACTTCACTGCAAGCTGTGAATTCTACTAAACTACAATGCTCGGGTTCAACCTCCCACGTCGTCTCACTCTCCGCAAACTGCAAACTCGAGTGGACTTTTTTAGCATGCGATATTGAGGAACCTATACTAGGCATTGACTTCTTTCTTGTGACACCACGAACTATCACCACACCTAGTGTGAAACACCGTGTTTCATCACCCGTCCAAAACTCACTTCCCCTGTGCTCCGTCGAGCAAATCCCCCTGTGACATGTCGGTCTGGGCTCATCTCATCTGTACATGCTCAGCTCTGCGACGTTACAAGAAACAACGACCAAGTGCCTTGTCGAGCTTGAAAACGTCGCTCGCCTTTGCAAGGAAAACTTTGAGCTCTCCCTCTGGTCCCACGAAACTCAGCTCCAGCTATCCAACACTGCAAAATACACAAGCACACTTCACCCCCCCTCGGCGCCTTTTTGATCCTTCCTGGGCGTTTCCAGCATATTCACATCGACATTGTCGGCCCTCTCCTCCCCTCTAACGACTTACGTTATGTTCTATTGCCTATCGACTGAACAACTCGCTGGGTCGAGGCTGTCCCCCTCCCTAATATCACGGCAGAAACTGTTGCCGAGCTTTTGTCGAGTCATGGGTATCACGTTTCGGATATCCAGCTATCATCACGACTGACCAGGGCAGACAATTTGAGTAGGCCCCGTTCAATGAGACTTGTAACATTTGCGGCATCCGGCGCATCCATACCACAGCATATCACCTGCAAAGTAACGGGCTAGTTGAGCGCTGGCACCGCAGGTTCAAGGTGGCTCTTCGATGCCACGACTCTCTTTGGATGGAGGCCCTTCCCCTTGTGCTACTGGCATTTGTGTGATCTATAAGGAAGACCTCAAAGGCACAATAGCCAAGTTCGTATACGGCCAGAACATTGTTCTCCCTGGCGAACTTGTGAGCCCTTCCGCTTCTGTCTCTCAGTCTGAATTACCTTCCTTCGTGGACCATGTCAGATGCCACTTTACCAACCTCCACTTCCCTCCACCTGCCAGCCATTCCCGTCCTAAGGTTGACATCCCGAAATCTCTGGACAATAGCGAGTATGTCATGCTCTGAGATGACACTGTCCGTGCTCCCCTCCAACCCCCATATACCGGCCCGTACCGAGTTCTCCGGCGCTCATCCAACACCTATGACATCCAGCTAAAAGATTCAGCTGTTACAGTCTCTCTCAACAGACTTAAGCCTGCTCATGTCGAGCCCGCTTCTACCCCCCTTCAGGTCAAGACCACGCCACTCACTGTCGTGGCTCACGACACTCCGACCACTTCCTCCACGTCGGACTTACTCACTCAGTCGAGTGACTTCCAGCTCCAATCGTCGAGCTCTTCTCCGACCTCACCCTCTACTCCGGTCTCACGCACTCTGTCGAGTGATCACGTGCTCCCCATGTCGAGATTACCTACGGTCACACCCTCACCGCCGGGCCCTTCTCCGGTCCCTTCGACCTCTCCCCCGTCGCCTGCCTCGCCCTGTCGAGGTTTCTCACGCCCCCCCCATCTTGAATGTGCCCTCGCTCAAGGTGTTTGTGCCTGTCCCCCCAGACATACTCCACGACATCTCTATAATACTATGCGATGACACGCTGTTCATCGTATGTTTCCCTTCATCCGGTGCTCAACTTCTGATTCAACGGAACATGGGTCACGGGAAGAATCACCCTGCCACCTGGTGAAATGTGTTCCCCTCTCACCCGACGTGAACCTGGACATGCATCGTGTGTTCGCCACGCCCACCGGAGACATCGTTGTCGTTGCTCCGTTCCTCCCACAAATCGCCGGCCTACCTGTCGCCACACGACCAGCACACCCAGTACGACGCCCGGCGCACTTCAATGATTTCCAGGTTCGGTGGCTGGACCTTTCTTCACGTCATCTACTAAACAGCTCTCCAACGACGCTGTCGAGCTGATCGTGGTTAGGCTCCCGCGGACCAGCCCTGCTGACGCCGTAATCACCCCCCCCCCTCTCAGGAGTATTCAGTACTGCGGGGCAGGGAGGGGGAGGGGGGGGGTCTATGTGGCGTGGATGAGATCGACACCAGTATCGATCTGAGCATCATCTTTGAACCTAACAAAACATTATCTTTTGTGTAGTTCCGCCATCCAGTTCTCTGTAAGCCTTACTTGTGTGAAGAAGTAAATAAATGAACTCCTGATTATAAGGTGTTTGGTGTATCTCACCCGAGCATTCACCTCAAGGTGAAACATGGACAATAAACAGTTCAGACCTGAAGAGGTGGAAGTTTTTGAAATATGATGCAACAGAAGAATGCTGAAGATTAGATGGGTATATCTAATAACTAGTGAGATGGTAGTAAATCAAACTGGGGAAGAAAGAAACTTGACTAAATGAATGAATACAACACATCCTGAGGCTCCAAGGAATCATTCAGTCATTAATATGATAATGGACCAGTCTTCAGACTGAAGACAATAACAACATTAAAAAGATTACTTCTTTAACAGAAACAGGGAATGTGGTAGATTTACTTCAGCAGGCACTGTATAAACTATGACAACCATTTGCTTAAAATATACAGCCCCTCCTAAATTAGTTTCAAATACATACCCCAGGACTATAATCTTTGCGTCGCTAAAACTGTTAAATCTTTTGCCTATGACAGTGGTTTCTAGTAGAGTAGTGACATCTTGAACTGTCTTGATATAGTGACGAATGTCTGTAGTAAGTCAATAACTCAAGGTATATTTCATGATGGATTTCAGTATGCCACAATGACACCCAATATAAAAATGGTGACCATAAAATAACCCCTAATTATTTATTTATTTATTTCATGTTCCATAGATCCAGTTAGTGAGTCAATCACAAGGATATGGAACGTGTCAAATTGTACAGGTTTCAATTTAAACTTACAATAAGTACAAGGGCAATTCAATAACAAATTGTACATAGTTTACGTGAGACATACTATAAATACAGTAATAGATACAATTAAAGATCTATTTCTCCCCTGCCACTGCCTCTTTCTCTATATGTAGGAAATGGCCTGTGATATAATACAGACCCATATTTCTGAGCAGGATTTGTCAGTCATATCTCAATTTGTCTTTTGTAAAGGACTTTCCTCAGAGAAAGCCTTAATGTATCTAATAAATGAAGTCTGGGCAGAGATGCGTATGAAAAATTATCCTAGTAATGGAAAGTACTGGTGGTATGTGAACAATATGAATAGTGTAGGTACAGAGTTGTCAAAAGGCACATAAACAAGACTAAAAACTTAGCTCTGCAGCTCAAATTGGGTGAGGGGTTGTGTCAACTGAAGTGGGTGAAGTGAGAAAGGTTGGGGGGAATGAGAGGGGATGATTGGGGAAGGGTAGGTAATGGCTGAGGTGTGGACAGATAATATACAAGTGTCATTCAATAAAAAAGAATCTATTATGAGAATGGATTGCAATACCACTTCCAGCATGTGTGTAACCAGTTATGCACTGCTGCCTGGACTTACTCATTATCATCCCTGCATACATCCATGCTCCTTTCATTCATTTCTGATTTAATGCTTTGGAAGCTATCTCACACACAGTTTCTGGAACATCAGTACATCATGAAGAATACGGTGCACTGATTCGATGCTAATGTTCATCCCTGCTTCAATGTCACTCACCTTAACACAACTGTCTCCCCAAATCAACGTACAATTCTCGCAAGTTTGTTCTCTGCGACTGCACAGACAGAGCGACCTGGGTGTGACGAATCTGCAACACTTGTTACACACCTTTTGAACTTACCTGTACACTTGTGTCTGACTCAGACAGCTTACACTATGAAACTTCCTGGCAGATTAAAACTGTGTGCCGGACTGAGACTCGAACTCGGGACCTTTGCCTTTCGCGGGCAAGGGCTCTACCAACTGAGCTACCCAAGCATGACTCACGCCCCGTCCTCACAGCTTTACTTCCTCCAGTAGAGCACTTGCCTGTGAAAGGCAAAGGTCCCGAGTTCGAGTCTCGGTCCGGGACACAGTTTTAATCTGCCAGGAAGTTTCATATCAGCGCACACTCCGCTGCAGAGTGAAAATCTCATTCTGGAAACATCCCCCAAGCTGTGGCTAAGCCATGTCTCCGCAATATCCTTTCTTTCAGGAGTGCTAGTTCTGCTTCGTTCGCAGGAGAGCTTCTGTAAAGTTTGGAAGGTAGGAGACGAGGTACCGGTGGAAGTAAAGCTGTGAGGACGGGGCGTGAGTCGTGCTTGGGTAGCTCAGTTGGTAGAGCACTTGCTTGCAAAAGGCAAAGGTCCCGAGTTCGAGTCTCGATCCGGCACACAGTTTTAATCTGCCAGGAATTTTCATCTCAGCGCACACTCCACTGCAGTGTGAAAATCTCATTCTAGCTTTCACTATATTGCACTGCCACCCAACAGTGAATTTAACTGGTCTCGAACCTTCAGCTAACAGAAATATAATGACATTCCACTGATCCATGTTGGTGCAAATGTGCAAGGGTACCAACATCTTGATTCCCAGCATGCTGCTTGCAAGGCAGGTCTGCCAGTCCCATTTGATACTAGTTCTAGGACACCACCAAAAAATAACAAAGAAGCACAAACTTTAAAGTTTTGCATCTTTTATACAATTTTTCCAGTTATTTATTGAATGGATCTTGTAACACACCTCTGCTGGCTGTGGAATAACTCTTTCTGTTTAGCTTTGTGGTTTTAGATTTTTTTTCCTCTCTCTCTCCTCTTCCTTCTGTAAAGTATTTCTTTATCTTTGATTGTCACTCACTCAAGTAATTTTCATCTCTTCTGCCAGCTCATTTTCATGTGTCACAAAATTAATAACAATTGGAGGAGGCAACTGTATCTTATCTTCTCCTGGTGGCTGTGGAACAGAGTGGATGCAAATAAACGTGGCCTCATGACTCTGTAGCATTCTTGTGAATAAATTGGTGAGTTTTAAAATACAGTGTTGTGGACTAAATTACTTCAAAATATCACTAAATTATTTTATATTTTGCTAGGGAGGAGTGAAGGCAAAGCAGTCACAAGATTTAATGTGCTACTCTCAACAGTAGTAGTACCATTTGGGGGGGGGGGGGGGTGGGGGGGAGCAAGAGAAAGAAAGAGAGAGAGAGAGAGAGAGAGAGAGAGAGAGAGAGAGAGAGAGAGCATTCAATATCTCTGATACAGAAAATTTCTGTATCTTGTTTGTATGGCTTCTGATGACTCAGCAAGTTGTTACATTCACCCCTTAGATTATAAAAATTATCCTGGCATACATTGATTATCTCAGTTAAGCTTCCAATTGTGCAGACCATTAGATTCTACATGTTACACTAAAATTAACATTTCTGTTGAATGGGTATAGTTTTACTTTCATATCAGATGCCAAATAGTCGCATTGAGAAAGTGGACAGGAGGAATAAAGATAAATTCAAGAATGGGGAGATGAGATATAGGGTTCTATGAGGGCTTTGTAATGAGCCCACTCTTGAATTTCTCCAATGTCTTTAAAGAGCTATTCAGAAACTGTTATGTTTGTTAATGTCACGAGCATGCTATCCAGGGGCTTTAATCGATCAAACTAGTCACTGCACTGAAAGTAATTGGATAGACACACCATTTGTTCTCAGGAAGTAGTTTAAGTAACACACAATTTCAAATAATTAAAACTAACTTACTAATACTGGGATCCTGCACGATAACAAGCTAAAATAGGTTCACATACTTTGTACACTTTCCTTCTTGAGGAACTACCTTCTGGAGAAATGTAGGTAAAATAATGAAGAATTTCTTCAGCAGAAGTGACCAGTAAGAATATTACATTCGGTAGATAATAGCAGATCTTGCAGAGGGCATTCAAAGGCCTACTAGTTCTTACATTCGAATTCCAATCAACTTAATGGTAATTGTTGTTGTTCTGGTCGTCTTCAGTCCAGAGACTGGTTTGATGCAGCTCTCCATGCTACTCTATCCTGTGCAAGCCGCTTTATCTTGCAGTACCTACTGCAACATACATCCTTCCGAAACAGCTTAGTGTGTACATCTTTTGGTCTCCCTCTACATTTTTACCCTCCGTGCTGCACTCTAGTACTAAATTTGTGACCCCTTGATGCCTCAGAACATGTCCTACCAACCGATACCATCTTCTAGGCAAGTTGTGCCACAAATTTCTCTTCTCCCCAATTCTATTCAGTACCTCCTCATTAGTTATTTGATCTACCCATCTGATCTTCAACATTCTTCTATAGCACCACATTTCGGAAGCTTCTATTCTCTTCTTGTTTAAACTATTTAACGTTCATGTTTCACTTCCATACATGGCTACACTCCATAAAAATACTTTCAGAAACAACTTCCTGACACTTAAATCTATACTCGATGTTAACAAATTTCTCTTCTTCGGAAATGCTTTCCTTGACATTGCCAGTCTACATTTTATATCCTCTGTATTTCAACCATCATCAGTTATTTTGCTCCCCAAATAGCAAAACTCATTTACTACTTTAGGAGTCTCATTTCCTAATCCAATTCCCACAGCATCACCCGATTTAATTCGACTTCCGCATTTTCCTTTTATTGATGAATCATCTTATAGGCATTTTTCAAAGTACTGTCCACTCTGTTCATCTGAAGTTTTAATTTTTCTCTCCTTGGACTTTAATTCATATTCCAAACTTTTCTTTGATTTCCTTTAGTGCTTGCTCAATATACAGACATCGGGGATAGGCTACAACCCTGTCTCACTCCCTTCTCAACCACTGCTTCCCTTTCGTGCTCCTCGACTATTATAACTGCCATCTGGTTTCTGTACAAATTGTAAAAAGCCTTTCACTCCCTATATTGTACCCCTGCCACCTTCAGAATTAGAAAGCGAGTATTCCAGTCAACATTGTCAAAAGCTTTCTCTAAGTATACAAATGCTAGAAACATAGGTTTGCCTTTTCTTAATCTATCTTCTAATATTAGTCATAGGGTCAGTATTGCCTCACGCATTCCAATATTTCTACGGAATCCAAACTGATCTTCCCCGAGGTCAGCTTCTGCTTTTCCATTCGTCTGTAAAGAATTTGTGTTAGTATTTTGCCACCGTGACTTAATAAACTGTAAGTTTGGTAATTTTCACATCTGTCAACACCTGATTTCTTTGGGATTGGAGTTATTACATTCTTCTTGAAGTCTGAGGGTATTTTGCCTGTCTCATGCATCTTGCTCAGCAGATGGTAGAGTTTTGTCAGGGCTGGCTCCTCCAGGCTATCAGCAGTTCTAATGGAATGTTGTCTACTCCCTGGGCCTTGTTTTGACTTAGATCTTTCAGTGCTCTGTCAAACTCTTCACGCAGTATCATATCTCCCATTTCATCTTCATCTATGTCTTCTTCCATTTCCATAATATTGTCCTCAAGTACATCGCCATTGTATAGACCCTCTATATATTCGTTCCACTTTTATGCTTTCCATTCTTAGCCTAACCAAACTGGGTTTCCATCTGAGCTCTTGATATTCACACAAGTGGTTCTCTTTTCTCCAAAGGTCTCTTTAATTTTCCTGTAGGTAGTATCTGTCTTACCCCTAGTGATACATGCCTCAGCATCCTTACATTTGTGCTCTAGCCATCCCTGCTTAGCCATTTTGCACGTCCTGTCAACCTCATTTTCGAGATGTTTGTATTCCTTTTTGCCTGCTTCATTTACTGCATTTTTATATTTTCTCCTTTCATCAATTAAATTCAATATATCATCTGTTACCCAAGGATTTCTACTAGCCCTCATCTTTTTACCTACTTGATCCTCTGCCGCCGTCACCATTTGACCTCTCAAAGCTACCAATTCTTCTTCTACTGTATTTCTTTCCCCCGTTCTTGTCAATCATTCCCTAATGCTCTCCCTGAAACACTCTACAACCTCTGGTTCTTTCAGTTTATCCAGGTCCCATCTCCTTAAATTACCACCTTTTAGCAGTTTCTTCAGTTTTAATCTACAGTTCAAAACCAATAGATTGAGGTCAGAATCCACATCTGCCCCTGGAAATGTCTTACAATTTAAAACCTGGTTCCTAAAACTCTGTCTTACCATTACATAATCTATTTGAAACCTTCTAGTGTCTCCATGTCTCTTCCATGTATACAACCTCCTTTCATGATTCTTGAACCAAGTGTTAGCTATGATTAAGTTACGCTCTGTGCAAAATTCTACCAGGTGGCTTCCTCTTTCATTCCTTACCCCCTTTCCATATTCACCTCCTACGTTTCCCTCTCTTCCTTTTCCTACTATCAGATTCCGGTCATCCACGACTATTAAATTTCATCTCCCTTCACTATCTGAATAATTCCTGTATCTCATGATACATTTCATCAATCTCTTCATCATTTGTGGAGTTAGTTGGCATATAAACTTGTACTACTATGGTAGGCGTGGGCTTTGAGTCTATATTGGCTGCAATCATGCGTTCACTATGCTGTTCATAGTAGCTAACCCGCACTCCTATTGTTTATTCATTATTAAACCTACTCCTGCATTACCCCTATTAGATTTTGTATTTATAGCCCTGTATTCACCTGACCAGAAGTCTTGTTCCTCCTGTCACTGAACTTCACTAATTCCCACTATATCTAACTTTACTCCACCATTTCCCTTTCTAAATTTTCTAACCTACCTTCCTGATTAAGGGATCTGACATTCCATGCTCCAATACGTAGAGTGCCAGTTTTCTTTCTTCTGAAAACGATGTCCTCTTGAGTAGTTCCGACACGGAGATCTGAATGGGGGACTGTTTTACCTCTGTAATATTTTACTCAAGAGGACGCCATTATCATTTAACCATACAGTAAAGCTGCATGCCCCCAGGAAAAATTATGGCTGTTCTTTCCCATTGCTTTCAGCCGTTCACGGTACCAGCACAGCACGGCCATTATGGTTAATGTTACAAGGCCAATCAGTCAATCATCCTGACTGTTTCCCCTGCAACTACTGAAAAAGACTGCTGCCCGTCTTCAGGAACCACACATTTGTCTGGCCTCTCAACAGATACCCCTCCATTGCACCTACAGTACATTTATCTGTATCGCTGAGGCACGCAAGCCTCCACACCAACGGCGAGGTCCATAGTTCATGTTTGTTAATTATGATAATTCAGTTTCGTCTCGAAACACACACACAAATACATTCACCTGTCAAAAATGTATAGTTATACTGTGCTTAGTGAGGCAAGCAGGTTTCGTTTCAGTGGCACGTGTAAGGAATGTGGTCTTATTTTTACAGTAGATATAAAAAAATTCTCTCTTTAGTAACAGTTACATTCTTTGCTTTAAATGCTTCTCCTTCCAATTACTTACCAACAGAGGCTTCCTCATATCTTTAAGAAAGTCAGAGCACTTACATCAAGGGAAGATGTTGCACTGGCAGTGCGGTTGTAGCTTCTTTGAGGTACATTAACATCTGTGCACCTTGTGTGTAGTTGCTGCGTGCCTATGCTGGCCACACTTGCAAGTAGAGGTACGCATGTAAGTGCATGCCTCTTCCTGAACGTATGCATATGACTAATTTCATTCACACCTAGAGGAAAGCAAGCACACTTCTCCTGTGATCGAGCTGATACTGCAGCTGCATGTGTGCCTGGCCAGTAGGCAGTGGGTCTGTTTATAAGAGCCAGTCAAGTGTGCTGGCAATGTGCACCAGCTAAGCTACAGCGTAAAAGCTCTCTCTTGCAGGATGATGACCACCTAGCATTACTTATAAGGCTTACTGTGAGTAGGGATTTCTAATTAATAAAATTCCAGAATCAGTCTCAATTTTTTAAATTTCTGTGTAATACATTTTGGAGCTACAACTCCATTTTCAAGGACTGTATGGAGCATTACATCTGTTTCAGTTTTGCACCTTAACAAGATATAACTATACCTCAGGTGGGATTAATGAGATAAAGCTACAAAAATGAGAGAAATAAAGTCTAGTAACATATTACTTATGTTTCACCTCAGACTCTTCTCTCTTGCATAGGTGAAAAACTTCCACATCTGCACTGACATTCAGAACTATTTAACATGTTTATCATAGTACTACTTGACTCAAGCGGTGCATATTGACTTACCGTATTTACTCGAATCTAAGCCGCACCTGAAAAATGAGACTCGAAATCACTGCTATGCATCAGGCGCTCCGTTGGTATTGATATGGGTACCCTTCCTTTTTCACGTGCTTCGTCTGGTTTGAATTGATTGCTTATTTTTCTTTGATCTGATGAGTGCCATTTTCTTTGTTATAGATGTTAACGTCACTCTAAGCTGAAAATGCATTACTGTACTGTGTGATGCATTGTTTGTCGCATTCTGATAGTGCGTGTTCACGGCCTGTCGCCGCTCGTGGTTTGCTTTTCTGCGCGCTACCGCAGCTTACAATTTTTTTTTTTTGAAAAAAGAAGAGAGGAATCGTCTCATTAGCGAAACAACGGCAAGAGACTGCTATTTGTTGTTACTTACACTGCTGCTTTCTTTGATAATGATCAACAAGAACCAAATAATAGACTGCGTATGATAGAAGATGTTCTGAACGAGAGTTTAGTGAAAATTTTTCCCCGTTTGAAAATCTTTGCAGACGCCGCTTTAGTACATTACATTACATTCTGCACAGAAATTAGTCATCTTAGATTTAAAAATCTAGTCAATTGCCGTGCTTCATTTCTGACTGTATCACTATTAGCCATAAGAATAATACGAATATAAACATGACATGATATGTATATTCTTCCGCGTTTGCTGTTGTCTCACTCTAGTTTCGTAGTTTATTAGGCAGATAGGATTTAAATGAGATAGCAGCAAACAAGAAAGAATACATCGCAAAATGTTTATATTCGTATTATTCTTATGGTGAAGAGAATACTGCATGTGATTCACAATTCATAAAAGTTCCTATTAGCAACCATCTCTTCTCACAGGTAGGAAAAAATTCAGAACATAGAGTTAGCCATATTGACAAAAACCCCAAACAGTCTTGCCAGTCGCATTTTTTTAGTACATTGAAATGCTGCTACATTCGAAGATGAACAATACGGAATTTGTATTTACTTTGTTGTTTCGTTGGAGAATGTATGAAAATGCAGTGGTCGAAACACAGGGCGGAGAAAAAAGCTCGTCTTCCACCTTTTAACGGCGCAGTGGTTTTGGCACCAGTATTTATCTTTGTGCCTGCAAAGCAAGCCTGTGTAGTGCTACATATTTTTGACGGCAGAAGTTAGTTGTGGCGGCACCTACCAACATTTTTCAGAACTTCCGCTTACTTTGCACTCGATTCTAAGCCGCAGGCGGTTTTTTGGATTACAAAAACCGGAAAAAAAGTGCAACTTACATTCGAGTAAATACGGTATGTTACAGTGATGTGATGGAATGTTAGATTTACTATTATTTCTTAACATAATTGACAAAATAAAATAATGAATTACAAAATTACTTGGGGGACTGACAGTTAACAATTTTAGTTTTACATGCTTACGCATTCAACATAAAATCTGATGTACTTATTTACATACAGAGTGACTTAATAATCATTGCAGTGTACTAGTTCTATACCTAAGTATGTAAATTTCACATTTCTTGTGATTGTTACTTCGTGTATTTTAATTATGCATACATGAAACTGCTTACAAAGTGTCAGTGACTATGTCTTGGGGGTTGTGTGGGAGGGTGGTGGTAAGGGTGGGGAGGGGGGGGGGGTAGCTGGAATGAGATGATAGAGTGCATTTATTTTTGAGCTATGGAAAAGGAAACTGTTGGGTTGTTGTGGGGGAAGAGACCAAACTGCGAGGTCATCGGATTAGTGAAGGATGGGGAAGGAAGTCGGCCGTGCCCTTTCAAAGGAACCATCCCGGCATTTGCCTGGAGCGATTTAGGGAAATCACGGAAAACCTAAATCAGGATGGCCGGACGCGGGGTTGAACTGTCGTCCACCCGAATACGAGTCCAGCGTGCTAACCACTGCGCCACCTCACTCGATGAAGAGGAAACTGTGTTAACTGCTTTGTGAGAGATTGTTGTGTTAAGACTTAGCCATTACTGAATACAGACAGTAATTTATTGTTTTCACTATCTGTCTGTTCTTTTATCATGTCAGCGGGTTGTAAAATCTATTTGTGTATTTCAAATGACGTTAGTATACTGAGTTTTATGCTTGGAGGTTGTCTATGACAGATTGTGAGATCTTTACTGATGTCTGGAATTCTGTCATAAAAGTGAGCTGCTGCTGCAGATTTATAATGTTTATTTACAAAGAGAGGTGACGGGTTCATTATATCATATGGCAAATGATTTGCCTGTCCTACCTATTTTAGTCAAGTCATGGACAGCCTTTAATGTGTATTAATAATATTACTCTTAGTAACAAAACACTTTCTAGTTTCTTAACATTTACTGTGAAGATATGTAGAATATGAAAGTATGTGTATTTTATTTATCTCACAAACAAGTAAGCTCCATATTAAAGAAAAAAAGAAGTAATAATCATCAAATCAACATATGTGGCAATTCTTTCCATTTGTGTTACGAATGCATATGTTTTCTTCACTTTGAGAGCTCATAGACTGAAGCATTAAAAATAGTTTGAAATTTCTGGACATTTTATTGTTGCTTCGATGAATTCAATTCACTGTCTAAGCTGGATGCATTAGGAGTTGAAATTTGTGATGTATAGAGGGGAGCAGTTTCTGCAGTAGGTGGATCTGCAAGATATAATGACTGCCTGATGGCTAATGAAGATTACCAAACATTAGATGCTGGATTTCCAATTTATATGCAAATTGATAAATACTTTATCACTGCACATTTTTGCTAGATGTATTAGTATTATTTTATTTGCTGTCATTGACACAAACAATTTATGAATCAAAGCAGCTTGTAAAGGAACCAGGACAACTTTGGCACACCTTGGGCCCCAGAACCACTGCTATTCTTCAATATGTTCATCAGAAGCAAGAATGTAAGCTTTTTATTTTATTGAGGTTAGCCTTTTGTCATTTCCAGCTTTTTCTTTGTGAGAAATTGCAGTCACTTATTTAGTTTCACTCTACGTTTATAATCCATAGAATTAACCAGCCAGATAAAGGGAAATGCACGATAATGATGTACAAATTCCAAGTGTTTCTCATTAGATCACTCAAAGCACTAATGCAAAGACAAATTTGAATGCATGTGGAAAACTTAATCTTCTAACAGTGAAACATAGTAAATCAAAGCCCCAGACAGAGTGAATCAAAATGAATCACATGACTGTTGCATGTGTCTTTCTGTATGAAACAGAGACACTCCTGGATCTGCACACAGTGATCCATGTGTCCAAGTCAGAGGCAAGCATGACTTTGCACTGGTGCATACACCTCCTTGCCTCTTTTTGCAACAGCTGCATCGGCCTAGTGCACACTGGAAGTTGCACAGATGTAAACTCACCTTTAGAAGTGCATTCCAGTCATTAAGATACCAACTGTATAGTCCTGGAATGAAGTTCTGGATTTCCTTTCAACAAAACTTAATCAACTTACCTGCATGGATCATCACAATAATGTGTGGAACAAATTGAAGGTCATTAAAAAGAACAGTTCATACAAGTCTATAAAATTTTATTTACAGTGCCTGAATCTCAAGGTTACAAACGTTAAATCTGTGGGAAAGTCCACTTCCTTACAATTGCAGCAAATAACATTATTTTGTAATACAATATACAAAATGATAATGTATAACAATGGGAAAATCACGTCTCGAATGAAAAATCACGACCGTAATGACGTGAACTGGTGAAACACTTCCAGAATGTGGGGATCCAGATCTTGTGTGAAAAGCAATGTTTCTAAAGTAGAGCTGTACTTCTGAACTTGTTCATTATGCTGTGAATAAACAAGAAAAGGGATAATAGTAATGAGTATGAATAACAACAACAACACTGAAAAACATGACTACACAAATCAGAGAACAAAATTATTTTACTCGTGGCAGAATATAAGCTGTGTTAATTGTTTATGACGCATTAAAACTGTTTCTATACAGTCTGTACTAGTAGGAATAAAAGGGTTGTGGTGAGGAATTTCTATGGTACTGATCTTATTTAAAATCTACTTCAAAGAAGCCCTTAAGAGTATGAGAAAAAGGTGCTGTGGAATGGGAATAGCCACAGAAGATCTTTGTGCACTCTTCTCTTTGTTGGCGATCTGGTTATTGCAGCTGCAGGTAAGGACCATGCAAGCTACATGCTGCAAAAGCTGAAGAAAGAATATGAAGACAATAAACATGCAGAAAACTGAATATTTAATAGAGGAAAAAAATCAAACAGTAGAAAACTGAATATTTAATAGAAGAAAAAAAAAATCAAACAGTGGAAACTCCAGAAAGGAATGTAAAAGGTCTAGACACTGGAGTTACAAAAATCAAAGGCTGTGCCCCTTTCAGATACTTGAAAGTATAAATGTCATTCAACAGCAGAAGCACAGTTCACATACATAACGAAATGGACCAAGGAATAAAAGCAATAAGATAACTTGACTCTGTTCTTTGGAACAGCAATATACAGTATTTGCCAGCATATAAGATGCACTTTTTTTCCTTCAAAAGTAGGTCCCCAAACTGGATGCATCTTAAACACCAGTAGCAAGTTAAGATAGGTACTTAATGCTCCATTTCTTCAAAATTTCTATGTTTTGCTTGCAGCAATTCATTGTTAGCTTCCTTGCGAATTATGAGTATTCCAGCTGTACTGAGGTCAATGGATGAACAATGGCCATTGTTAACGGTTTTTATATTGTTTGCCCGAGCTTCAGTTATTATTGTGTTTAGTGTGGAGATCCACTTGTGCTGTACCTATATTGAAGTTTATTTGCAAACTACGGCTCAAAAACAGCACGGCTATACAACTGCACTTAAGCTGCAAGTGATGGCATATGATAAAGAGTATGAAAACAGGGCTGTAGAATGGCATTTTGGGCCACCTCCAACACTCAATACTTGGAATTTAGAGAGCAGACAAGCAGGAATTTCAGTTTCTACAAAGACGATCATTTATCAAGCGAAAGCAATATTCACTCACAAAGGGATCACCAACTTTACTTGATCAACATTCAGGGGTTCAAGATTTATAAATGGGTATTGGCTTTGTATGCGGACAACTACAAAAATATGACAAAAAATGCCCGTCGAGAGTGAAGAACAAAGTCTCCGATTTCATTGATTTGTCATTAATCCAATGAAAAGGAAAAAATTTGACCCTTCAAAAATGGGAAATATGGATGAAAGTCAGCTAACCTTTGATGTGCCTTCTAACAGAATTGTGGATTCCGAGGGCACAAAAGTGTTATTTTTAAAACTTCAGGGCATGTAAAGATTCATTACATAGTCATGTTATCCTGCTGTGCTGATGGGGCAAAATTGCTGTCACTTCTAATTTTTAAAAGAAAGGCACTTCCTAAGGAGTAACTGCCGAATGGAGTATTTGTCTATGTACACAATAAAGGAAGGATGGATAGAGAAGGAATGTGGTTGTGGATACATAAAATTGGGCCAAGGCGACGTGGAGGCATACTGAAGACACCAGCCCTGTTAGAGTTGGATCATTTTTGTTCTCACAGAATGGAAGACATTAAAAATAAACTGAATGAACTGAAGACTCAGTTAGGAGGGTTAACAAAGTTTACTTCAACCATTAAATGTATGTATCAATGGGCCATTTAAGGGACTTATGAAGGAGGAGTGGAACAAATGGATGCACACTACAGATTTTGAAAGTACACTGTCAGGCAGGTTGTGAGTGGATCAAGTCTTCAAGGGATTCTATAAAAACTGAAACAATTGATTACATTCTTTAAGAAGTGTGGAATGCACTGTATGGTATGGAGGATAATTCATAGTCTGAGGACTCAGATTCTGACATGTCAGGTTCAAGTATTTCTTCTTTCAGCTCTGAGAATCAATTATGTGGATTTGCAGATGAAAATTTAAAAAGTTAGCACTTTTTCCTAATTATATTGCCTAGATATTTGATTTGTGTGTACATATTGTTCATATTGCAGTATATGTGTTAAGTGAGAAATTTTTCCCCCTTAAAAAAATCTTAAAAAGTGGAGTGAGTCTTTCCCATCGGTGCATCTTATATGCCAGCAAAGACAATAACAAAAAGAATGAAGGAAATCCAGTGTTGAGAGTATTGACATATATGGTGTACAGAAATGGGAGCAGAATAAGACAGAGTGAGAAGCTATTGACACATGAAATGAGCTTTGAAGAAGAAGTTGTGGCATTTCAAGGATGGACCATATGAAGAATAATACAATAAGAGAAATTGTGGAAGCCAGCAAGGTGGTAACTGGTGTAACAGAAACGAAACAACTACTGTGACTTGGTCATGTGGAAAGAATGGATGAATTGGCCAAAATGAATTTGGAAACTGCTTCCACAAGGAAGAAGGAAGAGAGGATGCCCATCTAGAAGGCGGAAGGTATCGATGAGGCAACAGTGACCACAAGTCTCCAAGAAGACAGCCTGAATAGAAAGAGGTGGAAAATGGGTAGTGAGAAGTGGTGGCAGCTGCAAATAACAGTTGTGACATGCTTCTGGTGATTTAAATTGTGTGCCAGGCTAGTACTCAGACCATTCAGAGCATTTAAGGCAGACATTTGTCACTGGCTCCTCTCCAACAAATCATAACACTGAATCATAACAATAAAGCCAGAAACACAGTCAACAAATTCTTGTTGTAGAGCACTGAAGTTAGACATAATTTAATGGGCTACAGTTAACAATCAAAATGCTGATAAGTATAATAAAGAATTAACAAAATTTAAATAGGGTTGTAATTTTCACATACTGCCACTATAGTGAGGAATGTGGAACACGTGTAACACGGAACAGACTGATAGCAGACAGCGAAAACCCACTTGGAAAATGACTATAGGCAAAATTTTCTGACTTAAGGGCAGAAAGATTATCAAGTCACACATTTCTATTTGTAGATGCACACTGTCAAAGAACTGCAATAGGTTCACTTCTAACATATTTATGGAAGAGAGAGGATAAAATTTGAATTATAATGGTGTCATCCACAACTGTGCTGAGGACAAGTCTTTATATGGCAGCAGCTCCCTTAAAGCTCGTATGGCGGTTGAATCTCATTTGTGTTTAAACATTTAGGGTATTAACAACATTTTCTTTTGTAACATCACTGTTCTCCCCACCCCCCTTTTTTAAATGAATTTTTCAATTACTCCAATTCAGCAGTCAAGATATTATAATATCTACCGCAGAGAGGTATAGGAGCGTAACTACAATTTCGTATTTGTTATATCAAAACACTGCTTTTCATTTGCTAAAGAAGGAATGCTCCACATCATTGCCAATTTGGATAGCATTAAAAGGATGCCTATCCATTTCTCACTTAGGGGTAATTGGGCAGAAATGAAACTACCATCTTTTCACAACTGGCTAATCTTTATTTAGCTTTTTCCAAAAGATGTATGTGGGACTTGTGCAGTTTCCTGTCAAGGTACAGGGTGACACTGATCTCCAGACTTCCTGCATGTTCTCAATATAACAATCAGGTAATATTTCACCTACACAGGTTACAGCACTAGTCTTTTTTCATCAGTAGCAATGAAAAAGTGAGGATCTTCCAAAATACTGTAGGGATGGGCAGTTCAAGAATGGAGTTACTGGTGCAACCTGCTACACCATAGGCAGAACAGAGCTTGTTTGTCAATAATTATATTTTAAAATCCATTAAATATCTTAATTCATTGGCATGTTTGATGTGGAATAAACTCCATGATTATATTGCAAAGAGAGAGAGAGAGAGAGAGAGAGAGAGAGAGAGAGAGAGACCAACACTTCAGGTGGAGTTGAACGAAACACTGAAAAATCCTGAGATTCACTTTCAAACTAGCCTTAAAGCTCTTATTGTCATAGACCAATGTTAGCCTGAGTTACTAGCCTTAGGTTAGTGTTTCATCCCTAGGACGGTAATTATGAACATGATTATCATCTGGTTTTGATGGAGTTTTCCACAAACATTAAAGATTTTCTCCCATGTAACAAGCCTGATCTGAAATATACAAGGCATCACTAACTCCAGATATTTTTTTCCGAGAGACTGTAATATGCCGTTGTCAAATCCCTCTTTAAGAAAAAGACATAAAAGAGACATTAATAATTACTGATCTGTTTCACTACTCACATCATTTACCAAAATTTTTGAGAAGGTGATATATACCAGAATAGTACCTCAACTTAGGAACAATAATATCCCCAACAAATCACAATTTGGATTTCGGAAATGTTGTTCTACTGAGAATGCCATTTGCATGTTCACTCACTAGATTTTACAGCATTAATTAATAAAATAGGACAGTTGGTATTTTCTGTGTTCTATTGAAGATATCTGACTGTGTGAGTAACACTATTCTCCTAGATAAATTGAAGTTTCGTGGGACTAATGGTACAGTCTACCAATGGATAATGCTGTATCTAACCAAAACAAGGTAGAAAATTGTATATAGTGGTCCAACCAATACAGCCCACAGACATAATTCTGACTGGGGAGAAATAATGTATGGGGTCCCCCAAGGTTCAATGTTAGCTCCACTATTGTTCCTGATACATGTAAGTGATCATCTATCATCTGTCTAACATATACAAGCATAATTAGTTCTTTTTGCATATGACCCTAGAATTGTAATCAATCCAAGAATACATACAGAAACAGAAGAAATAGTAAATAATGTTCTTAAAAGTATGGTCTCATCCTGTTTTAAAAAGACACAACATATTCAGTTCTGCACACTAAGGGGTAAAACACCAATGATGAGGGTGAGCAAATAATAAATATGGGAGAAACTTTAAAATTCTTAGGTGCCCATATTGATGAGAATTACACTGGAAAAAGCACATTTTGGAACTCCCAAACTACTTCATTCAGCTACATTTTCACTTAGAGTCATTGCAAATATTGGTGAGAGAGACATAAGTAAGTTGACATAATTTGCACATTTTCATTCAAGAATCTCATATGGAATAACATTCTGCGGTAACTCATATTAGAGAAAGAAAATCTTCATTGCTCAGAAATGTGTTGTAAGTATAATATGTTGTGCTCACTCACAATCATCTTGTAGGCATATGTTTAAGGAGTTGGGCATTCTGACTACTGCTTCACAGTATATATTTTCTCACGAAGTTTGTAGTAAATAATCCACAGCAGTTCAAAAGGAACAATGCTCTACTAATTGGAATGCCACAAGGAAAAATGATGTTCGTTACTCCAGATTAAAGTTGTCTTTACTCCAAAAAGGGGTGCACAATGTTGCAACTAAATTTTTGATAATTTACCCAGTGGCATAAAATGTCTGACAGACAGCAAAGTAAAATTTGAAAACAAATTCACACTAAATTTTTTTAAAAAAGGAGAGAGAGGGGGGGGGGCAGGGAGGGGGGGAGGGGGGCAGAGAGAGAAAACTATAAATGTTGAACATGTAGCCATATTTACAAGTTCATTTGTGATGTGAGAGTAAAATGACTCATTCCACATCATTACAATCTATCATGCAAAATGATTTATGAAACATGAACTAACTAATTAATACTGACACGGCAAATAGTGTATTGCGTATGCCTGGAATGACAGTCTTAGCAGAAAAGCAACTTTTCATGCTAGCAGAATATATGATTATCAAATATCTTCTGCTGTGCTGAAGTCAGTTTGTTTCCCATGCACAAACAGAAGACTTCCAACTGTTTTCGCACTTTATTGACATGTTGACAGATCAACAGTATTTGCCTCAGAAGAGAACTTTTCAATATAACATTAAAAACCAATGACATAAGGCAAAAATAAAGAACATGCAGAGATGGAAAAATAAGCCCTCAGAAAATAACACCAAAATTGGCAAAAACTACTATCAAAATTGGCCCATAAAATAAAATGTTTTTCTCATCCTTACACATAATTCTATACGAAGTGTAATTGGATAGACAAAAAAATCTATCCACCAAGCAACAGCAGGAGAACACACACATAAAGTTATTGAAACCTTGAAGCTTTCAGAGCCAGTGGCTCCCTTCTTGTGCCAGAAGGGTTGAAGGGAAAAGAAGAGGGGTAAAGGAAAGGAACTCGTGAGGTTTACGAAATTGGGAGAGTTTGGATAGGTCATCCAGAACATCAGGTCAGGGAAGACTTATTGGATGGTATGAGAAGTCTTTCCTCCTCATCCTGTCTGGTAAGTCTCCCCTGACATTGATTTTGGGTAACTTTTCTGAACTCTCCCCATTTCCTAAACCTCACCAGCCTTTTTCCTGCACCCCCCCTTCCTTCTTCTTCGACCCTTCTGCCAGAAGAAGGAGCCACTGGCTTCAATAGCTTGCAGATTTCAATGCCTTTATATCTGTGTTCTCCTGCCACCACTTGGTGAGTAAATTTTTTACTTATCTGATTACACGATATTTTCAAAAACTGACTATTTTCATTTTGTATATGACGTGTACTTGTTTTCATTGTTAATCACTAACAGGAAAGAGCAACATTATCAGATAAATGTGAGTTACCTTTAAGTGTTATAAATATACAAAAAAGGAATATCACTTTTACTGTTTCCAGCAATACATGGGCTGCTTGTTATCTGGAATCTAATTTTTGTATAGGAAAAGTAGCACTTTTTATTTAGAGACTACATCAGTACCATACGACAACCAGCTCTTGTTTTCCACAAACATTCTTCATGACACTTTTACAAAAACTATCCAACAAGATTACACCAAACAACCTCATGCCACTTTTGCAGCACAGCACACCACCTCAAAAACTGAGGCAACATTGTGGTGGTTGCCTCCCGCAGTGGGTGGTTTCAGTAAAATTTTATCATTACAATTCTGCTAACAATGGGGATCAAACATGCAAAACACAAAAACCTTGGATAGAGTGAAAGGGCAAACATTAGCTTGATACCATATATAGCTTGTGGCAATCAAGCTTTCATATCAACTTTCTATTATGATCCTTCAAGTTTTCATCTGTCAATAAGTTTCAAAATGGCACACACTCCACTGCCAACTGAGATATTCATTGTGAAAACTACCCCTAGATTGTGGTTAATTTATTTGTCTGGAATGTCCTTTGGTCCAGGAGTTCTAGTACAGCAAGGTTCGCACCACAGCTTCTGTGAAGTTTGGAAAGGAATGACAAACTTGAGCAGTGAGGACATTATTATGTCTGGATATTTTAGTCATCTTCATCTAAATCTACGTCTACATATATACTCTGTACACTACGTTTTGATAGTGGCGGGTACTTCTTGTTCTATTGAAACGTCCCCCTCTCCTGTTGTAGTTATGAATGATCCGTAGGAAGAATGACTGTTGATAAGCTTTTGTGTGACCTCGAATCTCTCTCAATTTACCTCCATGGTCTTTCTTGTGAGATATATGTGGGAGGAAGCAACATATTTCTTGACTCTTCTAGGAATGTAGGCTTATGGAATTTTAACAATAAACCACACTGTGATGCACGATGCCTACTTTGCAGCATCTGTCACAGAAATTGGATAAGTGTCTCCTTGATGATTTCCCACTTACTAAATGAATCTGTAACAAAAGGTGCAGCTCTTCATTGGATCTTCTCGCTTTCCTCTACCAATCCTATGTGGTACAGATTGCAGACTGACAAGCAATGTTCAAGTACTGGTTGGACAATGGTCAATCGAAACACTGCTTGCAAAAGACAAGACTTCAATTTTGATTTCTGATCCAGCAGGCAATTTTAATCTTTTAGGAAACAATGTAGACTCCATTTTAGAGTCAAGGATTCATTCTGGGAATTTAGTTGATTGTTGAAATATTGTGCATGCTTAACATGACTCAAAGAGTGTTTACCACAGATATTTTCAACCACCAAGAACAAAAATACAAATAATATATGAGACAAGAAAAATGCTGACTTATCACCATTTTAACATGAACAGCTGCAGCAGCACTGACAATTAGATACATTTAAAAACACTGCTGAATCTCTAGCTAACATGATTCCTCCATCAGAAGTATCAGTAGCCAGTTGTACTGGGCACCACACCATGAAAGTAATTTGTCATGGGATGAAACAAAGGAAAAAAAGGAAGATTAGGGTTTAATCTCTAGTGAGAACAATAATTGGCCATGTCTTCTTAAAGGAAGTATCCTGCAATTTGCAATTTAGGGAAAACATGAAACTCTCCATCAGCATGGGTGAACAGTGATCTGAACCACCTTCTTCCCAGACACGATTCCAGTGTCTTACCACTATGACACCTAGCTTGGTTTGAAAGACATAAATTTATTTCATGTTTTAAATTTGTGTATCTGTCAGCAATGTTTCACTCATTCCTTTTTAAAGGCTGAAATCTTACTTAGAGTCTGTGGACTTCAGAGTTGCATATTCTCACGTAGCCTGACCTGAGAGACAGATATTTCATCATGTTTTAAATTTGTATATCTGTGAGCCGTATTTCATTTACTCCTTTTTAAAGGCTGACAGATTAAATGGAGTTCACAGCCTCATATTTCTCTACTTTATTGGGACAAAATCTTGTAATGATCATACTGGGTATTTGTTTTCTTCTATCATATTTGCTGTTGATAACATTATCTGTAAAATATCTGTTGTGCAAGCTAAATACTTTGGTCTATTGAGGAATTCTGTATCAACTTATCTCTTGCATTACAACTAAATATATTACTACACGCCATTTCAAGGAGACAGATGATGGATAGGACACAAGAAGAAGAGGATGAAGAAAAATTACTCAAAGGAAATAAATAAATTCAATTTATGTATTTAACATGTTAGCTTACCAACAAGAACACTTGCTGCAATCGTCCAATTGTCCATTTGTACCAGAATGTATTGAAGTCTTTACCATCAGTATCACAACGCACCAAATGTTCTGACAAAATCATTATAAACCTCTGAAATAAAGAAGGAAAAGACAAATATTAATTTCAAAGAAGTGCACTAATGCAGAAAGGAAAAAGATTCACAGCAATTACAGAACATTAAAACTAAGTTAGACTAAATAGGTTCACACACCCAAGTATCTCTGTGCCTGGAGACAACTGTGGCCGTGTGTGAAGTGCACTAATGCAGAAAGGAAAAAGATTCACAGCAATTACAGAACATTAAAACTAAGTTAGACTAAATAGGTTCACACACCCAAGTATCTCTGTGCCTGGAGGCAACTGTGGCCGTGTGTGTGTGTGTGTGTGTGTGTGTGTGTGTGTGTGTGTGTGTGTGTGTATGTGTGTGCGTGTGTTTTCATCTAACAAAGGACTTCGCCTGAAAACAGAAATATCATCCACATCTTGTTTGAAATGAATCTGTCAGCTGCTCAATGCTTCCTCTATGTGGTGAATATCAATTTATTATAATTCAAATTGCTATAATGTATGTATTAGAGATTGAAGAATATTCAATTATGAGAAGCAGAAAAAAAAACACTCACAGAAGAAACATCTAAAGAAATTAAGCATTGACAAGAAATAAATAACTATGACTGCATAGTATTACATGTCAGTATAGTATGCAGAGTGCAGAAAACATGGTATTATGTATGATGGTGTGAGAAAACAAAATGATGGATCACTGTGGAAAAACTGTGACAAAAGAAATACCAATGGTAAAATAATAGTGAGGAATTATTCAATCTCTCACTTTTATGTGGAACCAAAGTAATTAAATAATTGGTATTCTATTATAACTTTCCTACAAATACATTTTCAGAATTCGTTGTTGCCTAATGTTTTGACCATCAACAAAAGCAAAACGAGGATAATGGAATGTAGTCAAATGAAGTCGGGTGATGCTGAGGGAATTAGATTAGGAAAAGAGACACTTAAAGTAGTAAAGGAGTTTTGCTATTTGGGGAGCAAAATAACTGATGATGGTCGAAGTAGAGAGGATATAAAATGTAGACTGGCAATGGCAAGGAAAACGTTTCTGAAGAAGAGAAATTTGTTAACATCGAGTGTAGATTTAAGTGTCGGGAAGTCGTTTCTGAAAGTATTTGTATGGAGTGTAGCCATGTACGGAAGTGAAACATGGACGATAAATAGTTTGGACAAGAAGAGAATAGAAGCTTTCGAAGTGTGGTGCTACAGAAGAATGCTGAAGATTATATGGGTAGATCACATAACCAATGAGGAGGTATTGAATAGGATTGGGGAGAAGAGAAGTTTGTGGCACAACTTGACTAGAAGAAGGGATCGATTGGTAGGACATGTTCTGAGGCATCAAGGGATCACAAATTTAGCATTGGAGGGCAGCGTGGAGGGTAAAAATCATAGACGGAGACCAAGAGATGAATACACTAAGCAGATTCAAAGGATGTAGGTTGCAGTAGTTACTGGGAGATGAAGAAGCTTGCACAGGATAGAGTAGAGCTGCATGAACCAAGTCTCAGTACTGAAGACCAACACAACAACGTTTTGACAGTAACACTGCTTTGAAACATGCTTTGTTCCACTGCCCTAACCTTTCAGATGAATTCCAAGGGATGGAGATTGCAGGGAAAGGCGTAAGGGCAAGAACTGTTTGGCACAGGTCACAATCACCTTTGCTGCGCCTCCTTGGACCTGTCAGCATGTGAAAGCTTTTCAACCCTTAACTTTTCCATAAAATGTCTAGCAATTAAAAATCTGATGACACCAAACATGGGCTGTACAGTGGATGTTTCAATACCTCAAATTTAAATTCATGTAATGTATTCTTAGAATGTTGAGCCATATAATTGTGTGAATTGACATGGAAAAGCAACTGGAGACGACATGTTTCTTGCCAAGATGTCACTATAACACATACAAGTCACAGTCCTTCTCCTGCAAGAGTATCACTTAAGGCTATTGACATCCCAACTCATCATCAGCATGGCTATCCCACTCATTCTTTTCTTCTCTAGAGCAAAGGATGCATCCACTCCATTAATTGTCTTTTAGTGTCTGAGTTGCTAGTGCACCTGTGATTCATCATCAGTTGCAAAATGATAATGGGAAAAAAGTCATCTTCACACACATTATATTCCAAGTACTACTGAGAAATTTTTGAATAACTGTGATACTTGAACAGCCACCTTAGTACCTATTCTTTACAAATATTCCTACGTTATGGATCATACTGTATATAACAACAAAAACAATCAATTTTTGACAAAATAATTTAATTTGATAGATAAAAAAATCAACTCGTCATGCGGTGGCAGAACATACACATAAAAGGAGGTTATAATTAGACAAGCTTTTGGAGCCAGTGGCTCCTTCTTCTGGCAGAAGGATAAGGAAGACGGGTGAAGGAAAAGGACTGGTGAGGTCTAGGAAAAGGGGTAGATTTCGGGAAAGTCACCCAGAACTGTGGGTCAGGGGAGACTTACCGCACCGTCTGACCTGCAGTTCTGAGCGACTTCCCTGAAATCTACCCCTTTTTCCAGACCTTCCCAGTTCTTTTCCTTCACCCCGCTTCCTTCCTCTTCAACCCTTCGGGCAGAAGGAGGCACTGGCTCTGAAAGCTTGCCTAATTATAATTTTCATTTATGTGTGTGTTCTGCCGCCACTTGGTGGGTAAATTTCTTACCTATCCAATTAGATTATCATAGTACATGTGAATCAGTGGCAGTTTCATCAACAAGCAAAGAGATGTTTTCTGACTGATCTTGCATTAAATATTTTATGTTAAGACTGAGTGTGTGCAATGGTACCACACTTTGATTGTGTAAATCAACTACAGTGGAAATTGACTGGGACAATTATCATGATAATTAGTTATATTTTATACTTGATGCTGCAATATTTGGCAAAAATGTATTTTTGACCAATTGATGTACATTATCATCTCCTGTGAAGATGTACCCAAATGGGCAGAGAATAAATAAAACTATACAGCAGCTAGCACAAAAAAGGTTTTTTTTGCAATATTTATTGCCTGTATATAACCACTTTAAAAAACCCTAAAGGAATGGATTCACTGATCTTAAAGTTTATGCACATACTGATTTACCACTGAATCTGCTCACAATGTGTCTTCAGTTTTAGATTAGATTTAGATTAGATTTACTTTCACTCCAATTGATCCGTAGTGAGGCGGTCCTCCAGGATGTGGAACATGTCAGAAAAACAACAATACATGACAAATATTTACAACTAAAACAAATAAGCTAATGTACCATTCCACAGGTCCCAAGTGGAATGATCGTCATGTTTTAATGAACACTATATGAAAGTCATTTTACAAATACTAATGCACTGAATTTAAAATAAAAAAAGTTTATAATTATTTATAAGGTAATAAATATGTAATACAACTACTATAATACTTATTTACAATTAACACATTACTGCACTGAAATGGTGCAGAAGTTAGATTGTACTTTTACACACACACACACACACACACACACACACACTTACAATGAACACATTACTGCACTGAAATTGCGCAGAAGTTATATTGTACTTTTATATATATACCAAACGAAAGTGCTGGCAGGTCGATAGACACACAAACATACACACAAAATTCAAGCTTTCGCAACAAACGGTTGCTTCATCAGGAAAGAGGGAAGGAGAGGGAAAGACGGAAGGATGTGGGTTTTAAGGGAGAGGGTAAGGAGTCATTCCAATCCCGGGAGCGGAAAGACTTAACCTTAGGGGGAAAAAAGGACAGGTATACACTCGCACACACGCGCGCGCGCGCGCACACACACACACACACACACACACACACACACACATATCCATCCACAAGCAGACATATTCAAAGGCAAAGAGTTTGGGCAGAGATGTCAGTCGAGGCGGAAGTGCAGAGGCAAAGATGATGTTGAATGACAGGTGAGGTATGAGTGGCGGCAACTTGAAATTAGCGGAGATTGAGGCCTGGTGGACAACGGAAAGAGAGGATATATTGAAGGCCAAGTTCCCATCTCCGGAGTTCGGATAGGTTGGTGTTAGTGGAAAGTATCCAGATAACCTGGATGGTGTAACACTGTGCCAAGATGTGCTGGCCGTGCACCAAGGCATGTTTAGCCACAGGGTGATCCTCATTACAAACACTGTCTGCCTGTGTCCGTTCATGCAAATGGACAGTTTGTTGCTGGTCATTCCCACATAGAAAGCTTCACAGTGTAGGCAGGTCGGTATATCACGTGGGTGCTTTCACATGTGGCTCTGCCTTTGATCGTGTACACCTTCTGGGTTACAGGACTGAAGTAGGTGGTGGTGGGAGGGTGCATGGGACGGGTTTTACACTGGGGGCGGTTACAAGGGTAGGAGCCAGAGGGTAGGGAAGGTGGTTTGGGGATTTCATAGGGATGAACCAAGAGGTTACGAAGGTTAGGTGGATGGCGGAAAGACACTCTTGGTGGAGTGGGGAGGATTTCATGAAGGATGGATCTCATTTCAGGGCAGGATTTGAGGAAGTCGCATTCCTGCTGGAGAGCCACATTCAGAGTCTGATCCACAAGTGGGGCACTTTTAGGGTTCTTCTGTGGGAGGTTCTGGGTTTGAGGGGATGAGGAAGTGGCTCTGATTATTTGCTTCTGTACCAGGTCGGGAGGGTAGTTGCGGGATGCGAAAGCTGTTTTCAGGTTGTTGGTGTAATTGTTCAGGGATTCAGGACTGGAGCAGATTCGTTTGTCACGAAGACCTAGGCTGTAGGGAAGGGACGGTTTGATATGGAATGGGTGGCAGCTGTCATAATGGAGGTACTGTTGCTTGTTGGTGGGTTTGATGTGGACGGATGTGTGAAGCTGGCCACTGGACAGATGGAGGTCAACGTCAAGGAAAGTGGCTGGGATTTGGAGTAGGACCAGGTGAATCTGATAGAACCAAAGGAGTTGAGGTTGGAGAGGAAATTCTGGAGTTCTTCTTCACTGTGAGTCCAGGTCATGAATATGTTATCAATAAATCTGTACCAAACTTTGGGTTGGCAGGCCTGGGTAACCAAGAAGGCTTCCAAGCGACCCATAAATAGGTTGGCATACGAGGGGGCCATCCTGGTACCCATGGCTGTTCCCTTTAATTGTTGGTACATCTGGCCTTCGAAAGTGAAGAAGTAGTGAGTCAGGATGAAGCTGGCTAAGGTAATGAGGAAAGAGGTTTTAGGTAGGGTGGCAGGTGATCGGCGTGAAAGGAAGTGCTCCATCGCAGCGAGGCCCTGGACGTGCGGAATATTTGTGTACAAGGAAGTGGCATCAATGTTTACAAGGATGGTTTCCAGGGATAACAGATTGGGTAAGGATTCCAGGCGTTCAAGAAAGTGGTTGGTGTCTTTGATGAAGGATGGGAGACTGCATGTAATGTGTTGAAGGTGTTTATCTACGTAGGCAGAGATACGTTCTGTGGGGGCTTGGTAACCAGCTACAATGGGGCGGCCGGGATGATTGGGTGGTGGTGGTTAGTGTTTAACGTCCCGTCGACAATGAGGTCATTAGAGACGGAGCGCAAGCTCGGGTTAGGGAAGGATTGGGAAGGAAATCGGCCATGCCCTTTCAAAGGAACCATCCCGGCATTTGCCTGAAACAATTTAGGGAAATCACAGAAAACCTAAATCAGGATGGCTGGAGACGGGATTGAACCGTCGTCCTCCCGAATGCGAGTCCAGTGTGCTAACCACTGCGCCACCTCGCTCGGTGGGATGATTGGGTTTGTGAATTTTAGGAAGTAGGTAGAAGGTAGGGGTGCAGTGTGTCAGTGGAGTCAGGAGGTTGATGGAGTCAGGTGAAAGGTTTTGTAGGGGACTTAAGGTTCTGAGGATTCCTTGAAGCTCTGCCTGGACATCAGGAATGGGATTACCTTGGCAGACTTTGTATGTAGTGTTGTCTGAAAGCTGACACAGTCCCTCAGCCACATACTCCCGACGATCAAGTACCACAGTCGTGGAACCCTTGTCCGCTGGAAGAATGACGATTGATCGGTCAGCCTTCAGATCACGGATAGCCTCGGCTTCAGCTGTGGTGATGTTGGGAGTAGGATTAAGGTTTTTCAAGGAGGACTGAGAGGCAAGGCTGGAAGTGAGAAATTCCTGGAAGGTTTGGAGATGGTGATTTTGAGGAAGAAGAGGTGGGTCCCACTGTGACGGAGGACGGAACTGTTCCAGGCAGGGTTCAATTTGGGTAGTGTCTTGGGCAGTTGGATCATTAGGAGTAGGATTAGGATTATTTTTCTTCATGGCAAAGTGATATTTCCAGCAGAGAGTACGAGTGTAGGACAGTAAATCTTTGACGAGTGCTGTTTGGTTGAATCTGGGAGTAGGGCTGAAGGTGAGGCCTTTGGATAGGACAGATGTTTCGGATTGGGAGAGAGGTTTGGAAGAAAGGTTAACTACTGAATTAGGGTGTTGTGGTTCCAGATTGTGTTGATTAGAATTTTGAGGTTTTGGGGGGAGTGGAGCTGGATGTGGGAGATTGATTAGATGGGAGAGACTGGGTCTGTGTGCAATGAGAGGAGGTTGAGATTTGTTGGAAAAGTTGTGGAGGGTGAGTGAGTTGCCTTTCTGGAGGTGGGAAACCAGGATATTGGATAGTTTTTTGAGGTGGAGGGTGGCATGCTGTTCTAATCCGTGGTTGGCCTGTAGGAGGATGCTCTGAACAGCCGGTGTGGATGTGGGAGAGGAAAGATTGAGGACTTTTATTAAGGATAGGAGTTGACGGGTGTGTTCATTGGCTGAGTTGATGTGTAGGTGAAGGATTAGGCGGGTGAGGGCTATGGATTGTTCAATTTGGAACTGGTATAGGGACTGATGGAAAGAAGGATTACAGCCAGAGATGGGAACTTTAAGTGTGAGGCCTTTGGGGGTAATGCCAAATGTCAGACAAGCCTGAGTAAATAAAATATGGAAGCGTAATCTGGCTAGGGCGAAGGCATGTTTGCGGGGGGAATGTAAATAAAACTTAATGGGGTTGTTGTGGGGATGTTGTGAGGATCTGTCCAATGGCCAGCTTCACACATTCGTCCACATCAAACCCACCAACAAGCAACAGTACCTCCATTATGACAGCTGCCACCCATTCCATATCAAACCGTCCCTTCCCTACAGCCTAGGTCTTCGTGACAAACGAATCTGCTCCATTCCTGAATCCCTGAACAATTACACCAACAACCTGAAAACAGCTTCCGCATCCTGCAACTACCCTCCCGACCTGGTACAGAAGCAAATAACCAGAGCCACTCCCTCATCCCCTCAAACCCAGAACCTCCTTCAGAAGAACCCTAAAAGTGCCCCACTTGTGACAGAATACTTTCCGGGACTGGATCAGACTCTGAATGTGGCTCTCCAGCAGGAATGCGACTTCCTCAAATCCTGCCCTGAAATGAGATCCATCCTTCATGAAATCCTCCCCACTCCACCAAGAGTGTCTTTCCGCCATCCACCTAACCTTCGTAACCTCTTGGTTCATCCCTATGAAATCCCCAAACCACCTTCCCTACCCTCTGGCTCCTACACTTGTAACCGCCCCCAGTGTAAAACCTGTCCCATGCACCCTCCCACCACCACCACCTACTCCAGTCCTGTAACCCGGAAGGTGTACACGATCAAAGGCAGAGCCACATGTGAAAGCACCCACGTGATATACCGACCTGCCTACACTGTGAAGCTTTCTATGTGGGAATGACCAGCAACAAACTGTCCATTTGTATGAACGGACACAGGCAGACAGTGTTTGTAATGAGGATCACCCAGTGGCTAAACATGCCTCGGTGCACGGCCAGCACATCTTGGCACAGTGTTACACCGTCCAGGTTACCTGGATACTTTCCACTAACACCAACCTATCCGAACTCCGGAGATGGGACCTTGCCCTTCAATATATCCTCTCTTCCCGTTGTCCACCAGGCCTCAACCTCCGCTAATTTCAAGTTGCCGCCGCTCATACCTCACATGTCTGCTTGTGGCTGTATGTGCGGATGGATATGTGTGTGTGTGCGCGAGTGTATACCTGTCCCTTTTCCCCTCCTAAGAAAAGTCTTTCCGCTCCCGGGATTGGAATGACTCCTTACCCTCTCCCTTAAAACCCACATCCTTTCGTCTTTACCCCTCCTTCCCTCTTTCCTGATGAAGCAACCGTTTGTTGCGAAAGCTTGAATTTTGTGTGTGTGTGTGTGTGTGTGTGTGTGTGTGTGTGTGTCTATCAACATACCAATGCTTTCGTTTGGTAAGTTACATCATCTTTGTTTTTAGATATATTTTTCCCACGTGGAATGTTTCCCTCTATTATATTCATATCATTGTTTAGGAGATAAATTTGTCTAGAGATGTTCAATTGATAAAATAACACTATTCCAAACGGCCTTAGAACATTTTTCATTGATTTATTTTTTATTTCTACAGATGTACCTTACATCAGGAAAACCAGAATTAGTGTGTAATCTTAATATACCATGCTTCATATTTTTTCTGAGGAGCAATTGTACAATTTCTAAACATTCATCAACTACAATTAATAAAACTTATAACTACACAGAAACTGTTAAGCTGTTTAAAAAAGGAAGAAATGCTACAATGGGGACTGTAGCAGTGGCTCTGTATGCCTCAGTCACATGTTATCCTATACATTCAAAATTAGGGCAGAATTTATGCATTTCTTGAAATTGCTAAGGGTGCATACCTGGAAAATAATAAGGAAGAGGGTCTTTTGCACTCCCTGTGCAGTTTCCAGCTTCTCTTCCATACTATCAACAAGTGCTGTGGAAGCATCTTCATCTCGTTTCCGAGAGCTGCTGTTACCGCCTCCTTCTCCACCATCCCCATCATCTGACTCGTCAGTATCACTCTCCGAGCGCGGAAAGTTTTCCCGTGCTTCTTCTAAATCACGTGCTAAACGAGTCACGTGCTTGTTCATCTTGCGAATTGTCAAGTGGAGAATTTCCCATAAATACATCCTGGATAGTGGAAAGCATAAAGATGTAAAATGGGGGAAAAAAGGAACTTAAAGATAATCAACAATCTTTCCATAGTGATTATTACAGAGCTAGTTGAGCCATGGTACTAATTTAGTGCAGTATTTAATTTAATTTTATGGATTTTATGGACTTCTGTTTTTATATCAATATGGCAAATGAGTAACTCAGCATTCATTTCTATATCGCCGATTCCATCAATAAAGTTGTTTGTTGCAAGGGTTATTGTCACTGCATTCTGCTAGGGTATTGATAGTGTTAAAACATTTTAAGTAGGGTACGAGTCAACCACATTTTATTTTTAACCTGTGATGTAATAGGCTTTTGCCTACGTTAATTTATTAGGACAAATATCACAATAGTAGAATATCTGGTATCTAATACACAATGTCCATGATATAATATCATTTTATGGTATTACATCACTGACAAGTCATATCAGTCACTGAATGTGCTGATTTTTGTGGTATTCATTACCAATCCTGTCCTGATATCTACATTTCTAGTTTTCCAGGAGGCTTTCAATGCTGTTCTTCACAACTAGCTTCTAACCGAATTCCTTGCCTTTCGATTATCATCTCAGTCGTACAACTGGATTCACATTTTGCTGTCTCAAAGGATACAGTTCATAGCAGCTAAAGAGAAGTTATGGAGTAAAACAGAAGTGGTAGCTTGTATTCTCCAAGGAAGTGTTATAGGCCACCTGTTGTTTCTAATCATACAAATGATTTAGGAGACAATCTGAAAAGACATCGTAGAGTGTTCACAAATGATAGGATCACTTACTCTCATTTACATGGCAACTCTCACTTATTTAAAGACTGTTGAGTCAAATAAACACCAAGGACTGCAATTACGAACAACTTAAATTGGAACAATCACATAGAATACGTTGTGTTGAAGACAAACCAAAGGCTGCATTGTGTCGGCAGAACACTTAAAAAAAAAAAAAAATGCAACAAATCTACTCAAGAGACTGCCTACACTATGCTCGTCTGTCCTCTGCTATAATACTGCATTGTATGGGATCTTTACTAGATGGGATTGACAATGACACTGAAAATTTTCATAGAAGGGCAGCTTGTATAGTATTATTGAGAAATTGATGATAATGAGTCAAGGATACAATACACAAGTTGGGGGTGGAGATCTTTTCTTGAAACTTCAATCACCAGCTTTCTCCTCTGAATGAGAAAATATTTTGTTAATCACACACACATAGTGAGAACTACCATCATAATAAAACAAGAGAAATCTGAGCTTATATGGAAAGATTTTGGTGTTCATTTTCCCCACATGTTGTTCAAGAGTAGAATGGCTGAGAAATAGAGTGACAGTGGTTCTGTGAAACTCTGCAAAGCACTTGGATGTCACTTGTAGAGTAGCGATGTTTACATAGAGTTTAGTATTCTGGTCTGAGCTGCTGGAGTTTGTAGCTGTGTGTATAAGGTGTGCTTGCTTGTGTGAATGAATGGTGTATGCTTCTCTTTTTTTGTCTGATGAAAGTCTGTCTCTGAAGGCTTATGTGTACGTGCATTTTAATTGTGCCTGTCTGCAACTTAATGTGTCATCTTTATGGTAAGTAGCAATCTATTTTTTTCTACATTGTAGACATAGAGCTTTCATTTTACAGAGTGCGATTCAATATCTAAATCTAAATGATTCCTGATAATGACCACCGAGTTGAAGTCAACTATTCGATAAAGTGATTAGGAAATGCATCCTACACAGGAAAAATGTTTTCAAAGTTAATTTTGATTGTGAACCTAAGTATGTCAAAGGTAATCGATACAAATGTACCACCAAATATAACGCCATTTGGCACACACTAGTCTAAAGCTTCATACTTTCTACTTAAGCTATATTTGTGGATAGACTATACAAGACTTTATTTGATGTACAGCCCTGGTAATAAAGCATATTCCTGCAAACTGAGAAGTTATGGGACTGACCGCAGCCAGACCTCACAAATTTTCAGTCTGTCTTTAATCTACATTCACCTCTCCATGGTGTGATGAATAGTCAGGAACAACGCATGGTTCGGAGCCCATGTTGAGCTGTAAGCAGTTGCATAAGAGGGGTGGATTAGGGACATGCAAGTTCACAATGTGGTGTCCAATTGAAAGTCCTACACTTGGCCATTGGGCCAAGTGCTTTATTATTATTACAAATGTTATAAGTCTTTGGCCACGCTTATTATATATCCAGTTCCCATTGCCTCTTTGAACAGCTGCTGCAGAAACATTTTCACTGTCTCATGACCAAGTGATTATCATTGATGAATTTCAGGCTACTAAATTACTCAGTTACACAATATTTATTAAACTGTGGCAATTTTCAGAGAAGGCTTCAACAGCTGGTTCTATTCATAACACTGGTATCAAATTTTGTCAGTTAATAAGTGAATAATTTAAATATCCCCTCCCCCCTGCGATCCATGGACCTGACAAGGTGGAGTGGCTTGGGTGCTTCAATAATACATATAAATGTACCATGTGCACTCCACAATGGATGGGTATCTGTGGAGAAACCGACTAATCCACGGTTCCCGAAGAGGAATGGCAGCACTTTCAGTAGTTGCTGTGGAAACAGTGTGGCTGATTAACTTATCTGGCCTTGTAATGTAAGCCAATGTGGCCTTGCTGTGCTGAAACTGCAAAGGACTGAAAACAAGTGGGAACTACAGCCATAATTTTTTCCCCCTGATGGCATGCAGCTCTACTGTATTGCTTAGCAATGATAACATTCCCTTGGGTAAAATAATATGGTGGTAAAAATAGTCCCCCCTTTGGATCTCCAGACAGGAACTACTCAGAAGGATGACATCATCAGGAAAAAAAGAGAGTAGCATTGTACAGGTCCGAGTGTGGAATCTTAGACCTCTTAATCAGGTTGAATTTAGATATAGTGAGAATTAATGAAGTGCAGTGGCAGGAAGAAAAGGATTTTTGGTCAGGCCAGTACAGGGCTATCAACACAAGATCAGACATAGGACTATGCAGGAGAAGGCTTGATAATGAATAAGAAAGTAGGAAGCTGGGTAAGCTGCTACAAAGTGAATAGTGAATGCATTATCATAGCCAAGACAGACATGAAGCTGACCACATCTCAACAATTGGACAAGTTTGTATGTCAACTAGCTCTGCAGATGATACAGAGGTTGAAAGAATGTACGATGAGATAAAGAAAATTATTCAGATAGTTAAAGGAGATGTAAATTTAAGTGTCATGGATAATGAATTCAGTAGTAGGAGAAGGAATTGAAGATAACATAGTAGACTGTCAACTGGGGGAATGGAATCAAAGAGGAGGCTGCTTAGTAGAATTTTACACAGAGCATAATTTAACTTTTGGTAGCACTTATAGTGAAGGAAGGCTTGTATACATGGAACAGACCTATGAACAGTGAGAGGTTTCAGATGGATTACATAGTGGTAAGACAAAGATTTCAAAACTATATTTTTAACCATAAGACAATTCCTCAGACAGCTGTGGGCCCTGAGCATAATTTATTGGTTATGGGCAACAAACTAAAACTGAAGAAACTGCAGAAAGGTAAGATATAAAGAAGATGGGACATGGATAAAATGAAAGAACCAGAGGCTGATGAGAATTTCAGAGGGAACATTATGAAAAGTTGGACTGCAACAGAGGAAAGAAACACAATGGAATATGAATGAGTAGCTCCGAGAGATGAAACAGAGAAGGCAGCAAATGATCATATAGGTAACACGACAGTGTCTTTTAAAAAGAAAACACCCTCATAATAAATAATATATAATTATTTATGTAATCAAAGTGTAACACTTTATTTTATATGTTTAGAAGAGTACGTTTAGGCATTGCTTTGTGAGCAAACAACGAAGTGCCAATAGTTTACAGAACTGCCATAACAGCTTTTTCCCATGAAACCTGAAAAGCGCATTACTGGTTGTAACGCAAAAATGTTTTCCTGCTTTTGTAGCACTTTATTTTTGTAACCTGTACTGTTTCCCTTTAAATCATTCACTTTTGTAGAATCTTTCTGTAATTACTAAATCATACTTCTGGAATAAACATGCCATTAAACCCTGAAGATGCTGCTGCAAGCGCTGTTGCTTTGGTGGAAGAGGATTGCAGCATGAATTACACTGTGAAAGTGTTGACAGCTATACCTTTCACGATTTGCAAAACTGTTCAAAGGTACAGGGAAACTAGAGGTTATGCAAGGAACCAGGGTTGGGCTAGAGAAGAGCAACATCGCCAAGTGATTACCACTTCTTACTACAGCTAGTTCTCCATAACCATCATACCATCACCACTGAAGCACAAAATTGACTCAACCAACTTTGAGAGGTCAATGTTTGTGAGAAAACCATCCAAAGAAGACTGAAAGGAACTAATCTTCAGAAAAATGTCCTGCTATAGACCCAAAATTCACCAGAGGGCACTGCACAGCTTGACTAGATTTCACAAGCGAATACGAGGGCTATGCCGAAAGTTTTTAGCAGCCCGTAAACCGTAAGGCGGAGGACAATGGGGTTGTTTTCATTCGAAAGAGCGATGTTTTTCGACCTTGGGACGTGCGCGTGCAGCACCTGGCTAGCTGTGATCCCCCCACAGCGCGGTAAGAAAGCACAGGCAGTGCTGAGTCAGAGACGGTGCAGGATGGAGCCGTCGCGCCGCGACTTTCGCGTCATGATTTTTTACGATTATAAAAAGGGTTTAAGTGCTAAAGAATACCATTCTTCTTTGCTGCTTGTTTTTGGTGAAGCTTCCCCTTCTAGGGCCACAGTTGGAAATTGGTTTTGCGAGTTTTCGAGGGGTCTGCAATCAATTGAAGATGAACCTCATGCCGATCGGCCAGCAACAGCTGTGACTCCTGAAAACATTGATGCTGTGAGGAAAATAAGCAAAGAAGATCCACATCTTACATTTTGTGACATTGGAGGGACCCTAAATATTGGATCAACAGCAGCACAGACCATCGTTCATAGTCACTTAGGCCTTACTAAGAGATGCGTCTGTTGGGTGCCACATTCTCTGACAGAAAGCCAAAAGGAGGCGAGAGTGGACTGGTGTCGTTCCATGCTCGAAAAATTCAATGGAGGGAAGTCCCAAGACACCTACAATATCGTCACACGTGATGAAATGTGGGTCTACCATAAAGACCCTGAAACGAAGAGACAGTCTTCTGTGTGGTGCTTTCCAGGGGAGGAACCACCGACAAAAGTTCGACGAAGTCGGGAGCTCTGGAAAAAAGATGGTGGCAGCTTTTTTCACAAAGATCGGGCATCTCACCTCTGTGACCTCGGACACACTTCATACAGTCAATGCTGAATGGTACACGAACAATTGTCTTCCGAAAGTCATCACCACATGGAAGCCACAGCATCCAAAGTCCAAGAATGGGCACCTTCTGCTGCATCACGACAATGCATGTGCGCACAGGGCTGCCAGAACGATGGACTTTCTGGAGAAGGAAAAAATGGGAGTGTTACCCCATCTCCACTATTCACCTGACCTGGCCCCCTGTGACTTCTTTCTGTTCCCTAAGACTAAGGAAAAAATCCGAGGGCAGCGGTTTTCATCAGATGAAGAGGCCATTGCAGCGTACCAGAGTGCACTGAGTGACATCCCAAAAGAAGCTGGGACTGACACATTTTCTAAGTGGTTTCAGAGAATGGAAAAAATGTATACATGCTAATGGAGAGTATTTTGAAAGTTTTTTTGCAAAAAATTTTTTTTCACACACGGTGCTAAAAACTTTCGGCATAGCCCTCGTATTGTGGCTGGAGAGTACAACAATACGAGCAATGATGAATCATGATTTTGCCTGGGATCTCATGAGGGTAGAAATAGGATCTGGAGAACACCCAGGGAAAGATATTCCCATTGTATACTGTCATCCAGAACACCATTTCAGGATGTGTGCAGGAATCAGTGAGACTGTAAGGATGGATTTGGCCTTCAGGGAGCATGGAAACCTTATAGTACATCAGTATGTGGAGGAAATCCTTTTGGATCGTGTTGTGCCTTTTTCTCCGTTTACTGGTGATGGTTTTACACTAATGCATGACAACGCACACCTGCTTGTTGCTAGAGTCGTGCAAAAGTTCTTGGATGAACTGAAGATTCTTGCTAGGACTTGGCCTGCTCGCAGCCCTGACTTGAATTCTGCTGAACACGTGTGGGATCAGGTGAGAAGAAGGACTATCAGCAGTATTCAGTACCCTGTAAATATATGGAGGTCCTTTTGAGAGAACGGGAGATGATTCCTCAAGAGAACATAGCAGCATTTACCAGGAGCATGCCCGAACGGTGGGCTGTCGTGATTGGTGTAAGAGGAAGTAACGCAAGTTTTTGATGATGCAAAGAGAGGTATGAAGTATATCGTGAAGCGTAGAAAACCAGAACAGAGATTTATTTATTTATTGCTATATGTATTCCGTAGATCCAGTTCTGCGTGTTAATGCGTGGATGTGGAAAGAGTTAAAATCATTTATTCATTATTACATTAGTTTCCATAAGGACAATAAACAAAGATTAATAATACAAGTTGGAAACACAATCAGTAGAATAAAATTACACTCACAAGCAGAGTTACAGATACAACATTCTGATTTTTTCCAAACAATTTTTTACAGATCACCAATTAATCTGATTAACACAGCAAGATATACTGAGGCAGGAATATACAACAGTATTTGGGAAATAAAATTAGCTATTTCTGCTATAGAATTCTTCTAGAGAATAGAAACTTTTTTCAAGCATGAACTCCTTTATATTATTTGTAAACAGTACTTTTTATCTCTTCGACACTTTATATAACTTGGAAGTGAATTGAACATTTTTGTGCTTTTGTATTTCAAACCTTTTTGCACCAGGGACAGATTTTTCAGGTCACAGTGTATGTCACATTTCCTCCTTGTGTTATGGTGATGGTACATTTCACTTGTTTCATGCTGAGAAGGAATGTGAGTCATGAATGAAAAGATATATTGTGAAGCAGCAGTTAAGATCCCTATTTGTTTAAAAAGATCGCGACATGCGATTCTTGGAGGCACTCCACACAAAATTTGGACAACCTTTTTCTGACTTGTAAACACCTTTTTTGATAGTGGTGAATTGCCCCTGAAGATTATTCGATAACACATAAGTGAATGAAAGTAGCCAAAGTAAGCAGATTTTGAGACATTTGTGTCTCGGATTTTTGTGATTATCTGAATGGTAAATGTTGCTGAGCTGAGCCTTTTCAGGGTTTGGTTGATGTGCTGTTCCCAGTTAAGCCTGCTACCTATATATATGCCCATGAATTTCAAACAATTTGCTCTCTGTATCTGCTGGCTCTCATGTATAATGTTTATTTCCTGTGCACTTTTGAGACCAGAATGGAAATTAATATAATTAGTTTTCCTGAGGTTTATTGATGGAGAATTTACTGTGAACCAGTTCAGAACATCCTCAAATAAATGGTTGGCATTTAATTCTAGATCAGAGGGTATCTTAGTGTCTATTACTATACTTGTGTCATCGGCAAACACTGTAAAATTGCTTGCTCTGTTTGAAGACAATGGTAGGTCATTGATATATATGAGGAATAGCAGGCGACCAAGGACAGAACCTTGTGGAACTCCACATTTTACGCTTCCCCAGTCAGACTTTGCCCCTCCTATGTAACTATTGTTACCATCTAGCACTGTTTTCTGTTGTCTGCCCTGTAGGTAGGATTTGAGCCAGTTGCCAATTTGTCCTCGGAGTCCATAGTGGCATACTTTCTCCATAAGTATTCTATGACTAACACAGTCAAAAGCTTTAGACAGATCGCAAAATATGCCCACAGACAATGGTTTTTGGTTGGGGCATTCCAAAACGTTATTTGTAAACGAAAATATTGCTTCAGTTGTGGAGATACCTTCTCTGAATCAAAACTGGTTTTTACTAATTATTGCATGTTTTTCTAGGTGACTAACTATTCTGGCATATATTAGCTTTTGGAGAACTTTAGAAAATGTAGTCAAAAGAGAGAGAGGTCGATAGTTTGTAACAAATGAGTCATTGCCTCTTTTGTAGAGGGGTTTTACAATAGCATATTTCATCCTTTCTGGGAAGATCCTTGTTTGAGAGAGGCATTGAATATATGAGCTAGGACTTCACTGAACTCATTGCAGCAGGCTTTTAGCAATTTGCTAGAGATGTCGTCAACACCAGTTGAATTTTTTGCTTTTAAACAAATAATGGTTTTTCTTACTTCCTGTACTGTTATAGGGGCTATACCTATCTGCTGTATGGAGTTTGGGGAATGACCTTTCAGTATTTTTAATGCTTCTTCTAAGGAGTCATTGTGTTCTGCTTTCTCAGCAACACTTAGAAAACGCTCACTGAAAATTTTTGCAACAATATTTTGATTTTGTACCTGTTTCACTCTTTATCACTTCCCATATGGTTTTTATTTTGTTCTAGATTTATTAATTTTTGAGCACAGTTACAAACTTTTTGACTTCTGAATAATTTTGCTTAGTACTTTGCAGTATTTTTGTATTTTCCTTTTGCATGAAATCTTAATACCAGTGGTGACTCAGGGCTTTTTGGTATGTTTTGTGGTTTGGATCTTGTATATACTTTCTGGGAAGATGCTTTCAAATCTAAGTGCCACTTCATTACTGAAAAAAATGTTGTTGGAATGTAACAATACCAGAGAAGGAAAGTTGCTACTCACCATATAGCGGAGACGCTGAGTCGCGACAGGCACAACAAAAAGATTCACACAATTATAGCTTTCGGCCATTAAGGCCTACGTCAGCAGTAGACACACATACACACACGCGCACACACACACTCATGCAAATGCAACTTGCACACACGTCTGCAGTCTCGGAGAACTGAAACCACACTAAAGGCCTTAATGGCCGAAAGCTACAATTGTGTGAATCTTTTTGTCGTGCCTATCGCGACTCAGCATCTACGCTATATGGTGAGTAGCAACTTTCCTTCTCTGGTATTGTTACATTCCATCCTGGATTTTTCATTGTTTGTAGTTGTAATTCATATTTTCTAAATTATACATCGGTGCCCAGTCTGTGGCTTGGAGATATGATTTAAAAATCTGGATGGTTTCTTCATTAACTGTCCTAACTGTTTTCCAACAGGGGCCACTATAATTCACATAAATACTTGTGCTGTTTATAGTGAGTCTTTGTCCATCAGATAAACCATTTATGACTTGCCTGGTAGTCGTATCACCTATTTTGGTCTGGTCTATAAATATATTATCAATCAGTGTGCTTATACAAGAAGTTATTCTAGTAGGGAAACTATCCACAGAAACCAGATTATATGTGGACATCAGATTTTTTAGGTCCGATCTGTCTTTAGAATTTGTTAGAAAGTTAACATTGAAATCCCCAAGCACTATCACATCTGTTTTGTGTTCGAATATGTATACTAGGAGAGCATCTAGCTTATTCAAAAAGAGACTCAAGTTCTCTGAAGGTGCTCTGTATATTTTGACTATTGATATATGGGAATTATTCAAGGACAATTCTGTGGCACACACTTCCAAATGTTGTTCTAAACAATAATTCTGCACATTAATTACTCTACACGTGATATAGTTTTTAATATAAATGGCAACACCTCCTTTTTCTTTACATTATCTACAAAATGATGTTGACAAATAATAATTGTTTATTATAAGTTTTTCTATACCAGAATTAATATGGTGCTCACTAAAACACAAAACATGGGAATAATCTATACCTTGTGGCTCTTGTATATTGATTATAAGCACACTGATCTTACTACTTAGTCCTCTAATGTTCTGGTGATAAATTGCAAGTTTTTGTTAAGCAGAAGCAGTTACACTCCTTTCTCTAAAAAAGAAGTTTCGATTGAAGGGCTGGGCAATATATTTTTTACTACCCATCTCTCCAAATTAGTCTGTTTCCACACACTTGGAGATTGGGAAGACACACTTTTTTCTTGTTTTTTCACCATCCAGTTGTCCAATGTAGTCTGCCTATATCCATTCCTGCAATTATTTTGTGTCCTGGTACATTCTTCAATCAAGTCTGATTCTTTTGTGTTCACATTGTTCCTTGCCTTTGCAACTACGTCACAAATTATAGTAGCTAAATGATTTTTTCCATGGCAGTTAAGGTGAAGACCATGAGTGGTGTAAAGGTCTCTGCCAAATTTGTGAGTTTCAATCCTATGAGTATTTGTAAAACTGCTGCAGATATCTGCATAACATCTATTTGTTGCAATAACTGCCTTGTTTATACACGAGGATAGTAATAAGTCATGGCTGTGTGGAATATCAACTACAATTACGTTGGAATGCTTCAGGTGGTTTAGAGTTGATTTTAAGACATTAGCAGCATGCAAATCTTTGTTATGAGCAACATCATTTGAACCACCACAGATCACGATGGATTACCTTAAGGAGGTTCCTCAAAATTTGCAGGAAGAGTGAATCCAATTGTGTTACTTCCTCATCTCTGGCTTAATTTATTTATAATTTTTGTGATACTGAGGTGGGACTGTACCACATTATTTTATCACAAAAATAGTAGCTTAGTGTCACAAAAGTGACAAAAAATTACAAAAAGAAATGGAATTGTTGCGCTTTTTGTGTAGTGTATAAAAATGTAGCAAATGAAGCAGGCACAAGGGACTACAAAAGAGAGAGAGAGAGAGAGAGAGAGAGAGAGAGAGAGAGGGAGAGGGAGGGAGGGAGAGAGAGAGAGAGAGAGAGAGAGAGAGAGAGAGAGAGAGAGATACTGTTTATAAAACAACTAGAGAGACCATTGAAGGAATTGGAAGAACTCGTATGAATATCAAGAGCTCAGGTGGCAAGACAGGACCAAAAAAAGAAGGGAAAACTGAAAGGTGGAAGGAGTATATACAGAGGATATATAATGGAAAAAAAACTTAAATACAATATTATTGAAACAGAAGAGGAAGACACTGAAGATGAGATGGTAAGATACAATAAAGTGTGCCTCTGATTGATGTCAGACAGAACACACACGACCCATATGTGAAGAGGATAATGGTTCCTCAACTTCTGTTTCAGTGCAAATGCACAAATATTGTCTGAACACCTACGTGAATTAGAATTCGCGAGCACAGAGTTTTATGGACGAGCATAGCTGCATTGCAGCATATGATAAGTGTCCAGGTGGCCGAAGCAGTTAAGGCAACTGCTCATGAGAAGCAGTAAATCTGGGTTTGAGTCTGAATCTGGTACAAATTCTCAATTTTCACCATTGCATTAATACAATGCCAGTGTGGCTAGCCATCATAGTTTCCCACCCATACTTTTCCTTTCCTTCCAACTTTTCACGTTTACAGATATGGTACTGCATGAAGAATTTGCCAGAGCACTGTAAGACTTAAGAGGAAACAAGGATTGTATAATAATTTATTATGTTAATGACTGCTTAGATATATAAAAACAAATGCACGTTACTGGTTTTGGCAAATAGCTGCCATCTTCAGCTGTGTGTAATCCACAAAAAGGCTTTGTACAGACAAACAAGTATAATTAGACACTTTGAACATTATAAAGTCATTTAACATTTTAATGAATGTACATCATATCATCTCATGATCAAAGACGTGGCCACTGGAGTACATGACATTTCTTCACAATTATTAAAATCCTTGGGAGAGCCAGCCATGAAAAAATTATTGCACTCTGACATCAGGAAGAATGTAATAATTCCATATCCAAAGAAGGCAGGTGCTGACAGGACTGAATACTACCGAACCATCATTTTAGTAAGTCATGGTTGCAAAATACTGACACATATTATTTACAGACAACTGGAGAAAATGATATAGGCCAACACTAGAGAAGATCAGCTTGGGTTCCAAAGAAATGTAGAAACACACCATGCAATATTGACCCTTCAACTTATCCTAGAAGATAGCCTGAAGAAAGGAAAAGTTACATTTATAGATTTAGAGAAAGCTTTCGACAACATGGACTGGATCTACAACTCTTTGAAATTTCGAAGATGGCATCAATAAAATATAGGGAATGAAAAACTATTCACAACTTGTATACCAATCATACTGCAGCCATAAAAGTTGAAAGGGCGTGAAAGGAAGCCAAAGTGTGAGAAAGGGGTGTGACAGAGTTGTAGTCTGTTGCTGATGTTATTCAGTCTGTGCATTGAGCAAGCTGTGAAGGAAACCAAGGAGAAATTTGAAAAGGGAATTTATGCCTGGAGAGAAAAAATAAAAACTTTGCGATTTACCAATGACAATGTAATTCTACCATAGATGATTAAGGACTTGAAAGGACAGTTGAACAGAATGGATGGTTTCCTGAAACGAGATAATAAGATGAACATCAATAAAAACAAAACAAGCATAAAGGAATGTAGTGGTGGTGATGATGGATTTATATGTGAAAACGATGTCATTGCCACCTAGAGGTACAGGTGTCACAACTATAGAGCAATGAAGGCTGACGAAAACCAGTGCTGGAACTGGTGGTCTACCAGTAAAGTGCATGTATGGAAACCGGCAGGTAGCGGGATCAAATCCCAACTGGACTATGGACTTTTCAGTCTGTCTTTCTGCCTTTTAACCTACCATTCACCTCTCTATGACATGGACATTTGTCAGAAACGTTGTTCGGATTCCATGTTAACCTGTAGGTCCCCTTTCCCATTAGATAGCTGTTAGGGACAAGCGAATGTCCAAAGTAACAACCAATTGAAACATTTACCCAAGGACACTGAGCCACATGAAATTATTATTACCAGAATCAATACATATAATAAATGAAAGTCCCTCGCTAGTTTTTCAGCTTGTACATAAAGACTAATCTTGGGAAGTACCATATTTACCTGATTATATGACAAGGTTTCTTTCCCAGATTCGGCATTTGAAAAATAAGGGGTCATCTTATATTTGCAGATTACGCAAGTTATGCTGAGGTAAACATTTTTAAATTGTTTAGTAGATTAATATTACGTCGTGTCTTGCATTTACAAATGAAGGTTTGGCTACTGAGTTTTCATACAATTTTTTTTTAACAATCCCAAAGGAGAGGGCGTACCAAACAATGCTTGCATTCAAACAGGCTTGGGATTTCCCGATACGCCGAAGCACACGATACAGTATCGACCTCATTTGACCAGTCACGTGACATCTGACTCGTGTTGCTAGTGTAAGGAATACGTGACAACAACAATCTAATGCTCTGCTTAAAAATTGACAATTTTGTGAAACACTGGAGGAAATAATAAGTTCTATCACCCTAGAAACTTTTGTTGTATTTGAACAGTTCTATCAACTTACAAACTTGTTTTGTACGAGGGTCACTCCAAAAGAAATGCACACTATTTTCTTAAAAATCCATATTTTATTCTACATGTTTGAAAGTTTTACAGTGTGTAGATAATCCTTTAGGAACAATATTTTCATTTCTCCACACAATTTCCATTCCTCTCAACTGCCTTACACCATCTTGGAACCAGCGCCTGTAAACCCACACAGTAAAATTCTAGACCAACCTGTTGGAGCCAGTGTCCACAAGAGAATCATCATCTTCAAAGCTTGTTCCATAAAGAGAGTCTATCAGTTTCCCAAAGAGATGATAGTCACATGGAGCCAGGTCAGGACTGTAAGGCGAGTGTTTCAGTGTTGTCCATCAGAGTTTTGTGATCGCTTCCATGGTTTTTTGACTGACATGTGGCCGTGCATTGTTGGGCAACAGCAAAACAGCCTGCTTTTGTCGATGCGGCTGAAAACGACTCAGATGAGCTTTAAGTTTCTTCAGTGTCGTCACATATGCATCAGAATTTATGGTGGTTCCACTTGGCATGATGTCCACAAGCAAGAGTCCTTCGGAATCGAAAAAACCGTAGCCATAACTTTTCCAGCAGAAGGTGTGGTTTTGAATTTTTTTTTCTTGGGTGAATTTTCATGATGCCACTCCACTGATTGCCTCTTTGTCTCTGGTGAAAAATGATGGAGCCCTGTTTCATCACCCATCACAATTCTTCCAAGAAATTCATCTCCACCATTCTCATACTGTTCCAAAAGTTCGCTGCATACCGTTTTTCTTGTTTCTTTGTGAGCCACTGTCAACATGCTGGGAACCCACCTGGCACAAACTTTTTTTAACGCCAACACTTTCAGTATTCTGCACACACTTCCTTCCCCTATCCCAACGTAGCATAACAATTCGTTCACTGTGATGCGTCTGTCAGCAGTCACCAATTCGTTAACTCCCTGCACATTGCCTGGAGTGTGTGCAGCACAAGGCCTGCCGCTGCGAGGACAATCCTCAATATTGCCGTGCTTGCTTTCATCACGTAACCTGCTTGCCCACCGACTAACTGTACTGCAATCGACAGCAGCATCTCTATACACCTTTTTCAACCTCTTGTGGATGTTTCCCACTGTCTCGTTTTCACAGCACAGGAATTCTATGACAGCACATTGCTTCTGACAAATGTCAAGTGTAGCAGCCAACTTGAAGACATGCTGTGACGGCGCCACTGGTGGGAACAGGTTGCACTAAGTTAGAAAACAAGCGGGAAGGATGTATCTACACACTGTAAAACTGTCACACATGCAGATTGAAAACTGTATTTTTACAAAAATAGTGTGTATTTCTTTTGGAGTGACCCTCGTATTTGAACAGGATTGTAATAAAAGTTTTCATACATCTGGATACCGTATACATACATTAATGCTGCTTTTTAGGTAAAGATAACATTCATTGGGGAAAATCTTCTGCTTCAAAAACCATTACTTCATTCTGTACTCAAGTCAATATTTTATTTGTTTATGAGACACTCTAATGATTTGACACTTGGGTTGCAAATGAGAAATTCCTTCGCTGTTCATGTATTAGAATACTGCAGAAAAAAATTACCAGCTTTTAATCAGCTTTGGAGTAAGCTGATGACATTCAGATGAAATGAGAAAGAAAATTAATATAGAATTAAATGTCTAAAAAACAAAATAAATCACATTAAACTGACTTCAGTTGTTATCTTAACAATAAATTACAACAGAAAGACCTGTTTGGATATAGTACCAACAGACATTACTACACTGCAGATTCAAGAATTGGACTGAATCATAAGTATGATCTTTTATTTACATATTAGTTGCTGTTGTTACATATGATGTGCACCCTGAAGATATTGCTGCCCACATTTCTCTGTTGCCAAAGAACACCACTACGCAACATTGGGTGAGGCACAGCGAAACAAGATTGGCAGTGAGTGAGCAGAAATTATGTTGTGTTGCCAACCATGGGAATGTATACTGCTCACATTCGGAACTGAACTGACTTTAACATTGGACAAATACTCAACTATAGCATACATTTCTGCAGGATATGCTAAAAGTCTAAATTGGGGCCAGTGGTATACTTATGTGTTTCATGCAGCAATGTTGTCGACACTTACCGTGAGGTATGACAGGAACAATAGGGGGTGTGTCAGCTGCTGGTTCTACGCAGCCAATGAGAGAGCAATAGGCAGACGGTATGCTTGGAAGCAACAGACATTGTAACATTCTCATGTCAGTATAGAAGTGAAATTCACTATGTTTTCGGGGAGGGGTGTGGGTGAGGGGTGGGGGTGAGGGTGAACAGCTGCTTTCCAAGTCCCATGTGAATCACAACCTCAGAAATTGCAAATTATTCAGGAGAAACAGCCAAATATTTGTGACAATGAAGATATAAGTTTCACTGTTGTCCCATTAGGAGGAGGAGGAGGAGGAGGAGGAGGAGGATGAAAAATAGTGATACCAGAGATGACAGTCTAAGTAAACAAAAAACATAATGAAGATAAAAATTAATGTAAACTGTTTCTTTTTGTTTATTTTATTTCTCCTAGCATTATCAAAATGTAAACAATCAATCAGTGTTATAAGTTTAGAATAGATGTATGTTAACCATTTCAGCATTTGTAACTTGCATTAGTCAGAATATGTTAAAAAATAATTTTTTCTCAAGGAGCGTCTTAAAGAAAGGGATGTCGTCTCATATTCAGGGTCATCTTATAATCAGGTAAATTGGTACTTTAGGGATTTTGATAATCATGCCGGAATGGCACTGGATTTGGTGAGCTTTCAGGAGGCACAAATGTTATCTTTTCCACATTTACTGGCATTTGGAATGGCATCTTGTGGCAATGATGAAAGCTGAGAGCTACCATGCTAGCTGGAGCAGGAGGGTCCAATGGTGACTGCTGGTTGATGGGCAGCTCTTACAGACAGTATGGGGAAAAAAGGGGTTCAGCAGTTGTCCCACTGAAAAATGAGTGGCCACAGTCGCGTGAAACCTTTAACAACTGACACATTATTCGGCGGATTGTGGTAAGTTATATGAAAGTTGTGATATTCAGTTACCTGACGTTATCTGAATTCTAATCATAACTATACACACTGGTTCGTACACAAAGTTACTGTTAAGCCAGACAAGTCCTCTGGCCATAGATTCATAGTGCTACCTGTGTGGACTTGGGGTGGGTCATTAGTGTAATACAAATGTAAGTCAAGATTTTAAACATGGCTGCAACAGCAACTGTTGAAATTCTTCACGATAAAGGATGACGGCCAAAACAGTTGCAGGATAAAAATTTATTAAAATTCTTGACCAAGGTTTCGATACATATAAATATACCTTCATCAGAAGTAAAAAATCCTGAACAGGAAGACACTTTCATTAGAAAAGCCTTAGCATCGGAAGTGAGAAACACAAAAGCTTAAGTAACAGTGAAATTACCAGAGTAATACAGGCACAAAATCTTTTAGTTACTTACTACAATTACATCATGCGTGAGTGTCTGGCACATACCACAAGCGCCCTCTCTCGGGGAAACCATCTGCCCTGGTGCTTTCACACTCTTGTCTCAATAGTTCATAGGCGAAGTACTGGTGCTAAACTGTTCCCATTGACCCTGTGCCCACAGTCATGTTGTACAAATGGAGATGATGTCTTAATTATTGACGACGCCTTTGGCACAATTGATTTATTAATCTCCATTGCATGATGTAATTTTAGTAAGTAACTAAAGATTTTGTGCCTGTATTACTCTGGTAATTTCACTGTTACTTAAGCTTTTGTGTTTATCACTTCCGATGCTAAGGCTTTTCTAATGAAAGTGTCTTCCTGTTCAGGATTCTTTACTTCTGATGAATGTATATTTATATGTACCGAAACCTTGGTCAAGAATTTTAATAAATTTTTATCCTGCAACTGTTTTGGCTGTCATCCTTTATTGTGACAAATGTAAGTGTAAGGAAGTCTTTTCTGAAGGTATTTGTATGGTGAGTAGCCTCGTATGGAAGTGAAATATGGACAACACGCAATCCAGACAATAAGAAAATGATAAAGAAGAATGTTGAATATTAGAGTAGTAGATCAAATAGCAAATCAGGTGGCACAGAAATAACATGAAGGAAAAGAAATTTATATTGCAACTTGACTAAAGGATGGGAGGCAGCAATGTTGTAATGGAAATAAGTGTGGGGGTAAAAACTGTAGAGAGAAATGAAGACTTGAATATGGCAAGCACATTCAAACAGATACAGGTTGTGGTAGTTATGCAGAGATGAAGGGGCTTGCACAGAAAGGACTAACAAGGAGAGATGCATCAAACCAGTCTTTGGGCTGAAGACAACATCAACAATTTAAATATGTGGTTATTTTTACCATATTAATGGTTAAAGAAGAGATACACTTGATTCAATCTAAGATTGACAAAAGATCTAATGCACAGTGAGTGCTGTTCTTACAGAAAGACCACAGTGCAATTCGAGGTTCCCGAAAGTAAACCAGAGTGCCAACGGCGAGATTTTTGTCTTGATTTTATTCATAGCAAATGCAGCACTCTCAGGATACTGAAAACTAATGGGTGGAATGTTGGCAACAACCAAGCTATTACATGATCTATGCATGTGTGTTCAATAATCGACATGGCATTCTGCTTGTCAAACTAATAGAACTAACCTCAATGAAAATTACATGACACAGCAGTCAAATTAAAAGAGAAGAAAGGGAATCACTGACAAACTTAACACTCCATTTATGAAAACCTATAATTGTTCCAAATTTACAGTGATGGTTCAAGCAAGTACATCAGGGGAAAAAAATGAAAGAACAATTTATGTTTCCTGCACAAATGACACATTGCAGCTGATCAGTATGAACTATTGATACATTTTTGTTATTTTTGTCTTTTTGCCTTTATTTTTTGGGTACCTCCTTTTTCCTCGATCTTCTACTTCTGTGTGGTTTGACTGATGACCATGTTCTCTCTCCATGGAAGTTCACATAAGTTCTCTTTCACTTGTACCACTACACAGCTTTCTGCCCTTTCCCCTATCCTGCTGTTCCAGTACTTCCAGTTTAGACCAGCACTATCACTAATCCTGTTTGTGGCACAAACATACCAATGCAGGATTGTGCTGAAAAAGTATGCAAAGTTGACAGCTCAGTAAACATCTCCATGCCTTTTCTACAACTGTCCTCTACTTAACCTATTAGGCCAAGGTAAGAGGTAGTCCATTCTCATATTTTGTAGCTATGTACTTTGTCACTGCAGCAACTAGATGGTTTTGAGACTTTTGATTACATCTATATTGATAGAATCCTCAGGTCATCCTGTTTCACTAATCTGCCTAAGTCCTATATCTTCTGGTTGTCTACAGCTCCTCCATGGCAGCTGAGAGCCACATGTCTCTCTCACAATAGTTCTTTAACTCCTTCTTACCCCATTTATCTTCCCATCTGTCCCTACTGCCAGTTTTCTTGACTCTCCTGCCATCTACCCATCAACATTACGGTTGCCGAAGACACGAGTATATTGTGTGTGTGTGTGTGTGTGTGTGTGTGTGTGTGTTACTCACACTGGTTTCCGAGTCAAAAGAATCCAGTATCGTGTGATTTGATTCTGAAAAGTTGCAACCACTGCTCAAGGCTCCATTATGATGCCAGTCAGCCATGTGAGTGCAGACAGCCAAATTTTCTTAACTATGGAATAACAGGATTACTGTGAACTGTCTGATAATTTTAGGATACAATTTTGGTAAGATTAGTGCATGACTTCAGTACATCCACAGACGGTTAAAAGATCTGATAACAGTGAAAAGGTCATAGCAGCAACTTTACAGAGTTAATATTGCCTGACGATACAGTCAATGATTCTGACATCAGTTGGTCATCAAAAATTCACTCATTACAGGCCTACTTACTTTATTTATTTTTGTCACTAAGTACAGCTATATTTATTTTACGTGTTTCGAACATACAAAACTGTATGAATATTAAAAGTTCAGATGGCAAGGCAATACTGCAAAAAAAAAAGGGGAAGTTTGAAGATATACATAGAAGGTCTATACGAGGGAAACAAACACTGAGATAATATTACAGAAATGGATGAAGAATTAAGTAAAGATGAGAGGGGAGATATGATACTGCAAGGAGAGTTTGACAGAGCACTGAATAAGCTAAGTGGACACAAGGCCCTTGGAGCAGACGACATTCCCGTGTAATTACGGAGATCCTCAGGGAAGCCAGCCATAACAAATGATTGCACATCAAAATCAAATAATGGAAACTCCATGTAGGAATTTCAACAATGTAGGAAAAGACAATTGCTAATTGCTGTAAAGAAGACAAGTTTAGTTGCAAACAGCCACAATTAAAAGACCCTTACACGAAGTTTTCAGCCACAACCTTCATCAAACACACAAACAAGCACAACTCATGCACACATGACAGTCAACTCTGGCAGCTCAGGACAGAATGCAACTATCACGTGGGACAGCAACAGTAATCTGGAGGGGGGGAGGAAGGGGAAGAGGAAGAGGAAGGGATAGTAGTCTATGGATGGGGAGTGTGCAGGGAATAGAATGCCAACAGGTGTAGCATCAGAAGGTTGTGGGGCAGGGAAGTGGAGAAAAGAGGAGTGAAAAAGAGATGAGCAGTGAAAGGTGGGTGGTTGCATTGTCTGAGGGCGGCAAACAAAGAAGCTGGGAGACAAAAATGGGAAGGACAAGACAGGACACACGGAGTGTAAACTGTTGGGTGGAGGGTGTGGGGACAGTATGTTACTGTAGGTTGAGTTATTCCAACGTCATCCTAAGGTAACGTACTGTCCCCACATCCTCCACCCAACAATTTATACCCTCACTATCCTATCATCTCTTCCTCATTTTTGTCTCCCATCCTCTGCCAGTCCACCCTCTGTCCCTCCCATCTGTACACTACCATCCGTTCCACTTCCCTGCCCCCCTCCAGGCTACTGCTGCCATCCCATGTGACAGTTGTATTCTGGTCTGATCTGCTAGGGTTGGCAAGCATGTGTGCATGAGGTGTGCTTGCTTGTGTGCATGAATGGTGTGTGTTTCTCCGCTTCTTTTTTTGCTGATGAAGGCTGTGGCCGAAAGCTTTTAATTGTACCTCTCTGCATCTTGTTTTCTTTACGGTAAGGAGCAAATCTATCTTTTCCTACACTGTAAATAATTGCACTTGGTATGCGAGACATATGAGTCAGGTGAAATACTCTCAGACTTCAAGAAGAATATAATAATTAAGAGCTTGGAAAAAAGGCAGGTGCTGACTATTACCAAATCACCAGTTTAATAAGAACTGGTTGTGAAATACTGAGACGAATTATTTACAGAAAAATGGAAAAACTGGTAGGAGCTGATCTTGCGGAAAATCTGCTTCAGTTTCAGAGAAATGCAGGAATATGAGAGCCAATACTGATCATATGACATACCTTAAAAGATAGGCTGATGAAAGGTAAAGTTCTGTTTATAGCTTTTGTTGATTTAGGAAAACGTTTTGACAATGCTGACAAAAGTGCACTATTTTGTGAAAAAAATCGTCTAGAGTGAACATCATTTTGGCAACTGCCACTATCAAATCAAAATTCAGAACTTTTAAAACAAGTACAATATTGCAGTGCCTGTGTTCTTTAGAATTACGATACACGCATGTCCGAAGGAACAGGCACTGCAGCAGCTACAGCCATTGTGAAATACACAAAATATACTCGCAGCTGCAAACACGGACAAACATCAACTGTATAATGGAATGACCACAATGAAAATTTGTGCCGCACCAGGACTTGAACCTGGATTTCCCACTTATCCCAAGGGGTTACAACCTGCACTCGAACACCCAGTCACTTGCTCAGTATTGGAGGTAAATACGATATTGCAGTGCCTGCGTTGTCTGGAAGTAGTCAAGTGCTTGATGACACACAGCTGACATCATACGGAAGTTTGAGTCTGCCCGTGAAACATGCTCGGATAGCTACTAATTATAAAGTGACCACTCATGGTAAGTGAGAATTCTGGGTTCGAATCCCAGTCTGGCACAAATTTTCACTGTCGTCATTCCATTATACAGCTAATGATTGTCCACATTCACAACTTCAACTTCAAATACAGTTCACATATTTCACAATGGCTGTACCCACAACACTGCTTGTTCCTTTCAGACCCAAGGCAAGTAGTGACTTTCCATTAAAATGTCTGCCAAGTACAGGAATATACATAATGGGTGTATGAGTGCAGGTTGTAGATACACGGTTCACGATTGGCCATGAAACGTGCTCCATTCGCCTAATGGTAAAGCAACTGCTCGCGATAAGTGGGAAATCTGGGTTCAAGTTGCAATCTACACCTCATGTAGATTGTGAAAGAATGGTCAATGATATTATTAACCAATTCTTGTCATATAAGTTCTGAGTTTCGATCTGATGTTGGTAATAGCTGAAACGATGTTATAAATAATGAAACTTCCTGGCAGATTAAAACTGTGTGCCCGACCGAGACTCGAACTCGGGACCTTTGCCTTTCGCGGGCAAGTGCTCTACCAACTGAGCTACCGAAGCACAACTCACGCCCGGTACTCACAGCTTTACTTCTGCCAGTACCTCGTCTCCTACCTTCCAAACTTTACAGAAGCTCTCCTGCGAACTTGCAGAACTAGCACTCCTGAAAGAAAGGATATGGCGGAGACATGGCTTAGCCACAGCCTGGGGGATGTTTCCAGAATGAGATTTTCACTCTGCAGCGGAGTTTGCGCTGATATGAAACTTCCTGGCAGATTAAAACTTTGTGCCCGACCGAGACTCGAACTCGGGACCTTTGCCTTTCGCGGGCAAGTGCTCTACCAACTGAGCTACCGAAGCACGACTCACGCCCAGTACTCACAGCTTTACTTCTGCCAGTACCTCGTCTCCTACCTTCCAAACTTTACAGAAGCTCTCCTGCGAAACTTGCAGAACTAGCACTCCTGATAGAAAAGATATGGCGGAGACATGGCTTAGCCACAGCCTGAGGGATGTTTCCAGAATGAGAGCACTTGCCCGCGAAAGGCAAAGGTCCCGAGTTCGAGTCTCGGTCGGGCACACAGTTTTAATCTGCCAGGAAGTTTCATATCAGCGCACACTCCGCTGTAGAGTGAAAATCTCATTCTGGATGTTATAAATAATGCTTACATTAAGCAATCTTGACAGTTTTATTCAGAAAATATTCACGATTGCAGACTCAGAAAAAATTTATTTCATTTATTAATAACGAAATACATTATTCAAAATTCTGAAGGGGGCAAGCATACAGGGCAACTAAAGAGTGATAATGAAACAATGGCAGAAGTGGGTGAAATGAAAGATGAAAACTACATTTTCAATGAAACTATGTTATAGACTGTGGTACCGTAGCCAGTCGATAACACACAGGGGGCAATTGCTCAGGGTTCAGAGGTTGGCACTAGAGGTTCTGCTGTTGTCCGACAGCGTCAGGTGCCACCTGACCGCCGGCTGCACGAGTGCCGCACCCCCTGAGCTGAGGCACCATTGACACCACATGGATAAAGGACTGCCTGACTGCAGCTTTATCCAGTTCTTACCCTATTGTCAAGTAGCCCCAATTAGCAGCAGTCAAGGATCATCAAAGTGCAGTCACAACTTTCTCTACAAGAGCAGTACATCAGAACTGGCCTCAAGACTTGTATTGTGAATTGTTAAACATTCAACTTATCCTGGCATTGTCAAGGACATAAATAAGGATTTCATCAAAGATTTTTTGAGTATATTACAATACTTCTCTCGGAGCTTGTGTTCTCTCATTCTTTTGATTTTTGCCTCGCAACCCAGACGAGAGAACTTTTGGCAAGCAGATTTTACTTCACAGACCTTTCGCACCCGATACAGAAAAACCATGTAAAAAAAAAAAACAACATCATGGCGATGAGACAAGTTGATTGAAATTGTAAGTATGATTTTAGGATAAATATTACGAAAGTTGAAACTGTTTTAACTACAACAGATTATAAATCCTCTACAGTTACAAGTAATACAAAACACAGTATTAGTTTCCCATACCCTTACCTCCTACTCCTAGTGTATGAGTACCCACAATTTAGTATTTCATTGACCTCGGCAGCCAGAGACTGTCGTCATGTGCATACGAGTTGCTTTTGTGTGTGTGTGTGTGTGTGTGTGTGTGTGTGTGTGTGTTCTAATTCCAATGAAGACCTCTTTGGCCAAAATCTTACCAAAATCTTACTTTTTTGAGTCTTTCTGTTGTGCCTATCTGTGACTCACTATCTCTACTATATGGCGAGTAGCAACTATCCTTTACATAATCTTGTCATTAAAATGTATATAAATTTTGCGTAAGCTTTGCCACACTGAAAAATCAGATGTAGGTATGCTCAGTGAACTTTGGTAACTTGTATAAAACTGTGAGATTACTTTTGTAAGAAGCCGCGAAATGACTATGGTAATTTTAACCTTCACCTAGTAACTTCTACATGTGTGCAATTAGCTTTAAACTGGAATTATAATCATTATTTAAGAGTCTAATATGGATTCAGTAGTCTGTATTGTCACAGAAAATATTTAATGTCAAATGTTAGAGTGTGTGTGGTGTTTTGTCAGTGTCTTTGATCTCTGATCAGTGTTGGTGAGAGTGCTTTTGTTGAGTGGCTGTGCAGCCACATGAATTAAATAAATACTTTAACTTTTCACTATGCTTAGATTATTTGACTGCATTTTGTTGTTTGATTTTGTGCAGCTACACACACTTTACTTAATAAATATTTATTTGATTTAAAATTAAACACACAGGATTTGTCAACATCATTAATCCTACAGGACTTAGCCAGTCCTTTTTTAAAATTATTTGTATGTTTTATGTGCTAATTTGTCTACCTGCCGTGCATGTTAGTTCTACGTTTCTGAGGTTTTGGGTAGGTGCGCCAGCTCCTGATTGAATCCATGTAGTGGATTAATGATGAGAACCTGTATGCCATCTAGAAGTGACTTTTACACAGTTTCCCACATCTGACTAGGTGAATATTGGGCTGGCACCCAAGTCCTACCTAAGATATATGATTCACAAACATTTAGAAAATGTTCACACACTTCCCCATGGATAAAACACTACACACAGACTGTTGGGGTACACATATTATCTCCCCAGGAAGGGATGGGCATCTGGCTGCACTTTAAATTAACTGTAACACTTCCGAGCATATAGTCATTCCGAATCTGGGCAGATGTGAGGCAAAGGCAAAGGCCAAAGCAAAAGCAGCAAAATAAGATTACGTCATGACTTGGCTATTTAGTTAACAGCATGAAGGATTAATTCTGTATTAAATATACAGGCTTTAAAGCATTTATACACAACCAATCACCCAATCACTTTGATAACAACAAGGCAAGCCAATATATTAGATTGTGCATTGCCCACATCGATTGCTGCCTACAAAACCACCGTTGCACTCATAGGTTGTTGACACTTGCTAGGACATCAAACAATTGTCAATGTGATAATGGAGGGGAGGGAAGTGTGTGTGTGTGTGTGTGTGTGTGTGTGTGTGTGGATCGGGGATTTTAGAGGGAGACCAATGATTCATTAGAGTAAGCAGGTTCAAACGTATGTACACTGCAGTAGTTACTCAGAGACCAAAAGTCTTGCACAGGACAAATTGACACGGAGGGAGAGCTGTGTCGAACTAGTCTTTAAAATGAAGCCAACAACAACAGTACACATAATAACCACTCCAAAAAGTGTTATCGTCTTACTTTGTGAATTCTCCTGTCATTTCTTTTGAAAATATCCAGTTAGCAACAGCTGAACACTCAATTATTTGTGTCTTCAACATCTTGTCTATTAAAACCACCATCATCTGTTGGTGATTCTGCCACAAATCAAACATATTTCGCAGAATACATATCTGAGCTGCTTCAGAGTCTGCCAAAACCTGAAACAAAAATGATATGTTGTGTAAAATGATACAAGTGATTTAAACAACTTAACTATGAGAAACAACAAGCAAAAACAAGGAAAGGCACAAACTTGGGTAATCTACTAGCCTTTTCTAATTTGACATGTTCACACTCATATAACCAGCACACATCCCTGCACAGAGGATGTCCATATATTTTGTGTGTTTGTGTGTGTGTGTGTGTGTGTGTGTGTGTGTGTGTGTGTGAGAGAGAGAGAGAGAGAGAGAGAGAGAGAGAGAGAGAGAGAGAGAGAGATAGAGAGATTGAACTGGAAACAAATTTGTGTTATTACATGTTTATGCACTATGTATCAATCAGCTACAGGGGAATGGCTGCCTTTGATCATACTGTTTACCTTTTCCATTCTGGAAAATCCATTTCTGTAATGAATTGAGAGAAATATGTACACAGTGTACTTGGGAGTGCACAAACATGATGTGACATACAACAATCCGTTGTTTTATAGTTATGAAACATTCCACTAGGCACTGTCAGATCAGTATTTTCTTCGCCAGTTGCCATGTGTTATCTGTATCAAATAACTACTGTTGCCTGAGATTCTTCCATATGTACAACATAACATGTGGGTGTATGGGAAAAGACAGTTAAGAAAACAGTTATCACCAAATACAACCTCAGAAACCGACAGTCTATTACATTGATAACATGATCCTTATGCACATTTCAGACAGCAAACATCTATTACTTGTCCTCACAATAACTATTCCTTTAGTTTTTCATTATTGTATTGGTGGTGGAGCAACACCATAAAAAAAAACCGTGTAATCAATTTATATGATGGCCCCATTTCTGCCACACAGTTGTGAACATAGCTGGTAATATCTGACTAGCCTTAATACCATGTAGGTATGGAAGCCAGCTGCTGTTCCTATGAGATGCATTAGGTATATTCTGGTGGTGAGATTTGATTTTCTGATGATTAGAGAAGAACTATTCATGTCCTAAGATAAAGAATTTTTATCTTCTATTTTTCTGTCAGCCATGGCCCTGGAGTCGAGGTTTTGTACTAGGTAAACAATCATTAATGTTATGGTTCTTCATACTCCTGAGACCTAAAAATGATATTTCAAGAAACAAATAAGAAACTAATCAAAGTTCATTAATGTCCTTTTTATACACTCTGCACCATTACAATCATATCATCTTATAAACAGTCTAAATGCTGTACAGACATTAGTTGTTTCTCAAGATCCACAAGATTACCAATCATACTACTAAAAAATTGAGCAGCACCAAACAATATACCACATTTACCTGACTATGAGATGAAGTTTTCTCCTAAATTAATTATCTGGAAAATATACAGTCATCTTATATTCCAAGATTAAAGTATTGGTACTGAGTTTCATATTTTTATGTTGTATAATAGATTAATATTTTGAGGAATTCATAAGGGTTGGAACACAATCAGTGACAGCAGCTTGTCTGAGAAGTACAAGGGCGGATCAAATATAAATGGGATTTTATTTTTTATTTAAATTCATTTACTGAAAAACTCAAGGCAATAATAATTTATTTTTCCAAATAGTCTCCTGCTTTGGAAAAGCATTTGTCCTAGCGTATGGGCAGCTTTTTGATGCTCTCATCATAAAAAGAACTGGGTCACGTCACCAGCCGGTTGCGCACAAAGTCTTTCACACTCTCGTCATCTTCAAATCGTTGCCCTCCTTGAGGTTCTTTAAGCGGTCTGAATAAATGGAAATCGCAGGATGATAAGTCCAGGCTGTAAGAAGGATGATCAAACGTAGTCCAGGAGGAAGATGACCTGTCGAATCGACTGATCTCATCTTTTGTGGCGATATGCAACTCTTTTGTTGTTCAACAGTTCACAGTAGTAAGCAGTATTGATTGTGTGTCACTCGTGCAAAAAAATCAATCAGCAAAATGCCTCGCTGATCGGAAAAAAAAAAAAAAAATGGTTGAAAGAACCTTACCAGTTGACAGTCGAATCCTGGCTTTCATTGGTGCTGCCTCCCCTTACTGGCTTGTTTGGATTCTGGAATGTAGTGGTGAACCCATGTTTCATTGCAGGTGACGATCCGACTCAAAAATGCATCACCTTCAACCACAAACCTTGCTGTAAGCCTCTGCCAGACCTCCAAACGTCTCAACTTCAGATTTTCGGTCAAAAGTTTAGGGACCCATCTGGAACACACTTTACGGAACTGTAGGTTGTATGTGATGATTGCTTGACAGCTCCCATAACTGATTCCGACTTTTTGTGCAATTTCTGATATTCTCGCCCATCGATCGTCATCAATAATGTCTTTAACTGCATGAATGATTTTGTCTGCAATGCTGGTCTGAGAACAGCGAGCGTGTTGCTGATTTTTCCCATGTTCTAGTCCTTCCTTGAAAATTTTATGCCAGGCAAACACATACGTCCTCAATAATGTTTCATCACCGAACTGTGCAGTCAATCTTTGGCAAATTTCCACCACTGTAACTCCTTCACGAGCATGCACCTGTTGCTCAGACATTGTGAGTGTTACTGGTGAAACAGCGGCGAGTATCTAACAGCATGCTCTCCTCACTTCTAATGGTCCCACCTAAGGATAGCAGAAGTGCGGGGCCAGTCCTGCCAACTGTTGATGTTCAGGAACAAAAAAACTGTTTATATTTGATCCCCCCTTGTAGGATGCATGTGTGGAGGGGAGTGGTGAGGGGTCAGCAAATTTTGCTGTGCTGCCAACCATGGGAATGTACACCATATACCCTGCCTTTTTATGAACTTCTACCACATTTAAATTGCAGTCTGCCTGAAGCCATTTGTGATATGAATTGAAGTTACTTTAAAACTGGACAAACACTGAACAATAATAACCATTTCTGACAGAGATGGTAAATATCTATATATGAGAAAGTGGCACATGCATGATAGAAACAAAAGAGAGTATGTCAGGTGCTGGATCTATGGAGTCAATCAGAGAACAGCAGCTGGGTAACATGTCTGGAAGCAGGATGGTGATGGTGGTGGTCGTGATGATGATGATTAAAAATAGTGATACCACAGATGACTGACTTCAATAGTAAGCAGAAACCAAGTGAAGATAAAAATCAGCATAAACCTTTCTTGTTTACTTTATTCCTCCTTGCTTTATGAAAATGCAGAAATCAATAAACAGCAAAAGTTTAGAATAGGTATAATGTTAACTTTTTTTAGGTAGATACTTTATATCAATAAAACAGTCTCCAATTTTGATTAGCCAGAATACGTTAAAATAACAATTTCCTCAAGGAGCCTCCTAAAAAGGGATCTTCATACATTCAGGGTCGTCATATACTCATGGTACATTTGTATGAAACAATGAGCTAGCACTGGAAAAACATAGAATGGACGTAAATTAAATGAAACACTGTTATGATGATAAACAACAGAAAAGTTTGTATGACTGTATGTTACTCTTTACATTGTTGTTGTTGTTTTGGTCATCAACCCTAAGCTTGGTTTGATGCAGTTTTCCATTCTATTCACTTGCCAACTATTCTCTTCATTTCAGGATAGCTGCTGAATCCTATATCATCAATGATTTGCCTATGTACTCATACCTAGGTCTGACCCAGTCATTTTTTCCTCCCACCATTTCAACAACAGTATTCAGCAACGAACGACTCATCTCGCAATTTGTGCCCAACCACTCTCTCTCTTTGATTTATTTATTATTTACTATACTTATGTTTTTAAATTGTCATTTGGTGTTTGTGTGATTTAGCCAGCATTACATTATGTAAGTGATGAATCTGATAGCTAAAACAAAATTGAAGAGATATACATAGTACAGGGTACAGGCCTTCATGATAATACATCCAATGACATATGCAGGTTACAATCTTCTAAAAAATTCATGAAGACTTTGTAAATTGTTGCACTTTCTGATGTGAACAGTGGTGATTCTAAGGGAACTGGCTTTTTGATGAGCATATTCAATCCATTGATCAATTACATAGTGCCAATATCACTTTAAACATTAGCATAAATGGCCAGTTTCCTATGCTCAACATTCTTCTAAGTGGCCAATCTCCAAAGTGTTAAATTGGCCTTGATCAATTTAATTCATCTTACTCTGTCTCTCCCTCTTGCCCTTGGACGTGGTTTCTATTGTTTTTTCCATTCTCTTCACATGTCTAAACCATTTTAACCTGATCTCAATTCAATCATTCAACTTTTTTACTCTGACTGACTTCCAAACACTTCATTCTTTTTTTAACAGGCTCCTGTAACACCACATTTCAAATGTACCTAGTCATTTCATTACTGCCCTCCCCATGTTTCACACATATACACATCTGTGCTTCAAACATAGCTTTTAGGAATATTTTTCTGGTCTCAAGATTTATAGTTTTTTTCTTAGGAGAAGAAAAACTTCTTAGCCAAGATCACAATAAATACTGTATTGTGGATGAATGGTTTCGGTATAACTATGTTACCGTTATCAGATCTGTAATAACATTACAAAAGGTGTTACAACCTATTGTACAACTAATGCCAAATTAACCCATAGATGAATCAATGACAACATATCTTCATGCAGGTTATGATAAACATTTTGTGCCAGATATACACAAAATCTTTGCATTAAATCTCCAGATGCACAACATATGACATGAATGATGTATTGGCATGTCAAAAATAAAAGTTAAAATTACTATGTACACAAATCACCACAACATTGCTTCCATATGACCACATGTCATGCCTACTAGGGCGCCACAAGAACTGACTGTCAACAGCCAATGCATGAGATGAACTGCCACCAAGTATGAGAGGTGTCACTGCAGTGGATAGTTTCTACCATTAAAAGTCAAATATGTAATTTAAAACCAAGCATGATTCCAAATATAAAAAGTTCTGAAATGCCAAAAAACTTCTTGATTATTTCTCCAAAACAAAACATAGTTAAGACATCCCATACATCATATATACAATAAACACATCATATCATTACAAAACTGCAAGTACTCGCATGACAGCATAGTTAAGCAAGTGCCAACATTATAAAAAGAACTTAGATGAAAGCCAAAATACTTTTAGGAACTTATTAAAATAAGTGGTGTTCAACCCAAAGTCTGGAGCTAGTGCAACTAATATTAAAATTATATTATCATGGAGCATGACACCATGCTTAGAGCACGGAAAAATTAGGCAATGTGATTACCCATATCAGGCCCATAATTACTTTGGGGCATGCCAACAGAAAGCGACCAAAAGCAGTTACAGTTTGCTTCTTAGATTGAGCACATGGACATCTGTAGCCAAATAATACTGAACAACAAACAAAATGTGATCCCGTATTACAGCCTACGAAAGCTCATTCATTTCATTATATGAATATAATTTAAAAACTAATAGATAACAATGCCTAGGAATATTGTCATGTAGCCAACTATCTGTCTTCATCCATTAACCTACACAAAGGCAATCCAGTATGGATGGAACTTTGAATAACTCACAGGACACCCCAGAGATCTAGCATGGGCTCAAATAATGAATACTAAAATACTTGGAAGCTACCTTTATTAAATACTGTGTTTTATTGCAATCTTGGGGCTAAGAAGTTTTCCTTCTCCTAAAGCCCCTTCAACACAGTACGAGTAAACTAAGTAATTTATATTCTTATGTGTTGGCAGCTGTTTATTTTTATAGCAACCATTCTGCCTTGTGAAATCATTGCTACTTTCTTTCTTGCATTTCCTTCTTTATATTATATTTCTGAGATAGCAAAATTCATCACTTCAAGAGATTGCAGCCCTAGTTTAAAATTTAGCTATCGAGTATGTCCACTTGCTGCACACCATCCTCATAGTTTTGTTTTTGCTTACGTGCATACTGTAGCTGACAACGACCACACTTTCTATTTCATTAAGCAGCCAGCTAATTCTTGATAACTTTGGCAACCACTGTTTACAATCGCCATAAAGCAATTTTTTGCCCACGACAGACAACTCCTGCAATGCATGATAAACCATTAGTTTCCTCACTGTAAAATGTAAAAATTAAATATCAGCAAAACAATGAGAAGTCCTCCATTATACCTTCCCCGATTCTGACCTTTGGCACACTTCCGTCAATATCGACTATTTCAGTTTGGTTCACATAAAAAGAAAATGGATTACCATTCTATCCGTGTAGTTTATAGCGCACTGCCTAAGAATGGAAAACATTTTACTTCAATCCCCATTATAAAAACCCTTCTCCAAATTTATCCGCAAACTATGTTTCCCTATTTTTCTTAAATCTGTCATCTACTAGTAGCTGGAGGACTAAAATTTTTCATCGACTGCCCCTACTTCTAAAATTAAACCTGCCCTCTCCTAACCCACTTTCAATTTTCTCTTCCATTTTGGAAGAGAATTTAAGAATTTTTTGTACTTGTAGTACAGGGTGGCACAGGGAAAATGGAAATTTTGAAGTAATGTAATTGGCACAAACAAACACAGGAAAAATACTTTTTACTGGTGAAAGTGCATGTATAAAGTATGCCATTTATGTTTTCATTACAAACTGTCTCTGTTCTTAAAGATAAGCTCCCTTTTGGCATTCAACTTATAACAGCCCATTATGGAAACTGCAGAATGCTCAGTGTGGCATCCCTCAGGGAATGACAGTGATTTTGTCTTGAATCTTCTGGTTCAGTTCACGGACAGTTGCAGTGTGTGTGTACTTTACAATGTCCCTGTAGGAAGACATCACACGCACTAAGATCAGAGGATCTCGCAGGCCATCGAATGTCACCACTATGTGAAATTATGCACTTTCCACACAATTCGTGAACATCTTCCATTAACTGTTGAGGAATACGTGGCACAGCTTCATTCATTTGAACACAAGTGTTTTTGATGCTAAGCTCAAGCAGTGTAATGAATGTTTCAAGCATACCAAACAGCAACTGGATGTTACTGTTGTTGTGTTGCCATCCTCACATTCAAAAATGTAAGGGCCAATGACACCATGACACGATATGGCAGACCACACAGTCGTCTTGGCAATATGTAATGGACGCTTATTAAACTCACAAGGATTTTCCCGTGTTCTGTAGCAGAAATATGATTTATTAATTTAGTATCTATACAGGGGTGACAATGCCACTTCACTACACAGTCAGTAAGGATACTTCACGGGCCAACAGTGATTTGATAATAGCCAGGGAACAGAACCCCATGCAAGGGAAATGAACTAGCCATGTGAGTTGATCTACAGGAAGCAGAGCGTCCGAATCTGTGTCGAAATGAGCAATGGAGAACTCGAGAACGCAACTGGCATGGACAGCTAATGGCTAAACACTCAGCACGATTCGCTACGTGAGGGTGGCCGTGGCTGAAATCCAGGTAAGCAATGGCCCACATGGCGTACTGCTATTTTTTTGAACGCGAGGATGGCACTACAACAACAGTAATGTCCGCACACTATGTTGATATGCTTGAAAAATTCGTTACATTGAGACAGCTTGATCTTAACACTGAAAACACGTGTTCAGATGTATGGAGCTGTGCCATGAATTGCTCAACAGTCCATGGGAGCTGTTCACGAATTGTGTGGTAAGTGCATCATTTCACATAATGGTCACATCCCTTGGCCTGCAAGATCCTCTGATCTTAGTGCGTGTGATTTCTTCCTGTGGGAATATCTTAAAACCAATGTATTCCACGAACAAAGTTTAGCACATAAAATCCTTCGCCCACAGATCTGTCCATCCTATGTGTCGTGTGTCCTTGCTGGCAGGTTTCTGCAGTCTCCTGCTGCATTACCCATACCAGCTCTTATGCCTCCATTGTGATGTCCGCTGGTGGGGATACTAAAGTTAACATATCTGTTAAGATGGAAGGATGCTTCATCTGACAACAGTAGATTATGAAAATTAGTGTCCTCTTTGAGTTTAGCCAACACCCATTCGCTTAACTCCCTATACGACACAGGGTCCTGTGGATTTAATTGCTGTACAATTTGTAACTTACACAGGTGCAACTTTAATTTGTGAAGTATTCTTCATATGATATGGCACCTAGTCTCTAGTGCAGATGCTTATTGTTAAATGGAGTAGTGAGGGCTCCTCTTGGTGGAAACTCGAACAGCTGCAATATTCTCTGGGGTAAGTATCATTCACAAATCACACCAGGTGACTCCTTTTTCAAGGCTGAACCAGTGTCTTCAAAATACATACCCATGTTGCAAGTGCATGAGTACATGGGCACATCTGTGACATCCTAACTGGTAATGCTGTTGAAATACCCTTTGCACAGCAATCACACCATCATTCTGCATGTAAAACACTCTCACAGAAACCATCACTCAACCGCTGCATGGTTACTAAATGGCAATGTGTTCACAACTACTACACACTGGTTCCAAACATCTGCCGGCACTACAGTGTAGAGAACAGTAATGTTCAAAATTTTCCATTTCCCTGCACCATCCTGTATTAGACTGAGCGTGCAATAATATTAATATATGTCAACTCTTGCATCTTCTAAAGTGTAATTATTACATTATTTCCAAATTCTAATAGAATTTCACTAGAATCCTAAATTTTATTCACGAGCTTTTCTAGTTTTTGCCCTGCTTTTAGGTCTGATGCCTGCAAGAGTTCACTATTTGTTCACAAATACCTGAACATTTGATTCTTTCAAGATTCTGAAAATCATTTTGAAGTTCAGAGAACAGCACTACATCTTCCCTATTATCTGCTTGCACTGTCTCTTCCCTATTATCCTCTTGCACTGTGTTTTCATTTTTAATTCACCTAACTTATTCTAAGCTTCTCTAAGCATTGTTCCCACCCATCACCTAATTTTCTGCTTCCATTACTCAATTTCATTTTTCTGACTCTTACCAGTGTGCTCCCTAATGACTCGTTATTAATACATGTGCAGCATCTGTATTACCCCGTTTCGATGTTCACATACATCCATCCTACATCAATTCTTTTTGATTTTTATACACTTTGGCTAATTTCATTTGAGTGCCTCTAATCTTGCCGTTTCCTTTCGATATTTTTCATTATCATTATTTGTTTATTATTATCAATATCCATGGCTGCCTCCTTTTTGCCTTGCTCAATATCAATAACTTCTCTACTGCTTCTTTTACACATCACCTGTTGTCAACAAGAGTAACTGCTCAAAGTGTCAGTATTCTTAAACTTACCTAGGCTCCAATATTTCACTCCCTCCAATTTCAATTGGTTCTCTGAATTATACTTCCTTTTATGAGAGAGCTTGTCTTACCTTTGTAAGATAAAAGATAAGCACAGAACACTAGTTATGTGGTAATTACAACATACAACAGCACCAGCACAAAGAATATTACAGAATTTCAAGTTTAAAATGCCAGGAATTTTGTCACCGTCAGGAACAGTGGAAAGAATACATAGAGAAAAAGAACTTGTAGAAGATTATAACATAAAATTTTACACCACTCTAGGCCAATTTAGATGCAACAGGATGGAAAGCTATTGAAACTCCTTTTACTTTTTGATAATTTTTGCTGAAATTTCAAAATAGATTATTATTTACTACACAGGAATTGTTTGATATCATCTTGATAGCTATTTTGAACAGAATATATTAAGCAGTGCTTGAGTAATGAGGCTGATTCACATTTTGCAGAAAAATCTTTTCTACCAGTTTACCAAACAAATTTTAAACAATTTCTTATCAATTCATCTGTAAGTTTGGGTTCCATAACATTTTTTCTGAAAATATTTTCAATTATATAGTATCAAATAAAAAGTTGTAAATACATTGGCAAATGTGTCCATTCATAAAACATGGCGTATTTTCTCCTCTTTGATACGACATGAATACTTCTGAAAGGGAAAAAAGAACCAGTAAACAATTATTTACCTTAAATACATTATGAAATTTTGACAGGGCAGCAAATGAATGTGAGAAACTCTTCGAGCCCAGATTAAGTAATGTTTGCACAAAGACATCAATCTTCAGAGGATTAAATCTCGATTCGCTATCTTCTTCTGGGCATGGATTTGGCAGATCCTTTAGTACATTCAGAACATCCTCAGGGGTACATTTCTGTCGAATAGAGACTACCAGCTGATGAGCAGCCGTGGTCCCAGGCAGCGACGCTGTGAAATAATGCAAACTCAGATCACTGATATCAGGTTTTCAACAACTTCTAGCCTGGTCAGTCTGCTGAAATATATCACTCAATTTGTTCAAATTAACCAGATTATATTTGCTTCTCTATAGCTTCATAGTCATGAGTAAAATATGCAAAGCATGGAGTATATGAGCATTATTCATAAAGTTCAGCCGGAGAACCACCTTTGGATTGAGTTTGTCAACAACATTGGAAATTAACAACACAAAAGTGAGTGTGATCAAAGCACATATTGTGAAATTCTTATCATTCAATCTATCTCTAATAACCTCATTGCCACTAATCTTCTTTCTTTCTTCTTATCATTCAGCTAATTTAATCACGAAAGTAGTAAATGGCAGACACCAATAAGTGGAAAGGAAACTACAGTGTTCATGTCCTTGCATCCTGCAGTAGCATGCAAATTTCATGTTGTTAAAAGCATAGTTACTATATCACACTGCAACTTTTCCATTCCAAATAGTTTCCCAATGCCGTACAATTCAACCAAAATTAGTGTACACATGTTCAAAATATTTTTCACATAATAAAAGGAAATACCTAAGGAGATTGTATATTTATTAACATTTCTGTGATACATTTCGACCCATTGCTTTATTTATGTGTCAGTGAAAAACTAAAAAAAGTTTACTTTATCATCCTGTTTATTATTATTAATCAGCATTCATATAACTCAGGTACTGATAAAAAAATGAAATTTTCACAAAGATTTAGACAGAATAAACCTCAGTAGTTCATCAAAACATGCATTGTCTCCCAGCATCCCAAATCACTGGCTGAATGGTATGAGGTACAGCAGGAAATATGTGCCTGCGGAGAAGCTCCTTACTGTCAACAAATTTGGAATATTTCAGGTCAGTGCTCTTACAGCAAGAAAAATGAGCCTGGCACTTCACTTAAGTGATAAACATCACAGGAAAAGTGAGCAACAGAGCGCATCACATCAAGATGAGTGAAAGTTTCACAGTGTGGCAGTTGGCCACAGAGTTTCCTCAGAGAAACATGAGCTCACAAGTTCCAGGTTTTCTTCACTTTTTATTTGTAAGTACTTACATAAAAACAGTGTTTGAGTATACCTTAGTGGGACAAATAGCAAGGGGTTATGTAACTTTCAGACTGATCTTGATTTTTTTTAAATGTATACAACTAATTTGCCAGCAGATGAAATTTTGGGGATAACATAGTTTTATGGCAAGATAAGTTATTCAATAGCAACCAGCCACTAAATTGGTAACATTAATCTGGTACTTGACAGCTGTTCTAAAACGTATCTTCAGTGCGGTATCCAATGAATCTTTATGTGGTCTCTCAAATATGATGTAGGCAGGGCCTGTTCATCATAAAAGCAAGTGAAATTAATTCTCAGTGTGCAATAACTTAACCAATGCATTCTAGGCAGCATGTGGTGCCACAAACAAAATGTTTCTTTACTCCTTCAACACTTAATTATATATTTAATTAAACACCTAGCAATGTAACACACATTCAATCTTCTTGAGGAAATTTAGTTTATGAAACAGAGAGACTTGAGCAAAGTTGACTATAAAATGTGTAGCATTCTCATTCTGGTTCCAGTCACATGTTTAAAACACGTGAGAATATGCCAAAGATAATTACAGTTTGAAGTGATATGAATGATTTTGGCAAATTTTGTTCTGGCAATGTACAACAGGATGCACATTTAGTAATTCCTCCCTCTCACCTACACATACTAGTTTCTTTGTCTTTCAAGTGTGAGCTTCTTTCTGACCTAGTAGTTTTCTTTGATATTAACATCACTTAAAATTTACTGCAAAGACAAAATAAACCCCATCCAAGCAAAGTTGTCTTATCCATGTACATTTTTCCCAGGTCTTTAATAGCTCTCCACTGTCTATCAAAGCTCACATCACAAGTCTCAAAATATTGGTGTTTGAATTTTCTCGTGGATTCAATGCAATCCTGCAATCCACTCCACTGCCCTTTCAAGAGTCTTAAAACTAAACAGAACAATAACACAACTAGTGGACTCTTGTCCCTACCCCACCCTCCCATTGCAAACTTTAGTCAAGATTATGAATAACTTAAATTTCTTCCTGTTTCAAGATATAGTGATTTCTTTGATCCTCCCGCCCTTTTGCTTTCAGTTCAACAGTGTTTTCAAAATTGTCAACAAAATTTTCCATTGTTTTATAATGGCTCTTTGTGCCAAATCTGTTCATAAACGACACACACAATACAAAAAGTACAATGTTACTATGTATTTGTGAAGTAAATGATACAAGACACAAATAAGCTATCTTTTAACATACTATCTGTATATATTTTGAAACAGCGTAGATGTAGTGTGTGGCACATAGACACACATAACAGTACACAGTATTCACTAGCTTGCAGTCTCTGACTCTTCTTTTAGCATAAAGTAGACAGATTCACACACACAACCACACAAACACCCGAATGCACATGAGTGCCTTTGTGCGTTACATCAATCTTAGTACCGTGTTCTGTAACATGTGTCTACGTGCCACACAACAGTCAGCTAAAGGTGAGTGGTGTCTTTGCTTTACTTTACATACTGATCCATCCACAAATTTCCGTTATTGTTACAAATTTCTCTGTCACTTATATTTATTTGTTTATTCAACAATTTCAAAACACGATATAGAGGCAGCTCCTATTTTGATCTCTCAACACTTGTGCAATACTCCTTTGATCTTTTCAAATATGACACTACGAAAATTGTGGGCAGAGGGTGACAAATTATCCCTTCTTTTTGCATTTCTAAGCAGTACTTAAGTAATAACACAGATCTCCTCACACACGATTGAATCAGAGAACTGTTACCAGGTACAATCCAGCATGTTACTCTTCACTGAATACGTTCATGAAAAACCATTGAAATGAGAGATGTGGTCCAATGAAACATAATATGAGGATGTTCTCAGTACATACAAAAAATTTATAAGTCAATCATGCAAAGTGGATAGTAATGTTTGCTGCCTATGTTGTTTATACCAAGGTCATCACTGTGGATATTGGTTAATAGCATTTCACCCTTAATGAAATACAACTGTTATAAAAAAATTAAAAGAATAAATTGTGTAATATTTGATTTCAGTATTAGTATTGAACATTACATTTTCAGACATAAAGTGAATATCTAGAGGTAACATAGCAAAAAAATAACAGAACAGAAATTAATATCTGCGATTTATGAAAATCTTTACAGGGGTCACAACGACCTACTATATAGTGCTCTTGAAGGGTTTGGAGTTCTCACCAATATGGTCAGAACAAATGAGTTGATGGATATGAAAGACATGGTCAGGTTTGTATTGGTTCATTTAGCCTACAAAAGATAGCTGCAGATATGCTCAGGGAATTTAAATGAGCACTGCAAGAAGAAAAGCAACATTGCCATAGTAAAAAGACTGGTGGTTTTATCAGTATGTCAGTTAGATAGGAAAAGGGTTCAGATGCCTCTATGATGGACCTCATGTAAAGAAATATTTTACGAGAAGACACAGTAGATTAGGACACTTATGGAGGTATTCGTATGAATATGAAATGGTATCCAAAAGTACTCGAAGTTTGAATTTTGTGCACAAATGCTTACAAATGCACTGAAATACTGCTAGGTGTCTTCCCATACATCATTCTTGAATCAGTATGGCAAGTGGCTGTAAGATGAGAGTTTTGGTTAGTTGTCGGTGAGCAAACTTCCATAAATGAACAAAATTTGGCTTACTATGATGACCATTCCAGCTGACCTTCAACTGGAAGACTAGAAAATGTTCAGAAAGGGAAGCATCCGAGTCTCCAGAATCATAGACGGACCTTCAAAGACCTCTGCAACACTTTGGGAATAAGTTAAGGTACATACGAACATATTCTGTCAGACTAATCGACGATGAGAAGCACTGCAGTGAAATTTCTGCCATAACTGTTGCAAGATGATCAGAAGCAACATCACATGGAAGTCTGCAGGGAACAGGGAACTTGAACTACATCAAGATAATTCAAACTTTCTTTCAAATGTTACTGCAATAGTCATCCTTCACCTCAGTCAAAAAGAGCTCAATAAGCCAGTAAGTCAAGAGTAAAATTACGCCCTTGTTGACACACACACACACACACACACACACACACACACACACACACACACACACATATTGGGTTGTTCACAAAGGGTTTATGAAATGATAACTAAAGAGTTCTATCACGATGCTGCTAAGTTTGAGAGAGGACAAGAGGATAATACTTCCACAGAGTGGCATACAAATGATGATGTACTCCACCATGACAATGCCTGACCACATACAAGCTACATTATTCAGAAAGTTTTGACAAAAACCAGATGACTACTTCTTCTTATCCAAGATCAAAATAAGTTGAAGAGGCAAAGATTTGATACAATGGAAGAAATTAAAGTGGAATTGTGAAATGTTCAAAACATCATATCAATAAAAGATGTCCAGAATGCATTTCAAAAGAGGCAAAATGTTGGGAGGCATATATTCACTTCCAAGGTGGCCATTCTGAGGACGATGGTGCAAAATAAGATCTAAGTAAGACATTATTTTAATTAATATACTTCACGAACTTCTCGATACCACCTTGATTATGAAAATACTTTCTTGTTGTGGATAGTAATTATCTTTTTCCACTGCATAAAACAGGTACCTAATGGACTACATAATTGAAACACCACCTTTTATTCCTTGTTTTAGTCTCTTTCACGTACTGCTGCTGCATGCACTATACTACACCTTTCCTGTGTCAGGAAGGTCTATACATTTTCAGTTATTTCCTGTTAGAGCATATAATTGTGAATATGAGACAATAATCACATTTCCATGGTTTACAAACACATTGGTATCACAGTCTTTGTCTTGACTGTTATGAATTACTATTCCAACAAATTTTTCAAACATAAGAATGTTTTCTTAATAGTTCTTAAATTATTCTGTATGATTACTCTTAAAGACGGATGAAGTTAATTTCTTCTTTCAGTCTCTTGTGGTTTACTTTGTAGTATCACCAAATTCTCCTACTCTCAGCATTCGCCTCATGCCATTATTGATACTGGTTTCCTTAAGTCTTCATGTGTTACAATGTACCACTTCGCCTCTTCACTTCGCCAGAACTGTTACAGCATGTGTGAAGTTACTAACAAAGTGTCCATAATTGCTTTGAAGCAGAATAAAAATCATGAAAACAGACAGGACATACTTCCCTGTGCCATAGAAGGGCGATACTCTCACAAGAAAAAATATAAAGTGTATAAATACAGTCAGGCTGGATGGGACATAATAACTTTTCAGTCACTGCAGAGTCTTAAATCCAAACTTGTCTTCTCAAACAAGATTAATACCATGTACATGTATCATGGACTGGGAGCAATGAGAAGCAATATTACACGCTAAATTGAAACAGCATGGAGCATTCAAATGTAGAGGGGGAAATGCCTTAAGGAGACGCATATTCAACTTCAACTTTAGCAGTAAATTCATCAGCTTCTCGATGAAAAGTTGCTCCGACATTAGTGGCAAGTAGCTCTTTGTCAAAAAACAAAATCTATGGACTTCATCATGGAATACCTAGGCAAAGAATTGAGGGAAAATTTCTGTGAGACAGAAATCCAGGTAACTTACTGGCAGATGTAAACTTATTCAATATGAAGGTGCAATATTTTCAGTTGTTGCTCACAGAAATTCAAAATATCTTAATGTACATCACAAAACATTGTTCTGCAGTCCTCCACATGGTCTGCAGGTAACTAAAGAGAAAGGCCTCGGGTGTGCAAGCACACAGCAACATGTAAAGCTGCGCAGAATGCATGGTCGCACAGTGGAACAAGCATTGTTCCCACCACGGTGGAATTAGTGCGTGCAGTGTGTGGAAAGATGCAAGAGCAGCTGACATGCAGCAGAATGGAGGTCATTACAAGAAGAAAATGTGTCAAAAAGAATTTCTTTCATTTTATTCCAAAGCGAATAACTCAAAATAAGATTTGCTTTTGTCATTACAGAGTCGCAACAAAAACTGCAGTAAAAAATCACATTCACTTGTCTTCTGCTTACATGCAAATGGCTTTTTCTTTCTAAATGATGTAATACTTTATATAGTTATTTGAATGCATTAATGATTAATTTTGGTTGCATTTACTTAAAAAGAACTACATAAAATATGATTTACCAGCCTATTAATCCAAAGGCACATAATGCCATAAAAATGAATTTTCATATCAATTATATATGAACACAGCATTACAAATTTAGTATACCTATCATTAACAGTTATAAATTGGTTTTACACTGGGCACAGTTCTGAGATACAAATAAAGAACAATTGAAAGACTGATCAACAAATGTAACTGCAATGAAAACTGGATGAATGTCTCATCTGGGCAGCGAGTACTGTTGCCATGTGCTGGAAGATTTCTGCTTGCCTTTATGCCCTTAAAAAGTTTTGAAACATATTTCCACAGTATATTAAATGTAAATCCGTGCAAACGCTCATTTTACCAAACCTCCACTAGCATGATGTAATGCAACATGGCACGAGTAGCGAAAACACAAGACAGTTAGAACTCACCTTCAACGCTTGTGTGCTTTACTCAGCAACATTCATAGATATGATCATGTCAGTATCTCAAACACCTAGTTATGGTCATTGTTGCCAGATGAGTTATGTGACTACCATATGCTAAGTGTACTTCACTGGCTCCTCATTGCACAATCAACCATGTACCTCACATCAAGGTCTAACACCTTTCATCTCATCATAACTGAAACAGAAGGTCCCACTTACCTAGTATCCTAGCTGTGCTCATCATAAAACATTACATTTGCAGACTCCTTCACTGTCACTGCTGCATGCCTCTGGAACATGCTGCGCTACACATTGCACACAATTCAATGCCCCAATACTTTAAAGAAGAAGTTAAGGCATTTCCTTTTGTCACAATTTTCCCAAAAATTAACATGTATGGCCAACTTGTCCTCTGTTAAATAGTGAAGCCAATGCTACTATCTTCTCCCAGTTAAGTGCCTTTCTCTATGAGCCATGTCACCTTCTCTTGCCCTATATTCATTAACTGTGTCTTACCACATTCCTCTTTCCCTCCATCCTCCACCCCTTTCTCTCACGCCCATTTCTCATAGCACTCATAATTTAAAAGCTCCCTTACTGTAATTTATAATTATTGTTGTACTTATCATGTAGGAATATTAACAGAGCACGTGTGTTTTTTCATCTGCACTTCTGCAATTTTTAATTTCTAAATGTAGTATAGGAGGAGGAGGAAATTAGTGTTTAACGTCCCGTCGACAACGAGGTCATTAGAGACGGAGCGCAAGTTCGGGTGAGGGAAGGATGGGGAAGGAAATCGGCCGTGCCCTTTCGAAGGAACCATCCCGGCATTTGCCTGAAGCGATTTAGGGAAATCACGGAAAACCTAAATCAGGATGGCCGGAGACGGGATTGAACCGTCGTCCTCCCGAATGCGAGTCCAGTGTGCTAACCACTGCGCCACCTCGCTCGGTAAATGTAGTATAGCATGCTTACCATAATGTAAATAAAAATAATCAATTTTTGAAAATTTAATTGGATATATAAAATAATCTACCCACCAAGTAGCAGCAGCAGAAAACACATATAAGGATACAGGAATTTGCAGGCTTTCAGAGCCAGTGGCTCCTCCTCCTGGCAGAAGGGTTGAAGGGGAAGGAAGGGGGCAAAGGGAAAGGACTGGCGAGGTTTAAGAAATGGGGAGAGCTCGGAAAAGTCACTCAGAAGCCCAGGTCAGGGAAGACCTACCTTCTGATCCCGTCTAGTCCTGGGCAACTTTTCCAAACTCTCCCCATTTTCTAAACCTCGTCAGTCCTTTTTCTTTGCTCTTCTTCATTCCCCTTCGACCCTTTTACTAGGACGAGCAGCCACTGTCTCCGAATGCTTGCAAATTCCAATATCTTTACTTGTGTGTTCTCCAGCTGCCACTTTGTGAGTAGATTTCTTTATATGTCCAGTTACACTATATTACTATGATAGCACTGTTGTAAGATGTGTACAATGCCTAGTTAGATGTAAGAGAAGGGCTGATGGCCCCAATCTTGCTATGTTAAATATACAAATAAATAACTCTTGGTAATCGAAACAAGGCCCCCGGAGTAGACAACATTCCATTAGAACTACTGACAGCCTTGGGAGAGCCAGTCCTGACAAAACTCTACCCTCTGGTGAGCAAGATGTATGAGACAGGCGAAATACCCTCAGACTTCAGGAAGAATATAATAATTCCAATCCCAAAGAAAGCGGGTGTTGACAGATGTGAAAATTGCCGAACTATCAGTTTTGTCACAGCTGCAAAATACTAACGCGAATTCTTTACAGACGAATGGAAAAACTGATAGAAGCTGACCTCGGGGAAGATCAGTTTGGATTCAGTAGAAATGTTGGAAAACGTGAGGCAATACTGACCCTACGACTTACCTTAGAAGAAAGATTAAGGAAAGGCAAACCTACGTTTCTAGCTTTTGTAGACTTGGAGAAAGCTTTTGACAATGTTGACTGGAATACTCTCTTTCAAATTCTGAAGGTGGCAGGGGTAAAATACAGAGAGCGAAAGGCTATTTACAATTTGTACAGAAACCAGATGGTAGTTATAAGAGTTGAGGGGTATGAAAGGGAAGCAGTGGTTGGGAAGGGAGTGAGACAGGGTTGTAGCCTATCTCCGATGTTATTCAATCTGTCCATGGAGAAGAAATAAAAACTTTGAGGTTCGCCGATGACATTGTAATTCTGTCAGAGACAGCAAAGGACTTCGAAGAGCAGTTGAACGGAATGGACAGTGTCTTCAAAGGAGGATATAAGATGAAAATCAACAAAAGCAAAACGAGGATAATGGAATGTAGTCGAATTAAGTCGGGTGATGCTGAGGGAATTAGATTAGGAAATGAGACATTTAAAGTAGTAAAGGAGTTTTGCTATTTGGGGAGCAAAATAACTGATGATGGTCGAAGTAGAGAGGATATAAAATGTAGACTGACAATGGCAAGGAAAGCGTTTCTGAAAAAGAGAAATTTTTTAACATCGAGTGTAGATTTAAGTGTCAGGAAGTCGTTTCTGAAAGTATTTGTATGGAGTGTAGCCATGTATGGAAGTGAAACATGGACGATAAATAGTTTGGACAAGAAGAGAATAGAAGCTTTTGAAATGTGGTGCTACAGAAGAATGCTGAAGATTAGATGGGTAGATCACATAACTAATGAGGAGGTATTGAATAGGATTGGGGAGAAGAGGAGTTTGTGGCACAACTTGACTAGAAGAAGGGATCGGTTGGTAGGACATATTCTGAGGCATCAAGGGATCACCAATTTAGTACTGGAGGGCAGCGTGGAGGGTAAAAATCATAGAGGGAGACCAAGAGATGAATACACTAAGCAGATTCAGAAGGATGTAGGCTGCAGTAGGTACTGGGCGATGAAGCTTGCACAGGATATAGTAGCATGGAGAGCTGCATCAAACCAGTCTCAGGACTGAAGACCACAACAACAACAACAACAACGTTTATGGTTCATGAGAAGTGAACGATTGAAAGAATATACATAAAAACTTTCTTGCTTGAAATTAAATAAAATGGTCATCAAGCCAAAGGCTGGTTCAAAACACTACAATGTTTCTGCTTGCACAATGGAGCTGGTATGTCCTTGCCTTCCTCCAACCTGTTACTGAGTGCTCTATGGTTTAACAAGGAACTGTAATCATGGTGGAACTTGGAAGTTTCTCATACACGAAACAGTGTCACAGGTGATAGTGGCAACTAGAGATGGAAAAAATCTTATACAAGACATGAATAATCTCCAAACCTTTGGATTTATAGTTCTGAAAATCCATCACCAGCTACCAGGCCATAAGACAACATACATTAACATTTCCTAATTTAAATGAAATGCTACATCTCTTTAATCAGCGTTGTGGGTAAAATCTTCTCAGGTATTGTTGAAAGAAAAGTGCGAGTATTAGTTGAGGACCAACTAGATGAAAATCAGTGTGGGTTTAGGTCTCTTAGAGGTTGTCAGGACCAGATCTTTAGCTTACGGAAAATAATGGAGAAGTGTTATGAGTGGAACTGGGAATTGTATCTATGCTTTATAGATCTAGAAAAGGCACATGACCGGATTCCTAGGAAGAAGTTATTGTCTGTTCTACGAGATTATGGAATAGGAGGCAAACTTTTGCAAGCAATTAAAGGTCTTTACATGGATAGTCAGGCAGCAGTTAGAGTTGACGGTAAATTGAGTTCATGGTTAAGAGTAGTTTCAGGGGTAAGACAAGGCTGCAACCTGTCTCCACTGTTGTTCATATTATTTATGGATCATATGTTGAAAACAATAGACTGGCTGGGTGAGATTAAGATATGCGAACACAAAATAAGCAGTCTTGCATATGCGGATGACTTAGTTGTGATGGCAGATTCGATTGAAAGTTTGCAAAGTAATATTTCAGAGCTAGATCAGAAATGTAAGGACTATGGTATGAAGATTAGCATCTCCAAAACGAAAGTAATGTCAGTGGGAAAGAAATATAAACCGGTTGAGTGTCAAATAGGAGGAACAAAGTTAGAACAGGTGGACGGTTTCAAGTACTTAGGATGCATATTCTCACAGGATGGCAACATAGTGAAAGAACTGGAAGCGAGGTGTAGCAAAGCTAATGCAGTGAGCGCTCAGCTACGATCTACTCTCTTCTGCAAGAAGGAAGTCAGTACCAAGACTAAGTTATCTGTGCACCGTTCAATCTTTCGACCAACTTTGTTGTATGGGAGCGAAAGCTGGGTGGATTCAGGTTACCTTATCAACAAGGTTGAGGTTACGGATATGAAAGTATCTAGGATGATTGCAGGTACTAGTAGATGGGAACAATGGCAGGAGGGTGTCCACAATGAGGAAATCAAAGAAAAACTGGGAATGAACTCTATAGATGTAGCAGTCAGGGCGAACAGGCTTAGATGGTGGGGTCATGTTACACACATGGGAGAAGCAAGGTTACCCAAGAGACTCATGGTTTCAGCAGTAGAGGGTAGGAGGAGTCGGGGCAGACCAAGGAGAACGTACCTGGATTCGGTTAAGAATGATTTTGAAGTAATAGGCTTAACATCGGAAGAGGCACCAATGTTAGCAGTGAATAGGGGATCATGGAGGAATTTTATAAGGGGGGCTATGCTCGAGACTGAACGCTGAAAGGCATAATCAGTCTTAAATGATAATGATGATGATGATGATGCTCTATGACAATATAAACCCAGTATTTTCATCTTTTATTCTCAACAAAGAAACATCAGCCTTGAGTTCTCCAAGATGTTCTGTAGCTGACAAAGACAATAGGTAATAAATAATGAAACACTAAAAGGAAATAACAGCATGTAATCTGTTGCATTTTTTAGTCAATAATTTTGCTGAAATATTTCAAATTGCACTGAGTGAATAGTACAACTTACCATTATCATTTTTTTTCAAGTGATGTGAAGATACAGTATGATATGTATTTACAACAAAACATATAAAATGAGATGAATAACATTACAAGGAGAAATGGAGAGTTCTATTTAACACTGTCCTCAGAGTCTTTTACTGTGGCATGCTTTAAATCTTCTCGGTTTATGAGCCGTGTCATTTTGAATAAAACACTTGAGATTTCAATAGCTAGCTCCACCATCATCATCAGCAGTTGAAATCAGTGACTGCTGAAGCAGGCATGGTGTCTGCTTATATAAATGTAATGGCAGCATCTGGAACCTTCCACAGAGAGCTGGAACAGCACATGTGCGGAAGACAAGTTGGGCAGCTCTTAGCAATTATGTCCAATTGCAGAACTAAGTGACATCACATGGTGTGAGTCGCTGGCACACATTTGAGACTGCCACTCCCGTGTCCCTATAAGCATCAAGCCTATGTCTTTACTTTCATTCAATATCCAAAGCAAATACCCCTGCCCCTACTAAATGTGTACCTCTGGACTTTGCTAAAACTGTTGCTGTTTATTGTAATTTTAATAAAAAAATCCCAGTATGATGGCATCTTGAGCCAAAACTCTTGTTTATTCAAATTGTATTTTATACCTGTTTTCTAGACAATGTTCTGTCACGGCCGGCATCTCACGTTCCCCTTGTGGGATATGTCATGCATGCAATGCACAATGCTTGGCAACAGTATGGATAGTTTGACCTATGTAAATGCTACCACATTCACCGGAGACACCACACACGCCAGAAACTCGAAGACCTAGGGAGTCTTTAACAGGGCACGGCATTTCTCTTTATCTTGGAAGCAAGCCACAACACTGGTCTCTGTTCACGTATCTTCAGTATGTGCCCTACCTTGCTAATAGTTGCTCGACAGCATGAAATGAATGCAGCTGGTTTGGCCCCTTCCACCGATTTCTTTCATCAGTGGCACTTGAAAACTTTAGCAATTTCTCCCTTATTTTAACCATTTTCTGTGACCATGTGCTTCAAATGCTGAAATTCAGATTCTAGATGGTCATTGTCAGAAATAATTTTGCACTGCGTACTAACATGTTTAGTACCACTTTCTTGCGTGCAGGGTCGTGAAAACTGTTGCCGTTTAAGTACTAGTCAGTGTACGTAGATTTCCTGTAAACTGAATGACCTCCTGCCTTCCATTCAACTAAAACATCCAAGAACAAAAGCTTGCTATCCCTCTCCAACATACAGTAAATTTGTTTGGATGGACACCATTCATGAGGGTGAGGCCATATCAAGAAGGTGTTGTCAATATATTGTAGGGAGCAAGATGGACGCAACCTTGCAGAGTTCAGAGTTTGCTCCTCAAAGTGCTCCACAAAAAAGTTTGCAATGTCCGAACACAGTGGTATCCCATGGTTGTGCCATACATCATCTCGTAATATTCCCTACAGTGCAGAAAGTATGTTGTGGTTAAGGCACGGTAGAACAGGCTGACGATCTCAAGTGGAAACTGTTGGGCCTAAAGATCCAGCGTTTCTTGTACCGGCACACTCGTAAAAAGTGATACTGTGTCCAGATAGATGATATGTTATTTTGACCTATCTTGATTTTCCTGAATATCTCAATAAATGACTGCAAGTTAACAACATGATGTCCACAGTGCCCCAGTTTGTGGTGCTAATAACCCTGTCAGATCTTTTTGCCAATTTGTAGGTGGGTAAACTGATTGCACTAACTCCCCATTAATGACAACACGGGTCATCGAGTTCCTGGTGTGTGTGGTGTCCCCTGTGAATGTGGTAGCATTTACATAGGTCAAACAACTTGCATTGCTGTTGAGTGTTGTGCAGAGCACTCATGACATATCAAACAAATGAAACATCAGAAGGCAGCTGTAGCTGAAAGTCCCCTAGAAAATGGGCATAAAATAAAACATGATAAAACAGGAGTTTTGACTCATATACTATCATACTGCAATTCTGCTATCAAAGAGGCTGCCAAATTAGAATAAACAGCAACAATTTCAACAGAGACCAGGGATACGTACTTAGTAGTGCATGGGGGTGGACTTTGGACATTGAGTGAAAGCAAAGACATTTGCTTAATGCTTGTAGAGACACGGGAGTGGCAGTTTTAAATGTGGTGCCAGTTGCTCATGCCATGTGACATCACTCGGTTCAGCGGAGGGACAGAAGTGCTAGGAGATGCCCAACTAACCTTTCGCACAAATGCCACTCTGGCCCTCTGTGGAAGGTTCCAGAAGCTGCCATAACATCTATATAAGAGGAACACTGTGCCAGCCCCAGCAGTCAGTGATTTCAACTCCTGATGACGAAGGTGGAGACAGCTCGACTGTTTATTCTAAATGATGTGGCTCGATACCGAGAAGATATTACTCATCCATTTAACACTGACTGAATTAATATGGTATGATGTCTATGCAGGTAACACTGGTAACATCTCACCTCCTCAATACGAGGTGTAATGGCAGTCGCCACTATGCTTCTCCTGGACGTGTTGTCCTGTACCGATCAGTGGCAACAAAATCGTATGACAGCAACAATCAACATCACGGCTGGGATGACAGGCCAATTAGATGGCCAGACAGACAACAGCCCGAGCCACACAAATACGCTCTACACAACCGTGATGATGGAATCCTGTTCAGGTGGAACTACGATGTCAACAGACCAATTCATCCAACTACCACACACGAAGAGGATCACCACTACAACACACCATCATTACCATACATGCAATATGAGCAAACAAATGCGAGACATCCTGCGTTTCAACTAGTGAACTCTGAGCATCGATTTGGAAATCCACAAATTGTTCATCATTTACATCACCATCACCACTATTATGACACATCTATTAATCCTCTGAACGCAAATTTTGGGCGAGGAGAAAACCTCAGCCAACCAACAGAACCAGAAATTTTGTACAAACATATATTTCAGTTGAGTAAGAGTCATCATGAAAACAACCAGCAAAGTTCAAATCTGGCACTCCAAACTGCAACTGTAATGCCAAGATCTAAGGAAAAGACAAACATCACTCCAGAGATTCCACCATTCAGACCTTCACCACAGCTGCACCAGTTCTCAGAGCCTGATCCACTTTTTCATCCTAACAAATCAGTATTTCTAACACATCCTACACCTACGACAACTGAGCCTTCTGCAAGCATTACGAGTACAACAGAAAAACCAAAAGTGATCAATATATATCCTGATTCAATTAACGCTCAGCTTCCACCATCAGAGAGCCACATTGACACTGTTATACCCTATATTTCGGCAGCAGCAGCAACTGCCAGCAAGGCATCGGCTGGCAGTACAACTCAAAGGGTAACTTATACATCTGCTGAAGAAAGTTATATTACAGATGCTCTCTCTACCACAATGCACATGGCAGCAGAGACAACAACTGCTGAAAATGATTTTATGGAACAAATGGTAATGTTTCAACCACATATGTTACAAGAACCTAGTATACTTTCTCCAGAATCTTTGTCACAACATCATTCTAACAATTCAGAATCTTCACAGCAAGTGGTTATGCCAGTAACTTCAAGCACAATACAACTGAACAGCCAATTACAAAAAATTATCCAACAATCTGATGAGACAGCACCACTAGATGATACCGACTCACCAATTACAGTTGTACCTTCATCACAAAGTGAATCTGATACTTCAACAAACAACTCTGACAACGTAACAGTGATACAAAAATCTGACAACAATGATAATCCAAAAGGAATTGAAAGTACTATCACAATTCTCAGTAAGGTTAAAAAGGAAAGTGGAAATAATGTTACGATACTCACAAAAGTTAACATGCAGTCTAGTGCAGCAACTATGGAAAAAACACAGCTGAGCAGACATCATTTGATCCCTCTCATAATACAGAAAGATGAGTCACCTCATAATGTGACAGTTGATTTCAACAGTGCTTCACATGTTGACACAAATATGGGCAAAAGAAAACCAGCTGAAACCATATTCATTGCACCACAAATGACATATCAACACGGAGTGGAAATAGCACATAAAGAACCAGAAACAAATGACGATCTAACTACAGTGCATCCAACAATACCAGATTACCAAACTGAAGATCAAGTCCATGGAAAGGCTAAACTTTATGAAGACATTCCACAGGAGATGAACTGACTCAATTAATAACCCGTCAAATACTAAACATTCAAACACATGATTTTATATGTGAATATTTCTCTGTAAAGTGGTATTTATACACCTTATAACAAAAAATAGTTTTAGTAAAGCTAACATAGTAAACAAACAATGTTAAGTCATAAATAAAAAAATCTTTATACTGCCATGAAACATCACTAACTCCTGTAAATATGTGGGATATTAAATTAGTAATAAAAACAGAAAAACATACTAGGGTCTTTTTTGTTTCTGTGTGTGCATTTTCTTTTTCTCCAGCCAACATGAATATGAATGCATATATGTTTGTACTCTTAACAACGTATATAGCCTGCAATTATCAGTTTACAGTAGGATATTAACAATATCAATATTTTGACTAAGATATTGAGCTGACACAAATCATTCTTACAAAATTTTGTAAATGCTTTTTGTTTAACACTCCATAGGAAGCAAGCTACAGTTACACCCACCAAGCTATTACAGCTAAACTGAAAAATAGAGGAAGAAATTGTACTAATCACACATTGCAACTGCTAAGAGAGATTTTTTAAAATGGCTAGTGAGTGGCAGGTAAGTAACCAGATTGTTAGCACATAATATGGCTTTCTCACATGAAATTTTCAGTACGTGCAAAAGAGTTTGTTTGATATCAAGAGGCAACCTCGAATGTTTCCCATTCTAACACTGTATTCACCAACAATGTGAAGAAACATTCGGTGTTAGGAAGGGGAGGGGGGGATGTGAGAAATGGATAAAATTGTGAACTGGAAATTTTTGATACGCGATTTTTCTGCAACAGTTGGGAATATTAATACTGTTGATGAGCACTGGCTCTTCTGGAAAATGTATCCAAAATGTGCCCATTCAGATTAATTTCGTCACAGAAGCAACATTAGTTGGAGATAAAGGGTAGTCAATTCGAGTAGGAATTACTAAAAGGGCCAGTCACTTTTGATTATGACAAAGTGATCAGTTCTCCATGCCAACAAAAAGGTTAAGAATGGAGAAAATGTGGTTCTGAGAACTTGCACTGTGTGTTTTCTCTTGGAAAGGGAATGGAGAACTTTTCTGGGATGTGGAAGGTGTATACCAAATAGATATACTTTTGCCAACAAGTAGGACATGTGTACCTACAATCTCTATGGGGGACAGATAGATCTCTTGTGCGCCCCCCCCCCCCCCCCCACACACACACACCGAAGAAAAAACATAGGCAGAGGAAAAGCAGATGATAATATGACACCACACACTATCAGCAAAGACTTACATCTAATGAGAGTTTTCAAAAGACCACCCACAAAACAAATTATATAGGAAAGATTGAACCGTTACAATCGAGAAACTTCCAGTGTGTTTGTGTGGAAAATGAGGTTAACATTGCATCTCCTTTTTGTATTTCTACTGTGTGTCACTTAATGTTAGCCTGAAGTTCACAAACGAGTGGCATGTTACTGGACTGGCACTCAGGAGTAGGAAGGCTCTAATCCTCAGCCAGTCATCTATATCTAGCGAATGTTGTGATAAAGGCAAATTTGTGCCACATTAGGACTTGAACCTGGATTTCCTACTTTTCACAGGGAGTCATCCTAACCATTAGATGCTGTACAAACAATGCAACCAGAGGTTGTCTCATTATACTGCAGATTCAACATTTCTGAAAAGTCAGCAGAAAAATCAATCCACGTCTAGGTTTCCTGCAGTTTCCCTAAAGCAGTTAAGGCAAATGTCATATGGTTTCTTTGAAAAGAACAGTCTCTTCCTTATTTTTGTCCTATCTGAACAATGTTCAGTCTCTAATGAGCTCACCTCATCTTTGACAGTAATTAAACTCCAACCTTCCTTCTTTCTTTCTTTAAGTTCAAAGATATCTGTTCCAGAAATATGTTTGTTACAAGTAATAAGGATGGACAACACAGATCCGACTTAATATTATTGGAAAACAGCTTCAATACAACTTCAATCAAGATGTTCTAAAGATCAGACGGTTCACACACTCAAGATATTCTTTCGTTTTGCATAATAACTGTCGAATGCTTCTGCTAAGGTGAGCATCGAGCTAAAAGAAGGCCATTCTGAGAAATAAAATGGATTAATTTACGAAAACAACACACTTCATAAATGTTCTACAATGACAAACATTGTTTGTACTGCGTAAAATATACATAGCAAATGATGATATGCGATCTGCTTGCCACATCTTTGAATGCACTGTTACTATTTAGCGTCTTTAATCAACACAAATCATTCTTGCAGGTATATATATTTTTGTGCACAAACAAGTACCTTTTTAAATGTGTGCTTCTACTTAGTTATGTGCAGTATAAAACTAAGCAGCATCTCACATAAATCACAGAAAAAAATCAGTGAAACAGAGTATGGAACAGCTCTTCACAAACAGTCAAAATTTGCACATGTCAATACCTTCAGTACACCTGCCAGTAACTCACAGAGTGATAAATATGTCAGAGACAGTGATGGGATGATAAAGGGCAAATTCACACATGTAGCAGGAATGAAACGAGAAGGTTTAACACCCCACTGATAACAAGGTTATTAGAGATGATGTAGAAGCTCAGACTGGATTGGGATGTAATTAAAATTGTTGTAGCTTAATCAAAGGAACACTCACAAAATTCATCTAAAGTGATTCAGAAAAATCATAGCAAACATAAATATGGATATCCAGATGAGGGATTGATCCCCATTAATCCCAAACATGATTCACAAATTACAGTCCTAGTGATGATACTGGGCAACTGTTACCAGTGAGAGGTGGAAGTACATCATAACTTATATAGAAGTTGAATAAACTGCCTGACCAGAAATAAGTTTGACTCCTTACAAGGGACACAAAAACTTGTATCACAGGTGTAATATTCTTTAAGGCATCATTAAATAGTTAACTTTTTTTCTCGGAAAAGGGACATAAAATGTCACAGAGTTCTGTAGTTGCTCCTTACAGTAACAAAAATATACAAATAAACATGTAAAAGGAATTCATGTGCATTAACAATATCAATGATAGATGAAAACATTCACTTAAAATCTGCTCTGCATGTATAGCTGAAGCAAGTTACCTGCTCCATCCATTGTGTACTTGAATCTCGGCTCTGGTTTGGCAGGAATGAGAGGTTCAAACTGGGGTGGCATCATATCCACAATTCTCTGGTGATATGACAACCTGAAAGTCAAAACCTAGGCTAAATATGTAAGGGAACTGGTGTGAATTTCTTCCACAATTATATTGGTACTTAAAAAAAGAGTTGCTCTTGCAGCTTTAACATATAGTGTCTTAGAACTAGATATTAATGTTGAGAATACAGAAAAATGGCCAGTGCCTTACCCATGTGCGGATTTCTCTTTAACTACGGCACAAGAACAATTTTTGAGTACTCTTCCATGACAGCTGAAGGAAATATTCAAATGGTTACAGAAACATTTCTTAAATATAAATGAGAAAACATATACTGCATAGCATAATTGGAGATAAAATGTCACAGTTATTTAGAGCCATAAATTGAGGATGTGGGGGAACAAATTTCTGAATCAGCTTTAACATTCGTGGAGGGGGGAGAAATTAGAAATTATGTAATACTTATTTGCTAAAATCAACAAAGGAAACACCAAAATCAAGCAGATATTGTGTTAAATAAAATCACAGCCACATGTAAGAGTCAGTGTGAGATGTGCAGTACGATTTGGGCATGTCATACGTCTGCTGAAAAGTTGTTAGAAAAGGTGGAGGAGAGGGATCTATACACCCTACACACGTTGATACCATCTCCAAATAAGTCAAAGTTATTGTATTTTTATGCCACAGTTTCCCATCAAATTCAATGTAATTCATACATTTTCCATAAGAGATGCCACATTTCTGATGGCTTGAAACTGGTTCGTGTATTATCTGGAAAAGGTGATACGATAGCTTTTGTCAATGGCTGCCAAGTTCCCTTCCATTAGTCTAAGTTTAGCCCAATATAACACTCTGTTAACAAACATAATGTGAACATGGCTTTATGGCAACAAATAATTCTACACACAGTTCACTTATTTTTTAAAAGAAATCTTGCTGTACACCATAAGATGCACATAAATACATTTTATTACCAGATTGGTATTCAGGCATACAGCCCACCATCAGTGGCACATCTACATTGTGTATGTCTATATCAAATGACGAAATCAAACACTGGAACATCCAGGATGGAATAATGACAATATTATGAAAAGGACCAGGGTTTCTGTGTGCAGTCTGGCTTCAGTGGCCAGAGGCACTAGTCATATGTGTGTGTGTGTGTGTGTGTGTGTGTGTGTGTGTGTTTTTCTACTTTAGACGATGCCTTTAGACTGAAAGCTCTAACGTGTAGCAGTCCTTCTGTTGCACATGTCTGTGACTCAATGTCTCCTCTATATGAAGAGTAGCGTTCTATTCTTTTCATAAATTGTTGTTATACTATATGTATCAAGTGGAAATATTTATGATATTAAAACTGATGTAGACTTGGTGGTACAAGGTGGCTGTGTGTACATGTTATAGTTGTCAAATGATAAACAGCCACATTTCTCTATCATATTGGATACTACTGCCACAAAATGAAAACATGCAGCTCATGGTGTACAAGGTGTCCTTTATGTATAGGGCCTACAAAATTTTCACAATATTGGTGATTGTCAGCACTAGTGGTACTAATTGTTCTGACTTGTAAGAACATGTATAACAAGAAAACAACACGATGAATTTCCATGTTACAATACACAAGTCTGGTTATGAGTAGTTCATGGGACTTTCCCATTATCGAAACAAGCTTTTCAAACTCTGCTTTCAGTTTTGCTTTTGACATATGTTGCCAACTGAACAGAAATTGAAGAAAAAGAACCCAAATTCTGGAATAAACAAGAAAAAAATATTATTATGGACTGAAGGCAATTCATGGAGGTATGTTATGTCTTTGCAGCTACAGAAAAGGCAGTTTGTTTTTGACATATGTGTTTCGCTTCTTTCATTTATAAAGCATCTTTGGTGATGATTTCCAATGTTGTTAGCAAAATGTGTGTGGTCCTGGAGATGTATTTACTGTGTCCCCAAACTCCAGAAGGCTGATTTTATGCAGTTTTTAATCCATATTTACTACAACACTTCAGTTGCACTTTTAATTGTGTATTGAATGTGTGTGTATTTATATATTGTAAACACATACCTCCATGAATTTAAAGCAACTAAGAAATGACAGAAAAGATGATGATGATGATGAAGAAGAAGAAGAAGAAGAAGAAGAAGAAGAAGAAATGACAACATAAAAAAACACAAAGTATTTTGAAACAGGATGAATTAAAAATAGCCAAATTTGAGCAGGCATACACAGAACAGAAAATCCAGATAAAAAGGGGACTGAACAAAATGAGAACATGTCAATAAATATGGATTTAAAAAAGAAAGAAAAGTTGCAGCTAGCAAGATTACAACAGTAACTTCAGAATTACAAAACTTTTACAGTATGCATTCAGCTACTGAAATGTTTCGTCCTCAGCAGCACCCAGAAACCTTCCAATCATCAAATGCAATTTTTTGGGTTTTTTGAGAATTGTGTCACTGCTTTAGAGAACTAATCTCTATGCAGTAATCATCAAATCCTTATCTGCAAGGTCCCTCCGTTAAGAGCTAGATAGTCCAGGTTAAAAATTTTCCTTCTGCCCATACTGTCCTACAGTCTGGAGAGCTACATTGTAGTAAAAGACATGTAAGTCCACTGCACGCTTGTGAAGGAGAGAAAAGACTACAAATGAGCATAAATGGAGAGAACTGAAAGTTGAAGTGGCCACGGAGAAAGGTGTGAGTGCAGTAAGACTGAAGTGGTTTGGTCATGTGAAACGGGTGTAATCTGAGCGAACTGAGAACTGCTTGTCAGTACTTGGGATGTCCAAGAATAGGTGGCTAGACCACATAAAGAAGACTTTGAAAGGAAATAAGAGACAGGTGATGCTGTGGCGAGGAAGGAAATCTGCCAAGACAGAAACAGATGGTAGTAAATTGTTCAGAAGCATCCTACTCATCTTGGGGGAAGGACCCTAATGTGGTGACGATGATGATGAGAAAGAGGAAAGAGAAATGAGAAGTGAAATGAATACTGCAATTAAGCACTAGGAGGAAAGTAGTAAATGAGATGAGGAAAAGCAGAGAGGGGGAGGGGGATGGGGAAGGGAGGGAGAGGAGGAGGGAGAGAGGGAGGGAGAGAGGGAGGGAGAGGAGGAGGGAGAGGGGGAAAGAGGGGGAGGAAGATGGTAAAGGGGGAGGAGGGGGAGAGGGAGAGGGGGGAGAGAGAGAGGGGGGAGGAAAAATAATGAAGTCGATAAATTAATAATATACCAAAAAATAAATAATAAAATTAAAAACTGAAAGGACAGGTGAGATTTGTGTCAACAGAGGCAAGTCCAAGTGGGTTCAATTGGAGAGCAAGTACTCATCTCCATCATTCAGGGAAACTAGTACAAGTGGGAGGATCCACATAGCCTTTGTGTTGTAGCAGGCAATCAGGTTATTTGAATCCATGTGTATAGTATACTCAGCAAATGGGTACTGGGTAGAGACTTCTCAGTTTAGTGGGTGACATTCATATATAAAACACAACACAGTGCAATGAAAATTCCCTTGAGAAGAATGACTTTAATTAAGTTTTGCTGCTCTTGGATCTGATCCTTACATACCGAAGGCACACTAATTTCCTGGAACGTGATGAGTGTTCTTGTACTAACATCTCAAGTGTTGTAGTCAGCTTTAATTTTAAGGAATAAAAGAGAAAAGCTTTGATTAAACTCAGCTGGCACAAACATTTGCATTTTCTTTTCCTCTAAAAAATGTGCACAAGTAACTAATTTTTACAGTGATGTAAAGTTGAGAGGAGGAGTGACTTCACTCCAGATTCAAGTATTTTGTTTTCCTCCTAATGTGATATAGTTCTTCCTTGCAGAGTAAGTTGTTGGTTGAACATTTTTGCTCATGAAAGAACACATTAGGCACACCTCTGATATACACTGCACAACACAATTAGAGGATCACTTTTTGAGAACCCCAAAACTGTCTCCCATTCTGATGCAGAAGTTTGAAATTTAGCTCAGAGGTGTCACCAAACTTCCTCTGTAATGGTGCAAAAGCATGGTGCCCCACATCATCATCTTCACACTCAGTGGTGCTTCAAACAGCACGGTGTCGACACATACAAAAAAAGTCCCGAGCTCAGAAGTTTGCGTGAGCTGTAGTGATGGTTAATGATGTCACAGGCATCAGATTTCACTACAATTCTGCCCCAAGCTACCATGGATATGACACATGATGTCACGCCTCATCCACATTTCACCCCTCTTTTTGATGCCTCTGTGGTGGAAGTCATAACTGCGATGCCTAGCATTGAAATCATACGGGTTCCTTATGGATGGTCGACAAATATCTCAAACTCACCACCGCTCAGGATTGATACAAAAATGTTTTGGGAAGTGGTATAAAGGGCACCATAAAACTATCCCATTTTCAGTGACGTTCATTTCCACACATTTTGCAATCAGTAGCTGCAGTTTACTGTGCAATGTACAAGAGGATGACATTCTAAACAAATTTTACCACTGCTGACACCACAAGGATTATTTCACCCTTTTCTAAGGACACTGTGGGACTGCAACCCCATTGAGTGTGACCTAACCCCTTTGGAGTGTTGTGTGGCAACAAATAACAGCAAAAGATCCCTCTAACAGTCCCAGTCTGACAATACCGCCGGTGCACCTTTGCTGGGCTCTTTAAAAATATATCTGTACAGAGACATCTCTCTACCAGTCTCTACCTGCCAGACAGACAGGCAACCCTTTTGACACCCCTCTTATTCCGTATGCAACCAGCAGGCGCCAATTTGGAGCAGGTTGCTCGTTCCACCTGCCGGTTGGGATCGGCGACTGAGTATCCCAGTACAGGGACATTTTTAAGGTGCCGAACAAAAGCACTCGAGTGGCCTTAGAGGGATCCCTCACTCATTCATTCACGAGTGTGTCAATGTCACATCACTCTGAACAAATTCTACAGGACAGAGTTAAAAATGGAGGCATGAAGAAGCATAAACAGCCTTTTCTGCTTCAGATCACATTCATATTTCATCAAATAGTTTTGAACAGTCCCTAGTTATCCTGTATACCAAAGCAAAGCTTGCAGTCACGCAATACTTCAAAGGGGTGAGATCACATTCAATGAGGTTTCAGCCCCATGATGTCATTACATAAGGGCTGAATCATACAGGATGTGTCAACAGTGGCAAAATTTGCCAATAATGTCTTCCTCTCGTATAGTGTACTGCAAACTGTTGTTTTTGTGTGCGAAATGTGTGAAAATTAATGTCCCTAGGGAAGGAGTGGTTTCACTGGCACCCTTTTATGCTGCATCCTGAGACCTTTTCATCTCAATTCTGAGCAGTGGTGTGTATGAAATGTTTTCCTCAGCCACCCATAAGAAACCTGCACAATGTCAATGTTGGGCACCACAGTCCTAACCTCCATCACACGTGTCGAACAAAGGAGTGGAATGTGGGTTAGACGGGGTGTGAGATGAGCTTCCCATCACGTGACCCATCTACCACGGTGTTGGGCAGAATTGTAGTGAAATTTGGTGCCAATGCAACATCACTAACCCACCTTACAGCTCACATGAACTTCCAAGGTCTGTCTCCCCCCCCCCCCCCCCCCTTGTGTCGAAACATCACTGATTGAAGCATCACCGAGCCTGAGGCTAACACCGCAGGGGGCCACAATTTTGCAGCTTTACATAGGAAGGTTGGAGGCACCTCAAAGCCAAATTTCATACTCCTGTGTCCAAATGGGAAACAATTACATGGTTTCAGAAAGGGTGTTGTGCAGTGTATGTTTTCGTGACACCCCTCTCATCTGTTTTTACCTTACTGACTTTGCTTATTTATAGATGAACATGGCATCTGTTTTTCTGTTCAATGAGAAAAATTTGCAACAGTTCAGTACGGTTTTCAGTACAATGAAAAGCCAGCCACAGTTACAAATTTAACTTGTTTTATTTACTCAATGACTATTTCAGGCCAGGACCCATTTTCAAATCATCGTAATAGCTAGTCAGAATGGTATTTCTGAAAGTGCAAAAACCATGTCAAAAACGTATATGTATTATGAAGTGCAAACGAACAGTTACAGTGCATACGGATAACTGTTTGTTTGCACTTGATAATACATATAGATTTTTTAAGTGGTTTTTGAATTTTCAGAAATACAATTTCGACCATCTGTTACAATGATTTTAAAATGGGCCTTCCTCCCAAAAAACCAGTCATCTAGTAAATAAAAAAAATTGAAATTTGCAACTTTGGCTCATTGCTTATTGTCCTGATTAACAGAGGTTGCTGACCTACAATTATTCCAGCATGCTGGAAGTTCGCCAATATGGTTCTATCTGCATATTCATTGCTCACTGCCTCAATTGTTCGTAGAGGAGTTGATATGAGCTGTCACACATTTTCCCCACTTGGCAGGAACATCACAAAGAATAATATGCAGGAAAATCTACCATTTATTCAATTCCTGTAACAGTATCAGTCAAAATAATGAAGAATTATAAGCTGCAAATTTCCAAAAGTGCTGACAATTCCGTCAGCTTGCTCTAGAACATTCTGATCAACTTTGCTTGACGAGTGGCTTAAGCAGTCTTTACTTTTCTCCACTGTAAAAACAAGTGCCTCCCAAAGTAGCAATGTTTGCCACATATACTTATCAATATAAAATATTCGTCATGAGTTTAGTTCAAATGTTAATGAAATAACTACACAATTTTTAAAATATTTTACAACATATTTATGATCTATTATACAGCAAAACTAGACCAAAATCCTATTGATGTAATCAGTTTCACTGAAAACAAATAACACAAATGTACAAAGCTATAAACAAGACAGTTTAAAAGATATGCAAGAGAGGGGACAGAAAGCTCTTATGGAAAACCACAGAAAAACACCGTACGCCACATGGGGTACAAGTATGTTAACTGCCAGCCTACTATAATTTTTTATGTGATGTAGAACTGGTGGCTTCATTGTATCTGTAAATTATAAAACTGGGCTACTTACACAAAATATTTCAAGAACATAGAATATTCAAACAAAATACAAACAATTAATGATGAGTATTCACTTCAAAATGTTAGAAGAAGCATGAATAATAGCTGTCTATGAAATACATTCAGTTGTATTAAATAACAGATTAAAGATTATTACATAAGTGTTACTTCTACAAGAAGAAAGTGGCTCCATAAGAGGAAGGTCATGAAGCAATAAATATTTACTGTGCATCACATAATATAGAATAAACAGAATTTAATTCACCAATCTACCTGGCTTTCATAGATTTTGAAAAGGCATGTAAGAGGGTGAATACAGAGCCTTTGGGAATTATGGAAAAAACTCAATACCCAAATTACTTAATAAACTGCATTAACAGTCTGTGTAACGGAACTTATATTACACTTGACATCCTCAAATACAAAGGAGAAAAGCTTCTAATAAACTAAGGTGTGAGACATGGGTGTACTTTATCAACTACTCTTTTTAATATTTGTACAGTTGTTGCCACTCAAACATGGACAGGCAGAGAGCCAGAAGGATTCACACAAACAAGGATAAATATGTTTACATATTATTACATGCTGATGTCACACCATATTAATGGTTAATTTCAAACTACAAAAATCAATTCAACTTTTAAACTTACTTGGAAAGAATTATAATTTGAGGATAGCTACAAATAAAACTAAGACAATGGAAATCCATGGGAAAATAACAGTGTGATGCAAAATTGTAATTGTAGATCAGATTTTGGAACAAGTTCAGCATTCAGTTACCTAGGGAGATATATTACTTTTGATTAAGCAGAATATTGAAAAATACACGAAGAAACACAAAAATGATATGCTGTTGGGTTATTGATGTGCCTGTTCTAATGGCTGGCAGTGATCTCAGGGTTGTTAGGAAAAAAAAAAAAAAAGAGTCTAACCATGTTGAGGTAGCTGAAATGGAAAGCTTACAAGCAGGATACAACTGCTAATAAAAAGACCAGAGAAGAACTCAATATGTTTGCAATAAATGACAAAATGGACAAACACAAACAAAACTGGAAGGAATATCTGGAAAGAATGGAAGAAACAAGGGTTCCAAACCTGCCCTTACAATACAAACACAAAGGAAAAATGAACATAGGATGGCCAGTTGGAACTGAACCCAGAACAGGTTGGTAGGTCTAATGTGTGAAAGGCAGAAGAAGGAGGAAGACAGGGAAGAGTCATTAAAAATAGTAACTTAGCATGTAGCCTTATAATGTAGTACATAGGTGTAATTACTGACCTGAGACACTTCAGCAGAACTTCACGAATAAATTTGGGTCGTGGATGTTCTGGATCAAGCTGAAGACAAGAATCCCAGTCTTCCCAACTCCATCGGAACTGGAAATTACTCAAGTGATATGCAAACCAGTTAACAAACCTGCGAACAGTGGAAATGAGTAGAGGAATGTAAATTGTTTGTTTGCATGGCCATCCTCTGCAGCAAGCAAAGAAATATTTGTTTTGTAAATAAAAACCACCTTTTCTTGCTGCACTGTATTTTATTTTTCGCAGCTGTATTTCGCCTTTTTTTACTTTACGATATCTTCAGTAGGATCTAGAGTAACAGTTTTGTTTTGATATGTGTTATTTGTAGATTAGAAAATGGTTCACGACTTGTTTTTTTACGTAAATAAGTAATTACTTGCAGTTCTTTGCAGATGCCAACCAAAAACACAAAGAATTGTAAGTAATAAATTATTTAGTTATAAAATGAGTTGTGAAATGTTTTGTAATCTATAGCTAAAACATATTAAACCAAAACTGTATTATTCTAGATCTCACTGAAGATGCCTTAAAGTAAAAAAAAGGCAAAATGCATCTGGAAGAAAGGCAGTTTTTATTTATGAAAAATCTGAATAGATAGAATGATAAAACCTCATAATGAAACTTTTAATAGTAATCTGTCTGTACGAGGAGTATGTTCAACTTAGCAATCCCGCCCTCTACAACCTTTGAGAGTAGTAGTCTCTAGGTTATTGTAACGCTGCATCCTACATAAGCGACAGAAGCAACCGAGAGTGTACAACTGCTTCAGGCAATGAAACACAACCACAAGCATAGTTATAGAGGTTTCCCACGTGAGCGACGGCCGCGGTGCTGCTTGTACTCTGCTACAACTTGCGAAGTGTGAATTCAAATGTAGCTGAATCTTGTCACTGCACTCCACCTGACAGTGAAAGCAACAGCTATGGTCTGCTCCGCAAAGTGCCAGAGCGGATGCACTATCTGCTATGAAATACTTATCATCTGATTTTAAGAAAATTATTAAGTGAAAAAAATCGATTATTTCCCGCCTTACAGATTGATATTTTTGCTCAATAAATAACTGAATTCCTTTTTGTTATTTGTCATAGTTACTATGCTGCACAAATCTGAGTAAATGACTGCACATAACTTTTGAGTCTACAGAGGCAAATATGTAGTGCACACATTTTGCATATAGTTCATTTTAGGTCATAAATACCTGTATATGATATGCAGTCAAGATATCGAAACTGTATTTACAGTTGAGAACAGATTGGTATCTCTCTTAGTTATTGCGATTTTGGATTGTAAATGTGGCAAATGGGTTGCACGCAGCACACCCTGTGCATAACAAATTGTGTGGTCATAAAACTCATCATATTTCATAAACAGTTCAGATATCAAAGCGAGGATTTCTGCACATGACAGCATGAAAAGAGGACATATTTGTTGTATGAATAAGTCTCAAAATGTTTTTGTTCCATTTTTGAGTGGAACGAAAACAAGACTCCCTATGAACTATGCAAATGGGCATCTGTCGGATTTTTATAGCCAAAAGACGAGTGAGAAATAGGTAAAGGGGTATCAGAGTGCCAGAGACAGCTCTACCGTTTGGGAGGATGGGGCAGGAGGAAAGGGGGGCGGCAGGCAAAGCCCTTGAAAGTAAACAGGGTAATTAAGGAAACCTTAATTAGAGGTTTGATGGAAAATTGAAATATTTCATGAATAGTTGCTACCAGTTAATCAAATGAAGCGCTGAAAGTCCATCTCTTCAAGGCCTGGCTATTTTGCACGCAAGATACACTGGTGTGATATTTAACTGTCAAAAAGGCTTCCTTTGAATCAAGTATTAAATTTATGACAATTCATGAATAGAAGATGCTACAAAGGTAAATGAGGTGTAACTAAGAGCATGCCTTGAAAATAAAAAAAAAGAAAGAAATCAGTCAAATATTTAGTGAAATGATTTGTCTAAAAGAAACAACAGAGATCAGAGAAACAATTGACATGCCTTTGAGTGAGGCTCTAAATTACGAATAGCAAAAATCTTGCTCTAATCTATTTTACTTCATACGTTTATACAAATCATTTCACAAAATGTTTGACCTTTGTTTTCAGAAATTTTGTGTGTTACATTAATGCAGACTATTTAGATTGATGGAAACACTTGGGATTCACAATGACTGCTAATGAATTACATTCCCAACAATCAAATGTCAGTACAATTTCATGGCTGTTCAATGTGTGTTTTTTTTTTTTTTTTTTTTTTTTTTTTTTTTAAAGAATTTACTGTGGGTGATGTACTGCGATAGGGGTGTCTACACTTAAAGATCAAGCACTTTGGGAAGACCTTAAAAATATACTTCGAGATGCAGTGTAAAGAGTATAGATAAAACTTAGTACACAGAACAGGTGATAGATTTGTAGTTGGGTCAGTCAAAGTATAAGAAGTAGCCGGAGATAAACCCACGACCCCCAACGACCGAAATTACCAGCCAATGATGCTGCCGTTATGCAACCAACACCTCATTCTGAAAGCTGCTGATTTTTCTGTATTTATATTAGTCAGTCACTCTTCTTCACTTATTGGCTGTTGGAAGTTCTTGATCACATAAGAAACACTTGTCTTTAATTCATTGATGAGATAGTGGAATGCATTTCTGCTCATTCACGTATATTCGAAGAATCTGTCTGGTGGTCTTCGTAGTTGATGATATAAGTTATGAAATTCTCCATGAAGATTCCTCCGTTTGTGAACTGGACACACACTGCTCCTTTATTGCCTTATTTACCCAAGTAAACCTAATTTTGTTGCCTCACTCTCAAGCTACAACATTCCACGATTTACAGGCACCATTTTACAGAAACAGCCATCTAGTAGCAAGAGATCGTCACTCACATGCAGGACACCAGGGCATATTGCCTGATGCTGCTGCTCATAGCTGAAAGGCTGTGTATCCACATGTCACACTGTCAATCGCTTCTGCTGCGTATGTAGGGTGCGGCCTAAGTTTCCACAATCCCTAATCTTCCCTTCATTTCCATAATAGCTATAACAATGCAAACTAAAAATTACACACTGGACTAGTGTTTATTAGCCATCCATGGAGTCAATATTATGCCTTAACACACTACTCACAAGTTAGAGGAAGATTTTGATAGACCATTTTTAGCCATTTTCGACCACCGGGTAAGTGGATTCCTTAGAGACCAACAATTTGCATCTGTCAACCATTTTCTTGTTGCAGAACAACACTGAAAATATCAGAAGTCATACTTTCACAAAAAGTGAGAAGAAACTGCAGTTAATTGTGTTCCATTTGTTTCATGTTGTCTAATAGTTTTGTCACTTATCATCTGAGTTGGTAGTAAATTTATGCAGTCCATATAGTTTTAATTCCAAAGCTAATATTTCAGTGTCTTGAATTATATTATCAATGCTTTCATATCAAAAAAGGAATACTTTATTTAATGTACAGTTTTCTTTACAACAAAGAGGCACAGGAAACACCAAGGGCTAATTCCAAGCTTTAATCTATCACTTCTCTTAAGATTACACTGAGTTTCTCTTGCTAACCACTAAGCATCACATGGATGCTAAAAGGACAAATTGCAGAATTGGAAATTAGATAAAAATGCTCAACAGGCATAGCAGAATACCCATTGAAGTCTACACTCATTGTTCAAAACAGTTCACTTCCTTTTAGCACCACTTTACTGTGAGTAACAACACGTTCTAAGAGACAGGAAAAATGCAGGTATTTCCTAGGTTCTTGGTCAGCAAAGCATAATCATAAAGAAATATTACTGAACTACATTCGTTACAGAAATATGAAACACACTCTATACTGGTGTCTTATGAGTTATTTGTACACCAAAAGTTTCCACTATAATGAAATTAAGCTCATATGGTTTGCCCACAAGACCAGTATACAGTAGATAACTGTATCCTGTCACATTTCTTATTTTTTTAAAAACATTCCACTGAGATCCACAATGACACTCGGTGAACAAAATAAAATCCTATGAAATATTGGACAAGTATTGTGAAATGACTGAGGACTTTTCAACAAGGAGGAATCAATATGCATTGCTCTTAATGGGGAGAAATAAATTATCAGATCTGAAGGTAGGATGTCTTCTATGACATTACTGTTCACAATCTGGAGTGTAATGTCAGCAGCTCCATAAGAATATTAGTGTACAATGCTTCTGTGTACAGAATACAGAAGTAATAATGCTAGTAAATTGCAACAAAGTGCAGGAGCACCTGCAAAGGATCATCACTCTGTGCAGAGACTGGTACTTGACCCTGCCAAATGTATGTGGCATATTGATATAATTGTGCAAAAAGTATCATTCTTGTTTGATTAGACTAGTGCTAGTATATCAATGGAAGCAGTAAACCATCTAAGAGATTATACCTGGAGATATTTAATGTGCAAAGAACTCACAAAAGTATCTGCAGGAAAAGCAGACACCAGCTTGAGAGTCAATGAAGGTATTCCATGGAAATGTAATCCAGCCACAAAAGTAGGTATCTCAAAAATCCTTCATCGGAGGGATTCTTGAGAACTGCTTATTAGTATTGTCTCTTTAATTGTATGATTAATACTACACTATGTGATCAAAAGTATCTGGACACCCCCAAAAACATGTTGTTGTTGTTGTTGTTGTTGTTGTTGTCTTCAGTCCTGAGACTGGTTTGATGCAGCTCTCCATGCTACTCTATCCTGTGCAAGCTTCTTCATCTCCCGGTACCTACTGCAACCTACATTCTTCTGAATCTGCTTAGTTTATTCATCTCTTGGTCTCCCTCTACGATTTTTACCCTCTCACTCCTTTCCCAACCACTGCTTCCCATTCATACCCCTCGACTCTTATAACTGCCATCTGGTTTCTGTACAAATTGTAAATAGCCTTTCGCTCCCTGTATTTTACCCCTGCCACCTTCAGAATTTGATAGAGAGTATTCCAGTTAACGTTGTCAAAAGCTTTCTCTAAGTCTACAAATGCTAGAAACGTAGGTTTGCCTTTTCTTAATCTTTCTTCTAAGATAAGTCATAAGGTTAGTATTGCCTCACGTGTTCCAACATTTCTACGGAATCCAAACTGATCTTCCCCGAGGTCCGCTTCTACCAGTTTTTCCATTCGTCTGTAAAGAATTCGCGTTAGTATTTTGCAGCTGTGACTTATTAAACTGATAGTTCGGTAATTTTCACATCTGTCAACACCTGCTTTCTTTGGGATTGGAATTATTATATTCTTCTTGAAGTCTGAGGGTATTTCGCCTGTCTCATACATCTTGCTCACCAGATGGTAGAGTTTTTTGTCATGACTGGCTCTCCCAAGGCCATCAGTAGTTCTAATGGAATGTTGTCTACTCCCGGGGCCTTGTTTCGACTCAGGTCTTTCAGTGCTCTGTCAAACTCTTCACGCAGTATCTTATCTCCCATTTCATCTTCATCTACATCCTCTTCCATTTCCATAGTATTGTCCTCAAGTACATTGCCCTTGTATAGACCCTCTATATACTCCTTCCACCTTTCTGCCTTCCCTTCTTTGCTTAGAACTGGGTTGCCATCTGAGCTCTTGATATTCATACAAGTGGTTCTCTTCTCTCCAAAGGTCTCTTTAATTTTCCTGTAGGCAGTATCTATCTTACCCCTAGTGAGATAAGCCTCTACATCCTTACATTTGTCCTGTAGCCATCCCTGCTTAGCCATTTTGCACTTCCTGTCGATCTCATTTTTGAGACTTTGTATTCCTTTTTGCCTGCTTCATTTACTGCATTTTTATATTTTCTCCTTTCATCAATTAAATTCAATATTTCTTCTGTTACCCAAGGATTTCTATTAGCCCTCATCTTTTTACCTACTTGATCCTCTGCTGCCTTCACTACTTCATTCCTCAGAGCTACCCATTCTTCTTCTACTGTATTTCTTTCCCCCATTCCTGTCAATTGTTCCCTTATTCTCTCCCTGAAACTCTCTACAACCTCTGGTTCTTTCAGTTTATCCAGGTCCCATCTCCCTAAATTCCCACCCTTTTGCAGTTTCTTCAGTTTCAACCTGCAGTTCATAACCAATAGATTGTGGTCAGAATCCACATCTGCCCCTGGAAATGTCCTACAATTTAAAACCTGGTTCCTAAATCTCTGTCTTACCATTATATAATCTATCTGATACCTTTTAGTATCTCCAGGACTCTTCCAGGTATACAACCTTCTTTTATGATTCTTGAACCAAGTGTTAGCTATGATTAAGTTATGCTCTGTGCAAAATTCTACCAGGTGGCTTCCTCTTTCATTTCTTACCTCCAATCCATATTCACCTACTATGTTTCCTTCTCTCCCTTTTCCTACTGACGAATTCCAGTCACCCATGACTATTAAATTTTCGTCTCCCTTCACTACCTGAATAATTTCTTTTATCTCGTCATACATTTCATCAATTTCTTCATCATCTGCAGAGCTAGTTCGCATATAAACTTGTACTACTGTAGTAGGCATGGGCTTTGTGTCTATCTTGGCCACAATAATGCGTTCACTATGCTGTTTGTAGTAGCTAACCCGCACTCCTATTTTTTTATTCATTATTAAACCTACTCCTGCATTACCCCTATTTGATTTTGTATTTATAACCCTGTAATCACCTGACCAAAAGTCTTGTTCCTCCTGCCACCTAACTTCACTAATTCCCACTATATCTAACTTTAACCTATCCATTTCCCTTTTTAAATTTTCTAACCTACCTGCCCGATTAAGGGATCCGACATTCCACGTTCCGATCCTTAGAATGCCAGTTTTCTTTCTCCTGATAACGACGTCCTCTTGAGTAGTCCCCGCCCAGAGATCCGAATGGGGGACTATTTTACCTCCGGAATATTTTACCCAAGAGGACGCCATCATCATTTAATCATACAGTACAGCTTCATGTCCTCGGGAAAAATTACGGCTGTAGTTTCCCCTTGCTTTCAGCCGTTCGCAGTACCAGCACAGCAAGGCCGTTTTGGTTAATGTTACAAGTCCAGATCAGTCAATCATCCAGACTGTTGCCCCTGCAACTACTGAAAAGGCTGCTGCCCCTCTTCAGGAACCACACGTTTGTCTGGCCTCTCAACAGATACCCCTCCGTTGTGGTTGCACCTACGGTACGGCCATCTGTATCGCTGAGGCACGCAAGCCTTCCCACCAACGGCAAGGTCCATGGTTCATGGGGGGAGCCAAAAACATATGTTTTTCATATTAGGTGTACTGTGTTGCCACCTACTGCCATGTACTCCGTATCAGCAACCTCAGTAGTCATTAGACATCGTGAGAGAGCAGAATGGGGTGCTCTGCAGGACTCACAGACTTCAAATGTGGTCAGGTGATTGAGTGTCACCTGTGTCATCCGCCTGTACGCGAGATTTCCACACTCCTAAACATCCCCAGGTCCACTGTTTCCGACGTGATAGTGAAGTGGAAACGTGAAGGGACACGTACAGTACAAAAGAGTACAGGCCAACCTCATCTGTTGACTGACAGAGACCGCCAACAGTTGAAGAGGGTCATACTGTGTAATAGGCGGACATCTATCCAGACTCTCACACAGGAATTCCAAACTGCATCAGAATCCAGTGCAAGTACTATGACAGTTAGGCGGGAGGTGAGAAAACTTGGATTTCATGGTCGAGCGGCTGCTCATAAGCCACACATCATGCCGGTAAATGCCAAATGATGCCTCGCTAGGTGTAAGGAGTGTAAACACTGGTTGATAGAACAGTGGAAAAACGTTGTATGGAGTGACAAATCATAGTACACAATGGCATACACAATGGCAGGGTGTAGGTATGGCGAATGCCTGGTGAACAACATCTGCCAGCGTGTTGTGCCAACAGTAAAATTCGGAGGCGGTGATGTTATGGTGTGGTCGTGTTTTTGATGGAGGGGGCTTGCACCCCTTGTTGTTTTGTGTGGCACTATCTCAGCACAGGCCTACATTGATGTTTAAAGCACCTTCTTGCTTCCCACATTTGAAGAGCAATTCGGGGATGGCGATTGCATCTTCCAACACAAGCACCTGTTCATAATGTACGGCCTGCAAAGGGTCATAACCTGAATCCTATGGAACACCTTTGGGATGTTTTGGAAGCCGACTTCGTGCCAGGCCTCACCGACCATCATGCAGTGCAGCACTCCGTGAAGAATGGGCTGCCATCTCCCAAGAAACCTTCCAGCACCTGACTGAACGTATGCCTGCGAGAGCGGAAGCTGTCATCAAGGCTACAGGTGGGCCAACACCATATTGAATTCCAACATTACCAATGGAGGGCGCGACAAACTTGTATGTCATTTTCAGCCAGGTGTCCGGATACTTTTGATCACAGTGTATCTTCAAATGTACAATTAATACAGATACAGAAGATAAAATAACAGATGTTTGTCACAGAGATGACTAGTCACCTACAGAGGCACAGGTTACAACAGAGGAATTTCTACAGTACATATTCCAAAAGTTAGCAGTGTTTACTTCAACCCACATATGTCTCATGAAAGAAGCTTAATAGTAAAATCAAAGAAATTTCAGCTCATACAGGGTGATTTTTTTTCCACCTTGTACAAACTCTAGGGATTGATCGATAAGAGGATACGGAACAAATAAGGTCTAATGAACTTAGGTCCGGAAATATATGGTTTCCATGCTAGAGACCATTTATTCAATCACACTATGTTACACAGATGGCAGTCTAATATGCGCTGTACCATGCAGCCACAATTACAGAATGCATGGTTTCCTCCTAAAGGGTGGTACTGGTCCTCATATGTCATGCCCTAGCACCCTCTCTTGCCAAAGTAAATGGTAATGTTGTGCCTGATTCACTTCTCTTGCTGACTCACCTTGTAGTGGATGTGATACAGGACACAATGGTTCTGTATTCAAATTGAGAGTTTGCTGACATGGTGTTTACTCACAGAAAGGCAAATGGCAATGGGCGGCGAGGAGCAAGGTTATATCAGGAGACATATCCACACCGACAACAACCACAGCATTCAATCAAATTCACCTTGGAGGTTGAGAGTGAGGTCGATCTCCCATTCCTAGATGTGCTGGTACACAGAAGATCTGATAACACTCTAGGTCACAGAGTGTACAGAAAGCCAACTAACACAAACAGGTACTTAGATGCCACTTTGCACCACCATCCAGCCCAGAAGCAAGCAGTACTCAACACTCTGTCTTCACGTGCCTTCCGTATCAGCGATGACGACAACTTGGAATCGTAGTTGAATTTTTTAAAGAGGACATTCAAGGCAAATGGATATGATAGTTATTCAATCGACAGGGCTTTTAGGCGGAATATTTATACCGCTAATAAGAATGATGGGGAACCGCCTTCTCACTCCGTCAGATTACTGTTCGTTTCTGGGGTCACTGACCGCATAAGCAGAATTTTAAAGAAAAATGGTATTCAGACATTTTTCTTTAGTCAAAACAAAATAAAAGACTTTTTCCGACAGAAAATGGATGCACCTGATTACCTCCACAATGCAGGTGTCTATCAAGTGTCATGTGGCTGCGGCAAGTGTATACAGGCGAAACAGGAAGAACTGTTAAAGAACGCATTAAGGAACACGAACAGCACATGCTACTACAACAAAGTGCAAAATTGGCAGTAGCGGAACATCACGAGAACTGTGGCTCTGACATTGATTTTAATAACGTACGTGTACTGGCTAAAGAAACAAACATTTATAGAAGAAAGATCCGAGAGGCAGTTGAAATTTCTAAGAATGCATCTAATTTCAATAGAGAGGATGGCTATAGGCTTCCAGCATTGTGGCTTCCCGCCATCAAGGAAGTAAATACGCGGCTGCAGTGTGGTAGCGGTATAAACAACGCGCTGCAAGTCACCTCGGCGGACAATAATATTTTGGGTAAACATTCCCCCTCTCTTGCTCTGTCCGTTTTGAATCTAGCCACTGTTGACAACCAACCAATAGCGGTAGCAGGCATTTCAACCAATAACCCTTCTCCAGCATAGTGTGGAATAGTGCCTTTCTATCCAATGACGATGACTGCCAATGGTATCCACAGGAGACGAGCTACCAACTTCTTCTGTATTAGCCTATGACTATGGCCCACCAATGGTAGCCACATGAATTTTAACCAATACTATCACTTCTCCAGCATGAACGCCAGAAAATTCCCCCTTTATAAGTGGACGCGGCACTCGTCTCTGACAGTGTTCTAGCAGTCGTGGACACCAAAAGATCCTGAGGAAGATCCCAGCAGAAGGGTCGAAACGTCGAACATTTTAGAAGAAACATGACGTGGCCTAATAACCCAGAAGATTTTAACTTCAGCCACAGCATTCAATGTTTCGCCATTTGTCTGAGACAGGGTTGTTTCAGGAAGCAGCAAATCATAAAGGAGGTACTCAAAATGTTCCAACACCAGATTTGGAGGGAAATGTGATTGACACTGTGGAAGGCGACAACCGTGTCAGTACCAGGCAGCTGGCCCACCAGTACAAGGTAAGCCCGGAGATTGTGTCGAACATTCTCCACGACAATTGTTACTACCCTTATCACTTATAGTGTGTGCAGTGCTTACTAGTGACAGACTTTCCATATCAGGAACAGTTTTGTCACTGGTTTCTTCACCAGGCAACCATGATTCCAGGATTTGTGTCATCCATTACAATCACAGATGAGGCCGCCTTTACGTGGAGTGGTATCTTCAACTTTCATAAGCGTCATCTGTGGGATAGTATGCAGAACCCCCATGATACGATAACAGCGAATCGTCAGCATCAGTTCAACCGGAATGTTTGGGCTGGGATAACTGGCATCCGTATTTTGGGGACCAGTCTTCCTTCCACTTTGCCCAACATCCCGGAACTATCGGCATTTCTTGCTGATGACTTTGCCTCCCCTGCTGGAAGAAGTGCCACTGATGATTTGAAGGGTTACGTGACTGCTACATGATGGTGCCATTAACGTCCAAACACATGTCAATCGTGTCTTCCCTGGCCGATGGATCAGATGAGACGGTCCAGTTGCATGGCCTTCTTGTTCATCGGATCTCAAACCGTGTGATTTCTGGTTATGGGGCCATCTCAAAAGTATTGTGTATGCAGAGCCCATTCCAGACATGGAAACCATTTTCAACACATACTGTAACTCGGGCTGCACAGTACCGCACATATTAGACCGCAGACTCTGTAACAAAATATGATCGAATAAATGGTCTCTAGGATGGAAGCCACACGTTTCCGGACATAAGTTCTATAGAACTTTTTTGATCTGTATCCTCTCAGTGATCAATCCCTAGAGTCTGTACACAGTGGAAAAAATCTCCCTGTACAGAAACTTACTGACAGTTGATTTTCTAAGGATAACTGAACAAAACATGTGGCTTCGTTCCAGAATAAAATTTCTTACTTTGTAGTGAAAATCTTACTGAAATGAGCAATTGCGAAACTTAACAAACTGAGTGTTGGATCAGGATGTAAAACAAATCACTATACTTCCTCGAGCATTACATTTGATTCAACTTAGCACCACTCTCTCTCCTTTTCTTTTGTGGTGGTTCTGCATCATTAGGAGGACAACTATGTGAACAGGTGACTAGTTGTACTGTATCTCTGAATTCGTCCATGATGTTTTCTGCAAGAATTCATGTGTCAAGACCACTAAAAAGAAAGACAGGGATTCAGGTTCTAGTCCCAATTAAGAGAGTGTTTTACCTATGATGAAGGTTCACTTTAATCAGACTGAAATAAACTTTACTGAGATAATATTTACTCCCTTTTTTATGGAGCCTTTGCAATGATTTTAAAACACACACACACACACACACACACACACACACACACATCCTGGCAGATTAAAAAGTGTGCCGGGCTGAGACTCAAACTCGGGACCTTTGCCTTTCATGGGCAAGTGCTCTACCACTGAGCTACCCACGCACGACTCACGCCCTGTCCTCACAGCTTTACTTCCGCCAGTACCTCGTCTCCTACCTTCCAAACTTTACAGAAGCTCTCCTGCAAAACTTGCAGTACTAGCACTCCTGAAAGATAGGATATTGCAGAGACATGGCTTAGCCACAGCCTGGGGGATGTTTCCTGAATGAGATTTTCACTCTGTAGCAGAGTGTGCGCTGATATGAAACTTCCTGGCAGATTAAAACTGTGTGCCGGGCTGAGACTCGAACTTGGGACCTATGCCTTTTGCGGGCAGAGTGAAAATCTCATTCTGGAAACATCCCCCAGGCTGTGGCTAAGCCGTGTCTCCGCAATATCCTTTCTTTCAGAGGTGCTAGTCCTGCAAGTTTCGCAGGAGAGCTTCTGTAAAGTTTGGAAAGTAGGAGACGAGGTACTGGCGGAAGAAAAGCTGTGAGGATGGGGCGTGAGTCGTGCTTGGGTAGCTCAGATGGTAGAGCACTTGCCCGCGAAAGGCAAAGGTCGCGAGTTCGAGTCTCGGCCCGACACACAGTTTTAATCTGCCATGAAGTTTCAGTCCTTAATAGTGTTCCTCACATATTTCTTTACTGTGGCAAGAATGGATGACTTTTACTATATGTTTAGATGATTGATGCAGGTGGCACACTGCTTTTCAACTCAAGTTTTCTGTGAAGAGCATCGATGGGCATCCCCCATGCTCCATTCCGAATAGTAGAATGCACCTAACCGTTCAACCATACTCTTATTTTTTATAAAATTACTTTTTATGTCTTTTTAAGGCAGACAAGCTCATAGGTATTTTAAAAAATTGAAACAGCATTTTTTGCATGTTTCTGTGATTCCAACATCAATTGGATTCAAACAGAAGTGCTCTCAATACTATGCCCAGATTACATTTAATATGGTATTTACACATAGTAATCTGATGAGTGTTAAAACCTTTACAATGAATGATCCTATGATAAATTTTTATTAGCACAATTACTTAAATTAGTGTACACACATTAATTCATAAATTCCTTCCATGTTTCTTTTTACAAAAAGGATTTCGTAAAGTGACCAGCATCTTACCTGTCAAAGCATGAGACATTCATTGTGTCAATTCTCATAAAAAGAATTTCTGTTGCTTGAGCCAGCACCTGAAAGAGAACAAAGTTAAATAAGAATGGTGCTGATAATATGTCACATATTAAACAACATGTCATATTCTAGAATCTACTGAAACATCATATTCCATTCTGAGATGACATTACAGAGTAAATAGATATTAGGAGATTGTGTAATAATGATAGTCATCTACGAAGACTTTAGAAGTGAGTGAGGGAGCAAAAGTGTGCAGCTAAATATTCAGACATAATTATGCAGAAATGTGTGAAATGTATGGTAAAGGTAAGTTTACATAGGCCATAGAAACCACATACTGCTGACAATACAGCCCAGTAATGTTGACCTGGAAGATTTCCAGTCACAAATTATAGCCCATGTTCGGCAATATTTCTGGCCATCGTTGCCCGATAATATTGGTAGTAAATTTGTTAACATTGAGTATAGATTTAAGTGTCAGGAAGTCGTTTCTGAAAGTATTTGTATGGAGTGTAGCCATGTATGGAAGTGAAACATGGACGATAAATAGTTTGGACAAGAAGAGAATAGAAGCTTTTGAAATGTGGTGCTACAGAAGAATGCTGAAGATTAGATGGGTAGATCACATAACTAATGAGGAGGTATTGAATAGGATTGGGGAAAAGAGAAGTTTGTGGCACAACTTGACTAGAAGAAGGGATCGGTTGGTAGGACATATTCTGAGGCATCAAGGGATCACCAATTTAGTATTGGAGGGCAGCATGGAGGATAAAAATTGTACAGGGAGACCAAGAGATGAATACACTAAGCAGATTCAGAAGGATGTAGGTTGCAGTAGTTACTGGAAGATGAAGAAGCTTGCACAGGATGGAGTAGCATGGAGAGCTGCATCAAACCAGTCTCAGAACTGAAGACCACAACAACAACAACAACAACAACAATACATTTCTGGACCAGAAGTGTTTACACAGGCAACAATACTGCTAAGAAATGGACAAAGGTGAGCTACTAAACATGAGTATAACTCCTTACTCTTGCATTCCACAATGAAAAAACGCAGCATGAAATTAGAAATCAGGCTTCATGGAAGTGTGGGATTTTCTTTTTTTTCCCCAAGTAAGCAAACTCACTTCTTTCTCTTTCAGAATGTCGAAACACAGTTGCAAATAACAATTTTGTTTGTGTGATCATCTTTCGCAGCCAGTATATCAATACACATTTTTTTATCTTGAAAATTCTTTTTATTAGTGCAATATCTGTGTGTTCCATATATGTTTCATCTTTTATATTATAAGCATATTCAGTGGATTTTTTCTGGAAAATAGAGTTCTGATTTCCTTATACTTATAGATACAAAACTGTTCTCACCCTGAGGTTGGATTCCATTAGAAAATTTGTGCACCACACACAACAAGTATTGCAAACAAGAGAAACTCCAGGATTGGTTGTATAAATTTGAAACCATTATTATTATTATTATTATTACTGCATATTGACTACAATCACTTAATGATCATCTTCAGTGCAAGACTAAGTCCTTCGCTATGAAAATCATGTTTGAAGTTATATTTTGTGCATGGTTATTACGAGTCCACTGGACTTAGTCTTGGATTGAAGCTGACCACTCTGTGATTAAAACTGATAATAATAATAATAACAAAAACTTTAAAAAAAAAAATTTCAAATTTATATGACCAATGCTGGAGATTCATTTGTAGTTCTTATAGTTACTCAGTAACTGTGCTCATATGACCTGCTAAAATCTGTGCTTCCTCTCGAGTGATCATAAGCTGGAGGGTTCACTTCCACAACACTGCTGATTTTTCATAAGTGTAGTGAAAGTGCCCCCTCCGGCCTGAGGAAATGCAGATTTTGGCAAGACATATGAGTAAATGTACTAACATTTATGGTGCGAATTGTTTCAAATGTAGAAGTACAAGTAAACCAGAACTGTATTTTTGTGAAAAAATCCACTGGAGATACTTTTAAAAGGTGACATGGGTCTGAAACAAAAATATACTGCACCAAACAAAAAGGTATTTTCAAGTTAAATAATGAATCTTATATCATGAAAGCAATTGCTCTGACAATTGGTAAGAACTATACCAATAAGAGAAAGATTGTAAACCAGTTTACAACCATATTGGCACTCACAGTTGTTTTTGACTACTGCTGATTCATACAGAACTTATTTAAACATACACAGTAATGATTGCATTTAAGTCATTTATTTTTATTTTCAGATGACCGGTTTCGATCTTCTAAAAGATCATCTTCCAATCTTACATTCTGTGAAGAGGAATCAAACATGATACGACAGTTAACATTTGAAAAAGACACTAAAATAAAATAATATAGTACAAAACGCAGTTAGTATATCCTCAATGACCACAGGAACCATTGGCGTGGAGCAGGTGCATCTGTGCAGGTGTGGAGAACACTGCTAAACACGACTCATCTGCCGGCAGTTAAACAGCCATGCCCATAGTCTTTAGCATGAAGTCATTGGTAGCCAATGGCTGTGAGACTTTATTACATTGTGTGAAGAATGTGTACTAGAAGTATAATTATTAGGAGTTTGATCCTTGAGAAAACAACAAAGGATATTTTGACGTTATAAAGAAGAACCTATGTTATAAAAGCAGCGTAATAAAGAAACAGTCACTACTCAATGACAGTGCTCATTTAAATGTCAGCTGCCCTCCAGAGGGCCTTCTGGTAAACATAAACATAAACATACAAACTGTCAATCTCTGCCTCATTTACATTTACGTTTACCAGAAGGCTCTGGAGAGGACAGTCCACATGTAAATGAGCACTGTCACTGGATAGTCAATATCTCTCTATTTTGTCACTTTTTATAATGTATCTTCTTCTTTACAACATCAAAATATCCTTTGTTGTTTTCTCAAGACCCAAGCTCCTCACAATTATATGTCTAATACATGTTTTTGCACAATGTAATCAAGTCTCACAACCAATAGCTACCAACGACATTATGCTAGAAACAGTGGGCATGGTTTCTGCTATTTAACTACTGGCAGCCAAGCCATATGTTCACCACAAGCCAGTGTTCTCCACACCAGCACAGATGGACCTGCTCCATGCCAATGGCTCCCAGGGTCATCAAATGCATACCAGATGCATTCTGCGCAACATTATTTTAATTTAGTGTGCTATTCGACTGTAACTGTAGCATTATGTTTTATTCCTTTTCACAGAATGTAAGATCTGAAGATGATCCCTTAAAATATTGAAACCGGTCATCTGAAAATAAACAACTTAAATGTGATCACGACTGTGTGTATTGAAATAAGTTATAATACAAAAATTTGTACAGAAGTTTAACGTACCTTTAAAAAAGTGTACTTTCATCAATATGCCTCTTTGTGCCAGATGTTCACAACACTTTTGTGAAAGACTGAAGGAATTTGTTAAGGCAGTTTGAAATACTAATCAAATGCTTATGTTAAAATATTATTGTGGTTCACCACTAAGGTGAGAGAACTATACTTTTCATAAATGGGATGCATGTACAACCAGAGTTATGAGAGGTGAAAAGTAATGTATACAAAGATGGTAATTGAAAAGTGGAATCAAGAAGCATACATGATGAAACCTGAAAAAGTTTAGAAAATTTAAGAATCTATTAAGAATACAATTATAATTTATGTTTTACTCTTCTACTATGACATCAGCAGTAAGAACGCCGTATTTCAGATTGCAGTCTTTGTATTATTACTTCCTATATTCCACAGCCCTGGCAACAGATGAACAATCACATTTACGAACTTAACATATCCCTCATTTGTCCATGTCTACATTCTTGCAGGCGACAAACAAATGAAGTGCCTCTACACACACACGACTTACAAACTGGAGACAATTAAGTGACTCGGCATGTAGCGCCGTCTGCACGACAAAGAGGAAGCATGGCTGAGAGTGGGAGGGAAGCACTTACAATCAAGAATAGAGATGACTATGGCCCGGCCATACAGAATGTTGGTGGACAACACCAACATCACATTGGGCACATCTCAGCAACTCTCTGCAACAGTTTGGTCCACTAGCAGTCTTGCTATGCTACACCACAATACTATGATGTACTGTAGTCACATTGCAGTATTACTGACTGCAACAATATTTCGGTCAGAATTGCTGGACATTCGGCCCTTGTAAAGTAATTTTAACATTTAAACATTTATAAAGAATCATGTATCAACACGTATGATTGTCTCAGTCCATCACAGCATCAGATGAAGAGGGTTATGAGGTGCTTTTGAAAATATACTGAAAAACACTACACATAGTAAAACACTCCCAAAACACTGTACTTATACATGAACATTCTGTGTGTAGTACACACAATTATTAAATTTAATATGAAAGGATATACCCTCATGAAATATTTTATATTAACTACCTATCAACTACCAAATTCAAGACTAAGCCAGGAGTTAAAAATTTAACTGGAGCAAGAAGCAGAATACAAAACAGCACACTAGTGCAAAATAAGAACAAGTCTCGACCATAGAAATCATAATTTCATTAAGTAAAATTTTTTAAAATGTTTACTATGAGTTTATGATAATTATTTATAAATATATTGGTCCTTAGTACCATTCGAGACAGAAGTATCTGTGTAATAACTTCAAGTTGAACAAATATATTTCAAAGAAGACGCAATACACGAAAGTCACAGATCAAGTAAACAGACTAAGACGTGTGTACACTTTAACAGTCAAATCATAACTGAGTCCAAGTCTAGTGGCTACTGGCTGGCTGGCCGCTTAGGTGGTGGTGCTGCTGCTGCTGTTGCATGGCTGGCACACAGCGCCGCATGTAGAGGACGCGCGTAACTGCGCGGCGGCACTTTGAAAGATCGGCGAGTCACAACACTTTTCCCCCCTTTGAAGTTTTTGCACAGGTCTTGATGGAGGTGGCCTGTAGATCGCTAACGTCCATAGGTGTTGTTTAACTGGCCGTAAAGTTTCGAGGAGGAGGCTTCCTGTATGGACGGAAGTGTCCCCGATGATAACAGGTCGAGATGACAGGAGACCTGGGGGTCGAATCTGCTGGGGCCCTGTGCCCGTTGCGGCAAGTCTGGTTGTTATAACAGGAGACATGGGCGATGTGTCCGCGTCCGTAGGAGAAGGGGGTGAGTAGAGTTGCTCCGACAGATGATGGTCACCTGGTTCCTGCATGGGCAAGTCTCCTGGTAGCATCAGTTCTTGTGCTGGCACCGATATGATGGTGACAAGACTGCGTTGTGAGTAAGGAGAGATTCTAGTATCCCGAGCATCAGATAGAGCCGAATGTGGTGTAGCAGCATCCGGAACAGGCATTGCCGGCACTCGAGGCCGAAGCTGGTTTGAATGACGCACTGCAACACCCGTGTCCGTCTGGATTTCATACAGGCGGTGGCCACGGTGTCGTAAGATGCGGCCAGGACTCCATTTTGGCCACCTGTCGTATCCCCGTACCCATACAAGGTCATCGGCGGTGAACCGGCCAAGCGAAGGCACCCGCGGCCGTGAGGTGGAAGGCCGCAGAAGATGAAGTAGCGTGCGGGGCTGTTGGCCATGTAAGAGCTCAGCCGGGCTGTGGTCACCCATGGGGGTGAAATGGTAAGAAGCCAGAAATTGGAGAAGCGCATCATCAGCAGAAGAAGTCAGAAGTTTCCGCATCTGAGCCTTAAATGTGCGGACCAGTCGTTCAGCCTCACCGTTTGGCTGTGGATGGAACGGAGGGGCCGTGACATGCACGACACCGTGACGGGCACAAAAATCCGCAAAATCGGAAGAGGCAAATTGCGGACCATTATCAGTAACAAGAGTAGAGGGAAGGCCTTCCAAAGAGAAAATGGGAGCTAGAGCATTGGTGGTTGCCGCGGTGGTAGGCAACGCGCAACGGACAATGAAAGGAAAGTTAGAGTAGGCGTCAATAACGAGAAGCCAATAAGTACCTAAAAAAGGTCCCACAAAGTCAGCATGAATACGCTCCCAGGGCTTCTCCGGCGAAGGCCACGGTGACAAAGATGACTTCGGGATGGTGGCCCGTGGCACACAAGGGCCGAAGGCAGTGACCATGTGTGCGATTTCAGAGTCAATGCCGGGCCAGTACACATGAAGAGTCAATGCCGGGCCAGTACACATGACAGCGCGCCAGAGATTTTGTGCGACAGACACCCCAATGCGCTTGGTGAAGGAGACACAAGACTGAAGCACGCAAAGATGCAGGTACCACAACACACGGCGAAGAATTTTCGATGGAAAGGAGGATAACACCATCCCTAGCCGTGATGCAATAATGCAAAGCGTAGTAGTCCCGCAACAGATCAGAAGTCTTAGCAGTCAGACGATCTGGCAAACCCTTCTGAATACAGCGTAAAACCCGGGAGAGGGTAGGGCAGAACCCGTAGCAGCCGCCAGCCTGTCCCCGGTGATGGGGAACCCGTCCACCACCCGCTGCTCGGCAACATCCAGGTGGAAACACAGAAGTTCGTCCCTACTGAATGCCAGATCAGGATCCATGGGAAGGCGAGACAATGCATCAGCATTCGCATGTTGAGCCGTCGGCCAGAAATGAATCTCATAATTGAAATGAGACAAGTAAAGAGCCCAACGCTGGAGGCGGTGTGCAGCCTTGGCAGGAAGTGACGTTGATGGATGAAACAAGGAAACAAGTGGTTTGTGATCTGTAACAAGATGAAATTTGGATCCATAGAGAAAAACACCAAACATATGAAGAGCATAAATAATGGCCAAAGCTTCTTTTTCAATTTGAGAATACTTTTGTTGGGCATCCGTGAGCATTTTGGAAGCACAAGCAATGGGTTATTCAGAACCGTCAGAAAAACAGTGCGCAAGGACGGCACCGACCCCGTATTGAGAGGCATCTGTGGCAAGAACAAGATGTTGGCCAGGTTGACAAGTAGCCAGGCACGGGGCCTGTTTCAGCATAGTCTTCAATTTCTGGAAAGCTGCATCGCATGATGCGGACCAGTGAAAAGGTACGTTTTTATGCAACAGGCGATGCAACGGCTGAGCCACCGAATCAGCAGACAGTAAAAACTTGCGATAGTATGCTATTTTCCCCAAGAAGGCCTGCAGTTCCTTAACAGATGTAGGGCGAGGAAGGGCACTGATCGCAGCGACAGTTTGCTGAAGTGGACGAATACTATCCCGAGAGAGTTGAAACCCCAAGTACGTGATAGATGCCTGAAAAAATTTTGATTTCTGAAGATTACACTTAAGACCGGCAGTCTGTAAGACATTAAAAAGTGTGCGGAGATTTTGAAGATATTCGTCAGTGGTGGAGCCAGTGACAACAATGTTGTCCTGGTAATTTATACACCCAAGGACAGTGAGCAATAATTGTTCCAAGAATCGCTGAAAGAGAGCAGGGGCACTGGCAACCCTGAATGGCAATCGGTATTGATAGAGGCCGAAAGGAGTGTTAAGGACCAGAAACTGCCGGGAAGCAGCGTCGAGAGGAAGTTAATGATAAGCTTCTGACAGGTCAAGATTAGAAAAATACTGGCCTCCAGCAAGTTTAGTGAACAATTCTTCAGGTCAAGGCATAGGGAAAGTGTCGATAAGGCATTGAGCATTTACAGTGGCTTTGAAATCGCCACAGAGACGAATATCACCATTTGGCTTAGCAACGACAACGACAGGAGAGGACCACTCACTGGAAGTGACAGGAAGCAAGACCCCTGAAGCAGTGAGACGATCCAGCTCCCGTTTGACCTGATCACGAAGGGCCACAGGAATGGGCCGAGCCCGAAAAAACTTAGGCTGAGCAGTGGGTTTGAGCATGATATGAGCTTCAAAGTCGTTTGCACGGCCTAACACAGGAGAAAAAAGGGACGAAAATGTCATCAATAAGGAATCCAATTGAGCACAAGGAATAGCATCAGAGACGATATTGACAGAGTCATCTATGGAGAACCCAAACACGCGAAAGGCATCGAAACCAAAAAGATTCTCCGCGTTACTATGGTCGACCACAAATATGGGAACAGTGCGAACGACAGATTTGTAAGATACCTCAGCATCAAATTGTCCCAAGAGAGAAATCTTCTGTTTATTGTAAGTCCGTAATTGCCTAGTGACAGGTGACAGGATTGGAGAACCCAACTGAAGATACGCCTGAGAATTGATGATAGTGGCAGCAGAACCAGTATCCACCTGCATGCGAACATCTCGACCAAGTATTTGGTCAGTGAGGAATAGGTTCCCTGAAACGGAAGTAGTACAGGGTGTATACGTGGACAAGGAAAAAAAATTCCCGGATTTTTCCAGGTTAAAAATACACTTTCTCCTGGATGAAAATACACTTTTTCCGTGTTAAGTGACAGTATACTCTTCCTCGGCACTGTGAAACTCATCAGTCCTATGGTTTTATATGCGGGAGTAGAATTTACCGGTACTCTAGAAAACGAAACTCAGAGGGGGAAAACACGTTTTGAAACACCTTTGATGTGCAGCAACATGTACACTGCATATTTCTGTATTACGAAGGTATAAATTTGAATTCCACCGAACACCGCGTGTTACTTTCCGAAACATTGAAATCGAGATTGCGATGCGCTTTTGTAAGACAGTCATAGCTCCTGTCACGTGAACTCTCCAGCTGATGGCAGCATTCACATATAATATTGGTCTCGAAGATTAATAAGCTGGAAGAGAAGCTAAGCTTCCATATATAATGTTGATCTTTTTTGCGCGTGTTACACTTTAAGATACATCACACAACTGTGCCACTAAAACAATGATAATGTCTGATCTTTTGGGCTCGAAATTCCTCTAAACGGTCATCCTCAAAGAGTTGATTTTTAAATGAGAGTCAAACGCTTTGTGATTTAAGAAATTCATCGTACATTCTCGCTCGTAGTTCATCTTGCGTAAAAGGAAATCTGCTTTGAATGTAACACTTTTCAAACCACCATTCACAATATTTTCCCGCGACCTGTTAGAAATAGGTTCGTTTCAGCAGTTGCAAGAGAACGCCAAATAACAGGCGTCAACGCGCTTGCGCAGCTACGATGACACAGGAAGCCCATATGTTCGTGCGTGTAAAACATTAAAAGATCTTAACGTATGGCATAAAAGAAACAAGACATCAGATGATACTTCAAGAGCGTCGGAATTTCGTGAACCATACTAAAATGCATAATTCGGCTTAAAATGCACATTCGTATGTAAATTTTCTTGGAGTACCAGTACTGTATTATCTCATGTTTGGTTCTTTATTATGGCACAATGCCATACGTGCACTTGAAATGCAGCGAACAGGTGAAACGAGCCAACAGTGTGAAATTAAACACTTCGTTTCAAATAAATTGACTGCCTCAGCAGAAAAGATTAACTTTAAGCCAAATCTCTTTACCAAACCGGCAAAAATAACTTCATTGTTCTGTCAGAAAGTTGGAAATAAAATCTTAAACTAATAACATTTTTTAGTCTTCTGTAATTATGCGAACGTATTTTAATTCATTTGATAGCTCCCGGCCACTAAAGTCTGTTTTGTTATCATTTAATGTGAAAACAAACGAAGAGGAAACAACAAAATCACTGAACGTAAACACAGGTCACGTGGACGCTCCTCACCTCAACTCAGACTGCTCTGTGCATCAGCCCCAGATTTACTAAATTTCCCCGGGGCAATATTAAGTAGTGGCGCCCAGCCACACTTCTGTAACCAGTAGCGGGAGAAGGTAATTCTCATACTAGGCTCAACTGCGCAAGCACAAGAGCCCGCCCGCAACAGCTCAAACCAATCTAATTTAAACAGCTGTCACGTCACGCTCATCGGAGGCAGTTTGTTGTTATAAAGCATTGCATAGTCTTCCTAAAGCCTTTGACACACTTTGCTGTTGGCAGACGCTTGTATGAGCGCTGTTTTGTTGTTGTACACGGTGCATTTCCTTTGTAACTTAAGTTTTATTATTTTCGTTTTTCTCTCGTTCATGTTTTGTTGCTGCAGTATTATTCTGCAGTAGCGGGATACAGTAATATCCTTTGTTAGAGTATTGGCTCTTACCAGTCAAAATCACACAAATTTAACTGGGAACTTAAAAAATGAAAAATTCCCGGAATTCTAAACAATTCCCGGGTTTTTCCCGGTTTTCTCCCGGACGAAAAAATTCCTGGGTTTTTCCCGGATCTCCCGGTTGTCCCGGGTTGTACACACCCTGTAGTACAATTGACAGACAACACAGAATCAGAATCAGCGTCATGTTCATGAACATCATGTATGCGGTCGGATTTGCAAACGGATGACACATGACCCTTTTTTTTTTGCATTTGTGACACACGGCCCAACGTTGTGGACAATCTTCCCGTGAATGTTTCGTGAAACACCGCGGACATGAAAGAAGTTGCCGTCGGTTTTGCTGCAGTTTCTTAGAGGTTTGTATACGGTTAGGCTGAGGCTGCGCTTGGGAGCGTACTGCGGCCATGTCGGCCGGCAGGGACATGCCACACGCTTTGTCAACCTCGCACAGAGGTTGTATTTCCCTGGCGTCGCCCCATGCCTCTATTTGCGGTCCAGCGGCACGAGAAATTTCAAAAGACTGAGCAACGGATAGGACTTCATCTAGAGTCGGATTTGTCGGGCGCAGATCGGATAATAGCATCCCGTACCATGGAATCGGCGTAGGATTCTTTGTGAACTTCAGTAAATAATTGACACTTTCTACTGAGACCGTGAAGTTCAGCAGCCCAAGAGCAATAGGATTGATGCGGTTGTTTTTGACAATGATAAAAGGCAACACGAGAGGCTACCACATGCGTTTGCTTTTGAAAATAGACGGACAGAAGCGAGCACATTTCAGCAAAGGACAAAGACGCAGGATCTTTCAAAGGAGCCAATTGCGACAACATCCGATACATTTGAGGTGAAATCCATGAAAGGAACAGACTTACATGTTTGTTCGTCCGTGACATGAAATGCCAAGAAGTGCTGTCGAAGACGTTTTTCGTAATCAGACCAGTCTTCCACGATATCATCGAAAGGAGGAAAAGTAGGTAGAGACAACGATGAGAGACGCCCTGCATTTGATGCCGCGACAAAATCACGAATCGCATTTGTGAGAAGTGTTTGCTGTTCTATGAGACCTTGCAATAGTTGCTCTAAAGTAGCCATGAAAACATGTGGGTCAACAATGGAAAAGAAAAACCCCATTCTCATTGCCAATTGTAATAACTTCCAGTTGAACAAATATATTTCAAGGAATACGCAATACATGAAAGTCACAGATCAAGTAAACAGGGTAAGACGTGTGTACACTTCAACAGTCAAATCATAACTGAGTCTGAGTCTAGCGGCCGCTGGCTGGCTGGGCGCTTAGGTGGTGCTGTTGCTGCATGGCTGGCACACAGCGCCACATGTAGAGGACGAGCGTAACTGCGCGGCAGCACTTTGAAAGATCGGTGAGTCACAACAATCTGATCTAGGAGTGAATGTCTGATAAAACAAATTCATCAACTACAACATTATGAACATTCCTCTGCAGTGAAAATGAGCTTATAATACAATACGAAAGAAATATTTAAAAAAATGATGGGATTAGAAACAAATTGTTTTGCTGAATGCGTTAAAAGTGTGTATGGAAAATCTACTTATTTAAATATCTTGTATGAAGAATATATCATCACAGGCTACCTGTTGCTGTTGTTGTTGTTGTTGTTGTTGTTGTGGTCTTCAGTTCTGGGACTGGTTTGATGCAGCTCTCCATGATATTCTATCCTGTGCAAGCTTCTTCATCTCCCAGTACTTACTGCAACCTACATCCTTCTGAATCTGCTTAGTGTATTCATCTCTTGGTCTCCATCTACGATTTTTACCATCCACACTACCCTCCAATGCTAAATTTGTGATCCCCTGACGCCTCAGAACATATCCTACCAACCAGTCCCTTCCTCTTGTCAAGTTGTGCCACAAACTCCTCTTCTCCCCAATTCTATTCAATACCTCCACATTAGTTATGTGATCTACCCATCTAATCTTCAGCATTCTTCTGTAGCACCACATTTCAAAAGCTTCTATTCTCTTCTTGTCCAAACTATTTATCGTACATGTCTCACATGCATACATGGCTACACTCCAAACAAATACTTTCAGAAATGACTTCCTGACACTTAAATCTATACTCAATGTTAACAAATTTCTCTTCTCAGAAACAGTTTCCTTGCCATTGCTAGTCTACATTTTATATCCTCTCTACTTCGACCATCATCAGTTATTTTGCTCCCCAAATAGCAAAACTCCTTTACTACCTTAAGTGTGTCATTTCCTAATCTAATTTCCCCAGCATCACCCGACTTGATTCGACTACATTCCATTATCCTCGTTTTGCTTTTGTTGATGTTCATCTTATATCCTCCTTTCAAGACACTGTCCATTCCGTTCAACTGCTCTTCCAAGTCCTTTGCTGTCTCTGACAGAACTACAATGTCATCGGCAAACCTCAAAGTTTTTATTTCTTCTCCATGGGTTTTAATACCTACATCAAATTTTTCTTTTGTTTCCTTTACTGCTTGCTCAATATACAGATTGAACAACATTGGGGAGAGGCTACAACCCTGTCTCACTCCCTTCCCAACCACTGCTTCACTTTCATGCCCCTCAACTCTTATAACTGCCTTCTGGTTTCTGTACAAATTGTAAATAGCCTTTTGCTAACTGTATTTTACCCCTGCCACCTTCAGAATTTGAAAGAGAGTATTCCAGTCAACATTGTCAAAAGCTTTCTCTAAGTCTACAAATGTTAGAAACGTAGGTTTGCCTTTCCTTAATCATTCTTCTAAGATAAGTCGTAAGGTCAGTATTGCCTCATGTGTTCCAACATTTCTACGGAATCCAAACAGATCTTCCCCGAGCTCGGCTTTACCAGCTTTTCCATTCATCTGTAAAGAATTCACATTAGTATTTTGCAGCAGTGACTTATTAAACTGATTGTTCGGTAATTTTCACATCTGTCAACACCTGCTTTCTTCGGGATTGGAATTATTATATTCTTCTTGAAGTCTGAGGGAATTTCGCCTGTCTCATACATTTTGCTCACCAGATGGTAGAGTTTTGTCAGGACTGACTCTCCCAAGGCTGTCAGTAGTTCTAATGGAATGTTGTCTACTCCCGGGGCCTTGTTTCGACTTAGGTCTTTCAGAGCTCTGTCAAACTCTTCACGCAGTATCATATCTCCCATTTCATCTTCATCTATATCCTCTTCCATATCCATAATATTGTCCTCAAGTACATCACTCTTGTATAGACCCTCTATATACTCCTTCCACCTTTTTGCTTTCCCTTCTTTGCTTAGAACTGGGTTTCCATCTGAGCTCTTGATATTCATACAAGTGGCTCTCTTTTCTCCAAAGGTCTCTTTAATTTTCCTGTAGGCAGTATCTATCTTGCCCCTAGTGAGATAAGCCTCTACATCCTTATATTTGTCCTCTAGCCATGCCTGCTTGGCCATTTTGCACTTCCTGTCGATCTCATTTTTGAGACGTTTGTATTCCTTTTTGCCTGTTTCATTTACTGCATTTTTATATTTTCTCCTTTCATCAATTAAATTCAGTATTTCTTCTGTCACCCAAGGATTTCTATTAGCCCTCATCTTTTTACCTACTTGATCCTCTGTTGCCTTCACTACTTCATCCCTCAGAGCTACCCATTCTTCTTCTACTGTATTTCTTTCCCTCATTCCTGTCAATTGCTCCCTTATGCTCTCCCTGAAACTCTGTACAGCCTCTGGTTCTTTCAGTTTATTCAGATCCCATCTCCTTAAACTCCCACCTTTTTGCAGTTTCTTCAGTTTTAATCTACATTTCATAACCAATAGATTGTGGTCAGAGTCCACATCTGCCCCTGGAAATGTCTTACTATTTAAAACCTGGTTGCTAAATCTCTGTCTTACCATTATATAATCTATCTGATACCTACTAGTATCTCCAGGATTCTTCCATGTATACAACCTTCTTTCATGATTCTTGGACCAAGTGATAGCTATGATTAAGTCATGCTCTGTGCAAAATTCTACAAGGCGGCTTCCTCTTTCATTTCTTAACCCCAATTTATATTCATCTACTATGTTTCCTTCTCTCCCTTTTCCTACTCTCGAATTCCAGTCACCCATGACTATTAAATTTTCATCTCCCTTCACTACCTGAATAATTTCCTTTATCTCATCATACATTTCATCAATTTCTTCATCCTGTACAGAGCTAGTTGGCATATAAACTTGTACTACTGTAGTAGGCATGGGCTTCGTGTATATCTTAGCCACAATAATGCGTTCACTATGCTGGTTGTAGTAGCTTACCCGCACTCCTATTTTTTTATTCATTATTAAACCTACTCCTGCATTACCCATATTTGATTTTGTATTTATAACCCTGTATTCACCTGACCAAAAGTCTTGTTCCTCCTGCCACCGAACTTCACTAATTCCCACTATATCTAACTTTAACCTATCCATTTCCCTTTTTAAATTTTGTAACCTACCTGCTCGATTAAGGGATCTGACATTCCACGTTCCGATCCGTAGAACGCCAGTTTTCTTTCTCCTGATAATGACGTCCTCCTGAGTAGTCCCCGCCCGGAGATCCCAATGGCGGACTATTTTACCTCCTGAATATTTTACCCAAGAGGACGCCATCATCATTTAACCATACAGTAAAGCTGCATGCCCTCGGGAAAAATTATGGCTGTAGTTTCCCCATGCTTTCAGCCGTTCGCAGTACCAGCACAGCAAGGCTGTTTTGATTAGTGTTACAAGTCCAGATCAGTCAATCATACAGACTGTTGCCCCTGCAACTACAGAAAAGGCTGCTGCCCCTCTTCAGGAACAACACGTTTGTCTGGCCTCTCAACAGATACCCCTCCGTTGTGGTTGCACCTACGGTACGGCCATCTGTATCACTGAGGCACGCAAGCCTCCCCACCAACGGCAAGGTCCATGGTTCATGGGGGGGACAGGCTACCTATTGTGATTGAAATCACAGGAACAATGACAATGAATAAGTATTCACCTTGTTTTGATACTTTCATGTATTCCCATACACTCTGTTCGATTATAAAGTGTTAATACGAAGTGTATGGTTTCTTAATCAGTGAATTTTGTTGTGAGATTATCATTGGTTGATGCAAATGTTACTTTTTCCAGGTTTGTTCCCCTTAACTAAAAAGGCATATTTTTCCTTGTTGATACTATAGCCCCAACAGCAGAAATGTACCAATTATCCATGTAAATAGTCTTCACACCACTAAAAGAGTTTCACACATTTTGAGCACAACCTTTACCCTGACTAGAAATTTAGCAACCACATTACCACTTTCTTTTTTCCTTTCCAGTGTATATCTTCAAATTGTGACAATATTTATTTTCAGCAAAACACACTTGATACATCTTTATGCCAAATCTAGCTCTCCCTGATGGACTGTACTGAACATATGGAAGCCTGCCCCTCAGTTTCTTCAGACAATCATTGAAGCAGACTTTTTTTTTGCCTGGAACACATACTATTTGAAATCTTTTAGCAATTATGAAATGACTGGCCTTATCTTCAACATTTCATCATTTACTGTTCCTAGTGAATCTGTAGCAGAATGCAAAGGGGTACCTGGAGATAGATGTGAATTGCATCAGTGACTTGTTTAGTGAGAACAGGTTTTAGTTTTTTTTTTTTTCTGGCCAGTTATCTTGATATAAGGTTTCTTTGTCTGTTACATAAGGATGCAGAGAGAAAAGATTGCCTTCAATTTCTCTACTGCTACAGGAAATCCGGAACGAATGTTTTAGCTGCATAAGGGATTGTTTCTTTTGAAACTGACACAATAACTGGTGTCAGAAACTCTTTTATGACTTGAAGTTCTGTAAGATTTTGTCCCAGATTTTGTGGAAATGTAGTTTCTATTTCAGATATCAAAGAAAAAATACAATTTTTTGAATCATTTGCTACATTGTCCCATTCAAATCAGCTGTTTTTGGACAGTCTGCAAAAACTTTTTTTTATCAGCGCTCTGTGTTGTGTACATTCATTTCCCCACTGCTGAAAATGCTACTGTTATCCCTTTCTGATGTACCATTTGCACTGACTTAGTTTTCACCATAGCTTTCTCATTAAAAAATAAAAGAACTCAATTATTATGGCTGCTTCTTAATATGGGGCAGGCACGCCAAGACGACTGTTGGTGATGTGATTGTGAAGTGGAAACACGATGGAACAACCACATCTAAACCAAGACCGGGCAGATGTCATGTACTGACAGACAGAACAGTCAAGCAATGAACAAAGTGGTTGTAAAAAAGGCATTAAATCAGAGAAAGGTATCGCTCGAGGCATCTGTGATGCAGTGGTTTGTGGACAATAAAGTAAATGAAATGTCCTGTCCAGAGTTTTACGCTGAACCCAATAAAACACCTCTTGGATGATTTAGAATGTCGACTTCGCTCATGACTCCCTCATATAGCATCACTACCTTCACCAATTTTGGCCCCTGAAGATGAGTGGACTGCCATTTCTCCACAAACATTCACATACCCTCTGCATTTGTCCCGAGCAGAGTTCAACTAATCATAAAGACAAAAGGTGGGCACATCCCAAATTAATGTCGACTAATAGGTGTCTGAATGCGTTTCATCTGGTAGTGTAGTTGGTTTATTGATTACAATCAACAAACGGGTAGAGTTGACACACATAATCAGTATCCCCATCCTCTAATCCTATTATGGGAAAATATGTCAAAGGTTGTATACATGGAAGAAGCCTGAAAATACTGACAGGTTTCAGATAGATTATATAATGGTAAGACAGAGATTTAGGAAACAGGTTTTATTGTAAGACATTTCCAGGGGCAGATGTGGACTCTGACCACAATCTATTGGTTATGAAATGTAGATTAAAACAGAAAAAAACTACAAAAAGGTGGGAATTAAAAAGATGGGACCTGGATGAACTGGCTAAACCAGAGGTTGTACAGAGTTTCAGTGAGAGCATAAGGGAACAAGTGATAAGAATGGGGGAAAGAAATACAGTAGAAGAAGAATGGGTAGCTTTGAGGGATGAAGTAGTGAAGGCAACAGAGGATCAAGTAGGTAAAAAGATGAGGGCTAGTAGAAATCCTTGGGTGACAGAAGAAATACTGAATTTAATTGATGAAAGGAGAATATATAAAAATGCAGTAAATGAAGCAGGCAAAAAGGAATACAAACGTCTCAAAAATGAAATCGACAGGAAGTGCAAAATGGCTAAGCAGGGATGGCTAGAGGACAAATGTAAGGATGTAGAGGCTTGTCTCACTAGGGGTAAGATAGATACTGCCTACAGGAAAATTAAAGAGACCTTTGGAGAAAAGAGAGCCACTTGTATGAATATCAAGAGCTCAGATGGAAACCCAGTTCTAAGCAAAGAAGGGAAAGCAAAAAGGTGGAAGGAGTATATAGAGGGTCTATACAAGAGTGATGTACTTGAGGACAATATTATGGATATGGAAGAGGATATAGATGAAGATGAAATGGGAGATATGATACTGCGTGAAGAGTTTGACAGAGCACTGAGAGACCTAAGTCGAAACAAGGCCCCGGGAGTAGACAACATTCCTTTAGAACTACTGACGGCCTTGGGAGAGCAAGTCCTGACAAAACTGTACCATCTGGTGAGCAAAATGTATGAGACAGGCGAAATACCCTCAGACTTCAAGAAGAATATAATAATTCCAATCCCAAAGAAAGCAGGTGTTGACAGATGTGAAAATTACCGAACTATCAGTTTAATAAGTCACGGCTGCAAAACACTAACGCGAACTCTTACAGATGAATGGAAAAACTGGTAGAAGCCGACCTCGGGGAAGATCAGTTTGGATTCCGTAGAAATGTTGGAACACGTGAGGCAATACTAACCTTAGGACTTATCTTAGAAGCTAGATTAAGAGAAGGCAAACCTACGTTTCTAGCATTTGTAGACTTGGAGAAAGCTTTTGACAATGTTGACTGGAATACTCTCTTTCAAATTCTGAAGGTGGCAGGGGTAAAATACAGGGAGCAAAATGCTATTTACAATTTGTACAGAAACCAGATGGCAGTTATAAGAGTCGAGGGGGCATGAAAGTGAAGCAGTGGTTGGAAAGGGAGTGAGACAGGGCTGTAGCTTATCCCCGATGTTATTCAATCTGTACATTGAGCAAGCAGTAGAGGAAACAAAAGAAAAATTCGGAGTAGGTATTAAAATGACCTGGGTGACAATCTGAGCAGTTCTCTTAAGTTGTTCGCAGATGATGCTGTAATTTACCGTCTAGTAAGGTCATCCGAAGACCAGTATCAGTTGCAAAGTGATTTAGAAAAGATTGCTGTATGGTGTGGCGGGTGGCAGTTGACGCTAAATAATGAAAAATGTAAGGTGATCCACATGAATCCCAAAAGAAATCAGTTGGAATTTGATTACTCGATAAATAGTACAATTCTCAAGGCTGTCAATTCAACTAAGTACCTGGGTGTTAAAATTACGAACAACTTCATTTGGAAAGACCACATAGATAATATTGTGGGGAAGGCGAGCCAAAGGTTGCGTTTCATTGGCAGGACACTTAGAAGATACAACAAGTCTACTAAAGAGACAGCTTACACTACACTCGTTCGTACTCTGTTAGAATATTGCTGCGTGGTGTGGGATCCTTACCAGGTGGGATTGACGGAGGACTTCGAAAGGGTGCAAAAAAGCGCAGCTTGTTTTGTATTATCACGTAATAGGGGAGAGAGTGTGGCAGATATGATACGCGAGTTGGGATGGAAGTCATTAAAGCAAAGACGTTTTTCGTCGCCGCGAGATCTATTTACGAAATTTCAGTCACCAACTTTCTCTTCCGAATGTGAAAATATTTTGTTGAGCCCAACCTACACATGTAGGAATGATCATCAAAATAAAATAATAGAAATCAGAGCTCGAATAGAAAGGTTTAGGTGTTCGTTTTTCCCGCGCGCTGTTCGGGAGTGGAATGGTAGAGAGATAGTATGATTTTGGTTCAATGAACCCTCTGCAAAGCACTTAAATGTGAATTGCGGAGTAATCATGTAGATGTAGAAAATCCATGGAGAATAAATAAAAATTTAAGGTTCATTGATGACACTGTAATTCTGTCAGAGACAGCAAAGGACTTGGAAGAGCAGTTGAATGGAATGGACAGTGTCTTGAAGGGAGGATATAAGATGAACATCAACAAAAGCAAAACGAGGATAATGGAATATAGTCTAATTAAGTCGGGTGATGCTGAGGGAATTAGATTAGTAAATGGGACACTTAAAGAAGTAAAGGAGTTTTTCTATTTGGGGAGTAAAATAACTGATGATGGTCGAAGTAGAGAGGATATAAAATGTAGACTGGCAATTGCAAGGAAACTGTTTCTAAAGAAGAGGAATTTGTTAACATCGAGTATAGATTTAAGTGTCAGGAAGTCGTTTCTGAAAGTATTTGTATGGAGTGTAGCCATGTATGGAAGTGAAACACGGACTATAAATAGTTTGGACAAGAAGAGAATAGAAGCTTTTGAAATATGGTGCTACAGAAGAATGCTGAAGATTAGATGGGTAGATCACACAACTAATGAGGAGGTATTGAATAGGTTTGGGGAGGAGTTTGTGGCAAAACTTGACTAGAAGAAGGGATCGGTTGGTAGAACATGTTCTGAGGCATCAAGGGATCACCAATTTAGTATTGGAGGGCAGCTGGAGGGTAGAAATCGTAGAGGGAGACCAAGAGATGAATACACTAAGCAGATTCAGAAGGATATAGGCTGCAGTACGTACTGGGAGATGAAGAAGCTTGCACAGTATAGAGTAGCATGGAGAGCTGCATCAAACCAGTCTCAGGACTGAAGACCACAACAACAACAACAACAACAACAACAACATGTCAAAGGATATAAGAAGATATATTTCTATCTTCTGTATGTACCAACATCAGTGCCATCATTACCTACCACAGAGGAAGAAGTCCACTAGGTGCTTGCACAACATTGCAGACCTGTTCTTGAAAAATGTGATCTTCCCTGATTACATTTGGAAAGCTGCCCTCAATGGGATGTTAGAAAGTACATAGATGAGGAGCTGGTGACATCACAGCATGAAATTCCACATTCCATTACATCACAAAGCATGAAATGAAGAATCTAGCATAGGTTTAAGAAGCCGAACTTTCGTGATGCCATAATCTATGGAGTTACACTCCATATTTGGGAGGTGTTCTTTCTTTTAATAATAGCATATGTGTGTAAGGAGATAATCTGCTTCAAACCATCAGCATATTGAGAATCTCTCAAAAAGTATTGTTTTTGGTAAAATTTGTTGTAATAAAATGACCAATAATTACATATCTGTAGTTAAATGCTGCATGTATTTGATGCTTTTAGTGTTACTTTTTTCACTTTATGTTTTCTAATAGATTCTGGGAAGATTCATAGAGAAGTAATATGGGCAACAGTCTATGTTATTTTAATTTTTTGTGTGTGTATGTTTGTGTTTGTTTGTGTGTCTATCGACCTGCCAGCGCTTTCGTTCGGTAAGTCACATCATCTTTGTTTTTAGATATAAGTCTATGTTATTTATTATATACAATTTATTTGCTGCAGTTCTTGGTGCAGACAGTAATGACTGTAATGTTTCCCCAGTGGGGAATAATCTTAAGGTGACTGATCATCAAAAAGTAAACCGATGTTACACAATGGAAGTTTTTGCTATTATGAAACTTTATGAAAAATCTATATACCTCTCTTGGTTTTATGGAATGCCTCACATCTGTATCTTTTTAGTAATTATCTTTTTCAGTCATGGTTAAGCACGTTACTTCAGACTGACGGTAGTAAATGCAATGTTGAGAATATGGATGTATTAACACACGAACTGATGTTAAGACACTATACTTTACCTATATTCAATTTAAAACCGAAAATGAGATGAAGATTCAACTGAATTAATGAATAACTTCTACTAGCATGTATCTCAGATCGATTTATAGGATTACATAGTGTTCCTCTACCAGCAATTTGCTGATCAAGCCATCAATGAGTCTAGAATCTTCTTTGAAATTTGCCTTCTTCGGCAATTGCTAACAGAGTTAACACAGCTATTTTGTGTGTTCATTTTGGTAAAGAAACTGCGTAATTTATCTGCCAGATTCTGCTGAGAACTGCTACTGAAGATTGCTGCAATTGCAAATTGTGATGAGGAGTGCGTTCCGTGAGATGTAAAAGGTCATTTCAGAGTGTGCAGCAACCATGACAGACACCACGTCTGGCGTGCTTCGCAATGAGAAACACATCCAGTGTGAGGACAGCTTCAGGGCTGACTAAGCAAAGTAGAAAATTCTCTAAAGCTGCAATGCAGGATTTGGGGATGTTTTCCAGTGAAAATAATGCTGACAGATACGAAAACTGTACCGTCTAGAACATGTAAGGCTTCTTATGATTTTGGACAATGTAGAGAATCTGATCATGTTTTGAACATAGCGAACGTAAGGTTGTCCTGCATGTGGAAAAATGCTTTGTGGTGTAGCTTACTGAAATGAGTTAATATTTGTGATATTGTAAGTACTTAAAACAGGTGTATTTGTTAGATTTTGTAAATATTCCCCGTATATGTGAAAAACTAATATGGTAAAAATAACTGTAACCATATGGAAAATTTTATTTAAAACAATCATAGGTGAAGAAAGAAACAAAAGAAAAGAGAACACTGGACAGTGGAACAATAGTAATGTTGTGAACACACCTTTAACGGCTATTCAAATACTGTGCACCACACTGCAACGTATTTTGCGATATCAAAGTTCATTGCACAAAACCTAGAAAGATAAAAACGACATTCCTCACATCCTCATTTAAAATATATGGTAAATCAGTTGACAAATGAGCTGCTGTCCTCTTGCCTGAATACAAAACACAATCTACTAAAACATAGTGCATGCTGATCTGCATGCCACAAACACCATTCAAGCCATGTGTCACAGGGTTGGGCCCAATGTGAAGATGAGTGAGGAGGATCACATCTTGTCTCCACGAATGGAAGGAGGCACGCCATAGCTACATTGTGGACTTTCCTAAACGTGGATTATTGTCTGTCACTTCGTCTTCCTATTGACACAAGACTCTGTAGCTCAACAGTGACATGGAGGAGGATCTAGGAGGATGGCACACTAAAGTGCCTTAGTATCATGACATCCCATCTCAGCTGCTGTACCAGCCATTTCATTTACTGTAGTAGCCTTGTGCCCTGGCACCCAGCAGAAAGATCCCCTCCTTCCTGAGCCTTTTGAGATGAGAAGGGTAGCCTGAATTCTCTAGAATACTTTGTCTGATGGGTACAGGTGTTGTAGAGAGTGAAGGACACTCAGGGAGTCTGAAAAGATAAAAAATTTAGCACTTCTATCATATCTGACCTGCTCCAGTGCGTGCAAGATTGTATATCGTGCCACATCGGACACATTGAAAGTCTAGAGGCAATCACACCTTGAGGATATGACCGGGTAAAAGAAAAAAGCAACCAACTGCTGCCCCCCCCCCCCCCCCCCCCCGCCCCCTGCTCAGACCCATCTGTAGATACAGGTACATACTTGTGGTGCTCACTTAAAATGTCATAATGTATTAAAACATATGCAGTAGTGCAACCTCTCTTGCACCACATTACATCTAAACATTATTCTCGGACTGCATTTGGGGTTGTACTAGCTCCACACCAAGTGACTCCACAGCACACATTTCACACAAATACCAAATGGTCTTGTTGCTTGTGGATGGTTAGAAAAAGGCATTTCGTACTTGGCCGAGCAACAATAAGGTATGCTGGTAAGTTGTGAGCACCGAGGAACTTACGTGTCCTATTAATGAATGAGTTGGATGCTTGTCTACTATACACTGCAGACTATGCAATGATCTCCAGAACAAGTGAAAGTGAATTAAATGTTGTGGAAGACATACACGTTTTAGAGCACATCATTCAACCAATGTAACTACCAATGAAGCTCTCTATCAAGTGACAACTATTTGTATAGCTATTAATTCAATGACAGTGTTCATTACACTGCAGGGGATATGGCAACTGGACTAGGAAACAATGGAACTATCTAACTGATGAAAAGCACCTTGCTACTTATTACATCAAATCAGATTGTGCCAGGGAAAGCAAACTTGCAGAATGCCTATGTAAAACATGACCTCCCAAGACACATACAGACCAAAGGTGAGAACCTGCCCATTACTACAGAATCTCTTTGAATGCTATTTTTGACTACCTGCCTGCTGCCCCCCCCCCCCTCCGCCCCCCCCCCCCCAAAAAAAAAAAATTATTATCCCGCAACTGATATCTTCCTCATGAAACGTGTAAACATCCAGCAGAGAAACTGAGTGCACTGCTGAATTAAAATGGTCTTACAGGCACTTGAGGGGCATACTGACAAACACTACTTGAACTGATTCCCAGATTCCACCCACATAAAACATGTGGAGTATCACTGAGTAGCAGTAAACAGTTCATTAAACATCATTTACAGTCTCCAAAAATTATGTGGATATGTGGTGCCGTTTATCTTTAGTCATACACCACACAAAATTCATAATGTGACAAATTGCAGCTCTTTTGTATCCCAAGAGTATATCAGACTGCTGGTTGTAACGTTCTAGCAGGAGAGAGCACATGCACTGTTCATATAAAATGTTACATCAGTTTCAAATTTGTCATATTCTGGTTTAAGTGGAATTAGTTGTACAGGATATATTAGTTTATGTCAAAATACTCATAACGAATACCAGCAAAAAGTCTGACACTAGAAAGAATTTGATAAGAGAAAGAAGCAAGGAAGTAATCTAAGATCTCAATCTGGAATAGAAAAGCTTACATTTGTTGTTAATTTTTCATTTCCATTTACACTATACTGAAAACAGACCTTGCAGAATATTCATATCTTTGTATGTAAGAAATTAGGATGCATTTAACACACCAAAAAATATTTATTTACCCTATTCTTTCTATCGCTGTCAGGCTGCAGAAGAATCAGGGGAAAAGAAAGACAGACAAATGAAGACACTATAAAACTATGTATAAATGCATGCAAATGACAAGGGCACTTCAAAATTGTATCTACTAGCTTTCAACTAACTTGTGGCATAGTGCTGGGCTGCAGCTTACACAGTTCTATGAGAACTGATCCATACATTATCTCAAGGTAACGAGGAGAAGGCATGTTGAACAGTTCTGCAAATATCACTTCCACTATGCAATAATCAAGTGGTATCTTCATCTTGTATGGGAAATTTAACAAGTGAGCAGCACTGTTAGAAAAAAAGGATTCAAACAGTTAATTATTAAAGTTAACCATTAACACATTAATCTAAAATCCAATACTTAAAACTCACACTTAACAACAACAATAACAATGTCAATGAAAGGAAACAGGACAGATACTGCAGTCTCCTATAAAGTTAAGTCATTGCATCTATAAGTAAGCATTATCAGAAATTTTTGAGAAAGTAAGTGATAGCATTATTTACACAACTTGAAGAGTACTAATTTACAGCCATACTATTTTAATTAACCATAAAACACACTGCATGGATTCAATTATGAGTAATCAAGAAATACAGCTACATTTAAACTGGCTGTTACTGTTGTAGTATCACCTGAACAAGAGCAACTGCACTGTGAGACGTTTTACGGCATCACTAAGCCTTTGACTGTGTGCATTGTAAGTTATTATTAGACACACAAATATATGGTACTAGCCACAACACTTTATGACTAACAGAAAGCAAAATGTCACTTTGGCAAATACTGGCAGGCAAGCACAGTTCAGCATTGAGATACATTATGTAAAGTGGCTGAAAATACTTTATACTTGGTCCTCTGCATTCTGTAATAAATGAAACCGAACAACTTAAGTCTCTGAATCACGAGATACCAAATTTATCACACTCTAGATCCCATCAATGTTTTATTTTGCCATTTTTGGCTACTCACTAATAATTTTTAGAATATTTAAAACATCTGTCCAAATTTAATTATCTGATGACATAAGCAGTCTACGCAGGACAATGATTTCAAATACCACATTTAAAACAAAGTCAGTAGCTAAGAAGAGAATGCTACTTGTTTAAATCTCAGTCTCTGTTACACATGAAAGAGCTAACTAATATCATACTTTTACATGCAATTACTGTGCACACACCTCTTAATGGACAGATAAGCACAGGATTTGAGCAAAATCATTTGCATAAATTTCTACAGGGTGCAATAAAAACTTCAGATGGTTGGAAAATAAGAAGTAATGAGGAGATCTACAAAAATATAAACAAAATATCTGAAATAATGGCCAAACAAAGATTAACCTTTTTGGATACCTCTACCGAATGGTTGGAAATAGACTAACAAAACAAATACTCCCATATTTCCAGAAGAAGAAATCGACAATAGCATGGATTACAGAAGTAAGGAAAGATCTAGAAAGAAACAACATCAAAGAATCAGAAATAGCAGAAAGAAACCATTTTAAAAATAAAATACTAAATTTGGAAGGCTTTAAAAGTAGAAGAAATAAAAAATCGGGGACAACATGGACAGAAGAAAGGAAGAGACTTCATGCGGTGAAAATGAGGGAATACTGGAAAAATAGGAAATGACAACAAAGGAAGAAGAGGAACTGAAGTTGTTAACATGATCCTAGTTGGTCAACACGATTGTAAAAAAGAGTAGAGAGGCATATTCATTTCATATTTTATTTATAGATTATTATCAGACACCATTGCAACAAGTTTCTACATCTGGAATATGGAGGCAAATTTATCAGTTATGTTCCTTTTCCAATATATGGAAATGAAGTGCCATGCCTCTTGACAAAGGGTAGGGGAACGATGCATGAGACCCGCTCCGTCATACTAGGCAAGGTCCTAAAGGAGGTGGTTTGCCGTTGTCTTCCTCCGACCACAATGGAGATGAATGACGAGAGAACGCTGCTGCGAGACCACGAGCCGAGGACTTCCAATATATACAATACTAAAAAATCTAGACAGATTTCTTGGTATTGTAATGCTACTAGTTATACAAGAGAGTGGGAAACAGCTTATAAAAGAAGAACAACTCATGAGGATCTACAACAGGATGGTGCCGAAAGCAATGGGAAGTACAGCTACAATTTCCACAACTATCAATTTGAACAGCTTAGCGCTAGATATAATCTGTTGCTGATATACTTTACACAAGAGGATTGCAGTGGCTGCTTCTGATTGTTATGTATAACTTGACTTGGTTCACATCCCTGAAGGCTCTCTTTCACAATATGATTTACAGAACATGATTTGTGATGCGAAAGAATGAGACAGCAAGGATGAAGTTAAATTGGGTAAGCATTAGTGAAACATAGTGTCGAGAAAGCGGATTTTTACTCAGGGGACTAGAACGTAATAAGAACAGCACAAGCAAATACAGTGTTACAGATGTTGGCACGATTACGAATAAGAAACTCATCATAAGGGAATAAAAGGAAAATATGAAAAAGAAGAGAAACCAGTAAAATTTGTGAAGAGGGTGATACTCTGACAGTCTACATCTACATCTACATCTATACTCTGCAAATAACCTTGAAGTGCATGGCAGAGGGTATGTCCTATTGAACCAGTTATTAGGGTTTTTTCCTGTTCCACTCACATATCGAGTGTGGGAAGAATGACTGTCTGAATGCCTCTGTGTGTGCTGTAATTATTCTAATCTTGTCCTCATGACCCTTATGTTAGTGATACGTAGGGGTTGCAGTATATACCCAGAGTTGTCCCTTAAAGCTGGTTCTTGAAACTTTGTTAATACACTCTCTTGGGTTAGTTTACATCTATCTTCAAGAGTCTTCCAGTTCGGTTCCTTCAGAATCTCTGTGACACTCTCCAATGGGTAAAACAAGCCTTTGAACATTCACACTGCCCTTCTCTGTATATGTTCAATAAAAAGTCCTATTTGGTATGGATCCCACACACTTGTGCAATATTATAGAATGGGTCGCACAAGTGATTTGTAAGCAATCTCCTTTGTAGACTGATTGCAGCTCGCCAGTATTCGACCAACAAACTGAAATCAGCCACCTGCTTTACTCACAACTGAGTCTATGTGATCACTCCATTTCATATCCATAACTGTTACACCCAGGTATTTGTAAGAGTCGGTCAATTCCCACTGTGACTCACTGATATTAAAATCACAGGATATTACTTTTTTTTTTTCATTTCAAGAAGGGCATAATTTTACATTTCTGAACATTTAAAGCAAGTTGCCAATCTTTGCATCACTTTGAAATCTTATCAAGATCTGACTGAATATTTACGCAGCTTCTTTCAGACAATACTTCATTACAGACAACTGCATCATCTGCAAAAAGTATGAGGTTACTATTAATATGGTCTGCCAGGTCATTACTATACAACATGAACAGTACGCATCCCACACACTTCCCTGGGGCACACAGAAGTTACTTCTACATCTGATGACGACTCTCCATCCAAGACAATATGCTTATTCCTCCCTACTGAGTCAAATGCTTTTCGAAAATAAAAATACTGCATCTTACTATCCTGCTCCAAAGTTTTCATGTGCGAAAAATGCAAGTTGGGTTTCACATGATCAATGTTTTTGGGATCTATGCTGGTTGTCATGGAGGAGGTCATTCTGTTTAACATACCTCATTATGTTAGAGCTCAGAATGTGTTCTAAGATTCTATAACAAATTGATGTCAAGGATATGGTATGGTAGTTTTGTGGATCATTTCTACAACCCCTCTTGTAGGAGTTTTGTTCAATTTTAATTATTTCAGCTATTTCTCAACACTGCTGACACCAAACTCATTTCACTCATCTTTTCAGTGGTATGAGGATTAAACTGGGGCAATTCTCCTGGGTTTTCCTTTGTAAAGGTACATTTGGAAACAGAGTTAAGCATTTCTGCTTTTGCTTTGCTACCCTCTCTGTCAGTTCCTATCTCATTCACTAGGGACAGCCTTCGGTGCCTCTAACATATGACCAGAATTTCTTTGGATTTCGTGAAAGGACATCTGACAATATTCTGCTACAGTAGTCATTGGCGTTTTCACGCATTGCTCTCTTGACAGCCAAACATGTTTCATTCACCATCTTTATATCTATAAGTCCTCCACTTTATTACGTGGTCGGTCTCATTCAGTGCGTGCTCTGCCACGGCCGATTTCTCCACCTGCCCCAACCTGCAATGTCGCTTATGCTCTTTGATCCTGGTGTTAATGGATCGTCCAGTCATTCCGACATAAACTTTTCCGCATGTGCAAGGTATACGGTATATTCCCGACATTGCAAGTGGGTCTCTTTTCTCCTTCGCCGATCTAAGACACTCTTTGATCTTCCTTGTCGGTTTGAAAATCGTCTTTACACCGTGTTTGCGCAATATACGGCCGATTCTGTCCGTCACTCTGGGAATGTATGGCAGAAAGGCCGTACCCGACACTTCTTTTTCTGGTTCCTTACTTCGCCGAGTGTTTGGCTCTGTTACACTTCTAATGTAATTTGTGGAGTACCCATTGCTCCTCAGAACAGTTTCCAGGTGTTGCATTTCTCGTTTGAGGTGTTGAGGCTCACATATTCGCCCTGCTCTCGTTACGAGCGTACTAATCATGCCTCTTTTCTGGCTCGGGTGGTGGTTTGACAGTTTGTGGAGGTATCGGTCCGTGTGTGTCGGTTTTCGATACACGCTGTGTCCCAGGTTTTCGCCGTCCCTTGTGACCAGAACATCTAGAAATGGCAGTTTTGCTGTCCTTTTCTACCTCCATGGTAAATGTTATGTTGCCTCAACACCTCAAACGACGGTCGCATTCCCCTTATCGGCAGGCAGTACCAGTATACTCTTGTCGGCGTTGAGATTCTTAATGGCTTGTTCCTCTTCTTTCTTCAGGTTGCAAGCTGGTGGTTTTGCTCGGCGCAGTATCCTGGCTGTTTCAGTGCGTATTTCCTCTGCCCTTTCACAAGGAAGGGTCCGAATGGCTGACAGCCTCCATGCCAACATAACATTTACCATGGAGGTAGAAAAGGACAGGAAACTGCCATTTCTAGATGTTCTGGTCACAAGGGACGGCGAAAACCTGGGACACAGCGTGTATCGAAAACCGACACACACGGACCGATACCTCCACAAACTGTCAAACCACCACCCGAGCCAGAAAAGAGGCATGATTAGTACGCTCGTAACGAGAGCAGGGCGAATATGTGAGCCTCAACACCTCAAACGAGAAATGCAACACCTGGAAACTGTTCTGAGGAGCAATGGGTACTCCACAAATTACATTAGAAGTGTAACAGAGCCCAACACTCGGCGAAGTAAGGAACCAGAAAAAGAAATGTCAGGTACGGCCTTTCTGCCATACATTCCCAGAGTGACGGACAGAATCGGCCGTATATTGCGCAAACACGGTGTAAAGGCGATTTTCAAACCGACAAGGAAGATCAAAGAGTGTCTTAGATCGGCGAAGGAGAAAAGAGACCCACTTGCAATGTCGGGAATATACCGTATACCTTGCACATGCGGAAAAGTTTATGTCGGAATGACTGGACGATCCATTAACACCAGGATCAAAGAGCATAAGCGACATTGCAGGTTGGGGCAGGTGGAGAAATCGGCCGTGGCAGAGCACGCACTGAATGAGACCGACCACGTAATAAAATTCGCCGACACGGAAGTTCTGGCTGTAGAGAAGCACTATCACACGCGCTTGTTCAGAGAAGCTGTAGAAATCCAAAAACACGCGAACAGTTTCAACAAGAAAGAGGAAAGCCTTAAGGTAAACGGATCCTGGCTTCCCGTACTGCAGCGAACGACCGTCGCAGGTAGCAAGAGGAGAACCGCACCGGAAATGACCGCGGAGAAGCCCTCGGACGTTGGCGCGCCAGGTACATATAGTCTGCGGCCGCGAGCTCGCCTCCAGTTCACCACCGGCAATGGAGGGTGAAGCTTTGACAATGCCAGCCACTCGTGCTGGCGAAACGTCAGAAAAATCATTAGAAAAATCATTAGATGAACGTCGGCCGAAGAACCCGAGACAGAAGCCAATAGGCAGTTTGTCAACAAGTGGCCACGAAAGCCTTAACAATTTTGTATTACGCCTCTACGGGGAGGAGATTTGCAGATTGTACCGACGCCTTGACCAACGACGGAAGAAGAAAGCGCGACTGATGTCCTCTCTCGCCTTTCTGTCACGGTGCCGAGATGAATGTGCTACACCGAAGTTCTTGAGATGCAAGCGCCTATTCACCACCGCCCAAGCGCATCGTATCTACGACAGAATGGAACGAGCTTTTCTTCGTGAGCGAATACATACAACACCGAGAGACTTGGCAAGAACGGATCAGGAACTTCTGGACATTTTCTATCAACTAAGTAGCAGAATGCATCGAGACGACTGGGACAAGATCGACAGCATCACTCACAGGAGCATGCAGAACGAACTCGAGCGCTGCACCGAGCGGCAAAAGAAAAAGTTTGAAAGATGCCGGAAGCAGACCGACAAGGCGATTCCCGACATGTCACACACAGTGGTCAACCTCACTGAACGACAATTGACCGAAGAGGAAGTGTCAGTCCTTCAAAAAGGAGGGAATTTCGCTATCATCCCGAGAACTATACCTATGGAGGACATCATTGCCAACACCGAAGCAGCCATTCGGACCCTTCCTTGTGAAAGGGCAGAGGAAATACGCACTGAAACAGCCAGGATACTGCGCCGAGCAAAACCACCAGCTTGCAACCTGAAGAAAGAAGAGGAACAAGCCATTAAGAATCTCAACGCCGACAAGAGTATATTGGTACTGCCTGCCGATAAGGGGAATGCGACCGTCGTAATGATGACTGAAGATTATGAGCAAAAGATCCGAGACCTATTAGATCCGACGACGTACCGAAAACTAAGCGCAGATCCGACGCAGCGTATCACTCGGAATACGAATCGATTAATCAAGGCGTCTTCTCTGCCGGCGGACATACAGAGAAACCTGCGCAACACAGAAGCCCTACCACCTCGGCTGTATGGATTACCCAAGATCCATAAGAACAACGTTCCACTGAGACCGATCGTTAGCGCTCCTGGCTCACCAACGTATAAACTGGCGAAACACTTGGCCTCTCTGCTACAGCCACATGTGGGAAAGACCGACACATACATTAAGGACTCAGGACATTTCATTGAGAAGCTGAAGAAACTGAAACTTGCGCCAAACGACATCCTGGTCAGTTTTGATGTTGTTTCGTTATTTACGAAAGTGCCACTCAGCGACGCTATGGAGCACATCGGTTCCATGTTCCCGCAAGATATCAAAAAGCTCTTCCATGCATGTCTCACCACGAGCTATTTCACGTGGAATGGCGATTTCTACGAACAGCTGGAAGGCGTCGCCATGGGTAGTCCTCTCAGTCCAGTGGTGGCCAACTTCTTCATGGAACAATTCGAAGCACTGGCACTGGACTCGGCGACTTGCAAACCTAAGGTGTGGTACAGGTACGTCGATGATACTTTTGTGGTTTGGAGCCATGGTGAAGAACAGCTCGGTGAATTCCTGAGACACTTGAACAGCCTCCATGCCAACGTAACATTTACCATGGAGGTAGAAAAGGACAGGAAAATGCCATTTCTAGATGTTCTGGTCACAAGGGACGGCGAAAACCTGGGACACAGCGTGTATCGAAAACCGACACACACGGACCGATACCTCCACAAACTGTCAAACCACCACCCGAGCCAGAAAAGAGGCATGATTAGTACGCTCGTAACGAGAGCAGGGCGAATATGTGAGCCTCAACACCTCAAACGAGAAATGCAACACCTGGAAACTGTTCTGAGGAGCAATGGGTACTCCACAAATTACATTAGAAGTGTAACAGAGCCAAACACTCGGCGAAGTAAGGAACCAGAAAAAGAAGTGTCGGATACAGCCTTTCTGCCATACATTCCCAGAGTGACGGACAGAATCGGCCGTATATTGCGCAAACACGGTGTAAAGATGATTTTCAAACCGACAAGGAAGATCAAAGAGTGTCTTAGATCGGCGAAGGAGAAAAGAGACCCACTTGCAATGTCGGGAATATACCGTATACCTTGCACATGCGGAAAAGTTTATGTCGGAATGACTGGACGATCCATTAACACCAGGATCAAAGAGCATAAGCGACATTGCAGGTTGGGGCAGGTGGAGAAATCGGCCGTGGCAGAGCACGCACTGAATGAGACCAACCACGTAATAAAATTCGCCGACACGGAAGTTCTGGCTGTAGAGAAGCACTATCACACGCGAACAGTTTCAACAAGAAAGAGGAAAGCCTTAAGGTAAACGGATCCTGGCTTCCCGTACTGCAGCGAACGACCGTCCCAGGTAGCAAGAGGAGAACCGCACCGGAAATGACCGTGGAGAAGCCCTCGGACGTTGGCGCGCCAGGTACATATAGTCTGCGGCCGCGAGCTCGCTTCCAGTTCACCACCGGCAATGGAGGGTGAAGCTTTGACAATGCCAGCCACTCGTGCTGGCGAAAACATCAGAAAAATCATTAGATGAACGTCGGCCGAAGAACCCGAGACAGAAGCCAATAGGCAGTTTGTCAGAGGATATTAAGTTGGTATACAATAACACCAGCTCAGTTACATGTCAATCTGCAAGAATAATTGATGATATGAATATAATAGAGGGAAACATTTCACGTGGGAAAAATATATCTAAAAACAAAGATGATGTGACTTACCAAAAGAAAGCGCTGGCAGGTCGATAGACACACAAACAAACACAAACATATACATGTGTGGATGGATATGTGTGTGTGTGCGCGCGAGTGTCACCTGTCCTTTTTTCCCCCTAAGGTGAGTCTTTCCGCTCCCGGGATTGGAATGACTCCTTACCCTCTCCCTTAAAACCCACATCCTTTCGTCTTTCCCCCTCCTTCCCTCTTTCCTGACGAAGCAACCGTTGATTGCGAAAGCTTGAATTTTATGTGTATGTTTGTGTTTGTTTGTGTGTATATCAACCTGCCAGCGCTTTCTTTTGGTAAGTCACATCATCTTTGTTTTTATTAATATAATAGAGGGAAACATTCCACGTGGGAAAAATATATCTAAAAACAAAGATGATGTGACTTACTGAACGAAAGTGCTGGCAGGTCGATAGACACACAAACAAACACAAACACACACACAAAATTCAAGCTTTCGCAACAAACTGTTGCCTCATCAGGAAAGAGGGAAGGAGAGGGAAAGACGAAAGGATGTGGGTTTTAAGGGAGAGGGTAAGGAGTCATTCCAATCCCGGGAGCGGAAAGACTTACCTTAGGGGGAAAAAAGGACGGGTATACACTTGCACACACACACACACACACACACACACACACACACACATCCATCCACACATATTAGACACAAGCAGACATCTCACAAGCAGACATCTTTGTTTTTAGATATATGCAAGAATAATTTTGTTTATATGATCTTTTTTTAACTGGTGCTAGCATAAAATTCTTTGGAGTTGATTGTCAGGTATGTTATGGAAAAGACATGTTGTGTAAATTCAATGAATGTCAAAGTATTGCACAATTTTATCAACCATGACCAAACATTTACTGTGTATGATACATAAGTGGAGCCAGAAGCAACATTAAAACATGAAGATTACTGAAGCTGATGGCGTTTTCTTAATTTGTTTTTATTAATTTCATGAAATCCATAATATAAAATTTCTGTAGAGCCGCAGCTTTAAACCTGGAGATGCTAAATATGCATTTCCTACTTCTACAAGATCTTCAAGAACAAGGCTAAGTACATTGTGCCCTGCATACAGGAATTGTAGATCTGAATTCACACTAGGTGTGAAAGCACACGTAAATTCCAATAAAATTTCACAGTTGTGACTTCCTCTTGAAATCTTGGTGAATTTTGCGTGTTCTAGACAAATGACGTAAGTCCAACACTACATATTCCTTTCTTCATGGCACAATTTTTCTAGGCAAAACATGACTTGGCTGTCCAAAATCAACATGGTTTTTACAGAAGGACGTATTATAAAGGCCACTACAAGTGTTCAAATGCAGATTATATATTAAACAGATATAAGCTACTTTAATATATCACCACTTCTGTGAATGATCACATTCTATAATAATGCAATTTAACATTCCTGTTTCTGATAGCCAAAGTTTCAGTAGTTTATCACCGACAGGAATAACTCAACAGTTTCCGTCCCTGTCCTATCATCTCCTCCCTATTCACATACCTTCACCCTCTTTGTGTGCTGCCCTCTGCCAGCACACCTCACTGTACTTCCTCTTTCCTGATCTTCTCCTTTACTACTACCCCTCATCATCTACCTGCCCCAAAGTCCCCTGACACTGCATCAGGTGGCAGTCTTGTCATGTCTCCTAGTCCCTGCATGCTCTGTCACACAGTGCTGTTCTCTCTCCCTACCCATGCCCTGCTTTCCCCTCCAGATTGTTGCTTCTGTACAATGCGACAGTAGCATTCCAGTCTGAGTTGCTGGAGATGATGGTTATGTGTGCGTGAGGTGTGCATGCTTGAGTAAATGAATGTGTGTGTGTGTGCGTGTTTTCTTTTCTGAAGAAAACTTTGTCTGAAAGCTAAATGTGTAACAATTTTCTCACTATGCCTGTCTGCAATTCAACATGTTATCTCTACAGTGAGTAGCAGCCTATCTTTTTCCTTACATTGCTGATATTCCAACAGGGAGGTGCCATTGTTTAAATACTGTATTTGACATTTATCAAATACAGGTTCTATTCATTGAATGCCGACTTACATAAAAAAAGTATTGTCCAGCAATCTTTGGATGAGACTGGGTTCACTATTTAACGTAAAAAATGTAACAGAAATGAAATCACTCACCTTACTGAATCGCAAGTCTGTGATAAAATCTACTCATTGAAAGAATACTGTGCAGAGTGCATTGAATTGAAAGAGGCCTACACTGAAAAATAAGTACATTTCTTTTCATTTCCACTGCAAGAACTATCGAGCAGGAGAAAGAAATCAGAAAGGAATCTGAAATTTTGATGTAGCTTCCAGTTGGTTGTAGTGAGCATATTAGAAAAGCACTGGGAAAATGGCACAGAGTACTCCCAATTACGAAGTTTGCAGATTATTCATGGAAAACAAGGACATACGAGTCAAGTACATAGGGACTGGCAGCATGGGTTCTATGTCCAAATAATCGGGAGTATACTTTATTTGGAAAAACTGGTACTCACAAGTAGAAATCTCCATGGGTCAGATCAAATTTTTATAACTACCTAGATGGTGGTGTAGGGTCGCTGGGATCACATCCTACAGCCATTCAAACTTGTGTGCCCTCATTTGTGAATAATTGACAAATTACAATTTCAGGTGACCCACTACAGCCTTGAAAATAGCAACTACTTCAGAGTTGTATCAAGTCTAGTGGTTAAGTTGTTTGGTTGCGGTGCTGGAAGTTGTGGGTTCAAAACCCAATGGGGGCAATGTTTCCTTATTCAATTACTTTGTCTAAACATAATTCATTTCCATTTCTAATCACCTGACTTCATTTTAATCATCATATTCACTGAACATTTTTCTTCATTATTTCATTTGGAATCTTTGCGTATGTCATTTTAATTACACTATGTGATCAAAAGTATATGGACATTGGGCTGAAAATGACTTACAAGTTCATGGCACCCTCCATCAGTAATGCTGGAATTCAATATGGTGTTGGTCCACCCTTAGCCTTGATGACAGCTTCCACTCTAGCAGGCACACGTTCAATCAGGTGCTGTAAGGCTTCTTGGGGAATGGCAGCTCTATCTTCACAGACTGCTGCACTGAGGAGAGGTATCGATGTCGGTCGGTGAGGCCTGGCATGAAATCGGCATTCCAAAACATCCCAAAGGTGTTCTATAGGATTCATATCCCCGACTCTGGGCAGGGCAGTCCATTACAGGGATGTTACTGGCATGTAACCACTCTGCCACAGGCTGTGCATTATGAACAGGTGCTCGATTATGTTAAAAGATGCAATCGTCATCACCAAATTGCTCTTCAACAATGGAAAGCAAGAAGGTGCTTAAAACATCAATGTAGGCCTGTGCTGTGATAGTGCCACACAAAAAAACATTGGGTGCAAGCCCCCTCCATTAAAAACATGATCACACCACAACACCACCACCTCCGAATTTTACTGTTGTCACTACACATGTTGGCAGATGATGTTCACCAGGCATTCGCAATACCCCCACCCTGCCATCGGGTCGCCACATTGTGTACCGTGATTTGTCACTCCACACAAAGTATTTCCGCTGTTCAACTGTCCAATGCTCACGCTCCTTACACCAAGCGAGGCATTGCTTGGCATTTACTAGCGTGATGTGTGGTTTATGAGCAGCCGCTTGACCATGAAACCCAAGTTTTCTTACCTCCCGCCCAACTGTCATAGTACTTGCAGTGGATCCTGATGCAGTTTGGAATTCCTGTGTGATGGTCTGGATAGATGTCTGCCTATTACACATTAAGACCCTCTTTAACTGTCAGCAGTCTCTGTCAGTCAAAAGATGAGGTTGGCCTGTATGCCTTTGTGCTGTATGTATCCCTTCACATTTGCCTTCACTATCACATTGGAAACAGTGGACATAGGGATGTTTAGGAGTGTGGGAATCTCGTGTACAGACGTATGGCAGAAGTGACACCCCATCACCTGACCACATTCGAAGTCTGTGAGTTCTGTGGAGCACTCTATTCTGCTCTCTCGCAATGTCTAATGACTACCGTATTTACTCGAATCTAGGCCGCACTTTTTTTCCAGTTTTTGTAATCCAAAAAACTGCTTGCGGCTTAGAATCGAGTGCAAAGCAAGTTGAAGTTCTGAAAAATGTTGGTAGGTGCTGCCACAGCTAACTTCTGCTGTCGAATATATGTAGCGCTACACAGGCATGCTTTCTAGGCACAAAGATAAATCCTGGCACCAAAACCTCTGCGTCAGTAAATAAATTAAAAAAAAAAGGTGGAAGAGAATTTCAATGTACTACGAAAATCTGACTGGCAACACTGTTTGGGATGTTTGTCAATATGGCCAACTCTACATTCTGAATTTTTTCCTACCTGTGAGAAGAGATGGTTGCTAATAGGAACCTGATGAAATGTGAATCACATGCAGTATTCTCTTCACCATAAGAATAATACGAATATAAACATTTTGCCATGTATTCTTTCGTGTTTGCTGCTGTTTCATTTAAATCCTGTCTGCCTAATAAACTACGAAACTAGAGTGAGACAACAGCAAACGCGGAAGAATATACGTATCGTGTCATGTTTATATTCGTATTATTCTTATGCCTAATAGTGATACAGTCAGAAATGAAGCACGGCAACTGGCTAGATTTTTAAATCTAATATGACTCTAATTACTGTGCAGAATTTGATGTACTAAAGAAGTGGCCGCAAAGATTTTCAAATGGCCTAACTCTTGTTCAGAACATCTTCTATCATACGCAGTCTATTATTTGGTTCTCGTTGATCATTATCAAAGAAAGCAGCAGTGTAAGTAAAAACAAATAGCAGTCTCTTGCCATTGTTTCGCTAATGAGACTATTCCTCTCTTTTTTTTTAAAAATTGTAAGCGGCGGTAGTGCGCACAAAAGCAAGCCGTGCCACGAGCAGCGACAGGCCGTAAACACGCACTATCAGAATGCGACAAACAATGCATGACACAGTACAGTAATGCATTTTCAGCTTAGAGCGATGTAAACACCTATAACAAAGAAAACAGCACTTATCAGATCAAAGCAAAATAAGCAATTGATTCAAACCAGACGAAGCATGTGAAAAAGGAAGGGTTCCTGTATAAATACAGATGGAGTGCCTGACGCATAGCAATGGCTACCTGGTAAAGCTTAACTGCTAAGCTTACGACTCGAACCAAACTACTGTAGCTGTATCGTCATTCATTCAACCTGAATTGTGTCTCATACTACAATGGACCAACTTTGTTTCGATTTGGAGGTGCGGCTAAAACTTTTCTCTCCCCTTGAATATCGAGTCTCAAATTTCAGGTGCGGCTTAGATTCGGGAATTTTTTGTTTCCTTTATTTCGAGTCTCATTTTTCAGGTGCGGCTTTGATTTGAGTAAATACGGTACTGTGATCGCTGATATGGAGTACCTGGCAGTAGGTGGCAGCACAACGCACCTAATATGGAAGACGTATTTTTTTGGGGGTGTCCGAATACTTTTGATCATATAGTGTATTTTCTTTTCCCTATTATAATATTTAAACACTTGAAAATAATGCTCTATCAGTTAAAAACAAAAGGTGAAATAATCTATTTATAGTGGATATGCAATAGCATCAAAAATTTATTTTTTGTAGCAATATGTACTGTTGTCAGACACTTAAAACAGAAATTCCTCTCACAACATAAACAAAATAATGCAGATGAAGATTTAAATGAAATAGATTTAGAAATAAAATAAAATTCAAGCTAAATGAGTAACAGAAATAATGACTGCAATAACATGGCCAAAAATGTAAAATAATAAAATGAAGAAACTAAATGAAAGTAAATACATGAAAATAATTAAAATCACATGGGAAAAGATTTCAAATGAAGAAAAGAATAATATTAAGAGAAAATGAGAGCAAATAAAGTTAATATGATGATTGAAATGATGCAGCAAAAAAAAAATAAAATAATAATAATAATAATAATAATAATAATAATAATAATTCCCGTGGAGGCCCGGGAAAAGAATAGGCCTCCGGTATGTTCTGCCAGTCGTAAAAGGCGACGAAAAGAACAAACCACTAATAGGGCTAACCCCCCTTTTAGTGTGATTAGTTGGTTCAGGACAGAACTAAAGAAGCCTCGGACAAGCGCCGTCATGGTCGGGGACGACGCTTGAACCCTATGCCCACCCACAATGGTAACGACACTGCTAGCCAACTGGAAAATGATTTAAATCCAAATAGAGGTGTTTTGCAGGATATGCTTCCTGCAACCACCCTAGAAGGAAAACAAAGACAGAGGATGAGATGGTCAGATGAAGTTAATCGACACCTCATGTTCTGTTATTACCAAGCAACAAACCTAGGAACCAACACAACTGGATACAGATCACAAGTATACACAACATTTATTACCAGATACCCAGAATTAAAATTTTTAACAGAACAACGACTAGCTGATCAGATCCGTGTAATAATCAAAAATAACAGGATACCCCAGTCAGAATTAGAAAACATCAAACAACAAGTACAACAAATACTGGAACAAAATAATGTGCAATCAGAAGAAGAAGAAAATACAGTAATGGACTCAAAACATCCCAGAGCAAACAAACAAAGAACAACACGCACCAATTAAACAATCAGAGGAAAACGAAATCTTAAGACAGCCACCAGAACAAGCACAAATAGAACACGAAGTGACACACACGTTATATATAGAAGAAAAATTTCAGCTGACATATATAGAATACAAAGACACAAATACAGACATAAGACCATTCTTGCATAGACCACCAAATAACCCACAAGTCGAAACAACAATAAAAACTATCAACACAATCATACACAACAAAATAAATGAAAACACAACTATGGAAGAGTTACAACTACTGGTTTATATAGGAGCACTCACTACACTAAATATACACACTAGACAGAGATCAGAACCAACCAACACACAGAAGAAACCCACAAAACCAGCATGGCAACACAGGCTACAGATCAGAATAGAAAAACTGAGAAAAGACATCGGACAGCTAACACAATTTATAAGAAATGAAATCTCGGAAAAAAAACGAAAAAGGTTAGGTAAAATCTCACAACAAGAAGCGACAGAGCAATTAGACGAAAAGAAGCAGAAATTACAAGCATTAGCCAAACGACTCAGAAGATACAAAAAAAGTGAAAATAGAAGGAAACAAAACCAAACATTCAACACAAACCAAAAGAAATTTTACCAGACAATAGATAACACACACATTAAAATAAACAATCCACCAAACATAACAGACATGGAACACTTCTGGAGCAACATATGGTCAAACCCGGTACAACATAACAGGCATGCACGGTGGATACAAACAGAAACAGACACATACAAGATGATACCACAAATGCCTGAAGTGATAATTTTGCAACATGAAGTCACCCAAGCAATCAATTCTACTCACAATTGGAAAGCCCCTGGAAATGATAAAATAGCAAATTTCTGGTTAAAGAAGTTCACCTCAACACATTCACATCTAACTAAATTATTTAACAGTTACATTGCAGACCCATACACATTCCCTGATACACTTACACATGGAATAACTTATCTGAAACCTAAAGATCAAGCAGACACAGCAAACCCAGCTAAATATCGCCCTATAACATGCCTACCAACAATATACAAAATATTAACTTCAATCATTAAACAGAAATTAATGACACATACAACACAGAACAAAATTATAAATGAAGAACAAAAAGGCTGTTGCAAAGGAGCGCGAGGATGTAAAGAGCAACTGATAATAGATGCAGAGGTGACATATCAAGCTAAAACTAAACAAAGGTCGCTACACTACGCATACATTGATTACCAAAAAGCTTTTGATAGTGTACCCCACTCATGGTTAATACAGATATTGGAAATATACAAAATAGATCCTAAATTGATACAGTTCCTAAACATAGTAATGAAAAATTGGAAAACCACACTTAATATCCAAACAAATTCAAATAATATCACATCACAGCCAATACAGATTAAGCGTGGAATATACCAAGGAGACTCATTAAGTCCTTTCTGGTTCTGCCTTGCTCTGAACCCACTATCCAACATGCTAAATAATACAAATTATGGATACAATATTACTGGAACATACCCACACAAAATCACACATTTGCTATACATGGATGATCTAAAACTACTGGCAGCAACAATTCAACAACTCAACCAATTACTAAAGATAACAGAAGTATTCAGCAATGATATAAGTATGGCTTTTGGAACAGACAAATGTAAGAAAAATAGCATAGTCAAGGGAAAACACACTAAACAAGAAGATTACATATTGGATAACCACAGCGACTGCATAGAAGCGATGGAAAAAACGGATGCCTATAAATATCTAGGATACAGACAAAAAATAGGAATAGATAATACAAATATTAAAGAAGAACTAAAAGAAAAATATAGACAAAGACTAACAAAAATACTGAAAACAGAATTGACAGCAAGAAACAAGACAAAAGCTATAAATACTTATGCCATACCAATATTGACCTACTCATTTGGAGTAGTGAAATGGAGTAACACAGACCTAGAAGCACTCAATACACTTGCACGATCACAATGCCACAAATATAGAATACATCACATACATTCAGCAACAGAAAGATTCACATTAAGCAGAAAGGAAGGAGGAAGGGGATTTATCGATATAAAAAACCTACATTATGGACAGGTAGACAATTTAAGAAAATTCTTTATAGAACGAGCAGAAACTAGCAAAATACACAAAGCAATCACTCATATAAATACATCGGCTACACCACTACAATTTCATAACCACCTCTACAACCCTTTAGACCACATAACATCAACAGATACGAAGCAAGTAAATTGGAAAAAGAAAACACTTCATGGCAAACACCCGTATCATCTAACACAGCCACACATCGATCAAGACGCATCCAACACATGGCTAAGAAAAGGCAATATATACAGTGAGACAGAAGGATTCATGATTGCAATACAGGATCAAACAATAAACACCAGGTATTACAGCAAGCATATTATTAAAGATCCCAATACCACAACAGATAAATGCAGACTTTGTAAACAACAAACAGAAACAGTAGATCACATCACAAGCGGATGTACAATACTAGCAAATACAGAATACCCCAGAAGACATGACAATGTCGCAAAAATAATACATCAACAGCTTGCCTTTCAACATAAACTTTTAAAACAACAAGTTCCTACATACAAGTATGCACCACAAAATGTACTGGAGAATGATGAATACAAATTATACTGGAACAGAACCATTATAACAGATAAAACAACGCCACATAACAAACCTGACATCATACTCACCAATAAAAAGAAGAAATTAACACAACTAATCGAAATATCCATACCCAATACAACAAATATACAAAAGAAAACAGGAGAAAAAATTGAAAAATACATCCAACTGGCTGAGGAAGTCAAAGACATGTGGCATCAGGATAAAATTGACATTATACCAATTATACTATCAACTACAGGAGTCATACCACACAATATCCACCAGTACATCAATGCAATACAGCTACATCCAAACATATATATACAACTACAGAAATCCGTAATTATTGATACATGTTCAATTACCCGAAAGTTCCTAAATGCAATATAACACATACCGTACAGTTAATAGGAAGTGACGCTTGATCAAGGTCCGCGTCACTTTCCATTCTCAACCAGACTTAACGTCTGAGAAAGTAAAGAAATAACAATAATAATAATAATAAATAAAAAATAAATCAATAAATCAATTAACTGAATTTAAAGACACAGAATCCAACAGTATTCGAATACAAAACCTTGAGCACAGCAGCAAAATAACTAAATATTAAATGAAACAATAAGTTCACTGTTACCAGTCACCGTTTTATTTATTTCCACGACGCGTTTCGAAGGTTTAAACCTCCATCATCGGGTGGATTTACATTAGTAAGTTTTACATTTGTGTGTGTGTTGTGTTACGATTTTTGGAGGAACTTGTGGCACTGCCTTCAGTGATCACAGGTTCCTTTTGCTGTCGTAACACATCACATGTATACTGCCACATTTGTAAAAAAAAAAAAAATGTGGCAGTATACATGTGATGTGTTACGACAGCAAAAGGAACCTGTGATCACTGAAGGCAGTGCCACAAGTTCCTCCAAAAATCGTAACACAACACACACACAAATGTAAAACTTACTAATGTAAATCCACCCGATGATGGAGGTTTAAACCTTCGAAACGCGTCGTGGAAATAAATAAAACGGTGACTGGTAACAGTGAACTTATTGTTTCATTTAATGTCAGTAACAGTCACGGTAAAGCCTAACCTAAAAAATGTTCGCATTTAACTAAATATTGTTTTGAAGTATTTGGTATTTTCAAGGCTCTAGTAGGTCACAAGTATATATAGTTGTAGATGAAGATTTGGATCACGACTTCGTATACTAAACAGGAGAGTGGAATTCAAAAGAACTAGAGAAAATGCAACTCTGAAAGATAAAAGAACGACACAAAATCCCAGTTTCCAATGCACTAAGAATTGGGCTACATCAGTAGGAGAGGAAAGGAATTAATGAAGCAATTACAGCAGGTAAGACCATTGTAAGCACAGTACAGGCAAAGCTAAGAAAGGAACAGGGCAGTATGAGTAGAGTAGAGTAGAGTAGAGTAGAGTAGAGTAGAGTAGAGTAGAGTACAGTACAGTACAGTACAGTACAGTACAGTGCAGCACAGCACAGCACAGCACAGCACAGCACAGCACAGCACAGCACAGATGCAAATAAGTAATGTATAATATATGCAAAACTAAGTGGGAGTAATTAAAAAAATTAAAAAGTGACAAGTTATTGTTAAAAACTGGTGCTAAGACAAATTGCATTTTGTCATTAATGTTGGTTAAGCTTTGTTTTATAGCAATAATGAAACACAATTTTAGAACAGGAATTAAAATGCAAGAGAGACAGGTACCAATGCTAGAATAGATAGATGGCACGGACCTTTGGACTGAAGAGAGAATAGTAGGTTGCTAAACGTCAAAATTGGGAAAGTCATTGTGGCAGAAGGGAAGGAATTCTGCTGTGTAGGAAGCAAGTTTACTTCACCAGATGAGTGCAGCAGATGACTCTGCTATATGGCCTTTTGAGTGCTATCACATCATTTTTCCAGTTTGACTACCTGTGTTGAGACATTTGTGACCCGTTTCAAATGATGGTAAATATTCCTGTCATTCAGAATTTTGTCATAGCCAAAACAAAAAGTTATTTGAACATTCAAAAATTTGGACTATGAAGTTTCTCTGTAGATAAATGATTGCACTGAAAACTAGAAACATTTGTTGAAACTACCCTCAATAGTATGAGCTACATCTTTCCTGTGTTTTGGTATTATTCCAGAAACTCGTGACAAAAACAATGTAAACCTTTTGAGTCATTTCAATTGTTTGTTTTCACTCTTTGCTTCCTTCTGTAATACAAAATGTTTTACTTCTATATGTATTTCAATCTTAATTCAAGAAAAGAATAAATCTTTCAATCGGTAAGTGAAAATTTTTGGATTACTCATCATGGACTGCTATTTGACGTGGAACTGATTATAATGTATGACTGCTTGTGAGGAGTGTTATGGCTTACTTAAGTGTGTTTTTTGGCCAAAACCATATCATTAGGTGGCAAACTGCTGAATGAAATAATAATGACCATCTGCGATATCACTATAACACAGAGGCATTCATTTAGAACAACAATAATAATTTTCAAGTTTCAATTTTTCATTTCATTCGACTTGGTGGGCAGTTTTATATATTACATAAATTATGTTCAGGCACTTGGTTCTACAGCCAACTCAACTGTCATCTGGAAGACTAAGTAACTATTTCACACACACATGAATCTTAATAACTTTCATTATTACTATGTTTACAACTTAACATATATGTTTCCATTCTTGCAAGTATGTAGAATATAAATTGTAAAGACACATTTAAAAACTATATCCATGTCTGAAGCAGTACTGATGATGGTAGCCCCAAACCACAGAGGTAGTTTCATTAATGATTTGTTCCTTACACTATAGAAAAGCAAATGCTTACTCACATCAGATGGGCAGACAATTTAAGATTGAAGTAGAAATATGTATATAACTGTGTGACATACTGATACGATCAGTGCCACTTTATTAGCAGAATTAAGCTCTCACTGAAGACTGAAATTGTACTGAAGCAATTGAAGCAGTGGCATTTGATGAATTTTTGTTGCATTTCTATGTTTTACAACATATCTTGACAAGTTGTGGATTTAGGTACCATTTGTATGAAACATTTTTTTTTACTCTTGTTGACATGTTCATATAATTTGCATAAGCTTCATTAATGAACTAGTTTAGTAACTACTGGGAACAACAAAGAATTACTTACTCATTCATTCATTCATTCTGCATTACAGAAATGGATGACACACAAGCCTAGGTACAGTTGGCCAAAAAACTCAAGCTGGTCCAAAGAGTTAAAAAATTGTAACTGTGGAAAATAGTGCAAGATATAAATGTTCAAAAATAATCTGTAGCAATCTTTCATCACAAACCTATTTACTCCCTCTTTCAGCTAGCTACATAGTAACCACACTGAATACAGTGTTGGAAAACAGAAGAACATAAAGAAGGAATAACTACCCTTGGAAAAAGAAGTTTGGTAAAGCCCCACAATCACTGGCAATCATGTCTGCAAAAAGCACAGCTTTAAGGAAGAGCATTAACTTATTCAAAGTGATCTAATAGACTGTCAGTGAGTTATCTAAATAACATAGGAAGAAGAATGACTGTGAAAAGAAAGGCACACAGTATATGATGACAGAAGAAAGGCACACAGTGTATGATGACAGATTTGAAAAAAGGGTCTACAGATCTGCAAAGTGTCACTGCAGATTGCTTTGTAATTACTACTTCTAGTGTTCAAGGTATGCTGAAAGATTTAAAATCTATTGGCATCAGGTCTCAATGGCAAAACAATTTGTAAAAGTTGATAAATCTCATTCAAAAAGACATGAAAATGACCAAAGCTATATACTGTGTAGAACAGCTCATTTTGAAGATTCCATCTTTTTTGGGAGTGCATACAGGTTGTTATTATTAGGTCTTGTACCTTATTCTTGGCTGACAGCCTTTCATCCATTCACAAGGTAAGTTCTTACAATGCCATCTACCACTTCTGTACATATTAGTTTGATGAAAGGAAGATGGGTGTCCTTTCAAGACACTGTCCATTCCGTTCAACTGCTCTTCCAGGTCCTTTGCTGTCTCTGACAGTATTACAATGTCATCAGTGAACCTCAATGTTTTTATTTCTTCTCCATGGATTTTAATTCCTACTCCAAATTTTTCTTTTGTTTCCTATACTGCTTGCTCAATGTACAGATTGAATAACATCGGTGATAGGCTACAGCCCTGTCTCACTCCCTTCCCAACCACTGCTTCCCTTTCATGTCCCTCGATCCTTATAACTGCCTTCTGGTTTCTGTACAAATTGTCAACAGCCTTTCTCTCCCTGTATTTTACCCCTGCCACCTTCAGAATTTGAAAGAGAGTATCCCAGTCAATATTGTCAAAAGATTTCTCTCTGTCTACGAATACTAGAAACGTAGGTTTGCCTTTCCTTAACCTATTTTCTAAGACAAGTCGTAGGGTCAGTATTGCCTCATATGAAACAACATTTCTACGGAATCCAACCAGATCTTCCCCGAGGTCGGCTTCTACCAGTTTTTCCAGTCGTCTCTAAAGAATTTGTGTTAGTATCTTGCAGCTGTGACTTATTAAACTGATAGTTCAGTAATTTTCACATTTGTCAAGACCTGCTTTCTTTGGGTTTGGAATTATTATATTCTTCTTGAAGTCTGAGGGTATTTCGCCTGTCTCATACATCTTGCTCACCAGATGGTAGAGTTTTGTCAGGGGTAACTCTCCCAAGGCTGTCAGTAATTCTAATGGAATGTTGTCTACTCCCAGAGCCTTGTTTCGACTTAGGACTTTCAGTGCTCTGTCAAACTCTTCACGCAGTAACATATCTTCCATTTCATCTTCATCTATATCTTCTTCCATTTCCATAATATTGTCCTGAAGTACATCGCCCTTGTATAAACCCTCTATATACTCCTTCCACCTTTCTGCTTTCCCTTCTTTGCTTCGAACTGGGTTTCCAGCCGAGCTCTTGATATTCATACAAGTGGTTCTCTTTTCTCCAAAGGTCTCTTTGATTTTCCTGTAGGCAGTATCTATCTTACCCCTAGTGAGATATGCCTCTACATCCTTACATTTGTCCTCTAGCCATCCCTGCTTAGTCATTTTGCACTTCCTGTTGATCTCATTTTTGAGACATTTGTATTCCTTTTTGCCTACTTCATTTTCTGAGTTTTTATATTTTCTCCTTTCATCAATTAAATTCAATATATCTTCTGTTACCCAAGAATCCCAAAGAAAGCAGGTGTTGACAGATGTGAGAATTACCGAACAATCAGTTTAATAAGCCACAGCTGCAAAATACTAACACGAATTCTTTACAGACGAATGGAAAAACTAGTAGAAGCCGACCTCGGGGAAGATCAGTTTGGATTCCGTAGAAATACTGGAACACGTGAAGCAATACTGACCTTACGACTTATCTTAGAAGAAAGATTAAGGAAAGGCAAACCTACGTTTCTAGCATTTGTGGACTTAGAGAAAGCTTTTCACAATGTTGACTGGAATACTCTCTTTCAAATTCTAAAGGTGGCAGGGGTAAAATACAGGGAGCGAAAGGCTATTTACAATTTGTACAGAAACCAGATGGCAGTTATAAGAGTCGAGGGACATGAAAGGGAAGCAGTGGTTGGGAAGGGAGTAAGACAGGGTTGTAGCCTCTCCCCGATGTTATTCAATCTGTATATTGAGCAAGCAGTAAAGGAAACAAAAGAAAAATTCGGAGTAGGTATTAAAATCCATGGAGACGAAATAAAAACTTTGAGGTACGCCGATGACATTGTAATTCTGTCAGAGACAGCAAAGGACTTGGAAGAGCAGTTGAACGGAGTGGATGGTGTCTTGAAGGGAGGATATAAGATGAACATCAACAAAAGCAAAACGAGGATAATGGAATGTAGTCGAATTAAGTCGGGTGATGTTGAGGGTATTAGATTAGGAAATGAGACACTTAAAGTAGTAAAGGAGTTTTGCTATTTGGGGAGCAAAATAACTGATGATGGTCGAAGTAGAGAGGATATAATATGTAGACTGGCAATGGCAAGGAAAGCGTTTCTGAAGAAGAGAAATTTGTTAACATCGAGTATAGATTTAAGTGTCAGGAAGTCATTTCTGAAAGTATTTGTATGGAGTGTAGCCATGTATGGAAGTGAAACATGGACGATAACCAGTTTGGACAAGAAGAGAATAGAAGCTTTCGAAATGTGGTGCTACAGAAGAATGCTGAAGATTAGATGGGTAGACCACATAACTAATGAGGAGGTACTGAATAGGATTGGGGAGAAGAGGAGTTTGTGGGACAACTTGACCAGAAGAAGGGATCGGTTGGTAGGACATGTTCTGAGGCATCAAGGGATCACCAATTTAGTATTGGAGGGCAGCGTGGAGGGTAAAAATCGTAGGGGGAGACCAAGAGATGAATACACTAAGCAGATTCAGAAGGATGTAGGTTGCAGTAGGTACTGGGAGATGAAGAAGCTTGCACAGGATAGAGTAGCATGGAGAGCTGCATCAAACCAGTCTCAGGACTGAAGACCACAACAACAACAACCCAAGGATTTCTACTAGCCCTCGTCTTTTTACCTACTTGATCCTCTGCTGCCTTCACTATTTCATGTCTCAAAGCTACCCATTCTTCTTCCACTGTATTTCTTTCCCCCAGTCCTGTCAATAATTCCCTAATGCTCTCCATGTAACTCTCCACAACCTGTGGTTCTTTCGGTTTATACAGGTCCCATCTTCTTAAATTCCCACCTTTTTGCGGTTTCTTCAGTTTCAACCTGCAGTTCATAACCAATAGATTGTGGTCAGAATCCACATCTGCCCCTGGAAATGTCCTACAATTTAAAACCTGGTTCCTAACTCTCTGTCTTACCATTATATAATCTATTTGAAACCTTCCAGTGTCTCCAGGTCTCTTCCACATATACAACCTTCTTTCATGATTCTTGAAGCAAGTGTTAAGTTATGCTCTGTGAAAAATTCTACCAGACGGCTCCCTCTTTCATTTCTTACCTCCAATACATATTCACGTACTATGTTTCCTGCTCTCCCTTTTCCTAATCTCGAATTCCAGTCACCCATGACTATTAAATTTTCGTCTCCCTTCACTATCTGAATAATTTCTTTTATCTCATCACACATTCCATCAATCTCTTCGTCATCTGCAGAGCTAGTTGGCATATAAACGTGTACTACTGTAGTAGGCGTTGGCTTCGTGTCTATCTTGGCCACAATAATGCATTCACTATGCTATTTGTAGTGGTTTACCTGCACTCCCATTTTTTTTTATTCATTATTAAACCTACTCCTGCATTACCCCTATTTGATTTTGTATTTATAACCCTGTACTCACCTGATCAGAAGTCTTGTTCCTCCTGCGACTGAACTTCACTTATTTCTGCTATATCTAACTTTAACCTATCCATTTCCCTTTTTAAATTTTCTAACCTACCTGCCCGATTAAGGGATCTGACATTCCACACTCCGATCTGTAGAATGTCAGTTTTCTTTCTAATTCAAGAATAATGAATAAGAATAAAGTGGATGTGATCTCCCATTCACCGGCCAAGATAGCAGCTCTTCAGAGAGCTGTGAAGGATGATCTGCTTTTACAAAAGACAGGTATACACGAAATTCCTTGTGAGTGTGGTAAACAGTACATACAACAAACAACATGCAATGTAAAAGATCGGTGCATTGAACACCAGTGTTAAACTGGTCCACTACAGCCTAACAGATCTGTAGTGGCTGAAAATTGTATCTCTATTGGCCATTCCATGGATAATGGGAAAGTTATTATACCAGCCACAGCCCTATTTCTCCTATGATTCAGCTGTCAAGGAAGCTGTGTAAATACAATTAGTAGACAACCTGCTCAACTGAGACATGTGTCTCTGGCTCAACAAATCATAGTAACCCATCATTTCATGTCTGCACTCTCAGAGGAAATACTCTTCTAGGTCTTCACTGCCTGGCATTCCAATATATGCCATGCATAATAATCGACCAAATACTTTGTAAGCACTGTGCATTTGCTGACTCTGGATTTGCTTTGTTTTACTCTGGGAGGTGTAAACTGTTATCTACAATTGATGCTATTGTTAGAGTGTGTGCAGTAAACGGTGGGCGATGTGCAGTGTGACCAAAGTGCTGGGCAAGTTCATTGGAAGGGGAGGCCAACCACCGCTTTCGGCCAGTCGGCGACGTGCTGAGGCGACAGAATCGAAACACACACTCTACAATCTTTCTCAATTTTCAGTTTTGAGGTACTTTTAGCTTTATATGTTAGCTTTGCGATGGCATGTCTTTCATTTTGTTAATGGTTATAATGATATTTGCACTGAAGTAAGACACTAAGTGAAATTTGAAAAAGTTTGCAATAAAAAATAGGAGTCGCTATGATTTTGCATTTGGCATCTATTATAATATAATATATTGCTGCATATGAAATTCAGCTAACATATTGAATTTTTCTTTAGACTTGGGTGGAGGCTATATCTGTCACCAGCCCCAAGAAAATTTATCTGACGTAGCACACTAATTTGCGATCACGCCCACCAGCAATTAAGCCAGAATGAAATATCCGCATCACTCCTCATAATTCATAAACGGTTTGCGATATCAAAATGAGATTTTGGCATATGGTAGCACACACAGAGGAGACTATTCTTCCATGTAGTTATTATGTGAAACTTCATTATCTAACATGTTATTCCACTAACTACAGTCTTCTTAGGTGAAAGAATGTTATTTTTAAAGCCATCACCAGCCAGTGAAACAAGAAATCCTGTAGGTATTGGAACAACATAAGTGAAGACATTACATGTTTATTTTTGCACCAAGGATGTGGTTATTCATAAGATACCTTACTTTCCCTCAATTCCTCACTTAATAAAAGTAATGAACCACTGTTCGTTGTGTCTACACAACATGTTAGTGAGAATATATTGTGCAAATTCCACTGTATTTTGGCAAAAGAAGCAAATTTTAACATGGCTACAAGATAAATGTAGGTTTTACTCAAAATTTGCCATTCATGATGTTTCTTTGTAAGTTACAAAAGGTTAATCCACCAGGTGAAAATAAATCACTATTTTTGTTGCTTCTTCAGTGGAATTCCTTTTAGATGCTAACCAAAGCAGTGATGACAGTAGATCTTTTTGAATGGTCACCATGCAGATGTGGGCGTGCAGGTGCTCCACTTAATGCGGGCATAGGCTTCAGTTTAGAATGACACTTCCCCTCCAGCACTCGGCATTTCCCCTACAGTGCCTGCTCGCACCCCCTAATACTACCACTCTCCCCACACGTGCCCTGCCAACTGCGCTTGTAGATAAGCATTATTTTGCATGCAATCTACCAACAATGTTACTTTTGATGCATGCACATTTACTCCACAGTGTAAAGTGCTTTATAAATCTTGCAAGCAATTCAACTGAAAGGTTGTCAGCCAAAATATTGGTACAAGATGTAATAATATTCTGGGTGCATTCCCAAAAAATTATGGAATGATTCGATTCTCCAGAAATACATTTTGGAGATGTTTGTAGAGTGCTGGAAGGGAGAGCTACTATGCTGCAGTCACAAATAATGTGATATTTTGTAAATTTCCCTACTGAAAAGTCTACCAAAACACAACAAAAAATTCACAAGGTATAGTCTATCACGATATTTAAGGATGCTACAAATGTGATGCCAATGACTTTCTGCACCAGATTGTTAGCATTAATGCTGAAAAATAAAACACTTTTGACTCAGTACAAACATTTTTCAATAAATCTTGTACAGATCATTATATGAACAAACTTACAGTAATTATGATTTGGAAAGGATGTATATTTTATATGCAGATTTCCTGAAGAGAGAAGAAATGGTAAATACTTCCCAAGTGTTACAAAAGCCATTCATATGAAATGTAAATTGCCATAAAACAAAGCTTTCACCCTCCCACATCCCAAATGATAATATAACCCCCCCCCCCCTCTTCCCACACATAAGTGCTAGAAGTACAATACTTGATGAAAGGTTGCATCCCTTAATAACCACAAACCTCCACTTTTGGTCTTTCCTGGATACATTGGTTACCATTATGACTCTAAAAAGGTGAAGCACTGGATACAAATATTTACAAAAAAAGAGAAAACAGATTTACAATGCTAGCCAACATAAAAGTTATTTACCAGTCTTTTCTCTCTAAATGATGCATCTCAATAATCTGATGTAAGTGTTCTTCTATGAGAAACCTTTCAATTGAATGTGCTCCTGGGAGAAGAGGACCCTGCAACCACAAATACAATCAAATATCATCATTAAAAAAAAATTAAAAACTGCAGTCTGTAATTTGGCTGTGATACTAAAAATGTTTGCAGACTAAAATACAATCGTCAGTTGCAAATATATTTTTATTATGCTTTGTCAGTTTTGACAAATTAGTTTTGTCATCTTCAGAAGCCTACAAAATTAGGGATATTACAAATTTTTTGACCTCAGGTACACATTTACATGAAGTATAGCACAGAAACTTACCTAGTACTGGTTTAGCAGATGTCAATATCTTCTTCATAGAAGTGTAATGCCCTGATATGCCAGAAATGTACATATTGTATGTGATTATTGTAAACGCAGATTGACAGTTTACAGCAAATGTGAGACTTAGCCCATTACTTTTATATATTAGAACTATATGTCATGTTTTTCAAACATATTATAAATAATTTCTTTTTATACTCTCCCATGAGGCACCGCCTTATCGTAGCACTGTCCGTGTGGGCGGGAGAGTTTGTGTGCTCGAAGGAAGCTGAGAGCTATATCGGCGGTAGCGTAGCTACTGGCAGGTCCAACCTAGTCGGGCAGGTCTCAGCAGAGGAGCCAGACAAAGTGTGCCTCACAATGACCCGTCTTATATCCTATATCCTATTCCCTACCCTCTCCTCAGTCACCATTCCTTTTCTTTCTCTAATTACCTTAACACACCACTGCCTTGTGCTTGGTCTCGGGAGGGATGAAGAAAAGGGAGAAAGCCCTGAAAGAAAATCTGGAGTGGGGCCCCAAAGGCGGTTGGAAGGTGTACTACATCCCCTTTCGGCAGCTCCTGCAACCGAAATGATACCAGACGTATTGGCTTGCCTTTCTTCTGGATATTATAATTTAGGTCAAGAGGGAGACTGTGATGATTGGGCAACTCACGTGTCTTCATATTTGTCACTCAGGCTTGTAGCATCCTGGAGAGGACACTTCAGCGACGTCCAAGGACTTAGGCAAAACACGGGAAGAGGCAGTTATTGGTTATAAGCTCTGTCTGATTGGCGTAAGACTCGAGTGCCAGGGGCCACTTCCGACGGTGGGAGAGACCATTGCATCTCGTTGGACAGCTACCGCCCACTTCAAGCTGGGCAGCCCCCAGCCAATAAGGTGCTGTCCCGCCACTGTCTGCCTGCTTCACGGGGTGTGTGGAGCTTAGAAGTAATCTTCCACAAGCGGGTTGATATAGTACACCTACTAAAAACAAAAATGAAATAATAAAGGAGTCGCTATTTCATATTGCCACCTGGAATGTTAGGACCATGTGTCCAAGGTACATTGACGATGCCCAAAAGGTTGATTTCATCCGTAAGACTGCCGTAATTGACAGAGAGCTCCATCGTTTGAATGTTGACATCGCGGGACTGCAGGAGACGCGGCTTCCAGACGTGGGCTCTATCAGGGAGGATAATTTCACATTCTTCTGGCAGGGGAAGTCTCAAGACAAGCCAAGACTTCATGGCGTAGGATTTGCTGTTAAAAACACCCTCCTGGACTGTACTGTGCCACCATCCGATGGAACAGAGCGAATTATTGCTTTAATCCTAGGACGCATGGTGCCGAAAACACACATGAATGCATATGCAGGCTCCTCCAAGGCCCTGCCCGAATTTAAAGTTTTCTTCTTTTCATATAATCATTCTTCGGAGTTAAATTTATTTCTGTCAAATTTATTGTCATATTGAAAGTTTCCTAAGATACAGTGACAGGATCTGGTGAGCCTGATTAATATTTTATTAATTAAAAAAAACCCTAAGAGTGAATTTTTATTATGTACATCTATTTACATACAACATATACAAATAATTTTATTAATTCTCTTATAAGTTGCAGTTTACATTTTGTAACATTTATTACAACCCATTTCTTCAGTTAAAACATACTCATTATTCACAATATTATGTATATAGGCAATATTTTGACAAAAAGTTATTATTCATTGTTCACATGAAAACGCATTTTTCTTAGTTTTCAACATGTGACAGACAAGAAGCACAAAGAACGCCACTATGTTCCTTACAAATGTTGGATTTACACGTAATGCATGTCATAGCACTTTTCCTGTGTTTGTTATATGGACAATAATTGCATCTTCTTCTTTTTCCTGAAACAGGTAGTTGGTTCGGTAATATGACATCTTTTTGAACTCCACAGTTTTGCATGGCATCAACGATTTTCTTTGGAAGATTAGGGATCTGAATACTAAGTTCCATTAGTGGTCTTACCATTTCCTCTGCTAAATCTCTTAGGAACAAATGCCTTTTATCACTTCTTCCACTATGGTATGTCAGATGTTGGGCGGAAAATAAAATTTCACTGTTCATTGCTGTGACGTCCATCATATTCATCCATAATGCAAATGGCCATCTTCTTGTTTGTCTCTTGCGAGTGTAATAACGAATTTTCTGGTCCATTTGATCAACTCCACCCTTCGTAGAGTTATAGAACTTTATTATATCTGGATTTTTTTTTTTTTTTTGCATGAGTTTCATCAATGTTTCTGTCGTGATGCATTGTGCTAATGAGAACTACAGACTTTTTCTTTTTGGGAATATAACTCACCATTGTAATGTCACCTTTAAATACAAAGAGGAATGAATCGCTCTTGAGGTAGATGGTTTCATCTCATTAGGAATTTCTGGTTTATTTTGTTTGATTGTTCCCACCACTGTAATTTGCTTCTGAAGCATCTCTTCTGCCAGCTGCACACTAGTAACGAAGTAGTCAACAGTAATATTTTTTAATGATCCTTCAATGCTTTTAGCAAGATCTTTCACTACATTCAATCCAAGATTTTTCTGAATAGGTTCATGGGGCTTCCATCCCGTGTAAACAATTCCGTCTAAAGCATATGCAGATGTAGCATCACATAACCAAAATATTTTTATGCCATACTTGGCTGGTTTAGAGGGCATATACTGGGTGAAGCTGCATCTTCCACGGAATGGGACTAGCTGTTCATCAACTGTGAGCGAATCACTGGGAATCATTCTATTTCTACACTTGTCACGAAATAATTCCCATACATAGCGAACAGCTGCAAGTTTGTCATCTGCCGATCGAGCTTCACGGGTACACCTGTCATCAAATCTAATCATTCTCCTTATATCCTCGAATCTATTTACTGACATGGTGGCCTTATATGTAGGATTTGCCTTTTCATCCAAGAATAATTCTCTAATAGGGACATCACAACTCTTCTCAACACCAGAAAGCAGTAAAAGACCACGAAAACCCTCCATTTTAGCAAGTGAAATGTTTTTACAAGTTTTACCACGTAAAGCAGCCACTCTTCTGGCTTCAATATTTGTGCAGTTGATGATTTCCTCTAGTATTTCCTTGGAGATGAAATAGTCCCAGGCATCCTTAGGTTTACAGGTTTTCGAACCACGGGCTGGACCAGGTGCCTCCTTTACGATATTATGGACAGGCGTACAAAAAGTTGCAGGAGGATCTAATTTCCAAATCGTTCCACTCTGACTAATGTATGTGTGGTCTTCTATACCTTTTTGTGGTGGTTCTTCATTTTCAGAGTCTGATGAAGTAATATTATTGGAAGGACTGTCATCTGCCTCAATATTCACATCTGCAGATTCATTGGCTGATTCTTCACTACTTGCATCTTCAAAAATATTTCCTTCCTCGCATGAATCATCTTCTTCAAACCACTGAGCCACAACACTTTCAAAATTAGCTGCATTTGCACGGACTGACCCTCTTACTTTGCGTGTCGAAGCCATAGCAAAAGGCGTGTCTCTCGAACAGCAGCTTGTGCAGCACTAAACGAGTCATACTCGTAACAATATGGGCCTTGCAGCAACAAACAAACTACAGTAACAATGAGGCTGATAAGAGCAGCACAGGATAACAATAGCAAAACATCTGATAGCAAAAATATCAATAATACACCGACATCGCCAATATGTATTATCTTTTAGTTATACTATTACTACTACAGCACTCCTGTTGCTGGAAATACCACTACAGTTATTGTTGAATTAATAACTGCTCCCAAACAAATGTTGAAGACAATATAGGCTAAAGAACATTTATAAATGTGTGAGGGCTTCTGAAGCCCTGCTTATGCATTCATGGTGTATGGGTAAACGTATTGAATTATACAAAAAACTTAAAAAGATATCTCGTTCAGACTTGATAGGAGGAATGTCACAGTGTTAGTGAAAGAGTACTGGAAAGCAGTTTGAAATCAAACAAAAAATTACAGATTTTTTTTAAAAATGAAGACATACAAGGGCCTCGGAGGCCCTGTATATGCATCCTAGGGTTAAAAATATGCTCCTCAAGCAGCACTGTCAACATCCTAAATGTGTACGCTCCCACCTTATTATCCAGTGTGGAAGAGAAGGATCTGTTTTATGATTTACTCAGCGACAGAATAGCCAAGGTACCTAGCACCGAGACACTGTGTATTCTAGGGGACTTTAATGCTAGAGTTGGATCAGACAATGACATATGGCCAAATTGCCTGGGACATCATGGGGTGGGAAAAATGAATGCAAATGACCAGAAACTGCTTGAAGTTTGCTGCTTTTATGGACTCTGCATTACAAACACATATTTCCAGCTTAAGTTTCAGCACAAGGTGTCCTGGAGACCCCCGCGCTCTCAACACTGGCATCAACTTGACTTAGTCATAGCTAGGCGTACCGGTCTCAAAAATGTGCTACTGACACGAAGTTATCATAGTGCTGATTGCAACACTGACCACGCCCTGGTGGCGTGCACATTGAGGCTCACTCCTAAGGAATACCACCACGCTAAACCGAGAGGTCATTCCCATATCAACACAGATCATGTTCATGACACACAAAGAAAGCAGGATTTTGCCAGTAATTTTGAAAGTGCTCTCCCAGGAAACATGCAAGCAGAAAGGAATGTTGATAAATGGGCAAAACTCTCGGGTGCAGTCTACAGCTAGGCAGTATTGGCCTATGGAATAAAAGGAAAAAGAAATAAGGACTGGTACAAGCAAAATTTGGAAGAAATGGAACCAGTCACTGAGGCTAAATGGAAAGCCCTGCTTGCTTACAAAAGAAATCCAAATGAAAGAACTCGAGATGACCTACAAAAAGCAAAGAACAGGGCACAGCAAACATCCAGGAGATGCGCAAATAACTACTGGCTGAATTTATATGCAGGTATACAGAAAGCGGCCGATTATGGGGATGCTAAGGCAATGTACGATGGTATTAAGAAAGCAATTGGACCAACTGTCAGAAAAACAGCTCCTCTGAAGTCCAAGACGGGTGAAGTCATTACTGATGAAGGCAAACAAATGGAACGCTGGGTTGAACACTATCTCGAGTTGTATGCAGCCGACAATGAAATTAGCAAGGATGCATGTGACGCCATCAAACAAATGCCATTTATGGAAGAACTAGATGCAATGCCTACTATGGAAGAACTCAGTAGAGAAATAGACTCTCTTGCTAATGGAAAGGCCCCAGGTGAAGATGGGATCCCTGCAGAGGTTCTTAAGTATAACAAGTCTGTTCTTCTCAAACATTTATATTCACTTATCACAACCAGCTGGGAAGAAGATTATGTCCCAATGAGTATGTGGAATTCGAGGATAGTTACTATATACAAACAGAAAGGGAACAGAAGTGACTGTAACAATTACAGAGGCATTTAATTACTAAGCGTAGCCGGGAAAGCTTATGCAAGAGTCATCCTAATGCGACTACAAATCTTAGCTTCCAGAATCTACCCAGAATCTCAGTGTGGTTTCAGGCCTGGCTGATCAACCGTAGGTATGATCTTCTCCTTAAGACAGCTACAAGAGAAATGTCGTGAGTGGCAGAGACCACTTTATATTGTTTTCATTGACCTTGTTAAAGCGTTTGATTTAGTGAGCAGAAATGGGCTTTTCAAACTGTTGCAGAAGACTGGATGCCCACCTAAACTACTACAAATAATTGTCTCTTTCCATGAAAAAACACAAGCAACAATCTGCTTCAACGGTAAAACATCAGAAGTATTCCCTGTTAATAGCGGTGTGAAACAGGGGTGTGTGTTAGCTCCTACATTATTTGGGATTTTCTTTTCCCTTCTGCTCAGATTTGCCTTTGAAGACTGTGAGGAGGGAGTGTATCTACATACGAGGTCTGATGGAAATCTTTTCAACATTGCTCGCCTCAAGGCCAAGACCAAAGTAAATACAGTTGTTATCCGTGAGTTGTTATATGTGGACGATGCACCTCTAGTAGCGAACACAGAAGATGAGCTGCAGAATATAATTAACAAATTATCACATGCCTATGAAAAATTTGGTCTATTCATCAGCCTTCAAAAGACTAAGATCATGGCGCAAAGCACTACTAACATCCATCAGCATTGATGGCAATCCTCTCCAGGTAATTGATGACTACAATATGTAGCAACTTGTCCATGGACACTGAAATTACTAACAGAATCGCAAAGGCATCATCTGTCATGGCTAGATTGAAAAACAGAGTATGGAACAACGGACTGCTTACCACAAAAACTAAATTAAAAGTCTACAACACTTGTGTTATAAGCACCCTTCTCTATGGCTGTGAGACATGGACAACTCTTTCTAAGCTTGAATCTCGACTAAACAGCTTCCGTCTCCGCTGTCTCCGCAAGATCGTTCAGATCTCTTGGAGAGATAGAGTACCCAACACCAAAGTCTTTCATCGTGCAAGCACAACCAGCATCTTTGCACTCCTGAGTCATCGACGTCTAAGATGGTTGGGACACGTCACGTGCATGGATCCTGAATGGATACCGAAACAACTGCTGTACGGAGAACTTCAGGAGGGTGTGAGGCCAGTGGGACGACCGCATCTTCGTTTCAAGGATGTCTGCAAGAGAGACCTGACCAAGACCAGAATCAATCCAAGTCGCTGGGAAAGCATTGCAGATGACCGTGTCAAGTGACGAGTAACTGTGCGCAACGGTGTCAAGCTCTCAGAGGACGAACGCACACGGGAACAAATCAGGAAGAGGATAAAGCGAAGACACAGAGCGGCTTCTGTTCGAAGTCCCTCAAATTTCACATGTCCAAACTGCAGTAGGGACTGCCACTCTCGAGTGGGACTTTTTAGCCACAGCAGATGATGCAGACTCTGAACCAAGCATGTTACACCATCATCCCTCAAGGATGGAGGGATTCCATTATATATTATAAATAAATAATTTCTTTTTATACTTTTGTTATAATTCTTGTATATGTTTTTAGATATGCTCCTTGCTGCCAGCACAACAGATACATAGATGTGATTCAGTTATTGTAAATTGTCAATCTGTGTTTACAATAATCACATACAATTTGTACATTTCTGGATATACTATGGCATTATGCTTCTATGAAAAAGATACTGAGATCTGCTAAACCAGTACTAAGTACGTTTCTGAAATATACTTCATATACTTCACATAAATGTATAGCCAAGGTCTAAAATTTTATAATATTCCTAATTTTGTAGTCTTCTGAAGATGACAAATTAATTTTTTGAAACTGGTAAAGCATAATAACAATATATTTGCACCTGATGAATCAGTTTTATTCTGAAAACTGTATACTACAGTCACTGTAAACTATACCCACGAATAAAATAATAAAAAGTACTAAAACATTCTTTAATCCTGTGTTATCTACTGATAACAGCAATAATTCACATTATTCTTTCCGCACCACTGCCAAGGACTTGCTGCACAATTACTGCCATCAAAGCTGCGTCATGTTCTACAGTAAAAGTGCAATCATTATGAAAAGCAATCACTAATTTGGCTGTTAAAAATCAACATATAAAATCCACTCTTATCATCTGTGAAGGGGAGCAACGTTGTCTCATCAAAATTTTTTCAGTTTTTCCCAGTTGAAATTACACATTTCCCTGAACCAAGTCACACAGAGCCAGGTCAGGTGAAGAAAGCTGCATCGGTTGGTGGAACCATGCCATTTTTGGCCAAAAACTGACTAACAGAGTTGGCTGTGTGTGCAGGTGTGTTGTTATGGTGGAAGAACCAGTCTCCTGTCTGCCACAAATCAGGTCTTTTTTGACTCAACCGAGCTCCAAGAGAACCTACTAATCTCTAACGGTTCATCAATTGTCTGTCAACAGTCTGTGAGCACATGCCCTCGAAATTTTTCAGTATTTTCATTGATTCGGGCAATTGATGGACATCCAGAATGAGGTTTGTCATCAAATGACATGTCGCTATTTTTAAATCGAGCAAGCCACTTGTTTTTCCCATAGTGTCATCTTGATAAGCTGTTTCTGACATTAAAACAGTCTCAGCAGCATTTCTACTGAGTAGAAAACAAAATTTCACAGCTGCATATTGCTCTCTTAAACGTGTCTTCACAGAAAACAAAACACGAACAAAACAGCACTATCAAACAATCACGGCAGATGAACACAACCCGTCAGGTCAACAACAGAGGCAGCACTGAACTGGCAATGAGTTGCACTATACATGCCCAGTGTCAGAAATGCATACTACATAAGGTCCAGCCAAGGCAATGTTATTGAAGTTAGTTTTTTTTTTTTTTTTTTTTTTTTTTGGGGGGGGGGGGGGGCTTTTTATGTGGATTGAAACTGATGGTGGAATCATCAAATTTTATTGTGACTAAGATCAGTTGCAAATTTACTGTGAACTGATCTCAATCAGTAAATAGGAAAATGATAACAAACAAATATAAATAAATAATGAAAACATTACCATATCACATGTGGTACAATGTTCAGAAGTTTTATTTATAATTACAAGTTTAAGGCACCACATGTCTATTACTACTGTACTGTATATCTTTGTTTGAGAAAAATTAATTAAATGATACAATAAAAGAATTGCAGAAGTTTTAGCATACTTCTTGAATAAATCACAACGAGGCACACATGCAAGAGGTAAGGTCTTCTGGGACCAAACTGCTGAGGTCGCCCGTCACACATACAAGAGTAAACAATAATATTACCAAAGTCTGAAACATACCTCTGGGCAATCCGTGTAGTCAAACATTCTAAAAACAGCATGTGGCATTGGGTACACATAGCTGTCATGATGTGGAGGAGGTAGGATTGTTGGTAAGTTGTGCTGAAGTGCTTCAGAAAGTGTGCTGTCAAACGCCAAGTAAGGACGTGGAATGTGTTTTTCTGCCCAGTTATCTTGTCGAAGCTTCCGAATCTGGGCCCAAAGGCAATCCAAGTACTGCAAAACGAAAGTTGTTCATGAAAAAAATATATCATCAGCACTTTCAAAGATAAATGTAATGTTCACCATGGCACATAACACAATATGTACATCTACTTAATAATATTTGTTCATTTCTATTCCAACTGAATACTTTTCCTTCTATGCGAGTGCAGCTGACAACATTCAAGATTTCAGGCATAAATAAACAACACATCTGCTTTCACTTGTCACAACTATGCCACTGGCATTATTCTCATGCAAATTTCTTGTAGCATATTAGCTAGAGCCAACACTATTTACTTATCCGAAAACAACAGAGTGGAATTGTGACAACATTATCCTACTTTTTGGAACTCCACAGGGAGGAATGACGGACAGAGTAAAGATGAAGCAGCACGTGTCACAGAGAGTACGTGGCAGTTCCAATCCAGTTAAGACAAAGGCAGAGTGAGAAATTAAAACAGGTTAGGGGAAAGAGAAGTGATAGTCATTTAAGAACTAAGGACTAGGGCAGCAGAGAAAAAAAAAGTATCAAGAAGGGAGGGAGGGAAATGAAATGGGGAAAAAAGGAATAATGAAAAGAAAGGGGGGAAGATAGGATCTACATGATTGCTCTGCTATTCACAATAAAGTGCCTGGCAGAGGGTTCAATGAACCACCTTCAAGCTGTCTCTCTACCATTCCACTCTCGAACGGAGTGAAGAAAAAACAAGCACTTAAATTTTTCTGCGGGAGCACTGATTTCTCTTATTTTATCGTGATGATCATTTCTCCCTATGTAGGTGGGTGCCAATGGAATGTTGTCACAATTGGAGGAGAAAACTGGTGATTGAAATTTGATGAGAAGATCCCATCGCAATGAAAAACACCTTTGTTTTAATGAATGCCACTCCAATTCACGTATCATGTCTGTGGCACTATCTCCTCTATTTTGTGATAATACAAAACAAGCCACCCTTCTTTGTACTTTTTTGATGTCATCCGTCAGTCCCACCTGATGCATATCTCACACCGCACAGCAATACTCCAGAGTAGGGCGGACAAGCGTGGTGTAAGTGGTCGCTTTAGCAGTCCTGTTGCACCTTCTAAGTGTTCTGCCAATGAATCGCATTCTTTGGTTTCCTCTACCCACAACATTATCTATGTGATTGTTCCAATTTATGTTATTTGTAACTGTAATCCCTAAGTATTTAGTTGAATTTACAGCCTTCAGATTTGTGTGACTTATCGCGTAATCGAAATTTAGTGGATTTCTTTAAGCACTCATGTGAATAACCTACACTTTTCTTTATTCAGGATCAATTGTCACTTTTTGCATCATACAGATATCTTATCTAAAGCATTTTGCAATTCATTTTGCTCATCTGATGACTTTACAAGATGGTAAATGACAGCATCATCTGCAAACAGTCTAAGGCAGCTATTAAGATTGTCTGCTATATCGTTAATAGAGATCAGGAACAACAGAGGACCTATAACACTTCCTTGGGGAATGCTGGATATTACTTCTGTTTTACTTGATGACTTTCCATTTATTATTATGAACTGTGTTAACACAGGTTAAGTTCAGGGGTGTGGTGGAATGTATTGTATCCCATCTGCAGAGTTCAAAGGAATTAGTGCTGAGTGACAGAATCCAAGTGGTCTGCATGATAAAGAAAGGCACTGAGGTCCCTGGAGTTACGCTGTAGAGCATGTTCAGCAACTGGGTAATGGGTAAGTGGATACTCGATCAGTTATGTCTCTCAGGTATAAAAGTAGACACATAAGCTGCCTTATCAGTCAGAGTATTTATTGCTTACAGTTTGACTTTCTTGTAAAAAGCTATTTGTGTCTTTTGGAACCATGAAGTATAGCTAGTTAGGGTCGATAGCACGGTGGGTGGTTTGACAATGAGTGAGCCAGCCCAAAACTGGTAGTCACTGTGGCAAAAAGTATTATGCAGTCATCCTGAAGCAGCACGCCTCGAATCACCAAGTTTAGTTGTAGTCACGTCTACAGCATCTATAATTACTCCTCACTCTACCCTTCTCATCTCTGGACTGAAGCTGGCACAGTCCTTACTGGTGTACCATCTTTAACCTCCTATTCTCTCTCTGTCACCACACACTTTACCTTCATCCACCCTCATCCTCATTACACATGGGTCGAGTGACCTGATTTTTCTTTCTAATCTTCCCCATTCATTCATCAATTAATTTCTCTGCCACAATGTGTTTTTCTAAAGTTGTACTACAAAATGGGGCACTTCCCCTCTCTAAACCTGGAACAGCTTTCTGTTGCTCACCAATCCTGGCAGCATTCTGGTCAGATCCATTACTCTTTCTCAGACATTTGTGAAATCATTGTTGCAAAACAATATTTGGTAAATTTAGAGAATTGTTGTTCAGGGTAGATTATGAGACAATTCTATTTCGTCCACTGTATATCCCTCATAGATATCATTAGTAAGAGCTAAGAGAGACTGGGACACTTTTATCTGTCTCACTGCAGTGTGACCTCACTTGCCTGAGACTGCAGCCATGTGTGTGTGTGTGTGTGTGTGTGTGTGTGTGTGTGTCAGTCATCTATTTTTGGTGAAGGTCTTACTGGCCAAAAGCTTTATTTGTGAGAGTCTTTATGTTGTGCCTATCTGGGACTGAGCATCTCCACTATATGGTGAGTTGCAACTTTCCTTTTCATAATTTTTTATATGACCAGATGCACAAATTTAAAAGGTTGACATGCTGTATGAGTGAAGCCAAACAAAGCCTTAGTTCTCTGAAATTTATCGTTAAAAAAGTGATGACTGGGAACTTTGTGACTGAAATATTTGCTTTTGTAAAACTGTCAACACCTTTTTCTTCCAAAATGGTCCTTGTTTTCTTCATTTGGCTGTATTTGAGCTTTCAAAAAGGATTGTTCTGTTGAAAAGCAGCAGCATTTTCCCACTGGTGAAATGAATATGTCTCCAATTTATGGTGTTTTCGGACATTATTTGTCTTTTCTCACCCAATTCAATCCACACAACTAATTTTGACCTTACGTGAGCATTAATACCCATGCAATTCATGCTTGATAATGCTACAGATACAACTGACAAGGCATTTAGTGTTAAAGTAGAACCAAATGCACGGAAACTCTATTTTAATACTATAGAAACTACTTCAATGCAGTTGAAAAACATTAAAGATTTTATAGGAGTGCATAGTTTCACATCAATATGTACTAATAAAGGTTTCTCAGATTTCCAGCCACATCAAGTGGTTTAAAATCCACGAGTTTTTGGCCGAGTACTCCTTGGCCATTGTTAAGTGGTGGCTGTTTTCTGGTTGCTGCTGCTGTCCTTATATAGCTGCACTGCCTTCCGTGACGTCACTGGTACCCACTCCGGCACCATATGAAGGAAGCGCGGCTATATAAGGATGGCAGCAGCAACCAGAAGACAGTCACCACTTGACAATGGCCGAGGAGTACTCGGCCGAAAGCTCATGGATTTTAAACCACTTGATGCGGCTGAAAGCCTGAGAAACCTTTATTGCTACAGATGTTGTTTTCCAATCACTCTACTGCAGAGGCTAGAGTGGCAGATGGCTGCAAGCATAAGCAAACTTCAGTCAAAGGGGAGAGGGCTAGTGAGCTTAACCAAGCCTCACCTTCCTTTTGCAGGGCTGCAGCCTACAGCACAACTGGCATATTTTCACAGGGATCGCTGATCTCTTCTGGTGTTGTAAGGGTTGTAATTTAAATCTGTTATGGACCAGGATTAGTCGCTTCGCTTATTTCAGAATAAGAAAACAACAATCAATGCACAACACAAAGCTTTCAGGGACAGTTACCATGCAATTGCTTGTTGTGGTTCGCCGAGTATTCACGCCGGACCTCTAGCAGTAATCAATGCAACCACACTTCAAAAAATTCACCATGTTAAAAGTGCCCGCATTACCCCATCTTTTGAGCTTTAGCTAACAAACAAAAATATGCTTTTCTTTGTTATAAAATGTGAGGTCCCAAGGCTGAGTACTACATTGCATTACGCAGCATGTATCTTAAATGGACCATTCATCTGCCCACAATTGGCATGGGACTAGAGCATTGAGTGCATTGATGTTTTTGGGTTCGTACACTTTTTATCTTGAAGACAGGTTCTTAATGGACATTATCTTTACACTTTGGGCTTTGCCAGATGACTTACAATACCAGTGACTGAAAATTGGTTACACTTTTAATATTTATATGCAAAAAATATCAAACTATTTGTGATAAAATAGTTAATCTGGATACAATTCACTATGAAATGACTTTGTTTAGTAATTTTGTGTTTCTGCATTTTGAGGCAGAATTCGCATCTATTTCGCATTTATCACAACAAGCGAATTTTTCCAGTCCCTAATCATAAGGAAAGTAGACTCACAACTCTGTCACCAACTTGTTTAACTGTCAGGAAAGTTATTTGGAATGGATCTAGCATCTATATAGAAACTACAAGTACTTACCTCCTCTTGTGGATGAGGGTGATCAAGAGCCCACACTCTAAGGGCACCATGATGCTTTTTGCTTCTCTTTCCAAGAAATACTTCAATGGAAATTAGAAGATGTTCTAGTGACTGTTCTTTCTTTTCATATAACTCCCGTCCAACCCACGGCAGTGTCGACAATACAGCAAACACATACCAATCCTTCCTCACCTGCAGACAAAGAGAAAGGAGTAGAATTGAAGTCACAAAACTTTTCAAAAATTAAATAATCAATGCAGTAAATATTTCAGACAGCTTTATGGATACTTTAACAACCCATTATGATGTTACATACACAGGTGTAATGGTACACTGCTATAAATATATAAAGAGCAGTCAAATGAAAATGAGACAGATAGAAAAAAATAAGTATAATGTTTATCATTTCAAAAGTGATTACCATAACTGTTAATACATTTATCCCACTGTGAGACAAGAAGATCAATGCCTTCATGGAAAAATATTTTGTGGTTGCCTATGGAACCATGATTATATCCACGCACGTACGTCTTTGTCCGAAGCAAATCAATGGCCACGCTTGTCTTTGTTCAGGGCTGTAAAAATATGAAAATCGGATGGGGAATGATCAGGACTGTATGGAGGACGTGTAAGGTTTTCCTAGTAAAACTTCTGCTGACAGCATCACACCAGCAAATTACACGGAGAAAGAATTATTTGGGTGGTAGTCTTCCTATGTAATGTGATCTGCAAACATACAGTGAGTATTACAACAAATGTGTCATTAGAATGTGTTGGGTACCCATTCTTCGGATGCTCACCTTTTTGTTCTCCTTTCTTGCTCTTTTTTTCATTAATACTTTTGTGTGTGTGACCTAATTCTCTGTGCGTTATCATCACAGTGTGCAGGTATTTTTTTACAATTGCTTCATCAAGGTCTTTTTTTTATATTATTGAACACTGGACAGCTTCATGATTGCTTAATCGAGGTTTTTTTTTTTCTTATATTATTGAACAATGAGCAGCTTCAGGTGAACAATCACAACCAAATATATGCAGAATGCAAATGTAATACTTTTAAATCTAAAATAAGGAAAAGAAACCACTTGCCTATAGTGGCCTGAGTTATGGAGCATAGAAACACATAACAGAAAACAGGATTTCGACCAGCTTTTGAGCTCTTGCTCTGTTTCTAGTCAAAGTACACACATTCACACGCACAACCACACAGACACCACAACACGCACTCCCATGGAGCTGGCCATGGACACTAGAATGTGTTTTTGAGTGTCAGTGTGCATCAATGTATGTACTTTTATTAGAAAAAGGAGCACGGGATTGAAAGCTAGTATGAATGCTGCTTTCTGTTAAGTATATCTATGCTCCACACATCAGTCTGCTATAGGTGAGCAATTATCTTCCCCTTGTTTTACATATTGTTCCACTCATGAATTTCCATTATTGTTATTCTTTAAATCTACAACAGAAAAAATTAAGATTTGTAGACAGGATTTTTTTAAGGCCAGGTAACATGCATCATAGTCTTGCAAAAAAATTTTAAAAACACAGTAAGAAGCTCCTGTAGTTTGAACATAAGCTGAAAATTGTATATTGTATATTCATCATCATGTGTAGAGTTACTGAAAAAGTCACAGGGTAGAACAAAAAATTATGAAGTTCCAAAACACACATACTGGTACAGAAGCAAATAACCATTCCTCTGATGTGTGGCTTTGTTCTGAAGCTAAAGGTGTGGCCTCAAAACTGTAGGAATTTTGTATTTCATTTTCTTACTATTCGCGTGCCTGCAATGAAGAAATCAGTAACTCCAGAATCTCAACATACATGTTTGCACCAAGTGCACGACTCTTTCGGACTCAACTTCTGGTACGTAAGTTGTTCTACAATACAGTCAATAAACCTTAAAGAAGTCTCTCTTGTGCTGAAAAACTTATGTGCAAAATTAAACCATAATCAGGATAAATAACTGAATTTTATAAAAGTAACACAGTACAGAATTTACCTGTGGGACACCATCTTCCTTAGCAGCATCAACCATGTTGTCAAGTAGCTGCATTAAAGATCCTGCAGAAATTACATGGCAATTCACAAGGTCTGCTAAGAAGCGTAATGAATACCGTGCCGCATCCCACCGACAACTTTTCAGTGAATCCTTCAGGTTGCGTACCATGTAATCTACAAACTGAGGATAGAAAGTACAGTATGTAAGTCTGACATAACACATATTACCATATATGTTCCATGTAATGTCTATGATATATACCATTTAAATAAAGTGACATTGTGATTGAACACAGTTTTCTAATATAATTTCACTGTGATGAGCCATTTACAAATAATTGCTAAGTACATTAATTATTCACAGAATTATTTAACAATACTGGCACAATAAAAATCTTTATATAGTCAATGATAGTTTACTGCTCATAAAAGGTCCTCTACAGTCAGTGATGTCAGGCACACTATTTTCAGAAACTACCGTATTTACTCGAATCTAAGATGCACTCGAATCTAAGCCGCACCTGAAAAATGAGACTCAAAATCAAGGAAAAAAAAATTTCCCAAATCTAAGCCGCACCTGAAATTTGAGACTCGAAATTCAAGGGGAGAGAAAAGTTTTAGGCCGCATCTCCAAATCGAAACAAAGTTGGTCCATTGTAACAGGAGACACAATTTAGGTCGAATGAATGACGATACAGCTACAGTGGATTGGTTCGAGTCATAACCTTAGCAGTTAAGCTTTACCAGGTAGCCACTGCTATGCGTCAGGCGCTCCGTCCGTATTTATCCGGGTACCCTTCCTTTTTCATGTGCTTCAGTTTAAATTGATTGCTTATTTTTCTTTGATCTGAAAAGCGTCATTTTCTTTGTTATAAGTGTTTACGTCACTCTAAGCTGAAAATGCATTACTGTACTGTGTCATGCATTGTTTGTCGCATTCTGATAGTGCGTGTTTACGGCCTGTCGCCGCTCGCGGCATGGCTTGCGCACTACCGCCGCTTACAATAAAAAAAAAAAAAAAAAGAGAGAGGAATCGTCTCATTAGCGAAACAATGGCAAGAGACTGCTATTTGTTGTTACTTACACTGCGTATGATAGAAGATGTTCTGAACGAGAGTTTAGCGACAATTTTTCTCCGTTTGAAAATCTTTGCAGGCGCCTCTTTAGTACATTACATTCTGCACAGAACTTAGAGTCATCTTAGATTTAAAAATCTAGTCAATTGCTGTGCTTCATTTCTGACTGTATCACTATTAGGCATAAGAATAATACAAATATATACATGACATATGTATATTCTTCCGCGTTTGGTGTTGTCTCACTCTAGTTTCGTAGTTTATTAGGCAGACAGGATTTAAATGAGATAGCAGCAAACACGAAAGAATACATGGCAAAATGTTTATATTCGTATTATTCTTATGGTGAAGAGAATACTGCATGCGATTCACAATTCATAGAAGTTCCTATTAGCAACCATCTCTTCTCACAGGTAGGACAAAATTCAGAACGTAGAGTTGGCCATATTGACAAACATCCCAAACAGTCTTGCCAGTCGGATTTTCGTAGTACATTGAAATGCTGCTACATTCGAAGATGAACAATACGGAATTTGTATTTACTTCGTTGGATAATGTATGAAAATGCAGTGGTCGAAACTCGGGGCGGAGAAAAAAAACTCGTCTTCCACCTTTTTTTTAATTTATTTACTGACGCAGAGGATTTGGTGCCAGTATTTATCTTTGTGCCTACTGCCTACAGAGCTTTCCTGTGTAGCGCTACATATATTCGACGGCAGAAGTTAGTTGTGGCGGCACCCACCAACATTTTTCAGAATTTCCGCTTGCTTTGCACTCGATTCTAAGCCGCAGGCGGTTTTTTGGATTACAAAAATCGGAAAAAAGTGCGGCTTGGATTCGAGTAAATACGGTACGTCCGTATCACTAACATCACGCAGATGTCCAGTGAACTAACACTGAATTTCCTTTTCTAAAGTTTTCGTTTAGCATAGAACATGTGAACACCAGCTGTCTACTTCTGGTGTGTTTTCTTCTTTATCATTTCAGTTAACTTTCCACTGCAGTTATGTAATTCTCCTGTAGCTTAATGTGTCATTCCTTTGTTACCTGCAGGATTAGACAATAGTTTGGAGGCCCTTGTCCTGATACTGCACAGCCCTCAAATTACAGCAAGATATGTGATAACAGAACAAAACATGGCCGACACACCTCCCTTTTGAACTGATGGGTCTACTTGATTAAGACACTCATTGGTATCAAGCCATCACCGCGAACCTTCTATCAAGATCAGGCATCAGACAAATCCTGCAGTCAGTGTTGAGAAATTTATGTCATCAATCTATGTCGTCATCTTCACGCATCATGATGCCGTGGGGTTAGTACTGCTGTTTATAACAGAAGCTTAGAGGACAAATCGATCATGTCGAAATGGTTGTGTACTGTCTGGGTGTACACAATGCTTCCAGTTACCTCCAGAGAGGCAGTTCACAATTCTGTTGCAATCTTCTTGGGGTGCCTACAAAACCATAATTTGCAGGTAGTGGCCTCAGCTGGTGTTGTTGACTGTGAGGGATCATTATAAGGCAAATTTTCACCTTTTTGTATCTCACAATAGTGGCTGAAATGTTCCAATTCGGTCACTACAGTGTACACCAATTTGGCAGCCAAATTTCTATTGCAACAATCCTTACTCTTACTTTGTTACTTACTCATTTTCTTTTGGCCCCACAAACCACAGTCACTTTCTGGCCTTGTAAATAGCCTCATCTGTAGCATTCTGTCCTTCCCTAGTTAAAAGTATCTGAATATCCCCAGCCATCTGGTCTCTTCATCTTATTTTTGGTCTGGGTTTCTTCTCTGACACTTCTCTTCTACAGATGTAGCCAGCCCATCTCAGTCTCCTTGTCTAGGCTTCCACAACATTTGAATCTTTACATAGCTCCCTGAGCCTCCTGTTCCATATTCAGTGCCTTCTCCTCCCTTATAAATTGGTCCAAATATCTTCTGCAGTATTTTATTTTCAAAAATATTTATCTTTCACTCTGTATGCTTACCTATTCTCCATATTTCTGCCTCATTTAGAAATACTTAGTGTAAAGTGACAAAGCTTAAAATGACACTTTACGGCATCTTGACAGAATGAACAGTGAACACAATCATCACTGTCCCACTTATGCTTCTGGACAAGGCATTATCTATGGAACTGCACTGAAAATTAAGGTTTACCTTTACAATTGTTATACAGGTGGCTGCAAGCAGTGGTTTCCTATGGTAAAGAAAGTGCTGAGAAAGAAAAACAAATTCTGCAAATCAAGGGGATGATGCACAACTTTTTTTAGCAATTTATCAACAAATGGTTCAAACGGCTCTAAGTACTATGGAACTTAACATCAGAGGTCATCAGTCCCCCAGACTTAGAACTACTTAAACCTAACTAACCTAAGGACATCACACACATCCATGCCCGAGGCAGGATTTGAACCTGCAACCGTAGCAGCAGCGCAGTTCTGGACTGAAGCGCCTAGAACCACTCGGCCACAGCGGCCGACCAATTTATTAACAGGTTAAGTCTGAATAAAATCACTCGAGATTTGGCTACTATTCATAAAGCTTTTCTAAATTTCTCTTGAGGTTTAGTTATTTATTCTGAAAGTGTTATATTAGGTAAACATGGTCATCAGGCTACGTTACAGATCAATCTGTTACCATGACATTTATTTCACCAACTCACAACCAAGTTGTCACTTTATAACCTAACTTTGACCTCATGTTATGCTACATGTCATTTGTAGCCACAACCAAGATTTTGATGGTGTGGAGCTATCATACCATAACCAGAGTTTCAACGAAAAAGTCTTGAACTTTATTAGGTTAAAAGTCATAAAAATAAAAACCTCACCTCACCACCAAAATTATAATTCTTTGCATTGAGCAATCCCACCAGTGTAGTGTAGATTGTACATTTCTCAGGCATTTTGATAGCACAATCTGTAAGTATACGAAGTATCTTGGTGCGAAAAGTTGCTAAATCTGCCTCCAGTACACTTGCAAGTCCTTCCAAATTACTCTCCAGTGATGAGGTGCTCTGTAAATTAATTGCAGTTACCATTAACACAAACTATGAACATTTGCTCAAATCACTCTCTCTCCAAAACCATAACAACATTACAAGATCATGTGAAATTAGGCTTTGAAGATATCTGAGCAGTAACAGGTAGTCCACTAATATGGAAACTATGGTAATAACTACAATATCAAATAATAATAAGAAAAAACTACTACAATGGAAGATGCTGGAACTTTTGAAATCATGGGTTTCTTTTCCTGGCAAAAGAAAACTGCAAGCTGGAGGAAATGAATCTATTGAAGAACTGAACAAAAGTTATTCGGACCACCAGGTTGAGGAAACATAGTATGACAAGACAAGAGATAAATCTACAATGCAAAGGTAACAATACATGAGACCTGAAAATTTTTGAAGCTGCAAGTGGTAGTTAACAAATAAAGATAGACAAAAATGTGATACTGGTCAACAGAAAGCAGCCATAAAACATAAGAGAGATGAAAAGCGAAAATTATTGCAGAAAGGGTGGGGGGGGGGGGGTTTATAATGAGGGAGATGACAGGGTTAAGCTGGGTGGCAATTATATTTTGTAGAGCAAATTCTCACCAAGTTCTCCCGTGCTGGTGTTTGGAGGAAGAGTCCAAATTATCCATACAGGATTTTATCTTTCATTAATCCCTTCCCCTCAGCATCCTCACCTCCTGGTATCAAACTTAAAGGTTTGTTTTCTTTCATTTAAAATCTATTTATTACCCATTTTCCAACCAAGTCCTAAAGATTAAAAGAGGAAGTAAAGAAGTGAGAAAAAGTTTGGGTTTTCTGCCTTGCAGACTATGAGGTCATTAGAGATGGAGCACAAACTTGGGTTGGGGAACCAAGGGGAAAGAAACTGGCTGTGGGTTTTTTCAAAGGAACCATCTTGGTAATCACATTAAATTATTTAACAGAAACAGGAAAAATGTAATTCCGGATGGCTGTGCAAGGTATTCAGTTTTTATGTTTGAATGACTGGAATAATTTCAACTAAACTTGGTACATCTATTACTTGGTTGTTGGTACACACAAACAGTGGCTGGAGAAACAGTGACATGTAAGCAAAAGGAAATTTCAACCAAATGCATTTATATGGCTTACTACCTAGGAAAAAAAATACTTTTGGAGTAAGACACCCTTAGCTTCACTAGGAATTGGGTAGGTGATGTGAAGGTGGTGCCATACAAAGATAATCAAATATGATTGATATTAGTGTCAAATATGTGTTTTTTAAGTTGCTACACTAACTGGCGAGTCTCAGTAACATTAATTGATGACAGCCCTGATAGGAAATGATCCTTAGTGGTGGGTGTGGAATGACTAGTAAACCATAAATGTGAAATATGAGGAGCATTTTCAACTGAACTTTATACACATATCATTTAACGTTGGGAAAGAACCACTTGTTAGATGCACCTAGAACACTTTGGTACAAGGGTGGGAAGTGGGGAGATGGTGGCCTGGTTGATGAGGTCCAATTTAAAAGTAACTTAACAGGATAAGGAGGGAGCAATATAGTATTTACCCCACAGAACTTATTCACTCTAGGTGGTTTCCCTTTTCATTTGAAGAGATTGCAATCTTCTCACTTGTGTTCTCAATCACCTATAAATTGCAAGAGAAGGTCTCTTAAGTACAGTGGAATGGAATCGAGATCATCATATTGCTTCAATGGCAATTTTATGTCGCTTGTTCAGAGATGGGTTCACATAGTAATTTATTTGTTTTTCCATCTGTGAGGGAAACTGAAAGTATACTACAGTATATAACAATGTTTTGTTCTAAATTAATATTACAATGAATTTGTAATATATTTTATTTTACTCGTGGAAAAATGCTCCTATCGGAGAACAAAAATGTCTGACTGAAAAGTGGAGTACCAGCTGCCTCATTCTACCTTCCTCAGCACCTTTAAAAATTTCCCAAAAATATTGGCATGCGAGCATATCCACGCTCTTTATAACATGCAACTCATTTCTCACTCCCACAAACTGCCCTAGCTGAAACTTGCTCATACTCACTGGTCCATCATTGCAAATCTCTCATGCCCATCTACTCCAAATTTCCCATTCTCACTCACTCATTCAGCGCATCTCGTTTTCATTATCTCTTTCTTTCTCTCTAACTGTCACTGTCCCTTGTCTCACAGTCGCAGTCTCCTTTGTTCTGCCCTATGAACACTGTCTCCTCTCACTATCACTGTCTCCCTCTTACTCTCTCTTACTGCTGATACCTCATTCCTTCCTTTCTTGCCACTGCTGCTGTCTCTTCTTACTGCCTCCTTTGTTATCACTGTCATAGACTTTGTCTCTCGGTATCACTGGTTCTCACCCACTCCCACTTTCTCCTTTTCTTTATTCCTCTCGCAATGGCACTGTCTCCTTCACTCTTTTGCTCACACTGTTCTCTCTCACTGTCTACTATGTTCCACTGTCACTGTGTATCTCTCTTTCTCTCACTTTGCCACCGTCTCCTTCACTCATTCTATCTATACCACACCCACTGTCTACTATCTTGTAATATTCATTACTTCCCTGTCTCTTTCCCGTTGCCATTGTCTCCTCCTCTCTCAGCATAAAAATGTGTGATATGTTCGCATGTCAATATTTTTGCAAAAATTTTTAAAGGTTCCGAGGAAGGTATAAATGAGGCACCTGTAACCCCAATTTTCAGCCAGAGTCTTTTTAATAAAGCAGGGCATAGTCACCTTTTTTGTGCTCTGATAGGACTGTTTTTTCCCCTGGTTCCCTTCTTTTCACTGCCACAATAGGGCATGTCAATCATATGGAAAGAACTTGATAGGCCAGTAAAATTTTGATACTTTACTTAAATGAAACTGAAATAACCCTAAACTAATTTTACACTTCAGACCGGATTATACATGCACAAAAATTTTGCACGTGCTTCAGTACTACAACATGGAGTTCCCAGGACCCTTTTGATGATAACAGAGACATTTTACATCATATTTCTCTGTGCCACATCACTTTATAAACTATGATTTTGCCCCACACCACATTTTACAGGCACAAGTATGGTAACTTTGATCCTCTGTATCTCAGAAACTGATAAAGATGTCTACAAAATTTTCAAGGTTGTTTGAGACAGGAATCTTAGGAATATATCATAAACATTACACACATTTGCTATGCATAGCCATCTTGGAATCCTTGGTTGACTTCTGGTCTGCTGGTGACAGCAAAAATATAGTAAAAAACCCTTTTTTTTAGGGTTTTCTGAGGAACTACCCATGAACTAATGGTATATACATAAGTCCCATCAAGCCCACATCAAATGCAAAAAGAAGCACCTGATTTTCTATATTTGCCTACGCAGGAGGAAGTGTATACTGTTCATACTTTGTCCCTGTACTGTAGGATCGTAACACTAAGACTATCCTTCTGTTGGATATATGGATGGCCCAGAGCCCAAGAGCTGCTCAAAACCCTTGACTATACATTTTTATCACCAACAGAACCCATAATATGAGCACGGGAAAATTTCGCTTTTATGCATGGTGTTTTAGAACATATTGGTAAGCATGCTGTTGTATGCACTTACAGTTTTCAAAGCATATAATGTAAGATGGAGTTAAACTGGGCAACTGCGGATAATAAGGTACTTTGGAAACAAAAGTACACATTTATATGGATATGTGGCACAGGTATATTAGTTTGGTCCTGAAATGAAACACTAGGCAAGAGACTAGCTATACCTTACACAATGATAATTCTCCAACAAATATGGAAAAACGTTAGCTTGAGTGGGAAAATAATACTGTCCACATTTTTGTCGTAAGGCAAGAAAAAAGACAAAGGTTAAGGAGTTTCAGATCTAAATAAATTTTCAACCTCTCCATAGAACCAATCCACCTCAATTAGACCAGCATGTGGTAGGAAAAACCCCAAAACCCAACTACCATGCGCTCACACCAAAACTAGTTTAAAACATTATAGCTGAGAATATTTTGGAAAACCAGTTCCACTCTCCATGAGTTGTCTGTCGATGTCAGAGGTAAAGAACCTGGAAGATGATGCTTAGCATGGAGCCAGGAGGAGGGGGCTTTACACCACGTTGTTAGCTATTGTCTGTAAGGTTCTGCAACAAGAATGTGGGAGTGGCTCATTAAATAACATAAAACTGTGTGTTAATTTAGTGTGACTGATGCAAAGGCATAGAACCATGGATTTCTACCTGCAGGAAGGGAAAGTGGAGTGGCCTGTAGCAGTAATCTTCCTGATTTATTAGATGGGGCAATAGTCCACCAGATGTTATCCCATCTCCAAGTGGGAAGAGGTCTTATTTGCACCTGCAAATCTACGCCTGGGTTCATCAAAGTAAATGTTAGGAAAGTAATCGCTTGTCTAGACAAACAAGTCAGTCAATTCACAGTTTGTTCCCTGGGAAACACAAATGATTTAGGACCCAGAGAACGACAACTGTGCAGGCAGTATGACTCAGGTCAGAGAGAAAGTCATGAATAACAGATATCAAAAAGAACAACATTGGTCAAAAGCCTGCAGACTGCTCAATGAGTCACTACAAATAAAATGTGGTCAAGAAAGATCTGTTTAACAGAACACTTGGCTCTGATAACGGCTGTCAGATCTGCCGTAAAGTAAAACATGTTTCCAGCAACAAACGTTGTTTCTAACTAGCAGGAGACATGAAAGCATATACTGGCTTTTCCATGGTTTTACAGCTGTCAATAAAAATCACAGTAGTACCCTGCTACTCCTGAACAGCTGACTAGGACAGACACCAAAAGGTGAATGGGGCAACAGTAACTTTAAGCCCTTGAAATAGATCAGTTCTAATTCGTTAATCCAGGTACTAACCAGAGAGAGGGCAGAAGGGTTGTGAGAAAACACAAGGATCACATTCTAAAGAGGTTAGGCGGAGGTTCCATCAGAGGGCATTCCAAATGGTAATCCACCTGAGGGCAGATGCGGGTGGGGGTGTGTGTTCAAATACCCTTTTAACCAGAAGAAATTTGATATGCTACATTATTAGGAAATTGTCAGATGCGATTGTGTACACGAGTGAGAGTTGGTAAAATAGGAACTAAAGATGGAATATCTCCACTTCGCCTGTCTGTATGACTTGTCCGTAAAGCACCACTGGACAACCATATTCCACTATGACGATTAGCTACAAAAATTTGAAAGCTGAAGATACCAGTGACCTACAGATATGGCAACTATAGCCTATTCAGGGTGAGACCAGGGCCTGGTAAATATACAGAGTAACACCAGCCACATCCCAAAAGGTGTGGGCAATGAAGCAGGCAGCATTAAGGTTTTGCATGCAAATAGTCTTTCGTGGATGAATTAGGGGCAGCCATGTCAGCTTCTTACCAAAGTGTGGTACCAATAACTCTTAACTGTGAAACAACACACAAGTCCTAGGCATTCAAAAAGAATTCTGGCTCAGGATGGGCAGTGGTACGATGACAGAAAAGACTTACATTCTTGCAGGAGAGAAATGGAAGCCATGCAAAAGGGTCCAAGCAGAGTTCCTTCAGAGACATCTTGGGGCAGGCATTCAGCCAAAGTTACAGATTGGGAGCTGTACCAAATGCAAAAGCCATTGACATACAGTGCAGGAGATACGAGCAGCCCGACAGAGGTCGCACGCTCACCGATGGAGATGAGGAGTGTGTGACACTCGGGACAGGGTCAAGTGCTATGCTGTTCTGTTGGACCTGTGGAGAGCTCAGTAAGTACCAACTCGATCACAGTGCAACTGGTGGTATAAAAACTGGTGAATAAATATTGGTAGGGAGCCTCAAAGGGCCCAATCATGGAGGATAAAGAAAAAGCTTGTCGGAATGCTGTTCCCAACCTAAATAGACGGTTGGCTGTGGATCACCCCTCCCAGAAACAACAATGATAGGAGGACAAAAGGCCCCACGATTTGAGCACCAGCATAGTTGATGGGCTACCATCCTTTCAAGCAGTGTTCTGAGGACAGTTGTGACGCAAAAGAGTTGGTAGCTGTTGATGGACAATGGGTGTTTGCCTTGTTTAAGGACTGGGACAATGATACTATCTCACCACTTCGATTGTAAAACACCTACTAGCCACATCCAGTTGAAGACACTGACTAGATTGAGTATTTCAGTATAATGTAGCCAGCCCCTCACTGGGCCATTATGACCACCATCATTACCAATGTATCCCGCAGGTTGTCTTGTGGCTGGACTGTAGGCATTTCCTCATCAGAGATGCCTGTTTCCCGCTATGCTGTGCACACACTACCTATAGTGGTGCTGTGATCTCAAACTACTGTCTTCGTCTGCAGTCACGTGGCTAGACACATCTGCACACCCACTATTCATAATGGCACTGTGATCAGTCATGTGATTATGCTCATATTTATTCGCCAGCCTTTATAGGATGAGACAAGGACACGAGCAGGTAGTCAGTTCATCTGCTCTGGGCAATTATGCCAGCCACTTGCTGCCCATCAGTGAGAGCCTCATCGTCCATCTTGATGGCCCTGGGTATTGCCACCACATCCTCAGGGGCCACCACCTGTCAAGCCATCGCACTTATCGGTCCCCAACGCCTGCTGACGTTGTCCCTGGTTCATCGGCTCTGCACTAGGGAACTCCGTCGGCACCATCGATCATGTGGTGTCACCGCCAGTCACTACACTTGCCAGGTGGTAGCCTTTAAATCGGCCGCGGTCCGTTAGTATACGTCGGACCCGCGTGTCGCCACTATCGGTGACTGCAGACCGAGCGCTGCCACACGGCAGGTCTAGAGAGATTTCCTAGCACTCGCCCCAGTTGTACAACCGACTTTGCTAGCGGTGGTTCACTGACAAAATACGTTCTCATTTGCCGAGACGATAGTTAGCACAGCCTTCAGCTACGTCATTTGCTACGACCTAGCAAGGCGCCATTATCAGTTGCTATTGATATTGTAAAGAATGTACAGACAAGAGCTACGTTCAACATTAATGGATTAAAGTTAAGTATTCCACCAGTTACATCCTTTTTTTCTAGTCTAACTACCTTGTCCTATTCCAGACCTCTCGCCAGCCTGCGTGAGCTTAAACGCGTGCCTTTCGGCTTCCTCCAAACCCCGTGGGTTGGCTCCTGCCAATCCACAACAGATCACATTTCATGTTGCTGGTCATACTCCTTCCTCCCAGGTGCTACTGACACACACAGCTGGCCCAGTGGCCCCACTGAATCCATGTGGCCACTGATGATTAAGCACTGCTTTGGTAGCAGTTGTCACTGCCTGTCGATGCCTGCCACTGCTGTAGCAAGCTCAATAGGTCATTGACAGTGTCAGCCTCACTCGGCACCAGTCAAACCCCTTTCATTGCAATACTGACACCACCGTTGCAAACTGACACTGCTGCTGGCTCATTGGGCTACCAATGCTGCCAGCCTCACCGGACATCACTTGCGTACCCTCTGCCCACAGTGTCAAACACTGGGTGCCTGCCACATTCTACACGGCATCACTGAGTGCCATGTAAGTCCACGTCACAGCACCATGCTGGATCTAGACTCCTCCTTGATGAGCCTCTGATATGAAACTATCAGACTTACGTATTGTTAACCAATGTACAATAACCTCTTGCATTTATCATCCGTGATCAGTTGTTACATCCTAAGCCATTGCCACTCCACTGTGCAAGGACATAAAAACTGCATCAAACAGATATATGCACCTCATCTCACCTGCTGCATAAAAGGTGGCGATGAGGTGTTCCACGGACACCACAGTGCACTGGTTGCAGATGCGGCTGTTGACTCTGATTTCACACGCCTTGCCTCACTTGCCACCACTGCCCAGCTCAAACCCAATGCCCACTGTCCCTCTGACTGTTGCCATGGGTGGAATCTTGCTATCATGGGCTACCAACATCCGTTGTTCAAGTGACATGGCAGTCCCATCGCTGGTCACCGTAAATTGTGCCTTGTCCTACTTGAGTCCTGGCCATGCCAGCAGCTTCCAGAGACCCAGTCATCCCATCGGCGGCTGCTATGGGTCAACCTACGATCCCCTCAACTGCCGAAGCCCACCACACTGGAAAAGTCTTGCTCCCATTGGCCATCTCAGCAAGTGCTGCAGAGGTGCTAGGATCCTGAGGTCAACCCTGGTAGATTGTCCACCTGCAGTCAACAACTGGCAATGCATTCCTGCACATGTTCCAGTGTCTTGGCTGCGCTATCAGCATCCCACTTGAAGCAGCATCGACCTCTCAGCATAAAGCTGAGCCCCCAGTGACCTTTTGCACACTTGCTGCTGTGCTGATGTTCTGCTGGTACCTTCGTGTGTGTGGCACCCATCAATGTTGGGGTTATGTCACCCACTGGCTACTGCCAACCCTTCAATGCTTCTTCGGGCTGTCAGCATTCTTCCCGTTGCCCACTGATAACTTGTCTCACCATTTCCTGTCGTTGGACGCCCATCAGTCCTTCTGGAGCTCATCTATGCCTTCTCTGTGTCTTTGGAAATTCCACACCTCACACCCATTGGCTGCCCTGCTGAGTGCATTGTGTTTCCAGCCATCACCTCTTTTCTGGGTGCCTGGACATTATACTACCTCTCTTTTCAGTAGTGCTACTCTCGATGTTGCCCTTACCTTACTCTTTTGTCCATGATACACCTGTTGATGTATTTTTTGTTGCTTTGGGACTCGTTCATGGCCATCCCTTTTTGTTTTGCGTGTTTTCCGCATACCATATGTTTCTTGGATCCCGCCGCGTCCCCCGTTAGTTAAACCTTCACTCCCTGCAGGCACTGATGCTCTTCTAGCCTGTTCTGCCCTTTCGTCACATTTTGGCACTCCTCTGTGCCCTCTGCCCAAGGCCTTTGACTCTTTGTTATTTTTCTTTCAGCCAATTTTATGCCACCATCTCTGCCTAAGGAGGAAGGAGTATTGTAGCCAGCCCCTCACTGGACCACTATATCGACAAGCAAACCCTTGCGTCCTGCGCGAGTTGCCTAGTGGCCGGGCTGTAGGCATTTCCTCATCACAGGGGCCATCCCCCCCCCCCCCCTCCTCCCCATCCCCCCATGCTGTGCACACATACTCTATAGTGGTGCTATGATCTCTGAACTACTTTCTCACTGCGACCACATATCTAGAGCCATCTGTGGCCACAACGTCCGTCGAGAGGTTTTAACAATGGAAAATTGTACTGAAATGCAGGAGGATCTGCAGCGAATTGACGCATGGTGCAGGGAATGGCAATTGAATCTCAATGTAGACAAGTGTAATGTGCTGCGAATACATAGAAAGATAGATCCCTTATCATTTAGCTACAAAATAGCAGGTCAGCAACTGGAAGCAGTTAATTCCATAAATTATCTGGGAGTACGCATTAGGAGTGATTTAAAATGGAATTATCATATGAAGTTAATCGTCAGTAAAGCAGATGCTAGACTGAGATTCATTGGAAGAATCCTAAAGAAATGCAATCGGAAAACAAAGGAAGTAGGTTACAGTACCCTTGTTCGCCCACTGCTCGAATACTGCTCAGCAGTGTGAGATCTGTACCAGATAGGGTTGATAGAAGAGATAGAGAAGATCCAACGGAGAGCAGCGCGTTTTGTTACAGGATCATTTAGTAATCGCGAAAGTGTTACCGAGATGATAGATAAACTCCAGTGGAAGACTCTGCAGCAGAGACGCTCAGTTGCTCGGTACGGGCTTTTGTTGAAGTTTCGAGAACATACCTTCACCGAAGAGTCAAGCAGTATATTGCTCCCTCCTACGTATATCTCGCTAAGAGACCATGAGGATAAAATCAGAGATATTAGAGCCCACACAGAAGCATACTGACAATCCTTCTTTCCACAAACAATACGAGACTGGAATAGAAGGGAGAACCGATAGAGGTACTCAAGGTACCCTACACCACACACCGCCAGGTGGCTTGCGGAGTATGGATGTAGATGTAGATGTAGATGTAGAATGACACTGTGATCAGCCATGTGATCGTCTTCATATCAATCTGTCTGCCTTTATAGGCTGTGACAAGGCCACCAGCAGGCAGTCAGTTGCTCTGCCTGGGCAATTATGCCGGCCGCTTGTGGCCCATCAGTCAGAGCCTCATCATTCAACTCACTGGCCAGCGGAGTTGCTGCAACCTCGGGGGCTGCCACTGTTCAGCCAGCGCTACCAGATGCCTGCCGATGTTGTCCCTGGTTCATCGGCTCTGCACCATCACACTCTGCTGGCGTATCTGTGTACTGGGAGGCACTGCTGGTCAAATGCTTTCCTCCCAGCTTACGACGACACCAAATGGTGGCCCGTCCAGTTCGAGGCTACCGGGCGGCTGCTGCTGATCGAGTGCTGCCTCGCCAGCAGTTGTCACTGCCTGTTGACGCCTGCCACTGCTGCAGCCAGCTCATTGGGCTACCAACACTGCCAGCCTCATTGGGCACCAGTCACATTCCTCTCCTTGCAGCTTCAATCGCCAGATGCCTACTGACGCTGCCATCCCTCAGAGTACCACTCCCATCGCCAACCGATGCTGCAGTCAGCTCACTGGGCTACCAACAGTGCAAGCCTCGCCGAGCACCAGTCGCATCACCGGGCATCAGCTACATCCACGCCACAGAACTACACCGTGTTCAGACTATACCTGGAAGAGCCTCTAATATTATAATATCAGATGTCATCTACTGTTAACCACTGTGCAATAACTCTTGCAGATATCACACAGAAACTTCTGTAACTTCCTGTGTCCTTGCCACTGTGCAAGGACATAAAACAGTATCATCATATGTTGGCTCATCTGATCATAAATTGAATCAGAGCCTGGTGCTGTATCGTGTGGTATGCCCAGAGTCTGAAGCAGTCCTCAGTCAGTGAAACATGCACTACATATTTCTGCATGACAGGGTGAAAGATAGAGGGATGGCTTCATCTTGTTTTTTTATGCACTGGAAAGGCAGCCAGGTAAGAACAGGGCGATACAGTTGTAAAATGGGTCACAAAGTGTTCGGCAAGAACTGACTTGTCAGTATATATATCACCCTGAAGGAGGAGATCCGGGACATTTGTTGAGCTTTAGTGGTCTAACAGACTAAGGAGCATGGCCTACATCTTGGAAGGAAAGGCATATGTTTTCAAGGAGGAGATGTAGTGGTTCCAGCATTCCTTCTTATTGTATTTAATCAGACGGCGAGCCTTAACAAAGGTGATGAGTGGTTTGTGAAGAATAGTGCTTGATATCTTGCAGGGCCCTTAGATGATCCTGAATATTTGTTTCAATGTCTTAATTCACCACGGAGCCAGATGGAGGAGGAGTGGGACCGTAGAAAGTAGGACAGCAGTTCCAGCAGTGAGGATGATTGCATCGGAATCTGAGACAACTTCGACAATCTCATCGTTGCAACCTGACGGACAGGCGGCCAAGGTAATGGCACAGGTTTACAACTGCCATTTGGCTGTTCAGAAAGCCCAGTATAGTAAGTGATGTGTCAGGTGGTGACAAGGAAGTTACATAATCATCAGAAAGTGGCCGCTGTGCACCATTATGCACAAGATCGGAAAGAAGCTGGTCAATCTGAAGGCCACTATCAGAAGAAGTGGTACTTCCCCAAAGGAAGTAATGTGCTCTGAAATCTCCACATAAGGGAAAAGGAGTGGGGAGTTTCTGGATTACGGTAGTCATCACGTGCTAAGTAAGTGCCTTATCTGGAGGTAAATAAACATTACAATCGTTAATGACTGCGGTTGTCTGCACTCATACAGCTATGCTTCCAATGTGGCACGAAGGTGAATCTGATCACTGACGACATCTGTATGGTGCTGACAGAATGTGCGGTAAGCTTGAAGAGCTGGGAAATGGGCATCAGTGAGGTGCGTTTCTTGAAGGGCAACAAAGATCGTAGAACAGGAGAAAATTAATAGTTGTAATTCTGGCAACTGACAGTAATATTCATTTCAGTTCCAGTGGATCATCACATTGGAGTGCTTCGGTTAGGCACAAAGAGGCTATACTCTGATTAAAACTACTTTGTGATTGACAGACTACAGTGATGTGGGGCAGTGTTGCCGGCATGCAGCCAGCCACATGTGACACAGCTCTGCAGGTACCAACAAAACAGGCAATAAAGCGAGCATGTGGCACTCCACAAAGAACAATAACTGACTGGGAGTTGGTACTTAACACCTGACTATCTGAAACATCAGTCACAATGTAAGTCTAATCGGAGTATAGGAGGACAGGTCATGCCCCACAATCACCTCCTGTAAATGGTGGAGGTTGTGACAAAGCAAGTAGGGATAATTTTAATTCCCCTCTTGTTTTGCCATCTGCCTCCTTAAACTCGTTTTTTCACTTTTAACAATTTGCCATTAACATACATGAATATAATCTGAATTTTCATAAAAGAAAAAGGCTGGCCCTTAGTTTAAAAGAATATAACACAAGATCTAATTCTGTACTTAGTTTTATGTATGTAATTGATCCTCTGATTTATTTCAACTATTCCTAGTTCATACTTTCTTTATAGGGCGAAATCAGTAATTGTTTCGTACCTTACATGCTATTGTTGATGTATAAACAAATATAAATTCTGTACTAATTATAAACATTTGGAAGATGAAATACAAGTAATCTTAAAGTATCTATTTGGCTATATTCGAAAACATGTTAGCAAAGCGTGCCCTTAATTAATTCCCAAGTAATTTTCAGTTGTGTCAAAAGTAATGTTTGTGTAACGATATTTGTTAATTTCATTAATTAAACAAATAATTCAGCCTAACTCTTGCAGTAGAAGAACTGTTAAAAACACGGAATTTTTCGACGCATTCAGTTAATTTAATGAGTTAAGTTTTAATTGTAATTTCTGAAAATGTAACTTTAAACAACGTGTAGTTTCACGGCCGAGTTTCAGACGAGGAACCTGTGTCGGTTAGAACGACAACAACGACTGTCTTAACAGTGAAGAGAACTGCGAACTTTGTGGTCATGTTTTTACTGCTCATAGATGTTCAACAGTAAACTATTGTAGCAGTATGTAGAGGTTCACCTGCCAACTATTAATGGGGCTTATGGAAAGTTAAACAATAGTGCACTGGCCACATAACTGTGTATTATTGGGGTGTTGTGAAAAGTGATAGTAAAAGACTGTGAAAGGCAACTGTGCGTCTGTCGGCTACATTATTCACTGTAGTCAGTGTCCAAATTAGCAACCCCATTTTTCAGCCAGTGTAGCAACGCAGTACGTCGACACCGAGGACAACAAGCGAAGAAAATAAAAGCACGTGGAACTGCTACAAGGTGGAACAACATCAATGGGCTCTAGTTCAAAGTCACAACTCTTTGCAGCCAAAACTCTTGTAAGAGTTTATCTGTTGTGCATGTAGGAACAGAAGAAGAGCAAGCAGACTTGGGACCCACAGTCCACGGCACATTCAGCCACCAGCTGGTGTCGGGTCTCCTGTCGGTAGAATTCTGGGGAGAGGGAGCTCGAAAGGGAGCCCGTCATTGATAGACGTCGTCGTTCTAGTTGGATGTATTGAGTGACTTCCACAGACAGTGCTGCCAGACCCATTAAGAGGAGGTCGTATCACCCCAGTGGTCACTTTTATTTGTGGGACTACCAGATGCCGATGTTAAGGTAGAATCAGGGTTGCCACAAGTTTCCCCAAGTGAAATTCCCTGATTTCTACACAAGTTTTAGCATTTTTCCCAGACAAATTTTGAGATTGATTAATAGAAAGAGTTTATGGGACCAAACGGCAAGATCCTCAGTCCTGCAATTACAAAGTTACTCGCAGAAGAAAGAGGGTCTGCTAAAAGTGGATGGATCCAGTAATGGGAGTCAAACTATAAAACAAGGAAGTTAAAACACACACAGTAAAAGGCATAAAAGATCAGATCAAATCTAAAAACTGGAAAAAATTATCTTTCCACTGAGGAGTGGTCATGGGGTCCCAGTCTGAGAAAATGTGCTGGGAAGGAGGCCCCAACCACAACCACAACCATCCTGCCTCTGCTCCAGGAGTAAAGCAAAACCTTATATCTGGAAGTAAACAATTTCACAGAGGAAACTGAGGACCAGATCAACCATCCGTCAATTGTCTGCTAATATAAAAATTAAGGAAGGCAAAAGGCCATAAGAAGTATACATTCCACCAATATGTGGGATACCATCAGTCTGGCTCCACAACCATGTTGTGGGAGTGGTTCGCTACACAGGAGGAAAAAATGGATGAGCCTGGTACGACCATTGTGAAGACAGCATTAAGCAGTGGACTCCTTCTGAGAGGAGCGGGAGGAAAAGCACCGAAGCGCAGCAGCCTCCTTGATTGTGCGGAGTTTATTACTGAGAGCAGTAGTGCACCAGAAGTCATTCCACTTTTGGGCAAAGAGAGATTTGACATAGATCTGCACATCTGCAACTGGAGTCATGAAAGGGAATGGAGGATGAGTATCAGCTTATCTAGCCAAACAGTCAGCCAGTTCATTCTCTGGGATACCCATATGACTTGGGACCCAGAAAAAGCCAACTGAGTAGGCCAACTGAGCAGGCACAGCCAAAGGAGAGGAGGTCATTAATACAAGAGACCAAAGGATGACGAGAGTAGCAGGCTGCTCCATGAGTTGGTACATATTAAAACACTGTGGAGGGAGGCCTGAGTAACGGCTAGCTGCTCTGCTGTAAACACACTACATGGTTCCGGAAATAAATGGTGTTCTAAGCCAGTAGGAGACGTGAAAGCATATCCTGCTTTGCCTGTCGTCTTAGAAGCATCAGTGTAGAAGAAGACAGCACTCTGGAACTCTGCAAGGATGGAATGTACAAGACACCAAAACACAATAGGGGCGACAGAGACCTTAGGACCCTGGAATAGGTCGGTCCTAATCTGTTGTCTAGACATCACCCAAGAGGGAGTGTGAAAAGAAATACATGGGGCACATTTCTGTGAATGCAGATGGAGATCTGACAGGGGGAAGTGAGACACATTCCAACTGGCAATCTTACCCATGGGCAGTGATCAGGAGGGAGACGTCCCTCGCTTACAAAGAGGACAGAGAACACAGGATGGTCAGGGAATCTGTGAATAGGGATTGCGTAAGAAACCAGGAGATGGTTTCATCATATTTGTAGAGGGGGAATCCCCACTTCTATGAGGAGATTGTCAACAGGACTAGAGCGAAAGGTACAAATAGCTAGACATACCCAACAATGGTCACCAGGATCAGGTATTTTCAAGTGGAAGGAGCCACTGAGCCATAAACCTGACAACCATAATCTAGTCTGGGCAAGACAAGAGCACAGTAAAGATGGAGAAGAGTGGCATGGTCTACACCCCAAGATGCATGAGCCAGGAGGCAGATAGCACTAAGCTTCAGGCAGCGAATATGGGGCAGCCACATAAACTTTTTTTTAAAAAAAAAAAAAAAAAAAAAAAGCGCAAGAAATGGGACTGTGCTGCATCATTTAGAACTGGTCACCTAAATAAAATTCTGGATCAGGTTGTACTATGAATTGACAACAAAAATGCATAACCCACATTTTGGACAGAGAGAAAATTGAAAATTGGAAGCCAAGGGAGACAGCCCAAGGCAGGGGTCTGTCGGATGGTGCCTTGGAGCCAGCACTCAGCAGATATTACTAAGTGGCAGCTGCATCAGATGCAAAAATCGTCAACATACAACACTGAGATATATGAAGAACAACAGAGGTTACAAGTACATTGATGATTATGAGGAAAAGAGTATTGACACTTCATCCAGAACCCTCTGGGATACCATTGTCCTGAATCCGAGGGGTGCTGAGTGAAGTGCCAACTGGGACCTGGAAGGGCCGGTGGAATAAAAACTCGCGAAAAAAAATCAGAAGGGGCCTGCAAAAGCCCCAGTCACAGAGGGTACCTAAAATGTGATGATGCCAAGCTGTGTCGTATGCCTTATGTTAAGTCAAAGAAGAACCATGACAAGGTGCTGACCATTAGTAAAAGCCTGTCTGATTGTAGTTTCCAATCTGAGTAAATGGTCAGCTAGAGATTGTCCTTCCCAGAAGCCACATCAATATGTGACAAAAGGCCTCGAGATTCGAGTACCCTTCATAAATGGAAGATAACCATCCTCTCAATAAGTTTACAAAGTATGTTCATCAGGCTAATCGGGCGACAGCTGCCGAGCGACGTTGAGTTCTTCCCAGGCTTGTCTCACCACTGTGAGGGGAAGGTACCCATGAGCCAAATGTGACTAAAGACCTTGAGTAGATATTGCCTCTGTGTAAAGTCCAAGTGTTCGATCATCTGGTTGTGGATGGAATCTCGGCCTGGAGCTGTCATATGAAGAATTCCCATTCAGTGAAGGGTTCATTATAGAGTTCAGCTTGGTGAGGGTTGAAAGAGAAGGGGGGTCTGTTCAACTCCGTGTTTCTGCCAGAGAAAGGTGGCAGGATAGGAAGAGGACATCGATGCTGTCACAAAGTGTGTTGTGAGGTGTTCTGCAAAGACCAAAGGATCAGTAGACAGAGTGCCTTGGATGATAAGCTCTGGACAGTTGACTGTCGCTGGCAGCCCAGACGGTTACAGAGATTGGACCAAATCTGCAATGGTGAGCCATACGTCCCCAGGGAGGAAACATAGTGCTCCCAGCATTCCTTTTTACTCCACTTAATAAGGTAACAAGCATTAGCATGAAGACACTTAAAAGCGAGAAAGGTGTTGTTTAAATAACCGCAGCACCTGTCAGCAGTCCTGGACAGTGACTTCTATGTCCCTGGTCCAGCAAGGTACTGGTCGACAATGAGGGGGTCCTTTGGGTAGAGGGACAAGCAGTGCCAGCAGCATGAAGAATAATGGCACAGATGCCCTGCATGACCACATCAATGCAATTAGAGAGAGAGGTTTCGAAGTGCACAGCAGATGTATATAAAGTCCAACTAACCATGCAGAATGCCCAATGTGGCGGCGGCAGGTGAATGACAGAATCAGCAGAAAGTGGTCACTGTCACAAAGATCATCATGGGGTGACCAATGTAGGCAAGCCACGAGAGCAGGGGAGAAGATTGTGAGATTGATAGCAGTACAGGTGCAATGAGCTGCACTGAAGTGGGTAAGGGAAACGTCATTGAGGAGACACAAATCAAAGTCTGTAGTAAATTGGTCAAGTAGAAGACTCCTACCCAACAAAATGGCATGCCCCCACTGGGGGTGGTGTGCACTTAAGTCCCCAAGGAGGAGATACACGGGCAGGAGTTGCTGTATTAAGGTAGACAGTTCAACATAAAGAAGTGGCCGACCTGAAGGGAGGTAGACACTGCAAACAATGATTGCCGGAGTCATCTGCACTCTAAGCGCTATCACTTCCAGGTTGGAAGGAAGGGGGATCCAGTCACTAATGACTGCTGCGAACCAAAGTGCAGACCCCTCTAGATGCTACTCTGGGGCCAGCACAGTTCCAACAAAACGCCCAGTAACATCAAACATTAGAGAGTGATCATCACGAAAGTGAGTTTCTTGAAGAGCAAGACAGAACGAAGAGTAGGAGGAAACAAGGTGTTGTATTTCCGGGAGGTGGTGATAATATCCGTTGCAATTCCACTGGATTATCATGTGGTGAGAGTCCAAGTGATACATAAAGAAGCCAAGGGAAGGTCACGTCACTTGGTCGGCAGTCATCACTATCGAGGATGGAGTGACATTCATAAAAACTGGGTCTGATTTGGGATGACGTGGAGGGGGCGAAGCCCTCTGGGACGCCTCATCCTTTGAGTTACACTGCTTCTTCTTATTTTCCCTAGGAGGGAGGGAGAAGGCATTATCAGTATGATGTCAGGATGAGACAGAGAGAGTGAATTTGGGGCCCTCACAGTGCGGGTCTCTCCTCCATACCAAGGATGTAAGCTTTTTGTCCTGAGAATGCAGGGAATGAGTGTTTTGAGATGGAGCCCCATCCCTAGCAGGAGCCCGAGAAGAGAACTTTTTCCATTGTGAGGAAGAGGAAGAGGTGGAGGAGGAGGAGGAGGAGGAGGAGGAGGAGGAGGAGGAGGAGGAAGAGGAGGAGTGGTTCCTGGAGGGGAAGGGATGGGAGCTGCCGAGGGTGAGGAATGGGAAGTGGGGGCTGGATGGGGATAAGGGGGAGGGGTGAGGAGAGGAAGGCATAACTGAGGCAAAGGTAGGGGAGAGATTTACACAGTGAAGTCTGTCAAATTTCTTTCGGGCATCAATGTAGCTGAGATGGTCAAGGGTCTTTCTTTCCTGAATTCTTTTTTCCTTCATCTACACTGGACACTGGTGAGTGGGGAGAACGGAGAGCAGAGCAGTTTACACAGTTAGGCAGTGGGGTGCAAGGGCTCCCCATACATAGACATGAAGAGGGTGGCCACAGTCACCACAGATGGGAGTGGCATCGCATCGCGAGGACATGTGGCCAAACTTGAGGCAATGGAAGCAACGCGTGGGAGGTGGCATATACGGTTTCACATTGCATCTGTACACCATTACCTTGACCTTCTCAGGCAGGGTATGATCCTAAAATGCCTTGATGACAATGCCAGTGTCTATGCAACGGTCATTAGGGCCTTTCTGGGCACACTGGATGAAATGAACGCCATGCCATTCCACATTAGCCAAAAGTTCATCATCAAACACACATCCTGTGTCATACTGCGTGACTTGCGGGGAGCAATAGCCACGAGGTTGTCTCCTAAATGGTTGCAGGCACAGAGGGAGGCTGGCTGACTGGCAGAAGTTGTCTTTATAAGGAGAGAACCAGATCTAATCTTGCTTAATTACTCAACTTCAACTAACTTGTTCTCAGTATGTTCTACACAGAAAAGGGGTTTGGTGGCGGCAAAAGTCTCCCTATCAGTCCTGGTACAGACTGGGAACAATGTAAAGGGGTTTGCCCCAAGCCGGCTCGTCTGGCCCTCCTCCCATGGTGTATCCAAGGAGGGTAAGGCTGGAAAGGCAGAAACAGGAACTGAGACAGAACTATGTTAAGGAAGAGATGCGGCTGCAGTAGAGCAATCGGAGAGTTTAACACATTTCATGTGCCAAACATCAGCCTCGGTACCACCCACCACGAACAGGGGCTCACCTTGTGGGCACCACCCAGCCACAGCCATGGCCGCCTGGCAGGACAGTTGTTGCTGGGAGTTCCGATGTCCCGAAAAGGCAGGCAACCACTACTAGGCTTGCACAAGGCATTCACAGCACAGGTACCAGCAGTGTGATCACTGTGGTATCAGAGGCCTCAGCCAGATCATGGGCTGGCTACCAAGCTGGTGACATAGCAAAGAAGCAAAAGGGCTTTAGTGGGGAAAGGGGAAAAGGGAGAGGGAAGGGGCGGGGCGGGGGCAAGGTCGAGGGAGAGGAGGAGGGGGAGGGAGAGGAACCCCCGCCAAAGACAATAGGAAGGGAGTTCTTCCCCATCTGACTCACTCGACAGATTTCAAACCCCTGAGGCAGACCAAAATAGAAAACCCAAAAGAGATGGAAAAACAACGAACCAAAACTGCAAGATGAAGCAAAGTCATGAGGATAGCCAGGTCGACATAAAGACCACCACCAAGATGTGGAAAGGAAGGGGCAAAGGGAAAGGGAAGGAGAAGGAAGGGTACGGGAGAGCAGCCCGGAAACGAATAAAGGCTGTAATGCTCAGGGATCTGTGCGTCCCACACACGTACCCACAAAAGAGCTGTTGGCCTTCTGGGGAGACAAATTTAAAGATATCAAGGGTAAGTAAACACATAAGTTGACAAAAAATGTAAGGACTTCCGTATTTCTAAACATGTAAGCAAGAATCTTAACTACTAACATTAACATGTTTTGCACTGAACTGTTTTTAGATGGAGAAAGCAAGCCCAATGGTATGTATGTTTTATCAAGACCACTAATGTTATTTTATTTCAATAAAACAAACACATTTGGTGACAAAAATTCATATTTCACTTTAGTTGCAAGACAGATTTAAAATATCTTCACTGATTTCAGAAAAAAAGCAGGACTGTTGAAAGAAGTGTGCAAGGCAAAGAAGAGTTGTACAAACTAACACTGTAAGTGACTGCCAATAAAATGTTGGTTTTACTATGTTTGTTATTGTCGGTTATTGCCCACTGTGTTATGTCTTTTTTTTTTTCAGGTATTGTGTGGTTTTTCTTTCACGAAATACTTGAGTACATAGCGTACAAACTGCCACAATTTTCTTCCTCTTACCATCAATACTTTATATATTAGAAACTACTTTTGAAGTGCCAAAATGTACTAGAGTACATAAAATGTCTATAAAATTCTGCACTGTACAATGTTCTTGCACTGAGACAGTCGCAGTTCCTGAAATCCATTGCTCGTAGCCTCTGGCCTCCCGAGAAGCATCGCAGTCCTGAGTCCACAGATAAACCACGAAAATCTGCCACACTACGCCACACACATTATGCCACCCTGGCCTGCAGGCGAATCAGTGAGACTACATCCGACGGGCAGGGCCTGCCCGTTGGTTGGAAATAAAGAGCACCAGACTGGCAGGCCCAATCTGTTAGATATACCCTTAGAAATGGCCAGTGGTTTTGGCCCATCATGAAAATCGACTGGTATGGCCAGCAGTTTACATGTCACAGACACCACATTGACAAAATGAGAGTGCGACGATGAAACCGTGCAACAGATAACTTGCACGAATAATCTGAAAATCAGTACTAATGAGGATAGGTAACAACTCACCATAAATATGATCACTGAGATGCAGACAGGCACACAGAAAAAAAATCACACTCTCACAACTAAATTTTTGGCCACTGCCTCTGTCAGAAGTTGAGAGCACACACACATTCACATGATCATTCAGGCACAACTCGAGCCTCCGGCTGCTGCGTCAACAGTCACTGAGAATCAGATCCAAACAAACCACTCCTTATGCCTACCTGCCTCTCGTCGGCACCTGCTAGGCTAGCAGCAAGATGTGGTGGCAGCACTGACTGCAAGATGAGGGGAGTGGTAGAAAGGGAAGAATCAGTAAGAATGAGGAGTAAGGAAGTGGCTCATGTACTCAGCTGCACCCAGCCAGCGACTATGCATAACATCTCAGTAAACAAACCATTTCATCTACTGAGATGAAAATGAGATTTTATCCAGTGTTTTTCTTTTTTTCCCAAATTTCCCTGATATTTCCTGACACGTCTGAAATTCCCTGATTTCCAGAACTTGTAGCAACCCTGTAAATACACCAGGTGCTGTTAATGAACTGGCCATAGTAGTGACAAAATTTGGTATCACAGAGAGCATACACACAACCATATTTTTCCCAAGCTTCAAAAATATGAGAGGTGATCTGTGACCTCCAATTCCTGGATTTCATGTTCCTTTAGTAGATTAGGAAACTTCGGGGATTGGGGAGGGTGGTTGTTACAACATCTGACACAGACACGTGGTAGTACACATGATGAATTTTCACGAAGTGGCCTGCTACAGTCTCCATAATTAACGTTGAATGTGTATGGGAAGGCATATACACAAGTGCTAGCATACATCAGGGGTGGGAAATCCAGTTTCACATTGCAGCAGTAATGTGATTTTGACCTTCTCTAAAGCAGGTACCCTAAGAGCAGAGAATCAATGTCTAGGTGTCTAGTTTGTTATGTAGCAAGTCTCAACATTGTTGTTGTTGTGGTCTTCAGTCCTGAGACTGGTTTGATGCAGCTCTCCATGCTACTCTATCCTGTGCAAGCTTCTTCATCTCCCAGTACCTACTGCAACCTACATCCTTCTGAATCTGCTTGTGTATTCATCTCTTGGTCTCCCCCTACGATTTTTACCCTCCAAGCTGCCCTCCAGTACTAAATTGGTGATCCCTTGATGCCTCAGAACATGTCCTACCAACCGATCCCTTCTTCTGGTCAAGTTGTCCCACAAACTCCTCTTCTCCCCAATCCTATTCAGTACCTCCTCATTAGTTATGTGATCTACCCATCTAATCTTCAGCATTCTTCTGTAGCACCACATTTCGAAAGCTTCTATTCTCTTCTTGTCCAAACTATTTACCGTCCATGTTTCACTTCCATACATGGCTGCACTCCATACAAATACTTTCAGAAATGACTTCCTGACACTTAAATCGATACTCGATGTTAACAAATTTCTCTTCTTCAGAAACGCTTTCCTTGCCATTGCCAGTCTACATTTTATATCCTCTCTACTTCGACCATCATCAGTTATTTTGCTCCCCAAATAGCAAAACTCCTTTACTACTTTAAGTGTCTCATTTCCTAATCTAATACCCTCAACATCACCCGACTTAATTCAACAACATTCCATTATCCTCGTTTTGCTTTTGTTGATGTTCATCTTATATCCTCCCTTCAAGACACCATCCATTCCGTTCAACTGCTCTTCCGAGTCCTTTGCTGTCTCTGACAGAATTACAATGTCATCGGCGAACCTCAAAGTTTTTATTTCTACTCCATGGATTTTAATACCTACTCCGAATTTTTCTTTTGTTTCCTTTACTGCTTGCTCAATATACAGATTGAATAACATCGGGGAGAGGCTACAACCCTGTCTTACTCCCTTCCCAACCACTGCTTCCCTTTCATGTCCCTCAACTCTTATAACTGCCATCTGGTTTCTGTACAAATTGTAAATAGCCTTTCGCTCCCTGTATTTTACCCCTGCCACCTTTAGAATTTGAAAGAGAGTATTCCAGTCAACATTGTGAAAAGCTTTCTCTAAGTCTACAAATGCTAGAAACGTAGGTTTGCCTTTCCTTAATCTTTCTTCTAAGATAAGACATAAGGTCAGTATTGCCTCACGTGTTCCAGTATTTCTACGGAATCCAAACTGATCTTCCCCGAGGTCGGCTTCTACTAGTTTTTCCATTCGTCTGTAAAGAATTCGTGTTAGTATTTTGCAGCTGTGGCTTATTAAACTGATTGTTCAGTAATTCTCACATCTTTCAACACCTGCTTTCTTTGGGATTGGAATTATTATATTCTTCTTGAAGTCTGAGCGTATTTCGCCTGTCTCATACATCTTGCTCACCAGATGGTAGAATTTTGTCAGGACTGGCTCTCCCAAGGCCGTCAGTAGTTCCAATGGAATGTTGTCTACTCTGGGGGCCTTGTTTCGACTCAGGTCTTTCAGTGCTCTGTCAAACTCTTCACGCAGTATCGTATCTCCCATTTCATCTTCATCTACATCCTCTTCCATTTCCATAGTATTGTCCTCAAGTACATCGCCCTTGTATAGACCCTCTATATACTCCTTCCACCTTTCTGCCTTCCCTTCTTTGCTTAGAACTGGGTTGCCATCTGAGCTCTTGATATTCATACAAGTGGTTCTCTTCTCTCCAAAGATCTCTTTAATTTTCCTGTAGGCAGTATCTATCTTACCCCTAGTGAGACAAGCCTCTACATCCTTACATTTGTCCTGTAGCCATCCCTGCTTAGCCATTTTGCACTTCCTGTCGATCTAATTTTTGAGACGTTTGTATTCCTTTTTGCCTGCTTCATTTACTGCATTTTTATATTTTCTCCTTTCATCAATTAAATTCAATATTTCTTCTGTTACCCAAGGATTTCCACTAGCCCTCGTCTTTTTACCTACTTGATCCTCTGCTGCCTTCACTACTTCATCCCTCAAAGCTACCCATTCTTCTTCTACTGTATTTCTTTCCCCCATTCCTGTCAATTGTTCCCTTATGCTCTCCCTGAAACTCTGTACAACCTTTGGTTCTTTCAGTTTATCCAGGTCCCATCTCCTTAAATTCCCACCTTTTTGTAGTTTCTTCAGTTTTAATCTACAGTTCATAACCAATAGATTGTGGTCAGAGTCCACATCTGCCCCTGGAAATGTCTTACAATTTAAAACCTGGTTCCTAAATCTCTGTCTTACCATTATATAATCTATCTGATACCTTTTAGTATCTCCAGGGTTCTTCCATGTATACAACCTTCTATCATGATTCTTAAACCAAGTGTTAGCTATGATTAAGTTGTGCTCTGTGCAAAATTCTACCAGGCGGCTTCCTCTTTCATTTCTTAGCCCCAATCCATATTCACCTACTACATTTCCTTCTCTCCCTTTTCCTACACTCGAATTCCAGTCACCCATGACTATTAAATTTTCGTCTCCCTTCACTATCTGAATAATTTCTTTTATTTCATCATACATTTCTTCAATTTCTTCGTCATCTGCAGAGCTAGTTGGCATATAAACTTGTACTACTGTAGTAGGTGTGGGCTTCGTATCTATCTTGGCCACAATAATGCGTTCACTAAGCTGTTTGTAGTAGCTTACCCGCGTTCCTATTTTCCTATTCATTATTAAACCTACTCCTGCATTACCCCTATTTGACTTTGTGTTTATAACCCTGTGGTCACCTGACCTGAAGTCTTGTTCCTCCTGCCACCGAACTTCACTAATTCTCACTATATCTAACTTTAACCTATCCATTTCCCTTTTCAAATTTTCTAACCTACCTGCCCGATTAAGGGATCTGACATTCCACGCTCCGATCTGTAGAACGCCAGTTTTCTTTCTCCTGATAACGACATCCTCTTGAGTAGTCCCCGCCCGGAGATCCGAATGGGGGACTATTTTACCTCCGGAATATTTTACCCAAGAGGACGTCATCATCATTTAACCATACAGTAAAGCTGCATGCCCTCGGGAAAAATTACGGCCGTAGTTTCCCCTTGCTTTCAGCCGTTCGCAGTACCAGCACAGCAAGGCCGTTTTGGTTAGTGTTACAAGGCCAGATCAGTCAATCATCCAGACTGTTGCCCTTGCAACTACTGAAAAGGCTGCTGCCCCTCTTCAGGAACCATACATGATGTAAAAAGTAGATATCTGCCTCTCTAAGTGTTCACAGTGTATCCCTTGCTGCCTGGTAGGTTTTTATGACTAAAATGTATGAAGTCGATCCGTCGTATCTCCAAGCTACAGTGAAGTTCTTCATCCACCTGCAGTGTTAAGTCTCAGTGCAAAATTAATCCCTGCACCATGTTGTGTTTCTTGTGGGGTCTGACAGTAACGGGTACATTACTTGCTGCCGGGGGAAGGGTACGATTTTCTGTCTTAATTAAGATGGAACATGTGGCATAAAATTTATGAACTGTTGCGGTAAAAGCTGTGGGTATGTTTTATATTGTTTGAGTATGCATTGAACACCATTTCAGATTGTCATCTGTTACCTCACACATCTTTTCTTGATGAATTATTGTCCAGTTGCTTAGTTTCTGATGGTCCGGATCCTCCATGTCACCATTGTGTTCGAACATCCAACATGTCTGGACTTCATTCCGTCTTTCAGTGAATGCTAAATGAAAGATCAGAACTTCTACTTCAAACTAGGAAATGATTTAGAATGAACTCTTGTTTCAACTCCTCCATATTTCAAAGTTTATTCCTTCTCTGCTATAGCAGTTCACACAAGCTGTATCAATGACAACAGATGCCCATTTTAAAGGTTCTGCACACAGACACCGGAATATTGAAAGATAATTTGTCTTGATGATGACATTGTCTTTGCCAGTGGCTGCATATTCCCTGCAGGCCACGACACCTTCAACCGGAGGAATCACAGTGCAAATAGGCGTGCCCAATAGGCAGATGCTGCAGGTTCACAGCCAACATATCTCAGCCCTCCTGAAGCATCTGAACCAAAATAAAGCAGTGCGGACAGTCTCTAATTCCACCTTACACTATTTCTACCTGTATCCTCTTTCATGGTAATTTTTTGCTGAGACGATTCTTCATAGTGGATTACTATACTTGCCAAAACCTCCTGATACACTACTCCCATCATTCACTACAGAAAAAGAGTTCTCTAATTTTTTTAAAAAACTATTCTCCACAAAGAAAATTGGTTCAGTAGAGAGAAAGATCTTTCCATCTGTTCGGATGAAAACTAGGAATGGACAGATATGCCCGTATGTCAACTGGTTTTGTTTTCCTCACAGTTCCTTGGGTTTTAATGATCAGTGCTGAACTGCAGCCAGTCTCAAAAGATTACTGGGGACTCAAGTCATAGTCATTTCACGATGCCAAAAATCTGCCATAATGCAGCATACTCCAAACCTCCAGATGAGAGAAGGCCAATGAGCTTGTTGGCCACTGCCAGGAGTCCTGGAGCTCCCAAATGAACAGGCACCTACTCCTCAGCATGCACACAGAACAGCTCGGGCATCAATAGTGCAATCCATGTGTGGTCCGGGGGCTATTACCATATGGGTACTGGCGATACCCCACACGCCGGGTACTGAATGATCCTCCCTGCATGATCTGTAAAATATTCTGAAACGTGGAGGTCAACTTCAGATGTGGGGACCAAACACAAGTTAACTGAACTATATGGCGTACAAAAAAAAAAAAAAGAAACAAAATGGGGCAAGCCAGAATCAACAGTCTGTGACCCACCTAGGTTGTAAGCAAGTAATCTGCTCTACAGAATAAGTATGAGAAAATAGATAGTCAGAGAGTCGAATCTTAACACAGGAACAGAAGAACTGAACTGAAATGATGTGCTTGTACGCTGTTACTGGCTGGGAGACTCATCTTGGGCAGTTGAACCGCCAAGTGAAAGTTCTTCTCTATGACACCACTTTGGTGATTTGTGCACTGATGAAAAGATTTGAAATGATTAGGACAACACAAACACCCAGTCCCGAGCTAAGAAAGTCTTCCACCCAGCGAGGAATCAAACATGGGACACTGTGATCTGAGAAAGTGATGCTAACGACCAGACTATGAGTGTGGACAAAGCAAATAGTATTGCAGTGGCTTGGGGTCCTATGCTCGTCATGCACAAACTCACAAAAAAGTTGTCTTATATGGCAGACTTCTGAAGCAGGCAGATCTCTATATGATCTATTGAGTCAAAGTGTAATTTTTAGTCCTCATATAACAATTTAATCCCACGGGAATTTTCTACAATACAAACTATATTACAGGAATGTGTTTATTTACTTGTATTTTCTTTTAGTCTGTTATGTACATACAAGAACAGACCAAATGTTGCCCATGATTTGGCATGAATCAGAATGTAATATTTTAACATGGGTTAGTATAAGTAAGCATTAAAGTGTTTAAGATAAACAAAACATCTACACAAAATATTTGTATAAAAAATAATAAAAAAAATCTATATACTAACTTTTGGACATCTGGCACACAAATATAAGTTCATCTGGAATCCAGAAGGCACATGTTACTGGTCTACCTTACTACACTGCATTGCTACATCACAACATACACAAGGCACATATTACTGGTCTACTTTACTACGTGCATTGCTACATCATAACTTTTGTAACTTATGATCATGGACTGCACTACTGTATAACATTACACAGCACTACACCACAGCAGTTGGTTTCTCATTTGTTTGGATATTTAGTCCTGGCACGCTGAGACACAACTCAGGATTCTCAGGGGTCGTACTACTGTGCCACCTGAGGTGTAAGAGATGGCTGTCATGATATCAGGAAATACTTCCTAGTCCTTCCCAAGGCTCATCTCCTCACTGCCCCCACAAGGTTGCTCATGTTTGATGATCCGCCAAGGAGTGTCTTGTTGTCATGATGTATGGCCTCTTCTTGTTTGTCTCTTGCTCATGTACTTTTGCAGTTCACAACCTGATATTCTGGGTATCAGGAAGTTCAGCTTATGCCACAGTTCCTCATTCCTTATTATGTTACAGATGTATTACAAAAGAGATTCCTATGCTGGTCTGTAACATCTTGTGTAATGGCACACTTCCAGACAATGTGATCTGGTGTGCTGATTGCTCCACATTATAAAAGGTTCAAATGGCTCTGAGCACTATGGGACATCTGAGGTCATCAGTCCCCTAGAACTTAGAACTACTTAAACCTAACTAACCTAAAGACATCACACACATTCATGCCCAAGGCAGGATTCAATCCTGCGACCATAGCGGTCGCACGGTTCCAGACTGAAGCGCCTAGAACCGCTCGGTCACTCCGGCCTGCTCCACGTTCACAGGTGTCTGTTGTGCTTTCTCACATTTTCAATAAGTAGCTGAGATATAGACCATGTCGCAACAGGTAGTGTAGCGCTCCCTTGGTTGGAAGGAATTATGACATTCTGGATCTTTCTTTTATGCTAGGAAAGAAATATTTCCTTATTTGATGTGGTGTTTGGGCTCAGTATCTCCCCCACTCATCACACCCACCCTTTTTGTGCCAATATTGTGCACCTCTCTTTCTTATGGCTACATCCACAGGTAAGAAGGCCAACATCACCAGCAGTGCCTCAGCTGGTGTTGTTGTATACACTTCTGTCAGGCACAGTACACTTCTCTTTACTAGCTGTAGAGTTTGTGCTGTCCGTACCTTTATGGTTCTATGAGCCCAAATGCTTAACCTGTAACCCACAATAGTGATTACAGTTGCACTGTGGTACATTCTTCTTCAACCTGGGGGCAACTGAAAGCTTCTTTGGACAATTGTTGCTACTTTGTTCAGGATTTTAATGCCTCTCTGGTGAATGATTTCTACACATACATGATACGTTTCATTTTTTGTTGATATTTATACCAAGGCACCTATATTCTTCTTATGTTTTCACAGGCTGGTCATTTATTCTGACTGTAGGGTTTCACAACCTTGAAAATGTCCTTTTAGTAACACACAAACTGTTTTGATACTGTTAACTTGTTTTCAACTCACCAATTACTTAGTCTTTTGGGAACTTTCCTACTATTTTCCTCTAACTTAGCCATTGTGTTAGCAGATACTGTAATTAGCAGATCATCTGTGCAGACAATGCAGGCTCTAGTGTTTGTTATATTATGAAGCTGGTTCAGTAATGGCTCTACGTCGACATCACAGAACTTTGGTCTACAAGCAGAAACCTGCAAGCAGCCGTTGGTGATATTTTTCACAATTATCTTTCCGTAACATTCAAATTGCAACTGCCGGTCTGTTGTTACAGTGACAGTTACTTCAGTTTTTAAATCACAAAGCGTGAGTGGGAGAATGTGGTACAATACAGATTTTGCTGCTCCCCAAAGAAACCAGTCTGCTACAGTAAAGTCCGGGGAGTGAGGATCCATAGGAGATTGGAGATGACACGTTACACACACACACACACACACACACACACACACACACCTCTTCCAAAAGGCTCATAGTGTTATTAGTTGGGTAGTAGACCATTTGCTTCAATCTTTTGAACCATAAATTATCAAACACCTCAACAACATCCATCCTTATCTGTATAACATACTTGTTATATTAAGCGATAACACAATATGCGTTGTGTGAGTTATTGCACCCCTGGTGAATTTCTCTTTCCTGAAACCACATTGTCGGGGGCTCATGTCCATTACTTGTCTGTGACACCTCAGGCAATGAATTACAAGCTTTTCTTGTACTTTATCTACACATTTACTAAACAAATTGGCCTGTGGATTTCAGTTCTCTGGAATGTATATATTCTGAACACTAGAGTTGTGGCCAAAACAAACAAAGAGAAATTGTTAATTTCCGTAGTGTTACCAAGCAACAATATCTATGGCCAATTAACTGAACACAAAATATGTGGAAAATACTCAAGAACATAGTAAATCTTTCAAAAACCTAACTTGCAGTCATGAATTATCTTCAGTGAAGAAATGTAGTAGGATGGTAAATTAAAGTATCCCAAAATATCAGTAGCTCACATTCACTTCTAAATATTTTGATGAAGTAATACATCCAATGTAATTTATGGTTATCATATTCACAAAAAGATTCCAAAGTAATTTACAATGTCAAGATGTGAAACTTGTATATCATAGCTAATAATTAGAATAGGGCTGAAAAAATATATTTAGCAAATATAGAAAAATGAACAAGGTGAAGGTAACAAATAAGAATGAGACAGACAATACATTTGAAACTTTCTGAACTAGTGGTTCTGCCAAGAGGAACTTATGGTTAGGTGTAAGAATACTTAAAAATGTGTTAAAAATAGGCTACATGTTTTTACTTTGAATACACTGTTGTTAGTTCTTGAAACCGTAAGTTATAAACCTCAAGATCTATGATCTTAAATCATTTTGTACACATGTTAGTCATGCTCAGATTGTTCAAAATGCCGTAAAATATTTACCTTTTCTCCCACTCTGAGAATAAGTGACTCAAGGCGGTCTTCAATTTCCTGGTTTTCAGAAACACGGCGCCTTTTTCTGTAAGCGCGATCTGGAAAATTTACAAATTAAATCCTTAGCAAGAATTATACAGCTGACATAAAGAAGAAGAAGGAATGGTATGATAATGCTTCTGGGTCAAAGTAAGAAAAAAAGAAAGAAAGAATTTGTTTTTCTTGGTTTTCTGCAGTCGTTCAAAGTTCTCATATAAGTTAGCAATGAATTTTATGTTATACATTGATACACATTGCGAGGCGGCAGCCTATTTCAGGCCTTTCTCCTCACATTTTATTATATTTGCATACTGAATTTGCGTAGGAGACTATCCTGCTTTCCAATTCAGTTTTATCTGTCAACTTTCCACCTGCATTACGCGTTGTCTACATGAGTGGCTAGGGAGTAGCGTGTAGCAATGTAAGTAGCCCACCCCTCTAACAAATCATTCTTGTAGTAGTTTTTTCCATTAATGCGTCTGGTCTTGACCAGGGGAATTCCTTTTTGCTGAGGCATAAACAACTTTTGCACATGCTTGAAGGGCTGCTGTGCATTTAGAGTGCAGGGTCTCACAGTACTGAGCCACAGGGACAGTTGAACAAGCCTTTGCAGGGATTACCCTCCTGGCTAAGTTCCTGCGAACAATGAGTGGTAGAACGGAAGAATGGTGTCCCCAATAGTAGAACAGGAAACCACTGGTGGAAGAGGCGAGAATTCTGCCTTGTTAGTAAACTTCGAGTAGAGTTCTCAGCTGTCCACTTGCCATTATGCTGCTGTGCGTGGTCTCCCGACACATTTCCTCATGCAACACATATAGCCACTCATGTGTCTGCAAATTTTCAAACTCTCCCCTCCCTGTGGGAACAGCGCGCAAAGCCCAACAAAATTTCCAGAATTTCTGGAAGAAAAGTCTGGACAGGGAAACAGGCAACATCCATCTCCCATTTCCAAATACATGTCTCTCATAGATGGATACATTTTAACTTCATGGTTGGAGCTAGGCAACGGACTTCCAGATCCCTGATTGGAAGGGCATTTAAGTACTTAATGAGATTGGAAAGATTGTGTGGGGTTCCTTTCTGAAGTCTGAAGGAAGGCTACCAAATATTGAGAAGCATTTGGAGTCGTATTCAGATTTGTATGGGTATTACCTTGACTTTGGTCCTCTGCAATGTCTTCAAAGTTTCTTTTTGCACTTATGCACATATGTGGTTGGTAATCAGGATGATGACGACGATGATGAGATCTGCAATTCGTAGTCTCATCACATCAGCTCAGCCCAGCAACAGTTAACAGTGGCTGCAGTTGCGTACATCCTGACTTGCTGGCAACCACCTCAATGGCAGTCAAGGTAAGATTGTATTTGCAACACACACTCCCGACTTTAGAAATCATGAGATATTAATGGAGAGTTCATTTCTAGTTTGTTTTTTAGTCTTCCTAACATGATCCTCGCGATTCGCGCACTGGTATGCAGGTTTTTCTGTAAACTAATTCTTACTTCAAAGGTGATTTTTCTCCTAACCACTCATGTTTCATTTTGTTATTGAGTTAATGTAATGGAGTTCACCTGCTCAGTGATGTTTCTTTTTTATTCTTCCTCAAATGATCTATTCAAATTCATACTTTTTTGTGTAATTATAAAGTCTGCAATCACAGCTGAAAGCATAATTTATGTCCTTTATGTGGCTGGGAACCATCTCAATTATAATTGTCCAGCATCATGCTAATCGCAACCCTAACATCTATTCATCTTATAATTGTTTTAATTTAATTACGTAAATTCACTCTCAAATTTTTTTATGATGTTGACATTTATGTGTACTGAATAATTTTTACACACTGTCTAAATAGAAATTATTTTGACAGATCTAACTCTATCATTCAGCAACCAATAAAGTAAATTATTCAATTGGAGCACCCAGGTCCTCCAACTATGAGCAACAGGCAAGGTCCCTGACAAGTTTTCCGATGTGTGATTTTTTCGAGTAGTCTATTGGCTTCATGGGGGCTTATATGATCTGAGGTGATAGTTTCAGCATCAGTCTAGTCTGCGTGTGTACACACACACACACACACACACACACACACACACACACACACACACACACACACACACACACACACACACACACACACACACACAGAGTGCACCTAATGAGGAAGAGGTCATGCTCACAGCATACCCAGCTTCTGAAAATATGAGTTAAGAGCAACTAACTGTGTAACTTGCACAGAATTCTTGCATAGGTTGTGCTTGTTTTTGAATTGTGGACTTTAATAAAAAAATAAATACAACCCACTATTGGTATAGATGAACAAGGAAGCAAGATATCATACAAATCTACATCTACATGTGCATTTTATAAACCACTGTGCGGTGCATAGGGGACGTACAATTACTAGATATTCCCTTTCTTGTAACCTTCGCAAATGAAGTGAGGGAAACATATTCGCTTGTATGTCTTTGTAGTCAAATGCTTTTTGGAAATCAAGAAACACTGCATCTACAAGGTTGCCTTGATCCAAAGACTTCAGTAAGTCATGTGGGAAAAGTGCAAGTTGGGTTTCACATGATTGATGTTTTCAAAATCCATGCTGGTTGGCACTGAGGAGGTCATTGTGCTCAAAATACCTCAGGAATATGGTCTAAGATTCTACAACAAATTGACATCAAGCATATTAGATGACAGAAGAGCGCGAGCTGTGCCTTTTTCCAGAAACTTGATACGATTTTTTGTTTATGAGATCTACGATAGATTATAGTTAGAACAGGGGGTAACTCAGCTGCAAATTCAGTAAAGAATCTGACAGGGATTCCATCGAGGCCTGCAGCTTTGTTCAATTTTAATGATTTCAGCTGTTTCTCAACACCAATAACATGAATACTTATTTCGTTCATCTTTCCAGTGGAATGAGGATTCAGTTGGGGCAATTCTCCTGGGTTTTCCTTTGTAAAGGAACATTTGAAAACGGAGTTAAGCATTTCATTTTTTCCTCTGCTATCATCAATTTCATTTCCAGTCTCATTCACTATGGATTGACACTTACTTTGGTGACACTATAAGCCTTTACATATGACCAGAATTTCTTTGGATTTTGTGAAATGTCATTTGACAATATTCCACTGAAGTAGTCACTGAAGGCATTATGCATTACTCTCTTGACACCCAAACTTGTTTCATCTAGCATCTCTGTATCTACAGCCCTATACTTTTTGTTTTACACCTACTATGCAGTAATCTCTGTTTCTTTAGAAGTTTCTTTTACAGTAGCCTTATACCATGGAGGTTCCCACCCATTATGAACTGTTTTACTGGGTATGTATCTATCCAGTGTATGGTCAATTATTCTTCTGAACTTGAGCCAGAGTTCCTCTACATGCTCCTGACCTGTGCCGAGAGATCCAAGTTCCTCATCTTTTTTTTTTTTTTTTATTTAGTTTACTGAACATATATATCTTTCTGCTTGTTTTAGTGGACTGGAAACACAATGCCAAAATCAGCATGCAATGGAGGAGCTACACCTGTAACTGCACTTTAGCCCACATATAGCATCTTTCATCTCTGGCGATGTTTGTTAATGTGAAAAATGGAGAGATGCTCCGTGGTTTGGAGTCCATGTTAAACTGAATGTCCTTTTATAACTGGCTGGGCAAGTCAGTTCAAAGGGCTTTCCAAATTCCTCCTCAGTTTCCTTTACTGCTTGCTGAATATACGGACTGAAAAACAATGGAGAAAGATTACAACCCTGTCTCATTACCTTCTCACTTACTGCTCTGTCTTTAGTTTCTGGTAACTGTCATCTGGTTTCTGTTCATGTTATAAATAACCTTTTGCTACCTGTGTTTCACCCCTCCAATCTTCAGAATTTCAAGGAGTGTATACCTGTAAACAATGTCTAAAGTTTTTCCTAAATTCTCTTAGGCTATGAATGTAGGTTTGCCTTTCCTCAAACGATCTTCTAAGGTACATCACCGAGTCATAATTATCTTTTTAGTTCCTTCAGAACTCAAACTGGTCTTCCCTGGGGTTGGCATTTACCAGCTTTTCCAAGATGCTGTAAATAATTTGTGTTATTTTTCTACAATGATTTAGTAAACTGATGCTTAGTGGTGTGCATAACAAGAGGTGGTTGCTGTATGCATTCTGTGCAGAGAGAGAGAGAGAGAGAGAGAGAGAGAGAGAGAGAGAGAGAGAGAGAGAGAGAGACAGAAAGCTTTGCAGTATTGTCAGCGAGCTTTTTTGTCTCTGTCCTGCATCTCACACTCCAGCGAAACTCTATTTCTGCTTCAGATTCTACCTAATAGAATTTATATGCCTGGAAAACTCTCTCTGCCTATTCTCAGAGTAATACTTGTGTTTGCTTCATGCCATCCATTACAAACAGTTTAGTATTAAGTAACAGCACCATACCTAAATTAACAAGAAAATCAACACCAAATATTCTACACAAATCTCGGAGTGCACACTACGAGCTGCTGTAGCAGAACAACACTATTAGCAGGAGTGTCACGTGGTACATGCTCCTTGCCACTGCACACTGCCCACAACCTGCCACAGACACATCACTGTAACATCTGTCATCACCTGCCTTCTTTGGAACTGGAATGTCGACATTCTTCTTCAACAGAGAACACTGTCAGCAAAATGGTTGCATCTCAATTAAGAGGAACAACAATCATGCATGCATCAGAAATATGTAATAATTATTTTCTACATGTGATTTTCCCAATACTTCCAAAAGTTAAATGGGTCTAAGTATTTCTGAGTGAATAACTGCACTTAAATAGAAGGCACATGAAATGCATTAGTGACAGAATGAGTAGCAATAATTAGATGTGCTACTGTCTAGAGTAGTCTTGCTGTATTTCAGCAGACTTCCTACTCAATTCCCTCTACAGTGGTGTCTGACAAAGGGCAGAAGAGTGTTCACTTTCTGATACAATCATCCCAAATATTTATAGTTGGATCTTTTTATGTTTTTTTTGTAGCACCTCACTGACTGTCACATTGTAAGTGTAGAGATTCATATGATGTGTCCTGTCACTTTTCAACAGTTTCTTTCATGATGAAAACTCCGGCTGCTAATGCCCAAAATGTATTCTTGCGATAGAATATGTATTTTGCTGCAAGAATTGACGACAGGTTGGGGGGCAGGGGGGAACATGGGCAGGGGTGTAGCGTTTCTCAGTTTACAGTTTAGTATGACTTGTGCAGCAACCCTCAACTGCTCTTATGATCTCTTCATTAGACAAACTGCATTAGCACAAAAATTGGTACATAACTGGTTTGAATGGCCAAGATCATTGATGAATTCTTCTCGGGTTATCAACTGAGTGGTGGCATTGTTTTGTTGCAACATGTCAATGAGTTTCGTACAAATCATCTTCTGGCCAGAAGATGACACATATTCTTTGTTTTGGTTTTCTACATCTACTACATCTACATCCATACTGCGCAAGCCACCTGATGGTGTGTGGCGGAGGGTACCTTGAGTACCTCTATCGGTTCTCCCTTCTATTCCAGTCTCGTATTGTTCGTGGAAAGAAGGATTGTCGGTATGCTTCTGTGTGGGCTCTAATCTCTCCGATTTTATCCTCATGGTTTCTTCGCGAGATATACGTAGGAGGGAGGAATATACTGCTTGACTCTTCGATGAAGGTATGTTCTCGAAACTTCAACAAAAGCCCATACCGAGCTACTGAGCATCTCTCCTGCAGAGTCTTCCACTGGAGTTTATCTATCATCTCCATAACGCTTTCGCGATTACTAAATGATACTGTAACGAAGTGCACTGCTCTCCATAGGATCTTCTCTATCTCTTCTATCAACCCTATCTGGCACGGATCCCACACTGCTGAACAGTATTCAAGCAGTGGGCGAACAAGCATACTGTAACCTACTTCCTTTGTTTTCGGGTTGCATTTCCTTAGGATTCTTCCAATGAATCTCAGTCTGGCATCTGCTTTACCAATGATCAACTTTATGTGATCATTCCATTTTAAATCACTCCTAAAGCGAACTCCCAGATAACTTATGGAATTAACTGCTTCCAGTTGCTGACCTGCTATTTTGTAGCTAAATGATAAGGTATCTATCTTTCTATGTATTCACAGCACATTACACTTGTCTACATTGAGATTCAATTGCCATTCCCTGCACCATGCGTCAATTCGCTGCAGATCCTCCTGCATTTCAGTACAATTTTCCATTGTTACAACCTCTCGATACACCACAGCATCATCTGCAAAAAGCCTCAATGAACTTCCGGTGTCATCCACAAGGTCATTTATGTATATTGTGAATAGCAATGGTCCTATGACACTCCCCTGCGGCACACCTGAAATCACTCTTACTTCGGAAGACTTCTCTCCATTAAGAATGACAACTCATTGAAATGAAACTCATTGAAACTTTGCGACAAGATGACCCCACCACTCGGCTGATAACCTGAGAAGAATTCATCAGTGGGATACGCCAAGAAAGACTAAAATCGCATAGGTCAACATCATGTTTCATTTTGTCTAAAAGGGACCTAATTCTGTTGGAGTGGTAGAAAATGCATCCGACATGATGTTTTATTATTATGGGACTGATCCTTGGAGTAACAGTTTCCAGAAGCAGAAGTTACTCATAATTATCACCAGCCTTATGGCTGAAGTCCCAAGCCCAATTGTGAAGTGTGGAGAATACGTAGCTTGGAGCAACATTTGATGTCTAAACTTGTTTTTAAATTTAAGTTTACAATTAATTAATGCCAGGAGTAGCAAATAAAATACCTGATGAATAAGTACAGCAATAATTCACTTTCAATAATACTCATTCATGTCATTCCCACTTTCGAGTGGGATAGCTTATATCTCTGTGCCATTTATTTTCCTTATGCAACTGTATTTATAGGATGAGGAGAATCACCACGGATCCTAAAGTTGAACCAAATATTTTAGTACACTTTCATGGACGTCAGGGTACCAAGATGTTAATATGTTCAAGGATTGATAAACATTCAAGAACACTGAAGAAGATGGTTGACTTTCTAATTCTGTGTGCTGTGAAGAAAAATCTATAAACAGATTTGGGGAGCTGCCGCACAGGATTAGCCGAGCGGTCTAAGGGGCTGCAGTCATGGACTGTGCTCCCTCGGGCATGGGTGTGTATATTTGTCCTTAGGATAATTTAGGTTAAGTAGTGTGTAAACTTAGGGACTGATGACCTTAGCAGTTAAGTCCCATAAGATTTCACACCCATTTGTACATTTGGAGAGTTGCATTTCACAACCGAATAACAGATGTCACACATGCATCCACATAACATTTGTCATATGAAAAGCAGAACTGCCACATTCAACTTCGCGAATACTGAACTGTATGTTCTCAATGACTTCAATGTATCATGCATGTGCATTATAGTAATGTCAGCGAATGTAAAGTCAAATATGTTGTTAATTTGTCAGGTTTAATGCTGATTCCACTGAATTTACAAATCTGTCCCATATTGAAAAATACATACAATATGGCAAAAGGAAGCAAGATTAGGGTTTAACAACCTGTTGGCATCGAGATCATTAAAGATGGAGCACAAGCTTAGAAAGTTTCTAACATGGGGAAAAAAATCAGCCTTGCCCCTTCAAACAAACCATCCTAGCATTTGCCTGGAGTAATTTAGGGAAATCACTGAAAACCTAAATCTGGATAGCCAGAAGTGGACTTGAACCATCATTCTTCCAAATGCAAGTTGCTCGGTACAATTGGAGACAGAGGTTGGCTGTTGAAAGCTGATAACAAGATACATCTATGTTATTTGAAATGACATTTTGCTATAGCCGACTCACTCATCAATACTTTTCTTCTAAATGTTTCAAAGTGACTGATACATTGTCATTACATTAGCTGTATTCCAAGGATTCCATGGAGAGTGATGTCTCGGATGGGGGAAAAAGTGCAGCACAGTGAACTGGCTACACTGTCACATCAGTGCTAATTCTAATTACAATATAAACTAAAACATGAAATTTAAGGGTCTCTGTAAATATGTTCTTCAATGGAATAGGGAGAGTTGTCCAATGTAAAATTCTCTGATGCAGTCTTAACATCAACCAAATTATCTACATCATTTTTAATATGCTCTAGTAGATTATGAGCACATATGAAGCCATGTATCTTGGTTCCTTTCTGAAATATAACGGTGATGTGTTTTCAGGGAATACTCCTCAAAACATTCAGTATGTAAATTATTCAACTCTTCAAAAAAAAAGAACTTTCTTGAAAAAGAAGTTCAACGTAAAAAATCGGTTTTCACCAGGCAATTACTTCTCTAAAACACACGCATCCACAGATAGTTGGGCAATTTCGACAATGCAAGTATATTCCTGAGAATCATTTGCTGTAAAGTGGGGTGACTAGTTTCTCAATAAGTTAAGGCAGATTTAAAATTAATTCCCGATAATACAACTACCGATACACGGTCAAATAAACTTAAACTCTAGTAAGTTTTTAAATCTTATCCATCTAAAACAATGAAGGTTTGGTATCATGCCACGGCAAACAACAAATTGGTTCTTCTGACGCTATAACCACTTCAAGTGATCATTGCGTGCTACATTCTACAGTGAAACCGAAAAGGTTTCCCTAATCGTTACTGTAAAACTCACCATATCCATCGTCATCATCATGAACCCTTCTTCTGCTCATCTTGCTTCAATAAATCAGGGTGCTGCTAGATCCAATAATTAAACTGTATTACTAGTGACTATTAAACATAAACACGTCCCATGATTGTCACCACAACACGACGAATTCATAGATGAAGGAACTACCGCGTGTACACAACTTCACAGAGTTCTACAAACTCAGCCACACACATGACCATTAATATCTTTGAAAACAGAAGATGGGGATCTTTCGTTATCTCTGACGCAACAGCTTCTGTAAGCATGTTGTGGTGTGTGGAGGCACTTAGAAAATGGGATCATGAAACAGATAATTTGTACCCCATTTACTGTGGGAAATGAGAGAAATTCGTCGAAACTCCTGAGAGTAAAAATGAGTTGACACTATGAAGAAGTCTTACAACGCTGGTTCGGATGTGAAGAACGAAAGCGCTGATGTTATAAAACGTCTTTACAGGTAAGATGTTATATTGTTGAAAGTAGACATAAACTAATACAATTATTTGACAGTGTCATTTTGTGATTCCCTGGGATACCATTTGCCCATATTTGTGTGACGACTGCTATGAGGGCTACGCACAATATTGATTATTGAAGATACTTGTGACCTTGGAATAAATGTTTGTCAATGCAGTTTTGTACTGTTGTCGACCGAATGTTTACACTAGTGACATCACATGTTTGTAAATATCAGTAACACAAATCAGTGTTAAGCTGTAGTTATTCTGTTTCATGGAAAAATGTGTAAGATAGATTTTCTTTCAAGCGGCAAAGTTAACAATAGTTGGAAGAATGCTGACAAAACTGTTGCTCAGTGGTCAGACGCTAGACTTTTCAGTCATGTGTTAGTCTGTTTCTTGCACAGCACCTGTGATTGCCTGCTTTTTACTCTCTCTGCGGATAGTTGCTGTTTGACTGCGAAAAACGTAGGAGATATTTTTTTAACCTGAATTGTGAGCATCAAGATAATACTTTATTTACACACATCCATTCGAAAGTATGAGTGCTTTGGTAGCACAGTGTTCAGTTTTCAGACTTCTCAATTGTCTCAGTAAGATTAACACATGATACATTGAATAATCTCGGGAGTTTCTCAACAGCTGCAGTATTTCCTTCGGAATAGGCCTACTGAGGCTAGACACACTGACTGTGGATCTCGTGGCGAGTCTGTATTCGTGACAGCTACACCCTGATGTGAAAGGAACTTATATATATTAGTTTTATGGCCAGTATTTCACATTTTATCAAGTAAATGTGGGAAATATTTCATGCTGCTATTGTGGAGAAATGTTTTTGCTGCAGGTAGTAGTTAAATAAATTCTGGCCATTCACAAGTTCACCAGCATCAAATTGGGACTGCAAGTGTGCCATTTTGAGAGGTTTGATCCTTATGCAGGGTCAAACGTTTCGAAGATAGGTTGATAACAACGCTAGTAGTCTTCGGATGAAGATACAGAGAAGTCTGTTTTCCTTTACTACTTCATTGCAGTGGGAGTATTTTATCACAGCCCACCCAACTGGCCTCAACCAGCTTAAAGCACTAACACCTTTATTTAACACTTCCTGCATCCCTCCAATTCAAGGAGGTCGCCCCACTTGTGCTCTTTCCCCTCCACTCAGGTTGTTGTGATAACTTTCCATAATTCCTCACCTCATATCTGGCATGAGCTTCCTTTCCCCACATTGTTTCTCACTGAATTCAACATCAAGTCATGGACCAAGTTTAATCATGAACAGTCACAGAACACTGTGGTTGTTCTGTCACTATTTGTAGTTAAATTTGAGTTTATTATATGTATATGTATGCTCTTGACATTGTGTATATGCTATTTTGTAAATACTACTTTGTCTGTCTGGATGACTTCAATTAAATAAAAAGCGAGTCTTGCAACTTTGGGTGTATCTATTTCGAACCCCTTAAAAAGTGTTGAATGACTGTAATGCAACACTTATTGTTGAATCTGGCACACCATGCAAATTATCTAAGCTTCTATGATGCAAGATGTTCTCTCTGACCTGTTGGGTAAATCACCACCCTGAGGGAGGAGGACAAGGACATACCTCTCCTACAGGGACTTCTGTATTGTAGCAGAACTTAAATGGATACCAGTCGTATTTGAAAGAATTGCAGCTCCTGGCTGAGGAGAGACCATTCTGCATCTGTTTACAAGAAACTCATTTTAAAGTTACTGACACACCTTAGTTATGTGTCTTTCATTGCTACAGGAAGGACGGTATTACTGGAGATGGGGCTAGTGGTGGAGTGGCTGTTTTTGTTGATGGCAGATGGCATTCTTCTCCTGTCACTCTTACACTGATGATGTTGAAATGGAAGTTCTTAAACCATTTAAGGTCATAGTGTGTTCTTTATATCTTCCATTTCCTGATCAATTGCATGCGGGTGAACTGACCGAGCTTTTCTGGGCACTCCCATGGTCATTCCTCCTCATGGATGACCTAATGCACACAATGAGCTGTAGGGCTCGTCTACCACTTGCTTCAGAAGAATGATGGTTCAAGTCCACTTCTGGCTATCCAGATTTAGGTTTTCAGTGATTTCCCTAAATTGCTCCAGGCAAATGCTTGGATGGTTTGTTTGAAGGGGCAAGGCTGATTTTTTTCCCCATGTTAGAAACTTTCTAAGCTTGTGCTCCATCTTTAATGATCTCGATGCCAACAAGTTGTTAAACCCTAATCTTGCTTCCTTTCGCCATATTGTATGTATTTTTCAATATGGGACATTCACGATATTAGGCAGATATACCAGTTCCTTTGGCTCTTCAGTGTATATGGCATTACGTCCCCTAGAATTGATTCAGAGCCATCAAAGTACAAGGTTTCTTGTCTGTTCTCACCTGCTCAGTGTATCACAAGTGGCCCACCATATATACTCAGTAACTAGTTGATACTGCTCATCCATGATACCTTACAGCATCTCAAACACCAGGGTAAGGATGGGGTCTTTAACTGAATACGTGAAAGCTTCAGGATATATAGGGAAACGACATAGCCAACAAAGCAGCCTAAGAAGCATAGAAGGATGTTGCGATGGTGGCCTGTATTGATGTGCTGTCACCGTGCCCACTGCCATTCATTACCTGACAAAATAATCATGCGTCGCTGTGAGACTGAATGGCCGGAAGTGGCGAACAACAAACTATAGTCACTCAGATTGACTTCACAGGCATGGCGTACTTAAGTCAGACACATTGATGTAAGATGGTGCTGCTTACCAGGCCGTACTGAGGATGGAGACCTTTAACACACAGTTTCCTCTTCTGGCAGGAGGATCAACCATTCTGTGAAATCTGTGGTCAGGTTCAGCATATTTTGGCAACATGCGCTTTATATAAGGACATCAGGACAGTCCCTGGTTTGGTGGAGATCTGCCCACGCCAACGCACCAGAACTGCCAGGCCTCATTCCGTAAGTTGTGGGGAGGGAATACGGACTTTAATGCGTTATAAACAATTCTGTTTGTGTCCCCCTGGAGAATGGCTTGCTGATTGTAAGCATGCTGATGACCATGCTGTTGAGCATGTCACATCCAAAATCATGATCGTCTTCTCTTTCTTCTTATGGATAGGTGCTGCTTCTTACAGTAGTGATTCCAGAGTGCCTTTAAAAATACGAAGGCACTCAACGTGGGCAATTGTTGTCTGTCTTGGCAATTTCAATTTGACACTGACTGGTGGTGTTATTTCAGTTGCTTTGTGCGGCCCATTGTACTGCATCATGAACTTCTTTATCTTACACTTCAGGGTATACAGGCTTGTTGACATCACCCATTGACTTACTCAGTATTCCAGTAATTTACCATTACACTATCACATTCTCTCATAATGTTCAAGGGCCTTGGTGCTCGCCTTTTGCGTCCAGTTCCACATGTCCTTCAACAGGGTTGTGACAGGTTCTGGAAATCGGGGAATATCAGGGAATTTCAAACACTTCAGGGAAATTTGAAAAAGTGCTGGAAAAAATATTGTTTTTGCGTCAGTAGATGAAATAGTTTGTTTACTGAGGTGAGGTGTGATGCACCATCACTGGCTAGGTGCAGCTGAGTACGTGTGCCACCCCCGTACTCCCTCATTACTACTGCTTCTCCCCTCAGCTTGCAGTCAGTGCTGCCACCACTGCTTGCCACTAGCCTAGCAGCTGCTGACAGAAGTGCAACCCTTCCACAAATTGCTGCAGGTTCCAGTGCTGGGCCATCAACAAGTGCAGCATGCGAACCGTTCAATGAAACATCATCAATATGGCTTTTGGAGCCGAAGGCCCACTCGTATACCCTCGACGACTGCATAACACAAAGCTTTACGCCTCGCCTGGGCCCGTCAACACCGACATTGGAGGTGTGAGAACTGGTTTATTTGGATCTGATGCTTGGAGACTGTAGATGCAGTGGCCGGAGGCGGCGGTCGTATGTGCACGAGTTGTGTCAGAGTGATTGTGTAAATGTATGTGTGCACTGGTTTTCGGAAAGAAGTTATGTCTCAAAATTTAGTTGTTAGAGTGCGATTGTCTTCTCTATGTGCCTGTCTGCGGGTCAGCAATCGTCTTTACAGTGAATTGCTACCTATCCTTATTATTATTGTCATTATTCAGTTTCTCCCTGCGTATTTGTTGCTCGAACAGTCCACAGGTGTACTGCCGGTTCATAGTGTCCAACGGGCGCAATATTTCGGTGATCAGACATGTCGCCAACGTCAGGTGCGCTGACGAACTGAGCTCCTGAGGGCTGGCGGCCGATTCAAATCCCCTCCCCCGCGGGCCGCTCTCTTCGCCGTCCGCGCACGCGGACGTGGATATGTCGTCGGAATCTGTTGCAGCGTCGATGTGCTTGCTACGTCCACCCTGGTCGCCAGTTCGTACTTCTTGCTGAAAGTGGGAAGACTTATATCGGACAGACAGTACGCACCATCGAAGATCGTTGCCGAGAACATCAAAGGCACACTTGACAGAACTATACAAATAAGTCAGCGGTAACAGAGCACTGTTTGTCCCAGAAATACGAGATGGATTATGAGCGTACCAAGATCCTGGCTCAGACCTCTAAATATTTGGACAGCGTTATAAGGGAGACTATCGAAATTCGCACCAGGGAAGATCTTATCAACCGAGATTGCGGCTACAATCTCAGCAAGGCTTGGTACGCGGCATTGAATGTAATTAAGAAGACTCTCAGCAAGAAGTACGAACTGGCGACCAGGGCGGACGTAGCAAGCACATCAACGCTACGACAGATTCCGACGACAGATCCACGTCCGCGGGTGTGGACGGCGAAGAGAGTGGCCTGTGGGTGGAGGGGATTTAAATCGGCCGCCTGCACTCAGGAGCTCAGTTCGTCAGCGCACCTGACGATGGTGACATGTCTGATCGCCGAGATATTGTGCCCGTTGGACACTATGAACCGGCAGTATACCCGTGGACTGTTTGAACTCATTATTATTGATTGTAGAGTATGAACAAGATTCTCAGAGACTGTTGACACAGTAGCTGGAGACAGTGGTCATATGTGCTTGAGTTGTGTCTGAATGATTGTGTGTGCTCTAATCTTCTGACAAAGGCTAGGGCCAAAAATTTAGTTGTGAGAGTGTTATTTTTTTCTGTGTGCCTGTCTGCGGCTCAGTGATCATCTTTACAGTGAGTTGCTACCTATCCTCATTTGTATTGGTTTTCAGAGTATTCACCCACGTTATCTGTTGCATGGATTAATCACTGTGGTCTAATGTCAGTGGCTCATGAATAGCTGGCCACACAAGTGGATTTCCATGATAGGCCAAAACCACAGGCCGTTTCTGTGGGTATCTGTAATGAATCGGGCCTGCTGATTTGAAGCCACTCAGTTACCACTAATGTGCAGGCCCTGCCCATCAGATCTGGTCTCACTGATCTGCCCACAGGCTGGGTCTGTTTGTGTGTGGTGTAATGCAGTGGATTTTCATGGTTTATCCGTGGACCCACGACTTTGATGCTCCTCAGCAGACCAGAGTCCATGGGTGATAGATTTCAGGAATTGTGACTGTCTCACTGCAAGTACATTGTACAGCGTGGCTTTTTATAGAGATTTTGTGTGTTCTAGTACTTTTTGGCACTTAAAAAGTAGTTTGTATGTTAGAAAGTATAGATGATAAGAAAAAGAAAATTTTGTCTGTCATTAGAGGTTTGTACACTATGTACTCATACATTTCTTGGAAGAAAAATCATAAAATAATATATATAACACAGGGGGAATAACCAACAATAACGAACATAGCAGAACCAACATTTATTGGCGGTCACCTACAGTGTTGGTTTACACAATTCTTCCCCTCCTTATTCACTTCTTTCAAGGGGCCTACTCTTTTCTGAGGTTATTTCTGAAATCAGTGAATGTATTTTAAATCTGTCTTGCAACTCCAATGAAATCCATATTTTTGTCACCAAATGTGTTTCGTTTTATTGAAACAAGGTAACGTCAGTGGTCTTAATGAAACACATATATCATTTGGCTTGCTTTCTTCATCTTAAAGTAGTTCATGACAAAAGATGTTGATGTTAGTACTTAAGATTTTTGGTCACATTATAGGAAATGCCATCTGCGTGCAAGTTCTTTTTTTATATATTTCCTCATTTGCACTATTGCTTCTTGTGCTGTAGTTGCAAAGACAGATTGTCAACTTATGTCTTAAGTTGCCCTTGAAATCTCAAAATTGGTCAGGGAAAAATGGTAAAACTTGTCTGGAACTCAGGGAAATATCAGGGAATTTCACTTGGGGAAACTTGCGGCAACCCTGTTCAATGTTATAGCAAAGTTCTCTACCGATTCCTTGTCCCGTTCAATTTTTGGTTTTACTACATCCTACCATACACACCACCTTCTATGGTGAAAGTCCAGTGTTATCATAATTTTTGAAGTGTGTGCTGCTGCCACATATTGTGAGTAAACATCCAAGTCATTGTGGGGGCTATTGACATAATAGCTCAGTATCTTACTGGTCATTCAATGACCACCTTCCATCCTTCTGTCAGCTTGGGGTGTTATGGGCTAGTTCTTAGTTTATGAGTGTATAACGAGTGATATGGTTGCTTCATCAGCTCTGACATGAAATTGGCACCATGGTCTGAGATCACTGTCTCAGGGACACCAAACTACAGTCAATTATTTACCGTGGCATGCACTACTATGTTTGCTCATTTGTTTGGAATACTAATTGTTGCAACATATTACGAGAAATGATTTATAATTGTCATAACCCGCCAGGGGGCTCATGGTTCTTTTGTGAGTTCATGTGTGGTGCACGCAGGACCCGAGCTATTGCTGTCCATTATTCCTTCCCTGGCTGCATTTCTTTCACCCTGCTCCTACCCCCCTATACTTGCTCCTTCCCTGTTGCCCCCTCCTTTCCCCTCTCTCTGTGTGCTGATTTATATCGGTCTGGCTACCCATCTGGTTCCCATATTGATTGCAATTTTGTTCCTTCTGCCTGTTCTCTTCCATCCTTTTTGGCTTGAGGTTTGACCTCCACTTCTAAATTTTCCATTTTTAGTGTCAGCTATTTGGGGAAGAACTCCCTCCCCAGCATCTATGACGTGAATCACTCTCCCCTCTTCCTCCCCTCTGTAGCCCCCGTCCAACCTGCTGGGTCACCAGCATATGTAGCCAGTCCGTATGGTGAGGCTGTTATCTACCCATTTGCCGAAGCCCTGTGACGACACAGGAATCACACTACTAATACCTGAGCTGTTCCCTCCCCATGTAGGCTAGGGAGTAGTTGCTGGTCTTCCTGGAGCCTAGGAAGCCCTTGTTGTGGCTGGGTGACTCTTACGGGGAGAGCCCCTGATCGAAGTAGTTGGTATCAGGGTGGATGCTTGGTGCATGAAGCATATCAAGCTGCAAAAATCTGGCCATTCTCCAATGACAGTCTCTTCGAATGGTGAAGGATCACCGAATGCTGCACGAAACACTTTCCACGCTACCTCATCTGTACTATGGCAGACATGGACACATTCACATTTTTGTGAAGAATATCAAGGACAAGTTTGGCGAAGCGGAGTCTCTCAGTAAGATGCTGTCGGGCTCCCTGTTGATCAAAGCTTCTTCTGCTGCCCAGTCTGCAGCTCTTCATGCTTGTGATCATCTTGGCAATGTCGAAGTGTCTGTTACCCCTCACCGATCTCTGAATATGGTCCATGGAGTGATTTTTCATAGGGACACCATCCCTCAAACTGATGAGGAACTCTGGGCTAATCTGGAGCGATGCGGTGTTCATTTTGTTCAACATGTGCAGAAGGTTCGCAAAGACAACTGCACTGATACTAGCACCTTCATTCTGGCTTTTGAGGGGGATATCCTCCCAGAGAAAGTCAAGGTTATGTGCTGCAGATGTGACGTGAAGGTATACGTCCCGCCACCCATGAGGTGCTTGTGTTTTGTTGCATATGTCTTCCCGCTGCACAGTGGCACAGTGGACCAACTGTGTGGTGACTGGACAACGACACCATGTAGGAAGCCCCTGTGTTCTGCCACCTGTGTGTGTCAATTGTAATGACCTCCACTCCCCTCGCTCACCAGATTGTCCAACTTTCTAGAGAGAAAAGAGGATCCAAGAGTATAAGTCCCTGGATTGCCTGTCTTATGCTGCTCGCCAAAAATATGAGAGACTCCATCCAGTGTCACTTTCTTCCACTTTTGCTTCTGTTACATCTTTCACCCTCCTACCTCTTCCTTACTCCAGCCCCATCCCCCTCCCCCTCCCCTGCAGTTCCCACAACCTCCCCTCCAGGAGCTGCTCCGCCTCCCTGGCCAAAGAAGTGCCCCCTCCCCTTCCTCAGCACCTGCAAGTGGTGGGGCTTCCCCCCAGGGCCCCTGTCCCTGACATGTCTCAGGCCGGAAGCCTAATACCACAAATCAGCCACGAGACGCACCATCTGTGCGCCCCAAAGGTCACCCACTCGTTTTCGGTTCCAGATCTTGCAGATGCCTGTACTCCCTCTGTGTCGTGTCCTGACCTACTCCTCCTCCACGAAAGAAGAAGAAACTTATGCCCCAGAACAAGGCCCCTCCAGTGCCCCCAGAGGTGCCATCTCCTCCCCTTGCAACCTGAGTCTGACATTTATGTATATTACCTCATCCTTGTTGGTGATGACCACTGGCTGAGTGACATGACCTCCTCTCGGCTTCTTCATATCTAACCTGGACAATCATCCTGTGGAATTGCTGTGGGTACTTTCGTCACCTACCAGAAATACAGTGTCTTGTTTCTTCCTATTGCGCATTCTGCCTTGCTCTTCAAGAAACGCAATCACTGTTTATGTATGTCTGCTGTGCACTTCGACAGTTCTCTCTGGAATTACATTGATGAGGTTGTGCAAGGCATCTCTGCCCCCATTCTTCATGCTGTTGGCACTGCTGTCCCCCTATCCACAGGTCCCACTCATCATCGACTTGTACCGTGGTGGACCAAGGAGGTAGCAGTTGCTGTACAGGATCGCTGACGGGTACTGCAGTGATTTAAATGACACCCTTCGCAGACCAACCTCTTTGCTTTTAAGTGTCTCCATGCTAAGCCTCATTACCTTATTAAGCAGAGTAAAAAGGAATGCTGGGACTACTATGTTTCATCTGTGAGGACGTATGCCTCTTCATCACAGTGTTGGTCCAAGTTCTGTAGCCTTCTGGACTGCCAACAGCAGTCAACTGTCGAGGGTGTTAAACTCCAAGGTGCTCTGTGCACTGATCTGTTGGTCCTTGCAGAACACCTCGTGAGACACTTTGCAATAGCATTGACGTCCTCTTCCTATCCTGCTATGTTTCTCTAGCAGAAACGCTGAGTTGAATAGATCCCCCTCTCCCCATCTGTTTCAATCCACACTGTGCTGAACCCTGTAAGTAAGCCTTCTCTGAAAGGGAATTCTTGCAGGCTCTTACCTCTACACCAGGTGATCCAAGACTTGGACATTACCCAGAGGCAACATCTCCTCCGTGTCTTCCACCACATTTGGCTCACAGGTGCTTTCCCATCACAGTGGCAAGACAGTATAGTTATCCCTGTCCTTAAGGCTGAGAAGAACCCAAAGTCTCTTGACAGCTATTGCCCATTTAGCCTGATGAACGTACTTTGTAAACTGCTTGAGAGGATGGTTAGCTTCAGATTACGTTGGGTACTCAAATCTTGGGGCCGTTTATCCCTGTACCATTGTGGCTTCCTTGGAGGACGATCTCCAACTGAACATTTACTCAGATTGGAAACAGCAATCCAACAGGCTTTTATTAACCACCGGCATCTTGTTGTGGTCTTCTTTGACCTACGTAGGGCGTATGGCACGGCTTGTTGCCATCACATTTTACTTACCCTCCACGACTGGGGCTACCGTGGCCCACTTCTGATTTTTTGTTCGCGGGTTTTTATCTCACTGGTTCTTCCGGGTTCGAGTTGGCACTCCACCCAGCACTCCTCGGATTCAGGAGAACGGTATCAACAGGGTTCTGCGTTAAGTGTCACACTCTTCCTCATAGCCATCAATGGACTAGTAACCTGTGTTGGGCTTGCGATTACCCCAACGTTGTACGTCAACGATTTTGGCATCTGGTGCAGCTGCCACTCGGTATTATCTGTTGAGCACCAGACCCAAGGTGCCATCTGACAGGTCTCTGCGTGGGCTATCTCCTGTGGCTTCCAGTTTTTTCCCCTCCAAAATGCGGGTTATGCATTTTTGTTGTCGACACACACTACACCTCAATCCAGACCCTTATTTAGGCTACCAGCTCCTCAATGTTGTAGCACAGTTCTGTTTCTTGAGCTTTATTTTTTATAAAAAGCTTACGTGGCTGCCCCATATTCGCTACCTAAAGACTACACGCATGCCGAAGCTTAATGCTGTCCACCTACTGGCCCACACGTTTTGCCACTCGTCTCCATCTTTACCGTGCTCTGGTCTTGCCCAGACTAGATTATGGTTGTCAGGTTTATGGCTCAGTGGCTCCTTCCACTCTGACAATATTTGACCCTGTTCACCATTGTGAGGTACATCTGGCTGTTGGTGCCTTTCGCACTAGTCCTGTTTACCGTCACCTCGCATAAGTTGGGATTCCCTCTCTACAAATGTGATGGGTCAAATTCCTGGTTTCTTACACAGTCACCATTCGCCGATTCCCAGACTTTCCTGTGTACCCTGTCATTTTTGCAAATGAGGGATGTCTCCCTCCTGACGACTACCCACAGGTAAGATTGCTGGTTGGAATGTGACTCACTACTCCCTGCCGGGACCTCTATCTCCACTCACTGGAATGCGCCCCGCGTATTTCCTGCCACACCCCTCCTTGGACAGTGCCCAGACCATGGATTAGGACAGACCTATTCCAGGGTTCTAAGATCTCTGTCCCCCTTATGGCTTCCTGTCGTCTTGTACGTGCTGTCCTTGCAGAGTTCCAGGGTGCCACCATCTTCTAAACTGATGGTTCTAAGGCAATAGAGAGCAGGATACACTTTCACATCTGCTACTGGCTTAGAACACCATTTATTGCTGGGATCATATAATGTGTTTACAGCAGAGCTCCTAGCCATTCACAGAGCCCTCCATTTTGTTTCTCAGGCCTCCATCCACAGTGTTTTAATTTGTACCTTTTGACACTGTACCACACAAGCAGCTTGTAGTGAAATTGCATGCTTATGGAATATTGTCTCAGTTATATGACTGAATTCGTGATTTCCTGTCAGAGAGGTCACAGTTTGTAGTAACTGACGGAAAGTCATTGAGTAAAACAGAAGTAATATCTGGCATTCTCCTGGGTAGTGTTATAGGCCCTTTGCTGTTCCTTATCCAATTTGGGGAGACAATCTGAGCAGCCCTCTTAGGGAGCAGCCCTCTTAGGTTGTTTGCAGATGACGCTGTCGTTTATCAGCTAGTAAACTCATTAGAAGATCAAAAGAAATTGCAAAACGATTTAGAAAAGATGTCTGTATGATGCGAAAATCGGCAATTGTCCCTAAATAACGAAAAGTGTAAGGTCATCCAAGTGAATGTTAAAACGAATCGGTTAAACTTCAGCTATATGATAAATCAGTCAACTCTAAAGGCCGTAAATTCAACTAAATACCTAGGAATTACAATTAAGAACTACTTAAAATGGAAGGAACACGTAGCAAATGTTGTGGGGAAGATAAACCAAAGACACCGTGGTTTTGGCAGGACACTTAGAAAATGTAACAGATCTACTAAGGAGACTGCCTACACTACGCTAGTCCGTCCTCTTTTTAGAATAGTGCTGTGCGGTGTGGATCCTTACCAGATAGGATTGACAGAGTACATTGAAAAGGTTCAAAGAAGGGCAGCAAGTTTTGTATTATCATGAAATAGGGGAGAGAGTGTACTGAAATGGTACAGGATTTGGGGGGGCATCATTAAAGCAAAGGCGTTTTTAGTAGCAGCGAAATCTTCTCACAAAATTCCAATCACCAATTTTCTCTTCCGAATGTGAAAATATTTTGTTAACACCAATCTGCACAGGGAGAAACGACCACCATGATAAAATAATGGAAATCAGAGCTCGTACGGAAAGATATAGGTGTTTGTTCTTTCCGTGCTCTATACGAGATTGGAACAATAGAGAATTGTGAAAGTGGTATGATGAACCCTCTGCCAGGCACTTAAATGTGATTTGCAGAGTATCCATGTAGATGTAGATGTAGATGTACCAACTCAATTAGCAGCCTACAGACTATTGACTGATGCTACTCTCATCACCCTTTGGTCTCTGCTATCCATGACCACCTCTCTGCCCTTGGCAGTGCCACCTGCTCAGTTGTCTGTCTCTGGGTCCTAAGTCATGTGGGCATCCCAGGGAATGAACTGGATGATTGTTTGGCTAGAGAAGCAGATCTGTATTACCCACTCTCTTTCATGATTCCAGCTGCGGATATGCAGATGTATGTCAAAGCTTTCTTTGCCCAAAAGTGGAATGACATCTGGTGTGCTACTGCTCACAGTAATGAACTCCACATAATCAAGGAGTCTGTTGTGGTTTGGTGCTCTTCCCTCTGTTCCTCTTGGAAGGAGTCCACTGTCTTATGCTGTCTACGCATTGGTCATACCAGGCTCACTCATTGTTTCTCTTGCATAATGAACCACCCCTAAAATGTTGTTGTGGAGCCAGACTGACGGTATCCCATATATTGGTGGAATGTCCCCATCTTTTAGCCCTTCGTACAAAGTATAGTCTCTCAGATTCCTTAAATTTCGTATTGGCAGATGATTTGCAGGTGATAGAACTGGGCCTCGGTTTCAGCCGTGAAAGTGGTTTTTATTTTCAGATGTAAGGTTTTGCTTTACTCCTGGAGCAGGGGCAGGGTGGTTGTGGTTGGGGCCTCTCTTCACATTTTCTCGGTCTGGGATCCACGACTACTCCCCCTAGCAAATGCCGCTCTTTTATCCCTCTATTTTCCCAGTTTTTAGATTTGGGCTACTCTTTTATACCTTCTACAGTGTGTTTTTTAACTTCCCCCTTTTATAGTTTGACTCCTCTCCACTTTTAGTGGACCTTCTCCATTCCATGTGTAACTTTGGCTTTGTGGGACTGATGACTTCACTGTATAGTCCCATACTCCCTCAATCATTCAGTCATAATTATCATAACGTAGTAGTGCCCCCCCCCCCCCCCCCCCCGAACCATGGACATCAGCATTGGTGGGGAGACTTGCGTGCCTCAGCAATACAGATAGCCATACCATAGGTGCAACCACAACAGAGGGGTATCTGTTGAGAGGCCAGACAAACATGTGGTTCCTGAAGATGGGCAGCAGCCTTTTTGGTAGTTGCTGGGGAAACAGTATGGATGATTGACTGATCTGGCCTTGTAACATTAACCAAAATGGCCTTGCTGTGCTGGTACTGCACACTGCTGAAAGCAAGGGGGAAACTGCAGCCATAATTTTTCCCGAGAGCATGCAGCTTTACTGTGTGGTTAAATGATGATGGCATTCTCTTGGGTAAAATATTCGGGAGGTAATATAGTTCCCCCATTTGGATCTCTGGGCAGGGACTACTCAGGAGGATGTCGTAATCAGGAGAAAGAAAACTGGCGTTCTACAGATCGGAGCATGGAATGTCAGATTAGATTAGATTAGATTAATACTAGTTCCATGGATCATGAATACGACATTTCGTAATGATGTGGAACGAGTCAAATTTTCCAATACATGACATAATTAAGTTAATTTAACAACATAATTAAGTTAATATAACATCTTTTTTTTTGTGAATCGGACAGATAGGTTAGGTTAGGTTAGCCTTGATCGGACATGTATGTTGGAAAATTTAAAAAGGGAAATGGATAGGTTAAAGTTAGTTATAGTGGGAATTGATGAAGTTTGGTGGCAGGAGGAACAAGACTTCTGGTCAGGTGAATACACTGTTATAAATACAAGATAAAATAGGGTTAAAGCTGCAGTAGGTTTAACAATGAATAACAAAATAGGAGTGTGGGTAAACTAGTACGAACAGCATAGTAAATGCATTATTGTGGCCAAGATAGACACAAAGCCCACACCTACCACAGTAGTACAAGTTTATATGCCATCTAGCTCGGCAGATGACGAAGGATTGATGAAATGTATTATGAGATACAAGAAATTATTCAGATAGTGAAAGGAGAGGAAAATTAAATAGTCATGGGGGACTGGAATACAATAGTAGAAAAGGAAGAGAAGGAAAAGTAGTAGGTGAATATGGAATGGGGGTAAAGATTGCAAAAGGAAGTTGCCTGGTAGAATTTTGCACAGTTGTTGTTGTTGTGGTCTTCAGTCTTGAGACTGGTTTTGCACAGAGCTTAACTTAATCATAGCTAACACTTGGTTCAAGAATCATGAAAGAAGGTTGTATATTTGGAAGATACCTGGAGACACTGGAAGGTTTCAGATAGATTATATAATGGTAAGACAGGGCTTTAATAACCAGGTTTTAAATTGTAAGGCATTTCCAGGGGCAGATGTGGACTCTGACCACAATCTATTGGTTATGAACTGTAGATTAAAACTGAAGAAACTGCAGAGAGGTGGGAATTTAAGGAGATGGGACCAGGATAAACTTAAAGAACCAGAGGTTGCAGAGAGTTTCAGAGGGAGCATTAGGGAACGATTGACAAGAACAGGGGAAAGGAGTACAGTAGAAGAAGAATGGGTAGCTTTGAGAGATGAAATGGTGAAGGTGGCTGAGGATCAAGTAGGTAAAAAGATGAGGGCTAGTAGCAATCCTTGGATAACAGAAGAGATATTGAATTTAATTGATGAATGGAGAAATGTAAAAGTGCAGTAAATGAAGGGGGCAAAAAGGAATACAAAAGTCTCAAAAATGAGATCAACAGGAAGTGCATAGTGGCTAAGCAGGGATGGCTAAAGGACAAATGTAGGGATGTAGAGGCATATATCATTAGGGGTAATATATTTACTGACTACAGGAAAATTAAAGAGACCTTTCGAGAAAAGAGAACCACTTGTATGAATATCAAGAGCTCAGATGGGAAACCAGTTCTAAGCAAAGAAGGGAAGGCAGTAAGGTGGAAGGAGTACATAGAAGGTCTGTACAAGGCTGTTGTACTTGATGGCAATGTTATAGAAATGGAAGGGGATGTAGGTGAAGATGAAATGGGAGATATGATACTGCGTGAAGAGTTTGACAGAGCACTGAAAGACCTAAGTCGAAACAAGGCCCCGGGAGTAGACAACATTTCATTAGAACTACTGATAGCCTTGGGAGAGCCAGCCCTGACAAAACTCTACCATCTGGTGAGCAAAATGTATGAGACAGGCGAAATACCCTCAGACTTCAAGAAGAATATAATAATTCCAATCCCAAAGGAAGCAGGTGTTGACTGATGTGAAAATTACCGAACTATCAATTTAATAAGTCACAGCTGCAAAATACTGACTCGAATTCTGTACAGATGAATGGAAAAACTTGTAGAAGCCGACCTCGGGGAAGATCAGTTTGGATTCCGTAGAAATATGGGAACACGTGAGGCAATACTGACCCTACGACTTATCTTAGAAGCTAGATTAAGAAAAGGCATACCTACGTTTCTAGCATTTGTAGACTTGGAAAAAGCTTTTGACAATGTTGACTGGAATACTCTCTTTCAAATTCTGAAGGTGGCAGGGGTAAAACACAAGGAGCGAAAGGCTATTTACAATTTGTACAGAAACCAGATGGCAGTTATAAGAGTCGAGGGGCATGAAAGGGAAGGGAGTGAGACAGGATTGTAGCCTATCCCCGATGTCTGTATACTGAGCAAGCAGTAAAGGAAACAAAAGAAAAATTAGAAGTAGGAATTAAAATCCAGGGAGAAAAAATAAAAACTTTTGACGTTTGCCGATGACTTTGTAATTCTGTCAGAGACAGCAAAGGATCTGGAAGAGCAGTTGAACAAAATGGACAGTGTCTTGAAAGGAGGATATAAGATGAGCATTGACAAAATAAAACAAGGATAGTGGAATGTAGTCGAATTAAATCGGGTGATGCTGAGGGAATTAGATTAAAGTAGTAAAGGAGTTTTGCTATTTAGGGAGCAAAATAACTGATGATGGTCGAAATAAAGAGGATATAAAACATAGACTGGTAATGGCAAGGAAAGCGTTTCTGAAGAAGTGAAATTTGTTAACATCAAGTGTAGATTTGTGTGTCAGGATGTCTTTTCTGAAAGTATTTGTATGGAGTGTAGCCATGTATGGAAGTGAAACATGGGCGATAAATAGAGAATAGAAGCTTTCGAAATGGGGTGCTACAGAAGAATGCTGAAGATTAGATGGGTAGATCACATAACTAATGAGGAGGTACTGAGTAGAATTGGGGAGAAGAGAAATTTGTGGCACAACTTGACTAGAAGAAGGGATCAGTTGGTAGGACATGTTCTGAGGCATCAAGGGATTTCCATTTTAGTATTGGAGGGCAGTGTGGAGGGAGACCAAGAGGTGAATACACTAAGCAAATTCAGAGGGATGTAGGTTGCAGTAGGTACTTGGAGATGAAGAAGCTTGCACAGGGTAGAGTATCATGGAGAGCTGCATCAAACCAGTGTCTGAACTGAAGACAATGACAGCAACAACAACATAATGGTTTCCTGATAGTGCCAGGCCAAAGGTCCTAAAATATCCATGCCACTTATCTCAAAGGCTTTGGTTGCCTCTGACAACTTGTGTAGTGGCACTTGCTGATGACTTAAACCTGCGTGTTGCACACATGTTTCACAATTTCTTACATACTGATCCACGTCTTGTTTCTGTGTCCTCCACCAATAACATCCAGCTACCCTCCAGTCTGTTGTCAACACCCTCCACACCCAGACAAAATTTGGATCATGTTCTTCCAGTAGCTCTTCCTGCAGCACAGTCGGCACTACTATGTGCGGCTCAAGCCTAGTTGTTCTACATAACCCATTGTGAACAGCGAACTGTGGCCATGTTGTGAATAACATGCAGTCTGTGTTGGAAGGTTGCACATACAGCCACTCAGCAGATCTACGATCCAGTGCCTGTATTATGCATGTGTTTCTGCAAAGCGCATCTGCATTACCGTGTTTTTTTAGCTGGTTTATGGATCACTTCAAAGTCAAACTTGCTGACTTTTAAAATCCATTGCATAAGTCTGTGTGATGGGACTTTTAAACCAAACAACCTTTCTGATTTTTCTCAGCCCTGTTCATTTGCCATTAACTATGAGCCACTTATACTTCTTGCCCTGTTCTTCTTGACTCTGAACACAACCTACTAAGGGGTTGTTAGCATCACACAATAAAATAAATTCCATTTTGTAATCTGGTAGGATCAACACAGATCTAGTTGTTAATGCCTCTTTCAGTTTTTCAAATGTGGCTTGACATTTTGCTGCCAATTGGAACTTCATACCCGTTCTCAGCAGACGTGTTAGTGTTCGTTCAATACCCACAAATCCTATCACAAATTTTCTATAGCAATTACAGCTAATCCTAAAAATGACTGTAATTCTTTACGTGTCTACGGTGCTATGAAACTTTGCACTAGGTATGTCAATCTGGGATCCGTTTTTGCACCGTCCTGGCTAATCATTTGTTGTAAGTATTCACTTCCTGTAAAGCAAAAGGAAACTTCTTATTGCTTAGAATGAGACATTTGGAACTTAATATCTTAAAAACTCCTTTTAACCATTGCACATGTTCCTTCATATCCTTTGAAAATATGATATCTTTAAGGTACACCATGCATTGTCACAGCTTCAAACCCCATAACAATCCATTCAGCAACTGTCGAAATGTGATGTGCATTTTTTAAACAAACAGCATTCATCGTTACTGTTGATGACCTCAAGAAACTATAAATGCAGTCTTTGGTCCTCTGGCATTACATCCAGTTGCTGCTATTTGCATGTATTGTAGAGAAGTATTTATACTGTCCCATGTTATCCATTGCTTCCTTGATATTCGGTAGTGGATAAGCATCTGTAATTGGTCGGCTATTGAAGTAGTGATAATCACAACAGAATCTATGTTTGTTTGTACAGTGTGATGAATTTTTGGGCAGTGTAATGACCGGTGCTCCCCGATCACAAAAACTGACAACGATTGGGCGAGCGGTTTGCTGACCACATGCCCCTCTGTATCTTCATCCAGCGATGTCAAGGGCTGAGGATGACACAGCGGTCAGTCGGTACAGTTGGCCCTTCAAGATCTTTTGCTGGTTAATATACTCTTCCATTATCAGTTGCAAATGACGGGGCTGTCTCAGTGGCGGTTGCTATGTAAGAACATGTGAGCACCCAACTTTTGACACATTGCAGATTTATTGGTTATTTTTCTTTGAATACTGTTAAACGTAACATAGATGCAGTAATCTGAAATACACAGCACTAAATCTACCACACTATACTACATTGCTACTCCAGTAGACTCTGCGCAACTTGAAACTTGATATCAGGGTCACGAGCACATCTTCAGTTGTGCACATTTTGAGCTTTTGTGCATGTGCAACTGGCATGACATAACTGCCTTATGGGTCAGATATGTACTGATTTGATGAACAACGTGCGTAGCTCTTGGCATGCACAGCTAGTCCTTACCACTCAACTACACATTTACATCAGTGCCACCAGGTGGTAGCATATTGATACAGACTTTTATCCCAATTCATTTGGCATAAATCTCACTAGATGGTAGTACAAGCCTTAGATATGCCAATTCACTCACTGTATAGTAAAATTAGATCAGACGTCAGTATATGTTATAGAAAAGCCTGTCGTTGGTTGAGAAAGTGATGAAGTCAAACAACTGTTACTAAAAGTGAAATTTAACAAAAAAGTGTACAACAAGTGTGTTTGGGATCCTGTACATTTGTCTGAAAAAATAAAAAAAGCACAAAAACTCTGACTTACACAAAAAAAAAGCGAAACGGGGAATAGCGAAAGGTTACACATTATTTTATTCTTGCTCTAAACTGTACTTGGGATTCATTATAAGTTTTATCGTAGGCCATCTATTGTAAACTGTTCTTAAAAACATTTGTTCTCTAATTATTAATTATTCTCTGGTTTCCACTGAAGAGTATCAATATTGTAAGCACTATGCTTTATGCTAACTGTGCACCATGATCATAGTGAGGATTTGTTATTGGGTATACCGTTCTTTTCTCACTTTGGGCTTCACCAGAGAAGCTTGTTTCCCTCACAGGCTTTGCTGGTGAAGCACCTCCTATTGTATCCGACGTGGTGGACCTGCCCTCACAGGGGTTGAGTGGTGGATGATAATACATCTGCCTCGCTTGAGGCGTACGGACAATGTAGAGGCTGGTCGTGTGGCCTCGCCCATTTACCGTTTGAGTGGACAAGGGGTCACCCCTTCAGCAGGGTTCGAGCAGGTGTAAGAGGAGATGGGTTTACTAGTTATTGGGAGCTCCAATGTTAGGTGTGTTATGGAGTCCCTTGGGCGCATGGCATTCAGCGCCAGAATATCAGTGTGCACTCTGTATGTCTGCTGGAACCCCTCATCCGAGATGTGGAGGAGGCCTTGCCTGCTGTTATCGAACATGCAGGATGCAGTTGTCTGCCAGTTGTGGCTCATGTCGGACCAATGACACCTATTGCTTGGGTTCTAAAGCCAGCCTCAGTTCATCCAGGCAGCTGGCAGAGGTGGTGAAGGCTGCAGACCTCACACCTGGGGTGCTAGTAGAGCTCGCAGTTTGCAGCATTGTTTCCAGAGTCGGTCATGGCCCTTGGTTTGGAGCTGAGTGGAGAGCTCAACTGAAGGCTTAGTTGAGTCTGTGATGCTCTTGGCTTCAGGTTTCTGGATCTGCTTTATTGGGTGGGGAGTTGTAGGACCCCCTTGACCTGATAGGTCAGGGGTGCACTACACAAAGAAAACAGCTACTCAGGTAGCAGAGTACTTGTGAATTGCACGTGTTTTTTTTTTTGAGGCTGGGCAGTAGTTTGAGTTCCTCTGATGAACACTCACCAGACAACTTGCATTCAGAGTAAAGATCCTTCAAGTGTAAAAAAAAAAAAAAAAAAAAAAAAAAAAAAAAAAAAAAAAAATATATATATATATATATATATATATATATATATATATATATATCAGTAAATTGTATTCGTAACAAAGTTCCCAAATTTTCTGTCCTCCAGGAAACTTCTTGCACTCAGCTTATTCTTGGGACTGAGACCTGACTGAAACCAAAAGTGGAAGGCTTTTGAGGTATTCAGTGATTCATGGAACATATATCGAAAAGACAGATTAGACATCATAGGAGGGGGTGTGTTCATTGCAGTTGACAATAATATTGTCTCTGTTTAGGTCGAATTTCAGTTTGATAGTGAAGCTCACAATAACTACCACCATCATACATTAGCAAAAGAACCCAAGAAAATTGTGGTCATACATAAAATCGCTAAGTGTGTTGAAGTTACCTATCCAGTCACTCATTGGCCAGACTGATACAGCAGTAGAAGATAGCAGAAGTAAAGCAGAAGTTTTAAATTTTGCATTTAAGAAATCGTTCATGCAGTAATTGTATAAATATAACGTCGTCTGACCATCCCACAGAATCCTGTATGGAGGACATATTAATAAGCACCCCAGCGTAGAGAAACGACTGAAAGAGTTGAAAGCAAATAAGGCTCCATATTTTGTTGGCATGCCAGTCCAGTTTTACGAAGAGAACTGTACAGCATTGTCCACTTGCTTCGCTTGCATTTATTGTGAATCCATTGCTGAGCACAAAGTGCCAACTGACTGGAAAAAGCTCCAGGTGATGCCTTTATGTAAGAATGGTGAAAGAATCCTTGAACATATTAGCTGTTCGAATACAATAAATTTCCTTGAGGGCTTCTGTCCACAAATCAGCACAGTTTTAGAAAGCATCACTCGCATGATATCCTGTGAACTATGAATGAAGTGCAACAGGCAGATTCCATAGTCCCACATTTCGGTAAAGCATTTGACACAGTGCCACACTGCCAACTGTTAATGAAGATACAAGTGTACAGACTAGATTCCGAAATACATTAGTGGCTCAAAGACTTCCTTGATGGTCAGTGTTCGGCAGGGACAGATGTATCGTCAAGAGTGCCCCAGGGAAGTGTGATAAGACTCCTGTTATTTTCTGTACACAGAAATGATCTAACAAGCAGGGAGGGCAAAAAGCTGCAGTTGCTTGCTGAGGATGCTATTGTGTACGGAAAGGTGTCAAAATTGAGAGACCATAGTAGGATACAAGATGACTTAGACCAAATTTCTAGTCAGTGTGGTGAGTGCAAACTAACTCTAAATGTAGAAAAATGTAAGCTAACACAAAAGAGTTGGAAAAACAAACCCATAATGTTCAAATACAGCGTTGGTACTGTGATGCCTTACACAGTCATGTCGATTAAATATCTAGGCCTAAGAGCAAAGTGAAATGGAACAAGCATGTAAGGATTGTAATGGGGGAAGGCACATGGCCGTTTAGGATTATCAGGAGAATTTTAGGAAAGTGAGGTTCACCTGTAAAGGACATCCAATATAGGACCCTAGTGTCACCCGTTGTTGAGAACTGTTAGAGTGATTGGGATTTGCACCAAGTCAGGTAAAAGGGAGACATCAAAGCAATTCAGAGGCAGGCTGCTACATTTGTTGTCAGTAGGTTCAAACAACACACAAGTCTTATTAAGATGCTTTGTGGACTCAGAAGTGGGAATCACTGAAGGGAAGGCGACATTCTTTTCAAGGAGCACAATTGAGAAAATTGAAAAAGGAACTTCTTCATGTTTTGTTTATATTGTCTGTTTCGACTTGAATGGGAAAAAGAATGATACAAAGAAAAAATGAAGCAAATGAAAATGTTCATACATGATTAAATTGTGTGACAAAGGAACAGAAATAAAAATTTACGTTTAAACAAATTAATTGAATAAAAATAATGATCATTAATTGAATAAAAATAATGATCAGAGAAATTTCAATGAAGATTTAAAAATTAACCCTTAACTACTATCGACCGTCTCTCAGACCGCTACAAATTTTGGTGTCGAGATATTTCTCACACCCCTGCAAAGCCAAATGGACTCTTCCGGGTACCTTCCTACTGGATGTCAAGCTACACGTGCCAGCAATCTTACATTGTTGCTGCCCTTTGTTCCGTAATTATTAGCCTTGAGAGGTCTTACAGACGTATCATAGTGTTTGTGTGCCACAATTTTGTTGCATGCTACTGTTTCTCCATGGCGGGGAAAGCTGGGCCTTCTGTGCAACGTGTGTTATGTGAGGCAGATGTGGACGTTCAAGATCGCCCCGTTGAATCTTCAGATGAAGACTTTGATGACAGCGATAATGACCCTGATATTGAGATATTTAGTGATCACGACACTAATTCAGAGCAGGAAACTGAAAGTGATGAAGATGTGACAACTGATGACGATGGAGCTTACTTCTTCGGTAAGAACAGATGTTTTCGATGGAGGAAAAAGCAGCCACCAGCTAACATAAGAACAAGGCAACACAACATCGTCTTGCAGCTTCCTGGACTGCGACCAATAGTGAAAAGTCTTGGAGAAAACCCTGCTGTTTTTGAGGTATGGAAACTGTTCTTTACACCAGATGTTCTAGACGAAATCATTTGATGGACAAATCTGAAAATATCTAAGCTTAGAGCACAGTATGCTAATGATCGCTTATCCTATCTAAAAGATGTTGGTGTTATTGTATTGAAGGCTCTAATTGGTCTATTAGTGTATTCAGCCATTTTCAAGTCGGGGAACGAGTCTGTTTACAGCTTGTTTGCAACCGATGGAACAGGCAGAGATGTTTTCAGATGCACTGTTAGCAAAGAAAGATTTCTGTTTTTATTGTCTGCATTACGATTTGACAATCCAGATGATTGGGTGGAAAGAAAGAAAATAGACAAATCAGCAGCAATTTCACAAATCTTTTTGCGTTTCATCGAAAACAGTCAACTTTGCTACTCTGTAGGTGCAACAGTGTGTATCGATCAAATGCTTGTTCCTTTTTGAGGAAGGCGTGAGTTTAGAATGCACATGCCAAACAAACCGGCAAAGTATGGCCTGAAAGTTCAGTGTTTGACTGACGCTCGTACAAATCACTTGTACAATGCATACACCTATTCTGGAAAAGGCAGCGACGGTCACACCCTTCACAGCCATGAGAAAGGTCACAGTGTTCCCACACAGGCTGTTCTTCGATTGGTGAAACCCATTGAAAAAAACAAGGCGAAATGTTACAGGTGATAACTGATACTCATCAGTAGAACTAGTCAATGAACTTTCAGAAAAAGGGTCTCACATACGTTGGTACGCTGAAAAAGAACAAAAAGGAGATCCCACAGAACTTCTTACCTAACAAGAAACGGGGTGTGAAGACATCTGTTTACGGTTTTACAGAAGAAATGACTCTGGTTTCCTTCGTGCCCAAGAAGTCCAAAGCGGTGATACTGATCTCTTCTATGCACCATTCAGTAAACAATGATCCTGAATCAGGAAAACCTGAGATCATCCTGTTTTATAACACAACAAAAGGTGGTGTGGACTGTCTCGACCAAAGGTGTGCAGCTTATTGGTCAAGTCGCCGGACAAGAAGATGGCCTTTGGCCATTTTCTTCACATTAGTGGCTGTTGCTTGTGGTGTAAACTGTTACGTGGTACATCAAGCTTTTCCAAAGACAGAGGTAATGACGAGATTGAGCTTCATGAAGACTCTAGCAAGAGACCTAGTTGAACCTCATATGAAGCGTAGAATTTCTATTGGACACTTGCCACCAGAGTTGAGTGGCACCATCAGAGGAATACTTCACTTACAAGATGAGCCTCAGACACCGAAAGAAGAATTCGAAAATCGAAAAACGTGTGCCTTTTGCCCTCCTCGTCTGAAGAGGAAAACAAGGTATCCTTGTCAACAGTGTGGTGTTCCAATTTGTTTGGAGTGTTCCAGGAAGATCTGCGTGAAGTGTTTGCAGGTGGAAATTGACTAAAATATGATTCAGTGGCACATGAGAAAAAGTATTTAGTTTTTACTTGAAATTTTAGAAGTAAAATCTGACAAAGTTTCTCCATTCATAGACTCATGGACTGAAATATTTGCTCTACATTGCAAAGATGAGTCGTAAAGTGAAAGCAGAGTTCGCACACAATTTATCCTATGTCAAGTTGGATTTTTCCGCCTAGTTATATAGCCAATTTGTAATATAATCCCTCTGATGGAAATCTGTGTGTGAGTAGAGAGCTAACTACTTGCTGTTATTTTCGTAACTCATAAAATAAAAATATACTCCTGATTTCACTTTGTTTTAATTGTCGAAGTGTTTAAAATACTGCATTGTTTTAAAAAAAATAAATTTTCTACAAAGGCCACCTCTAAGAAGTGTAATGAATGACAGGAAGTCAAGAAACTATATATATTTTGCAAAATTCTCGTTTGATATATAAAATATAAAAATGTGGTCTGTGAGACCTCTCCATAGTAATTGTGTTCCTGTGAATGACCATAGTAGTTAAGGGTTAAAAAAAAAAAATGCATCTGATGATATTCGAATCCCAAACCTCATGAATGTGAAGCTATCAATTACACCACACAACCTGTCTGTGTAATACATCTTTTTTAACAGTATTGAGCGTCACACAAAATTCTGAAATTTTTTTCATCATTTACTCGCAAACAAGGACCCACCAGGGTGAATGGCAGCAGGGTGCGATACCTGGGGTCTTAACCTACATCACCATGTACTTGGTTGTTTCAAAAAGTCGAGCCCACCAGTGGGGGCCTCTTCTTGTCGGAGACAGAGAGACTTACGCTGGATGGACTAATGGGGAGCTGCATCAAACCAGTCTTCAGAATGAAGACATAACAACAACAACAACAACAACAGCTTCTCCACTACTCTGCTAACATCTTAAAACATTTCAGTAATTCAGAATGCATGGTAACAGGTTCTCCTGTCACCTCATCTGCATTCTCCTCTACCAATGAATACATTAGATTATTTTATATTCGGAAAGCTCCTGATTTTCAGACTTTGTCTGTTGCCTGCACTATCTTTGGGCTGTAAAGTGTCACATTCATAATAGTCTCTTCTAAGTGAAAATATGTATTTATTTATTTTTCTTCTCCTTTCTTTAAATATTTTCCGCCCTCATATGCATTATTTTACCTTATCTCTGCCATGTCACCATTTTTTCTGCTCTTCAGAGGTGTAACAGATTCATCAGGCTAGATTATAAGTACATGATACCTGAAGGTTTGCTAATGTACTTGTCCATACTGAAATTTGTGTGTAGGTCCAATTTGGTTTTAATATGGGAGCTGTAGAATAATGAGAAATAAGTGGTGTTGCTGCCTTTCTATGCTTAATGTTAACCTGTTTTACTGCAGGACCGTTACGGAGGTAGCAAGGCAGCTGGATGATGGACGCAGCTTAGCAGAGGAGGTGGGTGATTTGTTTACATCAAGCCTACTGCTGAAGCAAAGCAGGCTGAAGGAATTGTGCGAGAGAATAATATTTGCACAGCCTTTGCAATATGGTCGCAAGACAGAAGAATTGTTATGGAGGAAAGGCTTTTATGAGGTCATCACTTCTGCCAAAAAATTAACGCCAAAGGTGTGTCTTCAACCATCATCGTTTATCCATTCTGTAATTTTTGTGTTAATGTGTTTGTTATCAACAGTGTAGGAAAAGATAGATTGCTACTTACCATAAAGATAACATGCTGAGTTGCAGGCAGGCACAATTAAAAGACACTTACACATAAGCTTTTGGCCTCAACCTTCATCGTAAAAAGAGAAACACACACCAGTTATTCACGCAAGCGAGCACACCTCACACACATATGACCGCCTACTCCGGCAGCTTGGCCCAGAATGCCTGCGCCCATCTGCAACTTAGCATATTATCTTTATGGTAAGTAGCAATCTCTCTCTTCCTCCATTGTTGATATTTCTACCTGGAATTTCCATTGTTTGAATATGTTTGTTATGTAATACCAGTACAGTGGTAAGTGAAAACCACCTTGGAACTTTGTTGACGCCTTGTATATCCATACTGTGCAAGCCATTGCGTAGTGTACGGAGGAAGGGTGGGGTACTTTGTACCATTGGTACTCATTCCTTTTCCTGTTCCACTCTGAGATGGAGTGAAGCTAAAAAAAAATTGCCTGTGTGCTTCTGTATCACTGCCAATTGGCATTATTTTATACAGTCATTTGAGATATGGGAGCTGTTTTGCACTCTTGTCATACATTTTGGTTCCCTAAAACGTGTTCAGTAGTGTTTTCCAAAAAGTTTGTCTTCTTCTTTCCAATGATTCCAATTCCTTAACACTTTTGTTCCAGTCGAACCAACTGGTAAAAAATTTAGCAGCATGCTTCTGAATTACTTCAATATCTTCCATTACTCCGACCTGATGGGGAACCCAGTTACTCAAGTGCATCTTGAGAATGAGTTGCAGAAGTATTTTGTATGTTTTCCAACTCATGAAGGCTTAATTAATTTCCAAGAATCATTCAGTGGCTCAAATAAGGATACACAGCTGGAAATTATCTTCAGCAGTTCCTATTATGTGGGAAGGGTGATGTGAAGTTTTATTCGGGCAAAATAGTTGTCATAAGGTTGGTAGCACCAGTTAAGGAAAGTACAGGAGCTAGGCTAGCTGATGCTTCTTCCCAATACTTTTTAATGTGCACTGCCTATAAAAAAAAGTGAAGCGTCAGGAAGACTACGTCGGATGTAAATGTGACTTTGTACCCATACATACCAACGGCAGTTACGTAAGTGATTAGAGTTGCAATTTTCTGTGTCGGGTAGAACAGCCAACAGAGTGTGTTAGTGTTGTTTGTGATCAGTGTTGTTACCATGCCTTGTAGGGTACATAAAGGTCGTTAACAGTGTCAGACATTGATTGATCACTATGACGAACACAGTGATGCTACATACTCGTGAGAGACAGCATTACCAGTGCGTGTCAGAGTTTGAAAGGGGCCTCATTGTGGGTCTTCATTTAGCTGGCTGGTAGAGTTGTGCAGTGCAGACTTGTGGGACGTTTGGATGTGGCAGCGGCTCGATATGTGACTGCATAGAAACATGAGGGTGGGTATACTATTTGTCGTGGTTCCAATTGACCATATCTAACCACCACAAGGTGGGAGCACTGTATTGTGCACCAAGTACATTGTATCCCCTTAATATCAATGCTTGCCATCCGAGAACAAGTAATGTAGTCCCTGCAACATTCTGTGTTATCACACACCTTTGGTCAGAGACTGGCAGCAGCCAGAAATTTTGGAATTACCATCCCATATGGCGGCTGCTGCTAACACCAAAACACAAGTGGCTGCATTTAGAGTGGTTGTGTCACTGAGAAATGTGGACTGCTGATAACTGGCATCACATAGTGTTCAGCAGTGAATAACGCTTCTGCACTTCTGTCAGATGACCATCATCAGCGAGTGTAGCAGCAGCCTGGGGAGATGCCTTATTCTTCCAATATTTTAGAGAGGCTCAGTGGTTTTACTCCTTGTGTCACAGTGTGGGGAACCATCAGGTGTGACCTTAGATCATAGCTGGTAGTGGCAATACTATGGCACATCAGACATCCAGCATCCTCATGTCTTTACTCTAACGCAACAGGATAATACTCGTCTGCACAGGGTATGTGTGTCTATGAACTGCTGGGATAGAGTACTCCTTTCCTTATTTTGTGGTAGTACAAAACAAGCTGCCCTTCTTTGAACTTCTTCGATGTCCTCCAAAAATCTTATCTGGTAGGGATACTATACATCACAGCAGTACACCAGAACAGAATCAACAAGCTTACAGAAGGCAGTCTATTTAGTAGATTTCTTGCACCTTTTTAGTGCTCTGCCAATAAAACACTTCTTTGATTCACCTTCCCCACATTTTCTGTGCGATGGTACTAATTTAAGGTGTTCGTAATTTTTTGACAACCAGTCTTGTGTGATTTGATGTGTACTTGTATTTTAACAGATTTCACTAGTTATGTGGAAGATCTCACACTGTTTGTTGTACGGGGTCAATTAGCAGTTTCACATCGTGCAGATATGTTGTCTACATTTTGCAGTTCATTTTGATCTTCTAATGACTTTACTATGCAGTAAATGACAGCATCATCTGCAAACAATCTCAGAGGACTGCTGCAATTGTATCCTAAATTGTTTACAAAAATTAAGAACAGCAGAGGGTCCATATTGCTTTCTTGATGAACCAGGTATAATTTTTGCACTACAATCTGTTCATCATAATAATTAACCTGATGTAAACGTTACACAATGTATTCTTCCACATTTGCTTGAATCTCATTGGATTTCGTTTCATGTGTAGCAGAAGCCAAGCTGTGACCAGTACAGTCTGGTACATTTTTTTTTTTTTAAGGATACATTTTATGCTGTGTTACACGCACATAGGCTGAACAATAATGTGCGGGACAACAGCTTTACAGGCGCATTAAACTTGGACAGCACTGGCTAACCAGCGGTCCAACTAACCGGCAATGATGTGAGCATTTGCAGTTCAGATGTAAAAAGAGACAGCAACGAAACAATGTAACTTTGAGTGTCATTTAATTTTTAAAGAGAATGAAATAATATTCGGCAAAACTCCAGCACTACCGCACGCTTCTTAGATGACTGGATGTGAAGTATAAAATTCTCTCATTCTCATCTGACATATTCTAATTACAAACAAGAGTGATGAAAATTTAAACACAGGGTAATTTTTCTGAATGAGCTGATACAAAAGCATACTGCAGGGATTTCACCGTACTGTTGAATACTGAAGCCGCTGAAGCTGTTAATTACAGTCAGCTGCCTGGTAATCTCTTAGCTCTTTTCTTATCCAAATCTGAGAAATACATTTCAGTTCTGGAACTGCCATCTGCTACGTTGATAATGAATCGATCAACAACAGACTCTATAAAACCACCCAGGCACTGCATTTTCTCCTCCTCTTTTATGATGTCGTGTTCTATATCCTGCCAGCGTATGGCAGTGACACATGAAAAAGCTGTGTGCATTAGTCCCAGTACGTCTGGCAGCTTAACGGCGTTGTTTTTTCTCGGGCCAAATCCCTTAACTTGGCTCCACATGAGTTCTGTTGGGTTCATATTGTAAAGCTACAGTGGAAAATGTAAAAATGCAGCATTTGTATGGTGTGATCTACGCTGTGAAAATGATTGTTTTCGTATTTCTTCGACACATATCTACATCTGTGGTGTAAAATAATGGTTTTTCTTTTTTGCCTTCAAAATTTAATTGTTATGTTTTCTTAATGTAAGCAACCTTTATTAGCAGTCTTTCATAAAATATCAATAATTGAGAATTTATATTTGAAATGAAAACAGGAATAGCACATGCAATATGTAATTAAAAACAAGAAGACATGCATTATTCATAAAAAAATGATGATGAATTTTACAGTTATGAGGTGTAGGTATTTCAAATTGAATGAGAAAAAACTTTGACACAGGTGAGGCTTGAACCAGTGAACCGTGAACTTCCCTTGGTTACCAGTTTGTTACGCTACCAATTGCGCTATGCATCCCATTTGTATTTGTGTCAGAATTGTATATAATAAAGTCTCTCGAAAACTTCAAAGCCAGTTATCTCTGTAATATTATGAGAGATGTTAAGAACAACCTATTTCTCAGCACTTTTTAACCGTGTTCTGCTACAGAGCAGGAAGCAGCCTCAACCATTTTCATACTCCACATTAACAGTGCGACAATCGGAGCACAACACTGCAGAGGCTGTGGCTGTACACGATCTTTGACATAAAAACTACGTAGCCAAAGCATGATTAAGAAAAACGTTGATAGCTGTTAACACATTTGAAATTATTTAAGTTTAATTTAATGTAACTTAGTAATAATATATTGTTGTGACTCGCCGATCATTCAAAGCACCGCCGCGCAATTACACGCGTCCTCTGTGCGGCGCTGTATGCCAGCCATGCAGCAGCTGCACCACCTAAGCGGCCAGCCGAGCAACGGCCGTTAGACTGGGACTCAGTGCTCATTCGAATGCTAACGTGTACACATGTCTTGCTTGTCAACTTACTCTGTGACTTATATGTGTTGTGTTGTTCTGAAATATATGTGTTAAACTTGACGTTATAACAATTGGTGACGAGGATGGGATTTTTCCTTTTCACCGTTGACCCACAGGTTTCCATGGCTTCTGTCGAGCAACTATTGCAAAATCTCCTTGAACAGCAAACGCTTCCAACAGCGGCGATTCGCGATTTTGACGCGGCGTCAAATGCGGGGCGTTTCTCGTCGTTGGCTATACCTCCTTTTCCTCCTTATGACGAGACGGCGGAAGACTGGTCTGATTATGAAAAACGTCTTCGACAGCACTTCTTGGCATTTCATATCACGGACGAACAACCATATAAGTCTCTGTTCTTCTCCTGGATTTCACCTTAAATGTATCGGTTGTTGTCGCAATTGGCTCCTTTGAAGGATCCTGCGTCTTTGTCCTTTCCTGAAATGTGCTCACTTCTGTCTGTCTATTTTCAAAAGCAAACGCATGTGGTAGCCTCTCGTGTTGCTTTTTATCGTTGTCAAAAACAGCCACATCAATCCTATCGCGCTTGGGCTGCTGAACTTCACGGCCTCAGTCGAAAGTGTCAATTTGTTACCGACGTTCACAAAGAATCCTATGCCGATGCCATGGTACGGGATGCGCCTGACAAAGAAGTTCGACAACGTGCCCTTCAGTTGGCAAATCCGACTCTAGATGAAGTTCTCTCCATTGCGCAGTCTTTTGAAATTTCTCGCGCCGCTGGGGCGCAAATAGAGGTGTGGGGTGATGTAGGGGAAATACAACCTCTGCGCGCTGTTGACGACGAGTGCGGCACGTCCCCGCCAGCCGACGTGGCCGCAGTGCGCTCCCAAGCGCAGCCTTGGCCTAGCCGTAAACAACCCGCTAAGAAACTGCAGCAAAACCCCCGGCAACTTCCTTCATGTCCGCGGTGTTTTACGAAACATTCACGCGAGGATTGTCCCCAACGTTGGGCTGTGTGTCACAATTGCAAAAAGAAAGGTCATGTAAATTTTTTCGGGCTCGGCCCATGCCTGTGGCCCTTCGTGATCGGGTAAAACGGGAGTTGGATCGTCTCACTACTTCAGGGGTCTTGCTTCCTGTCACTTCCAGTTAGTGGTCCTCTCCTGTCGTTGTCATTGCTAAGCCAAATGGTGATATTCGTCTCTGTGGCGATTTCAAAGCCACCGTAAATGCTCAATGCCTAATCGACACTTACCCTATGCCCCGTCCTGAAGAACTGTTCACTAAACTTGCTGGATGCCAGTATTTTTCTAAAATTGACCTGTCAGAAGCTTATCATCAACTTCCTCTCGACGCTGCTTCCCGGCAGTTTCTGGTCCTTAACACGCCTTTCGGCCTCTATCAATACCAAAGCTTGCCATTTGGGGTTGCTAGCGCCCCTGCTCTCTTTCAGCGATTCTTGGAACAATTATTGCTCCCTGTCCCTGGGTGTATCAATTACATGGACGACATTGTTGTCACTGGCTCCACCACTGAAGAACATCTTCAAAATCTCCGCACACTTTTTCATGTCTTACAGACTGCCAGTCTTAAGTGTAATCTTCAGAAATCACAATTTTTTCAGGCATCTATCATGTACTTGGGGTTTCAACTCTCTCGGGATGGTATTCGTCCGCTTCAGCAAACAGTCGCTGCGATCGATGCCCTTCTTCGCCCTACATCTGTTAAGGAACTGCAGGCCTTCTTGGGGAAAATAGCATACTATCACAAGTTTTTACCGTTTGCGGCTTCGGTGGCTCAGCCGTTGCATCGCCTGTTGCAGAAAAACATGCCTTTTCACTGGTCCGTGTCATGCGATGCGGCTTTCCGGAAATTGAAGACTATGCTGAAACAGGCCCCGTGCCTGGCTACTTATCGACCTGGCCATCTTGTTCTTGCCACAGACGCCTCTCAATACGGGGTCGGTGCAGTCCTTGCGCACCGTTTTTCTAACGGTTCGGAACAACCCATTGCTTATGCCTCCAAAACGCTCACGGATGCCCAACAAAAGTATTCTCAAATTGAAAAAGAAGCTTTGGCCATTATTTATGCTCTTCATAAGTTTGGTGTTTTTCTCTATTGCTCAAAATTTCATCTTGTTACGGATCACAAACCACTTGTTTCCTTGTTTCATCCATCATCGTCACTTCCCCACAAGGCTGCACACCGCCTCCAGCGTTGGGCTCTTTACTTTTCTCGTTTCAATTATGAGATTCATTTCCGGCCAACGGCTCAACATGCAAATGCTGATGCTCTGTCTCGCCTTCCCATGGGTCCTGATCTGGCATTCAATAGGGACTAACTTTTGTGTTTCCACCTGGATGTTGCCGAGCAGCGGGTTGTGGACGGGTTCCCCATCACTGGGAACAGGCTGGCGGCTGCTACGGGTTCTGCCCTACCCTCTCCCGGGTTTTACGCTGTATTCAGAAGGGTTTGCCAGATCGCCCGTCCGCTAAGACTTCTGATCCGTTGTGGAACTACTACGCTTTGCGCTACCGCCTCACGGCTAGGGATGGTGTTATCCTCCTTTCCACTGACAATGCTTTGCCGCGTGTTGTGATACCTGCGTCTTTGCGTGCTTCGGTCTTGCGCCTCCTTCACCAAGGGCACTGGGGTGTGTCTCTCACAAAATCTCTGGTGCGCCGTCATGTGTACTGGCCTGGCATCAACTCTGAAATAGCACACATGGTCGCTGCCTGCGGCCCTTGTGCGTCACAGGCCGCTGCCCCGAAGTCATCTTTGTCACCGTGGCCTTCGCCTGAGAAGCCCTGGGAGCGCATTCATGCTGACTTTGCAGGACCCTTTTTAGGTACTTATTGGCTCCTCGTAATTGACACCTACTCTAACTTTCCTTTCATTGTCCGTTGCACGTCACCTACCACCGCGGCAACCACCAGTGCTCTCGCCCGCATTTTTTCTTTGGGAAGCCTCCCCTCTACTCTTGTTACTGATAATGGTCCGCAATTTGCCTCTTCCGAATTTGCGGATTTTTGTGCTCGTCACGGCGTTATGCATGTTACGGCCCCGCCGTTCCATCCACAATCAAACGGTGAGGCTGAACGACTGGTCCGCACATTTAAGGCTCAGATGCGGAAACTTCTGACTTCTTCTGCTGCTGATGATGCGCTTCTCCGGTTTCTGGCGTCTTACCGTTTCACCCCCATGGGCGACCACAGCCCGGCTGAGCTCTTACATGGCCGACAGCCCTGCACGCTACTTCATCTTCTGCGACCTTCCACCTCACGGCCGCGGGTGCCTTCACTTGGCCAGTTCACTGCTGATGACCTCGTCTGGGTACGGGGATATGGCAGGCAGCCAAAATGGAGCCCGGGCCGCATCTTACGACACCGTGGCAGACACCTGTATGAAATCCAGACGGACACGGGTGTTGCAGTGCGTCATTCGGACCAGCTTCGGCCTCGTGTGCCGGCAACGCCTGTTCGTAATGCCGCTACACCACCTTCAGCTCTACCTGACGCTCGGGATCTTGGCATCTCTCAATACTCACAACGCAGCCCTCTCACCATCATCGCGATGCCAGCACAAGAACAGACGCCACCAGGAGACATGCCCATGCAGGAACTGGATGACCATCCTCTGTCAGAGCAAGTCTACTCGCTTCCTCCTCCAACGGACGCCGACACATCGCCCATGTCTCCTGTCATATCAACTGGACTTGCTGCAACGGGCAGATTGGTGCATGGGGCCCCAGCAGATTCGACCCCTACGTCTCCTGTCATCTTGACCCGTTATCATCGGGGACACTTCCGTCCGTACGGGAAGCTTCCTCCTCGAGACTTTACGGCGAGTCAAACAACGCCTATGGACATTAGCTATCTCCAGGACACCTCCATCAGGACCAGTGCAACAAAAAGGGGGTGGGGAGGGGGGGGGAAGTGTTGTGACTCGCCGATCATTCAAAGCGCCGCCTTGCAATTACGCGCGTCCTCTATGTGCAGCGCTGTCTGCCAGCCACGCAGCAGCTGCGCCACCTAAGCGGCCAGCCGAGCAACGGCCGCTAGACTGGGACTCAGTGCTCATTCGAATGTTAACGTGTACACATGTCTTGCTTGTCAACTTACTCTGTGACTTATGTGTGTTGTGTCGTTCTGAAATATATGTGTTAAACTTGACGTTATAACATATATCTAATACATAAGTAGAGCCTACTTTCAAGAGCGTTACAACACCACTCTACTTGTGCTACAGCTTCTGACCAATCATCGCATTTGTGTTTGTTTGGATCAGGTTTATTCTTATGATGAATGGAGTATAGATGAATTCTCGTCACGTAATAGCCACTATGACCTTACTGACAGTAAATCATGAATCCAGTTGCACAGCTGAGACAATATTCCATAGGTGTGCAAATTGATTATAAGCTACATGTAAGGAACAGTATCAAAACCCTTTTTGGAAGTCTAGATGTACGGAATCGACATGAGACCTCCCTGTTTATAGCACCCATTACTTCGCATGAATAAAGAGCCAGTTGTCTTTCACAAAAATTATATTCTCTGAATCCTTGCTGATTGGGTGTTAATAGATTGTGTACTTTGAGACATTTCACAACCAAAACCAGATGTACTTGGACACAATGTTATACAAAATAGGCTCATGTTTTGTCTGTAGATTGCTGTTTTTATTTCAAAATGACAAGTTTTAGGCAATATCTCCCACCTTCAAATCTGTTGAACAGTAGAAATAAATTACAATTGGGTTCTATTCCTGTGTTTGCAATATTACAAAGCTCAAGCTTTTTTCTACCTGATTACAATACAGAAGTTGTATGACCTGCCATACCTCGATAAAAATTTTTTGAGCTTCCACCTGCATCAAACGGTACTTTCAATCAAGTACTCCTTGGCCAATGTTAAGTGGTGACTGTCATCTGGATGAACAGTGAAAAAATTGACATGTATTGTGCTGTAGCGAGCTCCAGTGACATCACAAAGGGAGCAGCAACCAGAAGAAGGAAATTGCCACTTGACAATGGCCAAGAAGTTCTCTTCCAAAAACTTGTGGATTTTAAACTAATTGGCGCAGCAGGAAGCTAGAGAGAATTTTATTAGTATACATCACTGTGATATCGTGCATTTCTATATGACATATCTTAAAATGGAAAATCCAGGAAGGGGTATAACAGTATCATGAAAAGGGTAGTTGCTACTCACCATATAGCAGACATGCTGAGTCACAGATAAGCACAACAAAGGCTGTCACATTATAAGCTTTCGGTCAACAAGTCCTTTGCCCTTTGTCAAAAATACACACACACACACACACACACACACACACACACACAAACACACCTCTCACACACGACTGCTGTCTCTGGCAGCTGAAGCCCTGCCAGAGACTGCAGCTGTGTGTGTGTGTGTGTGTGTGTGTGTGTGTGTGTGTGTGTCATTTATTTTTGACAAAGGCCTGGTTGGCCGAAAGCTTATATTGTGACTGTCTCTTTGTTGTGCCCATCTGCGACTCAGTATCTCCACTGTATGGTGAATAGCACCTATCCTTTTCGTAATAGTGCCATATCTTGTAGTTAGAGAATAGCCAATCTTAAGGGAAGTTATCAGTTGCTCTGTCATATACGAAAGACTTAATTGTGTGCTGTATTTGTTGGTGTAGAATGCATGTAGTGTTAAAAGAGTGCCTTTTACAGGTAATTGCAGGTTTAAAGTATAATACTGAAATAATAATATATAAATCATTCCAAAGAATTATACAGAAAACATTAATGAGGATTTACAAACACATTTTATTAAAGGGAAAAATTTAAAAAAAAGTCTGTGTTCTCTTCTCTTTCAAGTAGACCATTGTAGAAGTAGCTGCATAAGTGCCAGCCTGAATGTAGTTTCACGCTGCAGTTTTCCCTATTGTGTCAATTCCAACGCTGTCAGCGGATGGCGGACTGCCACAGCGGGCATATGGCAGAGCTTCTCATACTACCCCAATACCGTGAGATGACATGGCTTCAAAAATTTCACAACAGAGTATTTAGCAGACATCCCATTGGTCCCTGAAGTTCCTTTTTTTTTAAGTACCAAAAAGGTACTTTTTAAAAATTTGATCCCGAAAGTCCTTTTCTTTTAATTTTAATAACCCCAGTGAAGCTTAATTGAGGCATCTTTCATATTACAACTGGCCTTAACTTTTTTTTCCCCAGAATTTTGGTTTCTTTCAGCTCCAGCGCGTAAAGTAAATCCCCTGTTGAGGGAACCATAGGGAGTAATGGTAGGAGGACATTGATGGTCATGGGGCAAGGAAACATATGGGGAGATAGTGCTGCTGTGCAGTGCCAGCTACTTTTGTGTGACATACTCTCCATTTTTTTTTACCGTCAGATATCCATCAGAGACAGAACGTGTGGCTAGCCACTGAGAAATGTGCTACTGATTTCGGTTGTGATCAGGAACATTCAATACTGCAGTACTGCGTCATTCTCGATCACTGTATGTGCCAGTTGTGCCACACTGAATTTCGTAGTTGTGCCACAACCATTATATTAGCAAAAAAATTACAGCACTTTGGAAAGCTGCTGGAAAAGTAGGTTGTTAGCTGTGGCTATGAAAGATTATGATAATCACAATCAAAAGAATTAATTGGTATAGTAATTACTTTTGGATTAGCATTGTGTCATAAGATATTTTTTTAACGATTAGGAGTAAAGATGAGATTTGCATATGACATGTTATGTGAGTACTTTTCCCCAAGTTTAGTGGTGTAATGCCAGGAAAATAATTGAAAATAAAGTTAACAAATAATTTTGAACTTGTAGCTCACAGACAATGTGAGATACTGCAGATTTAAAAACATAATTTTTTCCAGGAATTCTTACACTGTATGAGAACCCTTAAGAGCAGGGATCTTTGAACTTTTAAAACTGTTCTTTTTGTCAGCCCACACCATACTGAAAATTGAATCGATAAGATAAGCTGTGATGTATCACAAGACTTGGACTAAAATGATGAATCACTTGCACTTAACAGTGTTATACTGGAGAGCGGTAGTGCTGTAACAACAAATGGCAGTTGTTAAGTTGGTGTTCATAGGACTTAGTAAATGCACTAAAAACAAATTTTAATATCCACCTATTTGCAGAATCATCTGTTCATGCAGTTAATGAAAGTGAATTTAAGTTAACAAACCAAATCATAAATTTTAACTATTCAAAGTGGGTGACATTTGGGCTTCTCTCATTGCAGTGAAAGCTTCTGTAGGTGTAATAACACCATAGTACATTTACATTGTGTAGTAATTGTCAAATGGTGGTTGCAAGTGAGATCAACAAAACGGATAGGATATACATTTTCATGGAAAAAAAGTTAATAAAATTTCAGAATATGGCTGAGAGTCAGTCAGCGACTCTTCATTTACAATTTTCATGTGTACTGTACAGTCTCACTAAGACTGTCATTCTAGTTCTGTCATCCTAGTTCTGTCATCCTAATTCTGTTAGGGAGAATTTACTAGACTGTTTGTACATAATTGAAATGCTCAACATGTTTAATTTAATTTGATATTCAGTCTTACAAATAAGCTCCAAATTAGAACGTAAACTTTGTAAAATATCCCACTGTAACAAAAGTTGTAAAAGCAATTTTGTTTGTCTTATGGTAGTGCTTCAGTAGAAAGAGGATTTTATCTTTGTGGACATGTTTTAATGAGTGATCAGGTAAACATGAGTAAACAAGGTTTGAATTTGAGGTTCAACATTTTTTCTGGTATGAAATTGTACAACCATCAGGCCCACTTGCATCCTGTTACTGTTGGCTAGAACTGCATACGAAAGCTACTTAGAAGAAGAAGAAGGAAAAAAAAAAAAAAAAAATGTTGAGCATTCGGAAAAAGTACAGAAAAGCTGAAGGTTAAAGGTGCTACTGATTTGAAAGAATTGTCAAAAACTTTATTGCAGAAAAATAAGGAAAAGGAAATCCAAGGAAAAGCTGCTAATCAAGTGCTTGAAGAAGCCACTAAGTGCATTGAAGAAGGAATTAAATGTAAAGATTATAAAGAAATCTCTCCAGCCCAAGGTATGCTAGCTGGAGTTAAAAAAATTGGAAGTGGAGAAGCCAAAAAATCAGATCCATTTCAGAAGACATTAAATGAAAAACAAGGAAATCATCATCCTGCAGTAAGAAAGAGTAAACTGTACCTTTGTAATTGACCAAATCTCTTATATTTAAAGACAATGGTGATACTAAGACTATTTAATTTTGATTTATAATTTTAGTTTCTATTTGATTCACAGTTCTAGTATTACAATATATAAAAAATGATAAAAAATTAAATAAAATAGTAAATGAGATAGAAGTTGTACTCCGTCAAAGTGACTATTTAAAATAGTTACTTTCTTACATTACCTACTTGCAAATGGTCTAATACTTTTGTTGTGTAGACATTCTCCCACTCAACACTGGCTGAAGCCAGCAGCTGTGATAATGGTTTTCTAATTAAAAACAGCCTTGATTGCTATTTATTTATGTACTGCCAACATGTTTCACCCTTTTTGGTCATCTTCAGAACAGTAGTTACGTGTGCTGATGTGTATAAATGAAACTATGAAGTCAAAATATTCAAACCCTAAGACTATGCTATGTGTATATATTATTCTGAAGATGCCTCAGAAAGATGAACATCACATTAGCAATAAAGAATTAAAGTACAATGAAGAGTGTACTGTATTTGCAAATTTTTGTTCTTTCTTTTTTATGTAATCTCTCATCTGGCTCATTTGGTAGGATTGTCCATTAAAAAGAAATTTATTGATGTCTTGTCTTTCATTTCTCTGTTGATCCCTCAAAAATTCATTAGGTCCACCCCCCCTTTTTTTTTTTAAACAAAGGTCCTTTGAGTCCCTATTTATTGTTAGATTTATGCTAAAAACACTGTAATACAATAATTACTTTGTGCAAAGTCACTTTGTTCATTCAGCAGGTGTCCCAGAGTTTTTAGCTGGTGGGTGTAAACCTCACGAGCATAAACTTCAAGTTCCTAGCTGGTGGGTGTAAACCTCACGAGCATAAACTTCAAGTTCCTCTGGCAATTTCGAATAAAAACATTTTGGAGCTCTGTGTAGTATCGCCGTAGTAGTTCTCTTGCTGTACAAAGGTCATGTTTGCACCCCAAAAGCTGCCACGATGATATTTATACTGGAATGTAAGTGAAACTGTAGTATATGACAGTGAAACTGGTAGTTCCATTAAGATTAGTTCCCCTGTAACTACGAGATGCAGTAAGTTATACAACTTTTATATTATAATTAGATAAAAAAAATTAGCTCTGTAATATTGTAAACACATGATTGAAACACAGTTGTAATTTATTTATATTGCTCATCAGATCAGAAGCTGTGTGACATCATTTGAAACTGGTAAGTTTGAAATAAAATAGCCTTCGACAGACAGAAAAAGCCTGTTGCATGTTCCACAGTGTCAGAACACAGTAAATGTGCCAAAATTGTACTACAGATCAATGTGAATTATGTGGGTCTGTAATGCAGGGGATTTCTTCTCTTACCTTTCTTGGCCCCCCATGAACCATGGACCTTGCCGTTGGTGGGGAGGCTTGCGTGCCTCAGCGATACAGATGGCCGTACCGTAGGTGCAACCACAACGGAGGGGTATCTGTGAGAGGCCAGACAAACATGTGGTTCCTGAAGAGGGGCAGCAGCCTTTTCAGTAGTTGCAGGGGCAACAGTCTGGATGATTGACTGATCTGGCCTTGTAACATTAACCAAAACGGCCTTGCTGTGCTGGTACTGCGAACGGCTGAAAGCAAGGGGAAACTACAGCCGTAATTTTTCCCGAGGACATGCAGCTCTACTGTATGATTAAATGATGATGGCGTCCTCTTGGGTAAAATATTCCGGAGGTAAAATAGTCCCCCATTCGGATCTCCGGGCGGGGACTACTCAAGAGGACGTCGTTATCAGGAGAAAGAAAACTGGCGTTCTGCGGATCGGAGCGTGGAATGTCAGATCACTTAATCGGGCAGGTAGATTAGAAAATTTGAAAAGGGAAATGGATAGGTTAAAGTTAGATATAGTGGGAATTAGTGAAGTTCGGTGGCAGGAGGAACAAGACTTTTGGTCAGGTGATTACTGGGTTATAAATACAAAATCAAATTGTGGTAATGCAGGAGTAGGTTTAATAATGAATAAAAAAATAGGAGTGCGGGTTAGCTACTACAAACAGCATAGTGAACGCATTATTGTGGCCAAGATAGACACAAAGCCCATGCCTACTACAGTAGTACAAGTTTATATGCCAACTAGCTCTGCAGATGATGAAGAAATAGATGAAATGTATGACGAGATAAAAGAAATTATTCAGGTAGTGAAGGGAGACGAAAATTTAATAGTCATGGGTGACTGGAATTCATCAGTAGGAAAAGGGAGAGAAGGAAACATAGTAGGTGAATATGGATTGGGGGGAAGGAATGAAAGAGGAAGCCGCCTTGTAGAATTTTGCACAGAGCATAGCTTAATCATAGCTAACACTTGGTTCAAGAATCATGAAAGGAGGCTGTATACATGGAAGAAGCCTGGAGATACTGACAGGTTTCAGATAGATTATATAATGGTAAGACAGAGATTTAGGAACCAGGTTTTAAATTGTAAGACATTTCCTGGGGCAGATGTGGATTCTGACCACAATCTATTGGTTATGAACTGTAGATTGAAACTGAAGAAACTGCAAAAAGGTGGGAATTTAAGGAGATGGGACCTGGATAAACTGAAAGAACCAGAGGTTGTAGAGAGTTTCAGGGAGAGCATAAGGGAACAATTGACAGGAATGGGGGAAAGAAATACAGTAGAAGAAGAATGGGTAGCTCTGAGGGATGAAGTGGTGAAGGCAGCAGACGATCAAGTAGGTAAAAAGACGAGGGCTAATAGAAATCCTTGGGTAACACAAGAAATATTGAATTTAATTGATGAAAGGAGAAAATATAAAAATGCAGTAAATGAAGCAGGCAAAAAGGAATACAAACGTCTCAAAAATGAGATCGACAGGAAGTGCAAAATGGCTAAGCAGGGATGGCTAGAGGACAAATGTAAGGATGTAGAGGCTTGTCTCACTAGGGGTAAGATAGATACTGCCTACAGGAAAATTAAAGAGTTCTTTGGAGAGAAGAGAACCACTTGTATGAATATCAAGAGCTCAGATGGCAACCCAGTTCTAAGCAAAGAAGGGAAGGCAGAAAGGTGGAAGGAGTATATAGAGGGTTTATACAAGGGCGATGTACTTGAGGACAATATTATGGAAATGGAAGAGGATGTAGATGAAGATGAAATGGGAGATAAGATACTGCGTGAAGAGTTTGACAGAGCACTGAAAGACCTGAGTCGAAACAAGGCCCCGGGAGTAGACAACATTCCATTAGAACTACTGATGGCCTTGGGAGAGCCAGTCAGGACAAAACTCTACCATCTGGTGAGCAAGATGTATGAGACAGGCGAAATACCCTCAGACTTCAAGAAGAATATAATAATTCCAATCCCAAAGAAAGCAGGTGTTGACAGATGTGAAAATTACCGAACTATCAGTTTAATAAGTCACAGCTGCAAAATACTAACGCGAATTATTTACAGACGAATGGAAAAACTGGTAGAAGCGGACCTCGGGGAAGATCAGTTTGGATTCCGTAGAAATGTTGGAACACGTGAGGCAATACTGACCTTACGACTTATCTTGGAAGAAAGATTAAGAAAAGGCAAACCTACGTTTCTAGCATTTGTAGACTTAGAGAAAGCTTTTGACAATGTCGACTGGAATACTCTCTTTCAAATTCTGAAGGTGGCAGGGGTAAAATACAGGGAGCGAAAGGCTATTTACAATTTGTACAGAAACCAGATGGCAGTTATAAGAGTCGAGGGACAAGAAAGGGAAGCAGTGGTTGGGAAAGGAGTGAGACAGGGTTGTAGCCTCTCCCCGATGTTATTCAATCTGTATATTGAGCAAGCAGTAAAGGAAACAAAAGAAAAATTCGGAGTAGGTATTAAAATTCATGGAGAAGAAGTAAAAACTTTGAGGTTCGCCGATGACATTGTAATTCTGTCAGAGACAGCAAAGGACTTGGAAGAGCAGTTGAACAGAATGGACAGTGTCTTGAAAGGAGGATATAAGATGAACATCAACAAAAGCAAAACAAAGATAATGGAATGTGGTCGAATTAAGTCGGGTGATGCTGAGGGAATTAGATTAGGAAATGAGACACTTAAAGTAGTAAAGGAGTTTTGCTATTTAGGGAGTAAAATAACCGATGATGGTCGAAGTAGAGAGGATATAAAATGTAGACTGGCAATGGCAAGGAAAGCGTTTCTCAAGAAGAGAAATTTGTTAACATCGAGTATAGATTTAGTTGTCAGGAAATCGTTTCTGAAAGTATTTGTATGGAGTGTAGCCATGTATGGAAGTGAGACATGGACGATAACTAGTTTGGACAAGAAGAGAATAGAAGCTTTCGAAATGTGGTGCTACAGAAGAATGCTGAAGATAAGGTGGGTAGATCACGTAACTAATGAGGAGGTATTGAATAGGATTGGGGAGAAGAGAAGTTTGTGGCACAACTTGACTAGAAGAAGGGATCGGTTGGTAGGACATGTTTTGAGGCATCAAGGCATCACACATTTAGCATTGGAGGGCAGCGTGGAGGGTAAAAATCGTAGAGGGAGACCAAGAGATGAATACACTAAGCAGATTCAGAAGGATGTAGGTTGCAGTAGGTACTGGGAGATGAAGAAGCTTGCACAGGATAGAGTAGCATGGAGAGCTGCATCAAACCAGTCTCAGGACTGAAGACCACAACAACAACAACACCTTTCTTGGGTGTTGGTGTGGCTTGTGCATTTTCCAGTTTTTAGGTACAGATCTTGTGTTGATCAAGCAGTTGTATAAACATCTATAAATGGAGCTATTTCATCAGCATACTCTGAAAGGAATCTAATTGGTGTGCAATCCGGACCAGAAGTCCTGCTTGAATTAAATGACTTAATTGTTTGCCTACACGGAGGGTATCTACTTCCAAATTAATCATGTTTGCAGGTGCTCATGATTAATTCTGGAGTATTTACTGCATCTTCCATGGTGAAAGAATTTTGGAATAACTCTTTAGTGATGTTACCATTGATATCTTGCAGTGGAGGTATTTATTGTTTCTTACCACAAGTATAATTTATACATGACCAGAACTTTTTTAGGTTTTCTGCCAGATCTTGAGATTTGGAAACTATTAAAAGCATCTCACATTGAAGTCCACACAAACTTTATAGCATCTGTAAACTGGCATGGTTCCTGAAGATTTTGTGTTTTTTCTTTTGAATCTAGCATGTTTTTTTCTTCGGTGCTGTAACACTGTCCTGACATGCTTTCTTTCCCTTGGTAATCTGTTTCTTATGTTATTAATTTACTTTATATAATACAGTCAGTTGCTTTAGCACTTTTTTTTTTAATGAGCCATGTTTGAAGATACTTATATAGTTAGTATGAAAAAAGTGGAAATTGTGTGTCAAGAAGTCATTATGTGAATTTTTTATCTGTTTTTTTTTTAAGTTGATAACTTTCGTGTTTATTTTTAAATGATGGAAAATCCAGGATGGAATAATGACAATATTACGAAAAGATTGAGTTGCAGACAGGCACAACAAAAACATGCTAAAATGTTAGCTTTTGGCTGAAAGGCCTTCTTCTGAAGTAGACAAGGCGTGCACATTCATGCAAGCACAACTTACACACACACACACACACACACACACACACACACACACTCCCACTCAACTACCGTCTCTAGCCTCAGCGTCCGCTTCAGAAGAAGAAGGGCTTTTGGTCAAAAATTCACATGTTTAGCAATCTTTTTATTGTGCTTGTCTGCGACTCAACCTCTCCTCTATATGGTGAATAGCAGTCTACCCTTTTCATAATAGTGTGTTCATTTTTGATGGATTTACACCTTGTGGTATTCATGACCTTGTGGTCACAAATCCTTATGTCCATAATGACACTTTTTATTTCCTCCGGATTGTTTATTGCTAAGAGGTTTTGTATATTATCACAACCATTTACACTGAAACTAATTGCCCAAATAAATTTTCTGAAAATTCATTTTATACAATTTTGAATGATATTTCAACCAACAACTGATTTCAAACGTTCTTTGTCTACAATTGACGGGAAATTGTGTGAGTTGAGCACATATTCAAAATGAGCTCATATTTAAAATGAGACTAAAATTTTCCTTGAATCTTTTAGGAACCATATCATGTAAGTCTGGACTTGGTAGAAGGAAACAATTATCATGCAATTTATTTTGGTTGTTGAGTACAGCTTCTACACATATTGACTCACAGCAGCTGTCTACTTCAGTTCCACTACAAGAGAAACTACGTACAACAGCACCACCACCACCAACTGAATTTAGTGTATCCTTTATGTACATCATTAAGTTCATCAGCTTAACTTATCTCCGATTTAAGCTTCAGTGATTTCTGGTAGTGCTTGGAGTTCTGGTTCTTTCCCAACTCATTTATGATAGTTTACAGCTATAATACTACTATTTTCTAGGTATACCCTTCTGTTTCTTTCTCAACACAGCTGTGATAATTTGGAACTATAGTACTGACATTTTCCCGGTCTGCCTTTTTCCTGTGTACATTGTGAGCTCCACCATTATCTACAAACAAGATGATGGTCTTTATCACTTCAGATAGCCTTTGGAAGCCAGACAGAAATTTTTTTGTCCTTAAGTGACATTGTGACATGAGCCAAGACATGCAGTTGGCTGTGCCCTGTGCTCTTTGTGGCAACCAGAAGGACTCCTACCAAATCTTTGATAACATAAGAGTGCACATTGGATTTCTTCCTGTCTTTGGCAACGTTATCCCTAAGGGGCTCTTATCATGCACCTAACGCTGGATCTCCCAACCTCCACTAGTACTACCTTTGTCAATCCTCGGACCTTGCAAGACAGGATGAGCCCTCTAGAACAGAGAAAATGAGTGCAGTTTGGAAAGGATAGTTGCCGTATACAGATATTGCCAGAAAGTTGATTGTCAGGGAAACCAAAGAGACCTTTTGATCACCCTCCCAGAAAGTCTTTCTCTGCTTGCCACATCTTGAAACCACTTCCCACTCGACCACAGGTTGACCACAGCAGTAGACCTGTTGGGACATTTGTGACTTGCTGGACATCCCTCGAATACTCACGCCTAGGTCTCCTCAGTGATGCTACATTTTTGTATCTTCTATATTTGCCAATTAAATTCAGTATGCCATGTCAGGCATTTCTACTGTGCTTTGTCTCTTTGAATAGTTGTTCCTGTGCATTTTACTATACACCATGTATTCAGCAACAAGAAGCTACCTTCTCTCTGTATATATTTCATGATTATATGTCTTATATTTTGGTCACATCTTTTAAATTATCCCGAAAAACTGAGAATTCTTTTAGAAATCCAATGTTATTGCCCCCCCCCCCCCAATCTCTCTCTCTCTCTCTCTCTCTCTCTCTCTCTCTCTCTCTCTCTCTGTGTGTGTGTGTGTGTGTGTGTGTGTGTGTGTGTGTGTGTGTGTGTGTGTGTAAAATATGTACTATATATTAAAAACAAAGATTCCATGACTTTACCAAACGGGAAAGTGCTGGTAGATAGACACAATAAAAAAAACACACAAACTCACACACACAAAATTTCAAGCTTTCGCAACCAACGGTTGCTTCGTGAGGAAAGAGGGAAGAAGAGGGAAAGATGAAAGGATGTGGGTTTTAAGGGAGAGGGTAAGGAGTCATTCCAATCCCGGGAGCGGAAAGACTTACCTTAGGGGGAAAAAGGACAGGTATACACTCGCACACACACATATCCATCCACACATATCCATCCACACATATACAGACACAAGCAGACATATTTAAAGGCCTTTAAGCGGAAAGACTTACCTTAGGGGGAAAAAAGGACAGGTATACACTCGCGCGCGCCCACACACACACACACACACACACACACACACACACACCCATCCATCCATCCACACATATACAGACACAAGCAGACATATTTAAAGGCCTTTAAATATGTCTGCTTGTGTCTGTATATGTGTGGATGGATATGTGTGTATGTGCGAGTGTATACCTGTCCTTTTTTCCCCCTAAGTAAGTCTTTCCGCTCCCGGGATTGGAATGACTCCTTACCCTCTCCCTTAAAACCCACATCCTTTTGTCTGTCCCTCTCCTTCCCTCTTTCCTGATGAAGCAACCGTTGTTGCGAAAGCTTGAAATTTTGTGTGTGTGTTTGTGTGTTTTTTTATTGTGTCTATCTACCAGCGCTTTCCCGTTTGGTAAGTCATGGAATCTTTGTTTTTAATATATTTTTCCCGTGTGGAATGTTTCTTTCTATTTAAAATATGTACTATGTACACTTGATCATTACAATAAGGTTAGAAGGCTACATTGCTACTCACTGTAAAGATGACACGTTCAGTTGCAGACTGGCACAGTGAAAAGACTGTTACACACTTAGCTTTCAGCCAAAGCCTTCTTCAGAAAAGAAAGGAAAGCACCCACAATCCATACAAGTAGGCACACCTCATGCACACATTCTGGTATTCTGCCCCGATAATTAGAAAGCCGACCAGAAAGCATGAACCTAAATGACAACTGCTAGGCAGCGCTCTTAATGTTTGTGAGCACTGTTGCCATGACCTCATCGCTGGGCACGGGCCACGCGCCACATGTCAGCCCATCGATGCCCATGGCCATTCTCACAGCATGGGGTCGAGGACCTCAGTCGTGTTCCGACTGCACTCTCATTTATTCATTATACACAGCATTGTTTGGTTCTTGCTATTGGTATGTCTAAGACTCGTGATTTGGTTTCCACTTCATACTTGTTGTTCTGTCATGTTGTCTTGTTCGTCCATCGCCATTGTTATCTTTTGTGCTTTTCGGTGACACAGTCGACACCCTCGGCTGCTCAGCCAGCGTCTCCCGCCGGTGCCGCAATTTCGGTTACTATTATTGGTGGAAAGATAAAATGTTAATGGCATCTTATGAATGCAAAATTCGTGCAACTTGTGAAACAGTAACAGTAACAGCTTCTCGTGCAGCAGTAATTGCAACAGCAGTTCCAACATCAGGAAAATCACCTTTTATCACAATGCTTGCAGGTGCAGGATTCACAGCCTGTTCATTCTGTGGTCGTTTCCCAGGTGGAGTCCTGTCCACCTCTGTTTGTGCTGTTTAACGACATCAGCGAATGTCAGGACATGTATTTGCAATGGCTGAAACAGCACTTTGCTGCTTTTTGGGTTTCTGATGTTGCTCTCTCCAGTGGTCACTATTCATTTCTCGGGCTTCCCCAAAGACTTTTTGCTACTAAAGAAGCTGGCTCCCATCTCAAATCCGATTGCCCTCATGTTTGAGGAGATGTGTTCATTGCTGTCAAACTATTATTCACAATGATTCTGTGTGGTCACATTGTGCCTTAAGTTCCATAAATACCACAAGCAACCAGGTCAGTCATACCACTCGTGGGAGACAGATTTACAAGGACTGAGTTCATGTGATTTCAATTGCGTCTTGCAAAACCTCATATGTAGATTCCTCGATTCGTGGTGTGGTGATCCAATTGGCTCCCGATATGGAAGTACAAACTGCATCCCCGGGCTGGACGATCCTTTTTTGGATGATATTTTTAAAATGGCACATTCTTTCGAAATTTCACAAGCAGCAAATGAACGCCTTAGGGCTTATCCCCAGATAGCTGTGGTTCATCCTCCATCAAGGGGTCAAAATTCTCGTATGTCCATTTCCCAATGACAGTGTCATGATTCATCACTTTCAAAGGTGTCAGTAGGCTCTGAGCAGCCACTCAAACCGTGTCAGCATAAGCAGTGGAGGCTCCCATCTTGTCTTGAATGTTTCACAATGCACCAACGTGCAATCTGTTCAACCTCACTCACCACTTGTGTAAAGGTATGGTCCGTGAACTCCAGGCCATTCTTCCCTAGGACAGTCCACCTGATACCAAGTTGTTTATTGATCTCTTGACTCTAAATTAGGATGTTTGTTTCCAAGCAGACACAGAAGCAACAGTTTCCCTGGTGAACCTCACAATGTATGCTCGTCTGCGCTACCCAGCATTGACCTGTCCTCCTGCAAGTTGGTTGCATAAGTTGACAGCTCCATTCCCCTTCAGAAGTCAGTTCACAACTGCGGCAGCTTACAAGTAGGTTACATAGAATAACACCAAAATAAAAATTTATTTGCAAAGAAAATGCACCATTTACAACAACAAAACACACTGCATAAACAAGTGTCTGTTGACATCAAAATGTTTCAGACTATGCAATACTTTTTAACAACAAACTACTTTTGATGCGTCTTTCTTGTGAGCCTCATTTTGATGAGCATGATCTCACAACTGTTTACATTTCTAACAGTTTGCTGGAAAAATTGTGAATGGTGATTTGAGAAGTATTACTTTCAAAGTAAATTTCCTTTTACACGAAATAAATTATGTTGCATGTGATGAATTTCTTAAATCACGGAATGTTAGACACTCATTCCAACTTAATGCTGAGGACCAGCCACTTAGAGAAAATTCAGGCCCAGAAGACCAGTCATTTATGCCAGTATTTAAAATTCTACTGGCACATTTGTGTTTCATATATCTGTAAGGGTAAAACGTGCTAAAAAAAAAAAAAAGACCAAGTTTCAAAGTTTGTCTTTCATATTTATTTTAGTTATTTCATAGATTACAAATTATTCAGTAATAATGGCAACAAGTATAATTATCCATTTAACGAAATGTGCAAACTGAGTTCTTGAGCAATTGCTCATGTAATTGGCTTGTCTATGGAAAAGTCGAAGTGCTGTACGGAACACGTATTTATCCAGGTAACCCATGAAATGTTCATTAACAGCAGTGAAATTTGTAATTGTGCTTGTCTGAAATTTTCAGCTGCTGCAGTTTAAGCTGTGCACTTAGGATCCTGCCGAACCACACACTCGTAAAAACAGCAAACAATTTTTGACAACTAATATTATAAGTGAAAGCTTAGCTTTTCTTGTAGTTATACTTTGTTAATTTAAACTATTGACTTATCCTATTTGTGTGCTCACACTGCTTAACAATGATGTTGTTATTGGCTGACAACATCACGAGTCCTATGCCTGTAATATCTGCTGTCGTTGGATGGCGAGATCACATGACATGAGCTGTGGTTGGCTGATAAAAACACATTGCAATCTCAACTTCAGTGCTTCAGAAGCTACATTGCTGTATTTGATGGAATTTGTTTGGATCTCTTCATAATACAAAAATATGCATTTTAAATGGTGCCACACAGCAAAGATCTTTCCAAAATGTGCACTTTTTCTGTGTTTTGTTTCCATAATGTTGGGAAGTTCTATACCAGCGCATAAAACAGTCACCAGTCAAAGGATTGCCAAGTTTCACTGCTCCTATGGGAAGTATATTGTCACTTAACAGAGAAAATATGTGCTTTCATCAGGTGTGTGGAGTATTTTGACCCAGGAAAAAGAGTATTTTCACCAGAGAAAATGTGTATTTTTAACCGGTACATCCGCAAAAAACATACTCTTTTTTTTTCTCGTCTGTGTATACAACTGCAACATTTCTGGCCTAAATGCCTTCTGTTGTTTGGGTTTGCCATCACGGACGAAGTTCAGGTCATCTTGCGCGTGGGTCCCTTCCAGGAACTTTATCTTTGTGCTTATTTTGAATCTGTCAAACCTGGTCTGGGATGCAATACCAATTTCAAGGTGCATATTTATGTACATACAGATGCAGTGTCCTGTATCTGTTTGGCACGTTTGCTTCTGGTCTTTCTATGGACGGCGGTTGAGCTTGAACTCAATCGCCTTCATGAAGCTGGGGTAATTGAACTTGTCAAAACTAATGCTTGGGCTACACCACAGGTAGCGGTTGAGAAGCCAAATGGCTGCCTCCGGCTCTCTGGAGATTTTGGGTCAACAATCAATGCCCGTTTCACCAGTGAATATTTTTCTAAGATCGACCTGACCAATGCTTATTTGCAGATCCCACATTATGGTCATCAGCACTGACTTTGGCTTGTACAAATATGAGCATTTGCCCTTTGGGATCTCTCCCACTCTGACAGTCTTACAGAGTTACCTCGAACAGTTAACTATTTCCATTCCCGCTTGTATGCATTATCTAGATGACTCAATTATTACGAGTGCTAAGTGCCAAGACCACCTGCTCTACCTCTGCACCCTCTTTATTACATTGTGTGACGCAGGGCTCAAATGCAGCCTATACAAATGTCAGGTTGCTTTTCCAGGAGCAAGTGGAATACCTCAGACACTTGCTTCAACAAAGAAGGGATTCAGCCCACTGACTGCACTGTTTTGGCTATTGACTCACTCTCATATTCCTAAAACCTACAGGGGCTGCAGGCTTTTCAGGTAAGGTGAATTATTATTCTATGTTCCTCCACCAAGCAGCATATTTTATGAACCCACACAACGAGTTGCAGAGAAAGAGCATTCCGTTCGGCAGTTGGCTGCCTGTGAGCACTCTTTCATCCAGCTGAAGCACACGTTACACTCAGCACCCTGCCTTACACCCTTTACTGCATCGTGTCCCTTGTACTGGCTAATGACACTTCTCCCTACAGCATTTGTGCAGTGCGGTCACACTGTAACAATGACGGTACTGAGCAACCCATCATTTATACGCCGAAGACAATGCCTACCCAAAGAAATTACTCACAGATCGAGAAAGAGACTTTAGGGGTGATATTTGCCGTTGAGAAATTCCATATGTATCCCTTTGAGACTGAATTTACCCTCATTACTGACCACAAACTGTTGGTTGTACTCTTCTTGGGTTACAGAGGGGATGGCTCAGAGGCTCCAGAGTTGGGCTGTTTTCCTTAGTTCTTACAATTACACCATTAAGTACAAGCCTACTATGCAATATGCAAATACGGATGAACTCTCTCATGTACTCTTAGGATCAGACCCAGCATTTGACCAACAGGAGCTCTTCCAGTATCCACACTAATGTAGAACGTCAATGTGCCGTGACCTTGTCTTACGGTGTGTCATGTACTACGTGCTGCGTGGGAGGCCCACTTTTTTTTCCAAGTCAGATAATCCAGAACTCTGTGCCTGCGCCCATCTTTCACACCATTTGTTTGTGTCTCTGATGTTCTCCTGCTGGTTTTGGAGGGGAATACGCACCGCGATGTCATCCCAACTACCTTACACCCTCATATCTTGGAACTCCTCCATTGTGGACAGTGAGGTATGTCGCAGATGAGAGCCCTTGTTAGCCAATATGCCTACTGGCCGTGACTGAACAAATACGTGGAGACTATGGTGTGCAGTTATTTGGTGTGTGTCCAACATAAGCTGCTGCTGCTCCTGTCCCCCCCCCCCCTCCCACACACACACACACACACCTTGCCCACTCCCCTTTGCCCATGGGACCGCATTCAGCTGGACTTTGCTGGTCCCTCTTTGGGCTCTATGTGGCTCATTGTCATTGGTGCTTAATCTGACAACCCCTACGTGATTAGCATGGCGTCCATCACTATGACCATCAAACTCGTTGCACTTGCCCAAATTCTTTCCATCAGAGGGCTTCCCCGCACCCTTGTGTCTGACAGTGTACCCCCATTCATGACGACAGCCTTTGAATAGTTCTGCAATGCCAATGGCATTAAACACCTGTTCAGCCTGCCTTTTCGCCCCTACACCAATGACGATGTGGAGCGAATGGTGTGTACATTTATACAACAAATGTTGAAATCAGTGAGCATATCCACCATGACACCAGCATGCGCAGTGTCTGTAAGTGTACAGGACCACCCACGTCCATGACTGCCAGAGCTCCTCAGTAGGTGACAATCACATACTCTCCTCCTCCTCCTCCTGGCACGACAGCCCTCAAAACCCATGATCCAACACAGTGGATAATACCCTCCAAATTCAGTGGTCTGGGCATTTTCCTGTGGAGCAAAACCTTTGCGGGTGCCAGCTATGGTGGTGGCCACCCATGGGTGGCACCTTATTACAGTTGATACTCTGTGGGGTTTGGAGTGTCGTCTCACCAACCAACACCGTCCCTGCCTGCTGACTGTGCCAACATTGGTGGGTCACTCATAGTTGGAGAGCCCACCATTGCAAACTCATCAATCACACAAGTACAATTTTCAATACAGGGCATCATTGGGAGTTCCTATGTATGCATATTTGAAGATTGAGACCTCACCGCCTCATCCATTCCCTCAATAGTTGTCTCCCACACCGCTGTTCCCTAATGAATTGCCCGTCGTCCCGCTCTTCTTCTCCCAGCTGGCAGACTCCTGTGCCAGAGCACGGTTCGGGACACTTAACTGTGCCACCAGTTCACTTCCAAAATGTCCTCGCCTCAGTGCTAGGCGCAGGTCACATCCCACGTGCCAGCCTATCGACACTCACGCACGTGCTGTAAACCTCACAGGGCAAGGGGCCTGGACCTCAGTTGTGTTCCAACTGCGATCTCATTTGTTCATTATATGCAACAATGTTTGGTTCTTGATATTGCAACATCGAAGGCTCACCATTTGGTTTCCACTCCAGATGTGTTGGTCTGTCATGTTCTCTTATTACTTCTGTTGTTGTCTGTCATGGTTTACAACAACTCACTGTTACCCTTAGCCGCTTGACCAGTGTCACGTGGAAATGCCACGATTCCAGTTCTATACACATAACCACTATCTCCAGTCTCCTCTAGCCAAACTCAAGCAGGGACACCTCACACATATTTTATTGCTATCTCCAGCCATTCTAGTGAGACTCCAGAGCCTGACTAGGGCAGTCAGAGAAAGCAGACATGTGAGCGTGATGGATGCATGTTTAGTGGTTAATAAAAAAAAAAAAATGGGGAGAAGAGAGACCGTGAAAAGGGGAAAGAATGAAAAGCAAATCGGACTTTGTATTAATAACAGAAAAGCTATCGGACTTCGTTATTCGGAAAAGCTATTGTTGGGGTGGTCCTTGTGGCGTTTTTGAGCAAAAGTTAAACCAATTTTCACTACAAAAGTTATTCAAAAGAAACAGAGAATAACAGAATGTAACTGACAGGGGGAAGTGGCGTAGACGAGAGATCATCCTTTACCAGATTAACTTATCTTCTTTCGGGCGGCGTCCACGTCTTCAAAAATCTCCTTCATTTCAGCGTGAAAAAATCTGCTCCGAAATCTTGCAATAGTCCAGGGATCACTAATTTATACCAATTAAAATCATCTTGATACTGTATGCAATTTAATTCACTTTGCTACTTCCATCCACCGAATTTCTTAATAACTTCCACAATGTCTACACATTACAATCAGATCAAGATTAGCCATTAAGTTTTTACGTCAGCATCAGATCACGTCTGCCTTCAGCTTCAGCTAACAAGAGACAATTGAAACGGAATAAAAAAAAAAAAAAAAAAAAAAAAAGTTAACAATTTTAGTAGTTTCTCTGCCGTCGAGCGCTCATACCGCTGCGACGAGATATTTTTTATCTGAGGGAACGAGTGTAGCGCGGCAAAATTCAAAGTCCCGCTACACATGCTTGTGTGAATGTGAGTCTGGCTAGAGCGGCCAGCAATAGTGGTCATGTGTGCATGAGGTGTGACAGCTTGTGTTCATTTGTGTGTGTTTCCCTTTCTTTTCTGAAGAAGGCTTTGGCTGCAAGCTAACTTGTAACAGTCTTTCTTTCTTTCTTTCTTTCTTTCTTTCTTTCTTTCTTTCTTTCTTTCTTTCTTTTTTTTTTTTTTTTTTTTTTTTTTTTTTTTTGCCTGTCTGCAACTCAAAGTATCATCTTTATGGTAAGTAAAGATCCATCCTATTCTTCATTGTTGATATTCCAACCTGGGCTTTCCATTGTTATACATTATTTCATACAGTGTATACATAATTTCTGATAAATATAATGTATACTCATTAGTAGTAAAAACTAATTAATCTAATTGAGATGTTCTTTTTGCTAAGGAAAAATGGAGCCCATCTGATAGAGCAAAAATTCTGATGCATTTGAGTTCTGCTACTGGATACTATCTACATGTACTCTTCCGTTTGCAAGTAGATTATGACATGGATCTTCGGAGCATAGTTGATTTTCCAGCAATATTGGACAACACATTACATCTGCAAGGTAGGTTACCTATAGTGCATGTGTACCAACCTTTTAACCCTTAAATGCATGATTTTTTATTTCATGCTGTAAAAATCGCCATGTTTAGTTTATAGTGCCTACATTACGAAAAAAATATTGAAAATTTTTTTTAATTAAATTAACAAAGCATTATTGTTGACAATCGCTACAAACACAGAAACAGACCTAATTTCAAATCTATTGTAAAGACACTCGAATTAACTGTCTACACCATATCTACTTACGTTTTCAAAATAAAAAAGTAATTTTCAAACCCACAAATTGGTGCACAAACACAAAAAAAGTGTCTACTTTCCGCCAAAACACATGCACGGCAGTACATCCACACAGCTGATTGTCGAACTGGTTCTGTTCATCCTGCCATTTATGATCGCTATGAAGACCTAGTAGCAGCTTAGCAGCTGCAGTAGTGTGTATACACTTAACTACATAACGAATGTGTTACAAAATGTTGCTCAGTATAGGATACATCGAAGAAATGAAGTCTGTAGCTGATCAGCTACACTATGCATGAAAGGGTTAAAAACATATTGCTTTAAATGAAAGTTATGTTCTTCCTAAACTATGGATTACTTAGATGATAGAGCAAGCACCCAGAAGGAAACTTTATCATGGAGCAGTACAAAAGCGGCAAAGATATACTTAAGGAAAGAAATCACACTTTTCGTTCCCTCATCAGTGTGATTTCTGCCGTGCAGTAGTTTACAAACTGTCTCAGAATTTATACCTGCTGCACTGCTCATCATTTCAGAGTTAAATTGTATGGATGTCTCATTGATGTGTCTGTGTACTTTCCCTTTTCATCTCTTCAGTTTTTTAGTCACATGTGAGGAATGAGAAAAGAACTGGTTGTTATAAATTTTTATGTATTGGAACAACAATTACAAAACGGGAAGCCTCCCACTATTCCACATAGTTTCTGCTATTTTGTAGTCAATTGTAGTATGAATGGGAAGTTTGGTGAGTCCTGCGTAATATGGGTTGCTGGAATGTGTATGCAGTCATTGAATGGGAAACTGGTACACTGCTAATCATATTCAAACCACTTGCATCCCAGCACCTTCTTAAATGATCCTGCCGTGTGGAAATCACATTGTGAGAGATATGACATATCTAACATTCCTATAGGGAAGATTTTCAAACACAAATCATGGTAGTTCGACCAAGTACTGTCTGACTGCATTACACTGCAGGGCTTCGCAGATATGCTGGCATTCAGAATTTGCACAGTGTCACCTTATGGATTGTGGTAATTGATATATACTTTACAAAAATGTTTTAGGAGTTGGATCATAACTGTTATTTATTGCTGGGTGATATGTACACACAGCATTGTGATGGATCTTTTCTTCATCAGTCAATGAGCTACACACTTTAGAATGAAATTGCAGTCCATTATCAAATAGTTTGCCTGAATGGCCTTTAGATTGTAGACACTTTGGTATCCTGACATAAGTCACATTATTTTATAATTTTTTGTACTCGCCAAGACATGTTATCAAAGATCACTTGTTTCTCAATTTGTTGTAAGCATTCCTCCAGACCAAAACGTCCAAAACTGATAAGGGTATATTTCTACGTCCACATACATACTCCACAAACCGCCATGTGGTGCTTGGTGCAAGGTACCTTGTAGTGCTATTAGTCATTTACTTTCCTGCTTCACTCCAGAATAAGTGAGGGAAAACAGCTGTATATGCTTCTTTACAAGCCCTAATTTGTGTTATCTTTTCTATGTGATTCCTATGCAAAATATATGTTTGCGGCAGTAGAATTGTTCTGCAATTGGCTTCAAATGCCGATTCTCTAAACTTTCTAAATAGTTGTCCACGAAAAGAACATTGTTTTCCCTCTACGGATTTCCACTTGAGTTCACGAAGCACCTCTGTTATACTTGGGTGTTGGTCGAACCTGCCAGCCTGCCATTGAATTTCTTTGGTGTCGTTTTTTAATCCGACGTGGTGAGGATCCTAACACTCTTAAACATGAAATATAAAACTTCAACTGTTCCTTTGCTGTCTTCTGTAGCCACGCCAGACAGGTCAGTGAGATACTGGATAGAAAGCCTCCAACCCACTTAGTGATTTCACATGAGACTAGAATTTTCTCAAGTTCTCAGCAAGAACCTTTACTAAGGTATGCTTGCGATAGTTTTTGTATGCTTTGCACATGATCTTTTTAAAGGCACACTAATTTCTGCTAGCTTTTGCCTTCTGTCGTTCGGGTGTTCTTTTTTGAACTGAGAATGCAAAAGTGTCTGATTCCTCGCCATTAATCCACTTCCTTCGCACATATTTCTCCAGAGCATCATTTACAATCCCTTTAAACTTTGACCATAATTCCTCTATGTCCATCATATTGGAAGTAATTGATGTCCATTCGTTACCTAAGTGGGATGCTATTTAATCATATTGTCAATATTGTGTTTTGGCTTGCAAAGTCTCCACAATTCCTAGTTTTAACTCTGTGCTACAATACAAGATGTCGCCATAAATTAAGTAATATTATTGAATTTTAATTTTTCTGTTTCATATTGATACATTGTTTTGATCATTTTTAATATCTCATCTGCTTCTTGCTATGCTTTAATATTACATAGAAAAGTATGAATTTTTGACTCTCCATACATACCTCTTATAAAATTAACCTTGATCTCTCTTCTGTGACACATGGGATCTCAGTACAAACATCTTTTAAATATTGCAGAAAATGTGACAAAGCATGAGCCACCACATTTATTTCATCAGGAATTTACTGGATATCACAGCTGAATCCCTGGAGGGTGATGACCCATCTAGCAAGTCATATATGTATTAATTTGCACTGAAGGAGAAGGAATAATGCCCTATGATTTGTCTGAGCAATGCTGGGCTGCCCAACCATAAAATAGCAGAACTAGTCAAAGCCTTAAAAAATCGCAAGTGCTTCGTGCTCTGTCTAACAATATTTCCTTTCCCACACTGACAAAACTTGACTTGCGAACGTGATCATATGACGTTGTTCCTGATCATTTTCACTGAGTAGTTGATATAAAGTGGCTCCCAAGTCCAGATACTGTACTGTCTCTCTCAAGATAGAATGATATATCAAGGTCTGCTGGTACAGTAGTGGAGCTTCTAGGAATTGCTTCTTGACATCATCTAACGCTTCCTCTTGGTCAGTTCCCAAGTGCAAACTGAATTCTTCCTAGTTAATTGCAGTAAAGCAAGCAGTAACAAGCCATACACTTTTAAGAAAATGCTTGTAGTATCCACAAAAACTGAAATATGATTGAAGTTGGTTTTTACATGTTGATAGTGAAAAATTTTGAATTGCTCCTAATTTCTTCAGATCAGGCTCAGTCCTGCAGACAAGATGGCATGTTTCATGAATTGCATCTTCTTGCAAATTTAAAATTTTTCAGATTGAGTGTCACTGCAGCCGATTTAAATGTTGTCAGATCTTTATTTATTGTATTTTTGTGCTCCTGCCATGACATGGATGCAGTCAAAATATCATTGACAAACACTGTTACATTCTGCAAAAGCTTCTCCCCAAGAGTCACGTCCAAAGGTCAAACAAATGCTGCTAATGAAATGTTTAAACTGAATGTAATCTGCTTGAAGTTGTAGCATCTTCTGTTGTGCAAGAATGCATTAACTTTCAATTTCTTGCCTCCAGTTCCAACTTCCAATAACTATTTGTCACATCCAAATTATTAAGATAGATCTCGCTGAGGCTGAGTGACGTGATTAGTCCAATGTAGTTGTTTTTTTTTTCTCACTAGTCAACAGCCATTTTGCATTTGGGATGTGATACATCAACTATTATTATTTTGGTGTGTAGAATCTGAATATACCTTTCAAAATGTTCTAGCATGTATCATTTTTGAGTTTTTAAAGGCTTTTTATTTTTCGTATTCAGTATTTCGCGTTTTACTGTTCTTCTGTTTTGATGTTCAATTGTTTGTTTTTTATTTCCATAGGAGAGCTAGAAGATCTACAAATCATCAGTAAATGTTAAGTGTGTTTCCTGTGAAAGATAGTGCAAATTTTTCTGTTTAGGATTCACACTAAGAAAAATGGCAACTAGTAAATCTCGTTGCTGTCTAAACCACCCCAACAACTTTTGTTATGTGTGTGGGAAATTCACTGCAAAAGCCCAAAGAAAACCAATCACTGATTTGGTTAAGAAGGCATATAAATTGTATTTTGATTGTCCTGTTGGTGATCAAGATAAAAATTTTGCACCTCACATTGCCTGCATAACCTGTACTGCAAACTTAACCAAGTGGTTGAAAGGAAAATACCGAACCATGCCGTTTGTTGTTCCGATGGTGTGGTGTGAGCCTAATGACCATTATTCAGACTGTTACTTCTCTCTTACAAATATTCTGGGACATTCAAGCAAAACTAGACATAAAATACAGTATCCGAATGTATTGTCAGTGCATTTGCCTGTGCCCCATGATAAGGGGTTGCCTGTTCCTGTCTGTAACTTGAAAGCCACAGAACCAGATACCATGTCAAGTGAATCAGAAAGTATTGAACATATAGAAGAGTACTGTCTTCAATATTATGACACTTTGCCTCAGCTCTTTAATCAAAAAGAATTGAACGATTTGGTTTGCCATCTAAAACTTTCGAAACAGCAAGCTGAACTCTTGGGGTCGAGACTGCAACAATGGAACCTTCTAGCTCCAGTGACAAAAATTTCCTGTTTCAGATCAAGAGGTGCTTCCTTCGTTCAGTATTTCAATATGCAGAATTCAATGTTTGTATGTAGAGACGTCAATTGTCTGATAATGCAGCTAGGTGTACAACATAATCCACAGGAGTGGCGACTATTTATTGACTCCAGTAAAACCAGCTTGAAAGCAGCGCTACTGAATGATGGCAATGCATTTCCATCTTTACCTTTTGCTTACACAGTAGACATGAAAGAAACTTGTGAAACCATCACTTTGCTGCTAGAGGCAATCAAATATAAGGATCATGAATTGCAGCTTTGCTGTGATTTGAAAGTTGTTGCACCCCTTACGGGTTTACAGGCTGGATTCATGAAATACTGCTGCTTTTTGTGCCTTTGGGACATCCGTGGCACCAAGAACCACTATACAGTCAAGGAATGGTCTATAAGGAAGTCGTATGTTCCTGGAAATGTAAATGTGAACAATACTCCGTTGGTTGAGCCTGATAAAATCATTTTGCCTCCCCTTCATATCAAGTTGAGCCTTATCAAGAACTTTGTAGAAGCTTTGGATAAAGAAGGTGAGGCCTTCAATCACGTAAAAGAAAAGTTTCCCAAATTAAGTGAGCTGAAAGAGGGTATAATTGTTGGATCACAAATAAGAAAATTGCTAAAAGATCCAACCTTTGATACCAAACTCCCAGACATCCAATTAGCTGCTTGGTCTTCTTTTAAAGCAATTGTGAAGGGCAACAGAAAAGAAAAAAACTATGTTACTATTGTGAATTATCTTTTTGGACAACTATAAGAACATGGGGCGTAGAATGTCGCTTAAAATTCACTTTTTACATTCTCACCTTGATTTCTTTCCGGAAAGTTAGCCGTAAGTGATGAGCATTGTGAATGCTTTCACCAAGACATTCTTACCATGGAACTCCGTTACCAAGACCATTGGAACCCTTTGATGATGGGTGACTACTGCTGGAGTCTTGACAGGGGGTGTGATGAAACAGCAAACAAAAGAAGAGCTCCATCTTCGCATTTTTCAAAAACCAAAGACGATTAACGGTGAAAATATCTTCTGAACTAATTTGGACCTTTTATTGGCATCATGCCCATATATACATACAAAATAGTATTGATTTCAAACATTCTGAATGTGTATTTTTGTTTTTCTTAATTGTGTCAATTTTCACTATTACCATTTTTTATTCTGCTGTGTATCAAGGAAATGTAACATCATAGAGAAAAACTAATTTTACCCGTGTATTCAGCACCCCAAATGAGGCAAATCCACCCATTTCCAAACCAGATTCCGCAAAAATGTTTAAATTTGTTAACTAGTGTTAGTGTATGTACCTGATTGCTGGATACATTTTCAACCATTTGTGCAGTCATACCGTCATTTGACATTGATGTCCCACCATAAATCCAGAATTATTTGAAAATTCCTCTGCTTGCATACGTAAAACTTCTTGCAACTCTTCCTTGTAGGATTTGGACAAATTACTAAATTTCCTGAATTTTTGACTTGCTCCCGAATTTCTTCTGTGACCACAGCATCCTTTGTGTAAACTGCCATTTCGGTTCCATCGTCTAAGTTGTTCTTGATAATCCTAATTCCTGACACTATGGAAGGTTCTTCTTCTTCTCTGACAAAATTAACCTCCAATTCATCATTGTTATCACAGATGTTTAAGCATCCTCTTCCAAAATGAATGTCCATCTTCATTTGGTCAACCAGTCATTACCAAAAATCCAGTCCACACTTAAAGAGTCAGTAATCAGTACAGTCACATCAAAGTACCTTTCTAAAATCTTGCACCTAATGTGCACCTGCCTAATAGCAGTATAATTTTTATGATCAGTTGCTGTCACTAAATACACATTGTTTACAGAATATACTGGTATCTCTGCTGTTTCACAAACCTGTAAGTATAAATCGAGGGATACAGCTGTAGCTGCACAAAGAGGCGGCTTTTCAGCAGGCATTCATACATATACATCACTGTCTCGGTATGTTCTTTGATATCAGTATGGCATATAGCACTACATGGAGACACAGTATTCTCGTGCAACTCCATCAATGAGGCTTTCGTAGCCATCTCCTCATTTTCATTTGTCCTTCCTGTACAAGCACTTTTTTTATGTCCCGTGTTGGTGATGTGCTGTTGGATCGTTTTTAGCAGGACAATGATATTCCTCAGGGCAATTTTTTAATTGTTACCCTCTTTGCCACAATCATAAACAGTATCACAGCTATGGTAAGGAGACCTATACAATCCTCCTTATTTGTGGATGATTTTGCCGTTTTCTGTTCCTCCTCCGTTGTTGCAACTACGGAGGTTAGAAGAGTGGGCTGCAAAGATGGGTTTTCAGTTTTCTGCAGATAAATGTGTGTTTTTCTTTTTCTTTCTTTCTTTCTTTCTTTCTTTCTTTCTTTCTTCATTTGGATCATCTTAAGGACCACGCACCAATTTCAGTGCTTCCTTCTTTGTTGTTCTTTCTTTTTCCTCCACTATTCTTTCATCTTTTCACTATGTGTCCTTTTTCTCTCCTCGGACCATTTTGACCCTGTCTTCTTCTCCCTCGTACCTTGGAATCCTTCCAGTTTTAACACTTTCCTCTTGAAAATCTTTCTTTCTGTTGCATCTTTTTCACTTATGTCGTTTCTTTCCAAATCTTTCCTAACTTCTTGAATTCAAGCTATTGTTGACTTCTTGTCCCAAAGATATTTAAAAATCTGTTTAGTTAAACTGTTGCTGTTCATTCTGTACAAGTGTCAAAAAAATAGCAGTCACTTCTCTCGTAATGTTTCATTTATGTTTTCTATATTGCGATAAACTTCTTCATTGCTTCTCAATTTCCATACCTCTGTATTTTTTGGTGGCCCATGCATGTTTCGAATGATTTCTCGTTCTAGGACTTCAAGTTTCAGTACCTTGTGTTTTTATTTTAGTCATTCTCATTCTTTTTTGCTTTATCTGACTTGCATATGAGGTAAGCCAGTCTACATTTCAAAAGTTCAGTGATGTTCATGGGCCTCATTTTTGGCTCCAAACTGTCCTGGTTATTACACCTGAGAGACCTGAAAACCAGAACCCAGAAAATGTCATAAAGTGCCTTAGCCACAGGTTTTGGGGAGCAGATAGGCCGTAGCTGCTCCATTTTTATATGGCTTTTGTGCATTCACGGCTAGACTATGTATATATACAAGCCACTGAGGCCTTGTTAGCTGAAGATTTTTGACACTGTAAGTAAGTTCCTCTCAGCACCAACTTCACCTGCATGCCATACTGTTGCTGTTGTTCAGAATGCCTTTTCAACAGTCGTCCACAACCAACAAAGCTGTTTGAGATGTGTGTGTGTGTGTGTGTGTGTGTGTGTGTGAGACTTGTTGTAGAACACGTACAGTGCCAAATCTAGGATTTTAACTGCCTACCACCATGGTTATTGCAGAGGCCCAAAGTAATTTTAGGTTAGGTGCAGTACAGAAGGGATTTCACTACTGCATATTTTTTTAATACATTATTTTATGACATTTTAAATGAGCACTGCTACTTTACACTGCTGTCTTTACGGATGGGTCAAAACGGGAGGACATCATTGGTTGCTCTGTTGTTGTGCCTGATCGTGTCCTCATAACCTGACTACCTCTAGAGTTTACTACCTTCAACATGGAGTTATGTGCAATCTTGCAGTCACTAGAGCAGATGACCTCCGCTTCAAGTGCTAAATTTCTTTTCTGTTCCAATTCTCTCAGTGCCCTTCAATCTCTACAACACTTATACTTAGCAGATAAAATAGTCCAGAATATCCAGGACACCCTCCTCCAACTATAAAGGTTGGAGAAGGTGTCATCTATCTGCTGAGTACCAGGGCACATGGGTATTGTGGGGAACAAAATGGCAGATGTAGCAGTCAAGGAAGTGTGTCATGTTCCTCAGTTATTTTGGTGTGCCACCCCTCTGCATATTATCTTCTTGCTGTTGAGATAAAGAGTCATGCATCAACGGGAAGATGAGTGGCTGGAAATGACAGGTAATAAGCTGCACCTAGTACAGCCCATTAAGTGGTTGTATCGTGCCTCCACTCAGCCACAAAGGCAGGTTGAGGTTCTTCTTACTAATCTTCACATGGGCCACAGTCCTCTTGATGCACGGTTTCTTGCTCTGGCGCAGTGACCCTCCAATGTGTGGTGCTTGTGGTGTACAGATCACTGTGTGTCGTATTTTACTAGACTGTTTTATTTTCGGAACAGAGGCCAGTGGCAGATTTGCTGGCAGATCTGCCCTCTGTTTTAAGTGACATTCAAACAAATGTGGTGAACCTTTTAAGGTTTTATTATTTGTCTAACTTGTTTCCAAAATTTTAGGGAGATGTTCCTAATGTGTTAATAGTTGACTGGCTCACCCACATTTTTTGTAATTGGTCAGCCAGTCACATATCCCTATGCCATTGGTTTAGCTCCTCTGTCATTTTCCTGCTGTTTTCTTCCCAGGTTTAGTACCTTTCACTGTTTTCCTTTGTTTTACAGCATATGATTTGGAGTGATTGTGTGGATCAATGCGTGTTTGGTAGGAATGAGTGAGTGGGTGAGTGAAAATGCCAGTGCTATTAACCCCTTTTATCCATATTTGTATTTTTTAATATCTGTAAGCATGCTGATAACCTTGCCATTGAGTGTCCTTACTATCCAAAAACAAGCACATTTGTAGCTGTGCATGTCTTCACCCAGTGTTACAGAGATGCTTCAGGAACTCAAATGGGAATCCCTGGAGGGAAGGTGACTTCCTTTTCAAGAAATATTTTTGAGAGAATTTAGAGAACCGGCATTTGAAGCTGACCTTAAATGATTCTATGGCCGCCAACATACATTTTGTGTAAGGACCGTGAAGAAAAGGTATGAGAAATTAGGGCTCATATGGAGGCATATAGATAGTAATTTTTTCCTTGCTCTATTTGTGAGTGGTACAGGAAGGAAAATGACTAATAGTGGCACTTGGTACCCTCCACCACGCACCATATGAAGGCTTGCAGAGTATATAGATGTAAAATCACTTTAGGAATCTGGGACTACTAAGTTCAGTCACTGAAATAAATACATCATCTGTAGTTTGTACATCTTCTGTTAGTAGTTCAGCTTTAATATATCTCATTTAGTCATTTGAATTTGTAGAGATGACCCATTAAATTGTTCATATGTTTCTGGAGCAGGTCTCAACCAAAAGTAAATTTAATTTACCAGTGTTTGCTCGTTTTGTCGGTGTCTGTCAATCAGTATCTCAGAGCAACGAATGATCCTGAAATTTTCTGTCTTCGATTACATGTCGGCTTTATCTTTCAAATCATTTTTCCTCCTCTTTGTCAGTTCAAGAACAATTATCATTGAGCGTGTAATTCCACGAGTGTTCATCCCTACGTATGTCATTGTATCGAATTCGATAGTCTTTTGTTGACTCCACAATGGGCACCCACAATTATCTTGCCATGTTGCATTGCATTGCTGAAAATGTTGATTGCAACATGTTATGCCTTGATCTGATTCACTGGATATTCCTTCATTGTCAATCTCTTTCAAACGATCAGCAACTCGTAAGAGCTTGTAGAAATCATTGAACATTCACGAAACTAACTGTCTTCTTATTTTCCATTGCTAATAAAAACATACATACATATCGGCAATCGTGGACCCTGAAGAGCATGTGCTGGCCTTACATTGTTCCTCCAGTAGACGAATATTTTTTCACTTTGGATCCCCTTCTCGTGGACACCCAGTCACTGAAGATGCTTCTTCAGTTCATGCTTACTTTGCTTCCTTGGTCTTCCAATTGGACATGTTCCATCAGATTTTCACATAAGCACAGCTTTGGCCCGGCATGTCTCTGGCTTCCTGCCAATGTGCACAACCAGGCTTAAGCTCTGCGCTTTCATTTTCTGCACGAAGTTAAATTTTTTCGTTTGATCAAACAGGTTCGGGGTTCTTTCTATGCCTCCAGGTGTTTTCTCTTTGTAGATTGATCGAAACGTATTTCTCATGATTTTGCATTCAAAGACCAACATGTTCTCTTCATCTTTTTTTCATGGTGCATAAGGTTTCTGCTCCATATAAAAATACCAGCACTATCACTGCATTATAGGCTTTAAGTTTGGTCTTAACTGATAGATTTTTTGATGACATTATCTGCTTCAGATTGTAATAAGTTTTAGACGCATTAACAATACATTGATTGATTTCTTGTTTCAAGTTATTGTGCCTTTTGAACCAGGTGCCAAGGTATTTAAAAATTTTGACTCTGGCTATGTTCCATATTCCAGCTGGTATGGGGCATTATTAGGGTCTTCTCTGGATACTTATACCATTTCAGTCTTCTCCATACTAATCCTCAGTCCTGTCTCATTGGCATTCCTTACTAAGTCATCTATGATTTCTGCCATCTTTCCTTTGACTCCACAGCTTCTTCTGCATATCCCAATAAGTGTGTTCTTCCATTTAACTTCACCCCTCTGCGTTCTCTTTTGATTTCCGAAATTACTTTCTCCAGGATGAAAATGAAAAGCAACGTTGCAATGGTATCATCTAGTCTCACACTTGTTCTGGTGTTGAATTCCTTGGATAGCTCTCACTGGTGTTGCACCTTGGCTTTTTGTCTTGGCTGAACAGATCTGCACCTAGTCAATTAGCTTCCTTGGTATGCGAAGCTCCCTCAGGATGAAACATGTACTCGGTCTGTGTATACTATCGTAAGTGTTTGAGAAATCTAGAAATGTTTCCAGGAACTGAAGGTTGAATTCCACAGCAAATGCGTCATTAAAATTATAATCAGATCATCATTGCTGATAGGTCCATCCAGATACTAATTCATTCCCAGTGTTTTTGAAGAACATTATGCATTGACCCTTTGTTACGATGGCAGTTGTGCATTGAAAATAATTTCTCTTTGAAGCGCTGTTGTTTCTGTCACAACCGATACTTGCAGAGAAACCTGTTTTTGAAGTCTGCAAATTTAGTATGTCAATCAGATGCATGGTTTCCTGTACTCGTGTTTTACACCAAACTGACTCATTCTCAATTTGTGCAAAAGCAGCTATAAAATGTTTCATGAAGTGAACTGTTTGTAATTTTTGTGTGGGTCAAACTCCTTAAACTGTCCTAGGCCAAACAAATAATCGACAATAACATTTGTGCAACAACTCGTGCCACGATTTTCTTGCATGAGCGTTTGTATTATCTGTCAGATTAAGTTCGTATCAGCAAGCTTGTTACAAATTTTTATGTTCTTTATTGGTTCTCCCAGTTCGTGTACTTTTGATTCCACATTGGAGTTCTGTGCTTGCATACCTGATACTGCTTTAATAACTGACTTTTTATTTTGTTCACATGTATTTTTAATATGAACTACCACATTATTCATTACTGCACTGTCCAGTAAAGCTTGTTTATGGTTTCTTGTTGAGAGTTTATCTGAGCCACTATTTTAGTTGCATGTGCTTCCCTCTGTTGACAATTTGTCTTAATCTTGCGCATGAATTCGGATGGTCTCATGTCGAGTGATTCACTGCATTCTTTTGTAAATTTCATTTCGAATATATGCTACCTTTTGATCAAATCTATTTTCGATTTTTGACTGTGATCATTGAGTTTTTTGTTCTAATCTGGATTCAGTTTTTGACTATGCTCATCAAGTTTTTTGTTCAAATCATGGTTATCATCATCTAGTTTTTTGAACAAACTTGCGTTGATATTTTTTGTTAGAATTGCATTAACACATCCTCCCTTTGTACATTATCACCACAGCTGTCACTGCCTCTCGCGACTCATTGTCGACATTCAAATTTGAACCTTCATTTTCAGTTGTGTCTACACTTCGAATTATGTTAACTAGCCCTGCTTCATTAACTACTTCCATTCAACTCTATCCTGATTAACACTGTCATCTCTGTTAATGACATCACCATTTCCGATTAGACTCGCCATTGTTATTCAGATGTGTATACTGCACAGGCAATTTATAATCAAGGTAACAATTCATCTGTATTTTTTTCCTATCCAAAGTTGTTTGGAAAAATGAGATACCACTGAAAATTCTAAATTCATATGTTGGTGCTGGCAATGGAGTTTCGGGTCTGAAGATTGTTACAGGATGCGATGTCACAGGTCTCCATATATATAACACGACCTGTAGGCGTGCAGTTGTAATGATGCCGCACCTCCCTCCACTCCTAGGAGCTAACGTTCCCCCCCCCCCCTCCCCCCCCCCTGCTAACATTTAGGGAGCAGACAGTGATGGGATTGATTGACTGTACAGTTTATTGACAAAATCATTCCTCATTTCAAACATTTTTAAATAGATTTCACTTTAATAACATCCCACATGCCACAATGTAATGGTAATTGCTTCACACTGACTGTTAGAGCACAGTGTGTATAATTATACCAAAAACATTCTTAATGAGCATGTAAGATGCTGGTACACACACACACAAATGCACACACAATCTTTACTGTGGACTGCTAGTCTACCACACCCAAGTGTGTGCCCCCAAAAAACAACAGTTATTCTTATCAGAATGCATTGTCAAGGGGCAACAGTTACTCTAAAATTCTGGACTTGACTAAAACAGCAGTAGCTGCAGTAACATTGTATTTAATCTTCGATGAAGCTAATCGATAAACTTACGACATACGTCCCAAAAAATGTCAAATATATTGACTTCTGGTAGGAGGATACAGGATTCTCATAGGCCTATCCTTCAGAGTATGTGTAAGACATGTTCAGCTGCTTTATATATTAGAGCAATTATTATTTTATTGATGTAACAGGATCAAGTAGGTAAAAAGACGAGGGCTAATAGAAATCCTTGGGTAACAGAAGAAATATTGAATTTAATTGATGAAAGGAGAAAATATAAAAATGCAGTAAATGAAGCAGGCAAAAGGGAATACAAACGTCTCAAAAATGAGATCGACAGAAAGTGCAAAATGGCTAAGCAGGGATGGCTAGAGGACAAATGTAAGGATGTAGAGGCTTGTCTCACTAGGGGTAAGATAGATACTGCCTACAGGAAAATTAAAGAGACCTTTGGAGAGAAGAGAACCACTCTACCATCTGGTGAGCAAGATGTATGAGACAGGCGAAATACCCACAGACTTCAAGAAGAATATAATAATTCCAATACCAAAGAAAGCAGGTGTTGACAGATGTGAAAATTACCGAACTATCAGTTTAATAAGTCACAGCTGCAAAATACTAACGCGAATTCTTTACAGACGAATGGAAAAACTGGTAGAAGCGGACCTCGGGGAAGATCAGTTTGGATTCCGTAGAAATGTTGGAACACGTGAGGCAATACTAACCTTACGACTTATCTTGGAAGAAAGATTAAGAAAAGGCAAACCTACGTTTCTAGCATTTGTAGACTTAGAGAAAGCTTTTGACAACATTAACTGGAATACTCTCTTTCAAATTCTGAAGGTGGCAGGGGTAAAATACAGGGAGCGAAAGGCTATTTACAATTTGTACAGAAACCAGATGGCAGTTATAAGAGTCGAGGGGCATGAAAGGGAAGCAGTGGTTGGGAAAGGAGTGAGACAGGGTTGTAGCCTCTCCCCGATGTTATTCAATCTGTATATTGAGCAAGCAGTAAAGGAAACAAAAGAAAAATTCGGAGTAGGTATTAAAATTCATGGAGAAGAAGTAAAAACTTTGAGGTTCGCCGATGACATTGTAATTCTGTCAGAGACAGCAAAGGACTTGGAAGAGCAGTTGAACGGAATGGACAGTGTCTTGAAAGAAGGATATAAGATGAACATCAACAAAAACAAAACGAGGATAATGGAATGTAGTCAAATTAAATCGGGTGATGCTAAGGGGATTAGATTAGGAAATGAGACACTTAAAGTAGTAAAGGAGTTTTGCTATTTAGGGAGTAAAATAACTGATGATGGTCGAAATAGAGAGGATATAAAATGTAGACTGGCAATGGCAAGGAAAGCGTTTCTGAAGAAGAGAAATTTGTTAACATCGAGTATAGATTTAAGTGTCAGGAAGTCGTTTCTGAAAGTATTTGTATGGAGTGTAGCCATGTATGGAAGTGAAACATGGACGATAACAAGTTTGGACAAGAAGAGAATAGAAGCTTTCGAAATGTGGTGCTACAGAAGAATGCTGAAGATAAGATGGGTAGATCACGTAACTAAAGAGGAGGTATTGAATAGGATTGGGGAGAAGAGAAGTTTGTGGCACAACTTGACTAGAAGAAGGGATCGGTTGGTAGGACATGTTTTGAGGCATCAAGGGATCACAAATTTAGCATTGGAGGGCAGTGTGGAGGGTAAAAATCGTAGAGGGAGACCAAGAGATGAATACACTAAGCAGATTCAGAAGGATGTAGGTTGCAGTAGGTACTGGGAGATGAAGAAGCTTGCACAGGATAGAGTAGCATGGAGAGCTGCATCAAACCAGTCTAAGGACTGAAGACCACAACAACAACAACAGGTTTTCATCTTAAAACTGTGTATGATTTGATTGTGCTTTTGCACAAACCGTGCACAATGTGATTTGATTGTAGATATTAAAATGCAGAAGACTAACTCTTCTTGGCTATTCCGTTGAAAGATTTTTTTAATCATTTTACCCACATAATGTGTGTGTGTGTTTGGAACAAGAGACTCTGCATTGTCAGCATAGTTTTATTTTTGTTCCAGGTACAATGTCACCACCTCCTGAAATCACAGCAGAAGCGAAAGAGTGGGCAAGACAGGCGGCACACCGTTGCCTCGTGTACTTGGGAGATCTGAGTAGGTACAGTACCGAGCTGGAGCCTTGGCACTTGCATCTGGAACTTCCGTCCAGATATTATCTGCAGGTATAACTAATGGAAATATTTTTAAAAATCATATTATTTATCAAATTTAAGATTCAAGTAAAAGTTCTCGTGTGAAGCAGATTGCTCTGTTCACACACATCATCTTCCAAACAAATTGGATTCCTGTGACAAAACAGAGGCACTGGGTTTAGGAAACGGAACTTTTGGGTATATAGTAGGGAAGGCCTCTAAGTCACAGGAGACACAGCGCGATGGTGTGGGAGAGAAATTAGTAATGAAATTCTAACAAGAGGGGAGATTTGGAAAGAGGGTGTGCTGTACACTGTAAATATGTTTGGACACCAATATACGAGGGTTGCCCAGAAAGTAATGCACTGCACTTTTTTCCTTCAACAGTTCTTTATCGAACATAATGAGAATTACACACGCAAGAGAATGGTGTTTTATGTACGCACCCTATTTTTGCATATAATCTCCGTCCCGTTCTGTGGCCTTCCTCCAGCACGAAACGAGGGCGTGTGTGCCCTGTCGGTATCAATCCTTGTCCTGGTGGCGGAGCGAGTGCTCGACTGTGTGAATCGTCTCGTCATTGTCCTTAAAATGTCTTCCACGAATGGCACTTTTAATGGCCCAAACAAGTGGAAGTCTGAGAGGGCTAGGTCAGGTGTGTCACGTACGACAACCGAGGTAGGTCTCGCCAATCACCGCAAATTGTGGAACTCCACCAAACTGCCTTCTGATGACCTCACCCTCCGTGCCCAATGACTAACTGTACTTCTGTCGACAGCAGATGCTCCGTCGAGTTTGCACGAGCATTTGTCAATATTTCCCACAGTTCCTTTCTCTGCAGTGAGAAATTCAATGATGGCACATTGTTTATAACTCACATCACCTATAGACACCAGTTTGAAACTGTCCTGCAGCTATACTATTTTCGGAAGTGATAGAAAATTTGCACGCTCACTCAGGAGATTTCAAATAATACATAAAGAACATTTCACATTCATAGCATTGTTTTTGGCTGAGGAAAAAAAAATGCGTTGCATTATTACCTCGGAGTTCCTTTAGCGGAAAAATAACTCTCCTATCAAGAACATACAGACTTCTTAAAATTTTAAATGATGTAGTATGTAGTTTCAGTGTAAAATGGAAACAAAATTAAAATTACGAAACATTGTGACAAAATAAAATTTCAGACATGCAGCTGTTTCCCATGAGGGTCAGCTAGTAATTAGGCATTTAACTGGAAGTAGGTTCTACTCTTGCACCCAGATTTTCTTTTATTTTTAATGATACCCGTGAGCAAATTCGTGTTTTAACATGTAGCAGATGTATTTCGGAGCTTACAGAAAATATTATTGCACAAAGATATTTTGAAGTTTACGGTTGCGAGGTTATGAACTAGTGTCAAAAGTGGCTTCCAGAGGAGCCTGAAAATTGAAGAGAATGTTATATTTCTTTGCATAAATATGCACAGAAAATTAAAAACAGAATACATTTCACCAAACTAATTGCTGTTTTAAGCAGTTGTCCATTTATCTTGTGTAAGAAACTCTGTAAACAAAACCAAACAAGAAATTTTAGGTTGGAATATCAATAATATAAGGAAAAGATAGATTGCTACACACGATAAAGATGACATATTAAGACGCAGACAGACATAATTAACTGTTGGAGATGGCAGTCAAGTGTGCATGAGGCGTGCTTGCTTGCTTGCTTGCTTGCTTGTGTGTGTGTGTGTGTGTGTGTGTGTGTGTGTGTGTGTGTGTTTCTGACCAAGGCTGCGGCCGAAAGCTAACATGTGGCATCTTTTCATTGTGCCTGTGTGCAACTCTCTGTAAACATTTACGCATTGAAACTTCCTGGCAGATTAAAACTGTGTGCCGTACTGAGACTCGAACTTGGGACCTTTGCCTTTTGCGGGCAAATGCTCTACCAACTGAGCTACCCAAGCATGACTCACAACTTTACTTCTGCCAGTACTTGCCGTATTTGCGAGAGATGTGCTTATGTGATTTTTATTTTGGAAGAAGGACTTTGTTCAAAAGCTTATTTTCCTAGTATTCTTTTTCATTGTGCCTATCTGTGACTCAATACCCTTTTATGTGCTGAGTAGCAATGTAACCTTTCCATATTGTTGTTATTCCATTATTCCATCCAATACTAAACTGTATTACATAAATCATACAGAAGTGGACACATTAAGTTAAATTTAGCAACATCTGTTAAATATTAAATATACAACTGAACAATTATAAATAACCTTCATAAATAAATCTGTGTAAACACTGAGTTGGCATTGGAAAGGTATGACACAGTCAGCACAGACAAACTGAGAAGGGAGTTGCTTGTTAGATGTGTTATGAGAAAGATGTGTTTCGCAATTTCACTATGTACCAAAGTACTGTGCAATGCTAACACCCATTTCTAAACTTTTAATGCATATAAAACGTAAGTGGAGCCAAAAGCAGCACTGAAACTGACTCCCTTTTCTCAATTTGCTTCAATTAGTTTCACAAAATTCATTATGTCAAATTTATTCAGAGCTGCTACTTTGAACCTGGAGATACTAGCTATACATTTTTGACTTCTACTAGATTGTCAGGAACAAAGCTAAGCATATTGTGCACCCTAGTTTTCTTAGGCACATAAGAATCTGTGATGTTTAACTCACATCAGGTGTTCTATAAAGATTCCGGGGGGAGAGGTTGCAAACCCATGTACGTGAGGGCCCCCCCCCCCCCCCCCCAAAACACACGCATGCACATGTGCACACACACACACAAGTCATCCAAAATTACAATGTTGCTGAAATGACTCATTTGTCATTGGTTAGTGTGGTATCACTGGTACAGTCACTCACTAGGGTACAGACAAATCTGTACACGTTGGGCACCTAGATTGTTGACAAGAGAAATGGAAACAATGAGGAAGAATGAGTGCGAGGGTCTCATGAAGACCTTTACTGAAGAATGGAAACAGTGCTTCAATGGCGTGATTACCCAGGATGAAACATGGTTGTTTTTGTCCGAACCTGAGAGCAAAACCCTTATCCATGGAGTGGCGTCATCCGGGTTCCCCTCGGAAGGAAACACCAAGACTTTCACAAACAGCAGGCCGTGCACTGATATGAAACTTCCTGTAAGTTTGGAAGGTAGGAGACGAGGTACTGGCAGAAGTAAAGCTGTGAGGACGGGGCGTGAGTCGTGCTTGGGTAGCTCAGTTGGTAGAGCACTTGCCCGCAAAAGGCAAAGGTCCCGTTAATCTGCCAGGAAGTTTCATATCAGCGCACACTCTGCTGCAGAGTGAAAATCTCATTCTGGAAACATCCCCTAGGCTGTGACTAAGCCATGTCTCCGCAATATCCTTTCTTTCAGGACTGCTAGTTCTGCAAGGTTCGCAGGAGAGCTTCTGTTAAGTGTGGAAGGTAGGAGATGAGGTACTGGCAGAAGTAAAGTTGTGAGTCATGCTTGGGTAGCTCAGTTGGTAGAGCATTTGCCCGCAAAAGGCAAAGGTCCCAAGTTCGAGTCTCAGTACGGCACACAGTTTTAATCTGCCAGGAAGTTTCAATGCGTAAATGTTTACAGAGAGTTGCACACAGGCACAATGAAAAGATGCCACACTGTCTCAGGACTGCTTATAACTGTAATACATCATGGTGAGAGAGATTTCAAAATCAGATACTGGATTCTGTGATGATAGTGTTAGAAAGTTGTCTGAGGCTGAAGATAAAGTGATAATGAAAACTACGAGTGATACAGTAAAACCCACTTTTTACACTTTTCAGTGGACTGATCCAAAAAAGTGTAAACTGCAGGAAAGTGTAAAACATAGGAAAGCATAGGAAATGCAACAAACTGAAATAAATAAATTACTCTTTACCGTCATTTTCTTTACATTGTTCAAAATATGAAAATAAAACAATTTAAATTTTCCTATTTAGAAAAATCTTAAATAGTTTATTGTATATGTGTCTTTCTAACAGCTGTTAGCTATAGTTGTCTCTCCACAGTATACAAAGCATCAGTCACAAAGGCAGTGGCCAAGTGCTGACGCATGCAAATGTCCATGTGGGTTACCCTCGTCATTCTGAGCATATCCAATTGTGTAAATAAAACACAGAAGCAAAAGTCTTTCATGAAAACACATTAAAAAGATATACATGCTTTAATATGAGACTAATTATTCATAACCATTATGAAATTATGGAAAATAAAACTTGAAACACAGTACTGGTTAAAACATTGAAGCTGGCAGTCTTCGTAAACAGAGAACAATAGGCATGAAATCTACAGCTTGCTGCCAACAAGGAGGTCACTTGGCCAAGGGATCTCTCGCCTGAAAAAGAGTGCAGAAATTGTAATTATGTTGCGGAGCATCTTGAGGGGGAATGTTTTATGCCTGACATCAGGTCGTATCAACCCAAGACTGCACACCTAGTACAGATTACTATATTTCACGTGGAAGTAACAAATGATTCATGAAAGCCCATTATAGAGGTGGCCATCTTCAAAATCAGTCTTTATTTCCATAAACGACTGTAAAAATAAATTAAAATTGTTGGAGTACAATGCAATGAGCAGAAGGAAGGTTGTTGCTAGAGTCATTATCATCAGCTCGTGATCATTCTTAAGACAGTGACTCGGCATACTTGCCCACCCTTCTAAACACTGCAAACCTGTAGCACAATTGACCATACCCCAACATGCTGAAATGAAAATCTTTCTAATTGTGCTAGTGCCATGTTACACGATCAATAACTTTGCCAAGGCTGACATTGAGCAGGAATACGATTTTCAGAAATCTGCATAAAAATCAATGTTAAAGGTCATGATACAATCAGAGAAGACTTAAAATGCAGGAAACATTGTAACACAGAATTGTTACTGATGGAAAAGCATTGTATTGAGAAAATAGGGCTTCTGTTGGCACCAACCAAAATGAACATAAAAAGTCTGCTAATGTAAAATGTGGGGACATAAAAACGGGGTTGTACTGTAGTTCAGTTGATGAGGAAAAAACTGGGCTAAAAAGGGTAATCACGGAAGATAGACTGACAGCGGTAGCTCTAAGAAAGGCAACTGCAAAGAAACTGTGGGTAACAGAAGAAAACTTCGATTTATCAACAAAAGAAGGAAATACAAAAATGTTCAAGAAAGCAAAAGAATACAGCAGTATAACTCACTTAGAAATGAAATCAGTTACTTAAGGAAGCTAATTAAAGTGAAATGGCTTCAGGAAGAACATGAAGAAGGGCAGTTATAGTCTACAGGAAATTCATAACAACAATTGGATAATGTAAAAAAAAAGTCATGAAGAGACAGGAGATTATGGTTTCCCCTACAGTCCTTTCCATGTACAGGGGCATAGAGCAACATTCTGTTATTGGGCCCTACGTCCTGCAGGATGCAGAAAGGCTTGTCGGACAAGAATGACGTCCGTGGAAGAATCGGAATGGGCTGGCAGGCTTGACCAATCCCATGTCAGCCCCCTCAGGGGTGTACAGCTGGAGGAAACAAGCATGGTGATGGCACCTGGGTCATGAGAAAGTAGAGGAGGGCACCAGAGGGCACTCAGTTTCCACCATTGGCCCGAGAAGATGAAAGCATCCCAGGTGGAGGTGCTGCTTGGGAAGATCTGGTGGCACTTCCTGCTGTGGCTCCTCTGTTGTGTGGTCCTCAATGGATGGCCTAGAAAAGGAGAATGATGAGTACTCAGCTGCGTATGACATGCTGGAGTATGAAGAAGGGAGAAAGGAAAGCTCTGGAGGTGGAGATGAGAAAAAAGGGAGCCAGGGAAGTAGAGGGAAGTTGGATGTCGTTGTTGTGTGGAGCGTCTAGAAACGTGACAGGTGACGGAGATGGTTGGCCACATCACCACAGGCGATGGCAAAAATCTGGCGAGTGCCTTTATAGTTGTCTCCACACTGGTGGAATGGCAGTTAACAGTGTAGGGAAACCTGGAGTAGTCGTCGAGGACTGTCAACAGGTGGTGTCCAGAAGGGGGCCATTGAAATTGAGATGAATTCCGTCCTAAACTGCAAGGGCACCAGCCAGGGTGAGAGAGACTGGTTGGGTGCAGCTTGCTGCATTGCACATTTGTGACAGTTCCGTATGAGGTGCTTGATCTGCCTGTCAATTCTGGGCCAGTAGACATAGCACCTGGTGAGCATAGTTTCTGTGGTGCAGGAGACACAGGATATCCGATCGAAGAGGTTCTGATAGAACCACCCATGTAGAGTTCTGGTCTGTTTGTAACACAGTGACACCATCCACAATAATTAGCCTGTGATGGAATTGAAAAAATAGTGCTGTAGGGATTAGAGTTCCAACCAAGTATCCAATTCGACCATCCCTCCAGGTTGTAGTGATGTTGTTGTTGTTGTTGTTGTGGTCTTCAGTCCTGAGACTGGTTTGATGCTGCTCTCCATGCTACTCTATCCTGTGCAAGCTTCTTCATCTCCCAGTACCTACTGCAACCTACATCCTTCTGAATCTGCTTAGTGTATTCATCTCTTGGTCTCCCTCTACAATTTTTACCCTCCACACTGCCCTCCAATGCTAAATTTGTGATCCCTTGATGCCTCAAAACATGTCCTACCAACCGATCCCTTCTTCTAGTCAAGTTGTGCCACAAACTTCTCTTCTCCCCAATTCTATTCAATACCTCCTCTTTAGTTACGTGATCTACGCACCTTATCTTCAGCATTCTTCTGTAGCACCACATTTCGAAAGCTTCTATTCTCTTCTTGTCCAAACTGGTTATCGTCCATGTTTCACTTCCATACATGGCTACACTCCATACAAATACTTTCAGAAACGACTTCCTGACACTTAAATCTATACTCGATGTTAACAAATTTCTCTTCTTCAGAAACGCTTTCCTTGCCATTGCCAGTCTACATTTTATATCCTCTCTACTTCGACCATCATCGGTTATTTTACTCCCTAAATAGCAAAACTCCTTTACTACTTTAAGTGTCTCATTTCCTAATCTAATTCCCTCAGCATCACCCGAATTAACTCGACTACATTCCATTATCCTCGTTTTGCTTTTGTTGATGTTCATCTTATATCCTTCTTTCAAGACACTGTCCATTCCGTTCAACTGCTCTTCCAAGTCCTTTGCTGTCTCTGACAGAATTACAATGTCATCGGCGAACCTCAAAGTTTTTACTTCTTCTCCATGAATTTTAATACCTACTCCGAATTTTTCTTTTGTTTCCTTTACTGCTTGCTCAATATACAGATTGAATAACATCGGGGAGAGGCTACAACCCTGTCTCACTCCTTTCCCAACCACTGCTTCCCTTTCATGCCCCTCGACTCTTATAACTGCCATCTGGTTTCTGTACAAATTGTAAATAGCCTTTCGCTCCCTGTATTTTACCCCTGCCACCTTCAGAATTTGAAAGAGAGTATTCCAGTTAACATTGTCAAAAGCTTTCTCTAAGTCTACAAATGCTAGAAACGTAGGTTTGCCTTTCCTTAATCTTTCTTCTAAGATAAGTCGTAAGGTTAGTATTGCCTCACGTGTTCCAACATTTCTACGGAATCCAAACTGATCTTCCCCGAGGTCCGCTTCTACCAGTTTTTGCATTCGTCTGTAAAGAATTTGCGTTAGTATTTTGCAGCTGTGACTTATTAAACTGATGTATGTACTGAAATATTGTGTCCTTGCCCATGGCACCTCTGGTGTGGGCTCTGGTGATGGAAAAGTGGTCCGTGGCTTGCTTGACGTCATCGTGTAGGTGGAAACAAAGGATCTCATATCGATTGTATGCCAGATAGGAGTCCATGAGTATCAGGGTATCAACGTTTTTATGCTGAGTAGCATTTTGGAAATGTATCTGCCGACAGAAAGAGCCCATCACTGGAGATGGTGGGCCATTCAATTGAGCAGCTTAATCGCTGGGCTGAAGAGTGATGTCAAAGGCTAGTGATCAGTGATTAAATCTAACTTGGCTCTGTAGAGAACAATGTCAAACGTTGTTAATTTCAAAAATGACCACGAGAACTTTGTTTTCGATGTGGGGCTACTTCTTCTGGGCAGTGTTGAGTATTTTGGATGCATAAGCATTTGGCTGTTCAGAGCCATCAGTGTTACACTGCATTAAGACAGTGCCAAAGCCCCATTCAGATGTGTAGGCAGCCACCATAAACTGCTTTCCCTGATGGAAAGTGGTGAAGCAAAGTGCAGAGAGTGAGTTGTGAGGCCTGTTTGAGGGTCTGGAAAGCCCATTTTCAATCTCCCAGCCAAGAAAATGAGATGCCTTCTTTTTGAAGATTGTCCATTGGGTAAGCAGTCTTTGCAGCATCAGGAATGAATTTACTACAGTAAATGATTTTGCCAAAGTAAGATTGTAGCTCCTTCTAGTTGGACCCCTTTAGCAGGTATTTGGTCGGAGACAAGGTTCACTGAATCATCAATGACAAACCCAGAAGCGGAAAAGGCGTCTAAGCCCAAAAGATGTGCTGTGTTTGTGCTGTGTACCTCCAGGAAGATGAAGTGCTGCACAACATTCTTGTAAGCCGCCTCAGTAGTAAATTAACCATTGATTGTAATTTTCTGCTTGTTATGCCACTGGGCAGCGAGCAGTTGGTTCGAACGACAATGCGCCTAGCTTGAGGTATGTAGGAAAGTTCAAGAGGGAAACTGATGCTTCATTATCTATTTGTAGTTGAATGTCTCTGTTGCACATTGCAAGTGTAATGTAATGAACACTTTCTCTGATGCCACCATTACATTTTGAAAATCTAAGAGGATGGCATTAATATCCAAGTGATCATGTTGAGGCGAGTACTGGATCTAGGGGGGTCAACATACGGAAGTGAGATGTCCGTCTCTATTGCAAGTGATGCACTGTGCCCACCTGTCTGGGCAGCCATCCCATCCCCTAACAGAAAGTGATTCCATACATAGAGAATAGTTTGGGCACAGTACTGCAACTGAAGACAAAAGGGATTGAGTGTCTAGCAGCAACCATGTAAATAGATGGCTCTAGTGAAGTCCGGCGCAGGTGGCACTAGGGAGTGCCTGTGCAGCAGGTTTTCAGTGATACCTCTCACTTATGGCCGAGTCCCTCTGTAACAGACGTGGAAAAATGGACGAGTTGTAATGGTGACCAGCCAGTGCGGTGGTATCAGTGGCTTTCACTGCCTGCTGAAGGGGGTGGTAGCCCCACATGTTACTGCAGGTGTGCCCCAAAGAAGCATAATAGTACTTCTAATGTTTGCAATTTACGTAAACAATTAAGCAGATAGGATCAGCAGCCCTAAAAGGCTGTTCCATGACATTGCTGTTTGTACAGTAAACTATTGGTATGATCGTAAGAAATTGCGGAAAACATGGGGAAAATTTTCAATTGCTGTAGTGAATGGCAAGTGTCTTTAAATATGATTTAAATGTAAGTTACTGCCTATGATGAGGAGAAAGAACCTGATAGTATCAAGTTACAAGATTACTGGTGAATGTCTTGAGTGAAATCCTGTTGGGCAAATGTGAAGAACCTGTACTTGAAGAACACTGTGCGACCATTATGCTTCCACCTTCTTAGCTCTCATGTAGGGATCATGGTGATAAAATAAGAGAGATTAGTGTACATATGGAGCCATGTAGATAGTCATTTTTTCCTTGCTCAGTATGCGAATGGAATAGGAAAGAAAATCGATCAGTATAATGTGCTCTCAATGGTGTACTGAACAGCGGCTTGCAGAGTATATGTATAGGTACAGACATGGAATAAAGATGGACAGGAAATTCAAAATGGCACAGTGAAAAAATTTAAATAGACCAAGACAGGAAAAGTCACTCAACCACCTTTAAATATCAAACCAACCAGTGAGGAGATGGAAGTAATAATCTGTGTAGCAGTAGAAGTTGCTCTCTGTTACAATACATTATCTAAATGTCTCTCGCACTTACACTTATATATTATATGATCTCATTTTGAAGGTTCAGTTCCCTACTTCAACATTGCACAGATTTTCCCATTTTGTTTTGTGTGTTTATAATGGTTCTTTCATATATTTCAATTAACTCAATTATAAGATAAATTTTAATTGTTTAGGCTTTAATGGTACTACCTGGAAATGGAATGCCTCACAATCAACTAGGAACTGTGGCAGGCACCAGGAACTATTGTGTTGATGCTGCTTACCACTACATGCGTAGGTGAGTATACACACATAAGAACTGAACCAATCTGATGTCCCCCTGTGGGTCCGGGGATTAGAATAGGCCCGAGGTATTCCTGCCTGTCGTAGGAGGCGACTAAAAGGAGTCTCACACATTTTGGCTTTTATGTGATGGTCCCCTGTAGAGTTTGACATCCATTTTTCAAAATTTTCCCGAGGAGCGAGCCAATTGGGGAAGGGCGCCTTACATGGTGCATAGTGTCCATCACGCGCTGATACCTCTCGCATCCTTCGTCGACATGGGTCTGCTTTTCCGCTCATTCTCCAGCTGTTGGGCAAGGTCACCCTCCTGGGTGCATTTTCCTCCATCGTCTTTCAGTATCGCTTTCTGCGCTGTCGACGATAATGGACTTCTTAGCTCGTTTGCACCTGATATCTAGCACGATAACCAGTCCGTTGTCGTGGGGCTGCCATGTACCCTGTTGTTGTAGCCTCCTGCCCACACAGGGATCGCTCTGCTGATGCCTGCGCCGTTAACTCCCCACGTATGCCAAGGAGTAGATGCCCGTCACCTTGTGGCATCAGGACTCCCAGCAATGGCCATCCTGCCAGGTGGCCTTTGCTGCGGTTGGGTGGCACCCGTGGGGAGGGCCCCTGGTCGGAGTGGGTGGCATCAGGGCCATGAAGCATAGTATGTCATCCCTTGCTGGTGGTCAAACACTAGCTGTCTCTAAGTGGTTAAGGTCCAACTTCAGTGCTAAGAAATACGACCCCAAATCATTCCTCCCGTGCCCACACCATGGGAGGAATGCCAGACTAAAGATGGCAGCGAAGCTTATTCACCCCGGTACCTCGTATGTAGAGTGTTGATGGGGAATATTTCTTGTCAGTGAAACTTCAGTTTTTGTGAAGCATTTAGAGGACAAGTTTGGGGAGGTGGAGGGCTTGTCCAAAATGCGGACAGGGTCGGTCTTGATCAAAACAGCATCCTCTGCCCAGTCATGTGCACTACTCGCCTGTGGCAAGCTGGGGGATGTTTCTGTTTCCATCACGCCCCGTAAGAGCTTAAATATGGTCCAGGATATCGTATTTCACAGGGACCTTCTTTTGCAGTCTGACGATGAGCTGTGCGCCAATTTAGAGCGGTGAGATGTCCATTTCGTCTGGTGCATCCACCAGGTTACAAGGGATAATCAGGTTGCCACCGGTGCCTTCCTCTTGGCCTTCGAGGGTGACACATTACCCGAGAACGTCAAGGTGATGGTCTGCCGCTGTGACACAAAGCCATAAATCCCTCCCCTGATGTGGTGCTTAAGTGCTGGACGTTTGGCCATATGTCTTCCCGCTGTACTTCCAGCATCACCTGTCAGGATTGTGGACATCCTTCACATCCCAATACTCCCTGTGCCCCGCCTCCCATCTGTGTCAACTGTGGAGAGCACCATTCGCCTCGCTCACCAGACTGCAAGATTCTCCAGAAAGAAAGAAAAATAATGGCATATAAGACCCTGGACCGACTGACCTACACTGAGGCTAAGAGAAAGTATGAGAGGCTACATCCTGTGCATATGACGTTAACCTACGCTGCCCCTATGACAACAGTCCTAGCATCTTCCATTCCACCACATACAGTTGGCCCTCAGAGCCGTCAGATTCCACCTGCCCCCTTGATGGTGGGGGCACTTCCCTCTCTGTTGCTTTTGCACAACCTACCTCAGGAGCAACCCCTCCACCCCAAGCATCGGGGATGTCAGTCCCCACTTCTCAACTGGAGAAGCATAAGTCTTCTTTGGCTCCTCTTGCAAGGAATGGATCACTTGGGTCACTCCCTTCCCAGTTTCCTACCAGTGGCAAAGCTGACACTTGCCAGTGGCTGAAGCAACCACAGGTAGCTGGTCGTAGGGCTTCACAGTCCTCCTCAGTCCCTGAGACTGACCCAGTGAAGCCCTCCCAGCCAGACAAACCTAAGGAGCAGCGAGAGAAACCTAAAAAGGAAAAGACGCCCAAGAACCATGGCACTGTGGTAGCACCCACACCACCACTACCTACAAGTTCTGTGTTTGAGGATGAGGTGGAGATTCTGGATCCGCTGAGGACCTAGATCTCACTGGGCCCTCAGACACAATGGATGTAGATCGCACAGGTACTCATCTGGTGGCAGCAGATGACCCTGAGGCATAGACTGCCTCATTGAGTGTTTCGTGCCTTCCCAGTCTCATGATCACGTAATCCTCCAGAGGAATTGCAGTGGTTTTTTCCGCCACCTGCTTGAGCTATGGCAACTGTTACACTTTATGCCTGCTTTCTACATTGCCCTCTAGGAAACCTGGTTCCCAGCGATGCAGACCCCTACCCTCTGTGGCTATAAGGGATATTACAGGAACCGTAGCGACTATAATAGAGTGTCAGTTGGAGTTTGTATATATGTCCTGAACTCAGTATGTGGTGAACCTGTGCCCCTTCAAACCCCTCTTGAAGCTGTGGCTGCAGGATGAGGAGGAGGCAAGAAATAACTGTCTGCAATGTATATTCCTCCAGGTGGTGCAGTACCCCTGAATGTATTGGCTGCACTGATTGATCAACTCCCTAAACCTTTCCTACTTTTGGGAGATTTTAACCCGCATAACCCCTTGTAGGGTGGTGCCATGCTTACTGGCTGAGGTAGGGCAGTCAAAAATTTACTGTCACAACTCGACCTCTGCCTCTTAAGTACAGGTGCCCCCACACATTTCAGTGTGGCACATGGCCCATATTCGGCCACTGATCTCTCGGTTTGCAGTCCTGGCCTTTCCCATCCATCCACTGGAGACGACCTGTGTGGTAATGACCACTTCCCCGTCTTCCTGTCACTCCCCCAGCGTCGTGCTCACGGACACCTACCCAGATGGGCTTTAAACAAGGTAGACTGGGAAGCCCTCACCTCTGCTGTCAGCGCTGAATCTCCTCCACGTGGTGCCATCGATATTGTCATTGAGCAGGTCACTATAACGATCACTTCTGCGGCAGAAAATGCGCTCCCTCGTTCTTTAGGGTGCCCTTGGCAAAAGACAATCCCTTGGTGGTCGTCGGAAGTTGCTGAGGCAATTAAAGAGTATCGGTGAGCTCTGCAGCGACATAAGCGGCACCCTTCCCTAGAGCACCTAATAGCTTTAAGCGACTCCGTGCCCGTGTTTGCCAGCTTATAAAACGACAGAAACAGGAGTGTTGGGAGAGGTACGTGTCAACCATTGGGTGCCACAAGTCACATTCCCAAGTCTGGACGAAGAACAGACGTCTTTTTGGGTACCAGAGCCCAACAAGTGTCCCTGGCATTAAGCGTGTTATCTACTGATGCAAACACAGTTGCCAAGCACTGTGCTGAGCACTATGCTCGAGCCTCTGCATCGAAGAACAACCTCCCAGCCTTTCGCACCCTCAAACGGCGGATGAAAAGGAAAGTCCTGTGTTCACTACGTGCCACAGTGAAACCTATAATGCCCCATTTACAGAGTGGGAACTCCTCAGTGCCCTTGCACATTGCACTGACACAGCTTCTGGGCTGGATCGGAGCCACAGTCAGGTGATTAAACATCTCTCATCTGTCTATAAGCGATATCTCCTCGTCATCTTCAACTGGATCTGGTGTGACGGCGTCTTTCCGTCACAATGGCGGGAGAGCACCATCGTACCGGTGCTCAAACTCAGCAAAACCCCCTTGATGTGGATAACTACTGACCCATCAGCCTCACCAACTTTCTTTGTAAGCTGCTGGAACGTACGGTGTGTCGGTGGTTGGGTTGGGTCCTGGAGTCACGTGGCCTACTGGCTCCACGTCAGGGCAGCTTCCGCCTTTGTCGCTCTACCACTGATAATCTTGTGTCCCTCAAGTCTGCCATCTGAACAGCGTTTTCCAGATGCGAACATCTGGTTGCCGTCTTTTCTGACTTACGTAAGGCATATGACACGACCTGGTGACGACATATCCTTGCCACATTGTATGAGTGGGGTCTCCGGGGCCTGCTCCCGATTTTTATCCAGAATTTCCTGTCACTCCGTACTTTCTGTGTCCAAGTCAGTGCCTCCCATAGTTCCCCCCATATTCAGGAGAATGGCGTTCCACAGGGCTCCGTATTGAGTGTCTCTCTATTTTTAGTGGCTGTTAACAGTCTAGCAGCAGCTGTAAGGCAGTCGGCCTCGCCTTCTCTGTATGCGGATGACTCGTGCATTTTGTACTGCTCCTCCAGTACTGGTGTTGCTGAGCGGCACCTGCAGGGAGCCATTCACAAGGCGCAGTCATGGGCTCTAGCCCATGGCTTCCAGTTTTAAGCTGTGAAGTCGTGTTTCATGCATTTCTGTCAGCATTGCACAGTTCATCCAGAACAGGAACTTTACCTTAATGATGGATCCTTTTCACAGTAGGAGACATATTGATTCTTAGGACTGGTTTTCGACGCCCGATTGTCTTAGCTTCCTCACCTTCGTCAGCTTAAGAGGAAGTGCTGGCAACACCTCAATGCCCTCCGCTGCCTGAGCAACACCAACTGGGGTGCAGATTGCTCTACGCTGCTGCAGCTCTACAGAGCCCTTGTTCAATCCCGCCTTGACTATGGGAGTCTGGTTTATGGTTCAGTGGCGCCCTCAGTGTTGTGTTTACTCGACCCACTGCACCACTGTGGCGTACACCAGGAGCTTTTAGAATGAGTCCAGTGACGCTTTTAGAATGAGTCCAGTGACCAGTGTCCTGGTGGAGGCTGAAGTCCCTCCATTGAAGGTTAGGCGTGCACAACTACTCGCGTTACGTTGCACATGTTCGTAGTTCTCCTGCACATCTGAATTACCATCTCCTTTTCCCAAGTGCGGCGGTTCACCTCCCGCATCAGCAGCCCAGGTCAGGGTTTACAATTGCGGTTCGTGTCCAGTCCCTTTCTGTCTGAACTGGAGTCCTTCCCGTTACCACCTCTCGTCGAGGTCCATTCACATACACCTCCACGGTGTACACCTAGGCCGCAGATTCTTCTGGATCTCTCGCGTGGCCCTAAGGACTCCATTAACCCTGTGGCTTTCCACTATCACTTCCTCTCGATTCTCGACATGTACCGGGGTCATGAAGTGGTTTACACCGACGGCTCGATGGCTGAAGGTCACGTAGGCTTTGCGTATGTTCATGGAGGACATACGGAACAGCACTCCTTGCCAGATGGCTGCAGTGTTTTCACTGCAGAGCTGGCGGCCATATCTCGTGCTCTTGAGCACATCCGCTCATGCTCTGGCGAGTCATTTCTCCTGTGTACTGACTGCTTGAGCAGCCTACAAGCTGTCTGCCAGTGCTACCCTCACCATCATTTGATAGCGTCCATTCAGGAGTCCATATATGCCTGGAGAGTCCCGCCGTTCCGTGGTGTTTGTGTGGACCCCAGGACACGTCGGAATCCCCGGCAACGAACTTGCTGACAGGCTGGCCAAACAGGCAACACAGAAACCACTTCTGGAGTAAGGCATCTCTGAAGCTGACCTGAGTTCTGTCTTACACCGCAGGGTTTTTCGGCTTTGGAAGACGGAATGGATAACAGTACGCACAACAAACTGTGTGTCATTAAGGAGAGTACGAATGTGTGGAAGTCTTCCGTGAGGTCCTCTTGCAGGCAGTCAGTTGCCCTCTGCCGACTCCGTATTGGCCATACGTGGCTAACGCATGGTTACCTCCTCCATTATGAGGACCCACCTTGGTGTCACTGTGGCTCACAAATGACGGTAGTCCACCTCTTGCTGGACTGCCCACTTTTAGCCACTTTGCGGTGGATTTTTAACTTTCCCAGCACCCTACCTTCGGTGTTGGGCAACAATGCCTCAACAGCAGCTTTAGTTTTATTCGTGAGCGTGGGTTTTATCATTTGATCTAAGTTTTAGTGCATGTCCTTTGTCCCTCTGTGTCCTCCACCCTAGTGCTTTTAGGGTGGAGGTTTTAATGTGTTGCAGAGTGGCCGGCTTCTCCTTTTTATTCTCATGGTCAGCCAGCTGTGGTAATCTGCTCTCTTGTTTTGATCTCTTCTACATGTTTCTTGCATCTCTCTGTGGTTTTCTCGTCAGATTTTGCCCGTTTTAGTGTTTGTTGCCCTTCTGTCATTCTTGCGGTTTTCTCCTTTTTTCCAGCTTTGTTTTGTATGTCTCAGTTATTTTACTCCCATCCTTGTGGAATTATTTTAATCGGAATGAGGGACCAATGACCTAATAGGATGCCCTCCCCCCTCTTTTAAACCAACCAACCAAACAACCTGGTGTTTTCTTTCCACACTGATGGAACCATGTACGTACATTAGGTAAATCTGGAAAAGTGATTACATTATTTGTATATTTCTCTCTTTAATTTATTAGCAACCAGTTCAGACAGATTAATTCATAGTGTGCAATCATACACTGCCTGACAAAAAAGTAAAACAACCACAAGACGTGATCAGATGTCACTGTAACTATATACATGTACGTACCATTGGCAGTTTTGCAAATTATTCTAATTGCAGTTCTCTGTGAGGGATATAATTGTCACCAGAGTACATTAGTATAGTTCCTGTTGAAAGTTGTTACCAGGCTTGGTAATGTTGAATGATTCTAAGATGACACATACTTGTGTGAGGCAGCATTAGCAGGACCTGGCAGAGTTTAAAGGGCATGTCAGTGTGGGTCTTCATTTGGACAGTTGGTCGAATTTTGCAGTGTCCAGCTTTGTGGGGCACTCAGATGCAACAGTGGCTTTACTTTGGACTGCCTTGAGAATGTGAAGGCGGGCATATTCGTTGTCAGGGTTCCAGTTGATCAGATCGACCACCACAAGGGAAGATATATGCTAATGATCACCAACCACCTTCATGTCTGTGCCTACCATCTGAAGTAATGGCCCCCCTGCAGTATTCTTTGTCATTCTGAACTATTGATTGGAGACTAGCAGCTGCTGGACTAGGAAATTACCATTCCACGCATAGGCTGCCATTAATACCACAACACAAACAGCTGTGTTTTTGAGTGATTTTGTGCCTAGAAAGCATGGACAGCTGGTGAATGGCATGGCATTGTGGTCAATTATGAATGGTGGCTCTCCTCTACCCCCAAAGTCCATCTTCGGTCAGTATTGTGGCAACCAGAGGAGAGGTTCCATTCTTCCAATGTTTTGAAAAGGCGCATTGGTGATACTTGCAGCATCGAAGTGTGGAGAACCATCGGGTACGTCCTCATGTCATGGCTGGTAGTGGTTGGGGCACAGTGGTACACCACACTGTACAGTAAAGATATTGAGCCATAGACACACACACACAAACAATTTGAAAACTCCCGAACTTTTGGACAAAACTTGGTCAAGCTTGATTTTCTTCTTCAGCGCCTGCTCTCTTTATCCTAAATTCGTCTATCATTCAGTAATGAATTCTAATTCACCCATAGTGTGGAGTATCATCATGTTTCCTGTTAGCAGCAGATGTATCCTGCTCTAGATATACTGCATATAGTTAGATTGCAGATCAGAAGCAGATTTGATTTTCCTTTTTCTGTTGTCTTCAATACTGACTCATTTGAGATCTCATTTGTCAACTTCATTGTTTGTCCATTTTCCTCCGTACGAGACTCAAAACTTTAGAAGCATTTCTATCATGTTTACTCTGAGTCTGTGTTTCTGATTTATGTTGAACAAAACTTTGGCAACTGCTACCATAGATGCGGACCCAGCATAGCGCTCATCAGGTGCCTATTCTTGGCAGAATGCAACCTCTGCAGTGGTGTTGCTCAGTATAATGCCCTGGTGCTAGAGGCATCATTTGTACCATTTCATGAACTTTTCGTGCTCATTGGGCTGGTTAGTTTTGAAATCAGTGGATGTTTGAAGACTTTGAGTTTTTAAGGTGGTGGTTGTAGTCGTCATCGTCGGTGGTGGTGGTGGTCTTGTGTGTGTGTGTCGGTGGGGGGGGGGGGGGGTTATTGTAGTAGCCATTTAGTAGTTTGCTTTGAGATCTGATAGGGTATTTGTAGCAATAAGTACCATTTTTGAAAACAGTCATCATAATAAGACACATGCATGTAACTTTTAAGTATTTTTTTACTTACTTGTGTCATTTTTTGTTCGTATTGGTTTTTGGTATACAGCACAAAACTCATTTACAATATCATCATAGCTTGAGGTAGGTGGAGCTTGTTCCCTCAGCACAGCTTCTTTTCCCATTTCAGTCTGCACCTTATTTGGTAGCATTCAAGAAAAGTTTTGCAATTAACAAGTATGGTCCGTAAATCTTTGAAGTAGTCAAATTATGCTAGTGCCTCTTTCATGCTCCTGTTTTTTATTTCCATTTATCTCTTTCTTGTTCTCTGGAAGTAGAAGAAAATTTTATGTCTGTCAAATATCAGTGTATAAACTTAAAGTGGAGTAAAAAATATTTGTGCATCCAAGATGGAATATTTTACCCTTGTGTATTTATATTTAGCTTAAATTTCATTTATAAATTGACTATTAAAAGTGATTGAAGAATAGTCTTTAAAACTCATAATGTGATGTCATTTTTTGCAGAATTCAACTAATTGTTGACCATTACCTTATTTCCAAAGTTAATTTAATATTGGTAGGGCTGTATGGTGTAAAATATTGGCACTCTACTGCAAGATTTAGTCCAGCAGCATTCATTGATAGACTGAAAGTTGTACATCTCTGTCTTTCCTATTGCCGGTCGCGGTGGTCTCGCGGTTCTAGGCACGCAGTCCGGAACCGTGCGACTGCTACGGTCGCAGGTTCGAATCCTGCCTCGGGCATGGATGTGTGTGATGTCCTTAGGTTAGTTAGGTTTAAGTAGTTCTAAGTTCTAGGGGACTTATGACCACAGCAGTTGAGTCCCATGGTGCTCAGAGCCATTTGAACCATTTTTTGTCTTTCCTATTCTTTTTCTCAGTATGATGTGACCGTTAACATTTAGTATTCCATTTCTGATTTGTATATTTTATGTGTTATTTGTTATATGAGATGTCTAACTAAATTTACGTTAAAAAAAAAAAGCACAACACCTTGAATGACTAGTGATAGAATGTTCATATTCACAGGAGAAGTACATTAGTATGCTCTGCAGAAATAATTAGCATTTGAACCATGTTGGCTCGTGGGTTCAAAGTCATGTCAGTGTTGGGGTGGAACACCAACTACTGGTAAAATGTGCCTGCGGTTCTCGTTGTCACTATAAACCGAAGGTAATGGATCACTGTGACTTGAGCAGACGTACAGGATGTGGTGCAGACATATGTACGAACAATTCAGTCAGATCAGTGAGTTTGAAAGAGTGTGCATTATTGGCATGAAAGAATGTGAGCATTCAACTGGAAAATTGCTGCTTGTGTGGGACAAAGTGTTACAGCAGTGCAGTGGTTGTGTTCTGAATGACCATAAAGCCGTAGAACATGACAAGATGGGTCATGTCGCTTCGCCCAGACCGACCCCCAAAAAGATCGACACCTCATCTAAATGGCATTGCGGGGACAGATGTGCACCCTCCTCAGCTCTGGCACAACAGTGGAATAGTGCAAAACATTGTACATTATCAGGAATGACAGTCCATCGCCTTTTTTTACAGCATGGGTTACATCCCCTTCTCCACCTACCTTTGACGAATGTTCAGAAACGTGCTAGACGGCAGTTATAGAATGTCTGTGGGGACAAGAACAACATCAGATAGTGTTTTTGGACAAATCTAGGTTCTGTGTGTTTGAAAATGATGGCCGCATTTTGGTTTGCCACAGACAGGGGGAGCGGCATCACAGCGACTGCATTCACACGAGACATACAGTGTCAGTTCAGGACCTTATGGAGTGGGGTGCTATTGGGTATAACCAAAAATCATAGTTGGTGTGTGTCCAGGATACTGTGACCAGTGTGAATGACATCCTGTGACCCACAGCAACACCCTTCCTGCTCAACACCCTAGAGCCATTTTTCATCAAGACAATGCACGATCACATGTTACTGCACAAACACATGCCTTCTTGGTGTCACAGAATGTCACCTTTTTGCCCTGGCATGCCAAGTCACCAGACTTATCGCTAGTCAATAATGTGTGGGATATGGTGGAACGACGGGTGCAGCGCTTTGACTCAACACCGACCACCACAGATGAACTTTGGCAACAAATGAATGCAGCATGGATGGCTATACCACAGAACGCCATTTGTGCCTTATATGTGTCAACGCCATCATGCATGGGACAAGTTGTCAGTGCCCGTGGTGGCCGCTGTGCCTACTAGGCGACAGGACACGTGCTGAACCGAGGTGACCGAAATGCTAATTATTTCTGCAGAACATACTAATGTCCATGTTCTGTGAATATGAACGTCCTGTCTCTAGTCATTCAAGGTGTTCTGTTTCTTCTGAACAATAGTGTAGATGTGTGTAAGGTATAATAATTTGTGTGCCTTCTCTGGTTTAAGCATAACAAGTGAACAGCCGTTTGATGGTGCTGATGGAAACTTACGTCGAATATTTGATCGCAACTCAAAATGGTTGGAAGCACAAGCAAACTGTATTCCTTCTGGAGAACCATCTTCAAATGATATTGTCCATCAGTTTGTATCCAGATTTCTTCTCCTTGTTGATATTTGGTTCTACAACAAAAATTCAGTTCCTGACATTCATCAGGTTAGTCTCTCAATTAACTATGAACTATATAATCTCACAGCAATTAGTCAATATCTCTTAACTGATGAAGTAACTCTATGAACTTCCACAAGCACTGTTTCTGTTGCCAGTACAGCTATTGTGTATCATTTTGTTATTGCTGATGGCTTATTCTCTGTTTTATTAAACCTTTTTTACTGTCATCACATGATGCTGTAATTTTTCTCTTTGTTTTTGTTTAAGTTAAAGGATGTTGCAAAACATAAATAAAGTACAGTGCTGTATATAAGGGGACTTTAGAAAGAAAGTAAGTTACGCATTATTATGGCAGGCCAAATTACTTTTATTGAATGCTGCACTACACTTCAAAGTGACACCGATACATGATACTATTTTTACAACACAGACACCAAGTCGCTGTATACGGTGGTCAGAACATTCGACCATTCATGCAATTCCTTGACAAAAATCCACTCTTGGTCATGGAGCCGTTCAAGGACCACTGTGCAAATGTAATCATCAGAAAATTTGCAATTGCTGCAAATCAGTTCTTTGATTGTATGAACTTTGTTGTCTTTAGGTTGATGTCAATGGCCTTTCTTCCCAATTAGCATCATCCACGTCTGTGCAGCTTTGGTCAAATTGTTGGCAACATTTCACTCCAGCTGGACGTGACATTACATTTGACCCATACATCACCAGAATTTTACGGTGAATATGTGTGTAGTTTAGATGTTTTGGCCACAAGAATCATACTGTCTCGCATACTTCAAACTTGGAGAATGTTTCCAATTACTACACCATTTCACTCCCACACTGTGATGATCTGTTATCTGTACCACAACAGAAATGTGTATGCAGGAAATCCAGAATATGTTCTGTTTTTTGACACTGTGCCACTCTTGTAGCACAATGATCAAGGTGGGGATGAGATGTTTAACTTACTTTTTGAAGTCCCATTGTATAAATAACATTACAGTGGAAACATTGTAAACACCACTCAGATCCATCAACGCATTGCCTTGTATATTTATGAAGTTATCAGATTATGCAGGTTTATAGAAAGTGAACAACATTCTGCTATAGATGAGAAGAAGCTGTGACAGATTGCATTTATCAACTAGTTAGTATCACTTTTGATAGGTCAAAACACATTCTATTGAAATTCTTTCATTATTTCAGTGCAACTCTAAAATTTCCCTTTGAGGCTAACCTAAATATATTTAATTGTGGTCTATTTATAGTGTATAGAGAAGCAGCCAGCAAGTTTGTGTACATAAAAGTTTTAAATTATGAGACAGCTTTGCTGGCCAACACTCACCTTGAGGAGGCAAGGTATTAAATAATACAACTAGACACATATAAAAGTAAAAGTACATGACACTATTCGGGCTTTTGGAACTATTAATTACTCCTTTTTTGGACAGAGAGAGGAAAACGCAGGTGAAGGTTCAGAAGGAAGAGCCAGTCACTCTGACCCCTAGGTGAGATGGACCCATTTGTAATGAGGACGAGGGTAGAAAAGAGTTGATTTGATTAGTGAAGGGAGACAAAAACAACAGTGGTCTTAGCTCAATATTGCCTGCACCCAAACTGAGTTGATTGTGTGGTTTCGCTCCCTGTGATTCTGCTAAAGCCAACCAGTACCCTAAGTAACAGGAGACCCTTTTCTACTGCCTTATTAGACATGATTTCCTCCATACTTTATGACCCAAATGTTGTGTGGCTTTTGAATGGCAGCACTTTGCATTGGAGGATTTGGTGTGGTGTGATTTCATCCCTCTGACAACATAGTCTACATTTAGGGCTTATTTCTCAATACCCATCGCATGTAGGTGTTTTTTTAAGTTCCCATGGCTAGTCATTAGTCCCACCATGAGTTTAATCTGTCTCCTGGTAAAGTCCGTGATTACAGGACTTGTCACGGCATTGGTATCATTAGCTTGCCATATTTTTGTGTTTGGATTATTGTGCAATATTCTACTTGCTGCCTCCTGATCCAGCTACTTAATTTTCATTTTACTAGCTCCTTGGTGAGTATTAGGACAGGTTCTGGTCCAGTGAATGAGATTGTCACACCTGTCCTGGGCAGCCAGTCAGTTTGTCCATTGGCATTAATTCCTGAGTGACCAAGGACCCACAGCATATTTACCTGTTGCTTTCCACTAGTCTCATATGGGCATCATGGAATTCTGCTATGATCTCTGATCTTTTTGCAGTTACTGATAAGAAATTTCAGATATGCTTGGCTGTCTGAATAAATGTAGATGCTACAATTCTTGTAATAACTATGTAAATTCTCCTCTGCACACACTCTGATAGCAGATATTTCCACCGGGAATACAGTGGTGAGCTTACAGAGAGAGATTGCTGTCTCTAGTGTAGGCTGAACTCTGCATGCACTGGACTCAGCACCTTCCTATATTTTCGAACCGTCAGTAAATGGGACTGTCTCTCCTAAACAGTGTCGTGGTTTGTTCTTTCTCTGCTTCTTTCTTCCAGTTGTTGCATTGAAAGGTTTTGGTGAGAGATTCTGGATATCTTAAACGTATCCAGTTGTGTCCAGTGCAACTGCTATAAATATTATGTTCAGCTGGTGCAGTGGTTAACACAACTGCCTGTAAGCAAGAGATCCCAGGCTCAAATTTTGGTCAGGCACACATTTTCACTCAGCACCACTGACTCCACATAAAGTCCCTATGCAATTGACATCGTGAGTTTCTTTCCTTCCCCCCCCACACCTTCAGTGTTCCTGTGGATGTGTCTGAAAGAACAGACACCACACTCTTTCGTAATATTCTCCATGAATTGGTTAAACTCTGATTGACTTACCGAATCTGAGTATATTTTAAAATGTTAACAGAAAGCTGATAAAAATGTAACAAAATTAAAATGCTGCTCTGATGGGAGATATCACAACACTTCGGACATTTTTCAGGAAGCTCATTGATGTTTAGACACTCATTGATCCTTATTCTGATGTGTGTGTTAGATAATTGCACTTTGATTATTTTAGGAAAAACATTGGTCTTTTCCTTTATAAGCCCATTTCCTATTTTTTCATTTTGTGAAATGAGGTAGACAAGACATTACATATGTTCACTGCCAATCACCATATTCATTAAAAATTCTCTCATAAACTTTTGTTAATTTGAGAACAATTGCCATCAATCAGGAAAGTTTGTTTTGCTTTTAGCTATGCCATCAGACGTTGGTGGATCTTCAGGCATGTCTATCTCAGCAGTCTCCTGATGGAGAATCTTGTACGTCTGCAGAAGAAGGGGAGGAAGATGAGAAAAATGAGACACCTGATAAACGCAACAACCCCCGTGAGGACCAACAACAACAGAACCATTTGTCAGAAACCATCATTTTTCAGTTGGTAGCAATGTTGCTGATATGTGTGTCGAGATTGCAAGTGAATGGTAAGCATGTACTTTGCTCTTAGTATTATAGTAATAATTGAGATTTAATAGGTACAACTGAGATTTGATAGGTATAATAAAAACTTACTGATACAAGCAAGAAATAAAAAGCAACAAATGATATTTTGCACATGTAATGTACATGATGTTGCAAACCATGAACACTCGTTGTAGTGGATTGGTGTTTGAAATCTCAGTTTGTCAGTTCCTTCGGTCTAGGTAGTAGAGGAGTAAGACAAGCACATTTAGTTTAATACATGTAACATTTTTCTGCACACCTCATTAATCAAACTGAAAGTTCCATTAACGGCTTACATTTTCTGCAAAGTTTATTATTCCTCCTGCAAGATAATTTATGTTACGCTATTCTTAGAAGTGTATTTAATTCAGAATTTTCTGTTGCTGTTTGTAAAATGTAGAGGTACAATGTTGTAAATGACCAAAGTGGTCACAGTTCTGAATATGTCATTGGAACCCATATTACCAAGCACAGTTAGATAATAAATTTCAATCCTTTGGGACAAAGATGCTTTTGCCTTTGGTATGTAATAAGTTCTGGTTCTGAAATCTTCAAATTCGGAAATAGCTTATTGCCTCAAGTTTGCTGGCTTCTGGACTGCTGCTGCATTCCAGGTTTAAAAAAAAATGTTTCATGAATCACAGTAGGAAAGCCTCAAGCACCACAGTATAAATGGAGTGTAAAGGACAGTCCAGCAAAAGCCTGAGTGCCGTTCTGCTACCAGATAGATGAGGTATGTCCACTGTATTGTGGCATAGAAATTAGTATAAAGAATATTAAGAATATGGAGGATACCTAGCTACAAATAGTAAGTTCCAAACTAGAGTTAACCAATGTTTAAGTATAAACATGATAGGGAAATTTCCGACAGAATCTAAATGATTTGACAGTAAAGGAGACAACTCACCAGATAGTAGAAATGTTGAGTCATCGACTGGTGCACAAAGAAGAATGATACCTTTGTTAGCTTTCAGGCATATCCTTTAGAGGAAGGGGAGACTGTCGAGTGGAAGATGTGGGTCTAGTGATCTAGTAGATATTGACGTTAGGAGGATTATGGAAGCATTAGGTGTGTTGCAATGATAACCTACGTACACAGTTCAGAATAGCTGGTGCTGGGGGAAGGATTCATGCAGTGCAGGTAGTAAAGCAGCCATTGAACTCGAGCATGTTCACAGGAAGTTGCTCCCTGTTTGTGGGAGGACACAGTGGATCGCAGCAGTATCCAGCAGTGGTTGCTGGACAATCCATGATGCGGTAGACCATTGACGGCAGTGAGTGATGTGAATAAGAAGATCATTGATCAAATCATCCAAAATGACAGATGTGTGATGACACGGCAGCTTGCTGAAATGACTTGTTTGTCATTGGGTAGTGTGGCATCACTGGTACAGTCACTAGCGTACTGAAATATCTGTGTACGTTGAGTGCCTAGATTATTGACGAGAAATAAAAACAATGAGGAAAAATGTGTGCGGGGGACTCGTGTAGACCTTTACTGAAGAGTGGAAACAGTGTTTTGACAGTGTCATTAACCAGATGAAACATGGTTGTTTTTGTCTGAACCTGAGAGCAAAACCCTATCCATGGAGTGGCGTAATCCGGGCTCCCCTCGGAAGAAGAAACCAAGACTTTCACGAAGAGCAGGCCGAAAGGTGATGGCCTCCTTCTTCTGGGATCAGTGTGGTGTCATTTTCATTGACTTTTTGGAACCTGGCTTCACAATTAACTGGGACCATTATTATTTGTCACTGGACGAGCTGCAACGTGCCATCAAGACCCAAAAACCCCACCTTCAGGGTCAGCTCATCAGACTACATCGTGACAATGCCAAACCCCATACAGCCCTTATGACGCAGGAGAAAATCAGGAAAATGGGTTGGAAAATTTGTTCCTCATCCTCCCTACAGCCTGGACTTTGCTCCATCTGATTTTTACCTCTTTGGTCATCTGAAGGGTCACCTATGTGGTAAAACATTTGATAGTGAGAAAGACCTTATTTCCTGTGTCAAGCAATGGTGTCAAAGTCAATCTCCAGAATTTTACCAGAGTGCATTTATATCATGGAATGAATGTTGGGTCAGATGCGTCACAGCTGATGGAGGCTACATTGAGTAGGCTCATTGTGTAGCTAAATGTTCCAAGTATGTTCACAAAAAAAATCATTCTCCTCCTGAAAAAAAAATTAGAGATGACTGTGCAAAACTTTTTGAACACCCTTTGTAAGTAAATTACAATATGTAACAGGAAATGCTGCAAAATTGTTCAAATCTTATATATCTGGCATAAAACAAACGCTTTTATTAGGAAAACATGTATTAAGCTGTCAGGCATCATCCAACTGGAAACTAATTACGTGTGGGGCCCCACAAGGTTCCATCTTAGGGCCCTTACTTTTTATTGTGTGTCAATGGCCTTTCATCAGTAACATTACCAGATGCCAAGTTTGTTTTGTTTGCCAATGATAACAAACATTGAAATAAATAGCAAATCAAGGGTATTCATAGATTGGCTAATAAAATATTTGTGGACATTAATCATTAGTTCCTAGCCAATTCTTTGTCACTAAACTTTGAAAAAACACTACATGCACTTCAGAACTTGTAAGGAGTGTCCCACAAGTATATGCCTAGCATATGATGACAAGCAGATAGAAGAAGTGGACATTGTTAAATTCTTGGGATTACAGCTTGATAATAAATTTAACTGGGAGGAGCACACCACAGAACTGCTGAAGCATCTCAACAAATCTCTGTTTGCAATTCAAATTCTGTCGGACATTGGGGATGCTGGCACACTATGCTTACTTTCACTCCATAATGTCATATGGGATTATTATTTGGGGCAATTCATCAAGCCAAGCTAAAGTTTTCTGGGCACAAAAACATGCTGTAAGAGTTATATGTGGTGTGAACTCGAGAACATCCTGCAGAGGCCTGTTTAGAGAACTAGGGATATTAACTACTGCTTCCCAAAATATTTATTCCTTAATGAAATTTGTCATTAATAATATATCACTTTTTCAAACCAACAGATCAGTTCATGGAATCAGTAGTAGAAATAAGAATAATCTTCACAAGGATTTAAAGTCACTTACTCTTGTACAAAAAGGTGTGCATTATTCAGGAACACACATTTTCATTAACTTACCAGCAGCCATAAAAAGCTTAACAACCAATGAAATTCAGCTGTTGGCCAACTGCTTCTATTCCATTGATGCATTTCTCACTGAACCAACTGATTTTGTGTGTGTGTGTGTGTGTTAAAAATTTTAAATTGTGTGCATTAACGCGATCTTAGTAAATGAGTGTTGTAAAATGATCCTTTCATATAGTCTTCGTTTGAAAAATAAATAAATAAAAAAAAAAAAAAAGATGATCATTCCACTTTGGACCTGTGGAAGGTACAGTAGCTTATTTGTTTTAGTTGTAAATATTTGTCATGTATTATTGTTTTTCTGACATGTTCTACATCCTGGAGGACCACTTCACTTCGGATCAATTGGAATGAAAGTAAATATAATATAATCTAATCTTAACATTATGTTACCATGATAATGGAGGACATTTTACTGTGAGAGATTCCACAACTGTATCTATTTTAAGGAAAAATTATTTGTACAGTCTCAGTTGCATTGCAGAGTTACTTGATGATGACTAATTGGTTAACCATATCAAAAGTGTGATGCTAGTGCACTAGAATTTCATTATTGTGTAATTTGAGTCTAATTACATGTATGAATAGATTTTTACTGATTACCAGTAATTAACATGCAGATCTAAAGTTTCATGCAAGTGACACTGTGAAGATAATGTATCACATTATATCATAATGTATCACATTATATCACTTGTTGGTCGCATCATTTGCGAGAAAGATGCAGGTTAGCTTGTATCGAGCACAAGGTCTTTCACGGTACACTTGCTTGCAGGTTCACATTATTATTATTATTATTATTATTATTACCTATTGGTCATATTATTTATAAAAATACTGAAGCCAGTTTGTATTGAGCATAAAGGCAGAATGCTTGTTTCTAGATTCACAGACCTTGTGTGGAAACCTGGTGGCATTCACACTGGCTGTATTCTCACAGCTGGTAGAACAGGTAGCGGTTCACATAAAGGAGTCAGTGTTCAGCCTACCCCTGGCAATGGCAGGAAATCAGCAACTACCATCATCACAGGCTCAGGAAAATGGAGATGTACAACCTGCCAGCAGAAAGTCTGGATACAGCCGACATATTGCCAAACTACGACGGCGACGTAGACGTTTACCTCTGAATTCAGAAGACTCTGACCTTAGTGATGGTAAGAAACAATAGAAATGTGTTGTGGACTCTGTCCCTTGGAATATTTCCTGAATAAGCATTGTTTTTGTGTGCTATCACATTTGCAGATGTGAGCTACATTAGTTCTGTCACTGTTTCTTTGTGGTGGAGACTATATCCAGTCATTGTCATTGAGAGACATGCTATCGTGAAGATACTTCAGATTTCTCCAGCCTGGCGGTGCTCAGTGTTTGAAGTATTTTTGTTCTTCAAAACTTGGGATTACTGAAGAATATGCAGATGATGGGTTTCAGTGGGTGTTAGACTACCACATATACAATTAAAGGCTTTATTTTTTAGCTTTATTGGGTGCATAGCAAAGCCCCCAGAAAGAACATTTTTTTTTTTTAACAGTGTTGTGTTTTGAGAATTTTGTGTTTCTTTTCTTCAAGACTAAAAGCTTTGTTCTTGCTTCTATTAATAGTATTGACCTTGTAAATAATATTTCTTTTTTGAAGCATTTTTAATTTAATATCCCACTGTTAGTCATTCAGTAAATTTAATAAAAAAAACTCATTTTTGATGACAGGCATACATTCTCAGTAAGTGTTCTTGATATCTTACATATATATACCATGTGGGACTGTGTATGACCATTAAGTTATAAATTCCCTTAAACACAGTTCCACCTGAAACTTGATATTAAAGTCAGCTGTTTGTGTCTGTATTACACACATCAAAAAAGTTCTGCATCACTCCAGTTCCCAGAACTCCTGAAGATAGATGTTGATTGTGGATATTGTATCACAGACACAGTCCCCTTGACTGTTCAGAGATGTCACTAAACCTGCCTAAAGATGTCAACAACCATGCACGAGTAGCGTAGACGGAGGGGGTCGGACGACTGATCAGTTCGTCATCCTCTTAGCCACAAACAATCCAGACCTAATAGAGAGCATCGTGACTGATACAGGGATTAGTGATCACAAGGTCATTGTAGCTAGGCTAACGCAAAATAATTTTATTTAAAAAAGCGGATAAAGTTTCACTAGAAGCCTTCCTAAGAGACAATCTCCATTCCTTCCGAACTGACTATGCAAATGCAAATGTAGACAAGATGTGGCTCAAATTCAAAGATATAGTAGCAACAGCAATTGAGAGATTCATACCTCATAAATTGGTAAGAGATGGAACTGATCCCCCATGGTACACAAAACAGGTCTGAACGCTGTTGCAGAGGCAATGTAAAAAGCATGCGAAGTTCAGAAGAACGCGAAATCCCAAAGATTGGCTAAAATTTACAGACGCGCGAAATTTGGCACAGACTTCAATGCGAGATGCCTTTAATAGGTTCCACAACGAAACATTGTCTCGAAATTTGGTAGAAAATCCGAAGAAATTCTGGTCATATGTAAAGTACACAAGCGGCAAGACGCAGTCAATGCCTTCGCTGCGCAGTGCCAATGGTACTGTTACCGACGACTGTGCCGCTAAAGCGGAGTTATTGAACGCAGTTCTCCGAAATTCCTTAACCAGGGAAGACGAATGGAATATTCCAGAATTTGAAACACGAGCAGCTACTAGCATGAGTTTCTTAGAAGTAGATACCTTAGGGGTTGCAAAGCAACTCAAATCGCTTGATACGGGCAAGTCTTCAGGTCCAGATTGTATACTGATTAGGTTCCTTTCAGATTACACTGATACAATAGCTCCCTACTTAGCAATCATATACAACCGCTCGCTCACAGATAGATCTGTACCTACAGATTGGAAAATTGCGCAGGTCGCATCAGTGTTTTAAGAAGGGTAGTAGGAGTAATCCATCGAACTACAGACCTATATCATTGACGTTGGTTTGCAGTAGGGTTTTGGAGCATATACTGTATTCAAACATTGTGAATCACCTCGAAGGGAACGATCCATTGATATGTAATCAGCATGGTTTCAGAAAACATCGTTCTTGTGCAACTCAGCTAGCTCTTTATTTGCACGAAGTAATGGCCTCTATCGACAGGGGATCTCAGGTTGATTCTGTTTTTCTGGATTTCCGGAAGGCTTTTGACACCGTTCCTCACAAGCGACCTCTAATCAAGCTGCGGGCCTATGGGGTACCGTCTCAGTTGTGAGACTGGATTCGTGATTTCCTGTCAGGAAGGTCGCAGTTTGTAGTAATAGACGGCAAATCAGTGAGTAAAACTGAAGTGATATCAGGTGTTCCCCAGGGAAGCATCCTGGGACCTCTGCTGTTCCTGATCTATATAAATGACCTGGGTGACAATCTGAGCAGTTCTCTTAGGTTGTTCGCAGATGATGCTGTAATTTACCGTCTAGTAAGGTCATCCGAAGAGCGGTATCAGTTGCAAAGTGATTTAGAAAAGATTGCTGTATGGTGTGGCAGGTGACAGTTGACGCTAAATAACGAAAAGTGTGAGGTGATCCACATGAGTTCCAAAAGAAATCCGTTGGAATTCGATTACTCGATAAATAGTACAATTCTCAAGGCTGTCAATTCAACTAAGTACCTGGGTGTAAAAATTACGAACAACTTCAGTTGGAAAGACCACATAGATAATATTGTGGGGAAGGCGAGCCAAAGGTTGCGTTTCATTGGCGGGACACTTAGAAGATGCAACAAGTCCACTAAAGAGACAGCTTACACTACACTCGTTTGTCCTCTGTAAGAATATTGCTGCGCGGTGTGGGATCCTTACCGGGTGGGATTGACAGAGGACATTGAAAGGGTGCAAAAAAGGGCAGCTCGTTTTGTATTATCACGCAATAGGGGAGAGAGTGTAGCAGATATGATACGCGAGTTGGGATGGAAGTCATTACAGCAAAGACGTTTTTCGTCGCGGCGAGATCTATTTACGAAATTTCAGTCACCAACTTTCTCTTCCGAATGCGAAAATATTTTGTTGAGCCCTACCTACATAGATAGGAATGATCATCAAAATAATATAAGAGAAATCAGAGCTCGAACAGAAAGGTTTAGGTGTTCGTTTTTCCCGTGCGCTGTTCGGGAGTGGAATGGTACGGAGATAGTATGATTGTGGTTCGATGAACCCTCTGCCAAGCATGTAAATGTAAATTGCAGAGTAATCATGTAGATTCCACCAGGAAGGAGGTACATGGCTTGCGTTGTCTGCAATTCAACCATGCCTAGATGGTCAATACCGTGATTCAACCACGTCTGCATTGTTACTTTGTGCCTAGAAGGCTCTCAACAAGGGAAGTGTCCAGGTGTTTCGGATTGAACCAAACCGATGTTGTTCGGAGATGGAGGAGATACAGAGCAACAGGAACTGTCAATGACATACCTCACTCAGGCCGCCCAAGGGCTACTATTGCAGTGGATGACCACTACCTACAGATTATGGCTCGGAGGAACCCTGACAGCAACACCACCGTGTTGAATAATGTTTTTTGTGCAGCCACAGGACGTCATGTTACGACTCAAACTGTGTGCAGTTGACTGCATGATACGCAACTTCACTCCCAACTTTCATGGCAAGGTCCATTCCATCTTTGCAACCACGCCACCATGCAGTGCAGTACAAGTGGGCAACCCGGTCAGGCTGAACACCCTAGACACACTGTCCAGCGAGTGGAGCAAGATTTAGGTTCCCTGCTGTTTGGGGTGGCATTATGTGGGGCTGACGTATGCCGCTGGTGGTCATGGAAGGTGCCTTAACAGCTGTACAATACATGAATGACATCTTCCGACCGATAGTGCAACCATATCGGCAGCATATTGGTGAGGCATTAGTCTTCACGGACGACAATTCGCACCCCCATCGTGCACATCTTGTGAATGACCTCCTTCAGGATAACGACATCGCTTGACGAGAGTGGCCAGCATGTTCTCCAGACATGAACCGTATGAACATGCCTGGGATAGATTGAAAAGGGCTGTTTATGGACGATGAGACCCACCAACCACTGTGAGGGATCTACGCTGAATCTCCGTTGAGGAGTGGGGCAATCTGGACCAAGAGTGCCTTGATGAACTTGTAGATAGTATGCCATGATGAATACAAGCATGCAGCAATGCGAGAGGACGTGCCTGCTGGGTATTAGAGGTACCGGTGTGTACAGCAATCTGGACCACCACCTCTGAAGGTCTTGCTGTATGGTGGTACAACATGTAATGTGTGGTTTTCATGAAAATAAAAAGGGCAGAAATGATGTTCATGTTAATGTCTCTTCCAATTTTCTGTACAGGTTCCGGAACTCTCAGAACCGAGGTGGTGCAAAACTTTTTTTGATTGTGTATTACGATGCACATATCATCACAACTGTGTTTCCCATCAGTTGTCTGTCCAGTTTACTAGTCTATATGTATTTCACCATATTCTGTTAGTTACTCTCTACTTTTCATACAGCTCTTGGCGCTCATTAGTTTGATACCGCTGCTGTTTTCTTACCAGTTGTGTTTTGCTGCTTTGTGTGGTTCATTTTGGCAGAATACATTACTACACTGCCCTAAAAAAAAAAAAAGGTGAGGCATCCAGAAGGAAAGGAGGAAGTGAAATGAAACTCCACGGTTTGAAAGGATTTGTAATGTTGTTGCATTGATTAGAAAATCGACTCAAATTTACAAAGAACTTTGCAGTATGAGCCTATTTATCGGTATGGTATTACACTCCCTGTCGCCTGTATGGGGGCACTGATTCATGTAAGGAAAGGATGTAATAAAGCTGTCTTGTCTCTCCTGATGCAAGCTGTCCCACAGTTGTTGTAACTGGGCATTGATATCCTGGATACGTGCACTGATATGGAGTTGATGATGTCTGCACTTGTCTCTCACGTCATCTGGGGATCTTGCTGTCCACAAGAGTATCTCAACATCAGGTAGACAGTTTATAGAGACACATGTCTTGTGTGGATGAGCGTTGACTTGTTGAAACATGCCACGCTGATACTGTCACGTGAGAGGCAACACATGAAGATTCAGGATGTCCTTGATGTACCATTGTGCCACACCCAGTGGATCCCCATATAATGATGGCAAGGTGACACTGCTGTGCCTCTCCTTAGGTCACTGCCCTACTCTAATGCTGTGTGGCACCATTCATCAGCCCATGCTTTGTGTTCACGGCAGCACACCGTATGTGGCCGTTTGTGTTATGGTGTTAACAGGCAGTCTATGCGTTGACAAAAGTTCACTGGTCACCAGTGGCAGGGGATGACACAGAATGTTGCAGGGACTCTGGTACTTGTTCTTGGATGGCATGTGCAGATGTGAGTGGTTGTGATGTACTTGGTGCACATGCACGGGGGATAGGCAAAATAATATGAACACCTGTACCTACCTGGGAGTGGTTTATTAAAAAGGGGTTGGACTCCCATTTGGCCGTAATACAGCTGCAATTCTTCTTGGAATACTGGCGTACAATAATTGTATAGTCTCCAGTGGAATGTTATGCCACTCTTCGATCAGAACCTCTTCTAACTCCTGCAGTCATGAGGGAGGCAGAAATCTACTTTGGAGTCTGTGCTCCAGTACCATCCCCAAGGGTTTGATAATATTCAAGTTCGGGGACTGTGCTGGCCGAAGAAGACGTGCAGTTCAGTTGCATACTCCTCGTACAATGATTGTACTGTGCTGGCTGTGTGAATGAAATATGGCGTCATTGTTGGGAACAATGTTCGCGTCATTGGGCGCGCCTGATTACTTAAAATGTTAACATAATTGTTGGCTTTAACTCGGCTTTTGAGAGTAATGATGGGACCACAGAATACCATCATATGGCTGCCCACAGCATCACACTTCCACCTCCGTGCCTAACTGTTGGAATCAATCATGATTATAGGCTTCTTTTGGCGTTCTCCAGACATAAACCTGGCCTAATGTTGGAAATAAAAGCGTTGACTTGTTGGACCATATGACGTATTTCCATTGTTCAGCCATCGAGGATTTATGCTCCTGGTACCATGTTTTACACTTCTTTGGATTGGTTGTCATCACTAATGTTTTTGGTATAGCAGTTCGTCCATGAATATTCGCTTTATGGAGTCCTCGGCAGACAGTGTTGATAGTGTGGGATCTCGAATATGTTTCTTCAGTCACTTTAGCCACCATAGTTTTGTGTTGTTTTGAAACAATTTGTGTTAGCATACGGCGATCTCTGTCATATAGTTTTGATTTGCTCCCACTATTACATTTACACAATGATGTCTTTCCATGTTTTGTGTAGGCTGTCACGACTGTTGAAACATTTGCTCTTGAAACGTTCAGTATGTTGGCTGCCTTGGTTACTGATGCTCCAGCTAATCGGGCCTCCACAATCTGCACTTTTTGAAACTCTGTTAGGTCTTTCATTGCATGGCAACCTCAGCCTCTGAATGCAAATAGGAAGTGTGCGTTACTGGTGAACAACCTGCACTGATGTCTAATCCATACTAAACACGCACAGTCCAGTGTGACATGTGCCTTACCTGCATTGTTGACTGTCAAACACATCCATTCCATTTCTACCACTATTTGCATTATTTTGCATATCCCCTGTACACAATACAGTGATCTTCTCTGTGGTGGTCAGACGTGGTAGACCAGAACCTTGCTCCTCATGTTTCCATGCAATCCAACAATGGGCCACTGACACATCCAAATGTCTCGCAAATCTGTATATTGTACAATTTAACCAACTGGCCAAATGGGTACCCACAATGAGACCCATATCCATCTCTGTCAGGTGCGAATAACACTGTATCACATGAGGACATGTCTCTGTGTCGTTGACAGTGACCACACCGTATGTGATGCTATTTACACCCCACATAACCCCTACCAGGCTTTGTAACACCACTAAACAGGAACAACACTAATGCGCTTTGGTGGCCGTCCAATGTGTCAAAGAGAATTGCAGTTCTACAGTTATTTACATGTGAGGTTAAATTAACATCTGTTCATATCTTATGGGTGCTTAATTTTTTTATCATATAGTGTGTTTCAAAATTAGGGTATCTGTATAAAATAATTTACTGTACTATTCACTTAATGTAACAGTAATTGAACAGCATATGCCACTAATTGTCCCCATCCTAGTCTTCTGCATTAAGTAGTGGTTTTAATCTAGGGTAGAGGAAAAAAAGTACCTGGGCTAGTGTGATTAGGATGTTAGTGCAGGAGAGGTTATATAGGAGGCTGGAATATAGGTGCAGTAGAAATAGGACTAATGATAATTGTGTACTCGAAGAGTTTGTTGAAAGGAGATACCACTGTCATAGTTGAGAAATGGTGGTGTTCATGTGTGTGGGGGAATCTGGTTGTCAGTAATTAGGGGAGAGTTCACTAACAAAGACCACTATACTGAACAACATTTACCAGTATGCCTTTGGCCACATGGTGGTGTCTGTTCACACTTGTAGACTCTTGATTCATCCTCACGTCCATAGATCTGTGTAGTAATTACAAAAAAATTAGTAAATCACATGCCTGCTTCCACATGCAGTCTTACCATTTCGGGATAGGAAATGCCAGCGATAAAGTTAGAATTAGTGGTGATGGATAAAGGTACGGTCATGCGTATTTTACTCTGGGTCTTCTACAAAGATATGACTCATGGAACACCTGGTTGAGTGCGGGAGATATATAATAATACGTAGTCTGAATATACCTTGAATGTCTGAGTGTTCTTCCCATGAAGTAGTGCTAATTAGAATATTGTCTATGTAGAGACTTACTCACTTCAGTAATTCTTCTTTCAGAACTTCATCCAGTGATTTCATAAAGACTGCTTCAGATATTGAAGGAACAAAAGATATTCTCTTTAAATGGTAGCATCTTCCGTTATGTAAAAAGGCTGTGCACTTTGTGCTGTCCTCTTCTAACAATTGTTGCTAGTAATTACTCGGCAGATTGATGCTGCTTAAGTATTTTACATCGATAAACTTTCACTCCATGAGCCCCGATGATTATACACGCTTTGCCATTCTTCTTTGTTGTTATGTTGTTGAGATTAGAATACTCACTAGCTGAGTGATCAGTTATGTGATTGTCTAATGTCTTTTTTATTTCTTTAGTGACTGCTACTCTCTTAGCAGAAGGTATTCCGTAAGATTTCCTGAAAAATGTTTCATGATCCTTGAAATTAATTTTGCAGATGCAAACTATGCATTTTTGAAAATATATTGGTGTAGCATCTTAATATTTCAGTCAGTTCTTTCTGTTCAGCTTCTAGCAGCTGAGCCTTGTTTTAAATATTAGCCAGAGCGTCCTCATCACCATTACCCTCTCATAGTTCAGTATCTTCTCCAGGATCACTTAAAACTGGAGTTTCCTCCTCTAGAAAATGCATTAACATCATGTTCATATGTGCAGTGCCCCTTTTATCTTTGCCACTGAATACTCTCTTCTCTCCACTATGTAACCTCGCAGGCAAACAGTTCTCTTCAAAGTCCACCTTCCTCTTTATCTCTGTCAACCAATCAATACCAAGAACTAATCAAACATTAAGAGATCCAGCAATCAACATGCTCGGCTTGTATTCATCTGAATTCTAAATTTGACTAGCACCTGACCTTGACGGGTTTTCTTTGATTATCTACAACACTGACAATATGCACACCATTAACAGGAAATGTTGGGAAGGCAACCAGATTATTAATTCGCAAAAATAAATCTTCTGAGATAGCTCTTGCCTCGCTCACTGAATCCACTAAGGCAGAAGTAGTCATTTTTTTATCTTTCACCCACTTTAGTGCCTCAATTATTATTATTATTATTTTTATTATTATCGTGTATCAAATACTTAATGTGAAAATTTTATGAAAACATAATGAAAATGTTTTGAAAACCCCACCACATGCCACCCACCATGAAATCTGGAATGTCCTCTAGTGGGCAGTAGTGACCAGGTTGACTACCATTGAACTGAGGCATCTATACGTATTCTACATATCTCCACTTCAAAAGTGAGCATTAAAATGTCTATCAGTGTCTTCTTCCTCTCTCTCTATTGGGTCTTCTCTAACTTCTATCATATGATTGTATTTAGTGACATTCATTGTGATTTCTGACTTGTTTCCCATAATATTAGTTTCGGAATGGGCCATTTGCAAACCTTTATTTAGTTTACTGTTGCATGGTCTTGTGGATTATGATTGTTGCTCCTGGCATGTTCGGGCAGTTGATTCTGTTCTCTGTCTCCTGCAATGGATTTTCAGTATGGTTGATGATTAGTATTAAATCTAAGCAGTGGGCTATACTTCTCCTTTCTTTGCATGCCATTGTCTTGTTGATCGAAACTACTTTGTCATCCATAACTCTGAAATTCATTTCGCAGTTGGCCAGTATTGCAATTTAAACTTTGGCATTACAATATTTATGCAGTATTATTTTTATAATTTTGTGAGTGATGTTTATGTTGACAGCCTGGTCTGTAGCACAACCAAAGGTTTAGGTAAGGTTGAAATATGTTATTTTGGTTAAGAATCTAGGTTAGATTGAAAGGTGATATTTTGGTTGTGAGTCGAGTTTGCCTTGGACATTGTTAATTTCAAAATCAATGCTCACTCGGTTTGTCAATCTGGGTACCATTCCTTTGAAACACCATTCATAGTTGATTCTTCAGTGAGGCTCTTCTCATCTGACAGTGAGACAGAATCTTTAAAAACAAAATTTTTTGAGGCCGATGGTGAAACTTTGAAGCATTGAGATAGATGTCAGTGTGCGTGGGTTTTTAGTATACACTGTGAACTGTAGACCTGTACTTCTTCTCTTAACTAATATGCCAGGGAAAAGTAGCTGGCCCTCTTTTCCAAGTTATTCCAGGGACTTTTCGTGTTTTTTCTGTCTTATGTGACCTCATCACAAATGTGTCATCAACATATCAGTAGAAACATGTTGGCTTGAAGTGGCAGATTCCAGTGTGTTTATCTCAAAAGCTTCCAGGTTTACAGATTTGCCACAACATACGACAACAGATTACCCATAGCCTTGCCATCAATTTGTTCATAATATTTTCCCTCAAAGAGAAAATAAGTTGATTTGAGAACATGCCTGAAGAGTGTAGTAAAGCAATTTTTTTTTTTAATCTTAAAGATGATCTAAGTCTATGAAAGCCAGTTGCGTACCATGTTACATACAAGTGCAGCATGTTGTTTGTGGGGCAAACTATTAGAACATCGGTGATACACCTGACTACAACTGAGCAAATCAACTGTTGCTGAATACTGCCTAGAGCATAGTCATAAACTGAAATATATTTTATCATTGTGTAGACATAAAGTTTATTTGGTGTTGTAATTAAGGAGTCCATCAAAATACAGATGTTGGAAAACCCTAATAAACCAGGACAGATGTTTAAATTTAAACAAGGTTTGAGGTCTCATTATCAATACATTGAGATTTTGCCAGATGTCTCATCCTCCAGAGCTGGAAAGTGCTGAGAGAGTGTACTTTTAAAGGAATAACAATATGGCCTCTGAAAAACAGGTGAGCATCAAAGAGCATAGTGGACGCTGTTGTCAAGCTCCGTTACAGATAGCAACACTACACCAACAGTAGTACACAGCGCAGTTCAGGCCACGAGTATACAGAATGGCACAGTGTGCAGCTCCCGAACAAGACGACTGCGTCTGTTGTCAAAATGCTATGTATAAAGTGGAATCCACAACACAGCTGAACACCCTAAACTACTGTGTGATAATCAGTCGCACGAAGAAAACCTGAGAGGTCACATTGCCGAGGCTTAATTGAGGACAGTAAATTCCGTGTATGTGGTGTCTACCCTTTTGGGCATGTCCAACAGAATAGACACCATTTTGATCCAACAGCTACTATGATTTAAGACAAAGAAACTGCAGACATTGGTTGGGAGTGAGCATTGATTTAAATCAGTGGGGACTGTTGGTGCCAGACTAGGATTTGAACTGGGATCTCTTGTTTACTAGGCGGATGCTCTGACCAGTAAGCCATCCAGACACATTACTAATGGGGATAACAGTGAAAGGGCACCACATTAGTAGTGTATGGAGTTGAGAATCTTGGCCTGGCAGGAGGCATGCTAGGGCATTCCGTGCAGTTGCAGTGACCTCCGTGTCCGTATGGCATAGTGGTCAAAGCATCAGCCTAGTAAGCAGGAGTCCCGGGTTCGAATCCCGGTCCGGCACAAGTTGTCGACTTACCCCATCGATTTAAATCGGTGGCCAGTTACCCCCAATGTCTGCGATTCCTTTGTGTCCGATAAATTCAATTTGTTCCTGTGGAAGTTGGGGTGTGTGCTTTTGTGTGACTATATAGAGTTTAAACTGTATTCCTGATCTGTTGTTGTGGAGGCAGTGTATGAACTATTGGTGGGGTATGCACTGTTGGTGTACGTACTGTTAGCAGTGTGTAGCCCGTTACCGATCTGTGCCTCATTAGCAGTGTATGCCTCATCCAGTCCATTGGTTGGATCTTGGGACCTTAGTACTTAGGTAGCTACAGGTTGCAGGAATTTCCTTCCTCCATGTAAGCATTTGCTCAATCAGTGAATGTCCACAGACTCGGCAGTATAGTAAATATTCCTTTCTGAAGAATGAAAGAAATAAGGAAAGTTTTGAGATGTCATATGTTATTAAACTGTTATTTGTTCTCTCTCATAGGTTTTCCATTATTGTAATATTTGCTTTACGATTACTTGATATATATGCATATCGGCAAAATATTTTTAGAGTTTTTGCTTTTAACTAGTATATATGTTCTTCAAATGAAATATTACTTGTGTTTTCTTTCAGGAGGAGAATTTTTCTATCCACTATCTTCCAGCTCTGATGAAGCAAACTCAGAAGGTGAAGAACCTATTGTGCTGAGCTCTGAGGAAGAAGAAGATGAATCTGATGAAACATCCAGTAGTACTCAGGTGTGAAACTGTTTACGACAATGCAGTTTCTTTTGTATAATGAAATCCGTGATTAAATAGCAATGTGTGCTTGTTGATGTGAACTCTCTCTTGTAAATCATATAATATTTTTTTTTTTTATGTATGAACATTCAAACTTTTTTCAGGTGGGTACAATTGAAGCTAAAGTTAACGGTTTGCCCCAGACGCAAGAACAGTGCCTAGGAAAGCCTGGAAATGTCAGTTTGCACTCGGATGTTACAAATGAAAAACATCTGCAGAAAAACGAACAAAATAACAACAACAATAAGCTGGATGACAAAAAGGTGTCTGCTGAACAACCAAGTGCAACAACTGGGCAACAGTTGCAGAATGGAGTCGGTGAAGGAATTGGCAGTGGGGTAACTGAAAGAGCTCTGGAACCTGCCGACGTCTTGGAGCTTATGGTCGGTGAAGGTCGGCTGCTTGAAGCCGTACAAGTCTTGGCTGACTGGCTGAAGTCTGAATCCAATGTGGAGACGCTACAGGCATGTGGTAAAACTCGGCCCAGGACCTTACTGACACGCTTGGTCACTTTGCTCAACTTGCTACGCATTGACCCTGTCAGGCTCAGTGCAGGTGAGCTTATGTTCTTGTCATTCGTGATTCTATTTCCACATAACAACACACAGGAAAGCTCATAAACTAAGACAGTGAAATTTTTGGTCTCACAGCGTATGAACTTCTTTTGTGTAGTATAGAGGAGGTACTGTCTCTGCAGTCTTTATATTCAAACAACATCTTAATTGATATGGATGTGGTCGCCCCCCCCCCCCCCTCATGTCAGTCATGTGATGTTTCATGATGTAAATATTCTAAGTATGTGTACCTCTAGCAGTAAGGCATGACACTTTCAACACACTAGGTATACACATATCAAAATTGTGCGCTACCCAGGTGAATTACTGACTTCTATAATACTCCTCATTCATATCTTGATTTTTATTTTGAGTTTCAGATTATAATTTATAGGCAATCGAATGTATTATGATGAGGCGGCACACTATACAGCTAGTATACATTATGTAGTTTAGCCGACTGTGGCGCCGGACATGAACATCCCTCTTATTTTATAATTTTAAAGTTTTCCTCCAAGTAATTATGCTGTCCTGCATACACCAAGCGAGGTGATGCAGTGGTTAGCGCACTGGACTCGCATTCGGGAGGACGATGGTTCAAACCCACGTCTGGCCATCCTGATTTACACTTTCTCTGGTTTCCCTAAATCACTTCAGGCAACCGGTATGGTTTCTTTGAAAGGTCAAGGCTGATATCCTTCTCCACCCTTTCCTAACCCGATGGGACCGATGACCTAGCTGTTCTGTCCCCTCCCGCAAGCCAACCAACCACTCAGATAATCTATACACAAAGACACATACCACTGTACAGTACTTGTATCCTCGTGGTTGGTGAATTCCCTTTCTGTAAGAATTGATAATCAGTTTTAAAACAGTATAGCTCTTACATAACACAGCTTTATGTGATCTTGGCACAGCACTTTACTCCTCTTGGTCTCAGTGCAAAAATTCAAACCATGACTATCCATCCAGTCCACATAACGATGCTGTGGTAGACATGGGACATGGAACTATCAGTGTAAGACCCAAAGAAATGTCCCCCCACGCCACAGGTGACAGTATTAAACTACCAATGGTGAACTTCCGAAGTGTCAGAGTTTGAAGTGCTTCTAAAAAAGCAGTGAATCTCACATAATAGTATTACAGAATGATGGTTAAATCCCAAAGTGGACAACAGTGAGATATTTGGGAAAAAATTTAAGCGTATGTACAAATGATGGGGAACTGAGGTAGTGTATTTGTTGCAGTGACAAGGAACTCAAATCTGAAACTGAAGCTACAAGCGAGGTTGTTTGGGCAAGACTGAGCATCAGGGATGGGCATAAAATTATAATTGGATCCTTTTATCGACCACAAGACTCACTTCCTGATGTAACCGAAAACTTCAGAGAGAACATCAGTTCACTTGTAAGTAAGTTCCCCAGTCGTAATGTAAATATCAGAGGGAACTTCAATCATGTGGCAACAAATGGAATTATTACAGTTTTGATGAGTGTAACAAGACAACCTGTGAAGCATTACTTACGGCCTTCTGTGGAAGCTGCCTAGATCGTATGGCTTGAAATCCTGCTCATGATTGATATATATTAAATGTAATGGCAACAAATAGACCTGATGTCTTTAAAGATGTCCGCATCAAAGCTGCTATCAGTGGCCATAAGGAATTTGTAGCAACAATGATTACCAGAGTAAAAAGAACAAGTACAACAAGCAGAAATATTTATATGATTGGTAAACTAGACAAAGAAGCAGTGGTGACATATCTCAGTGAAGAACTTGAGACTTTTATCTCAGGGCAGGAGCGTGTTGAGAAACTGTAGGTCAAGTGTAAAAGAGTAGTTAACTGTGCATTGTGTAGATATGTACCCAGTAGAACAGTTCATAATGGGAGGGACTGTTGCTGCAAAGAAACACCTGAAGAAATAGAGTACAGCATAATGGATGTCTATTGCATAAAATACCCAGATCATGCAATATTAGTTGGAGTTGTCTTTAACCTGCCACGTATAGACTGGAATGTTTGTGGATTCATTGCAGTGAGTACAGACAGACAGTCACTCGAAATACTTTTGAACACATTTTCTGAAAATTGCCTTGAGAAGCTAGCTCAGCAGCCCACTCACAATGGAAATATCTTAGACCTTGTAGCTACAAATAGGCCGGGCCTTATCGACAATATCAGTATAGAAACGGGGATTAATGATCATGTTGTCATTGTAGCAACTATAATTATGAAAATTAATAAATCAGTCAAGAAGGCTGGAAGAGTGTTTCTGCTAGATGGAGCAGATAATCAGTTATTAACATCTCACTTAGATAGTGAATTGGCAAAACTTAGTTACAGTAAGATAGATGTAGAGGAATTGTGGGTGAAGTTTAAGCAGAGTGTAAATCGTGGTCTGGAGAATTACATGCCTAGTAAGTGGATAAAGGATAGAAAAGACCCACCATGCCTTAATAATGAAATTCGGTGGATGCTGAGGAAGCAGAGACTGTTGCACTCTAGGTTCAAAAGAGGACATATAAATGACGACACGTAAAGGTTAGTAGACATTCATGCGCCTGTGAAAAGTTTTCTGCGCGAAGCATACAGCAACTACCACTGTCACACCGTAGCAAAAGATGTGGCAGAGAACCGGAAAAAATTCTGGTTATATGGAAAATTGCTAAACAGGTGTAAGGCTTCCATTCAATCCCTTTTTGGCGTAGAGAAAGAACTTGAAGATTTGAAAACAAATAAATCACCAGGTCCAGATGGAATCCCAGTAAGATTTTACAAAGAGTGCAATACGACATTGGCCCCTTAGCAAGCTTGCATTTATTGTGAATCTCTCACCCATCACAAAGTCCCAAGCGACTGGAAAAAAAGCGCAGGTGACTCCAGTATATAACAAAGGGAAAAGAATGGACACACAAAATTACAGACTAATATCCCTAACTTTGTTTGCTGCAGAATCTTTTAACATATTCTCAGTTTGAATGTAATAAACTTTCTTGAGGTTAAGAAGCTTATGTCCACAAATCAGCATGGTTGTAGAAAGCATTACTTCTGCAAAACTCAGCTTGTCCTTTCCTCTCATGGTATACTGAGAACTATGGACGGAGGGCAATATATTTGTAGGCCTCCATAAGCATTTGACATGGGACCCCATTGCAGGCTGTTAACGAAGGTACGAGCATATGGAATAAGGTCACAGATATGTGAGTGGCTCGATGACTTCTTAAATAATAGAACCCAATATGTTATCCTCAATGGTGAGCGTTCATCAGAGACAAGGGTATCGTAAGGAGTGCCCTGGGGAAGTGTGACAGGTCCACTGTTGTTCTGCATACACATAAATGATTTGGTGGACAGGTTGGGCAGCAATTTGTGGTTGTTTGCTGATGATGCCATGGTGTATGATAAAGTGTTGAAGTTGAGTGACTGTAGGAAGGTACAAGACAACTCAGGAAAAACTTCCAGTTGGTGTGATGAATGGCATCTAGCCCAAAATGTGGAAAAATGTAAGTTAATACACAACAAACCTCTAATGTTCGAATGTAGTGTCACTAGTGACCTGCTTGACACAGTCAAGTTATTTAAGTATCTGGGCGTAATGTTGCAAAGCGATACGAGATGGAACGAGCGTGTGAAAACTGTCGTAGGAAAGGCAGATGGTCATCTTCAGTTTATTGGAAAATTTTTAGGAAAGAGTGATTCACCTGTAAGGGAGACTACATATAAGCTGATGGTGCAACTTATTCTTGAGTACTGCTCGAGTGTTTGGGATCTGTTATGAGGTAAGATTGAATGAAGACTTCAAAGCAGTTCAGAAGTGGCTGCTAGATTTTTGTTACCGGTAGGCTCGAACTACACGCAAGGGTTATAGAGGTGCTTCAGAAACTGAAACGGGAATCCTGGATGGAAGGTGACATTCTTTTCGAGAAACAGTATTGAGAAAATATAGAGAACCGACATTTGAAGCTGACTGCTAAATGATTGTACTGCCCCCAACATACACCGAGCGTAAGGACCTTGAAGATAAGACACAAGAAATAAGGATTCATACAGATTTGTACAGACAGTCGTTTTTCCCTCGCTCTGTTTGTGAGTGGAACAGGAAGAGGAATGAAGGATTCATACAGATTTGTACAGACAGTCGTTTTTCCCTCGCTCTGTTTGTGAGTGGAACAGGAAGAGGAGTGACAAGTAGTGATACAGGGTACCTCCGCCATGCACCTTACCGTGGCTTGCGGAGTATCTATGTAGATGTAGATGTAACATAAAGCAAAGGCTGTAGATTGAGAGATGTTAAGTTTAACACTTTTGTCTGTCAAGAGAGCAATGCAATAAGCTTTGAATGACTAGCATAGCAGAATATTGTCAAAATATCTTACACAGAACCTAGAGAAGTTTTGTTCATACATAACAACTGATACTAGCACCAAAGTCAGTGTCCAGTCGTGAGTGGATGAGACAGGAACTAAACTACGGGTAACAGAGTAGAAGCAGAAATGTTTAACTCTGTTTTTGAATGTTCCTGTGGAAAGGAAAACCCAGGAGTATTCCTCTAGTTTAATCCCTGTACCACTGAAAAGATGAGTGAATAGATATTCATGTCTGGCATTGAGAAACAGATGAAAACGTTAAAATTGAACAAAGCTTCAGGCCCTGACGGAATTCCTATCAGATTTTATTCTGAATTTTCTGCTGTATTAGCCCCCCTCTTAACTATATAAACTGCCATAGATCTCTCAAACAAAAAACCGTGCCCAGTAGTTGGAAAATAGCACAGGCCACACTCATCTACAAGAAGGCTAGCAGAAATGATCCACAAAACTGCCATCCAGTATCCTTGACATCAATTTTTTGTACAACGTTAGAACATATTCTGAACTAAAACATAATATAAGATACTGTAAGCTTTGAATCCAGGCAATCCATTAGATGCAATATTTCTAGATTTTCAAGAGGCATTTGACTCAGTGAATTATGAACAGTTATTACCAAAAGTACAATCATATGGAGTATCAAGTGAAATTTGTGACTGGTTTGAAAATTTTTTGGTATGGGTGATCCAGCAAGTTATATTTGATGGAGACTCATCTACAGATATAGAAGTCACTTTTGGTGTTCCTGAGTACAATGTATTGGGACCTTTTCTGCTAATGTTGTGTCTCAAGTGACCTTGTGGACAATATTAATAGTAACCTCAGGCTTATATGCTCTCTGAAAGAAGGTGTGAAAATATTTAGTCACATCTTGATAAGATTTCAAAGTGGTACAAAGATGTTATGTCCTCACTATAACACAACAAATATTCCGTGATAACCAAATTTATTTGACCTTCTGTCACTCAAAACAAAACTTAAGTTCGACTACACAACACTTCGCTGGCTGTAGCGCCAAGGAGAATCAGAGTCACTAGTAGAGAATACAAGTCCAAACCACTGCCAACCAGTCGATACCGACGCGTTGCAAGTTTCCAGCCAGGGAGGCCACAGTACGGTTCGGTCATCATGAATCCAGCAGCTGGGTAGTAACACAGTCATTGGCGGAGATTGAACTGGTTAAACGGGCTCAGGGAGTTCGCTTAAATCCGCAGGTCCGGCCAATCAGAGTGTTGGTAGATGGCGCCCTTATACGGTTGCTCACTCTGGTGGCAAGGGCAGCGCTGCCAGGGTAAACCGTATTATCGATAGTGGTGTGTACGCTGCTGCTAACTCTGTGACGACGCATTCACTTGCGCCAGTTGTTGACATCATGTGCAGCGCCAGCGGTACTCGCTGTGTGCCGCGCGTGTTGTAGCATGCCGCGCTGAGTTGACGGCTGCTGTGCGGCGGCCGATACGACAAAAGAATATCAACTTGCTTTAAATATTCAGAAGTGTAAAATAATGCATTTCACAGAACGAAAAAACATAGTTTCATACGACAATAACATCAAGTAACTTACAGTTGGAAGCTATCAGCTAATACAAATACTCGGGTTTAACAATTTGTGGGGATATGAAATAGAATGATCATACAGTCTCAGACATAGATAAAGCATGTGGCAGACTGCGATTCATTGGTATAACACTTGAAAAAGGCAATCAAAAGAGAATGCATACAAAACACTGGTATGGACCATCCTACAGTATCGCTCAAGTGTGTAGGATCCGTACCAAATAGGACTAACGGGTGGGGGGTATTGAATGGATACAAAGAAGGGCAGCATGAATGATCACAGGTTTGTTTGACTCATGGGAGAGTGTCACACGGTAACAGCATCATTGGGGAATGCTTTGACTGCATACATAGTTAAGATTTTTATTATTACTTTGCAACATAACCTTTAATTTGGGCCTGTGTAAATTGTATTGGGTTGAAATGGCAGAAATAAGATAGCAACCTCATAAGTGCATGCCCAAATTTTTTTGCCAGCTCATCAATTTTATATCTGAGGAACTGTGATTTACAGTGAGATATTACTTCTGTTATCTCCACATTTTTAAGATTATCATTTACTTCGACACTGTAGCCAATCAGTTGACTCCTACTCTCGCTTTGTCATGGTAGTTGTTTCATCCATCAATAACAGGATGGCTGGGAGCATTATCAAGAAGAATGGTTGACATTTGTAGGCACGTAACACACAGACCATTTTTTGTGACTGATCTTGTACTGCAATCCCCTGGGTAAAAGAACGATATTTGATTTTTCCATTGAATAACATTTGATTAACCATTGTTCAATTGCACACAACATATAATAGTAATGTCATATATAAGATGCTGATCCTGCAACTGTAAGTAATGAAAACAAGCAAAATCTCATTGTGCAGTGAACCGTACCACAGTACAAGAAGTTGCCTGAAAATGTTTCATATTGCAAGTGTTTCAGAGGTTGCGGGTGAAGGATTGTCAACTGCAGATGTTTACTCCAACTGCAATTCTTGTTAGTTTGGCTGAACATACGCCATGCCTTCCTTGTAAGTCTCACTCCATCGTGTCGTGCATAGCTGTTGGTTGTTAAGTAATTTTGAATGAAGTATAATGACAATTCGCCATATACCACATGTAGAAGAGGGAATTTATTGGGAGAAGTGTTCTATCAGGCATACCAGGGAAACCTATAAACTCTTATTCGCTATTTATCACATAACGACACTGCAATTAAATCGTGTTGCAAATAATACTCATGACTTAAAATATGTGTTCGCCAGCCAAAATTACTGCCTAATCTCACAGTTATTCTGCAGTCAGTGAAACCTTCTGCTTTTTGATGACAAACACCAAACTTTTCCAGGACTTGTGATTATTGAGTGTTGGTCTATCATAGAAAATAGAATTAATTACACTCCTGGAAATTGAAATAAGAACACCGTGAATTCATTGTCCCTGGAAGGGAAAACTTTATTGACACATTCCTGGGGTCAGATACATCACATGATCACACTGACAGAACCACAGGCACATAGACACAGGCAACAGAGCATGCACAATGTCGGCACTAGTACAGTGTATATCCACCTTTCGCAGCAATGCAGGCTGCTATCCATGGAGACGATCGTAGAGATGCTGGATGTAGTCCTGTGGAACGGCTTGCCATGCCATTTCCACCTGGCGCCTCAGTTGGACCAGCGTTCGTGCTGGACGTGCAGACCGCATGAGACGACGCTTCATCCAGTCCCAAACATGCTCAATGGGGGACAGATCCGGAGATCTTGCTGGCCAGGGTAGTTGACTTACACCTTCTAGAGCACGTTGGGTGGCACGGGATACATGCGGACGTGCATTGTCCTGTTGGAACAGCAAGTTCCCTTGCCGGTCTAGGAATGGTAGAACGATGGGTTCGATGACGGTTTGGATGTACCGTGCACTATTCAGTGTCCCCTCGACGATCACCAGTGGTGTACGGCCAGTGTAGGAGATCGCTCCCCACACCATGATGCCGGGTGTTGGCCCTGTGTGCCTCGGTCGTATGCAGTCCTGATTGTGGCGCTCACCTGCACGGCGCCAAACACGCATACGACCATCATTGGCACCAAGGCAGAAGCGACTCTCATCGCTGAAGACGACACGTCTCCATTCGTCCCTCCATTCACGCCTGTCGCGACACCACTGGAGGCGGGCTGCACGATGTTGGGGCGTGAGCGGAAGACGGCCTAACGGTGTGCGGGACCGTAGCCCAGCTTCATGGAGATGGTTGCGAATGGTCCTCGCCGATACCCCAGGAGCAACCGTGTCCCTAATTTGCTGGGAAGTGGTGGTGCGGTCCCCTACGGCACTGCGTAGGATCCTACGGTCTTGGCGTGCATCCGTGCGTCGCTGCGGTCCGGTCCCAGGTCGACGGGCACGTGCACCTTCCGCCGACCACTGGCGACAACATCGATGTACTGTGGAGACCTCACGCCCCACGTGTTGAGCAATTCGGCGGTACGTCCACCCGGCCTCCCGCATGCCCACTATACGCCCTCGCTCAAAGTCCGTCAACTGCACATACGGTTCACGTCCACACTGTCGCGGCATGCTACCAGTGTTAAAGACTGCGATGGAGCTCCGTATGCCACGGCAAACTGGCTGACACTGACGGCGGCGGTGCACAAATGCTGCGCAGCTAGCGCCATTCGACGCCCAACACCGCGGTTCCTGGTGTGTCCGCTGTGCCGTGCATGTGATCATTGCTTGTACAGCCCTCTCGCAGTGTCCGGAGCAAGTATGGTGGGTCTGACACACCGGTGTCAATGTGTTCTTTTTTCCATTTCCAGGAGTGTATTATAAAATTCCTGTTGAGTATCATTCCACAATTCGCTATATTTTGTCATTGCCAACTATGAAGCTACTTTATCCTTTCACTGTGTGATCTGTGTCCTCTCACTTGGAACTAGTTCTAACATTTCCGCATCTCCGAAAGTCTTGATTTATGATCTCCCTGCCTTTGGATAAATTTGTGTTATCCATCCCCAAATATTGCTTTCCCAACTCAGTACAAACCTTTGTTACAGTTGCATGTAACTATACAGAGTATCCATTAGTAACACAGTGTGACATCTTTCTTCTGTGGTCCTTCATTTGTTTGCACAAATATAAAACCGTGGGCATTGTGTGAAGCAAACTGTCAGCAGCTTTGAAAGTGCACATGAAGTGATTATTACTTTGTTCAGTGCTTTGTGTGCCAGATGAGTGTTGATATAACCTCCAATTTCAAGTATTTTCTTTTCTTGTAATGTTCAGTATAGTTCAGTATAGTATGGTCATTTTTGATGTTGTGTTGAAAAGTCTGTCAGCATTTGTTAATATCTCACAGGGGGTGCTCTGCCATCTCCAGTTTTCTTCATACTTGTACGATTTGAAAGTCAGTTTCCAAAGGAGTATGATGCAATTTTCAGACAAACTTGATAAAATTGTCTTTTTCAGGTTAGAAGATTCCAAACACTCTTAAGTACAAAATATGTTCAGGTTAATAGTAATGTTGCTGTTAGAGGAGTGCTTAGAGTAAAAATATTGTAAACATAAAGTCGTTGGTTTGAAGCTTGCTGGGAATAGCTTTCATGTTTACTTTTAATTCCATATATTATTAACAAATGGAAATGTTGACTAACAGATTTTTAATTAATATCTAATATGTAAAAAATGATTATTTGTCTGTCAGTCTTCAATGTGTTGCTGCACCTTTCATCTGGTTGTGATGAAACTTAGGTGAGTTGTTGTGCACATGGTGGTGAAGGTTTCTGAGGGAATAAAAACCACCTGTGTCACGTAGGGATGATGATGGGGATGAAAAGTGCGTGACAGCAGCATAACTCAGGAATTGTTGGGCAAATTTTGACCCAATTGTGTATACACATCACTCATTATTTGAACATATGAATGTGTCTGATTTGTATATGTGTACCTACTTGGAAGTAAAAAGATTCATTGCAACACATACTGGGCACACAGTTTGAGAGATGAAGTAATCCCACCCCCTCCCCTTTAAAAAAATTGTATCATACTGATTTAGGAAATTGATATCTGGGCACTGTCCTTCAAATTCTGTATTTATGAGAAACTTGAAAAGGCCAGAACATACCATGAGATCTCCTTATCTGATCTATGTTTTAAACATATTATTTATGTTGAGAAATTTGTGATCAAAAAATGGCAAAGAATTCAGTGATGAATAATAATTTGTTTTCTCTTTAAAGAGTTTGGCATTTGTTCTGTTTTCTGATATTCAACAACTTGTATCCCCTTAAAGAACATAGTTTGTAATCTTCAGCTGCCGTTATGCTCTTGTGTTTCTCCGTAAGCAGTAAATAGTTAATATTCTTTCTACATGCTGTGTTTACAGAGAGAGAAGTACTTCGAGGGGCACAAGATCTGTACTTAAAGGTTCCTCTTCCAGAAGACATGCAATTACGTGGCCTGGGAGCCCTAAAAGAGGCTCATGGAGCACTGGATTGGGATTACTTCCGTTGGCACTCAATCAGCCCTAAGCAAGCAGTAAGTTACCCATTTTCATCAGTTTGTTTTAAAAAACAGGTCTAATTGTTATAAAATATTAGTGTGCTACTGTAGATAATTGCTGTCCCTCGCCTTGGGTTAGATTTCTATCAGGGCTTAATACTGAGTGGTGTTTGTTTCTATCTTTTGCCCTCTCTGCTCTCCCTTTGGCTGTGATGTATGGGAACTCTTTTTCTGGTTCATCCCAACCAGCACCAAGTTTATTTTCTTTACTTTCTTTGGTCTGTGGCAAAGGCTGTTATGCACTGATGGAACAGTTGTGTTATAGATAGCCATCATACTGGATAGTCCACCAATCAACTTGGTAAATGAAACATTTATAACATGTGACCTGAAGTCATATGTTAGCTACATGACTCACAGCCATTTCTATTCCATTTCTGCTGTAAGTATATACATTCCTGTTTTAGAATAAGATTGCTACCAGTAACTTCTGCAATTTTTACTTCCAAATATGTTTTAAAAAACTGTGTTTTCATCTCCAGTCCAGTATTTTGTATGTATTAGAACACATTGCTTTGTTTTGAAAGTTTCATCTATCATAACAATGCAACACTTAAGCATATGTGAGCGAATGTAGTTCCTGTATAGTGCAAATAGGATCCACAACACATCATTTTCACTTTCACTTTTCATCATATGAGACATCTGTGTGTATGTCAGAAACAAAAATAAATCAACCAACAAAAGATCTCCACTTGTTCCAAAACTACTGAAATAGAAAGAAAACAAAAGTGAATGTAATTTTTCAGGTTTATTTATGTGGAAAATTGGAAAGAAACTGTGTAAGTTGTTTTCTGTGTGAGCAACTTTTATTAATTTGTACTTTACTGAAAAAATAAAAATAAATTGCAAAAATGATGTTGTTGTGTGCTCCACTTCAAGGCCTCATTCACAAAAAATAGCAGTAAATTTTTCACATTTCAGATGCCTTCATATATCCTTAACTCCTCTGAACCAGACATATTTCGTTTTCTCTCTTTACAGATTATGCCCACTTACGTACAACACATATATAATCAGTATTGAAAATGCATTCTAGCTCTACAAAATGAGACTGAGAATACATAATTAAGAAAGTGATTGGTAACATATTCATTCTGAAGAAGTACTTAATAAATACCAAGTGAGGTGGTACAGTGGTTAGCACACTGGACTCGCATTCGGGAGGACGACGGTTCAATCCTGCATCCAGCCATCCTGATTTAGGTTTTCTGTGATTTCCCTAAATCGCTCCAGGCAAATGCCGGGATGGTTTCTTTGAAAGGACACGGCCATCTTCCTTCCCATCCTTCCCTAATACGATGAGACCGATGACATCGCAGTTTGGTCTCTTCCCCCTAACAACCCAACCCAACTTAATAAATGTGAATAGCAGTCACACATGTGGCAAACAGGACAGTAAATCTGGGTGGAGTGGGTGACCAATTCAGCTTCTGCTAGCAACAAGTGTGTACCATGGGTATCACAGTGCCAGCAAAACCACCACTGCAAGTATTGACTAATATGTGAGCAGTTGGGTGTTAATCTACTTTGACTATACCACTGACAGATGACAGCACACCAGATTGCTCATGTGTTCAGTGCTGAACAACACTTGAGCAGTCGTAACATCACCCAACAGTGGTTTACAGAAGCACTGTACCCTACTTTTTCCAATTAAATACCACAGTGTAAACAAATAAATGTGAAGACCACATCAGTGGTTTTGGTTACTTAGAATATGAGAAACAGTTGTGTTTGCTCATGAGATACAGTACTTGTTGCTATACTAAAATTGTTTGTGGTAAAAGCTGCTAAACATTCTGTTTTGTAGTGAATAAGAATTCTAAGATTAATATCTGGTTTCTATCACACTTTGTAATTTTAAAGCAGGAGGCTTTTTTCTTTGGACTAAAAGTAGAATTTTTAAAATCGTAAGCAAAAGTTAATAGTCTAGTTTCAAAATGTTATCAGTCTTTGATCATTGTAGAAACACAGCTCTTCTAGCTCTTCCTGGAGCTTTGTATTGGCAAAAAATTGTCATTTCTTTATTTTTTTACTGAAAATAAATTCTAGCTTAGTTTGTTAGTTGCGTATTTTCACATGCAGTTCTACCCCTTTCGCTGCTACGGATGTGTATATACACGTCTCGCTACACCGTTCCCGAGGGCAGTTTGGGCAATAAGTGGTGTAAGTTCACAAACCTCTTGTCGACTCCTGTTCACGAGTCTGGGTATTTAGACATTGGCCTCTCAATACATATATTCCTTACTGTCATTTCTTGTTAACAATATTAGTTTATTCCTAAGAATAAGCAGCTTTCACTCTGTTAATACTGGGCAGAAGTCAAACCTGCATTTGGATCGGACTTCCTTAACTCTTGTGCAGAAAGGTGTGCAGTGACTGCTGCATCCATTTCCAATAAGCAACCAGTAATCCATGCCAGTATAAGAATGTGAACTCAATATAATAACTAATATGGTGATAGCTTGGGAACACATAACAGCAATACTGCATAATCTTGGGTAACATAAACATCTTTTTCTTTTCCTTTGTTTCATTCTGCCATTTCATCAAAAATTGTTGTTAGAGTGAGTGTAAATAAAATATCTAGCTTTTACCTGCCACTGTTACGCTGTTGCATGGTATTACCTACTTGACTTTCATAGGAATAACTTCTCCATTGAGCAGGTGTGAGCTCATATCAAATGTGGAGGCCCCTCTTGCCAAAGGATGTAGGACAGGCCAGTAGTAGTACTAATAGTAGTAGAAATGTCTTTGCATAAGAAGTATTAATGTGAGGCACAATAGAGTTCTTGATGCAACTGTCATAACCCCTCTCAGGTTCATGATAGAGGAACCTCCTGGTAGATCACATTTGTTTTCTTACAGGAAGCACATATGCAAGCAACCTGACAATTAGCTATTCCTTTGCTTCTGAATTCTTGGAACTGTGTGATACACACTCATTGTATATGAACACTTATATGTGAACTTGTATGTCACCTGATGTTAATCCAAATGAGTGACCAATTACTATTTTGGCTATGAAATTTACTTTATTAGTTTTAGATTCTTTCAAAGCTGTGTTCAGAGGTGCATATTTGTTTCATTAGCGGTAACACTGCAAAAGTTAGCCACAGTGTTGACTGTTGCTCCATTCCTTTTTCATCTTGCTAATTTTGCTATAAAATTTATTGCAGCATCCGTATTAATTAAACCTCTTTGCAAAATATCGAATATTTACATTATGGGTGTGGCTTTAGAAGAAATAGTTTTTACAGATACTATGTATACAATTTAAAGATAAGCCAAAGTCATGAGTGCTGTTTTACCTCAACTATATGCGACTGCTTATTTAAAAACAGAGATTAACAGTCTATACCACCTTTGAGAACTATGTTGTGAATGCAATTGTTACATATCATTGAAACAGTACAAATATCGCAAAGACAGCTGTACAGAATCATGGGTACAGATTTGAATTAATCAATAAATTGCATAATAGCATTAACACAAAGTAACCTAAAATCAATAGTAATTATGTAAACACATCTCACACCATCACACCTGACTGTTAAAACTCAAATAAAAACAGTCTTGATTGCATTTCAGGTTTTTTATTTGTACCGGTTTTGGCCCTTGTTTCATACCATCTTCAGGCTTTTCACCATCATTATGGCTGCTGGTGGTGGCAAACGGAGTGATATCTCTAGGAGTATGGTTGTCACTGGTTTTACGGATCTCACTCTTGTCTGCTGCCATCGGCAGCCATAATGGCGGTGAAAAGCCTGAAGACTGTCTTAGGAAAGCACCAAAACTGTTTCCTAGCAAACAGAAAATCTGAAAACGTGGTTGAGACTGTTTTTATTTGATTTTTAGCATTTTATACCAATTGCTGTGCTCCAGTCACAGAATGCTCTCAAAAATTTTAAATATCTGACTGTACCTAAAAGACAGTGAAAAATATATGCTCATGCTGTTTAAGCTTTTGAACCGTCGTGCTATAGAAGAATTCTGAAGATTAGTTTGGTAGTTTGCGTAACTGATGAGGTGGTACTGGCTCAAGTAGGGGAAGAAAGAAATCAATGGCACAGCTTGATTGAAAGAAGGGATAGACTGGTAGCACACATCCAGAGGCATCAAAGAATTGTCAATTTAGTAATGGAGGGAAGCGTGAGGAGTAAAAATTGGGAGGGGGGGACCTTGACATGAGTACAGTGAGAAGGTTCAAATGGATGTGGGTTGCAGTAGTTATTCAGAGATAAAGAGGGTTGCATGGAATAGACTAGTGTGGAGAGCTGCAATCAAACCGACCTTCCAACTACAACACCAAATAAACTAACAGATATGTTGTGTCTAGCTCATAAAGCATAGACACAATGAGGTAGCTAGGTGCACGCTAAACTAACGCAGACGGGCTTGAAGTTCTGGAACATGAGACTTATTAATGAATAAGAAGAAAAGTACGTAGATGTTACTTAACTTTTATTCTCTTGTTGGAATACATCTCTTGAATAGTAGTAAGCTATAAGCACTGATACAAATGGCGCCTTGCTAGGTAGTAGCTATGGACTAAGCTGAAGGCTATTCTATCTGTCTCTCGGCAAATGAGAGGAAGGCGTCGTACTTCTGGTCGCAAGCAATGTCGTCCGTACAACTGGGGCGAGGTCTAGTCAGTGTCTTGTGACCTGCCATGTGGTGGCGCTAGGATTGCGATTACACAGTGGCGACACGCGGGTCCGACATGTACTACAGGACCGCGGCCGATTTAAGTTACCACCTAGCAAGTGTGGTGTCTAGCGGTGACACCACATTCCTCCCCCGCAAATCGGCGAACGGTCGTGAGATAAGGCTTCCGCCCGCCGTGGGGAGGACCCCATGGTGACGTATGCGATGAGGTGGGGAGCCTAACAACAGGCGAGGCTGTGCCACCCGCACCCGGCCATTCGGTCCGAGGGGAGCTAGGAAACGCCTGCAAACCTAGTCCAGGGTGCACGTCAACAGGAGGTGCATGCGCACGTAATGAGACAAGAGGAGCCGAAGGGTCGACCTCCAGTGCGTCGGGGAATCCGACGCGCGATGACGACATCTGGTCCGGAGCGGGCAAGAGGTCCATGGCGGAGGACAGCTGGTCACGGGAAGCGAGCGGCGGCGCGTGACCCTGGGAGGCGCCGGGCGGTTGCAGCGAAGCGTCCACTGCGGGCGGCGCCGGCGGCGGCGGCTGCGGCGGCGGCGCGACGCCATGGGGCAAAATGGAAGGCAGCGTCGGTAACACCTGGGGATGAGGCGAGCCAGTAGATGGGTCCCCAAGGCGCCGACCTGACGGCACCGTCGCTGAAAGCAGACGGGGAGCGGCAGAACCCAGGCGACGACAGAGGCGCAGCTGATTGAGATGCCGACGCACCTCACCAGAGGCCCCCAAAACCAAATACATCGCGCGGCCGAGGCAGCGAAGAATGCGCCCTGCGAGCCAACGCCGTGAACCGCGATAGTTGCGATAATAGACAACGTCGCCAGGAGCAAAAGCAGGAGTCTGCCGCTGCACAGGAACCTGATGCGGCGGATGCAGCAAAGACATCAGGGTGCGATGAGATCGACCATGGAGCAATTCAGCCGGCGAGCGGCCATCGCGGGGCTGAGAGCGATACGAAGACAAAAAGAGTAACAAAGCGTCCTCCCGAGAATGCGACTCTTTCAATTTCAACATCTGTGACTTGAAAGTCCGGACCAATCGTTCCGCGGCACCGTTGGACTGAGGCGAAAACGGCGCGGACGTCAGATGTTGAATACCATTGGCTTTGCAGAATGACTGAAATTCTGCGGACATGAATTGTGGGCCATTGTCGGAAACAATAGTCTGCGGAAGACCCTCAATGCAAAAGATAGCAGACAAGGCTTGGATTGTGGCAGAAGACGTCGTGGAAGACATCCGGACAACAAAAGGAAAATTACTGAAAGCATCGACCACAACCAACCATCGAGCATTCCAGAATGGACCAGCAAAATCGATATGCAAGCGTTGCCAAGGGGAAGTGGCTTTCGGCCATGCAAAGAATTTCCGCGGCGGTGCGGATTGTTGTTCGGCACACGCCACGCAAGAGGAGCACATATTCGTAATCGCAGCATCGATTCCGAACCAAGTACAGTGCTGACGAGCAAGTTGTTTCGTGCGCACTATACCCCAATGTCCTTGGTGAAGAAGCCGTAAGACAGAGGACTGTAACGATCGTGGGACCACGACTCTGGACTGATCAGTATCGGAACGCAACAACAAAACACCACGTCGTACAAAAAGTCTCTCCTTGTGAGCAAAAAAACGGCGAACCAAAGGATCCTCGATCCGCGACTTTGACAAGGGCCATTGCGTAGCAACAAAACACAAAACAGTAGCAAGGACAGGGTCAGCAGCTGTGGCTGCAGCTACACGACGAAAATCAATCGGAAACGATTCGACCACGTCATCGGCTTCCGAATCAATGAACATGCAAGCAAGTTCGGAAGAATCGAATGCTTTATCCTCAGCAACAGGCAAACGGGACAACGCATCAGCGTTTCCGTGCTGAGCAGTGGACCGATACAAGATATCGTAGCGGTACTGCGAGAGAAAAAGTGACCAGCGAATGAATTTCTGCGCTGTACGTGGAGGTACAGGCTTGTTCGGATGAAAAAGCGATGTCAACGGTTTGTGGTCCGTGATGATGGTAAAGTGACGACCATACAAGAAGTCATGGAACTTGGTAACACCAAACACGAGAGCTAAAGCTTCTTTCTCTATTTGTGAATAATTTCTTTGCGCAGATGAGAGCAATTTGGACGCAAAGGCAATAGGGCGATCATGCGAGCCATCTTTGTGCGCAAGCACAGCACCGATCCCGAAATCCGATGCATCTACCATCAACAAAAGGGGTTTCTGGGGATCGAAGGGCGTAAGGCAAGTATTTGAAAGTAACGCCGATTTCAACTGGCGAAAGGCGCGTTCGCATTCCGTCGTCCAGACGAACGGAACACCTTTACGGCGTAAGCGATGAAGCGGAGCTGAAATGGAAGAAGCATTGCGCACAAATTTATGATAATAATTTATTTTACCCAACACACTCTGTAGCTGTTTCAAATCTTGCGGAGCAGGTAAGTCCTGTATGGCACGGAGGTGCTCTGGACTCGGATGTATACCTTGGGCATTTAAGACATGCCCCAGGTAGGGTAAGTCCCGAGCAAAAAACACACATTTGTCCTTCCTCAAGCGAAGACCATTTTGACGCAAGACCTGAAATAATGTTCGGAGATTTTGCAAATGTTCGGCTTCTGTCTTTCCTGAGATCACAATATCGTCCAGATAGTTCGCAGCAGTAGGGACCGACGCACAAACAGTTTGTAAATATTGCTGAAACAAAGCAGGGGCGGATGCACACCCGAATGGCAGTCTTTTGAAGCGATACAAGCCAAGATGCGTGTTAACCACTAAGACGCGCTGGGATTCTTCGTCCACAGGTATTTGCAAGTACGCATCTGCTAGGTCCAATTTGGAAAAATATTTTCCCGGGCACAGTTTGTCAAAAAGATCTTCCGGGCGGGGCAAAGGAAAAGTAGCAGTCACAAGTTGGGGATTCACAGTGGCCTTGAAGTCCACACAAAGTCTCAATTTTCCGGAAGGTTTTGGCAAAATTACTAAGGGTGATGCCCAGAGAGAAGCCTGCACACGTTCAATTACACCTTGAGATTCGAAATCGTGCAATGTTCTTGCGACCTCATCACGCAATGCGTGGGGAACATTGCGCGCTCTGAAAAATTTCGGTTGCGCGTTGTCTTTCAGTTCCAAATGTGCAGCATAGTTCTTAGCGCAACCAAGGCCCGGTGCAAAAACGTCTGCAAATTCTTCACAAAGACTAGAAACACTGGCGGAAGGCACAGTCTGATTCACTGATAGGACCTGATTTACTATAGACAAATTAAACAATTGAAACAAATCTAAACCAAACAAGTTCACTGCAGTAGAAGAACGAAGAACGTAAAATGATACAAGTTTTGTTTGTCCCTTGTATGTTGCAAGAAGGCTGCACTGTCCTAACACAGGGATCTGCTGTCCTGAGTAACTAGTTAACTTAACATTTGCGGCACGCAATGGCGGTTGGCCCAGTTGTTTGTACGTGTCGTGATTGAGCAATGAAACTGCAGCTCCGGTATCGAGCTGGAAAGGGATCACTTTTCCTTCAAAGTCTAAGTCTACAAAAAGTTTATTGTCCTGCTGACGACAAGAGCGACTGTCACGTGCAATTTGAACTGATACAGGTACAGAAGCACTTGCGACTTGACGGGATTTCCGGCGACGTCGACGCACACTTTTGGTGGGACGAACACAGTCACTGTTAGCTAAAGTGTCACTGGACGGGTGGGAATGAACTACATGAACGTCCATGGGCGAAGGTCCACGAGCCCGATTGTCCTGGGTTCGATTCCGGCGCGAAGCAAAAGGCCTGGAATTTGTGTGATTGTCTGATCTAAGCTTTTTCTGGCAAACACTTTGAACATGTCCTTTCTTTTGGCAGTAAAAACAAATAGCTTGGCGTGACGGGCAATTTTCACGCGAATGTCTAGTTGCACACCTCGGGCATGATTTCACTGCAGTTGCTTGCTTACGCGGCGCACGTGTTTGCGAGTTAGGCTGCCGCTGCTGTGCGGACGGGCGCGAGGGCCGTGTAGCGTCCCGGGCAGCGCGGCCGGCGGGCCGGTTAATGTGACACACGGCTGGCGAAGTTTCAAAGGATTCCTGAGCAAAGTCAAGTGTGTCTTGCCTATCCAATATGTCTATCACTTGTTGAAGGGAGGGATTAACTAGTTTCAAAATCTGTTCCCTTATGCGAACATCAGAAACGTTCTGTGCTATTGCATCACGCACCATAGTGTCTGAATAAGGAAGTCCACAGTCACATTCAAATGCACACTCCCTAGTAAGTCCTTGCAAAGTTGCTACCCACTCCCTATTAGTCTGACCAGCCGTACGTTTTGTACGAAAGAACGTATACCGTTTTGCAACTACATTTACTGTTTCTTTGAAATAGGCATCTAAAGCAGACAAAATTTCGTCGTAGGACAGAGTTGCTACGTCGCGTCGGGGAAACAATTTCACTATCACACGGTAGGTAGACACACCGACACAAGAAAGCAAAAACGGCTGCCGCTCTGTACCTTGAATTCTGTATGCTGCTAGGTGAAAGTTGAACTGGCGAGACCACTCTTGCCAGGTCTCCTCGGCCGCCACGTATGGCCGAAAGGGAGGTGCAACAGCGTTTTGTGGCAGCGGTAGCGAAGAAGCGGCGGCTGCCGCATCGTTTTGCAGCGCACGTTGACCCTGGACGAGCTGTCCAAGGGCTTCCAATAACGCCTGCGTCTGCTGATTCTGCAAGCGAAAAAATTCGGACAGTACATCTGGAGATTGTGGCGAAGCCATGACACAAGCAAATCAGAGCAAAGGACAATCAATTTATGCAACGTGGGCGCGGCACCACTCCTCGGCGCCAAATAATGTTGTGTCTAGCTCATACAGCATAGACACAATGAGGTAGCTAGGTGCACGCTAAACTAACGCAGACGGGCTTGAAGTTCTGGAACATGAGACTTATTAATGAATAAGAAGAAAAGTACGTAGATGTTACTTAACTTTTATTCTCTTGTTGGAATACATCTCTTGAATAGTAGTAAGCTATAAGCACTGATACAAATGGCGCCTTGCTAGGTAGTAGCTATGGACTAAGCTGAAGGCTATTCTATCTGTCTCTCGGCAAATGAGAGGAAGGCGTCGTACTTCTGGTCGCAAGCAATGTCGTCCGTACAACTGGGGCCAGGTCTAGTCAGTGTCTTGTGACCTGCCATGTGGTGGCGCTAGGATTGCGATTACACAGTGGCGACACGCGGGTCCGACATGTACTACAGGACCACGGCCGATTTAAGTTACCACCTAGCAAGTGTGGTGTCTAGCGGTGACACCACAAGATATTTTCTGTAAAACCTTAAATTTTTCTCCTAGTAACAAACTTACTAAGTGTATTTATAATATTGCTATCACATAACCATCTGTACAGTAAGTCTGGAGGTCTTTGTTTCATGGACATACTCTTCAGGAAGAAACAAAGATTCTTTGAGACTGTAGGATCTACCATACTGGAGAGGAAATATATAAACATATTCATTCCTCCCAGAATATTTTCCAGAATATAGCAATTTGAAGCTTGGAGTTGCCTTGTTGGCCAGTTGAATGTGAACACTGGACAAAGGATGGAGTGATGAATATTATTGTTCTAACTTTTAGTTAGAAAGATTGGTGAATGTTGCTTTTATAATTTGTACTCAAAAGTGTGTTGCCACTAACACTTACGAGGGCATGCTGAAAAATGCTGCCTCTGCATTTTTTATATGAAAACTCTTAAAGCATTCTGTAAAACAAATGTTATTAACATTCTGCATCTTTGTGCTTCAAGTTGAAGTATTTTTCTCAACATAGTCACCCTGGCAACGAACACATTTTTCCCAGTGAGTGATCAGTTTGTTGATACTGCTACTGTAGAATATCTGACATTCTTGAGGGAGTTCCAATTTCACCTCTGGATGATAAATGCAGTAAACCCAAGGTCTCAGAATGTTGCAGATGTCGCAGTGCTTGTGTGTGGTATGGCATTGTCACGCTGAAGGAGAGGGTATTTCATGTGTGGACAAACTCTTTCCATTCAAAACTTGATTACATCGTGCTATTCCTCTTGCACTGACATAGTTACATTACACACCAACATATTACATGGTATGATTTGGAGCCTTCTACTGGCAGAGGGCTGCAGATATGAAGACTTTAAAAATAAAGGTGTGGTATGCTAACAATGTTTGTTTCATTTTAAAAGCTTTAAGAGTTTTCACATAAAAAAAGAGAGGCATTACTTTTCAACTTTTCATACATGTGCTGAATGTGATGATACATTTCCTGGTGAAGCCCAATTTGGAAACTTATTATGCATAAAAATCATTTTTGTAAAATAGAAAGTGCACTAATGCTGTAATGTATTAGTGGGCTCGATTCTCTGGTTTCGCACCAACTGGTGGCAATTGTTTATTAATGAAAGCTAGGTAGGGATTGTTCCTGTTGTGTACAGATGCAGAGGGAATTGCCAGCTACTCATAAAGTAGCTTTGCTGTCCATGACCAGTACCCATGGTTTGGTTTCAGCGACATTGGGGCACCTTGGGAGAATGCTTCGGAACCTATGCAACCTGTAATGTTGTGTGGCATTCATGATGCTGCTGTGCTTCCCAGGTGGCATATCCCAGCCAGTTGATAGTTAATGGCAGTGACTGGCAAACAGTGGCAGGATTGCAAATCTGTGACCAGGAGATGGAAAAGGTGGTCCCCCCTTATGCCGCAAATACTGGTGTGAGAATTTGCCGGCTGCTAAAACTACATCCAAACCAGCACATGATGCCTCGCCCCTGGGGACTGAGGCCAGTCTTCTGAGAGTCCAGGCAGCTGATGGAGCGTCTCAGGGAAATAGCGTGCACTCTATTTGCTTTCTGAGGTGGAAGGTTTTGGTGGTGGTGGTGTGTGTGTGTGTGTGTGGGGGGGGGGGGGAAGGTTTCATTGCAGATGTGGGGAGAACGCTCTGCCAGCAACGAGTGAGCACACTAGCTACATCCAGCAGCAAATCGTGGCTCATGTTTTCACGAATGTTACCTATTGCATAGTTTCAGCTGATGCAGGATGGAAGCAGAGCTATCATTTTGTTGCATCATTCCCAGAACCGATCACAATCTTCTGGTTTGCATCTGAATGGAAGGCTTAAGCCAGAGACTCAGATGATTCTGTGATGGTTGTGGATGCATATTTGTCAACCTCTGCTATTGGGCAGAGATATATAGGACCCCCCTTAATAAGCCAGGCATGCACTGCGTGCAGGAAACAGCTACTAGGATAGCGCAGTATGTGTCGCATACACTTGTTGGTTTTTTTTATATATATATATGTGTGTGTGTGTGTGTGTGTGTGTGTGTGCGCGAGTGTATACCCATCCTTTTTTCCCCCTAAGGTAAGTCTTTCCGCTCCCGGGATTGGAATGACTCCTTACCCTCTCCCTTAAAACCCACATCCTTTCGTCTTTCCCTCTCCTTCCCTCTTTCCTGATGAGGCAACAGTTTGTTGCGAAAGCTTGAATTTTGTGTGTATGTTTGTGTTTGTTTGTGTGTCTATCGACCTGCCAGCACTTTCATATATATATGATGTGACTTACCGAACGAAAGGGCTGGCAGGTCGATAGAGAGGGTAAGGAGTCATTCCAATCCCGGGAGCGGAAAGACTTACCTTAGGGGGAAAAAAGGACAGGTATACACACACACATATCCATCCACACATATACAGACACTAGCAGACATATTTATGTCTGCTTGTGTCTGTATATATGTGGATGGATATGTGCGTGTGTGCGAGTGTATACCTGTCTTTTTTCCCCCTAAGGTAAGTCTTTCCGCTCCCGGGATTGGAATGACTCCTTACCCTCTCCCTTAAAACCCACATCCTTTCGTCTTTCCCTCTCCTTCCCCTCCTTCCTGATGAGGCAACAGTTTGTTGCGAAAGCTTGAATTTTGTGTGTATGTTTGTGTGTCTATCGACGTGCCAGTGCTTTCATTTGGTAAGTCACATCATCTTTGTTTTTTGCCTCATCAGGAAAGAGGGAAGGAGAGGGAAAGACGAAAGGATGTGGGTTTTAAGGGAGAGGGTAAGGAGTCATTCAAATCCCGGGAGCGGAAAGACTTACCTTAGGGGGAAAAAAGGACGGGTATACACTCGCACACACACACACACACATCCATCCACTCATAACATTCCATGTAGGAAAAATATATCTAAAAACAAAGATGATGTGACTTACCAAATGAAAGTGCTGGCAGGTTGACAGACACACGAACAAACACAAACATACACACAAAATTCTAGCTTTTGCAACCAACGGTTGCTTCGTCAGGAAAGAGGGAAGGAGAGGGAAAGATGAAAGGATGTGGGTTTTAAGGGAGAGGGTAAGGAGTCATTCCAATCCCGGGAGCGGAAAGACTTACCTTGGGGGAAAAAAGGACAGGTATACACTCGCGCACACACACACACACACACATCCATCCGCACATACACAGACACGAGCAGACATTTGTAAAGGCAAAGAGTTCGGGCAGAGATGTCAGTCGAGGTGGAAGTACAGGCGCAAAGATGTTGAAAGACAGGTGAGGTATGAGCGGTGGCAACTTGAAATTAGCGGAGGTTGAGGCCTGGCGCCTAACGAGAGGAGAGGATATACTGAAGGGCAAGTTCCCATCTCCGGAGTTCTGACAGGTTGGTGTTAGTGGGAAGTATCCAGATAACCCGGATGGTGTAACACTGTGCCAAGATGTGCTGGCCGTGTACCAAGGCATGTTTAGCCACAGGGTGATCCTCATTACCAACAAACACTGTCTGCCTGTGTCCATTCATGCGAATGGACAGTTTGTTGCTGGTCATTCCCACATAGAAAGCTTCACAGTGTAGGCAGGTCAGTTGGTAAATCACGTGGGTGCTTTCACACGTGGCTCTGCCTTTGATCGTGTACACCTTCCGGGTTACAGGACTGGAGTAGGTGGTGGTGGGAGGGTGCATGGGACAGGTTTTACAGCGGGGGCGGTTACAAGGGTAGGAGCCAGAGGGTAGAGAAAGTGGTTTGGGGATTTCATAGGGCTGAACTAACAGGTTACGAAGGTTAGGTGGACGGCGGAAAGACACTCTTGGTGGAGTGGGGAGGATTTCATGAAGGATGGATCTCATTTCAGGGCAGGATTTGAGGAAGTCGTATCCCTGCTGGAGAGCCACATTCAAAGTCTGATCCAGTCCCGGAAAGTATCCTGTCACAAGTGGGGCACTTTTGTGGTTCTTCTGTGGGAGGTTCTGGGTTTGAGGGGATGAGGAAGTGGCTCTGGTTATTTGCTTCTGTACCAGGTCGGGAGGGTAGTTGCGGGATGCGAAAGCTGTCTTCAGGTTGTTGGTGTAATGGTTCAGGGATTCAGGACTGGAGCAGATTCGTTTGCCACGAAGACCTAGGCTGTAGGGAAGGGACCGTTTGATGTGGAATGGGTGGCAGCTGTCATAATGGAGGTACTGTTGCTTGTTGGTGGGTTTGATGTGGACGGGCGTGTGAAGCTGGCCATTGGCCAGATGGAGGTCAACGTCAAGGAAAGTGGCATGGGATTTGGAGTAGGACCAGGTGAATCTGATGGAACCAAAGGAGTTGAGGTTGGAGAGGAAATTCTGGAGTTCTTCTTCACTGTGAGTCCAGATCATGAAGATGTCATCAATAAATCTGTACCAAACTTTGGGTTTGCAGGCCTGGGTAACCAAGAAGGCTTCCTCTAAGCGACCCATGAATAGGTTGGCGTACGAGAGGGCCATCCTGGTACCCATGGCTGTTCCCTTTAATTGTTGGTATGTCTGGCCTTCAAAAGTGAAGAAGTTGTGGGTCAGGATGAAGCTGGCTAAGGTAATGAGGTAAGAGGTTTTAGGTAGGGTGGCAGGTGATTGGCGTGAAAGGAAGTGCTCCATTGCAGCGAGGCCCTGGATGTGTGGAATATTTGTGTATAAGGAAGTGGCATCAATGGTTACAAGGATGGTTTCCGGGGGTAACAGATTGGGTAAGGATTCCAGGCGTTCGAGAAAGTGGTTGGTGTCTTTGATGAAGAATGGGAGACTGCATGTAGTGGGTTGAAGGTGTTATGGAAGCAAAGAGAGCACCATTGCAAATTTAAACATAGCCAAAACCTCACAGACAAACAAATACTTAACAAAGCCAAAATTAGCATAAGGAGGACTATGTGGAAAGTGTTCCATGAATACAAAAGTAAAACTTGTTATCTACCAAGTTGCCCACAAATCCTAAGAAGTTATAAATCAGTAAACGATCTGAAGCCATCTGTCAAGACACTCTGTGATCATAAGGGCACTGAAACAGAGAATGACACAGAAAAGACCGAAATACTACACATCATCATCCAAAACTATTTCACAGGGGAAGACCACACTGGAGTTCCTACTTTAAATACTCTCACAAGTGAGGAAATGACAGATATTGAAATAAGTTACTAAGGGATTTAAAAATAACTGACATTCCTCAACAGAGGGAAGGCTACTGGACATGATGGGATACCAGTTTGATTCTACACATAGTATGCAAAATAACTTGCCTCTGTTCTAACAGCAGTGTATCATAGGTCTCTAGATGAGTGATCCTAATGATTGGAAAAAAGCATATGTCGTCCTGTTTTCAAGAAGATTGTCAAATAGATGCACATAACTAGTGCCCTATATCTCTGATGTGGGTCTGCCGTAAAATTTTAGAACATATTTTGTGCTCGCGTATTATGGTATTTCTGGAGACCGAAAATCTCTTATGTAGGAATCAGCATTGGTTCCAAAAACAATGATTGTGTGAAACCCAGCTCGCTCTCTTCAAACCCATCTTGCTCTCTTTGTCCATGAGACGAAGAAAGCAGCAGATACAGATGCCCAGGCAGATTCTGTGTTCCTTGACTTCCAGAAGACATTCAATACAGTTCGACACTGCCACTTAATGAACAGAATAAGAGTGTACGGAATATCAGAACATGTGGATGATTGGATTTATACAGTATATGTAAATGATGTGGTAGATAATGTCAGAAGTTCCATGAGGCTTTTCGCAAATGATGCTGTTGCTTACAGAGAAGTCGCAACAGCAGAAAATTGTAGTGAAATGCAGAACGATCTGTAGAGGATCGACATTTGGTGCAGGGAGTGGCAATTGACACTCAACATAAACAAATGTAACGTATTGCAAATACATAGACAGAAAGACCCTCTGCCAGGCACTTAATTATGAACTGCAGAGTAATCATGTAGATGTACGTATAGATGCAGAAGAACCACGTTGTGTGGTTACATAATTGCAGAAAAATCACTGGAAGCAGTTACTTCCATAAAATATCAAGGAGTATGTGTAGGAAGTGATTGGAAGTGAAGCAACCGCAAAAAATTAATGATTAGCAAGGCAGTTGCCAGACTGAGATTCATTGGAAAAATTTTCAGGAAATTAAGTCCATCTCAGCAAAGGAAGTAGCTTACAAAACACTCATTCGAGCAATACTTGGATATTGCCCATCAGTATGGGATCCATACCAGGTAGGACTGATAGAGGAAATACAGAAGATCGAAAGAAGAGCAACATGGTTTGTTAAAGCTTCATTTAGGAAGTGAGAAACGTCATGGAAATGTTCATTTTACTCCAATGGCATACACTATGAGAGAGGCATTTTGTGTCACAGTATGGTCAACTGTTAAAAGTTTCAAGAGCATATGTTCCTAGAAGAGTCATCAAATGTATTGCTTCCTCCTACACACGGTATATCTTGTGAAAAGACCATGAACATAAAATGAGAGAGATTCAAGGTCACATGGAAGATTGCAAGCAGTCATCCTTTCTGCAAACTATTGATGCCTGGAGTAGGAAAAGGGGGAAGTGACAGTGGTACACACAGTACCCACTGCCACACACCATCTGGTGGTTTGTGGAGTGTAGATGCAGATGTAGAAGAATGATCTGTATAAGATACACAACACATTATCCAACATAGGACTCATCTGTGGAACCTAGCATCTTATAGGCTATGAGATGAGCTGCCGAATTTGGAGTGCTGCATCCTTGTTGCTATGACTCACATGCTTTAGCACCAAAACAAAATACAACAGCATGCAAGTCCTATCTGTAAGCCTGAATTTATTCACTGTAACTAGTTCTGATGTAAAAAATGGAGAAAATCTAACTAAGTTTGTTGTATGTTGCAATATGTGAAAGTTATTTGTTATACTACACGATAAAATGCAAACTACTTTCACAATATTGTCTGACATTCACAGTATTTTTTTTATTATTTTTTTTTCATTGTTGAATATTTGAATTATCAACTTTTCTACAGTGAGTGACAGAATAATTTATCAATATATTAACAGTTACAATCTGGAGAAAGTAGACACAATGCAATGATCAGTCAATAGCATGCTCTCTTCTTAAATTCTAGTATGTGCTGCAGTTATTGTAGTGGAAAACTCCTCTAACGTTCTCTCTGAATCTGATTCTAAGTTGCTTTCTTCTGCACAGCTCAAGTTATCTCTTACATTCACCCAAGTTTCATCTGGCCACAATATACATTCGAACATCACATCCATGATTCTCCACATTTACACCTCTATGCAACAACATTTGTCCTTCCCATTAATGTTTTACGGCCATTAATAACTGAAAGACTGAATCCTGTTTCTTTTTACCACTGTGCACAATCAGAATTTGCTGCTTTTAAGAAAAACTTTTTTCAAAAGCTACACAAGCAGTTTTGAAAACATGGATTATTCCCTTCTCTTACAACAGGTTTTGGAAGACAAACAGCTCCTTTCTGGAAATTGTCCAAAGCTCAGTTGCTTCTTGCTCTGCTGCCTTTTCCCCGGTTTCTACAACCCTTTTCTGCCACTTTCATCACAATCTGTATTGTACTGTTCCTTCTCCTGTCATTACAACAGTGTATTTGTTTACTTTAAAACCTGTTGCAATGGGAAATAAAGAGCTTACCTTGTCCATTTTCTTTCTCAAAATACTCTCTCACCGAGAACACAAATTTGTGTGCTTTGCTTTGTATTACGTTTTTCCTCTTCTGCCTCACTTAACATGTTGGGCTTTTGCCATACATCACACAGGACATGGTTTAAAATGAAATAGATGTGAATAAGTACTAAAAATATCATAAATAAAATGAACTGTGGACAAGACTTATAGCTAGGTAATGACAAATGTTGGCACTGTTTACATACAAGAAACTGTTATGTGTAACACATGTACTCGTTTGTTAATGCAGCATGGTAACATCGCTAGCACTACCTGCTGAAGCATCGTCTATCTTTGGCTGGTTTCCTGTGGTTGGTAGGCAATGAAACAATGCTAGTTAGTTGTCAATACCAAAGACTTGGGTCTCAGACTATAGATCAGACATACCTGTACATGTACATTTGTCTGCTAGCTAAAGTTCAGAAGTTGGTATAATGAGAACATTTTAATATGGCTGTTTAGGTGACAGTTGTTTTGAGCTGTGGTTGTGTCAAAGATAAGTAGAGCTTGGGCCAGGAACTCCAATCTCAGCAAACAATTGCATGGCAGGCATTACTGTTATGTTTTGTGTTGTGTGTTGCTTGTAGTTTTCTTCTCCTAATTTAAAATGAGTGAAGAGACTAATTTTGATCCATCACAAAGTTCGATTACGACTCTCACAACCTTACGACTCTGACGTAGCAGTGATTGGTGATATCTGTGACCGTGTTTCAATTCCGTTTTCGCAGAAAAATGGAACACTGGTGTAGGCTGCTACCCTGCGTGAGGGAGATGAGGTTTGTTTTCATTGACAGCTGACTGCTAGTTTATAGTGTCCACACTGCACTATAGTGTCTAGAAAACAAAACCTGTCAATATATTTTGACCACACTGAAAGTCTTCCCCTAATGTTCTAATAGAGCTACTTTCAGTTTTACTTCTATGCTAACTACCCCATTGTTTCTATTTGTAGTGTTATCAAGTATGAGTCACATGGCTATGAATCATCATGAAAGGTCAAAAACAATATTCTTCACATTTTGTAATTATTGAATTGGCTGGGAAAAGAAAAATAACATGGAGAAACACCTTTGATCAATGACACACTGTGTTCACAGTTCGGGAAATGCTGCTGCTCCCAACAAAAACAATCATTTGCTGAAAGTTTAAATAGAGACAAAAGAAGAAAAGTAGTAAAGACCATTTCGGAAAAAAAACTGTTGAAGTTTTTGTAAAAACAAACTTCCCTACCAAAATGCTCCGCAATCGCCAGTTTGAGAAAAAAGTAGAGTCAAATAAAAAATAAAAACCTGTCTTTTGAAAGCACAAAAAAGTTATATTCAGGCACATTGCATGACAACCTTTTAAATATATACTCCAAAAATATATACTAATTTTGTGAAAATAGATGCTACATTTTCAGGTCCCTATTTACAGATCTGCGTAGCTGCATACAATGTGTTTGCTCTCATTCTCTTGTTGTATCCTCCTTCTATTCAGATATCTCCCATGCACACCCATTTGAAGTATGCCACGATCCCTACCTTCATCTGGCGAGTATTTTGTGATGCCATATTTATATTTTTATCATTCTCTCACATATCTGCCCCCCCCCCTCCCAAACATAATCCTTGAAATCTCCCTCCTCATTCCTTCTTCCAAATTTTTGTCCCATTTGCTCTGGCAAAGACAACCACTCACGCCAGGTGGGCCACAATGCTGAGAAAGTGTAGTTGTGTGTATGTGTCGGGGGGTGAATGAGAAGGAAGGGGTGGTTCCTCTCAAGAAGGATGCAACTTTCTAATGTAAGCTATCATGTTAGAGTTCTCCTCTATGTGCCTATTTACTACTCAAAATGTCCTGTATGCGGCAGGCGACTTGTTTTTCCTCATTGCATTGCTTAATCCCATCCAGAATTTTCCAGTATTGTGTCAGTACATAAAGAAGTGGTTCAAAATTTTTGGGTATATACCCATATAATTAGAAATATATCTAAAAAGAAAGATGATGAGACTTACCAAACAAAAGCGCTGGCAGGTCGATAGACACACAAACAAACACAAATATACACACAAAATTCAAGCTTTCGCAACAAACTGTTGCCTCATCAGGAAAGAGGGAAGGAGAGGGAAAGACGAAAGGATGTGGGTTTTAAGGGAGAGGGTAAGGAGTCATTCCAATCCCGGGAGCGGAAAGACTTACCTTGCCCACTCTTCCACCTCGACTGACATCTCTGCCCAAACTCTTTGTCTTTAAATATGTCTGCTTGTGTCTGTATGTGTGGATGGATATGTGTGTGTGTGCGAGTGTATACCTGTCCTTTTTCCCCCTAAGGTAAGTCTTTCCGCTCCCGGGATTGGAATGACTCCTTACCCTCTCCCTTAAAACCCACATCCTTTCGTCTTTCCCTCTCCTTCCCTCTTTCCTGATGAGGCAACAGTTTGTTGCGAAAGCTTGAATTTTGTGTGTATATTTGTGTTTGTTTGTGTGTCTATCGACCTGCCAGCGCTTTTGTTTGGTAAGTCTCATCATCTTTCTTTTTAGATATATTTTTTCCACGTGGAATGTTTCCCTCTGTTATATTCATATAATTAGAAACTTTGATTAACCACATCATGGAGATCATTTTAAACATTTAACTTCAGATATTCTTGCTCTGTGTGCGATTGCTCATTTTGGCAATGTCTGGCTGTTAGCATACTTTGTATTTTTCCATTCATTAATTTCATGTAGAGTAACATTTCTGAGGATTCAGCACTTATACACAGTGTATATTTTGCTTGTAAATGAGTTGTAAGATTAACATATCATGTGCATCCCTAAGAGTTCTTGTGGACAACCTGTTATTGTCTGTTATGTAAACCACATAAGTTATGAGAGGACCAGGAATTTTGGACTGTATAATGGTTTGGATCCATTTGGATTGCAGTGAATGATGATGTTTGTTAGAGAATCACTTACTATTCAGAATTAAATTTACATTCAAAAAACAAGATATACATCTTCGTTGTTGAGCATACAGGACATGTGGGCCGAAAGCTACAACAGCTGACAGACTGAGTCGCATTCACTACTGTTCTCACGCTCACTGAGGTGAGTGTACTGTTAGGTGCCCTTGGAGGGGTGGCCTTATGGTCATTGTTGCTCAGGTACGTATACCTCCAGAGAGGGAAGCACTGTTCCATACTTTGGTCAAATGTAGTGATTGATCACACCAGCTGTGAAAGAAGTATTTATTTATTTTGAAAATAATGCAAGTAACACAAAGTCCAGCTGAAGCAAGCATAAAAGACAACACGTGGAAATGCACATATCATTGTGTCTTTACACCAAACATTCTGTTAACACATAGAATCATATAAAAAAAATGAGTCTGCTGCAAGTTATACAAAGAACTAAGAAAAGGAAACATACAAGTTAAAAAATACAAATTCACTTTTCACATATGTATAACTATACTCAGTAAAAGACATGGCTTGCAGGTTGGCCTGTTGAAAACCCTGTGTGGCGTGGAAATAGTTGCCACTCGCACTATGCCTTTGTGTCCAATGTGTACTCCCTCAGTGACATCCAGCTTCCAGCATAAGGGTGGAGGTTGTCCTCTCTTACTACAACCAATACACAAGGCTGCATACTCTGAGTGGGGACCGTCCACTTGGACCCCTGCTGTAGATGATATAGGCAGTCAGATGGCCATTGCCACCAAAGGGTATGGAGCCCTTGCTACTGTAGTTCCCACCTTGTGAGGAAGCTCAGACTGGTTGTACCTAGATCTGCATGAGGGTTACTTGTAATTGCAGTTCCAGTCATAAAATGACCTGGAGTGATGACTCGGGGTTAAGTACGTTTCCGAGATATTGGCGAGAGAGGAGGAGGAGAGTTGAAGCAAGCCTCAGTTTGGCAGGTCAGGGTTGTCAGTTCTTCGAATGTTCGACATGTGGTTCCCATCGTTAGTCATAAGTGATACTGGAGTACTTAACTCCTGCTTCCCATATCCTGCCAAAGTACGGCGGTGCTGGAAGAATGAAGTAACAATTGATGCTTCTTCATTTTGGGTTTGTTCTGCTAATGCAGATGAGGGCCTTAGCTCTTTGTTCTGACACCACCTGAGATGCAGAAATATTAAAGATGTGTCTTAAGTATAGCCCATGAAGTGACGTCTTCTTTAAGCCAGGCTTGTCCCTCCTACCACAGGCTGTATTCTTGCAAGTTTGCAGGAGACACTCGCTGCAGTGTCAGATGAGCTGGGTTCCTTACTGTACTTATAATCCCATAATGCGACTGTTGTGATTTCCGGGTCTCTGGCACAAGATTCCCCACAAATGTCTTTTAATCTCCTCATGGACTCTGTATACTTTCCTTGATATTCAGTTGTCTCGCTCATCTCTGTTCAGTCTATGAGAAGTGTTTGCTGCATTGTGCAAAGAATCATATTATGGGCTTGGCTCTTTGCAAAATATAAGGTGGGTGATGAATCTGCCTATGGAATCTTTTGACGTTTGTTCCACAAAGTGTGCTTTGTACTGTTCCTCTTCTTTCACTGCTGTAGATTAGATTAGATTAATACTTGTTCCATAGATCATGAATACGACACTTCGTAATGATGTGGAACATGTCAGGTTAATAAAAGATGTCTGTACAAGATATTACATTACACAAAATATTGCATGACACTAATGTTTAAGTTTTTTTTTCCCTTAATTTATATCTAAAAATCCAGCCAATGAGTAGAAGGAGTTGTCATCTAGAAATTCTTTTAATTTATTTTTAAATGTTACTTGGCTATCTGTCAGGCTTTTGATGCTGTTTGGTAGTTGACCAAAGACTTTTGTGGCAGCATAATTTACCCCTTTCTGTGCCAAAGTCAGATTTAACCCTGCATAGTGAAGATCATCCTTTCTCCTGGTGTTATAGCTATGCACACTGCTATTACTTTTGAACTGGGTTGGATTATTAACAACAAATTTCATAAGTGAATATATATACTGTGAGGTTACTGTGAGGATCCCTAGATCCTTAAATAGATGTCTGCAGGATGACTGTGGGTGGGCTCCAGCAATTATTCTGATTACATGTTTTTGAGCAATGAATACTTTTCTACTCAATAATGAATTACCCCAGAATATGATGCCATACGAAAGCAGTGAATGAAAGTAGGCATAGTAAGCTAATTTACTGAGATTCTTATCACCAAAATTTGCAATAATCCTAATAGCATACGTAGCTGAACTCAGACGTTTCAGCAGACCATCAATGTGTTGCTTCCAGTGTAACCTCTCATCAATGGACACACCTAAAATTTTTGAAAATTCTACCTTAGCTACAGAGTTCTATTCAAAGTCTATATTTATTACTGGAGTTGTGCCATTTACTGTACGGAACTGTATATACTGTGTTTTATCAAAATTTAAAGAGAGTCCGTTTGCTGAGAACCACTTAATAATTTTGTGAAAAACATCATTTACAATTACATCACTTAGTTCTTGGTTTTTGGATGTTTATACTATACTTGTATCATCAGCAAAAAGAACTAACTTTGCATCTTCATCAATGTGGAATGGTAAGTCATTAATGTATATCAAGAACAGTAAAGGACCTAAGACCGAACCCTGTGGGACCCCATACTTGATAGCCTCCCCAGTTTGAGGAATCAGCTGTTGTTTTAACATTACATGAACCACTTATTTCAACTTTCTGCATTCTTCCAGTTAAGTATGAATTAAACCATTTGTGCACTGCCCCCCCCTTAAACCATAATGATTTAGCTTATCTAAAAGAATTCCATGATTTACACAATCAAAGGCCTTTGAGAGATTACAAAAAATACCAATGGGTGATGTCCAGTTATTCAGAGCATTTAATATTTGATCAGTGAAAGCGAATATAGCATTTTCTGTTGAAAAGCCTTTCTGAAAACCAAACTGACATTTTGTTAGTACTTTATTTTTACAAATATGGGAGGCTACTCTTGAACACATTACTTTCTCAAAACTTTTTGATAGAGCTGTCAGAAGAGAAATTGGGCGGTAGTTGTTGACATCCGACGTATCCCCCTTTTTATGCAATGGTTTTACAATGGCATATTTCAGTCTATTGGGGAAAACACCCTGCTCCAAAGAGCTATTACATACGTGGCTGAGAACCCTACTTATCTGTGGGGAACAAGCTTTAAGTACCTTGCTGGAAATGGCATCAATTCTGTAAGAGCTTTTACTTTTCAGTGAGTTTATTATTTTACTGATTTCAGAGGGAGAGGTTGGTGAAATTACAGTTGTTTCAAACTGGACAGGTATGGCCTCTTCTATTAGTGGCCTTGCCTCTTCTAGTGAAGATCTAGATCCTATTTTCTCCACAACATTTAAAAAATGATTATTGAAAATATTTTCAATTTCTGATTGTTTGTTAGTACACTTGTCATTCAGTTTTATGGCACGAAAGTCTTCCTGTGCTCTTGGTTGCTCTGTTTCCCTTTCAATAATATTCCAAATTGCTTTAATTTTATTATCAGAGTTACTGATCTCAGACATGATACACATGCTTCTGGACTTTTTAATAACTTTTCTTAGTACCGCACAATAGCTTTTATAATATTGAACAATTTCGGTGTCAGTACTCCCTCTTGCTGTTAGATACAGTTCTCTTTTACGATTGCAAGATATTCGTATTCCTTTAGTTAGCCAAGGTTTTTTATGTTTTCTTGGAATTATGTTTAACTATTTTCTTGGGAAAACAGTTTTCAAATACCCTTAAAAATGTATCATGAAATAAGTTATATTTCAAGTTTGTACTTGATGTAATTCTTACATCTCCCAGAGTTTCATAAGTTTGAATGTCGTGTCAGTTTTTACATGATCGACTGCTGCGATGAAGTTGTGTGCTCTGCTGTTTGATACTGGCCTGATATGGAGTAACTAACTTCGTTCTGTCTCCTGAAGTGTGGGATGATCAGCTCCTATGGAGATAGTCCTTAGCGGACAAGATTCTGCTCCTAGCAGTACGTCCATCTCGCCAGGTGACCAAAACTCTGGATCGGCAAGTTGTGTATTTGGCAAGTTCCAACTGGGATCAACTATTTGTTTTGGCAAGATGTATGTTATGTTTGGCAAAACTAAACATTGACAGACAACATGAAGTTGCTTATGCGGGGCCCATTTGTACAGAGACATTGAGTTCTGTTTCTGAGAGGGTTGCACCTACTCATTGAATTGGTACCCTGCTGTGCCACCTTTGAAGGCTGAGGTGTTTTGCCCATTCTTCCAATGTGAAGCATGACTGTGACCCAGAATCTAATAAAGTACGAGCAGTCTGCCTTTTGCCACTGTTGTCTTGCAGCTTAATTCTTGCAGTATAAGAAGCACTCAATTGCCTGGGCTGACCTTCAGTGAGTAATAATGTTATAAACTTGATTGACATTTATCATTGTGTTTGTATGGCTTTTCACTTGGACAGTCATTCCTTGTTCCATCTTGTGCATGCAGTAATGTGTAGTGTCATTTACCACAGGTATGGTTGCTAATGAATTTGTGGTTAGAAGCCCTGTGATCACTCTTCAGACAATTGTAACCAAGTTGTTGTGCATCACAATTGATTTGCATTCGCTACATGTAGCTTGTCTGAATTTCCTACATTTCTGCAATACAGGAAACTGGTAGTACATGACACATACAGCAGTAGTAGCAATGTAAATCTTGTCTCAAAAGCCCGAACTGCTGTATATTGGAGGTATTATGATGTTTATTACTGGGTATAGCGTGATGTGTTGGTGTCTCGACAGTTTCTAATGAGTTGCATTTGTTTTCAAGAAAAGCATACGTTTCTTTGAATGTTGGAAAGCCGTTCAAACTCAGATTGGCTTGAGACTTTGCTCTTACAGACTGTTCAGCCCTTTCTATAAGGAGCGTTGATGTAATTATGTCTTGCAAAGAGTTATCTAGATGTAATGCCATCAGTGCATGCACATTGCTTGAAGCCTTGTCAGTGGTGCATGGAGTTTACGTGCACATGAATTTGTCATTGACCGTGGTGTTAAGTTTATTTAAATGCGGCAGTGCAATCAGCTGAAGATTGTTTTAGCTGTTGCAAACCAAAGTTAGTGTTAGTCATCAGAAGATAAGCAGTAGATTATGTGCTTTGCCTGTTAATGAACTAAGCAAATGGCGATACTTAGCAATGTCCTCTAATTCCGCATTATTTATGACGATACTCACAGATGTCTTCCAAAAATGCCCGAATTGTGTTACATCAGCATTAAATGACAGCACTTTTATGGTAGGCAGCTTGATGCTATATTTCAGTGCCCTCAAGGCAAATCCAGAATTTGACAAAACCTTGTCAGTCGCATTAGCGTGATTAATCTGAATTGCTGCAAATTTTTTAAAATTATTATTATTACTTTTCTTTGAGACTTCAAAGCCCATATATTCGAAGATTCCTCTGTCCTCAGCATGTACATAATATTCAAAGTGCTGTAACAACTGTGAGGCTTGCTTTTGCCATTGAGCATGTGGTAATAAGTTTCTTTCTTAAAACTTTATTCATCATGGAAAGATAGCATATCAGACAACAGCAGAAGCAGCAGTTGTCCAACACATTCTGGCTTGAATGTACCAAAATGCTAGTGTCCACAGATGAAAATGTAATATGTTTGCTTTCACAAAACAAAAGAAACATATTCACTGTTTAGCATTCAGGGCATCAGGCCAAGAGATACGATAGCCAACTGACCAAGCCCCGTTCAGTTCTGTTCTCACCATTGCAGATGCACGTGTGCCATTAGGTGCTCTCGTAGGGTTGGTCTGCTGGTCATCGTTGCTCAGACACAAACAATTTCTGAGAGGGCAGCACTGTCTAGCTGCTCGGTCGAATGTGACAACCGAACATGACCAGCTAAGCAGCTATTCGTACTGAGGAGTCTTCCAGTTCATTCACAATCAATCAAAAAAAAAAAAAAAAAAAAAAAAAAACCTGCTATATTATTTGTAAATATAAAACTAGGAATGAAAATTATCTGTTGTGACTTAACAGTATCTCATCACAGACAAAAGTGAACCATACAGAAATTTGACCACCTCCCCAATTTAATATTTTTGATATAAGTAAAAGTTACCCATATTCATTAAATTGCCATATTGTCCCTGAAAAAAGAATTGTTTTTATAAACCAGTTCTACTTCTTAGCTAGATGTCATGTACACCATCCACAAACAGGTGTTTTAGTAAAATAGAGAAGTTGTCTGCTGCCAACACACCTGAAAAATGTTTGCATCTGTTGGCTGTGGACATCTATTGAAATTGTAAATCTGCCAAAATGCTGATTCATAGTATCATTGCCCTAATCTTCTGGTGTCACTTACTATGCTATTACATGAAGATCATTTGTTCACAGTCACTCCTGCGAGCATATAAACTGGCCAGTTTTGGCCGATATTTAGCAACAATCCCAGAGACTGGAGTGAGTTACGATTCAGCCTCTGGTCTCTTGCGAATATCAGCTGCAGAAGATATCAATGAAGAAGGTGAACAACCAGACGTGGAAGAAGGGGTGGATGTAAACAATGTGGTATGTACATGTCCAGTTTCTACATAGTTTCTAGCATGGCTTGAAGACAGTATTAAACATCGAAAATATACGAGGGCTGTTCAATAAAGAATGATCATAATTTTGTTTTTGACAACATACCTTTACTTATCCTCATAATTTTGATAGTCCTTCTCAAAGTAGTCTCCCATGAATGTGATGCACCTGTCCCAGCATTTCTGCCAGTCTTCAAATACATGTCGGAAACCATTTTTTGAGAGGTCCTTCAAAATCGCCTTCACCACTGCTTCTGATGATTGATAATGCCTCCCACAAATGTGTTTCTTCATGTTAGGGAAAAGAAAAAAAAAAGTCACATGGGGCTGAATTTGGACTATAGGGAGTGTGAGGGATGCACTTCACGTTGATTTTTGTAAGATATTCGGAAATGCCTTCACAAAAGAAGACGAAGTAAATATTCCAGAATTCGAATCGAGAACAGCTGCCAACATGTATTACGTAGTAGTGAATATCCTCGCAGTAGTGAAGCAACTTAAATCACTTAATAAAAGCAAGTCTTCTGGTCCAGACTGTATACCAATTAGGTTCCTTTCGGAGTATGCTGATGCACTAGCTCCAAACTTAACAATCATATACAACCGTTTGCTCGACGAAAGATATGTACGCAAAGACCGGAAAGTTGCACAGGTCACACCAATATTCAAGAAAGGTAGTAGGAGTAATACACTAAATTGCAGGTCCATATCGTTAACATCGATATGCAGCAGGATTTTAGAACATATATTGTGTTCGAACATAATGAATTACCTCGAATAAAATGGTCTATTGACAAACAGTCAACATGGGTTTAGAATACATCATTCCTGTGAAACACAACTAGCTCTTTATTCACATGAAGTGCTGAGTGCTATTGACAAGAGATTTCAGATCGATTCCATATTTATGGATTTCCAGAAGGCTTTTGACACTATACAACACAAGCGGCTCGTAGTGAAATTGCATGCTTATGGAATATCGTCTCAGTCATGTGACTGGATTTGTGATTTCCTGTCAGAGAGGTCACACAGTTCGTTGTAATTGACGGAAAGTCATCGAGTAAAACAGAAGTGATTTCTGGCGTTCCCCAAGGTAATGTTATAGGCCCTTTGCTGTTCCTTATCTATATAAACGATTTGGGAGACAATCTGAGCAGATTGATAAGGAGACAATCTGGGCAGATAGATAAGGAACAGCAAAGGGCCTATAACACTACCTTGGGGAACGCCAGAAATATAAAGGATCATAACCTATAGAAAGTGTTCTTACCTTGTTGTCACTGTCTATTGGTTCACAATGATGTAACAGACTCTTGTACCACGGGAGCACATGTTCCAGCGTTGTTATCTTTGCAGTTTCCAAATCCAAACAACGTCTTGTATGCACCCTTCTTGGAAGGTTTCTAAGAGTGTCGATTGCCCCCAGGATTCTAGTAGGTCTCGAATATCGTCGATTTGACTTATGACGGAATTGAGCATTAACAGTATACTGTTCCACCGAGTTACAGCTTCTTGCTTCACAGAGTGCCGCAGACGCCCCAAGTGACCCGATCTCTTCAAATAGCCCACTGTAGCTCTTGCTGATAGTAGACACGACAGGATTTCAGGGGCTTCGTCTTCTAAAAACGTCTCTTGAAATGTGTGATGAAGCGCAGTCATCAAGCAGTGATCAAAGCAAGGCAAACGGTTGTAAGATTCAAGTGCCTTCTTCATATTAGCTCCTTGCTCGGTGACAAAGTAACATTTCGTAAGATCATTCTTGTTAATTCCTAACTCAAGCATCCGCTCTTCTGTTTCGTGCCGTATGTTCTCTCCTGTCTTAGGTACATCCAGAAACTCGGTTGTTATCAAAACAAACGTTTCTAGCTGCCACTCATCATTCAAATAATGCGACATCACAGTCAAAAAAATTCTCTTCTTGTAGTTATCAGACCACAGATCAGCGTCTAAAGCACACATTTTGTTCTTTAAGGCACATATTAGCTTGGGCACCACTGTCACCCGTATTTTGTCTGCCTTTTCTTTAATATGCCACAATACAGTGGTAGGGTGCGGAAGAACATCTTCTATACTGACTTTGCCGTAAGTGGCGCCAAGCCAATCTTAGTACAAGTATTTAACGGTAGCAAATCTATTCCACTCATATCGACCAACCTATCAACAACAACTTTTTTTATGTTACTTGGTACTGCAAGTGGCCGGTGGACTTCTGCTCCACATTTACTTTTGCAGTGCCGAATCATACCTGTTGTGCTTGACTGGTACAGAAGTATGGTATCACGTGTGGTACATTGCACGAAACCAGCAGAAGCCTGCGTGATAGGATCCACTACAAGTGCAAACGATTTCCAAGCTTCAATTTTCTCCTCCTCTTCCGACATGTCTTTCTTCTTTAGGACTAATGAGCTGCTCCTAATTCTCACCATAACACTTCTCTTTGTTTCATGAATGGAACGTTTACGACCTATACTTGGTTTATCCATAACGCTGTCTGCGTTGCACAAAGCCAGGTCGTCAACTGCGTTTACACACGGTTTCTAGTGCGATTCGGCACTGTAGAGCGCGCGGCGGTTGTACTGTCACCGGCTGAGATTGTGAGTACACTCGAGCGCCCGGCAGTGCTCGACAGTGCAACCGATAACTGAGAGGTGGAGGACAATCGGCCACATGGTGCATTAGACGGCCACAGCCGTATTGCAGCGTGGGCCTTTCCCAGACATCGAGCAGCGACACGAAACGGGAAATGTTTGAGCGGTTGTTTTCATCGAAATGCAGAGTTCTATGACTGAGCACATCGAAAAAGTTCAAAGAAAGGCAGCATATTTTGTATTATCGTGAAATATGGGAGAGAGTGTCACAGAAAGGATACAGGATTTGGGATGGACATCATTATAAGAAAGGCATTTTTCGTTGCGATGGAATCGTCTCACGAAATTCCAATCACCAACTTTCTCCTCCGAATGCGAAAATATTTTGTTGACACCAACTTACATAGGGAGGAACGATCACCAAGATAAAATAAGAGAAATCAGAGCTCGTACAGAAAGATATAGGTGTTCATTCTTCGCGCACGCTATACGAGATTGGAATAATAGAGAATTGTGAAGGTGGTTCGATGAACCCTCTGCCAGCCACTTAAATGTGATTTGCAGAGTATCCGTGTAGATGTAGATAGAACAACATTGGCAATATGCTGCCGTGTGTTATCTGGTGCAGCATCCAGCCTGCTTCATGGAAATGTGGTCGTTTGTGCCTGATGTGGACTTGCAATGTTCTCAGGACATCCCTGTAGTATTGTCCAGTTACTGGTGTGTGTGCAGTTACACCATGCTGATAAACCATTATATGAATATCAAAGAATGAGAAGACCATAACTTTTGGAAATTTCCACACTGAGCTTTGCTGTTTTCTCTCAGGATCAGAATGATGTAGCCAAGTTTCATCAGCAGTGATTACATTTGAAAGAAACTCCAGATCTTCCTCTAACATGAACTACATCAACTTTAACTGCATGCAGACCTGAACACGAATATCCTTTTGTTCGGGAATCGACAGTCTTGGAACCCATCGTGCACAAACATGTGTCGTGTAATTTTGGTGTCACCAATGTGAGGGTGGCACCCAGTGAAATGTTCAGTATTTCAGAAAGTGATCTTTAGGTAATTCGTTGATCCTCTCTCACAGCGACAGCAGCAGTGTTGATGTTTTCTTCCATAATAGCAGTAACTGGAGCACCGAGTCCACCTTCCTTTGAAATTGATTGTCTCCCCTCTTTAAATATTTTAAACTACCTTCAAGCTGTGCTGTAGGGAAGAACAGATTCTCCATAGGCCTCCTGTAACATTGTATAGGCCTCAGCTGAAGATTTGTTGAGATGAAAGCAGAATTTCCAAGCCGCATATTGTTCCTCCCGTGTTACCTCCATTGCAGCAGCAGGCGATACTGAACGTGTCTGACCTTGCCTGCCTCTCAAAAGCGGGAACCAGGCGTCTTAACAATGAAACTACTACAGTGTGTTTGTTGCACATTAAGCTAACAGAATATCATTAAGATTAAATTTTAGCGCGAGGAATAATGACAGTAAAAAAAAAAAAAAAAAAGAGATCATTCTTTATTGAACAGCCCTCATAATATTAAGGATAAATGATTTCAGCAAAATGGCTCCTCATATGACATGATGCTTTTATGAAACTTGGTACCCACCATCTGCCTTTGTGAGCCCCCACAGTGGGGCATTGTTATTGAGTTTTACCTTTACGCTAGTCATAAAAAAGTCATTCGACAATAACCATCAAGTGAAATTTCCATTTTTTCATGTTGTTTCTTTGGACACTCACCGGAAACAAACTGTTGGCCAATTTCTGATTTGCCAAAGTTAAAAAATTATTAAACACTTGACAGCACCATCTTGCAATCATTTGTAAAGGACTGAACATGAGCTGTGAGGAATAAAGAGTGAGGATAAATGTGAAGAAGACTAAGAAAAATTTTTGATTACTTAGTGGAGCAGTTTGAAAATTTCAGCTATGTGAGATGCAAAATAACCAGTGACACGAGATATAAACAAGAAATAAAAACAAGGATATAGATATACGTGAGAAATGTCTTGCAGAAGAAGTAGTATTTTCTATGGTACACTAAATAAACAAAGTAAATATTAATGAAGTGAAGTGTTCTGTATGTATTGTTCCCCAGTAGGATGCAGAAACATGGACACTGTAGCGGAGAGAGGAAAATGTTTGGAGGCTTTTGAGATGTGAATATGGGTTTGGAGATAATAATAATGATGTCGTGTGACGAGGGCCTCCCGTGGGGGAAGACCGTTCGCCTGGTGCAAGTCTTTCGATGTGACACCACTTCGGCGACTTGCGCGTCGATGGGGATGAAATGATGATGATTAGGACAACACATCACCCAGTCCCTGAGCGGAGAAAATCTCCGGCCCAGCCGGGAATCGAACCCGTGCCCTTAGGATTGACATTCTGTCGCGCTGACCATTCAGTTACCGGTTTGGAGATGAGGTTGTGTTACACAGGGTGACTGAGAAAAGACAGAGGTTGGAAACAATTAAGAGAAACAAACAAAACTGACTAGGACACTGGATGAGAAGAGACTGTGTAATAAAAGACCCACTACAAGGAAGTGCATCATACGCAGCTATGAAAAGAACAGTGGAAAATGGGAGGCCCAGAGAGTGCTGAATTGGCAGTGATGGACATGCATAATAGGCGGAACATGTTATCATCACCTAGGAATTTTTTAATTTTATAGACCATGATGAGTAATTAAGTAAATAAATATGAAATAATAGAGGGAAACGTTCCACGTGGGAAAAATATATCTAAAATCAAAGATTCTGTAACTTACCAACCGAAAGCATTGGTACGTTGATAGAGACAATAACACACACACACACACACACACACAAATTTCAAGCTTTCCTAATGAAGCAACCGTGGGTTGCGAAAGCTTGAAGTTTGTGTGTATGTTTGTGTTTGTTATTGTCTCTATCAACGTACCAACGCTTTCGTTTGGTAAGTTACAGAATCTTTGTTTTTAGATATAAGTAAATAAATAAATACATACCAGAATAGCTAAAAGTATGGGTTGTTTTCAAAACGTATTTTCTCGGGTGTGTTACGATACCATGTAATACAGGGTAGCACAGGGAAATGGGAAATTTGAAACATTATTGTTGGTAGCACTGTAATTGCAGTAGTTTGGAACTGATGTATAATTGTTGTGAACACGTTATCATTTAGTAATCTTACAGCATTGGAGATGTGATACACGCTATCACTGTGAGAGCACTTTACAAGCAGGGTGATAGTGTGACTGCTGCAGAAAGGGTATTTCGACAGTATTATCAGCTAGTATACCTCAGACGTGTCCCATCTGCTCAGGCATAATTTTGAAGAAATTTGTTCAGCTTTGAAAACAATAAAAAATAAAAAAAATAAATAAAATAAAATAAAAAAAAAAGAAAGCCTCCAGGTTGCGATCAAATTGTACATACCCTGGAGACCATTGCAGCTGTTTGAGTTTCCATTGAGAGGGGACCTTGTAATTCCATACTACAACATGCATCTGCTCTAGAGATTGATTGATAAGGAAATTCTGCATGAATTAAAGTTCCATGACCATAAGTTAAAAGATTGTGCAGCAGTTAAATCCACAAGGCCCCATGTCACGTAGGGAGTTTAGCGAACAGGTTTTGGTTAAAATGAGTTAGGACTCCAGACTTATTAACAACATATGGATGTCAGATGAAGGCCACTTCTCCCTTAATAGATACATCAACAAACAGTATTTTATTACTGTGCAAAGGAAAATTGTTGTGAGTTTCACAAGTGTTCATTACACAACTCCAAAATTACCTTATGGTGTGCTGTATCATGTCATGATGTCATTCACCCTCACTTTTGTGAACATGAAGGTGGCATTGCAACAACAGTAACATGTGCTTGGTATGTTGATATATTTAAACATTCCTTACACCAAGACTGTGCACGACCCCAGTATTTGTATTTTCAAATGTCTATTTGTCACATATAAAGAGCTTGTAATGGTTTCAATGAATCGACTGTAGCAGTTCGTAAGCCGAAAATATTTAATTTAAAAAAAAATCAAAACGTGCCCTTTTTAGTTCTGTAAAATGGTACCGCCCAGTGTGGTTAATAGTATATTTGTTTTGAGGGATGCAGCAATAAATTTTAGTGACAGTTATTACCATTTGGGGAACTTAGGGCTGCTCTCAAATTCTGGCTGCTGTAATGAAGAGAGAGAAAAGCAAGCCTTTAATATCTTCACTGAAGAACAGATGCTTTCATATGAACAATTTACTGATTTGGAATTGCAGTTATCTGGATACTTGTCATTTGGTCATGAGCTACAGCTAGACTAACCAAAATGTTAGACTGTTACGACAGTTGTGTGGCCAAAACATTTAGTTGTCCTGGACAGTTAGAACTTTGTCTGTGTGCACAACAGAGTTGGCACTTAGCTGTGACAGTGATTGCCATTTTCATGGCAGTCCATAGGCAGCTTGTCTATAGAGCCGAACAAGTCTTTCAAATTCAAGGATAAAAAGCACACGAGTTTCTGCTTAAAGCCTCGCTGTTAATACTATTTTTTCTAATTCCAGATCTCCCCAAGATCTTTTTGAATAACACATTTTTGAGAGATTATACTTATTGTTGCATTTCCCATTTGCCTTGAATACCTAAATAGCCCAGTCTTTTTCGTTTTCAACACACAACAAAGTACATTGGTACTCCCATCATCGTGCAAACAGTTTGCTTTTTGTACCTACAAGTACTGTATTATTGATCATCATTACAATTTTCCCTAATCACCTGTTATGTAAGTGTGGTTTGGCATTATCACTGATTCCATGGGCTAAAGATAAGAGAATGTGCTGTAGCTTTTGAATCATTCATATATCCAGTTTCTGGTGTCATCACGATGCTGCTGATCTGCAGGAAGGCGTGATTGTACTGTTGGGTGTGATAAAGGATGAAGGTAAATTAATTGTGAACACCTGTCATAAAACCTATTGATTTGTATCTGAATTTTCATGAGGCTTCCTTTTACACATTGCTCAGTTTATGAATTCCTCAACAGAAGTAAGGGAGAGATTAGTTGGCTTTTCGCTGGCACAGGCATGATGTACACCATTTTTAAGGGATGTCATATTCGCTGTTGACTGTAGAGATACTTTATTTCACAATTGCAATTTCGATCGTAAAAACATAGCTTCATTGAATGAGTGAGAAGCTCCGTACACTGTGAAATGGTGTAAATTGCATGAACTATTACTAATCCAGAATGAGATTTTCACTCTGCAGCGGAGTGTGCGCTGATATGAAACTTCCTGGCAGATTAAAACTGTGTGCCCGACCGAGACTCGAACTCGAGACCTTTGCCTTTCGCGGGCAAGTGCTCTACCAACTGAGCTACTGAAGCACGACTCACGCCCGGTACTCACAGCTTTACTTCTGCCAGTAAAATCTCATTCTGGAAACATCCCCCAGGCTGTGGCTAAGCCATGTCTCCGCAATATCCTTTCTTTCAGGAGTGCTAGTTCTGCAAGGTTCGCAGGAGAGCTTCTGTAAAGTTTGGAGGGTAGGAGGCGAGGTACTGGCAGAAGTAAAGCTGTGAGTACCGGGCGTGAGTCGTGCTTCGGTAGCTCAATTGGTAGAGCACTTGCCCGCGAAAGGCAAAGGTCCCGAGTTCAAGTCTCGGTCGGGCACACAGTTTTAATCTGCCAGGAAGTTTCAACTATTACTAATGTTAACACTCTTAACACAGATCGCAATGAACTGATGTTTTTACGCACTGTTTCAATGTGAAATGAGGCAGTGTGAAAATGCTCTGTTATGATGATGACATGTATACATCTTGGACAATTTTAAAGTGTAACATGGGTTGAAGCAAAATCTTTTGCAGTATCATTTGATAATGGCCTCAAGGCCAAAATTACAATTGTGAAAGAAGCAATATCTACAGCCAATGGCAAATATGTGGTCCTTTAAAAATTCTACATGGCTTTGAATCCCAACTATGAGAAGTTAAAAATTCTACATGATTCTGAATCCCAACTATGAGAAGTTAAGCATATCATTATTGAAGGAAGTCATGAAAGCCATTATAACAGTTGAGCCTGAAAGTAACTGTAATAGAAGAGCTCAGCAATGTATTTACTGAAGACAAAATATGGAGTCTAATCTGCAAGGTCATAAACCATGAGAAGTCTTGGCTTGTTTCTTAGAATGTGCTGATGATAAGTCTATGATAATACCGCTCACTGTATCAGGATAAGACTGTCAGACTGCAAATGAGGAAGAACACTGTTGAAGATAAAAAGTGACCACTGCTTGAATGTACAAAATTGCCAGCTGGCTGCTATAGTGAGTGTAATACACATAATCAAACAAGCACAAAAGGAAAGAACATCAAAATTGATCTAATTTTGTATTAATATTGAAAAACTCTAGGTTTATGTTCATATTAACTGTAATTATATTTGTTGTTGTTGTTGTTGTTGTTGTTGTGGTCTTCAGTCCTGAGACTGGTTTGATGCAGCTCTCCATGCTACTCTATCCTGTGCAAGCTTCTTCATCTCCCAGTACCTACTGCAACCTACATCCTTCTGAATCTGCTTAGTGTATTGATCTCTTGGTCTCCCTCTACGATTTTTACCCTCCACGCTGCCCTCCAATGCTAAATTTGTGATCCCTTGATGCCTCAAAACATGTCCTACCAAACGATCCCTTCTTCTAGTCAAGTTGTGCCACAAACTTCTCTTCTCCCCAATCCTATTCAATACCTCCTCATTATTGAATGTCTTGTGGAAAAATTAATTATATGACTTATACAAGTGTTCTCAGTGATGGGTGCAGTGATGAGACTCTGTAACAGCTGCAAATATACTCATTTTGTGAGGTAGGACATACTCTCGGTCCTATTAAGGTGAGCAAATTATATTTGGGCAGAATATTAATCATCATAGCTTAGGTATTTGATTAATTTGCTAGGTTGGAGAGGAGAAATGTGCGTAAACTTTGGTTAATGTAGCCTCCAGCAATTTGAGGTAACTATGATGAAAGCAAATCAACATTACTGGAATGGCATTTTGACATATAAATATGAAGTATGTGCCAGAAGTTGCATTGCATTTGTCATCACTGAACTAGGGTGGTCATCTCACCTACATGCAGCATTGCCAGTTAGTGATAATTTCAGATGTCAGTAAAAATTCTGAAGAAAGTATTAGTCACACCTATTTTTAATCTAGAATATGATGGAGTGTTTCCCAAAAGAAAATTGTTGGTAGTCTTTACTGAGAAAACAATAACAAGAAATTTGCAGGAAATTTATTTTACATCAAGCTTTGTAAAAAACCGGAACTAAAAAAAAGTATAAAAATTCTCAAAATTTACAGAAGCATGAGATACATGTTTTATTGGGAAAACATAAAAGTATTCCAAGGTAAAAACTGAAATACCATAAGAGGTGTAAAACTATTTCGCCCGTGTAACAAAAAATGTTGTCTCAAGAATTTGCATTCTGTTGGACCTTGCAGAAACTTCCTCTTAAGAATTCGTTACGGAAATTATCAAATTAATTTTGGTAGCATGTAAGTAATTATTATTGTATTGTGTCACCAATGAACATGATTTACAAACAACAGACTCCATGCATGGCAGTGTGTATGTTGTTGACAGCGTTCTTGTTCCAACAGCTCACCTTAATAGGACCGAGAGTATGTCCTACCTCACAAAATGAGTATATTTGCAGCTGTTACAGATTCTCATCGCTGAGAACACTTGTATAAGTCATATAATTAATTTTTCCTCAAGACATTAAGTGTCATCTTTACCTACAGTAATGACGGAATCTGCAGAAATGAATTAAAACCTGTGCTACGGCAGGGACTTGGAACATGGGTCTCCTTTCTTACTAGGCAGGAATGCTAACCATTCTACAACCACAGTGCTGTGGTCAACATTGCTGCATGGACCATCCAAGTCCAATGTCCTCCCCAACACAAACTTCAACTTGTAGCTTCAGCTTATTCTCCCCTTCTTAGATTGTCACTATTGCCAGAGCTCTCCTGCATTGGAATAGCACCCCAGCATTGGACGTAATGGGGAAATCCTGTACCTCAGGTGTAGACCCGTACTTCTAATAATTAAATTTTCCTTGAGACATTTCAAGTCTCATCCTTATCTACGATAGTGATGGAATCTGAAGAAACGAATTAAAATCTCTGCTATGCCCAGAACTTGAACCCCGGTCTCCTTGCGTGCTAGGCAGGAATGCTAACCATTGCACCACCACTGTGGGTTTAAGTCCTGTCCATACCAGAGATTTTAATTCATTTCTTCAGAGTCCATCATTATCACTGATATATGTTATCCAAAACTGTACAGGGAACTGCCTATCTTATAATCACAGAAGGATAAACGTGTACAAATGCAATTTTACAGAATGCATGAAGTGAGACTTTTACAAACAATTCAGTGGATACTTACTAAAATACTGCTGAACTCTGGAGTTTCAGACTTAAAAAGCTTAGAATGCAGAGGATATGCACAATACATTCTCTAAGGAAAAACCATGTAGCAAGGTAGCAATATATTAGCTTTGCTAGTAAACAGCAGTTCATAGTTGAATGTTGTATAAATGTTATATGTACTTAAATTAGTTCATCCTCTAATTATATTAAAGTTCAGTGACATTATTTTCACTCGGTCATGTTAAAATTGTTTCCATTGCAGCATCCCTAACACACTTTGTAACATAATCTTGTTTGAACACCTCCACATGCTTTACACATTTAGTCCAGTCTCCTTTCGTAACATGATCCAGTTTTTCATCTTAAGGCATTCAACATCAGTAAGCTTAAAAGTTGTGTTCCATTTTGCTATATCCCTTTCTCACTTGAGCCCATATCAACTCAGTAGAATTAACTATCAGTGGTGTCACAGAAATCGCTTAGCTTCATGTCCTGTTTCCTTTGTACTGTAGTCAAATTCATAGAACTCCCTAGCATCTGATATCTCTTTCTTGAATGAAAGATTCAGCAGAGGAAAACTAAACACCCTTCTTTTGAAACTAGTCCATGATTTTTGCTTTATCCTTGTTCGATGAAGGTACATAGAAGGGTAGCTGGCATTATCCATTACAACAATGCAGCCTTTTTTCAATGAATGTAACAGATTAACAAACCAGTTCTTGGATGCAGCACCATTCATTTCTGAATGGTAATCAGATATGACTGAAATCTTACAGCCACAAAATACAAGTTTTACTGCTGGTATAAAACCAGTCTTCCCCCATGAATCATGGACCTTGCCGTTGGTGGGGAGGCTTGCGTGCTTCAGCGATACAGATGGCCTTACCGTAGGTGCAACCACAACGGAGGGGTATCTGTTGAGAGGCCAGACAAACGTGTGGTTCCTGAAGAGGGGCAGCAGCCTTTTCAGTAGTTGCAGGGGCAACAGTCTGGATGATTGACTGATCTGGCCTTGTAACATTAACCAAAACGGCCTTGCTGTGCTGGTACTGCGAACGGCTGAAAGCAAGGGGAAACTACAGCCGTAATTTTTCCCGAGGACATGCAGCTTTACTGTATGATTAAATGATGATGGCGTCCTCTTGGGTAAAATATTCCGGAGGTAAAATAGTCCCCCATTCGGATCTCCGGGCGGGGACTACTCAAGAGGACGTCGTTATCAGGAGAAAGAAAACTGGCATTCTACGGATCGGAGTGTGGAATGTCAGATCCCTTAATCGGGCAGGTAGGTTAGAAAATTTAAAAAGGGAAATGGATAGGTTAAAGTTAGATATAGTGGGAATTAGTGAAGTTAGGTGGCAGGAGGAACAAGACTTTTGGTCAGGTGATTACAGGGTTATAAATACAAAATCAAATAGGGGTAATGCAGGAGTAGGTTTAATAATGAATAAAAAAATAGGAGTGCGGGTTAGCTACTACAAACAGCATAGTGAACGCATTATTGTGGCCAAGATAGATACGAAGCCCACACCTACTACAGTAGTACAAGTTTATATGCCAACTAGCTCTGCAGATGATGAAGAAATTGATGAAATGTATGACGAGATAAAAGAAATTATTCAGGTAGTGAAGGGAGATGAAAATTTAATAGTCATGGGTGACTGGAATTCGTCAGTAGGAAAAGGGAGAGAAGGAAACATAGTAGGTGAATATGGATTGGGGGGAAGAAATGAAAGAGGAAGCCGCCTTGTAGAATTTTGCACAGAGCATAACTTAATCATAGCTAACACTTGGTTCAAGAATCATAAAAGAAGGTTGTATACCTGGAAGAATCCTGGAGATACTAATAGGTATCAGATAGATTATATAATGGTAAGACAGAGATTTAGGAACCAGGTTTTAAATTGTAAGACATATCCAGGGGCAGATGTGGATTCTGACCACAATCTATTGGTTATGACCTGCAGATTGAAACTGAAGAAACTGCAAAAAGGTGGGAATTTAAGGAGATGGGACCTGGATAAACTGAAAGAACCAGAGGTTGTAGAGAGTTTCAGGGAGAGCATAAGGGAACGATTGACAGGAATGAGGGAAAGAAATACAGTACAAGAAGAATGGGTAGCTCTGAGGGATGAAGTAGTGAAGGCAGCAGAGGATCAAGTAGGTAAAAAGATGAGGGCTAATAGAAATCCTTGGGTAACAGAAGAAATATTGAATTTAATTGATGAAAGGAGAAAATATAAAAATGCAGTAAATGAAGCAGGCAAAAGGGAATACAAACGTCTCAAAAATGAGATCGACAGAAAGTGCAAAATGGCTAAGCAGGCATGGCTAGAGGACAAATGTAAGGATGTAGAGGCTTGTCTCACTAGGGGTAAGATAGATACTGCCTACAGGAAAATTAAAGAGACCTTTGGAGAGAAGAGAACCACTTGTATGAATATCAAGAGCTCAGATGGCAACCCAGTTCTAAGCAAAGAAGGGAAGGCAGAAAGGTGGAAGGAGTATATAGAGGGTTTATACAAGGGCGATGTACTTGAGGACCATATTATGGAAATGGAAGAGGATGTAGATGAAGATGAAATGAGAGATAAGATACTGCGTGAAGAGTTTGACAGAGCACTGAAAGACCTGAGTCGAAACAAGGCCCCGGGAGTAGACAACATTCCATTAGAACTACTGATGGCCTTGGGAGAGCCAGTCACGACAAAACTCCACAATCTGGTGAGCAAGATGTATGAGACAGGCGAAATACCCACAGACTTCGAGAAGAATATAATAATTCCAATCCCAAAGAAAGCAGGTGTTGACAGATGTGAAAATTACCGAACTATCAGTTTAATAAGTCACAGCTGCAAAATATAACGCGAATTCTTTACAGACGAATGGAAAAACTGGTAGAAGCGGACCTCGGGGAAGATCAGTTTGGATTCCGTAGAAATGTTGGAACACGTGAGGCAATACTAACCTTACGACTTATCTTAGAAGAAAGATTAAGAAAAGGCAAACCTACGTTTCTAGCATTTGTAGACTTAGAGAAAGCTTTTGACAACGTTAACTGGAATACTCTCTTTCAAATTCTGAAGGTGGCAGGGGTAAAATACAGGGAGCGAAAGGCTATTTACAATTTGTACAGAAACCAGATGGCAGTTATAAGAGTCGAGGGGCATGAAAGGGAAGCAGTGATTGGGAAAGGAGTGAGACAGGGTTGTAGCCTCTCCCTGATGTTATTCAATCTGTATATTGAGCAAGCAGTAAAGGAAACAAAAGAAAAATTCGGAGTAGGTATTAAAATTCATGGAGAAGAAGTAAAAACTTTGAGGTTCGCTGATGACATTGTAATTCTGTCAGAGACAGCAAAGGACTTGGAAGAGCAGTTGAACGGAATGGACAGTGTCTTGAAAGGAGGATAATGGAATGTAGTCAAATTAAATCGGGTGATGCTGAAGGGATTAGGTTAGGAAATGAGACACTTAATGTAGTAAAGGAGTTTTGCTATTTAGGGAGTAAAATAACTGATGATGGTCGAAGTAGAGAGGATATAAAATGTAGACTGGCAATGGCAAGGAAATCGTTTCTGAAGAAGAGAAATTTGTTAACATCGAGTATAGATTTAAGTGTCAGGAAGTCGTTTCTGAAAGTATTTGTATGCAGTGTAGCCACGTATGGAAGTGAAACATGGACGATAACCAGTTTGGACAAGAAGAGAATAGAAGCTTTCGAAATGTGGTGCTACAGAAGAATGCTGAAGATAAGGTGGGTAGATCACGTAACTAATGAGGAGGTATTGAATAGGATTGGGGAGAAGAGAAGTTTGTGGCACAACTTGACTAGAAGAAGGGATCGGTTGGTAGGACATGTTTTGAGGCATCAAGGGATCACAAATTTAGCATTGGGAGGGCAGCGTGGAGGGTAAAAATCGTAGAGGGAGACCAAGAGATGAATACACTAAGCAGATTCAGAAGGATGTAGGTTGCAGTAGGTACTGGGAGATGAAGAAGCTTGCACAGGATAGAGTAGCATGGAGAGCTGCATCAAACCAGTCTCAGGACTGAAGACCACAACAACAACAACAACAACAACAACAACAACAACAACAACAACAACATAAAACCAGTATTTGCAGATCCAACAAGAGTTGTAATAAGCAGACCACGTCAACAAGTAGGTGCTTTCAGGCCACTATCTCCCTTGCAAAACCCAACTTTTATTTGGATAAACCACATGGCTGGTGTCCTCTAGAGATGGGCAAAACTGTTCTTTTCAGAGATTGGATCAGAACTGTTCACTCCCTGAAATGAATTAGCTCTTTTTCATGACTCACCACTCATTTACAATAGAAAATAAATGGAAGGCACATTGCCCTTTAAACTTGGTTTATTCCAGTACTATACCTGTATTTTGATCTTATTTGATCCTATTTTGAAGTAACACAGATAATGAGTAAGAATTTTGTATTGTTTATTGAAATTTCCACGATATGACAAAGTTTTTGATTATTGATTTATTTTGCACTATCGTGGTTTTTTGGGTGATCGGAAAATGTTGTAACTTGAGATTTACATTAACAATATATTTGGCTATAATGTATTAAAATTTCATTAACCTCATACAAATACATCGCAAGCCATATATTTTTAAAGTGAACGTTTCCTTCCGAAGACGCCTAAAATCGCAAAATCCGTACCAGAATAAGAAAAAAAAAATTTGACTGTAAAACGAAAGTGCTGCATATAGCCTTACGCAGAATAAAACAAGGAAAATATTGGTGTATCACATTTTGCGATACGTTTATCGGTTCGCCCGTAATTAAAGCGTAAATTCGAGTGTCCATAATAAAAATCCTATGGTAAGAGGAGTCATCAGGAACCTAATCTAATCAGTTTAAACAAATAAAAATAAAATAAAAACGATTGATGTATACATAACATAATAATGTAATATACATAGCGGTATTACTACGAAGAACAATATCCAGTGGGGACGAACTCCGATGCAGAGGCGCTGAGTCGAGCAGGTCGAGCCGCGAGCTGTATTACTGCATGAGCTGAGACCGCAGAGACCAGAGTGACACCTGAGTCGCTTTGCTCAACGCTCTGGCTAGAGTCGAGACAGTGGGGTGATCGTTGAGCGGGCGAGTTCCGAGGGTGGGGGGAGCGGTGAACTCACCCGCTCCGAGACAAATCGTCCGTTCCCTTGCGAGCAGGTTTTTGCAAGTAGTTCCTATGTTATCCGCTAGGTGGCTCTCTGTCCTGTTGCTCGCATCAACTGCCCAGAGGGCAGGACGTGCGACTGAAACGATCGCCGACAGAGTGCGATGCGAAGTTAAGCTGCGCCAGACACTGCACACGGCAGACGACGCACAGAGACGGCACGGCATACGTGAAACACAAAATCCAATGGGGCACTGCACAATGCAGGCAGCCAAGGTAGAAGCAGGGCAGAGGCCGGCGCTGGCTGTGTTGTGTGGCGTGCACTGTGCTCTGACCAGCAGAGGCGCTGCTGATAATGCTCCGTCTCTCTCTCTCTCTCTCTCTCTCTCTCTCTCTCTCTCTCTCTCTCTCTCTGCCGTGGGAAACGTTTGGAGCTACCGTTCTTTTTTTCTGAATCACTGATTGTTCACTCCTTTGAAAGATTCAACTCTATGAATTAGTTCAAGTGCGGATCCCCCATCTCTAGTGTCCTCCAAAAGCATATATGCATAGTCCACGAAAATGTAGCTCGCAATGTGTCAATATCCCTTTGTTCACAAGAAATTCATGTCCATTGCTACGTTTTCTGAATGTAACATTTTAGAACAGAAAAAAACGGACGTTTCCAAGCCGTCATAGTCATAGTCAAATTTGTGTTGCATTTGGGTACAGGCTGTACTGGTTGTGGGATACTCTTCTATATTGTAGTGTTCCAGAACAAGTTTGCACATCACTTCTTTATTAAAATTGTTCGTTTGAGTAAATCTGTTTCCGCTTTACATCGCTCACATGGCAAATGGGAGACAGCACTCACACCTACAGCTTCTGAAGAAGTTACGATACCACTAACATGCTACACCGCTCTTTCTGAGATTACACACATTTCTGCTGCCAGTTTTTGTACTTGGGGAAAGTTAACGCTCCATCTAGATTCTTTGTCAAGCGCAAGTTTGTTGGAAAATTGTAAGAGATTAGTTATTACATATTTAGATTGTATTCAGATGTCAATTTCAGCCCAGAATGCACCAAGATGATGTGGGCTAGCAACTGTGCTATTCACAATTCACAGAACATTGTTCTTCAGAGTTAACAGAACAGGGTGAAACCAAGTACAGAATTGTGATTACTGACTAGTTGCTACCTGAAACAGCAACCTTGCAGGACCAGGGATGAAGTTAGGTCTACCATTGTGGGCTGAAATGTACAACCTTGAGCTTCCTGGTTTTTTGCTTGGGGGAGGGGGGGGGGAGTGGACACATAGGTAGCTAGGTAAGAAGGTATGTAGGTAGGTAGGTCTGTAACAAGGCCCACTAAGTGTCTTAAGACCAAGTGAGAAGTTCATTGGCTAAAAATGACCTTTGACTTGCCACACAACTTACCAAAATAGCATTAAATTCAGTGGCTAGCTCCAAGTTGCAATCCTTTGATATTCATTTACTTTTATTAGTTGTACTGAGTGATGACCTCTTCCCTTTAATAACTAATAACACTATGTCTAGCAGTTTCACCGCCATTCTCAGTTTCCTGTTGTTAGAGCCAAGTTACAGAAGTACCTTGTTTTGTGATTACTGTAAACATTTTTGGCTTCTTGTACTGCCCTCCAGTAGAGGAAACTGTCCTTATCTTTGATTTCCTTTAACAAACAAAATGAACAAATCTGACAGGGAATTCCTTACCTCCGTGATAAGAATGACAGGTAACATAAGGGCACACTTAACATGTGCTTGTCCTCATTTTTCATATTCAGTTAGTTGTGTTGTACCTGTAATTTTCATTATCATAATATTACATTCCTATTAGGTATTTGGACCACATCAGTTGTTTCCATTTCATACGGCCCCTCGTAATGGATTCTCTCTGCTTTCTTCCCTGCTTTTGTAGCCCTTCAAGTTGAAATCTCTCCCTAGCTTTCCCTCTTAGAAACTGTGTTTAAGTATTCTTTTTTTTCTCATTTTCATGTAACCTCTGGTTTGAAATTTTGGTCTATAGTGTTTACTCAGTTCTGCCATGGTCATTTTGTGAGGGAACAAAATAACCTGTTGGTTGACTCAGTTGAAATGTGTATTCACAGAATTATCAATAAGCCTCCCTGTGATATATAATACCTTTCTTATAACATCTGCTGCTAGATTTCAATTAGCATCTCCATGATGCTTTCCCAACTAATGGCTCGAGGGAGTTGCAGCGATTACTCCAAACACACAAATCGAGGTGCTTTCCATCTCTTCTTTCTCTACCTGACAAGGTCGCCAGGCTACATGTGCACCTACATTTACATTCCTGCTCCACAAGACAGCATATGGTGCATCACAGAAAGTACCTTGTACCACTACTACTTATTTCCTGTGATGTTCCACTCACAGATAGAGTGAGGGAAAAAATATTGTCTGTATGCCTCTGTAATGCCTTAATTTCTCTTATCTTTGTGGTCCTTACATGAAACGAACATTGGTGGCAGTAGATTTGTTCTGCAGCCAGCTTCAAATGCTGGTTCTTTAAATTTTATCGATAATTTTTTGTGAAAAGAATGTCATCTTCCCTCCAGGGATTCCCATTTGAGCTCCCAAAGCACCTCCATAATACCAGGTTGATTGAATGCACCAGTAACAAGTCCAGTGGCTAACCACTGAATTGCTTCACTATCATTCTGTAGTGTGACTTGGCAGTGGTCCCAAACACTCTAGTAGTACTCCCTGCTACCACCATTACATGCTTGTTCTATTTTTGCTCACACTGCAATGTTACACCTAGGTATGTAACCAACATGTCTATGTCAAGCAACACACTACCAATGCTGTATTCAAACATTATGGGTTACTTTTCATACTTGTCTGTGTTAACTTACATTTTTCTACAATTAGTGCTAGGTGCCATTCATCACCCTGACTAGAAATTTTGTGTAAGTCATCTTGTATCCTCCTACAGTCAACATTGACACTTTCCCACACACCACAGCACCATCAGCAAACAGCTGCAGATTGCTGCTTATGCTGTCATCAGATCATTTATGTATGTAGAGAATAATAGTGATCCTATCACACTCTCCAGGTGCACTCCTGATGATACCTTCATCTCTGATGAACACTTGGTGTTAATGAGAACATAATGAGAGAAGATACCCCATACTGGTTCACAAATGGTAACCTAGTATGCAGTGGAATGGAGCAACATGCTTATTTGACTTTGGTGCCCTGAAGCGATGGTTACTCTGAGGAGGTGGGGGGGGAGGGGGGGGGCACATTTGAGAGGGAAGGGCATAAAGTTGTAGCTCTGATTCATTTAGTTAGCATCATGGAGTGGACAAAAGTGAGAGCACATTCGCTGTCAGGGCAAACATTTCTAATATTTGCTGAATCATTGCCAGGCAACATGCATTCCATACCCATTTCAGTATTAACGCACTGTAGTTGTGTTCCTGGATAGCAGTCGATTATTTCACGGGTAGGCGACTTCAGGGAGACGAGCTGTGGTGGGTTAAGATCTACAGACAGCTACAGCACTCCAAAACATTGCCATTGTAAGGCTTTCTGCCCACAAACATGCGGCTGCTGTTGGAGTGTTTGCTCAATATGTTAGGTGAATCCTTCATGAGGAAGAAACATTCCTTCCTAGAAATTGGCTGTGGCGCAGGAAACTAATTCAAGCAATTTTGTTGCTGAGGAAAATTCATGCAAGAGGCACTTCTCAGTGTGTCTCATGACACACTTCCATTCTTCAGTGATGAGACACTTCCATCTTTCAGGTTCTGTAAATAAACGGAACATTCACTGTTGAAGCCCTGATACTGCAAGACAGTTTCATCAGCATCCACTACATTTACGACATGTAACTGTTTGGTGTGCACTGTAGCGAGATGGAATAATTGACCCATGGTTTTTTTTTGAAGAAAATGAATTTTCAGTTTCGGCGACTTATGTGCAAATGATTGAAAAGTTTTGCCAGCCAACACTCAACGAGATGGATATGAGAGATGTACAGTTGTAGCAGGACGGTGCAACTGCACGCACTGTGTGTGTGCGCGAGAGGCAATGTGCACAGGCCAGCACGGTTGCCTGATGTAGCCCTGTGTGGCTATTCTTTATGTGCCTGTCTAAAATTGCTTGATTACAGGGGGTCCTAGGGTCCTGGCTCACATAAAGAGCAGCATTTGACAAGCTGTCCCCAACGTATCTGTCGATATGCTGGTTAGTGTTCAGTGAAACTTCCAATTTTGGTTGTTGTTGTTGTTATGGTCCTTAGACTGGTTTGATGCAGCTCTCCATGTTACTCTATTCTGTGTGAGTGTCTTCTCTCCAAATAACTACTGCAACCTACATCCTTCTGAACCTGCTTACTGTATTCATCTCTTGGTCTCCCTCTACAATTTTTACCCTCCAATACTAAATTGGTGATTGCCTGATGTCTCTCAGAATGTATCCTATCAGCCGACCCCTTCTTTTGGTCAAGCTGTGCCACAAATTTTGTGTCTCCCCAATTCTGTTCAGTACCTCCTCATTAGTTACGTGTCTACTCATCCAAACTTCAACATTCTTCTGTAGTACCACATTTTGAAAGCTTCTATTCTATTCTTGTCTTAACTGTTCATTGTTCATGTTTCCAGACATGGCTGCACTCCAGACAAATACTTACAGAAAAGTCTTCATAATGCTTAAATCTATATTCAGTGGTAACAAGTTTTTCTTCGTCAGAGACGCTTTTCTTGCCATTGCCAGGCCAAATTTTGTATCCTCTCTACTTTGGCCATCATCAGTTATTTTGCTGCCCAAATAGCAATACTCGTCTACTACTTTAATTGTCTCATTTCGTAATCTAATTCCGTTAGCATCACCTGATGTAATTTGACTATAGTCTGTTATCCTCGTTTTGCTTTTGTCGATGTTCATCTTATATCTTCCTTTCGAGACAATGTCCATTCTATTCAACTCTCTTCCAAGTCCTTTGCCGTCTCTGCCAGAATTACAATGTCATCGGCAAACCTCAAAGTTTGTATTTCTTCTTCCTGGATTTTGATTCCAAATCTAAATGGTTCTTTGGTTTCCTTTACTGCTTCCTCAGCGTACAAATTGAATAACATCAGGGATAGGCTACAACCCTGTCTGACTCCCTTCTCAACCACTACTTCCCTTTCGTGCCCCCTTGACTTTTATAATTGCTACGTGGCTTCTGTACAAGTTGTAAATAGCCTTTTGGCCCCTGTATTTTACCCCTGCAATCTTGAGAATTTGAAAGAGAGACTTATTCAATCAGCGTTGCCAAAAGCTTTCACTAAGTCTGCAAATGCTTTAAATGTAAGTTTGCCTTTCTTTAACCTATCTTCTAAGATAAGCTTTACTGTCAGTATTGCCTCTCATATTTCTTTGGAATCCAAATTGATCTTCCCCGATGTCGACTTGTGCCAGTTTTTCTCCATTCTTCTGTAAAGCATTCGTGTTAGTATTTTGCAACAATGGCCTATTAAATTGATTGTTCGATTTTGATTCGGTTCTATTTCGATTAACGCAGTGTATTGAGAATAATGGACGCCACGTGCACGGGATTTCTCAATAAGCAAGTTGCTCTGCCCCAACCAGTATTAAAATAATGACATAATGGCGCGGCAGCAGCACCGAGAGGGGCGCAGGGTAGAGGGGAGAGCGCCGGCTCGTAGTGGGTGCGAAACGTGTCGCCCCGGGTGCCGAGGCGGCGGCTTTGCTCTTTCCGGTGCGCCAGCCCGCCGTGCCGCGGCTCGAGTCGATGTGCTGCGGCGGCGACAATAAGCAGCTAATTAGCTCAGCGGCTGGAAGGGCGAGAGGGGGGAGCGGCCCGCGCCTGCCTGGGGCGCCGGGGCGCTTGTTTACACGCGACGCGTCGCCGCCGGCTGCCGAGTAGTTCGCCAGAGTGGCGCGCGGCGGCGCTGGCTGCGCGGGCGCCTCACCCCGCGCTGTCTGGGCGAGAGCGGATTAAGACGAGCGCGCCGCGGGCGAGACCGCCGAGCCGAGCCGAGCCGAGCGGAGCAGCCGTTCCCCCACCCCACCCCAGCCAGCCTCTCACCATCCCGTCCGCCACTCGTCCTGTTTCCCCGCTTCCTCCTCCGCCACCTCGTCCGCACTCGGTTCGCGGTTCCGCCGCCGCCGCGGCACCTCGCGCCAGCACTCGGCGCAGGCAGCAGCAGCAGCAGCTCTTGCAGCGGAAGCTCGCGCCCCCGCCCCCCCTCCCCCGCAGCCTCTGCAGTCCCCCTACCGCCACCGCTGCCGCCGCCGCTGTATGGATTTTTTTCTGGCTGCCGGGCTTGGGCAAACACTCTCGCATTTGTATCGACCAGACGCCCCGCCAGGCAGCGAGCGACCGGGCGAGCACATGTTTATACACCGCCGCCTCCGCCTCTGCCGCCCCTCCTGGGCGGCCGTCTGCTGCCGCCGCCGCTGCTGCCTCCAGCGCCCCCGGGCCGCTCAGCCTACTCTCGCACCGCGACACGTCGCTTTTATTTTAATATTGCACTTGTTTGTATTGCTTCACACACACACACACACACACACACACACACACACACACACACACACAGAGTCACACTCCGTTCCTCCGCTCGTACGTCGCGTGTGTGCCTGCGCGCGCCCCCCTGCCCTTTTTCACCTCTCTCTTCGACAAACGCATTGCGGCCGTTTGCGGGGCTTATATTTACGTTTTCAATTTATTATTTTATTTTCGCCCGACCCGGAGAATATATGCTTATTTTAAAACGTGTTGTGTCTGTCTGTGTATCTTTTTTTTTTGTTCCCTCCTGCTTACTCTGCAGCGCTACCGGCGGCTGTTCTTTCAGTGATGAATTTGGGAATTATTGTTTCTGTCCTCCCATCCCCTCTCCTCGTTTTGCCGAAATAAAATGAGAGAAAGCTCTGCGTCCGTAAATGGGTTTTAACGACGGTTAGCGCGCACTGGAGGCCGTGTTCCGACATTGCCGTATATTTTTCGCCTGTCCGCTGTTTTATTGACCGCGCCAGTTATTCTTTGCGAGACACGAATGTTTCTGTTCTGTTATTGAAGCAGCCACTCTATAGTAACACAACGAATAGGTCTTCGCAGACTGTATACAAGGTGTTTCAAAATGAGTATACGACTCTTAAGGCTTTATAGCAGCTTACGGTTATAAATAATACATCAAATGAAAGAGCAACTCAAAACACTTTCGTTTGTATACTTGTGTGCAGATGGAAGTGTGTGGAACGACCAAGAATGACTGAAGAACGCTTTTAATGAGTGAAAGTCTTGCACGCCTAGCCCCAAGAAATCAGTTCGGAAGCCTAGTCGTGAAGTAGCAATTCCAGTGACGGTTGTGTGGAAACTTTTAAGCACACGCTGACAACCACGTCCTTGAAACTTCCTCGCAGATTAAAACTGTGTGCCGGAACGAGACTCGAACTCGGGACTTGGCAGAAATAAAGCTGTGAGGACGGGGCGTGAGTCGTGTGAGTCGTGCTTGGATAGCTCAGTTGGTAGAGCACTTGCCCGCGAAAGGCAGTAGGTCCCGAGTTCGAGTCTCTGTCCGGCACACAATTTTAATCTGCCAGGAAGTTTCTCAGCGCACACTCCGCCGCAGAGTGAACATCTCATTCTGGGACGACGTCCTTATCGAAAAAAAGTTCTCGGGTTTCCAGCTGCGGCAAGTGATTAAAATGACACGAGCTTTGAGCCAAGCACTCTTTGCCCATTGTCAAGTGGTATGTCCTGATACACTAGCTGCCGGCTGTCACCTGACTGCTGCTCGCGGCATCGCCACATACGGGCGTACCTTGACTCGGCGTTCGGTGTGCCCACGTCAACTTCCAGGCTGCCGTCTCTATTAAGTGTGTTGTCAGTGATTTTATTTCATTGGCTTTTCTCATTTCGAAATCCTAGACGCCGTTAGTGCGAGCCACGAGAGTGGTTTCGTCAAATTTTATCAGGCGTCCGTTTTCTGAAGCTTGCTCAGCTAAACAGATTTCTCGAGGTAGCGTGTATTGTCGCACAGTGCGTACTGTTTGTCTTGCAGACCCCAGGAGTTCTGAGGCCTGCTGCGTCTTTAACTGGTATCACTAACTGAAGGGCGCACCAAGCAGCTCGCTGGCTGTCATGCCACTTGGCAGTGGCCCAAGAGCGTTGGCAGAAAGCCCGTGTAATCACTTGATGCGACTGGAAACCCGAAAACTTTTTGTTCACTGTTGCGCCGTGAGACTGCATTCTTACATTACGTTCTAATCGTTTGTGGTTGTTACAAGCTCTGAAGCGTACGGACTACAATCTATGTGCCAACTTTCCAAACGAAATGTCACTGCACGACGATGAATATCTTATGGATAGTGACGTCTCCAGTGATCAATCGACATTTCATCTAAGTGGAAATGTGAACACAGATAATGTGCGGTCTGGTTGTCAATAAATCCACTAGATGGTGCAGTACTGCCCTGAACTGAATGCTTTTTGTGCCATGTCCGGGCGATAAGTTTATGGGTCTTTCTTTTTCGGTGAAGCAACTATAACTGGTGTTTCTTAACTTGATGTGCTAGAACTATGGCTGTTACCTCAGTTGGAAGAACCTGAAACACCGAACTTTATTTGGCAGCAAAATGGTGCGCCGTCGTACTGGCGTAATTCAGTATACGACTGGTTAAACGACGCTGTACCAGACTGTTCGATTGGCCGTAAGAGACCTGTGCCCTCTACGTTCACCCGATCTGACGCCATACTATTTTTACCTTTGGAGTTTTATTACGGATTACGTGTATGTGCCTCAGCTATCGTGCGATCTACCCGACCCAAGAAACAGGATCGAGGGAGTTGCAACAATTACTCCGAACACACTGATCTAGGTTTGGGAACAACTCACCTATCGATTTGATGTGTAGCGAATGGTGCTCACATTGAACAAAACTGTTTGGGTTGCTCTTTCATTTCATGTATTATTTATAATTGTGAATTGAATGTAATAAACGGTACAGAGCCGTGGTATATTCATTTTGAAACACTCTGTACATACACAGATGTCGTGATGAGTGGTATAGAGTGCCAGCACAACTCCAAACACACTTACCATTCCCCTTCTGTTCACGGAAGGTAATCATCACGAACATTTCTGTCATTATCAACACACGGTGTCTATTTAAACGTTTATTATGGGCCCAGAATATCGTAAAGTGTTCTCACGTGGATAAAATGATGCGAAGACAAACCATTCAAAAATATTCTCTAATACACGGATTTTTTTATGTGAAAACTCCTAAAGCTTTTTAAATAATATCAAACTTTACTAACATTCTACATCTTTATCGTTCATGTCTACATTTGCAGCCCTCTGCCACGAGAGGGCTCCGAATTGTGGTGTGTATTCAGGCGGTGTGTAACGTAACTACGTCGGTGCGTGAGAAACAGCATGATTGTAATCTAGTTTCGAATTCGAAGTGGAGTGCGACCATATATGGAACACCCCACCCGTCTGCACGTCAGTACTGGACCACGCGCTGCGACATGGAGAAAGGTGTCTGCCGTGCGGATGACTACGTTCATAAATAAATATGTACACGTAAGAGTGAAGGTGTAGAATGTCAATAGCGTTTGTTTTATTTAAAAAGCCTTAAGAGTTTTGAAGTAAAAAATTCGTATGCATTACTTTTCAGCACGGCTTCGTAAGTATAATGTAGCCCGAAAAATACTCTCGCTTTATAACTCGCGTGTCCAAGTTCATACATTTGGACGAAATTGCAAGTGCCAAATATATTACTAAACCATGATGTAGGCGGTTTTACGTATCAGCATTCTTCAATATTGTCATCAGTTTGCCATTTATGTTCGCACATCTTGAAATGTATATTTTACGCAGCCATTATGAAACTGTCGAGGTAAAGTGCACATAGAATACATTTTCATTAGAAAAGAAGTTATGAATTCTGGATTGTTGTGAGATAGATCACCGTTTGATGACATTCATCGTTCTATAGGTCTATAAAAAGTATTGGTGATACTGCGGAACCTACTTAAAAAGTCTGTTAACCCAACTACTCTGTAGCAACAATGGTTAATTCTCAGTTTGATGCTGTGGAAAAGATGTGAAGCCATTCTATTCAGCATACATCAAGAAGAAATGCAGATGATAAACGAGTATTCATTGGACAAATATATTATACTAAAACTGACATGTGATTACATTTTCACGCAATTTGGGTGCATAGATACTGAGAAATCGGTACCCAGAACAACCACCTCTGGCCGTAGTAACGGCCTTGATACGCCTGGGCATTAAGTCAAACAGAGCTTCGATGGCGTGTACAGGTACAGCTGCCCATGGAGCTTCAACACGATACCACAATTCATCAAGAGTAGTGACTGGCGTATAGTGACGAGCCAGTTGCTCGGCCACCATTGACCAGACGTTTTGAATTGGTGAGAGATCTGGAGAATGTGCTGGCCAGGACAGCAGTCGAACATTTTCTGTATCCACAAAGGCCCATACGGGACCTGCAACATGCGTGCGTGCATTATCCTGCTGAAATGTACGGTTTCGCAGGGATCAAATGAAGGGCAGAGCCACGGGTCGTAACACATCTGAAATGTAACGTCCACTGTTCAAAGTGCCATCAATGTGAACAAGAGGTGACCGAGACGTGTAACCAATGGCACCCCATACCATCACGCCGGGTGATACGCCAGTATGGCGATGACGAATATACGCTTCCAATGTGCGTTCACCGCGATGTCGCCAAACACGGATGCGACCATCATGATGCTGTAAACAGAACCTGGATTCATCCGAAAAAATGACGTTTTGCCCTTCGTGTACCCAGGTTCGTCGCAGGCGCTCCTGTCCGTGATGCAGCGTCTAGTGTAACCGCAGCCACGGTCTCCGAGCTGATAGTCCATGCTACTGCAAACGACGTCGAACTGTTCGTGCAGATGGTTGTTGTCTTGCAAACGTCCCCATCTGTTGACTCAGGGATCGAGACGTGGCTGCACGATCCGTTACAGCCATGAGGATAAGATGCCTGTCATTTCGACTGCTAGTGATACGAGGCCGTTGGGATTCAGCACGGCGTTCCGTGTTACCCTCCTGAACCCACCGATTCCATATTCTGCTAACAGTCATTGGATCTCGACTAACGCGAGCAGCAATGTCGTGATACGATAAACCGCAATCGCGATAGGCTACAATCCGACCTTTATCAAAGTCGGAAACGTGATGGTACGCATTTCTCCTACTTACACGAGGCATCACAACAACGTTTCACCAGGCAACGCCGGTCAACTGCTGTTTGTGTATGAGAAATGGGTTGGAAACTTTCCTCATGTCAGCACGTTGTAGGTGTCGCCACCGGCGCCAACCTTATGTGAATGCTCTGAAAAGCTAATCATTTGCGTATCACAGTATCTTTTTCCTGTCGGTTAAATGTCGCGTCTGTAGCACGTCATCTTCGTGGTGTAGCAATTTTAATGGCCAGTCGTGTAATATCATACGATTTCATTACGCGCAGTCGATCCACCTGGACAGCCACGCATGTTAGCACGCAGTTTCAGAGATTAGGGGAGTCGCGCCGGCTTTACGACGAACCAGTCTGTCTGCCAACCAGCCTGGATGTGGTTTTAGGCAGTTTCCCACATCTGACTAGTTGAATATCGGCCTGGTACCCACGCCCCGCTTTATTTACTCCATTCGCAAAATTTTTAGAATAAGTTTTCAATAATCGGTCGGTCGGTCGGACGGACGATACTCCTGTAAGCGAACACTTACATACTTCAGTTACACTTCAGGATTATTTCAGTCAGTCACAGGCTTGCTTACATTGGAGAACGGATGCTAGTCTCTCCACTACCAGTTGTGTGTGGAATGATGTCCTCCGCCAGTAATTTCAGGGAGCTTCTGATGTTATCTATAGCGGCCATCACAAAAATAGGCAGCTCAAGGGCAATGCCGAAGATAAATTATGCAGTAACAACGGGTACTGCTTGTCGTTCGTAAAGTTACTAGGACTTATAAAACAATGGACAAATTCTGAGTTATGTGCTTAGTGTTTTAGCTGTTGTACAAATCCCACTAATTAAAACTTAAAACTGATTGAAATATAAGTCATGAAAAATGGCTTTAGATCCTAAGAACAACTAGATTAATGCTTGCGATTGAAGGTAAATTAGGAAAACAACTAAAATATAACATTGTATAGCGAAACTAGGTGAATGAGAAAAAGAAGTCAAAATTCGGTGAGTTGTTATTGTGAAGGGGCTATTCGTAAAGGAGGGCTTAAGCCGTCTCAGATCAAGCTGATCATTCAGCGTTTGGTTTGGGTGTAACCGTAGGGAGTTTATGACGTGGATTTCTTCGAGAATATTGAAAATATTTCCTTTGCTTCCGTTGCACAAAATCTTTAAATTGGATGCCGGATCCGTAATTGAACGTATGGTATCACGCAGATTGTTGGAAAATGCGGATTTTGAGCCAGTCACGTTCAGGTGTCACCGCCAGACACCACACTTCCTAGGTGGTAGCCTTTAAATCGGCCGCGGTCCGTTAGTATACGTCGGACCCGCGTGTCGCCACTATCAGTGATTGCAGACCGAACGCCGCCACACGGCAGGTCTAGAGAGACTTCCTAGCACTCGCCCCAGTTGTACAGCCGACTTTGCTAGCGATGGTTCACTGACAAATTACGCTCTCATATGCCGAGACTATAGTTAGCATAGCCTTCAGCTACGTCATTTGCTACGACCTAGCAAGGCGCCATTACCAGTTTATATTGAGATTGTAATTATGTATCATCAAGAGCGATGTTCTCCAATTATGGATTAAAGTTAAGTATTCAAGCAACTCCGTACTTTATTTAGTAGACTCAACTCCTTTAACTGTTCCAGACCTCACGCCAGCCTGCGTGAGCTTAAACGCGTGCTTTTCGGCTATCTCATAGTGGCTTGGCTGTCTTGCCAAGTCACAACAGTTTTCCAGCCCAAATATGTTAGTGGTTCTGCTTTATTCCCAGCTGAAGTAAAAATTATTTTCCTCGAAAATTTCTTCTAACATTTTTATTTTTTTCCGTGCTCCATCGTGTTATAGACTAAAAATGGAGATTTTTTTTTCTAATATATGTGTTATGAGTGGAAGCACGTGAAAAGGAAGCAATTGTTCGGAAGGCAGTTAGTCGAGATCGTAGCGTATCTCCGATGATATTCAGTCTGTACATTGAGCTGTCTGTGAAGGAAACCATGGAGGAATGTGGAAAGGGAACTAAAGTTCAGGATGAATATATAAAAAGTTGTATGTTTGCCGATGACGTTGTAATTCTGTGACTCATCAGAAAAGGTTGTGAAGGATCAGTTGTACGAGATGGATCGGGTCTTGAATATATGTTATACGATGACCATCAGCAAAACCAAAATACGGGGAATACAATATTGTGGAGTCAAGTCAGACGATGCTGAGGGAATTAGATTAGGAAATGGGTCTCTAGAATTACTAGATGAGTTTTGCTATCTTTTTCTGAAGGTATTTGTCTGGTTAGTAGCCCGTACAGAAGTGAAACTTGGACGAAAAAAAGTTGAAATAACAAGAGAATATAAGATTTTGAAATGTGGTGCTACAGAAGAACACGAATCGAATAACTAACGAATTACTGAATCTAATGGGGAGACATGAAGTGTGTGGCACAACCTGATTAAAATAATGCATCTGTTGATAGGACAGCTCCTGAGATATCAAGGAATCGTCAATTTCATAGGTGAGGGAAACTTGCGGGGGGGAGGGGGGTGGGGGAGGCTAGAGTGCAGCAAGTAGGTTCCTGTGCGTGTATTCTGCAGTATTAATACAGAGATGAAGGGATCTGAATATGGTAGACTGGCATAGAGAACTTCATCACGAAAAAAAGCTGGCGGTTATCAAACTGATTCGAATGGCGTGTACTTGAACATAGTGTTATTGTAAGGTGGCTACACTACTTATTTTTGCACTGCTATAGCCATTTGTTAATCCAGTAAAGGAAGGTTCTTACAAGTAAGTTTGGCTCCGGACATAATCCACGTGTTGTATCCAAGTAAAGATGCAGCGTGCCTCTGGAGAAACATCCCGTGTTACATCCCGCAACACACAAATTATTTACTACTTTAAGCGTCATGGTTTTATATGATTATTTTGACACGTATTCGTATTGTTTTTTTCTGTGTAAGTTCACGGGACAAAAAAATTTGTCACTCGATGTGCACGCACAGATAATCGTTAAGCCTTTACAGATGGCGCAGCGATTAAGTCATTTAAGCGCACTGCCTCTACGTGAGTATGAGGCAGTAGTGATCAGTGAGACATTTATCTTTCAGGCGGGCATTTTACGAAGACATGGATAAACGAAGCGTGAAGTTGCTGGATTTGTTGGTCTTTCGCGGCGGGCTGCCAACGTGTCAGCAAGAAGTGGTGAAACGCACGTGGCCACAAAACATGACGTCACAGAATTATGGTCGGAAAAAGATCCTGACTGAGAGGGACCGGAGATGCGTTTCACGTCTTGGGAATCAAAATCACTTTCAAACGCGACAGGAACTGCTGCAGCCAGTGAATGAAGGACCATCTCAACCTATTAGCGATAGAACATTGCGAAGGGAACTGCGTGCAATGTCCGCCTCGATAGCTGAGTGGTCAGCGCCACAGAATGCCATGTTAAGGGGCCCGGGTTCGATTCCCGGTTCATTTTCTCCGCCCACGGTCTGTGTGTTGTGTTATCTTCATCCTCATCGACGCGCAAGTCGCCGTAGTGGCGTCAACTCGAATGACTTGCACCAGACGACCGGTCTACCTGACGGGGGGCCATACCTACAAGACTGTATGCAGTGAACATCTGGAGTCGGTCACTTCGCAAGAGGCCACTGCACACACAGGCACGTTAAAGACGACAACAGAGTTCGTCGGACTGGAAGAATATGTGACTGGTTTTCTGAACACCATATTACATCTCTCTTGGCCTGCAAAATCACCTGACCTGACCCCATAGAAAATTCTCTCCGACGTGTTGGAATAGCGGGTAAGACATCGGCATCCCCGTAATTTGGTGGAATTACGAGATCAAATCCTCATCGAGTGGCTTAACATCGATGCAAGGTACCTGCACGACCTTGTGGACCCACTTCCAAATCAAATCCGGGCAATCATCAAGTCCAGGGACGGAATTACGAGGTGTTACACGATGCTTGTAATGATTTCCTTAGTAGTGGTAATTTTTTTGTCCGGTGAGCTTACGTGACATTGCTAAGAAGTTGTATAGGTGTCTCCATCGGAGTATGTCATCTTTCGCTAGTAAGTTTTTCACATTGGATGATGGCTCGTTTCCCGACGATATCACTTCCAGCATAAATTTCGTGGTCTTTTGGTAACTTATTCTGCTAATCCTAATTTGAGGCCTGGCTCTAGGGATTAATTCGTACGGTGGTAATGTTGTGTATTTAATTCAGTCGAAGTACATTGCTTCCTTAGCCCAAGCATCGCCTTTTTCATTCCCCTTAATTTCACTGTGACGCTTCACCCAGAACATAATTTTGGTTTCATTGTAGCTTGAAGGTTCCTCTGCTCCATCTGATTCGCGATACATAAAATAATGCTGCCTTGCAGTGCTTTAGTAGCATCATCGCACACCGTGAGTTTGATAATATTATAATCGTGTGATCAGAGTGTCCTTTTTTTATAATTAGATTCCTCCAGGTTTGCTGTAAGCTCAGCTGTAAAGATGAACGTTGCTGTCGTAAAGTTCAAGTCTGCCTCCTTGTCGGGTCACACTATCGAACTACGCATTATCTATACCTTCGAAGTTCTTTGAACCTCTGTTATATTCATCAATCTAGCGGTACACCGTTCGGATATTATAAAGTAAGAACGCTAGTCCATCTATTACCTATTCGTCTGTGCAGCTGGTCAGTAATAGAAGAAGCGAAAATTAGTGATACCTGGCAGTCAGCAAAGCGGAGTTGCTCCGGCAAGAGGTCGGAAATCTACCAGTGTTGGGTGTATCGTGCCCAAGTTGATAGGTGATAGCGTACACGATTCGTGGAAAGACCTGCATCGGAACAGCTGCGTGTAAAATATCGACCAGGAACCGCAACCAGACGAGTTGCATTATTTCAGTTTATTTCCGTTGAGGGCAATTTTGATCCGGTATTTCCAGTTCCCGAGATTCGCAGTGACATGGTGGAGAATTGCGAAGTCTCTCTTTATACATTAGAGCATTGTATATAGCACTTCCCGTTCTCGGGCAGTTTAGTTTAATCGACATTTCTCTGTTCAGACTAGCGAGGAGTCTCTATGGTTGATGGGGAGAATGTTCCACATCTGACTCTGTCGTTCGTAGTTCTGAGACTCTTTCTCATAGCCAGCCAGTCGTAGGGGTAGGCCTGCTATCAGTTACATTGCCGATGCCGGTCAAAGCCTTCGAAAACGGCGGACATCTGGGTCAAATCGCTTTATTTTTTCGGGTACATGGATTTCTAATATGAGGTCTGTTCCAAAAGTTCCGGAACTTTGTCCATAATTTTTTCTACGCTTACCTTTCACTTACTGTGCATGGTCGCCTTCGATACACTCTCGTCCACAATTGATACACCGGTCTCAACACCGTTTCCACTTCTGGGAGCAGTCTTTGACTCTGGTACGCCTCTTGCTGGTTCGGGTTAAGCGCCGTCCGCGAATTTTCTTTTATCTCGTCTATCGTTCCAAATCTTCGTCTTTTCACCGTTGTTTTCAACTTTGTAAATAAAAAAAACTCCTCAGGGGTCAGGTCTGGAGAGTATGGAGAATGAGGCAGCACAGTGATTTCGTTTTTTGTGCAATAGTGACGCACCAACACGGATGACTGTGCGGGTGCGTTATCGTGATGCAAGAGCCATGAATTGTTTCGCCACATTTCAGGCTGTTTCCATCTCACATAGTACCATCGATTAACAGTTCGTTTCTGTGCAATGGATTCGTGCTGAACTAATCCTTCAAAATCAAAGAAAACTGTCAGCGTGGCTTTGACATTCGACGTGACCTCACGAGCTTTTTTGGGTCGTGGACATCATTTCCCGACCCAGTGTGAAGATTGAAACTTGGTCTCAACATCGTAACCGTAAACTCGTGTCTCACTAACACTTATGATTCTCTTAAGGAGCATCTCGTTCTCATTTGCGCGACCCCAAAGCTCTTCACAGTTTGCGAAGCGAAGGTCTTTCTGGTCTTGACTCGTGAGCCATGGGACTAAATTGGCGGCGACTCAATGTACTCCGAGATGCTGCGTCAGGATTTCATGATATGAGTCAACATTCCTCTGCAATCTCTCGGACAGTCAGTCTTCGATTGGGACGCACAGTCTCGCTGACAGACTTGGAAGGTGGCCCTGACCGAGGGTCATGTTTAACTTTCGTCCGGCCATTTTTAAACCGTGTGAACCCTTCGTAACACCGAGTACGGCTCAAGCACTCATCACCATAGGCTTTCCGCATCATTTGTTGTGTCTCTGTAAAGGTTTTCTTGAGTTTCACGCAAGATTTAACGCTACTCAATACAGCACTGAGCAATAACTAACAGACATACAACAATGAAATTCCCGGCAGTTACATATTAAACATAGGCGTGTGCAGGGATGCCACCCGCATTTCGTTCCATGAGACCATTCGGGCGAAATTAAAAATGTTCCCGAAATTTTTGAACAGTCCTGCTATAAAACGAATCGAACTACCTATGCGTCGCTACTATTTCAGCGAATTTTGCGTAAAAATTTATTTATTAAAATATATTAATTTTCAATCAATCGAATTACTCTTGATAAAAAAGACACGGGTTTATCACTGACAGTTGAATTAAAACGCCACCGGACGCCCTCAAAACTAGAAAAAAATCTAGGGGAACACGGACGCGTGGTAACCTTAGTTGGTGGTACCGAGTTTCTACAGTCCTCGCGGTATTGCTTGTTGCCGCATGAGTTGTAAAGGCGGCAGGTGAGTCTAGGATTTGATTTTGTGCCCGTGTGCATTTAAGAATGTTGGAGTGCTGAACCACGTGAGTTATAGTGTTTCGCAGTGTTTGCTTCATGAGTGTGGTTGCAACCTGCATTAATCGTTACACGTAATACTGTAGTTGTAAAAGTAATTTAAAAAAAAATGAGAAATGCCGGTGAGAGAGCGCTCCGATAAAAGATACTGCCCATATTGGTGGACGAAACTATAACTAGGGTCTGTTATGCTTCGTTAATGGGTAATTTGAAAGATGAGCGAATGAGAAAATTTGCGCAACATAGCGCCTTTCGTTATACCACACTGCAACATGCCGCTTGGCTCCCGGTTGGTTTTCCGTTCTTCCTGCTCTCGAGATTTAGCTCAAAGTCATTGGAAAGTTTTGTCTTGGTGGAAAGAAATTGGCACCAAATAAGGATAAAAGTTATCGTGTCCGTCAATAAGTGTCTGACAGTGAGGGAACGTATTTCTCTCTCTCTCAGGGGACGGAGAGAACGTGAGGAGGAGGAGGGGGTAGGGGGATGGAAATTCGATTAGCTTCATGTGTAGGCAGGAATGGAGTGTGTTCCACGATATCGATGTTGGATAGTTAAATTCTCCCGTTTGTTTGAACACTGACTTAACGTTTCGTACGAAATGTGTAGTTACTGCTGTTGACGTCTACAGAGCATTTTTATAAAAACACTGACTGATAGTTAGGTGTTGTTGATCTTCATATGCGTCCTTGTTCACTGCGAATTGTTCGAATTTCTCTATTTTACTCTGCTGCAAAATGTCTGCAAAAGCCTTTTAACTTACATTAAATGTTGGTGGTTTCTGAGAATTATTGTGGGAGCAATTATTATCAGCACTATTTACATACATCGCCGATAATTCCCTAAGCGTAACCTTACGGAGAGGGAAAAAATCGAAAGAAAAATATTTCTAACTCCGTCCATGTAGGAGTAGCGCATATATACTTATTCACTTACAATTTTTTTGTTCTAGCGGCAACTACCGTGTAGTGTGCTATTTTCATCGCCTGTTTTGCACAAAACGAAATCCGTTTATCTGTAATATCGCTAGGTTGTGAACTGACGGTGCAGTTGAACCTGTCTTGATCCATACAACAAACGCTTTTACGACGCAGATTTCAGAGTTAACCTTTTTAGATCTTTATTTTAGTTCATTATTAAGGCCCTTTTTTCAGCTTCGTTCATTATCACGATATGAACAGTATCACACCTTTTTAAAACCTTTTGTAAAGCTTCTTTTATTTTTCATCCATTAAACCAGTTCCTCTCCTCAAGACTTGTACAGAAACGTATCAGAGAGCACCATTCCAGTAAGCGTCACTTTATTAAAAATGTAACACAAAACTGATTTCCACTCTGCTGTAGGAGAGCACAGTGCAGGTGCGCAAGGTAATGTACGAGGGGCGCTGGGGCGCTCAGTAAATAATGCAGCATCTCTTTTTTTTCTGAAAGCAGATTGGTTTTACTCAGGATTCCAACACACCGTATTATTTCCCACTCTTTTGACTACAAAACCCTATTTTTCAGCGTCTTAAGGGGAAAAGCTAGAGCATCGCCAATATTCGTACGCACTTGTAGAATGCCTACAGAGACATGACACTAAACAAAAGCACCGTGATTTCAACATCTCCGTTCAAAGTGCGACGGCTTTAGGCCACTTTGCTGGGGCGCGCGCGCATGCCCGCATGGTACCATTCTAGCAGTCGGCGTCGGAGCCAACGCCTTGCTACATCAATAACCCCACCATCATCCACGTTCTGCATCCAGAGGAGTGCATCCTTCATTGGGCCAGATAGGTGGAAGTCAGAGCGTGCGAGATCACGGCTGTAGGGTGGGCGAGAAAGAACAGTCCAGTGAAGTTTTGTGAGCTCCCCTCTGGTGCGGCGACTTGTATCTGGCCTTACGTCGTCATGGAGAAGGGGAAATTCGCATTTGTGATCCTTCGATCACCTGCAGTGCGTCCAAACGTTTCAACATTGCAGGATGCACAGCTGTATGCGGCACGCGGGAGACAGGGCAGGTGCCGGCCGGGGTGGCCGAGCGGTTCTAGGTGCTACAGTCTGGAGCCGCGCGACCGCTACGGTCACAGGTTCCAATCCTGCCTCGGGCATGGATGTGTGTGATGTCCTTTGGTTGGATGTGTCTGATGTCCTTAGGTTAGTTAGGTTTAAGTAGTTCTAAGTTCTAGGGGATTGATGACCTCAGAAGTTAAGTCCCATAGTGCTCAGAGCCATTTGAACCATTTTGAACAGAGCAGGTTTGCGCGACCTCGTTGCGAGGATGTCAGACTCACGGTACTCTTGCTCCGCGCCATGTCTCTGTAGACAATCTGCAGACGTCTACGAATATTGGCGATGCTGTGGTTTTCCCGCTAAAGAAAGTCAGTAACAGCTCTCTGCTTCGAACGCACCGCCGTTACAGATGCCACATTGAGGACTACGTATAGCGTCGCCACGAATCGGAACTTCATGAAACCGTCGAGTCCGAAGCGGAAACAATCCACGATGTCGCACAACAAATTTCGCATTTTTACAACGGAAATTGGCCAATAAAAAATATGTTGCGTTACTTATTGAGTACCCCTCTAATATTTACACATGCTTCACCGGGGGGCATGCATACTGGTCGTTCAATCAATCGTGTTCAGTTGAATGTTTCTGTGAGTATAACGAAGGGAAGGTATAAATTCTACTAATCTGCGGACAGAGTAAGTTGGCAGAACAATAACATGTAAAAGTACTACAGTACTGTACTAAATACACCCATATTGAAAAAAAAAGTTATTTGAATTACTGTTTTGCTAACTTACATTCTCCGTGAATAAATAGTATTTTCATCTTCTCTTCATTGGTGGTGTACATTGTGATCGACTCAAACCTTTGACTGAAGACTGTTTACGGAATGTGTGGTGTGTACTTTCCTTGTGTTTCCTACTGTTTTTGCTGTCATCTCCAGCAGGTTGACGTCTTACGTTACTATGGGTACCTCCACAGTCTGCTAGTAGAAGACTCAATGTCAATGTTGTTACATTTTTAATGACGCCATTTTTACGTGAATGTTACTCTATGATATATTTATGAACAGATCTTGAAGAGAGGAAGTGATTTATCGAATAAAAAGTGTTGGTTTCTATTAAAGAAAAACATGGACTGCTGTTCATATAAAAAATACAAGAAAGGTAATCGTGCTGGTGATTGTCCCCCTCGTTGCTAAAGAACATCTGTTTGCTTTTTTTTTATTTTATTTGTATACAACTAGTGATTGGTGGTGGTCAAGATAAATGGGACACCCTATGTTCGAGGGGCCCTGAATGTTCAGTTAGTGTGCAAGATGGAATGAAAGTACACTCTCGCACACTGCTCTACATCTACAGCGATACTCTGCAAGCCATCCTGTGCCATTGCTAATCATCTCCCTTCCTGTTCCAGTCGCAAACAGAGCTAGGGAAAAAAGCCTGTGTGTATGGCTCTGTATGAGCGCTAATTTCTCGTATCTTATCTTCGTGGACCTTACGCGCAGTGTGTATAACAGGCAGCAGAATCGTTCTGCAGTCAGCTTCAAATGCCGGTTCTCTAAATTTTCTTAATAGGGTTTGTTGAAAAGAACGTGGCCTTCCCTCCAGGGATTCCCATTTGAGTTCCCGAAGCACCTCCGTTACATTTACGTGTTGCTCGAACCTATTGGTAAAAAATCTAACAGCCCACCCCCTTTGTGAACTACTTCGAAGTCTTCCTTTAATTAGACGTGGCAGCGACGTGGCACGGATCCCGAACACTTGAGCAGTACTCAAGAGTAGGTCGCAGTAGCATGAACCACATTTTCCTACAATTCTCCCAATAAACCGAAATCGACCATTCGCCTTTCCTACCTCAATCCTCACCAGCTCGTTCCATTTCGAATCGCTTTGCAACGTTAAGCCCAGATATTCAAATAACGTGCATGTGTTAAGCGGGACAGTACTGATGCTGTACCCGAACATCAGGGGTTTGTTTCTCATACTCATCGACATTGGTTTACTTTTTTTCATTTAGAAGTTGCTACCATTCATAACACCAACTAGAAATTTTGTCTAAGTCATCTTGGATCCTCCTACAGTCACTCAAATCGGACACCTTACCGTATACCACAGCATTATCAGCAAACAACCACACATTGCGGCTCACCCTCACCGCCAATCATGTACACTATTGGCCATTAAAATTGCTATACCAAGAAGAAATGCGGATGTTAAACGAGTATTCATTGGACAAATATATTATACTAGAACTGACATGTGATTATATTTTCACGCAATTTGGGTGCATAGATCCGGAGAAATCAGTACCCAGAACAACCACGTCTGGCCGTAATAACGGACTTGATACGCCTGGGCATTGAGTCAAACAGAGCTTGGATGGCGTGTACAGGTACAGCTGCCCATGCAGCTTCAACACGATACCACAGTTCATCAAGACTAGTGACTGGCGCATTGTGACGAGCCAGTTGCTCGGCCACCATTGACCAGACGTTTTGAATTGGTGAGAGATCTGGAGAATATGCTGGTCAGCGCAGCAGTCGAACATTTTCGGTATCCAGAAAGGCCGGTACAGGACCTACAACACGCGGTCGTGCATTATCCTGCTGAAATGTAGGGTTTCGCAGGAATCGAATGAAGGGTAGAGCCACGGGTCGTAACATATCTGAAATGTAACGTCCACTGTTCAGAGTGCCGTCAATGCGAACAAGAGGTGATCGAGACGTGTAACCAATGGCACCCCATACCATCAAGCCTGGTCATACGCCAGTATGGCGATGACGAATACACGCTTCCAATGTGCGTTCACCGCGATGTCGCCAAACACAGATACAACCATCATGATGCTGTAAACAGAACCTGGTTTCATCCGAAAAAATGACTTTTTGGCATTCGCGCACCCAGGTTCGTCGTTGAATACACCATCGCAGGCGCTCCTGTCTGTGATGCAGCGTCAAGGGTAACCGCAGCCATGGTCTCCGAGCTGATAGTCTATGCTGCTGCAGACGTCGTCGAACTGTTGGTGCAGATGGTTGTCGTCTTGCAAACGTCCCCATCTGTTGACTCAGAGATCGAGAAGTGGCTGCACGATCCGTTACAGCCATGCGGATAAGATGCCTGTTTTGTCATCTCGACTGCTAGTGATACGAGGCCGTTGGGATCCAGCTCGGCGTTTCTGAACCCACCAATTCCATATTCTGCTAACAGTCATTTGATGTCGACCAACGCGAGCAGCAATGTCACATTACGATAAACAGAAATCGCGATAGGCTACAAGCCGACCTTTATCAAAGTCGGAAACACGATGGTACGCATTTCTCCTCCTTACACGAGGCATCACAACAACGTTTCACCAGGCAACGCCGGTCAACTGCTGTTTGTGTACGCGAAATCGGTTGGAAACTTTCCTCATGTCAGCACGTTGTAGGTGTCGCCACCGGCGCCAGCGATGTGTGAATGCACTGAAAAGCTAATCATTTGCATATCACAGCATCTTCTTCCTGTCGGTTAAATGTCGCGTCTGTAGCACGTCATTTTCGTGGTGTAGCAATTTTAATGGCCAGTAGTGTATATAGAGAACAACAGTGGTTCTGTCACACTTCCCTGGGGCACTCCTAAGGATACCCTTGTCTCTGATGAACGCTCGCTCTCGAGGACAACATACTGGGTCCTGTAACTTAAGAAGTCTTCAAACCACTCACATATCTGTGAACCTTTTCGATACGTTCGTACCCTCGTTAACAGGCTGTAATGGAGCACCGTGTCACACGCTTTGCGAAAATCTAGAGATATGGAATCTGCCTGTTGCCCTTCATCCATAGTTCTCAGTATATCTTGTGAGAGAAGAGCAAGCCGAGTTTTGCCACTGTTACACACACACATCGTTATGGAGTTTAGATTTAATCGAGATAGTCTTAACGTGGGTTTAAATTTTCTCGCACGTAACTGTCGACGCGTTTGCAGAAGAGAAGAGGGGCTGGAACACTTGTCACTCCTCGTCGAGAGAAGGGAAAGGACGGGAGGCGACGTCGATTATGTGGCAAGAAAGCCGGAGCCCGAGAAGGCGGCGCTGGCGGTGGCGGAGGGTCGGTCGTCATTTCCATCAGCAGAGGTCCCGCGCCCGGGCCGCTTGTTTGTCGTCGGAAAAAGCGGCGAGAGGAAGGCGTGGCTGGCGTCGCTGTAATTAGGAGATTGCCGGCGCAGCACTCCGGCGGATTAGCGGCCCGGCGCGCCGCCTCGAAGGCGGGCAGCGGCAGAGGGCGCCCTGTCACACCCGCGCGGGCCAGGCCTAAATTTTAATCTCCGCCCGCCTTTTGGGAACTCGCCCGGGCGATAAAAGAACAGTTTATCTTTCCCTTCCCATCGGCCGCCCGCATCTGCGAAAGAGTGGCCGTTCCCGACTCCCCTGCCGATCCTTACAGAATGCTGCCCGTACTTCTGAAGTTGGAGAACGTCGTGGCGTGCCTGCGCCTTTCCTACAGCCGAGGCGTGTTTTTATGTCGGGTGCTCGAAGATGACGTTCCTCACCCCTCCGATAATTCCCACCTGTTTGACGCTCCCAAGTGTATTCGATATCTTTCTATTGCGATGTCAAAGCATGCTGATTTTTAGCATCACTTCTGTACCTCTATGATCTCATCTCCACCTCTTTTTGCCGTCTTTCTCGGTACCGGAATTTCAATGAGGGTGAAATATGTTCCTGATAATATTTCGACGCAGATACGCCGTTAATAAGATTCCTGTAGTCATTTAAAATGCTACTGGTATCGCAACATCTGGTTTTCTACTGTAAATCGCCTTTTCTGGGCAGTTTCAAATTTAACACTTAACATGCTAAGCCCTTAACTGCATGCCACTCCCTGTGTGCTGGCTGATTTTTTCTATTTTCAACAGACTTTAAATAGCTGTAAAGGACGTTTAGGTATGGTTTAAAACTTTAAGGTTTCAACTTTGCCGGCCGTTGGTGGCCGAGCGGTTCTGGCGCTACAGTCTGGAAACGCGCGACCGCTACGGTCGCAGGTTCGAATCCTGCCTCGGGCATGGATGTTTGTGTTGTCCTTAGTTTAGTTAGGTTTAAGTAGTTCTAAGTTCTAGGGGACTTACGACCTCAGCAGTTGAGTCCCATAGTGCTCAGAACCATTTGAACCATTTTTTTTGGTTTCAACTTTACATGGGTTAACTGTTTCCAAGAAGTGATGTGGATTTCTCCTCGATTTTGCGAAAATAAATTTTTGTCAAAATTTTATTTTTACTACTTTATTCAATTTAAAGAAGAAATAAATTTTGGAAAGTGATCATTTGACACTGAAAAGACATTTGTTATAACATTTGCACATAAAGCATAGCTACATACACATAAGCTATATTGCATAGTGAACCACAGTGTGATAATGCTTGAAGCACGGGGTGACACACAAACCTACTCACTGCACTTATAAGAAGTATCTTTCCTCCCAGCTTTCCCAGTAATGTTCTTTTGTTTTCCACCACACACTACACAACGTCTTTGTGCTTTCTTCTTCCCTTCTGCCATTCAACACGGTTCGGAAAATGTTTCAGCCACAATCGAGCAATCGTTGCAGACCCATGAGAATCCTCAATTCTCTCTCCTCTCTGTAACACTAACGCAGTGCAGAACTCCCGTATAAACTTAGGAGTGCTCAGTTTCTTCTCATTGATGCAATTGTACAAAATACAACCATTGGAAACTGTCATAATTATACAGTGGAAGGCAAGCTTTCTCCACCACTTCACTGTTTTGTGACCAAGTGCTCCATATGAAAGACGCTGATCAAAAAGGTCTACACCAGCTTTATGTTTGTTGTAATCCAGCACTGCCACTGATTTCAACTTCTCATTGCCTTCTCTTGTAGCAACAGGCAACATTGAGGATGTGTGCCTGGTACTTATCATCCACACATCCCTCTTGTCTTTCCATCGCAATGGTAGCACATCGTTCTTGCGGCGAAATATTTGTTCACCCTTCTTGAGTTTACCTTCTTTGAGAGCCTTGGGCAATCCTTTTCTGTTTGGCATTACAGTCCCTACAAGACCAGTGTTGGCTCTAGCCAGTTCTTCGGCTAGCTGAACGCTGGTGTAAAATCTGTCAACATATAAAGTGTGGCCCTTACCTTGGAGTGAGCCGAGCAATCGCTTTACCACCGCAGAAGCACTGTTGTCCAGTTTAACGTCCCTTCAAAGTCGTATATGTACCCAGTTTTGGATTCTGCAAGAATGTATAGCTTGATGCTATATTTGTTTGGCTTATTAGCCATATAAACTTTGAAACCTACACGCCCTCTGGAAGGACACAGTGGTTAGCGCTTCACCTGGCTGATAACTTTCTTTGAAATTCCTTACCAAATCATCCAGAAGAGGCCTGACCTTATGAAGGGCATTATTTAGCACACCATGAGACCCTGTAAATAACAAATTGTTTAGTGTTTGATCCACTATAGTCCAGTCATCCTGTGAAATGTCACTCAATCTTGGCCTCTTTCGATGATGAGTGGGCGGAACACAGGCGGTGGCTCACCTTCATCTGACGACAAATCTGTGTCTGAAATAATACAGAACGTAACAGAACAAATCGCAGCATGAACTGTCTTGTTCTGCATCGATTTAGTAAGATGTTAGACTTACCTGGACTATCGTTATTTTCCGGCATTTCGTAATCACGGTCACTATCGAAATCCGAAAAATCATCAGTAGGTTCAGCAAGTACTTCTTCAATCATTTTACGAAGTTTTGCATCCTCATCAATCGCCATTGTGGGTAAAAAGAAGATAAACAAGCTAAAACCAAAATACTAGCGCCAAAATCAACGGTAAACAAACGACAGGACACCACAGAACACGTAACATACGCGTGAAAAACACACGTGAATTCGTTCGGAAATATATACGGATATATCGCATTACCTCACTAGGTGCTGCGATCCAGCGCTAATATGATGAACTACAAGCATTACAGGACCTACAGGTTGTAGCGGGAACGCTAGAAATGCGTTTGAAACACTAAAACAATGTGGAATGCGGCGGGACGTAATATTACGGCGGCCGCATTTTCTTCGTTTCGGCCCGCGACGTAATATTACGGCAGCCGCACGGTAAATGTTAAAGTTAAGAAGCGGACTCTTTCTTTATCCCTTTATTCCAAGAACAGTCGGCATAAAGACGTAAAACTTTGCAGAGCCGACGTTTTCGTAAGTTGGAAACTATATTAATTTGCTAGACGGTGCATGTCGCTCACACAGTATACATATATTTTCCAAAATTCAGCTAATATAGTGCGCGCAAAATGCCGTGGCCGCTTGATGCGCAGTTGGCTGGGGAACCGTGGGGTGAGCGGCAGTGATTTTGGAGGGGGGGGGTGGGGGGGGGGGGTGCATAGAGAGAGCGCTGTAGGGGAAACGCCGAGTGCGGCAGGGGAGATGCTGTTCTAAACTGAAGCCTACACTCACATTTTTGTAAATATTAAGTGGGACCCTTCCACTCCCACACTTGCATGGTGACCACTCAAAAAGATCTTCTGTCACCTTTGTTTTCGTTAGTATCTCAAAAGAATTCTGCTGAAAGTTTTCGCATGGCTTGTTTAGAATTTGAAACTTTCAGAGAAGCGTCATGAGTGGGGAATTTTTGAGTGAAACATGCACATTTCTCTGGTTGCTATGTCAAAATTTGATTCTTTGCCAAAACACAGGAGAGTTTATACAGTCTCGCCTCACTAACATGTTGTGCTCACACAGTTGTGAGAGAATTCTGCAACAGTGGTTTATTAACTTAATTAAGTGAAGGACTGAGGAAAAGTAATCAGTAGCTTATGAAAAATCGCGTCTTCGGTACAAAAAAACTGTAATGGTTTCACTTACGTTGTTTCCAAACCCACAGCCTTTATCGTTTCACCAGCTGTCAATGGCTCTTAAAAATTACACTCTTTCACCGAAAAAGTATCTAGTTATTGTAACAACACGGTAGATAATGAAGTTTTACATAATAACGATATCGTAAAATACTGTCCTCTTTGCGCGGCGTCTTTTGCCAAAGTCTCATTTTGATATCTCAAACCGTTTACGAAATACGAGGGATGTCGTGGATATTTCACTCTGGTTTTATCGCTGTCGCGGCGCGGTCGCAAATGAGTGTGCTACATCAGATCAGTTTTCTCGAGATTGGTGACACACAGATACCACTACCCATGTCTAAAGGAAAATTCAGTATGTCAGCTAAATTTCATGTGCACCAAGCGCAAAATCATAGCGACCTCTATTTTTCATTGCACACTTTTCCGAATTCCGCGCAATGTCTTATTTTCACGTAAATATCACAATAACTATGGTCAATAACGAAATGATGGGCACATCGTCATGAATCTGACGTATAAAACTATAAGTAAACCAAAAGTGAATTTTTTTTTTTTTACCAAATAGTTTCTGTAAAATCGTTTCAGAAAGACTGTAAGGTGCGCGCTTCGGTTCTGTCATCGCTGATTAGCCGAAAGGTGAAAAACTCCTGTCGACTACCCTTTCCGAACCACGAATGAACTTGCTCAGCGCTTTGGACAATAATTGGTCAACGCGCATTGGCCCCCGTACCCTATGCGAGCTATTTCACTGAGTTTGCACACCAGTTACGAGGCAGCGCTTTGTATGCGTACAAAAGCTCCACAATCGGTCTTCTCAATGATGCTACAGATCGTGCCCTCTGCATTCCTCTTACAAGCAAGACTGGCTGCGTTTTACCACTTCAGATAGCTGCCTAAAGTCAGCGATAATCTCTTCTGATCCAAAGCGACACACATCATTAGTAATAATATGACCCACCACTTGTGCTGCTCTTGGCATGTGGAAGGACCATTTCCACGTCTGTGATGACTCCCATAGGTATGCAGACAAAGTACACACTGGATTTCTTCCTCTCCGGCAGGCATATCCCTGAGGACCACCATCACTCGCCTGACAGTGCAGCTCCCAACTACCAGTAATCACACTCTCTGTGAACGCGGGGACCTTGCAGGCCGAAAGGCTTCCACTGAAACGGCAAACGACAGCAGCTGGCTCAGTGTCGGTATCAGCTAGAGATAGCGCCCGAAACCTTTTGTCGGGAAAACCAGGCAGGCATCTTGGTTGGTTTCCTGGAAAATCCTTTACTGCCTTGCCATCCTTTGAAACGCTCTCCCACTGAGTGGTCGACCACAGTGCGCGTAGCAGCCGGGCCGACCGTGGGAAACGTGGGACGTGCTGGACGTCTCTTGGATACCCACGTCTGACCCCTCATAGTGATCCCCAGGCTGCACCACCGAAACCAGCACCGCTTCGAGCTGCGGGCGGGGGTCACCAAGTCAGCTCGCACGAGAACACTGCATTTACCGTCCCTGTCCTTACAGAAGATGGTGGAAATTCAGCATGGTGGCCCACCCCACAAGGACTCCAGCGCAGAACCAAAATGGAAACCTCACGATGGTCCTGGGGCAGTACCGGCTTTCACTTTCCCTCGAAGCAAATGTGTGAGCAAAACAGTCTGTGATCTGAAGTTGGAAAAGTCTTCTGGCCCAATAGTGGTAATGCACGCGCAGTCTAATCTAGAAATTACGCTTTGGGGTGTGTTGACATACTGAACAAGGAATGCAATCCCGCAGTGTGCTGTTGGCGATTGTAAACCGAACGTAACTAAAAATCCAGATTTACTTACGGCTCTGTTATCCAGGTGGCCCTGCGAACAATTTCATAGTGAAAAGAGTGTTGAGAAAGAGATTTGGGTAGTGAAATACAGAAGCTGCGTGACTCATGTGGGCGGCACAAAACGTATGTCGAGATTTATTTGAATCGTCCGTAACTTTTTAGACAGTAAATAGTATGCGGTGAAATAGTGTGGAGCAATACAAGGGTGGCCAGAAAAGCTTCCCGCCCTCGCCTATACTTCGCAGCACTATAAAAATAGGTACCTGATTCCCCCTCTTCGCGACTCCAGATAAAACTGCTAGTCACTCCGTCCAGTAGCTGCCGGTTAGCACCTGTCTGAAAAAGGCACGGTCCGTGAGTTCTTGCAAATGGAGAAAATCGAGTATCGTGCAGTGATGAGGTGTTTTGTTAAAGAATCTCTGACATCAACAGAAATTATTTTAAGGTTCGGTACGGTGACTATTCTCCTTGAATTTCCACCATAAAGAAGTGGGCGGCCGAATTCAAATGAGGCTATGAACTTAACCAAGAAAATCCGGGTGAAGGACGCACGAAAAATGCAACGAGACCAGAAATCCTCGAGACGGTATAATTTTGGAAGATCGGCGTACTGAAGGTGCATGAATTGCCAAGATTTCAAACGGACGTCTGAAGAGCTGCACTAGAGAAAAATTTGTGCAAGACGGCTGCCTGCTCGCTGAAGATTAGAAGCGTATTCACACTTTTTCGGAAGAAAAAAAAAACTGATTTTATGCCTAGGTGTGTGAGAATGGATGAATCATAGATTCACCGCTGCAGACAAGTCTTAAAAATGGGCAAAATTGAGAGATCTGCGCTGTGAACTTTTGGAACATCCGCCACGTTCCCCATTCTCTCTCTGTCACCTCTCCCCAAGAGTCAGATTCTTCCTTACTGGCCAGCTTTTCCAAGCAGCTGCAGCACTTGAGGAAGAAATCTACGTAGAGGAAATAATACCACTAGAACAACGCGAGTTGAAGTGTATTGACTTTGGAGGTTACGTTGGAAAACAAAATTTTTTTGAAGACAATAATTTCTTTTTTACAATTTCAGGCAGAGAACTTCTCAGACCGCCTTTGTGAGTCAGCACACCAACAAAGCATTTTCCGACTTTTCGCTCGCATCGTGCGTGTGCGTGGGTTGCTGTTCCTGGCGCGCGCGTCCACACACACACACACACACACACACACACACACACACACACACACACAAAAAATCACACACCTCGTGAGTGTCGCTAAAGAGAGCACACAGCGTAGCAGATGGCGGTAACGCGGCAAGCCGCAAGAGCGCACTTGCGCGCTAACCAATTCTACATTACAGCAATTAAGCCGGCGCTGCCCGGCGTGGCGTGGCGCGGCGCGGCGCAGCGGCGGACTGTATTAGCGAGAGCTAGTCCACTGCGGTCGCTCCGGCGAGCCTCCGTTAGAGGCTGCAGCGCACGTGCCGCTACCTGTTTGTGGTGGTCCTGCCTCGCCCATTCCGTATGCTGGCAAATAGACGAGGCCGCAGGCGCGGAAGCAAAGGAGCAGGGGCGCAGTCCATAGGGCTCGTGGCACCGTAAAACACTGTAACTAAAGTGTTTACGTTTTTACATATCTACTCTAGTGTCCAAGTGGAAACCAGCAAACGGAAATTTTGCCAGTTTGAGTTTATTGTGCCACAAAACAGTATAATCTGGTGTACATGTATCAAATGAGCTTTTTTCTTGTGAAAATGAAACACTAATTTTGAATTGAAAAGTAAAAACATTTTTTATTCAAAGTACTGACAATTGCTTTCTATACATTTTGACCACCTTTCTGGCAATTTGTGGACACCACGCCTATAGAAATGTTCGTCTTTTGAAGCAAACCAATCAGACAGCGAATTTTCGACTTCTTCGTAGGAATCGAAATGTTCCTCAGCCAATGCGTGTCCCCTTGATGAAAACAAATGGTAGTCGAAAGGGACCAAGTCTGGTGAATACGGCGGGTGGGGTAGCAGCTCCCAGACAAGTGTTTTGATTGTATCCTGAACCAGTTTTGCTTTGTGTGTAGGTGCATTGTCGTGTAAAAAAAATTACTTTGCCATGTCTTCTGGCCCATTCTGGTCTTTTTTCGATCAACGCATAGTTCAAATTGATCATTTGTTGTCTGTAGCGATTAGTATTCACAGTTTCACCGGATTTTAGAAGCTCACTATACACCACACCTTTCTGATCCCACCAAACACAGAGCATTGTCTTCTTGCCGAATCGATCTGGTTTTGCAATCGATGTTTATGGTTGTCCCGGATTAACCCATGATTTTTCCCGTTTAGGATTCTTAAAATAAATCAATTTTTCATCGCCAGTAACAATTTGATGCAAAATTGATTTTATTTCGCGTCTTTGAAACAAAATTTGACAAGTGGTTTTTCGGTTTTCCATCTGTCTTTCATTCAATTCATGTGGCACCCATTTTCCACACTTTTGGATCTTTCCCATAGCTTTCAAACGCTCAGAAATTGTTTGCTGTGCAACATTTAGCATTGCTGCCATTTGCTTCTGACTCAAAGTATCATCTTCATCCAATATTGCTTGCAATTCGGCGTCTTCGAACTTTTTTGGTGGTCTTCCACGTTCTTCATTTCTTACATCAAAATCATTATTTCTGAACCATTGAAACCATCTTTTGCACGTTGCTTCTGATAGAGCATGATCACCATATACCTCGACAAGCATTCGATGCGACTCTGCAGCACTTTTTTTGAAATGAAAACAAAAAATTAATGCTTTCCGCAAATCATCACTTTCTGGTACAAGATTCGACATTGTTAACACGATGAAAACATATGATGTTGTTTGTTCCATGACTTGATGTATACTAAATATCTTTGACAGATGTCATACCAACCAAACAAAAAAAAATTAAGGCTGCTTCGCAACAAATGTTCCGTATCGAGACATTTGTATCTTAACGCTCATTTCATACCGGTACGCCCGCCGGTGTGGCCGAGTGGTTCTGGGCGCTACAGTCCGGTACCGCGCGACCACTACGGTCGCAGGTTCGTATCCTGCCTCGGGCATGGATGTGTGTGATGTCCTTAGGTTAGTTAGGTTTTTAGTAGTTATAAGTTCTAGGGGACTGAATACCTCAAAAGTTAAGTCCCATAGTGCTCAGAGCCATTTGAACCATACCGGTACACCGGGTAAAGTAGAACCAATGTAAAGAACACAAAAGGCAATCATCTGTTAACATGCATAACGGTAGGCAAAAGTGTTCTTCGTTTTTTCTCCAACTTAACGGATTTGCACACTCATTCTCACAACTGGTTAATACGTTCAGTATGGCGTGTGACCACCTCTGCACCGATACAGGCTTGACAACGGCGGTGCCTGCTTTGAATGATGTCATCAACCACATGTCGAGGCAATAACGCCCATTCTTCCTGCAGAGCTGCTCGCAGTTTTGAGTAGTTGGTGGATGCTGACGTGATACAACCCGTCTCTGTAGTGATCCCAGACATGCTACATGGGATCCTAATCAGAAGAGCGAGCAGGCCACGTCATGCGTGCAATATCTTCTTTTTCCAAGAAAACATCAACAGCGCGTGCTGTGTGAGGTCGAGCATTATCGCCCTTCAATACGAAGTCCGAACCCACAGCACCACGCAACACATGAGGTCTCAAGATATCTTTACGATACGTGAGGGCAATTAAACCTCGCCGATACACCGGTACTATTTCATGAAGAGCTGTTCGAATGGTCAACACAATCTCTGCCCACACCATTAGGGATCCTCCTCTATATCGTCTCTTTCCGCAATGCGAATCCGTCGAGACTCATCTCTGAGAAGAACGTTGGCCCACTGTTCCAGTGACCAGGTGGCATGTTGAAGACTCCACTCTAGACGAGACGGTGCCTTTGTGAAGACGATAATAAAGGCAACTCTGCCGAAGCCTTCTGTACACCGTCTGCCTCGATGCAACACGTCCATTGGATGCTTTGAGGTCAGATGCCAGTTGCCGTGAAGTACTAAGGCGGTTCCGTTGTGTCCTCTTATCTTCCTCTTTCTGATGCCACACGTGGTCGGCCCTGCCCTGGTCTTTGGGAAACAGTTTCGATCTCTGTCAACCGTTGCCACATCCGAGAAAAAAAACAAAAACACAACGATTCACTTCAAGCCATCGGGCCACATCAGTTTGCGACTGTCCTGCTTCCATTCTTCCTATGGCTGTCCACGGCAGAGTGTCTGGTAGGCGTCTTCTTGTGCCGTACTGCACCGTCTGTGACTGTGCACACAGCGACTGTGGATGTGGGACTACCCGACAAACATTACCCTGTTTTTCGGGTGCCCTGACGTCATCGCTGACGTGGTTGTCCGTTGAGCAAAATGCCATCTTCCCTGCGGAACACAATCGTACGGACATCTGTTGGCAGTTTGTGTGATTATATCGGTGCTTAGATACAGGACGGGGACACCATTGTACTTTACTCGATGAGGCCCTGAGGACCGCGCGCAAATACAGGTTTCGTCTTCCAATTGATTCTATTTTATGCCTACTGCCGCCAATCGCCCTTTATGCCGATCTGCAGTTCCGCAGAGAGTAAAATCTATGGAGTCCAAAGGCCATCGGTGTTTATCCATCCAAGCGAGTTGTCCTGCCCATACCAACCGCTTGCTTGTCACCAGGCGTACATGTTTTGGTCTGTTTTAGATTTCATCCAGTTCACAATTATGCCGGATCCTCCATTCTCCAGTGATCTCATCGTTTATTGGTCCATAGACCTTCCTTAAGAATTTTCACCCGAAAACCAGGACTTTTATATAAGTCTTCTTTCTGGACACTGCAAGTTTCGCAACCACACAATCCGACGGGTTATATCATTGTCTTGTGCAGCGGGAGTTTGAAATTCCTCGAGAGACTTCGGATTTAAAAAGCTGACTCGGACTGAAGTATGATCGATTTGCGACTTGGATCCTCGCTTTGATTTCTGCCTCACACGATGCGTCCTCAGTGAAGATTGCCCCCAAATATTTAAAACTAGGCGATAAACCCGGTATTGCCCGGCTATTAATTTTGCCGATTTTCTACTGGAAACGGAACGTTACATGTACTGCTGCAGTGGACTCTGTGTGAGGTGATCCCGGACAGTTTCTGTACCCAGGGCGCTGCTGCTTCGCGTGTCTACAACACAGTTTTGTAAACGTGTCTCTGGCCACGCTTCTTCATTCCTCTGCAGACGGCTATTGTTTTCGCCTGCAGCCATTTGCACCGTGCGGTTGAAAGCTGTCAGAAGCGGTGCCAGGCGTCAGCGATTTCTTCAAGTTGCCTCGACTACAGCCGTGTCTTAGCAGTAAAGAATAAATGTATTGTAACTTCACGCACCGTGTGGCAGTTTTTCACGCGTGTCAGTGTTTATGACGTCAAATCTCCTGAACCGTGTATGTGCATCATAATATAATTTTGAAGGTACATTTAGCGGCATATGTTGTGGATACTGTCTGCGAAATTTATTGCGAAAAGAGTTAGTAGCATCGAAGTAATAAATTATAAACATCATCCACGATGCGGCAGTTCCTCGTGCATCTCATTGTTTATGGCGTCGTACCTCCTGAACTATGATTGGTAAATCGTTCTCATCTCCACGGCGATTATTCCCTGACAATAATCATATGTGTACCAAGTTGATTGAAAGCGGTCCATTGTCTTAGGAGGGAATGTGGAACATACAGACATATGTATGGATTACCATCCCTTTCGTATAATTGGGTTCCGACTACCAGAAGCTGGAATGGGTCTCCGAAAAGGCATAAGTCCTACTCATCACCAGGTACTCGGTGTATTTCTTGGTCTCAGCCCTGCGTTTATGCAAAAGCTCTCTGTGACTTCGTTCCCGAGCTTCACTTTGCCTTTGGAATCCCGGAGACGAACTAACTAGTCTCTCGAGTTGCTTGGGTATTCCATTGTCGGTTACCCAATTCGCCTGGCTCTTCCGGTGCATGCAGTCATATGGCTTCTTAAAATCTACGAAGGGCACATACACTACTTTGCCATATTCCCACATTTTCTGGGTGAGTTCTCGCAGCACATTATCGACAGTCGAACGGTCCTTTTTGGAAACCCCATGACAATAACCGATCACTTTTTTTGCAAACGGCTGGGTTCTAGCCAGTGTACAGTTGGACAAGATCTTACGGGAGACATTCAAGAGGGCGATTCCTCTGTAGTTGGTGCAGTCCATTTCGTGAACTTTCATACGTATAGAGCAGATGACTACTGTCTTCCAGTCTTCTGGGATCTCCTCCAAAATCCAGATCCTTTTGATTAGCTGGTGAATTCTCTTGTGGAGAGACTGCCCTCTTGCTTAAATGGCTTCTGCCTGAATTCCATCTTCTCCTGCACTTTTGTTCTTCTTCAGCTTCATTGCCTGATCCCTCATTGCCTCCACCCCAGGCGGTGGATAATCTTAATCAGCAAAATCAGGTGGTTTCAATCCGAACAGATCTTTACGCTCATCACAGTGGAAGAGCTCCCTGAAGTATTGTTTTCATCTCTCAGCAGTGTTCAACTCGTTGGCAAATGTGGTCTCACCAGTGTCCTTGACGAATCTTTGCTGGGTCTGCTATAGAGCTGGCGTTTATCGCTGAAGCAACCTGTTTTCGGTTTATGTCTATTTTTTTTTCTTGAGAAAACCGATTTCTGAAATAACCGGTTTTCACTTTATTTATTCGTGTTATTTCCTGGAGTAAACCTAGAACTCGAACAAAGATTACAAAATTGTAGACTCTCGGTTTTAAGACATGTAGAATCAAAACATTTCATAAAATGAGCAAATAAAAAGAAAACTTAGTCCGCCTAACGTTCGCTACTTTCCTCGAAAAGCGATTGTATACTACAAAGAAATCACCAGGATTCTGCTTTGAGTGCAGTTTTTTGAAAGCCTGGTCAAAAATCATGTTGAAATAGGAGATCATGCCGCTGTTTGTACATTACGAATAGTCACTGCTAAAGGGTGAAAACTGAGGTTTAAGAACTGTTTATCGTGTTAATATGTCCGTCTTCAAGGGCTACAAGCAGATAAGCGTATATTATGTAGGCAGAGGTAACAGGTCAGCTACTTTTTATATTTATTGTATAGTACGAATGAATTGTTGTTAACTTATTAATTTATTACTGTTACCACAATTCCTACCTCATTTTTGTTTCATATAAATGGCAGAAAAATCTTTCATCTTTTAAGCAAATTAGGCATTGTACTATATTGATACGTCACTTCGTAATAATATTTTCGAACTAGGATTGGTGCCATTCTACAATACAAGAAAAAAATTCATTGGTAAGAACAAGTTGAAACGAACACACTCCCATTTTTCCAGATTTTTTTATGTCGATTTTAAGATTTTTGCAACCGTTCAGTCGTTTTTTAAATGTTTAGTGCTAATTTGTATTGGTCCGCAGCTCGTGGTCTTTAGCGGTAGCGTTCTCGCTTCCCGCGCACGGGGTCCCGGATTCGATTCCCGGCAGGGTCAGGGATTTTCGAAATGACTAGGTGTTGTTGTGTCGTCTTCATCATCATTGTTCATCTCCATTACGGACGGAGGATGGCAATGGCAAACCGCCTCCGCCAGGACCTTGCCTAGTCGGCGGTTCGGGTCTACCGCATCGTCCCCTACGCTCCTCAGAGTATGGGACATCATCATCACTAATTTGTATTGACATTCCAGAAGAAAGATATAAAGCTGCAGAAACAGCACTCTTGCACGAAACGTGACGGACTGGTGTTGTGCACCGCATTTTAGTAGAAACAAGAAGCTTCGTCCAACGTAGCTACAAATTTCTCTGTAGTTTTACCTATTAATAACATCTCTACACGTCCACTTGAAGTAAACTGCGTAATTTTGCAACTTCCTTTTCCGTATAATTTCATGAACCTGCCTCACTAGATCGATGAAGCCTGGAAATCCGTACTACTCATCCTACATGCAATTCAGAAGGCCCAGTAGCGTAGATCTCTCTCGGTAACACCTCATTGATTCTCCCGAGCATTTCTAAATCCTGAAGTAGATTTTCTTTCACACTTTTTTGAGTTTCGTTTTGGCACATGTTTCATACTTCGTGTAAATCGTTCTTTCATTTATGCATTTCATGTTCAGATTGCGAAACGAAATTTGCACACTGCGTTTTCTCTGTCTTGTTAAACTAAAAGATTTACAGTGTTTTTTCGTCATTGAAAGCTATTACTGATTTTTTTCTTTGAGCTAGGAAGGCACTGTACTTTTTGTTCTTTACTTTAATTAGCACAATAATTATCACTCGAACCACAATTCACTGCATCGTCACAGTTATTTTCTTATTTTCTGTTTCTTCTAATGTTTCCACAATTTCTAACGAAATTTCGACGTCATTGGAAAGTATCTCCAAGAAATTAATTGCTAAAAACACATATGAATGCCTTCAGAAGTAGGTATTGTATACCGCATTCTTCATATTTCATCTTTACGAGGTTGAAAATATTAATTGGACTCCATATTATTGTGACACTCTGGAACCTGCACAAAGCCATACGCCATTAGCAAGCATATACGAAGAAAACACAAAGAGAATTAATTCAGTTTTATCCCTCCATTGTTAAAGCGTAGAGATATCTCAAAGGCAACTGTTAATTATTAGGAATCTTAAATGAGTTGCAAATTCCAGCGAATAGTAACTGTCAGAGAATCATCGACGGAAACTGAAATTCGCTTTGTGTGTTGTGCCACGTTATCTATTTAGCAATGCGCCGTCAACGAAGTCGAAGCACTCGCCGTGGTGCGCGTGCACTGCCTGCTACAGCTGTGGTAGGGGTGTACGTTTCTCCAGCCGCGTGGCGAGTTCAAATCAGCCCAGATTTCGGGATATCTGGTGGGACTCCTTGGTAGATATGAAAATTCAGGAAAGTGGTTGTACGAGCGTGCGCTGAAAAGTAATGCCTGCTAATTTTTCTGTGAATACTCAAAGTTTCTTAATACAGGGTGATTCAAAAAGAATACCACAACTTTAGGAATTTAAAACTCTGCAACGACAAAAGGCAGAGCTAAACACTATCTGTCGGCGAATTAAGGGAGCTATAAAGTTTCATTTAGTTGTACATTTGTTCGCTTGAGGCGCTGTTGACTAGGCGTCAGCGTCAGTTGATGCTAAGATGGCGACCGCTCAACAGAAAGCTTTTTGTGTTATTGAGTACGGCAGAAGTGAATCGACGACAGTTGTTCAGCGTGCATTTCGAACGAAGTATGGTGTTAAACCTCCTGATAGGTGGTGTATTAAACGTTGGTATAAACAGTTTACAGAGAATGGGTGTTTGTGCAAAGGGAAAAGTTCTGGACGGCCGGGAACGAGTGATGAAAATGTAGCACGCATCCAGCAAACATTTGTTCGCAGCCCAGGAAAATCGACTCGCAGAGCTAGCAGAGAGCTGCAAATTCCACAATCAACTGTATGGAGAGTCCTACGAAAAAAGTTAGGTATGAAACCTTATCGTCTGAAATTGGTTCAAGCACTGTCTGCAGCTGATAAGATTAAAAGAATCGATTTCTGTGATTTTATCCTTGCTCAAATGGAAACAGATGAATCTTTCGTTTCAAAGATTGTGTTTAGTGATGAAGCAATGATTTGAAACGAGAAATAACAGCAGCTATCCAAACTGTTATGCCTGATATGCTACAGAGAGTGTGGAACGAGTGGGAGTATCGGGTTGATATTGCTCGAGTGTCTGGAGGGGGCCATATTGAACATCCGTGAACTTGTTTTTGAGTGAAAAAAAACCTTTTTAAATACTCTTTGTAATGATGTATAACAGAAGGTTATATTATGTTTCTTTCATTAAATACACATTTTTAAAGTTGTGGTATTCTTTTTGAATCGCCCTGTATTCTGCATATTTATTCTTCATGTCTACATATTTGCAGTCCTCGAGATCTGCAAGAATCCGACGCCTTGGGTTCACTGTCACTGGTCATTCTCCGTAAAGTAGTCACTTGGCCCCATCCGATTTTCATCTGTTTCCAAAACTTAAAGAACCCCTTCGAAGACTTCACATTGATGAATCAGTCAAGCAGACGTGGGGCTGTGGCTCGGTCAACAAAGTGAAACGTTCTGCAGTGACGGTATCAACAAACTGGCCCCTCGTTTGAAGAACTGTGTTCGGCGCCAGGGTGACTATGTGAGAAATAAACATGTAGACATTGAAGAATGTAAATGTTAACAATACAGGGCGAGTCAAAAGTCCTTGAACACCTTCATAAGTTGGAAGATTAAAGGGAAAATTGAAATGTCATGCTGGGAACATAGGTTTGACGTGGGGCCGCAACTTTTGGAGTGAATGTCATTCATTGACGCCATCTTGAAATCTGCCATTTTGGAGTCAAGTAATTTTTTTTTAATGGGAAGGGGGGGTGTATGACGCATCAAATAACACTCGCTTGAGCTCTGGAATTGAGTGGTGTAATTTGTTTTTGTCTATCTTGTACAGTTTAGAAGTTATTAGCGTTCAAAGTTACCTTTATACCAACTCATGTCTCCCTTTAATCTTCCAACTTATGAAGGTGTCCTAGGACTTTTGACTCTCCCTGTATTTGTCTTATTTAAAGAGTTTTCACATAAATTCGGTGGCATTACTTTTCACCACACCATCGTAAAGATTTATAAATGTAGCAAAAGTGCAGCGTCTTTCAGCGTGAAGCCAAAGGTTTAAGTGAAAGCAGTAAAGAGGTGGGAAGTCCTGCTGTGAGGTCCTGAAGGAAGAGGTACGGGTCAGCTGTTGCAGGAGGGAGCTCGTATCAGGTCACAAACTTCAAGCAAATTGCACGTCTTGAGCGAGCGCTAGAGAATGAAAGTTTTTTGGACTGGTACAGCTTTGTAATATGAGAGCCACTTTTGAACTTGAATAAAATCGCAAGCATACGATTTAGTCACGACCGACTTGGCTGCGTTAAAGCAGCATCTTCGGGTTGGTTAGATTAGATCACGGACACGCCACCAACGTCTTATTGTCAGTCGCAGAATACAGAATAAGGGAAGGCGTCAACAAATAATAACCGTAGCGATCGCGCTGTTCCAGACTGTAGCGCCTAGAACCGCTCGGCCACACAGGCCGGCCATTGGAGCAGAGGATGAGGCACCTGTAGTTGGTTGGCGAGAGGGTGATTGATTGATTGGTTGGTTTTGGGGAAGGAGACCAGACAGCGTGGTCATCGGTCTCATCGGATTAGGGAAGGATGGGGAAGGAAGTCGGCCGTGCCCTTTCAGAGGAACCATCCCGGCATTTGCCTGGAGTGATTTAGGGAAATCACGGAAAACCTAAATCAGGATGGCCGGACGCGGGATTGAACCGTCGTCCTCCCGAATGCGAGTCCAGTGTCTTACCACTGCGCCAGAGAGGGTGAAGCACTGGAGGCGGTCACCTATACATCACAGCTGTTTGCGGTTTTATTCAGTTTCAATTTACCATTTTTTGGATAAGTATTTCGGAAAGGATGATTGCAGGGGTGGCCAGGGCAGGAAACAGTATTTGCATGGACAATGGTTACAGTGTTTAGAATGACCTAGGGTCGGCAACGAGCCATACAAATGTTGAATTTTGTTCCTGTTTAGAGGCGTCACGATTGGACCAGTTGAAAAGCTCTGAGGCTGGTCAACGAGGAGTTAGAGGGACTGTTTCTGTCAGGAGATTCCTGCTGGTGCTATTCGCAGATAGGATTTTACGAGTCATGGCCTACATCTTGGTAAGAAAGGGAAATTTGATGGAATGGTGGTAATGTGTATGCAAACTGCCACTCCTGGAGTATTTCTGTAGCCACTTGTGCGAATGCAGCACTTTTTAGGATAAATTCACTGTCGAAGCTATCAGTATCTAAAGTATCAAAAGAAGTTAATATAATTTAAAATCTTGAGCATGAAATTTGTGGAGGTTTAAGTAAACTTACTGCAGAGAAATAACAGTGCAGTAGATAAAATGATTCAATTTCTGCTTTGTTTAGATGAGCTGCAACCTACAAATCATGTATCTTTATATGTATTTCTGAACATCAGTTGACCACTGGTATAAGAACACTGAAAATGTGAGAATTTAGCTTGATATTTGCAGGTCAGGTATGGAGAAAGAAGGATGGAATACAGATATAAAAACATGTACGGTCGTAGATTTTGTAGTAGTTTCCCTGAACAGCCAACTGCCGGGTAGCAGAGTCGGGAACTGTAAGGCACCACGGCACTAGACAGCATGGCGCCTAACTGCACGTACAGGTGGTTTTAGCCGTCTGAAGATGGGCGCAGGTGCCTGAAACCGATCTTGAATCAAATGAAAGAGAATCTCTTCGATACCTGCGTAGAATGGCTACAGCGCGCGCACGCGCTTTCTTTCTTTGTGTGTGTGTGTGTGTGTGTGTGTGTGTGTGTGTGAGAGAGAGAGAGAGAGAGAGAGAGAGAGAGAGATAATTCATTTCTCTTACAGCTTTTAGCACATTCATAACTTATAAATAATGTACGAACACTACTAAGCGAGCTTTTTAAATTACGAAACTGAAAGTATGTCGTCATCAAGTTAATAAAATGGTCCGCGTCAGTCGATTATAAAATATCGACGCAGTCGCTTTGTACTGCGGTTTATAGCGCCACGGGCCGAGTAATGTGTGCTCTGTCAGTAGTGGCGCGCCGCTGTTTCCGCGCACTGTGGCCCCTGGAGAGTCGGTTGGAAAAGGGAAGGGCCCTCGTAAGGGAGGGACGGCTGCGCTAGGGCCCTCGTACTCCCAATTACCGGCCCGTTCGCTTAAACAATCGCCAGGCGCGCGCGCGCGCTGCCGGGGCCGTTGAGAATGATTCCTCTGCTGGCCGACCCTCGACCAGCCTGCGGCGCCGGCGGCCGGGAAGGGCGTCGTTATTCAGTTGATGGCCCGCGCGCCGCGGGTGGATTGTCACCTAATTCAGCGCCGGCCGCCGGCCGCTTCTTCACGTCCGCCCGCCGGCCGTAATTGCTCATTGTGCATTCGGCCGTACGCCGGCACGTCGAGAGCGCCGCTGCCCGGTGCCAGCCAGCCATAAAGGGCCGGCCGTTATTGGCTGTGCGCAGTGCGAGGCGGGCAGCCGTATAACTCTGCCGGCGCGGCCCGCTCTGCAGACCAGCTCGTCCGTGCATTCGGAGCCCGTGCCGGGGTCTTAAACGCTCACACCGGCCCACTGTTAAAGAAGCCTTCTACTAGATGCATTCGTTACCCCGCCTCCGCACCCAGATCCCTCTACATCTGCAGACATAATCTACATTGTCACATAAGTTAGCGATATACAGGGTGTTACAGAAAGGTACGGCCAAACTTTCACGAAACATTCCTCATACACAAAGAAAGAAAATATGTCATGTGGACATGCGTCCGGAAACGCTTACTTTCCATGTTAGAGCTCATTTTATTACTTCTCTTCAAATCACATTAATCGTGGAATGGAAACACAGCAACAGAACGTACCGGCGTGACTTCAAATACTTTGTTACAGGAAATGTTCAAAATGTCCTCCGTTAGCGAGGATACATGCATCCACCCTCCGTCGCATGGAATCCCTGATGCGCTGATGCATCCCTGGAGAATGGCGTATTGTATCACAGCCGTCCACAATACGAGCACGAAAAGCCCCCATAAATGAAAGTCAAGAGGGTTGAGGTCAGGAGAGCGTGGAGGCCATGGAATTGGTCCGCCTCTACCAATCCATCGGTCACCGAATCTGTTGTTGAGAAGCGTACGAACACTTCGACTGAAATGTGCAGGAGCTCCATCGTGCATGAACCACATGTTGTGTCGTACTTGTAAAGGCACATGTTCTAGCAGCACAGGTAGAGTATCCCGTATGAAATCATGATAACGTGCTCCATTGAGCGTAGGTGGAAGAACATACTGACGAAACTAAAATGAGCTCTAACATGGAAATTAAGCGTTTCCAGACACATTCCCACATAACATCTTTTCTTTATTTGTGTGTGAGGAATGTTTCCTCAAAGTTTGGCCGTACCTTTTTGTAACACCCTGTGTACAGACGGCCGTAGTATCGCTTGCACAAGGCATAAAAGGGCAGAGCATTGGCGGAGCCGTCATTGTGCTCAAGTGATTCATACGAAAAGGTTTCCGACGTGATTGTGGGCGCACGAAGTGAATTACCAGACTCTGAATGCGGAATTGTAGTGGGAGCTAGACGCATGGGATATTATACTTCGGAAATCGTTAAAAAAATTCAGTATTCCGAGATCGACAGTCTCAAGAGCGTGCCGAGAATAGCAACTTTCAGACATTCTCTCTAAACACGGACAACGCAGTGGCCGACGACCGAGAGCACCGGCGTTTGCGTAGAGTTCTCAGTGCTAGTAGATTAGCAACACAGCGCGAAATAACCGCAGAAATCAATTGGGGATATACGACGGACGTATCCGTAGGACAGTGCGTCGAAGTTCGGTGTTAATGGGCTATGGCAGCAGACGGCGGACGGGAATGCCTATGCTAGTAGTACGACATCGCCTGCAGCGCCTCACCGTATCGGGTCGATCCTAGACAACTGGAAAACTGTGGCCTGGTCAAATAAGTCCGACTGCAGCTTGTAAGAACAGATAGTAGGGTTCGAAACTAGCAAAGATCCCACGAAGCCGTCGACCCAAGTTGTCAACAAGGCACTGTGCAAGGTGGAGGTGGCTCAATAACGGTGTGGGCTGTTATTAATTGGGACGGACTGGGTTCTGTGGTCCAACTGAACCGATCACTGGCTGGAAGTGTTTATGTTCGGCTACTTGCAGACTATTTGCAGCCATTCACAGACATCATGTTTCCAAACGATGGAAGTGTCACCAGTCCACAGTTGTTCACGATTGTTCTGAAGGACATTACGGATAATTCTAGCTAATGATTTCGTACTGTATGTGCAAACAAAACGAAGAGGTAACTGTTGAAAGGCCGGACAAGTATGTGGTACCTGAAGAGGGGCAGCAGCCTTTTCAGTAGTTGGAGGGGCAACAGTCTGGATGATTGTGTGGTCTGACCTCGTAACATTAACCAAAACGGCCTTGCTGTGCTGGTACTGCGAATTGCTCAAAGCAAAGGGAAACTACACTCATAATTTTCCTCCAGGGGATGCAGCTTTACTGTATGTTTAAATGACGGTGGCGTCCTTTTAGGTAAAATATTCCGGAGGTAAAATAGTCCCCATTCGGATCTCCGGGCGTGGACTACTCAGGAGGACGCTGTTATCAGAAAAATGCTTTTGACAAAGTTAATTGGAACACTGTCCTTCAAATTCTGAAGGTGGCAGGGGTCAGACGCAGGGAGGAAAGGGTATTTACAATTTGTACAGGAACCAGATGGCAGTTACAAGAGTCAAGGGGCATGAAAGGGAAGCAGTGGTTGGGAAAGGAGTGAGACAAGGTTGTAACCTATCCCCGATGTTGTTCAATCTGTATATTGAGCAAATACATACGAAACAAAAGAAAAATTTGAAGTAGGAATTAAAATACATGGAGAAGAAATAAAAACTTTGAGGTTCGTCGATGACATTGTAATTCTGTCAGAGACAGCAAAGGACTTGCAAGAGCGGTTGAACGGAATGGACAGTGTCTTGAAAAGAGGATATAAGATGAGCATCAACAAAAGCAAAACGAGGATAATGGAATGTAGACAAATCAAATCGGGTGATGCTGAGGGAATTAGATTAGGAAATGATACACTTAAAGTAGTAGAGGAGTTTTGCTATTTTGGCAGCAAAAAACTCATGATGGTCGAAGTAGAGAGGATATAAAATGTAGACTGGCAATGGCAAGGAAAGCGTTTCTGAAGAAGAGAAATTTGTTAACATCGATAATAGATTTAAATGTCAGGAAGTCGTTTCTGAAAGTATGTAGTGTAGCCACGTATGGAAGTGAAACATGGACGATAAATAGTTTGGACAAGAAGAGAATAGAAGCTTTTGGAATGTGGTGCTACAGAAGAATGCTGAAGATTAGATGGGTAGATCACATAACTAATGAGGAGGTACTGAATAGAATTGGGGAGAAAGGAATTTGTGGCATAACTTGACTAAAAGAACTGATCGGTTGGTAGGACATGTTCTGAGGCATCAAGGGGTCACCAATTTAGTACTGGAGGGTAAAAATCGTAGAGGGAGACCAAAAGATGAATACACTAAGTAGATTCAGAAACACATAGGTTGCAGTAGTTACTTGGAGATGAAGCAGCTTGCACAGGATAGATTAGCACTGAGAACTGCATCAAACTAGTCTCTGGCCTGAAGACGACAACAACAACAATCGAGAGGTTCGCGTGCAAAATCCTGCACCGCCCGTAGAGGCAGCGTGGCTCAGTTATTCCACAGGGGGCTTCCAGAGACTTGTTGAGTCCGTGCCAGGTGTGGTTGCTGCACTTCGCCAGGCAGTAGGGGGTCCGGCACGATGTCGTAACGTATCTCATGACTTTTGTCACCTCAGTGTAATTTTAGTTTCCTTTAGTGAACAGCCATCTGTTCAGTTCAAAGTGGCTTCTTACTTTGAGGAAGCCAAACTGGCCCCCCCAGGGGCTCAGCATTAATTTGCTGGGTACGGGCTTGGCGACCCCGGGGTTCCTGAGCTGGGGACTGGTAAGCGCCGCCAGTCCCCTGTCACCGTAAGCTCTGAGCATACTTCAGCGACCACCGTGTGGCGCGGCGGTGGAACGTTGTGTGTATCAGGGAATGGGGATCTTGGCTTGACCGCCCGGATCGCGAGGACGGAATAAACCTCTCTAAAAAACCCCTCACTCTCAAGGTGTGCTGCGCGCCGATGAGATGCATGGCTGTTGAGGTGGAACAGTCGTTAGCGGGCAACCTCTGGGGAGCCTGCCGCACCTCAGTTGTATAAGGCTTACCTAGGCACGCGGGGCTCTGTCTAGGTGGACTCCTAGTACCCTAGCTGCTCGTGGGACCGAGATGGAACCCTCGAAGTTTTCTTCTTCTCCTCCCAGCGGAAAGGGTGGGCCGCTGGTAGGTTCTAACACCCAATCTCACAAGAGGGCTCGTGTAGCCAGTCCTCCTGATTCAGGTAGTAACAGAATGCATGCTGCTTCGCAGAATGTGTTTCTTATAATTAAAAGAAAAGATGGGAGTTTCGAAAAAGTTTCGCCATTTTACATCCAGAAAGGCTTAGAAGGTATTGCTGGTACATTAAAATCTGTAAAGCGCTTGCGAAATGGCACCTTGTTGGTTGAAACATCTAGCTTCCAGCAAGTCCAGAATCTTCAGAAGGCGCAATTTCTTGGGGAGTTTGCGATTGAGACTGAATTTCACAACACCTTGAACTACAGCAAGGGTGTTGTGACTTGCCGAGATCTCGTTGCTATTCCCCTAGACGAACTGAAGGCTGAATGGTCCCGGGAAGGCATTGTCGACGTGCAACACGTTATGAAACGGGTGGATGGTGCTCTCCTGCAATCTGACTCGTTCATCCTTACGTTTAACAGCACCAAATTGCCCGAGCATGTGAAGGCAGGTTTCCTACGTCTCAGTGTACGGCCTTATTACCCCAACCCCATGCGGTGTTTTAAATGCCAACGCTTTGGACACACTACTCTCGGCTGTAAAGGGGAAGCCACTTGCGGGAACTGTGGTAAAGCCGCCCATGAGGGAGTTGGTTGCTCCTCTCGTCCCAAGTGTGTCAACTGCTCTGGGGATCACCCTGTGTGGAGTAGGGAATGTAGAGTTTTCCTTGAAGAACGGAAGATCCAGGAACTTAAAACCACCAAACGCATCCCGTACGGTGAGGCAAAGAAAATTTACAAGTCCCTGCAGCCGCCCACGTTCGCTGCTTCCTTTTCTTCCGTTCTGAAACAGCCAGTCTTGAAAACTGATGCCGCTACACAAACGGAGGTTGCTACTGTCAGCACTAGCACCTGCGTTTGTCAATGTACGTGTGCTGCTGCTGTTCCTGTGAAGCCTGCTGCTCCTCCCCGGCCTTCTGACCAGGCCGTGGTAGGTGACGTCATGGAACTTCCTGCCCCTTCCCAGGTCCAGTCTTGTGCAATGCCCAGCGCTGCTACACCCCCTACTGCTTCTGAGGTTTTGGCTCCACTGCCACCTCAGGCCAGGAAATCGAAGCCCACACCAAAGGTGAAGACTCGACCGCTCAAGGAGACTGAAGTTCTACAGTCTGCTGATGTTGACGTCATTCTTTCTGACGTCTCTCTCGACTCCTCTTCAGAGGCGATGGAGGTTGATGTCAGACTGGGGCAATCATCTCGCCCCAAACCTGAGCCTCCACCTGTTGTGGGCTCTCCTCCCCGACAGAAAGTGAGACTGAAGGTCCTCCCACCCTGATCGATGGCTCCCATTATACAGTGGAACATGAATGGATTCCGGGCACATGTGGAGGAACTGCACCTCCTAGCACGGCAACGCCCCCTGTGCTTGTGTTTACAGGAAACACATCTAAAACCATCTGATGCTCCTGTACTCAGGGGCTATACGTTATTTCGCAAAGATGACCTGACTGGCGACAGGGCCAAAGGCGGAGTCGCCGTGTTTGTCAATAATGACCACCACTCCTCTGCTCTCCCCCTGTATACTGACCTGCAAGCAGTTGCAGTTGAAATTCATTCCCGTCGAAGGCTTACTGTTTGCTCCCTTTATTTACCCCCTCTGGATGCAATAACCTCAGACGCTCTCACGGATCTTATCGACCAACTCCCCCGCCCCTTTCTCCTCCTGGGAGACTTCAATGCCCATCATGTGCTGTGGGGCTCCACTTCTCTTTGCACTCGAGGTCGAATTTTGGAGAGCCTCCTAACATCTCAAGTGTTGTGCATCCTCAACACAGGTACTCCAACTCATTTCTCTGCCGCTACTGGGTCATTCTCAGCCATTGACCTATCTTTCTGCTCTCCCGCCCTCACCGACTCTGTTCACTGGGAGGTCATTGACGACCTTCATTCCAGCGATCACTTCCCCATCCGCATTCATATCCTGGATGGGGTATTGCTGGAGCAGAGGCCGCCATCGTGGATGATTGGCAGGGCTGACTGGCCTCTGTTCACTCGGTTGGCTGTCTTTGAACGCCACAACAGCGTACAGGAATGGGTGGATCACATCACACTTGTGATCCATCATGCTGCTGACCTGTCCATACCACAGTCTTCTGGCCCTCCTAAGCGGCGCCTTGTGCCTTGGTGGACGGATGAGTGCCGTTCAGCCATCCGGGACAGGCGTTCGGCTCTTCGCCGATTTAAATGCCGCCCAACAGCGGTCCATCTTACCGCCTTTCGCATCGCGAGAGCCAGGGCACGCCGTGTCATTAAAGAGAGCAAGAAAAGGTCATGGCAGGAGTTCCTGGACTCCATCAACCGTTCCACTTGTTCCACAAAAGTATGGGAAGCCATCCGGAGGATTTCCGGTAAACGCAGCCGTCTACCAATAGCTGCAGTCCTGAACCAGGGATGCCTCCAAACAACACCCAGAGCCATTGCTCAGACGCTGGCAGAGCATTTTGCACAAAGTACTGCCACTGCAACCCAGGATCCAGCATTTCGTCGCTACCGTGCGACTGTCGAACGAACGGAGTTGGACTTTCGGTCGAACAGTTCTGAGGCCTACAACTCCCCTTTCTCCACGTGGGAACTTGAATCGGCACTTACTGCGACTTCTGACACTGCACCAGGTTACGACCGCATCCGGTACTCAATGCTTCGCCATCTGCCAGCGGCGTCAAAGGAAATCCTCCTCGAATGTTTTAATCTCATATGGCAGACAGGAGTGCTCCCCACCTCGTGGAGGGAGGCAATCCTCATCCCTCTCCTCAAACCAGGAAAGGAGCGCACATGTCCCAGTAGTTATCGTAGTATCGCCTTGACAAGCTGTGTCGGAAAGACCCTGGAACGGATGGTTAACCGTCGTCTGGTCTGGCTGCTAGAGACCAGACAGCTCCTTAGCCCCCTTTCAGTGTGGATTCCGAAAATTTCGGTCCACAGTCGACAACCTGACCCTCCTCGAGGCGGCTATTCAGCAGGCTTTCCTCCGTCTGCATCACTGTATCGGTATCTTCTTTGATATCAGTAAGGCATATGATACTACTTGGAAACACTGTATTCTTGCACAACTGCATCAATGGGGCTTTCGTGGCCGCCTCCCCATTTTCATTCGGTCTTTCCTGTCTCTGCGGTTTTTTCGGACCCGCGTTGGTAACGCACTCTCTGACCGCTTTGAGCAAGAGAACGGTGTCCCCCAGGGCAGTGTTTTAAGCGTTACTCTCTTTGCCATAGCAATCAACAGTATAACGTCTACAGTGAGGAGTCCAGTACAGTGCTCCTTGTTTGTGGACGACTTTGCTGTTTTCTGTTCCTCCTCTAGTGTTGCATCCGCGAGCCGTCAATTGCAACTAACAGTGCGGCGGTTAGAGGAGTGGGCTGCAAAGACGGGTTTTAGGTTTTCTGCCGATAAGTCTGTTTGTGTTCATTTTAATCGTTCTCGTCGTCTTTTTACGCTGCCTGCCTTGCATATGGGGGATACTGTCCTACATTTTGGAGACACAGTGCGGTTTCTGGGCCTCATTTTTGACTCCAAGTTGTCATGGTTGCCACACCTACGCGACTTGAAAGCCAGAACGCTGAAGGCACTGAACATCCTCAAGTGCCTCAGCCACAGGTCTTGGGGAGCGGACAGGGCGCGTCTCCTTCAGTTTTATCGGGCTTTTGTGCGCTCACGGCTGGACTATGGGTGCACAGTATATGGGTCAGCCAGGCCGTCTTATTTGCGGATCCTTGACGCTGTTCACCATGCTGGGATTCGACTGGCCACGGGTGCTTATCGGACCAGTCCCGTACCCAGCCTCTGTGCTGAGGCTGGTGAACCGCCACTTACCATCCGGCGGCAGCTCCTGCTGGTGCGCCAAGCTTGTAAGTTTCTTGCAGCTCCCAGCTCGCCTTCTCACCGTCTTGTTGCCCATCCACCTCTGGACCGCCTTTTTTCCCGCCGTCCCCGGGCTACGTTGCCGTTTGGGGTGAGAGTACAACGTGTGCTTGAGTCCCTCGGTGTGGAGTCTGTACAACCCCAAATCCTGGGTTTTAACCGTCTTCCACCCTGGTTACTGAAGAGGCCACGTGTGATTTTCGATTTATTGCAGTACAAGAGAGATTGCACTCCCGCCCCCGTTTTTAATGCAGCATTTTCTGCTATTTTATCCGAGCACCACGACTATGTAGCTGTTTTTACGGATGGGTCGAAACAAGGGGATTCCGTTGGTTGCTCAGTTGTTTTTCCGGATCGTGTCCTCAAGGTCCGACTGCCTCAGACTTTTACTGTCTTTGATGCAGAATTGTCTGCGATCTTGCGGGCGCTGGAGCAGATGAGACGTTCTTCCTCTCCTAAATTTCTTGTCTGTTCCGATTCACTCAGTGCCCTTCAATCATTGCACCATTTGTATCCGGCAGATAAAGTAGTCCAGACCATCCAGGATGCCCTCCTCCGACTACAGCGACTGGGGAAGGTTGTAGCTTTCTGCTGGGTTCCGGGGCATGTCGGCATTGCTGGGAATGAAAGGGCAGATCTCGCAGCCAAGGAGGCGTGTCTTGATCCACACGTATCTCAGTGTGCTATCCCCTTGCACGCACTTACCTCGCTGGTGAGCTCCCGAGTCATGTGTCGGTGGGAGGATGAGTGGCTGGAAGTGACTGACAATAAGCTCCGTCTACTCAAGCCCACAACGCGTGTGTGGTGTACTTCCTTTCAGCCCCATCGACGGGACGAGGTTCTCCTCACTCGGCTTCGAATAGGCCACAGCCCTATGACGCATGGCTTCCTGCTCCGGCGAGAAGACCCTCCATTGTGTGGTGCTTGCGGCGTCCAGATCACTGTGCGCCACGTTTTACTGGATTGCGTTTTATTTTCTGACCAGCGGGCCGCGGCTGACTTGCCAGCGGACCTGCCAACTCTTTTAGGCAACACTCGGACGAATGTGGTTAAAGTTTTAAAGTTCTGTGCCATGTCAAATGTTTTTACAAAGATTTTAGGGAGAGGATTTTAATTTGCTCACTGTGTGACAAGCTCGCCCATATTTTCTGTAAGTGGCCAGCCAATGACAATTTCCTGTGCCGTTCTTGCTGCTATGTTTTCCCTTTCCTTAGGTTTTACATTCTTATGTAGTCCTTTTCCTCTCTTTCTGCTTTCTTTGAGTGTGTTTTTTCAGTTTTATTAGGTCTCTCCACATTCGTTCCTTTTACTGTGTGTCAGGGCGCTGATAACCTCGATGTTGAGCGCCCATAAACCCCAACACACACACACACACGCCAAACTGGCGGCCGGTGTGGCCGAGCGGTTCTAGGCGCTACAGTCTGAAACCGCACGACCGCTGCGGTCGCAGGTTCGAATCCTGCCTCGGGCATGGATGTGTGTGATGTCCTTAGGTTAGTTAGGTTTAAGTAGTTCTAAGTTCTAGGGGACTGATGACCTCAGAAGTTCAGTCCCATAGTGCTCAGAGCCATTTTTGAAGATTAGCTGGCTCCTGAAGAAACATAAATTCGACACAGTCTTCAGACCTCCCGCGAAGATCCGGCAACGAATGAAGCGTGTGAAAGACTGTGTAAGTCTCGGAGCACCTGGAGTGTACAAAATACCATGTGAGGTTCAAATGGCGCTGAGCACTATGGGACTTAACATCTTAGTTCATCAGTCCCGTCGAACTTAGAACTACTTAAACCTAACTAACCTAAGGACATCACACACATCCATGCCCGAGGCAGGATTCGAACCTGCGACCGTAGCAGTCGCGCGGTTCCGCACTGAACCGCCTAGAACCGCTCGGCCACCTCGGTCGGCATACCATGTGAGGGTGCGCAGTTTTTATATCGGTCAAAATGTCCACTCTTTTGAACAGCGTCGCATGGAATATTGAAGTTGTTCCCGCCATTGGATCCCATGATTCCCTTAACGATTCTGCGCTCTGTTTTTTCAGTTCTTCGAGAAGGCCCCCTTTTTAAGGTTAGGTATAGGGCCCCGGCTGCATGCATAACTACTGCCTTTGTAATCGTTTCATGTTGTTGTTGTTGTTGTTGTTGTGGTCTTCAGTCCTGAGACTGGTTTGATGCAGCTCTCCATGCTACCCTATCCTGTGCCAGCTTCTTCATCTCCCAGTACCTGCTGCAACCTACATCCTTCTGAAATCGTTTCATAGTGCTGTATTTTAAGGTTTTGTGAAAGGTAACTTTTTTGTGGCACACCACAAATTAATTCGTGTTGTACACCATTTGAGTTGGAAAACCTTACCACGGCATGACGACTTAGCTCAAAATAATCACATTTCCTCGCTTGACCCCAAACCACGTCAGATGGTTATCTGGGTGTTCCCAACCTTCTCTTGCTTGTAACCGTGTGACGTCGCTGAATTATACACGCACTACGCGAGGTTGCCACTCGAGCAAATTGACAATCATGACCACCGCTTTTATCGCCGAGAGTGATGTACGTCTGTATCTAATCAGCGAAAGCCACCGAGGAGTGTGTATGGTGGTGGGTTATTCGGGCACCACTGTGATCTATTCGTGAATGGTGCGGTGGAATGAACGACTGCCTGTTAAGTCTCCGTGTCAGCTATAATTACTCAGATTTTTACAGTCATGGCTGTTTCAAAAGATATGTATATGTGGAAGTATTATGTTTCCTGACAGTTCTTGGAATGTACGCTCTAGGAGTGTCAACGGTGAATGTTTCCGCGATGCTCAACGTGTTTTTTGCATTGAAGCATCTACTTGGCGCTCTCGCACTCTCTGTGCGATCCCCTGATCTACCCTATGTCCTCTGTTAATCCTACGTGATTAAGGTTTCAGATGTGTGTGTAATACTCAAGATTCGCTCAAACGAAGGCGGGAGTATTTGTTTTGTGCACGGAATACAATTATTTAAGATTCTTTCAACAAATGTATGTGTCACGTGCTTTTCCCTACAACTAGTTTCATGTTGTCGTTCCATTTTAAATCCCTCCCGACACATACTGCCAGAGTTTACGATTATTGCTTTTTTCCAGCAATTGAGCATCAGTGGCGTAACAGAACAACGATCTGCCTTTCCTCCGTGTGCAAATACGTTACATTTACTCACGTTCCTCTGAAGTTCTGCCCACATTTCACTGCAACTTTTCTGGCGATGGTACTTTCGAATATACAAAAAGCATTATCCGCGAACATCCTCGCGGAACTTGCGACTAGATCCACCAGATCAATCATTATGAACAATAGAGGTCTTGTAACATTTCCTAACTTTTTTTTTACTTGTGATGATGGTGTCCCGTTCACAAATCCGTTTCGGATCCGTGAGCAGTCAAGTTCATAATCGAATCATCAGTCTGTTACGATATCCTGTAAGTTCGTATTTTGCTCATTTTGCGAGCAGGAAACGACGAAAAACTTAAATCAGGATAGCCGCGCCAGGGAGTTGAACCTTGATCTTCCCAAACACGCAATTGTGTCACCCACTGCTCCACATAGCTAGTTAGTTAGTTACGTGTTCCATTGATCAATAGCACGGAAAACCGTTATGATGTGGAACGTGTCAAATGCACAAGAAATGCGCACAGGAAACAAGTTTTTTTCTTTTTTTGTTTACATTATAAATAAATATTTCTATTATCTATCCCATTCCCTTAAATGGCACAAAATGCATATACTGTATCTCCAGATTTATTTACTCATCTTCAAGAATTCATCTATGGTATAGAAGGGTTGGCAAGGAGGTACGATTTCAGTTTGTTTTTGAAACTATTACTGCTGTCTGTCAGACATTTTATTTCATCTGGTAATTTATCAAAAAGTTTTATAGCAGCGTATTTTACCCCTTTCTGTGCCACAGATATGTTAAGTAAAGGATAGTGTAGGTCTTTCTTTTTTCTGGTATTGTAATCATGAATGTCGCTGTTGATTTTAAACTGGTCCATGTTGTTGAGAAAAAATTTCATTACTGAGTACATGTACTGTGAAGCAGTTGTAAGAATTCCTAACCTTTTAAACAGATGCCTACAAGGTGTGCGACTGTGACCCCCACACATTATTCTAACTACTTTCTTTTGAGCAGTGACTACCTTTTGCCTAAGTGTTGAGTTGCCCCAGAATATTATTCCGTATGACATTAGAGAGTGGAAGTATGCAAAGTATGTTAGCTTACTAATTTCTACATCCGCAAAATTGGCAATTATTCTGATTGCAAAAGTTGCTGAACCTAGTCGCTGTAGGAGATCCAGAATATAAATTTTCCAGCTAAGATTCTCATCTATATGTACACCCAAAAACTTAGTATGCTTGGTGTATCCGTTTTTCAAGTACAATTGCTTTACAACTTTTTCGGAACAACATTCGAAATCCATTGATTGGCCTAGGAGACCGACGACTTGTGTTTTTTCATCACGTAAAGTGTATTACAGACATGATCTACACTTTTTTCGAAAAAAATACCTAGCTAAGACTCGGGGGGGGGGGGGGGGGGGGAGAGAGTTTTCGTAGTTGCGGTCCGGAGAAATCAGTGTGTCGAGGTCTCCGTTGTTCCAGTGGCATTGCTCCACAAGAGCCCGGGTAAAAGAGTAACAAATTGCAGCCACAGAATCAGCTACCGGGAAGAAGACATTTTTTGTCACATGTGACACCGGAAGAACACAATGAGCTTATGAGACGGTCATTTCAATTTTCACCGCAGAAAAACCAAGAGGAGAGTGCCTTTCTCGGGACAACGTCACTGCCGCACGAAAACATGATGATTGCATTAGAATGAAACTTCCTGCTAGCGATAGCAGTCTCTCGTTACTTCTGTGAATGAAGCTATCTGCGTTGAGAACGAGCGCTTACCCGCGGTCGACCGACTGGAACGGAAACAACTGCGGCAAGAAAGCATCATTCTAGCAGTCCATAGTTTTCAGATGGTTTGTGTTCGTTGCCTCGCATCTGCAGCAGGGCTATAGTAGAGCATGCATTAACTGAAACAATTGGGGACACGGGTTTTTGAGATCAATTTTTTGGCTAACCTATCGTTTTCAAAAACCTGTTCTGTCGGTCTTCGTAGGATCACAAATAACTTAGTTTGGAAAGTTCAGAATGGCTTTTATTGTAGGTCTACAGATGTGGAAAATAAGTGCAAAATCTTTTTGCCTTAGGGGTGAGACACGTTTTTCTGCTACTAAATTTGGCATGGCAGACAATTTAAAGACAGCAGTTGGAAATGTTTTCGTGATGTTCTAACTAATTTGTAACTCTTCGGAGGTCTCCTCACTGCATCGACCTTTGTCAGCACCATCGGTATCGCTACTCTCGTCCCACTCGTCACGGGGTCTTGGCCGTCGATGACACTGTCAGTTATTCCGTCGTCCATCAGCACTTGATAGTCATGGTCATCATCGTCACATTGGAGCTAGTCGCGCATATTTCCCTGACCACATTATTCAGATCGTGAAGATTCGTCTGGAGACAGAGTGGTTGATTGATACCTCTTCAAGTGCAGTGATAGACTAATCTGAAGGGAGGAGCTTATTCCAAGCTTTGTGCAGTGTCTAAATATATTGTCATGGTTTATCTGTGAAAGGTTCTATCTCAAATGTCGAGTACACTCACAAATTTTGTAATGGCATCACTGCTCTTTTCAATGACCGAGATATAGTTGCATTTCCAAGCTAACTGTGATTCACTGGCAATCTTTCTTCAAACTTTCAATTATTTTTAGTTGAAAAACTAAGGGTAGCGTGTTAACATTTAATTCGCCATTGCGAACGGCACAACAGCTGCACCCTCTTTGACAATCTAGGTTTCAGACGTCAGCAGAGAACAGCAACAGTGACGTTTGCCAGGGAGAGGAAAATGACATTGGCCAGCCCTGCGCCAATGCTACTTCCACCATTTGAACACGACTCTCTGTCCCAAGGCTCCCAAGTTCTAAGTCGGCAGAAGTCTGTCGATTTCAGGCCGTAAGTGTTTTGTGTCCGACCTCTGCTGACATTAGCGATCTTAAGATTTCAAATTGATTATGTAATGGTGAGACAGATATTTCGTTACCAGATTTTAAACTGCAATACGTTGCCAGGAGGAGATGTGGATTCTGACCGTAATAAATTAACTAGGAACGTCAGAAGAAATTGAAGAAAAGTAGAAATTTAAGGACATATGATACGGATAAATTGAAAGAACCATAAGTTGTTGGAAGTTTCAGATGGACCATTAGTCAGTGTTGATCTGAAACAGGGTAAAGAAATACTATAGAAGACGAATGCGTAGCTTTGAGAGATGAGGCAGTAAAGACTGCAGAGGATGAAATACGTAAAAAAGACAAGGAATAGTAGAAATTCCTGGTTAACAAAGGAGATATTGAATTTAACTGATGAAAGGAAGAAATATAAAAATGCAGTACATGAAGCAGGCGAAAGGGAATACAGCCGTCTAAAAGATCAGACGGACAGAAAATGCGTAAGCAGGAACGACTAGAGGACGCATGTAAGACTGTACGAGCATGAGCGACCAGATAGATGCCAACGTCTGTCGGCAAATTACACACCTTTGGCTGAAAGAGAAGCAACTGTAACAGTGTCAAGAGTTCAGATGACGATCCAGTAATAAACAAAGAAGAGAAAGGTGAACGGTGGAAAGAATATATAGATGGTCTATGTAACGGAAACAATCTTGAGGACAATCTTATAGAATTATTGTTGATTGCAGGCAATATTATAGAAAGAGAACAGAAAGTAGGTGAAGACGAGGTCGGAGATATGACACTGCGAGAATAATGTGACAGAGTACTGAAAGACCCAAGTCGAAACAAGGCCCCTGGGTTAGACGGCATTCCGTCAGAACTACTGATAGCCTTGGGAGAGGCAGCCATGACAGCATTTCCTCATGTTTAGCAAGACGTATGACAAAGGGAAATACGCTCGGACTTCAAGAAGACTGTAATAATTCCATTTCCAAAGAAGGTAGGTGTGAATACTACCGAACGATCGGTTTGATAAATCGTGGTTGCAAAATAGTGAGACGAATTATTTACGGTAGAATGGAAAACCCTGTAGAAGCTGATCTTGGGGAAGATCAGTTTGGTTTTAAAAAGTACGAACATGCGAGACAGTGCTTGACTCTACGTCTTATCGTAGAGGAGAGGTTTGAGAAAGGCAAACAGCCATTTGGAGCCTGCAAACCCTTTTGCAGCATTTGTAGATTTAGAGAATGCTTTTGAGAATTTTGACTGGACTACGCTGTTTGAATGTTTGGAGGTAGCGGGGATCAAATACAGGGAACGAAACGTTATTTACAGCTTGTATAGAAGTAGAGGCTGCATTTACAAGAATCGCAGGACATGAAAGGGAAGCAGTGGTTGAGAAGGCAGTGAGACATAGTTGTAGCCCATCTCCGGTGGTATTCAATCTGTACATTGCCCAAGCAATAAAGTAAATCAAGGACTAATTTGGAAATGCAAGTAAAGTTCAGGCAAAATAAATAAAAACATTGAGGTTTACAGATTATATTGTAATTCAGCCCGCAGACAGCAAAAGACTTGTAAGAGAAGTTGAACGGAATGGGAAGTGTCTTGAAAATAGGTAATAAGATGAACATAAAATAGAATACAAGGGTAGTGTAATGTCGTTGAATTAAATCAGGCGAAGTTGAGGTAATTGGATTAGAGAATGATACAGTGAAACTGGTAGGTGAGTTTTGCTATTTGGAAATCAAAATAAAATGACGGGCGAAGTAGAAAGGATATAAACCGCTGACTGACAATAGCAAAAAAAAAAAAGGTCTTTGTTGAAACTTAATATAAATTTTGGTGTTAGACTGTTTATTTGGAAGGCATTTGTATCGAGTGCAGCCTTGTACAGAAGCGAAACGTGGTCGAAAAGTTGTTCAGACAAGAAGAGAACTGATCCTTTGAATTTTGATGACCGCTGAAGATCAGAGGGGTCGGTCGAATTAGTAGTGAGGAGTTGTGGCATAGAACTGGGGAGAAACGAAATTTATTGCGCAGCAACACTAAAAAGAGGCTCAATTGATCGGAGACATCCCGAGGCGTTAAGGAATAGTCACTTTGGTAACGTAGGGAAGTGTGTGGGGGTGGGGGGATTGTAGAGGGAGACCAAGTAAGCAAGTTGAGATGGAAATAGGTTGTACAGGGCTATCCATGTAAAGCTGAAGTAGTTCACTGGGTCATAGTTCCCTCAGAAAGTTAGCAGAAACGGGAAGGTTGTTTCAGTGATCTCGGTAGTTCTGAGCGGAGTCAGAAGTACCGCCCGTTGTTGGCAAGTTGAGTGTTGTTTCTGCCCGTAAGGTCTTTGTCCGGAGTAATGCCGCGCTTGCTTGTCTCTCGTTAGTTGGTTCGTAGCCGCATCGGTTGCGGTTTGTGAAGTCTGTGGATGTGTAGTTCGGGCCACGTGACAACATCTAGGAAATCAGCGATTCGTTTGCAGTCTTTAGCTGGCAGAAACATGCAGTACACACTTCAAGAGCGGGTTTTTATTGTGAAAACATATTGGAAGGCAGACACATTGGTTACAATACAACGGACATTCCGGAGAGAGTGTAATGTTCGCGACGTCCCAACTAAGGCAACAATTTTATCGATTGTAAGGAAGATGGAGACAGGCGGTGTACTGAACAGTGACTGTAGTAAACATAGACTATCACTGAGTGCAGAGGCTGTAGGTAATGTTAGAAGACACGTCGATTGAGCCTCGAGACAGTCACTTCATATGACAGTTGTCAGAGAGCTGCGAAGGAACGGGCACTGCGAGCGTGCAGAGTGCACGTGATCCAAGAAACAGATCGCGAGAAAAGTATGTACTCTCGGTGGTTTCAGGGGTTTCTTATTCAGCGTCCAGATATTCTCTCCATAACTTGGTTTACAAATGAGGCGTGGTTCCATCTGTCTAGTTACATCAGCACACGAAACAGCAGATACCGGGCAGGTGTAAACTACCGTATCATTCACGAAAGAACACTGCATGGTGGGAAGGTTGGAGAGTGGTGCACGGTGTCACCTTCCAGGATTGTTGGCCGCATGTTCTTCGATACTACTGTAGACACTAAAACGTTCATACGGATATCTTCAATACATTTATGCAGAAGCTGGATGGCGTCGAACTTACAGAAGGTTATTCCCAACAGGATGGAGCAACGTGTCACGCGTCTAACGCTTCCATGCAACTTGTAAGCAGTTTCTTTAGTGACGGAATAATCTCAAAAATATTGTGCTCCCCCCTCCCTATCACCTGAACTAACCCCCCCCCCCCGGATTTTTTTGTGGGGTATCGAGCCTAGTGTACAAGAATAGACCACGGACAAGTGCAGAACTCCGTGAGGCCATTACAAACGAAATAAACAAAGTTGGAGAGGATACATTTCACAGAAAGTCGAGGAATATGGTGAAACGAGTACAGTTGTACATCGGTGCTAATGGAGGGCACTTCTAACGTTTCCTTTGAGGATCTTGTTTGTATGTACGTATCAACATAGGATTATACAGTCAACTGATTGCAAATAACTGTTAAGTACATTGGCCTAGGTTTCGACGGCTTCTAAGGGTGTCTTCATCAGAATGAAATTTTAATAAATCCTGTAAAAAATACATAGAAAATTAAAGCATGACAGAAAACTCATGATCAAGATGACAATATCCAAGACGTACAAAGGTTGCTAAAAAGCAGTGGTCAGAATTCAGAGCAGCTATGCTCTATTCAGAAGTGAAATAAAACATTCTAGCCTTTGCCACGTTTACCTAGGTAGGGAACATCACAGACTGATCGGCCCAATGGCTTTCATTGCTGCAACGAAAACAATACAAGTTTCGCCGCCTATCAGGTGCGGACGGTGATATGTGTCTATTTGAAACATTATAACAGAAATACTTGTAAAAAGACAGTTAATTTTGAAAACAAAATATAAAGGAAGAGACCTTAAAGTCTTTTTGGAAATACATAGTTGTCAAGCAGATGAAGTATAACTAAGAGCCAACTGTTAGGCTTTACAGAAATTACTATTACGTAAACGACAGATTGATATAGAAAGATTTTGCAAGCAGCTGTATAATCCAGAAACTGTTTGCATGAAGGTAACTTTAGTGGCACATATTTATGAGATTGAAGGAAATGATGTTTCGGAACGAGGAACAGGAAAATAGAGGAATCAAAATTCCGCAAGCTGTGGGTTGAAACCATTGAAAAAATTTTTGTTACCTAGTTGTAAATGTTCATTGAGGATGAGGCCATCGTTCTTAGAAATATGCTTGAAAATCTCCAGCGAGTACATCGGGCCTATGACTTTTCTTTATTCTGTGTAAAATGAAAATTTCTTTAACGCATTTCGGTTTGTGTCCGGGAATCAGCAGATGATCAGCAAAAGTGGAATTGTGTTCATTAGTGCCTCTTTTTCCCAGCATATGTTCCTTGTAGCTGACACTGGAAGACGTTACGGTTCTTCAGACATAATAAGCGGGACATGTTTCACATGTGATTTCATGCACTCCTGAATTGTGTGGAATTGAGATTGTGGATGAGATTGTTTTGCAAGTTATTGTTCGCGGAAAAGGTAACTTTCTTTTTAATCAGAAGACGACGAATTTTATACCAAATAGGATCGAGAAATGGAATCGAGAAAACATTTTTGTTCTCCTTACTGTCAGAAACAGCACTGCTGCCTAAAGTGGTCCTTTAGCATCGGATTAACTTTGAAGTATGGTTGGCTGGTTGATTTGGGGTAGGGCACCAAACAGCGAGCTCACCGGTCCCATCGGAGCAGGGAAGGGTAGGTAAGGAAGTCGGTCGTGCCCTTTCAAAGGAACAATCCTGGCATTTGCCCAAAGCGATGGAGGGAAATCACGGAAAACCTAAATCAGGTTGGCCGGACGCGCGTTTGAACCGTCGTCATCCCGAATGCGAGTCCAGTGTGCTAACCACTGCGCCATGGCGTTCGGTCGTGAAGCAATCTCCCAATTGTGTATTATCATGTCCCAAAATTGCAAATGTGATAGATTATTGGTTAATAAGTACTTCGGGTTTATATGGATCGCAGTGCACTAGTTACTCAGGGTTGAAGGGGCTCACGCGATTGAATACTGTGGAGAGCTGCGTCGAACCAGACTTCGCAATGAAGACCACAACACCAGCAACGGCAAAAGCACATGTCCGTCACTTAACCATTGATGCATTGCGAAGTGAAAAGGCGCGCGTGCAGCGTTAGCACTGCCCGAGGAAAGCGCAGCTTGCTCCACCCACTCCCTCTCGTCACCCTTTCTTTAGTTGCCCGTGTGTTGTGCGTCGGTGGTTGGAATTTGTTTCTGAGCCCCCCCCCCCCCCCCCTCCGAGCAAATTGCTCTGGGTATCATTAACAAACAGTACATGACTCATAGCGCACGCAAATTTGAATATTGAATATCCTGACTGGAATGGTTTCGGCTGATCGATATTGGGATAATCTCCGCTCTACTTTAGTCTGAAAACCGTCAGATCTGTCAACGGTCGCTGCCCGAACAAACCGCTGACTCGTCGACGCCGTGTCGTCCGCTGGACGGGCAGCTGACTTGTTGCGGATGAAGGCGGCTAACAGGTGTCTGTGCGGTGCGGCGAGGTGGCGGCAGTAATTAGCGAGCCGGTTGCCGCGCCACGGCGTAATCCGCAGAGCAGGGCAGGGCAGGGCAGGGCGGCAGCGGACGGCTCGCAAAACAGAGGCGCCCCCTGGAGACGAGACGCCGTGACGCCGCGCGGAAATTGGCCCCTGATTGCCAATCACGGCCCCGGGCGCCTCGCGACGAATTAAGTCAACTCCAGGCGTGGCTCCCCATTACTGAGCCAATCTTCGCCCGCGCCGCCGGCTACCGCCTACCTCCCCGCCTCTGCCGCCGCGCTCTACTTCGTCAGCGGCTGTTCGGCTGACATCTGACACGGATTAACGTCGCCCCAGTCTCGCTGCTGCATTTTCTCGTTCTTCCGCGAGAATACGCCGAGGGTCGCCCGTCACTCCGAGCCTGACTTAACAGTGATAGCATTCCACATCTACGAGCAATATCCGTAACAGTTTTAATAGTCACCTCGAAACAACCAGGGTGTGTCCAGGAAACCTAGTGATGCCATCTGTTCTCTGCATATTCACCCAATATTATATCGACACATTTTTCCAGCCGTGGATGACTTGGACTCCTTCTTTCTACGATATTGACCCCTTACTTGCATATGTCGAAAATCTCTTCCCCAGCGGCACCTTGCCACGGTTCGTGCGGCTACCTCCGTCGGACTTCCCTCGAGCATGGGTGTGTGTGTTGTCCGTAGCGTAAGTTAGATTAAATAGTGTTTAAGCCTGGGGACCGATGACCTCGGCAGTTTGGTCCCTTAGGAACTTACCATAAATTAAAAAAAAAAAAAAAAAAATTCTTGCCCAGCGCCAAGTCACAAGCGACTGGAAAACACTTCTGTGTTTAAGAAGGGCAAAAGAACGGACCCGCCAAATTACAGAGCAATGTCCCGCACATCGGTTTGCTGCAAAATCTTTGAACATATTCTCAATTCGAGTATAAGAAATTTTCTCTGAGGCCGAGAAGCTTATGTCCACGAATCAGCGTGGTTATAAAGCATCGCTCTTGCAAAACAAAAACTTGCCTTCTTCTCACACGATATACTGCGAACAATTAAGTTATAGAACACAGTACGCTGTCCTCGATAGCGAGTGTTCATCCGAGACAATGATATCGTTAGGAGTGCCCCAGGGAAGTGTGATAGGACCGCTGTTGTACTCTATATACATAAATGATTTGGGCGGACAAGGTGAGCCGCAATCTGCGGTTGTTTTCTGATGATACTGTGGTGTACGGTTAAGGTGTCGAAATTTAGTAGCTGCAGGAGGATCCAAGATGATTTAGATAAAATTTCTGGTTGGCGTGACGAATGGCGGATAGCTTTGAAGGTAGAGAATGTAACTTAATGCAGGTGAATAGGAAAAACAAACCTGTAATGTTTAGTAGTGTCCTGTTAGACACAGTCAAGTCGTTCACATATCTGTGCGTAACGTTGCAAAGGGAAATGAAACGGAACGAGCGTGTGAGGATCGTGGTAGATGCGAATAGCCGACTTCGGTTTATTGGGAGAATTGTAGGAAAGTGTGTTCATCTTAAAGGAGGCCACATATAGGGAGACATTTCGGATTAAAGAAAGACATCGAAGCAATTCAGAGGTGAGCTGCTAGATTTGTTACCAGTAGGTTCGAACAACTCGCAAGTGGTACAGAGATACTTCGGGAACTCTAGTGGGAATCCCTGAAGGGAAAGCAGCGTTCTTCTTGAGGAGCACTATTGAGAGAATTTAGAGAACCGCCACTTGAAGCTGACTGCAGAAAGATTCTGTTGCCTCCCACATATATTCCGCACAAGTATCACAAAGATTGGATACGAAAAATTGGAGCTCATTCAGAGGCATATAAACAGTCGTATTTTCCTCATTCTATTTGAGAGTTGTATAGGAAAGGCCGTAAGGTGGATTGGGGAGTATATATGTAGATGTAAATGAAAATTTTGCGTTTTGGCTGGCTAGGAAATGCTCCACCTCTAATTGGACTTAGAATTGTCACCTGCCATGTGGGCAGCAGGTCCAATTATTGGGTTTGGTAAATTTTTAAACAAAGGATCAGGTTCTGCATGCATTTCCATTAATGTTAAAATACATAAAGGTGAAAAAAGCTTAAATCGTAATGTTTCTTTAATTTTCACTTTGCCTGTTAACATTCTTTTATGAAAGATCAGTGTCTATTAACATTCTTTTATGAAAGATCAGTAAGTAATAATTTATATTTACAATGAAAACTGGATTTTTGTGCAATACGTAGTTAGAAATAAGTAGTTGTGCGTTTCAATAAAAAATTACAATTAGATATGAGTTAATATATATTTGATGAATTTTGTATTTCAACATTGTAGAAATGTCTTATACTTCATGGAAATCCTATTAGAACATCTTTTTCAAAAAATGTACATCAGTTGGTGTGGAGCGCTTCTGACACTTCTTTCCATCTTTATGTACTTCATACTTCACAGAAATACTCGTAGAACATGCATCTTCGTTTAAAAACTAGCCTTTTCCCACTGGCTTTGCCTGCGTATGCGTTCAACACATGTACCTCCTCCACACCTCTCCGTGTCCACTTTTCCCTCCCCGTGTCTGCCCACCTCTTTCTCCAACCTCTATCTCCTGCTCCCCCATGCTGTCCTCCCCTTTGCTCTCTCCATCACCACCTCTTACCCATCTCAACCTGTCTCGAGCCATGCTCATTGGCACTTGTAGCCCCTGCAAGACATGTCTATATAGCAGGCTGATAGTTCACCCACAATATGCCCACCGTGCAGCTGTGGCCCCTGACTTACATGCTACCATGCAGAGCAGGCTGATACACTCCTCTCATGCAGGGATGCCTACATGTCGAGGGCTCCATAACCGTTTCTGACATGTAGGCTGCTGTGCAAAGCAAGTCGATTTGCCAGGCCCAAATGCTGTTCCCACACAACTTGTCTGTCAAGATGGCAGTATGCATGCCAGAGGCTAGGAAACACGTTTTTGCTTGTATCTGCGCTCTTATTAGAACTGTAGCCGAGTTGACGTAACATGATCCCTAACAGCTATAACGTCACTGTTGCCAGCTTTCAATTTGAAACTCAAATGGCTGCACGCGAAAGCAGTAGCTGTTAACAGAACTGTGACATTGCCATAGAGGTGTGAACAAAATCGTGTTACGTGATTAGCTGATGTGGATGTGTGAAGCTGCTGCACCCAGCCCACAGCAGTTGTCAGATATCAACTTATGCTGACTCAACTGTAGGAGGTTATGAACCCCGCACTGCTGGCACTAGTGTGGCCTGCTGTTTCTGTGAGAAATTTTACTGAAATTGGCCGAGTGGTTTGGAAGGATCCAAACGGGAATGCACGTTCATTAAAAAAAATCATGTGTCCTTTAATATAGTGAATGTCCCTGAGTCCATTAATTTCTGCAAGTACTCCAACACGTGACCAATTTCCGTTGCTATTTGTGGTAAATGCTGACATTTTATATTCCCCAGTCGTAGCCAGATTTCTCCAGACTGTGTGTTTAAAGTAATATAGCTTGCTCATCTGCAATGGCCTCTTCTTTTCTTATTGCAGTTTATATGTTTATATTCTTCTGTTATGGCAGTTATCTCTGACATGTACTCCAGTTTTCGTTTTTTGACTTCAGTGCCCTACATTTCCAGTTTTCTTTTTTATACAAATAACACATTAACAATACTCAGAGGAGTAATTTATTTTATTGTAATTGTTTTAAGTTTGTTTCACAGACAAATTGGTTCTTTTTCTTAAGACTTGTGGAATAACATGGTTTGTGGGGACCAGTCTTAATTCAGTAACATCTATATGGAATGATATTCTGGAGAACAATATCTTAGAGTGAGAAAATATGTTTCTCCTGCTTAAGTATAACACTTACGTGTAGTACTCAAGTATTATTTCGTGGAGGGTGTGTTAAAAATCTCCACGTAGTTTATAGGTAAATAGTTGAAACTATATTCAGACAGAACATAATTTATTATCTCTTCTCGTTCTTAATTAACTGGAAGATTTACTTGTATACCAGACAGTTTTCAGTGTATTCTTATTGCCCCCGTACAGAACACTGTTAAACACCATACAGCAGGTGTTCTGTAAGTTATTCGTTACTTGGGACCACATAGAAGCGATTGGCACATAGTATAGTGGAGGACATTGTAAATACTGTTTGTTTAATACAATTATGCACTTTTGCGTAGGGTCAAATAAACAATCCATTCTGTTGTTTGATTAACGTCTCATGGCTGGGATATACAGTCATATAATATTTCTTAAAATATTATTGAAAATGGCCCTAAGGCCGAAATTGCAGTCGTTATAATAAATATTTCATACGGTCAACGGCGACTATGATGTCTTTTAAGAAACATTCTGTAGTTGTTTATTGTAGCCAGCAGTCTGACAGTACCATGTCTTATCGTTGTTTACAATCACATTGCTGTTTCCCCCTCCGTCTCTAATGACCTCGTTGTCGACGGGACGTTAAACACCACTAACCTTAACCTTAACCTAACCTGCTGTTTCCCTGGCAGTCTCTTTGCACACAGAAGTCGTGCCTCGGTATTAGGTAATCGCACATCTCGATGTTACTAAAAATCCAAGAAAAATCTTGCGGTACATCTAGATCCAGAAGATAATGGCCATCTACACAAAGCTGCAGCAATATCCCAGGCAGCTCTTTGCGTAATATGGTACATCCATTTTAGCGTCAGCTAATTCCACTTTATATGGTGTAGCCAAAGGAGTTTTTTATTTCTACGAAGTAACGAAATAGTTCCCGGTGCCTGTTCTGCGATTTTTTCCAGTATTCCTTTTTCCTTCACGCCATCATTCCCTTGTGGTCGAAGTGGTAGCTTCGCCTTGGTGTAGTGTTTCACAGAGATGAATTTGGGAAGTTACTACATAGATAATTGTTAAATGACCCACACATCTTTTTATTTAACATAGACAGTTCCTTCTCTAACTGCCCCTGATAGTGAATTCGATGGCAGATTTTGAAAACATAATGTTGTCACAAACGGTTCTACGATGTCTATAAGCTCATTTAAATTATTCCTAAGGAAATTAACATTTTCGGTGTAATTCCATTATCAGTAACAAGAACGTCCAGATTTTCCTATAATAACCATGAACGACGTCGCTACGGTGCAGCTCGCAGTGATACATCGATATCACCGTCTGGATCGACTGCGCAGCCATATATCTATTTCCAGGCATATGCCACACGTCTTTGCCGCCGATTAACGTCTCTGGCGCCTTGTGTATCTGTGGCCGCATGCGCAGTGGTGCGGTCCGCGGGTTTAAAAGGACGAAGCAAGGGCTGGAGCGTCAGTCACCTCGACTCATTCAGAAGATGGCTGGACTCTATTCAGCCGAAATATTAGAAGAAGAAGTCAAACCTCCACGCCCGAAATTTTGTGGACCACTTATAAAGTTTTCTAATCGAAGGTGAAGAGTCACCGTAATGTTAATCAAGCTTCTCTTTAGTCTCCTGAGGCGTTTTGCCTTTCATAAAGTAATGTTTAATTACCACACGAAATTTTTTTTCGTCCATTTTTTGACAATCACTCGACTTCCTTCTTTCACACGAATGCCAAACACAAAGAAATAGACCAGTATGGGGCAATTCCATGTCAAATCAATAAGTGCTACAACCTGACGCTCTCAGATTTTTTTGAAATTAAGTATGCATATATTACTCATAAATCATGACACAAATTAATTTTTTCACATTTTTATGACGTTAAGTTACCGAGTAATGGACCTTCAAAAATTAAAAAGATGACAAATTTTTGACTCGCGGAACAATGTTGTTTTCTTTACAACTCGTGTTCTAATTAAGCTAGTACAATAAAATTTACTTTATTGGAAAGAGCTTTTATATGATACCAAACATCATTAGTTTAATATATATACACAAATTGTTAAAGCAAATGTTGAATTTACCGACTTTTGAAAAACTGTCTTTTTAAAATTCTCAAAAAATATATGTGAAAGATACACATTACATCTACATATTCTGAAAGTTTCAACTTGGGATGAGCATGGGATCACTATCAAAAGCAATTTTATGTTAAGGGTGGTGCTTTAAAAATTCGTAAAATTTAATTTATTTTAGATATTAGGTCTACTTCTCACCAGCTGTATGTTGTTGTAAAATGTGGAAATTAAAAATAACTTATCATTGACAAAAGAACATATGTTTTATGCTTCTGTAATTAATAAATACAAAATGAAAACTTAAAAAAAAACACAGAAAGATGAATACCAAAGATCAGACTTAATTCAGTTAGTAATTACTATTATTTACAAATAGGCGTCCTATTAGTGCACTTCTTCATACTTCTAACTAATCAGTCTGTTGCACATCAACATTTCTGCACTGGATAACTTGTATGTTCGCCCTGTAGCAGTTTGAGGGTTCACGATTGCCACTACTTCCCTACTGCTTATGGAAAGAATGTCTGGGTGACTCAGAAATGTGAACGATGGTGACAGTACATGTGGATGTAAGAAACTAACTGTGATTTCATCCTTCTCCTGATTTTTTTCAAGTACACAGGTTAACCACCAGTGTCCATTATAATCACAAGCAACATATCCTTTTATGTCTTTGAACGGTATTTTATCACCGTCAGAAACTGCCACCAGTTCAGTTTCACTATCATCAGCGTTTGAATACACTTTTATTATTATTTTGTCCTTGCTAAAAGGAATAAAAGTGTGAAGTTTTTGTGTCCCTACAATTTTGCAACATTTATCAAATCTCTCCGTAAGTTTCATTTCTTCATTTTTGTGATCTTCTTTAGTAGCATACTTGAAGCTCATTCCTTCTATGTTATCCTTGGCAAACATATAAAGTTGTTTTGGTGCCATTATTTGATCTTTGTATGGCCTTTGCAGACTTTCTCGAGCTGCAAGTCGTTTAACTGTTCCACCAACACCAACACCAGCTCCCTTCCCATGCGAGGTGGCTGAAAAATGCCATTCAGCTTCAGCTTGGAAATGTTCTTCATAATGGCACAGGTTGATAAAGTTCTATTTTTATAATGAGCTGCTGCTCCATCAGAGATATAATATATTTTTCTTGGTTTTCTACCTAATTTAACAGTCAGGAAGTCCATCAAGTACGATTGTAACAAATACACAGCAACAGTGTCATGTGTTAGGCATTTTGATATGATTACAAGACTTGTGTGCTCGAGTTTGTTCCCATCCTTGTAATAAGCAACAATGGGATGAATCGTTGTTTGCATATTTGTCCAGTGATATCTTTGAACTTCGTCCTGGATGACAGTGGAGTAATTCTCATATCGCTAACACCTCGCCTTCATTAAGTTCATTTCTCAGTCTCTTTTGGAAGGTTGATTGTTGACTAGCAACAAATGAATGTCGTGTAAGCGATTTTAATTTATCAAAAAAAAATCAATAAAATTTTCAAATGATTTTATGATTGTTTCTAGAGATGTGTGATCAACGCAAACCCATAGCTGGTAAGTTATATTATTAATATCATTAGTATTCAACAAATCTTGTAAATATGTCTTAAATGTTTCTTGTCCAGGGCAGAATTTACATTCACCAAAATGACAAGCAGGTAATGACGGATTACATACAACTCTTGCAGTGCAGTCTTTGTATGTTTTTATTGGATTATCTTCATCCTTTGTCAGCTGAGGAATGTTACATCCAGTCAGCATGAGTTTGAAGTTTTGATGGATAGTACACACACACAGACACTGTGTGTACCACTACTTCCAGCTAAAACATAATTTTTGGGACGTAGGTTTGCAAACTTCAAAAATCCAATGTGGAGCTCTGGATGGTTGTCTTTAAAGTTCCCGTAAATTTATTTCAAATTACTTAAAACTAGCCGTTTTTGCACTTGCAGTTTTTCTCCGTTATCTCACAAGCAGAAAATCTTTTTTCCCAGGCATTGCCCCGCTTATCTCATCAGAACAATAAAAGTTTCTAACAAAATCAGCTGTTGCTTGATCAAGAGTCTTGCCAGGTTTTGGGTTTGGTGAAGACAAAATTCCCTTGGCCTTCACCAAATCTTTTACTCTTCGAGCCATGTAATTTGTTACGTTAAATTCATCTTGAAGCTTCTTAACACTCCAGCTTTTAGGTAAAATGGTAAGAATTTCCCATCTGTTTACTTCGAGATGTACATGTACGAAATTTATCTTTTAGCCAACTGATCAACTCAGATTCTGCATGATCATGTACCTCCTCTTCTTTTTCGGAAGGAAATAATAATACCTTTGTTTGAATTGTTGAAGTTAATTTAAATAGTTTTTCCTTGAGATATTTTGCTTCACACGGTCGTTTTTTTCGTAATTGGCGATCCACCAACGGACTGCAAAGAAGCATTCAACCTTTCTGAGGCCTCACTTGCTGCAGTGTCTTGTACGTCACTATCACATAAAACCTTTTCACTTTCTTGTTTCACCGCAGAATACAGTAGATCATCATCATTTTCTGTGCTAGACGTATCACAAATTTCTACTCGTGCAATTTTTTTTACGGCAGTTGTCACACACTTTTTGATTTAAAGTTAAGAAAGGTTTTCTTGCTATCATCCATTGTGAAACAGGCCGTAAGTTTTTCTTGTGTTTATTGTGGCCCTTTTCATTAAATGGATTACAGCACAAAGCTGAAATTTTAGGCACTTTATCTTTGTCAAGCGAACAAACTAATTTTAAAAAATGTTTTTGAAGTTGAATGCCCCAGCTTTCTATATTCAATACCACACGATATTACTTCTCTATCTCACTTCCTGTAAAAAAATATTTCATTATGTTAATAGTATGCAAACATTAACTGGTTGTCGGCATACAAACTTACAGACTCTTTTGAGGTTTGTACATAAGTACCTTTAAGCTAGATTCAAAAAAAATTTCAGAGTTAACCATATAATTTCACTACAGCTTTCAACAGTAGGTGAAAATTGAGTACACCAAAGAATCATTTTATATATAATCTTTAAAATGAGAGATAACTTCTTTTTTTTCTTTTTTTTCCGTGGTTTTACAGCTATTAATAAATAGTTAGCACTAAAGTTTAATAAGCAGTTATTCGTTTCAAAAGTACAATTTGTGGACCATGTAACATAATCTAACACTGTAATATTTTCACGTGTAGCAAAATAATAGAAATTCACCTATCTGACTGTGATTTTGGAGAATCGTGGTAAACATAAAATTGCTTTTGATAGTGATCCCATGCTTATCCCAAGTTGAAACTTTCAGAATATGTAGATGTAAAGTGTATCTTTCATGTATATTTTTTTGAGAATTTTAAAAATACTGTTTTTCAAAAGTCGGTAAATTCAACATTTTCTTTAACAATTTCTGTGTATATATTAAACTAATGATTTTTGGTATCATATAAAAGCTCTTTCCAATGAAGTAAATTTTATTGTTCTAGCTTAATTAGAACACAAGTTGTAAAGAAAACAACATTCTTCCGCGAGTCAAAAATTTCTTATTTTTTCAATTTTTGAAAGTCCATAACTGGGTAACTTTTTTATCAGAAAAATGTGAAAAAATTAATTTGTGGTACCATTTATGAGTACTATAGGCATACTTAATTTCATTTAAATCCAAGAGGGTAAGGTTGAAAACGATGGTTTCATTTGCTGATTTGACGTGGAATGACCCTATGGCTGAAACGTGGTGTGCGTTCTTTATACAAAGATGCCACTCACTCACTAAACATGACCTCGGTACGCGCCGGTGGTGCCATCTCTCAGACCTTACACGGACTTTTCAAACGCCCCTCGTGTAGCTGGCTGTAGGTGTAGCTTGTCGGATGGTAGTTAAATAAAATTTAGATTTACAGTTCCGATCATGAGAGTTTTCTTTTTACTGTTCCCCTGTCGTAAATACTGGACAAATTCAAGTACAAAATGAGCGAGAATTAACTCCCTGTTAAAACTGTTTGTAACTTTTTGAATACTTAACCAATTTTCGTGAATCAAAAACAGTTTGTCCTTTAAAGTGGTTGAACTATTATGGAATGCTAATATTCAGTACAAGCACCATCTGTGGACGTTTGTGACAGACTTCTGCAGATAATCCAGCGATACATTTCCAAGAACTTGGCGAATTCGCTCCTCCATTTCATCAAGAGTTGTCGGTTTTGTGCGACAAACTCACGCCAACCCCCAGAGGTAAAAATCTCAGGACTTTAGGTCAGGACTCCTTGCTGGCACTTAAGGGGGGGCCACGAAGTCCCAACCAGCGTCCCGGAAAATGGAGTGTCGAGCCACGCGCCTGCAGACTGTGCGGAGTGAGGCGGGGACGCATCATCCGTAGAGATTAGCTCATTTAATTGTCCCATGTGGATACAGTACCGTGAGAATGATCTTCAGCCATATTAAGGTACCTTTCTGCAGTCATTGTGTTCCGAATGAGATATGGACCCACAACGAGCGTGGAGGTCATGCTGTACCACACTGTGACCTTTGGACGAAGTTGGCTTTGTCCTTCAACTGCCCCCGTATTCTCTGTTGCCCGGTAATAACAGATGTGCCTTTTGACAAAGCCCCTACACGAAACACGCCTACATCTGACCACAGGATATTACCTAAAATATCGGACCAGTCTTCATACCAAGCAAGCATCATCTCAACATACTGCAACCGATGATCAGGTGAGTCCTGGCAGTAATATCGTTCCCATGGACGGAAATTCAATTCTTTCTTGAGAATTCGGATTTTGTGTCGGGTTGAACCACATTCTCTTGATGCCTGTCTTTGTAATTCCTGAGCACTTCGAGTGAACATTTCCTGAACTACTTGCCCATTTCCCTCCGTCTTGATGTAGAGGCTTGGCCGCTTCCCAGCAGCTCATACAGAACCTGTGTCCATCAGCTTCGAGTCTTTGCATCTACCGACGAACGAGGTCCTTTCACACTTCACCACCGTCTTTGCACGTGTACCACGGATCACCATCCTTCGCAACGGGATACCAACTGAGGCCGCTTGTGCAACGGTAGCCGTGTTGCGCCATTATCAGCCACTGATACCTACACAGACATAAATGAGATATCCATACATACTATAAAATCGGATGTACATATGTATGTTCCACATCACCACCTAAACCACTGGACCGATTTTAAGAAAAAGTGGTACATACATCCCTTATTGTCAGGCAAATATCGCCATGGCGGTAATAACCACGTACTTATCACAGTTCAGGAGATAAGACGTCTTAAATATTGAGATGCTTGGAAAATGCCGCATCACGCTTGAAGTTTTCATACATTTGTTCTTTACTATGAAGACCCTCATACAGTGGAGTCGACTTAAAGGAAATTCCAGATACCTGACGGTGCTTTTTTCAGCTTTAAGGCGCGAAGGACAGACTGCTATGGGCGAGAACAATAACCGTCTATAGAGCTGTGAAGGGGCGTTGCCGTAGAGACGTATACAGGATCGCAAAAAAAAAAAAAAAAAAAAAAAAAAAAAAAATACTAAAATACATCACGACAGTACAAAATGAGTTACCCTTCTTTGAATTTTTTAAGTGTTCTGCCAGTTAATCGCAGTCTTTGGTTTGCCTTCCCCTCGACATTATCTGTAGACTCGAGAATCATCTGCGCCCAGCGTACGAAAGTGTCTGGTATCATCTCTCACGGAGTCTATTGTATAGCCGGCCGTGTGGCCGAGCGGTTCTAGGCGCTTCACTCTGGAACCGCGCGACCGCTATGGTCGCAGGTTCGAATCCTGCTTCGGGCATGGATGTGTGTGATGTCCTTAGGTTAGTTAGGTTTAAGTAGTTCTACATTCTAGAGGACTGGTGACCTCAGATGTTGAGTCCCATAGTGCTGAGAGCCATTTGAACCATCTGTTGCATAATTTCAAAGGTGTTTACTCGAACACATGGAAATGAAATTCTTTCGAGGTACTCTATAAACACAGTCGAATTTTGGCTTTAGTTTGTTATAGAAAATTGGTAAAATGAATGCTTCTGCGTCTACATGATAACTCTACAGTTCACAATTAAGTATCTGCCATAGGATTCCTTCATTCAACCACCTTGAAGCTACGTATGTATGTACCGTTCCACTATCGAACAGCGCGCGGAAATACCAAACACGAAAATCTTTCTGTGCGAGCTCTGATTTTTCATGTTTTATAATGACGATAATGTCTCCCTATGTAGGTGGGCACCAGCAAAGTATTTTCACACTCTGAAGAGAAAATTAGTGATTGTAATTTCATGAGAAGATCCTGCCGCAATGAAAAACGTCTTCGTGTACGATATCAGCTGCACTATCTCACCTATTTCGCGACAACAATCAAGCTACCTTTCTTCGAATTTTTTCGATGTCGCCTGTCAGTTCTGTGTGATGCGGATCCCACAACGCACAGCAGTATTTCCGAAGATGACGGACATGCGTAGTGAAAGCAGTCTCCATAGTAGATCTGGTACATTTTCCAAGTGTTTTGCCAATAAATCGCAGTCTTTGGTTTGCCTTCCCCACAACATTATCTGTGTAATCATTCCAATTTAAGTTGTTCGTAATTGTAATTCCTAGGTATTTAGTTGAATTTATGGCCTTTAGATTAGACTGATTTATTGTGTAACCTAAGTCTTGTGGGTTACTTTTAGTACTCATGTGGGTGACTTGACACTTTTTATTATTTAGAGTTAATTGCCACTTTTCAGACCATAAAATTATCTTGCCTAAATCGTTTTGCAGTTGACTTTGATCATATGATGACTTTACGAGACGGTAAATGACAGCAGGACCTGCAAACAGTCTTAAGAGATCTGCTCAGTTTGTCTTCTTAGTCGTTTATGTAATCAGGAACAGCGGAGGACCTGTAACACTTCATTGGGGAACGCCGGATATCACGTCCGTTTTACTCGACGACTTGCCGGCAATTATCGCCAACTGTGATCTTTCTGACAGGAGATTACGAATCCAGTTGCACAACTGAGGTAATACTCCACGGGTAAGTAATTTGATTAGAAGTCACTCGTGAGGAAAGTTGTCAAAAGCCTTCCGGAAATCTAAAAACATGGAATCACTTTGACGTGCTCTGTGGCAGCATTTACTGCTTCGTGATAATAAAGCACTAGTTGTATTTCACAAGGCGATGTTTTCCGAAACCGTGTTGGCTTTTGTCAGTAAATAGTTTTCTTCGTTGTAAGTGATAACGTTCGAACACAGTATATATTCCAAAATGTTACTGCAAATCGACGTTGTGTGGGCCTGTAATTCAGCAATTTACTGGTAATGCCGGGTTTGTCATTTACTGATGTTATAACTTGTGCCATTGTAAGAAACAAAAAGTTTGTTGTTTCACGAAAATTAGTTAAGTATTAAAGAAGTTACAAGTAATGTTCAGTAGGGAGTTAATTCTCGCCCACCCTGAATAAAATAAGTGAGATGTATTGATCACCGTGCTCTCGGCGTCAGTTTAAAGGTTTCGCAGAGGTCAGAAATGTTAGCAGTTTGTATTGATGCGCCGAGTCGTAGCACGCAGTTGGTCGCAGGGACCAGCACCCAGTATAAGAGAGCCGACGGTGCGGCGGCCGCTCGCCCAGGAATCGAGCGCGCGACCTCCAGAATGCGGCGGTCGTAATGCAGCCCGAGTGTACGGCCAGGCGTGTGTAACGTGCCGCCGAGGAATTTCGCGGTTCCGACCTCGGCTGCGGCGGCTGCGGGGGCGGGCGTTCTGTTTCCGGAGCCGGCATACGAATGCCCTGCAAGCAGCGGAACGGCAATATCGGCGCCCGGAGCGCCGGATGGCACGGCGGCGGCGGATGGGGCGGAATGGAATGGGGCGGGCGGGGACGGCGGTGGCGACGGCAGCGCCGCGGGCGGCGCGCGGGGGGCGGGGGAATGAAGCCGTGAGCTGCCGGAGCGGCGGGGAGATTGCGTCTAACCCAGTTGCACGAGCCTCGCCAGCCGCGCCGCGCCGAGCCGAGCCGCTAATAACGCGGCGGGCCGGGTACGCTCGCCCCCGACAAAAAGGGCGCCCCCGGCTCTGCCTCTGCCACCACCCCCGCCCCCGGCCGCCCCCGCACTCGGCTCGGATTACGCCTCTGGTTTTGTTGCCTCCATCCAGCTTACTTCCGCTCACTTGCCAGTTGCGTGCGACGCGATCCTGAAAACCTTAGGGCGGGGGCCAGCAAGTCGCCGTCTGTTTTTATAGTCTCTCGGCGAGCGCACGGAAACGACGGGCTTTTTAAAAAAAGGCAACGAAAATCATCCCCGGCGATTCCAAGGATTGGAACTTTATTAGCCGGTTACCACGAATTTAGTCGCCGAACCCTTTTTGCCGTCTCCTCGTATGTGCGAATATTTGCGGTGTAGTGCAGTTCACTTCAATTCTTGTCTTTCATGAGACCACCTACTGGTCGATGGGGACCCACGAAGGGATCTTTTAACGGCTTTCCGCTTTGTATGTGCCTTACCACAAACGAACGTGCCCTCTCAAATTTTAATTATTCTGCTTTCTTAGCACTATAAAATACTGCTCATCAAACTTCGGCCGAATCAGGTATCCGTGCGGCCCGTGATTCTTTGCTGTATTGTATAATAATATACTGGGGTATTATAAATGATTCAAGCTATTTCACATATTTGCTGTAGCTGTGTTACTCTAAACACAGTAAGACGGCTATGCACGAAAATAGAGAAACATAAAGTTTTTTTTAAAAATATATGTATACATATTGCAAGAGCTTGACGTGTCCCCCTACTGATTCTGCAGGTATCAAGTCGCTAATCAAGATATTCCCACGTCCGTCGCAGCATGTCCCTATCAGTCTGTTCGAAAGTACTCTTGACGACTTACGTAACCCCACACAAACAAGTTGCATGGGGTTAAGTCGGGAGAGCTGATCATCAACCCCACCACTGCCGATCCATGTGCTCCGCAACTTCCTGTTAAAGAATTCACGAACGTCGTGATGGAAGTGAGGTGGAACACTATCCTGTTGGTAGATGAAGTCCACATTGTGGATGTTGTAGCATGAGCAAGTTTTCCAGAGTGTCCGGATAGATGCGTCCTGTAACGGTCTTCTCGGAGAAGAAAAAGGGACCGTAAACTTTAAACCGTGAGACCGCACAGAACACATTAACCTTTGGCGAATCTGGATTGTGCTGTAGGGGATTCTCTGTCGCTCAGATTCGCACATTGTGCCTGTCAACTGTGCGATTCACAAAAAATGTTGCTTCATCACTGAAGATGAGTTCTCAGAAAACCCATCCTCTTCCATGAGCTGTTACAACTGCACCGAAAATTAAAGGCGTCTGACTATGTCGTCGGGAGTCAGAGCTTGTAGCAATTGCAAGCGGCAAGACTTAAGCGTGAGCCGAGCCGCTACGTTAAGATTATCCAAACTGTTGGTTGTGGTGTGTTCAGCTCTCTGCTTGCTGTGTTCGTCTTCTTCTGTGGGCTACGCGCGAAACTCGCCCGCACGTGGTCAATCGTTTCTTTTCTCACCGCTGAAGTGTCCTGTAACTTGAAGCTGCGCGTACCGTCACCGAATGAAGTTGGCCGTTGCTGGAGGATCTTTATTGAACTTCGTTCTGAAGTGTCGTAGCACTGTTACAGCAGACAGATGTGAATGCATTTCAAGCACAACAAACGCGTTCACACCATTTTGCCTAACCACTCTCTGCTGCGTTCTCTTGGCAGTAATCTCAAATGTTGCTGGAACAGTAGAAAAGATTTTTATAGTTTTTCTATGTGTCTACTGAATTATGTGACTTTGTCAGTTAATGTAGCTACGGTGAATTTATAAAATCGCTTCAACCATTTATAATGCACTTGTGCAGTACATCTATCAAGAAACTTCCAAATCCAAGAACATTAACTAACTTGAGGAACTGGTTTAGCGTGTCGGTTTCGTGTTCAGTAACACAGTGACAGTAATATTCTGAGATGTGCTTTATTTTGATTGACGTTAGTGAATTTGGCCATGAGGTCAGTAAAATTAGGCGCTTGTTTCAGGAGCAGAGGGGTAAGTAGCGCGGGCACCGTGGGTTAGAGGATGTGTGAGTGAGAAGGGGGGAGGGGGGGGGGATTGTTCTGTTGTTTTGGTTTACCTTCCACTGCTGACAACTCAAGGGCACGCGCGACTCGTGCCGGTGAGCTGCTGAGGTGTAAATTTTGACACGGAAATAACACGGAGTCGTGAATGTGCATTACAGAGACGGTCATCTGCAAATGCGCTACTACTTGTAACAGGTAACAATTAATTGATGAAGGCCGTTGTCAGAAAACGCAGTGAGTAGAAGAAAAGTGACATTTAGCAAACATTTGTGATCGTATCTCATATTGCATAATGAATTTAAATATAAATAAAGATACTGCTACCAGTCAATTAATCAACCGCTCACTCAGACAACACAACTTCGTCAGGCAGTTACAGTGTAACACGGCATTGGGCTCGCTGAGGGTAGCAGTAATCTGAAACAGAGAACAGTCGACACCAAGTGTTCCGCATAGTGCCGACTTCTAACGGTCAGTAGGCGAACTTGGGGAAACTGAGGGGAGGGGGGGGGGGACAACAACCTACTGCGCCCTTACTGTAGCCAGTCTATTAGGCGCTCAATATATAGGATTTTATGTAGGTTACTAATTGATAATAAGCTTGGCACGTTTGTGGCCCGAAGTGTGCCAGCCCCAACGCCAGTATTGGCTCATCAGTAAAAAACGTTTGACTACCACTGCTATAACATTGCAGCTATACAGGTCTGTTTCCCTGGATCGCCATTCTCGTTAACCGGCGTTCGAGAATTGGTGTTGTTCACCATTTACGTGCCAATACATTCACTGCTCTTGTGCTTAACAGCTGTTTTGTTTCCTCACAACACCTTTTCCGTCGGTTTACGTGCCCATTCAGATGAATTTTTTTATGGCGGTGAGCTGTGGGTGTAGGGCGGGGGAGATTAGGGTTTTTCCGTCGCTGTCATTATTTCACTGTGAGTGTACACGTTCTTTTGAAAAGATGTGTTTTAAACGAATGCTGCAATTACTTGCGGCTCAAGTGAATTTCGCCGCAGATAAACGGAGCGCGCCGCCCTCGTGAAAACGTGCCAGAGATAACATTATCTGCGGCGAGCAGCGTATGTGGGTCCCGGAAGCACGCAGGCGGCCGATAGCCGGCGTGCATTGTCGGGCGCCACAAATCCACGCCGGCGCCTATCTGATGGCGGCGCTCGGCCGCACCGCTTCCCATTCGTGCTCCACGCCGCCGCCCCCCCCCTCCCCTCACTTTTTATATGCTAATCACTTCCCGACAGTCCTGCCCGGCGCACCATAATTGCTTGCATTGCCTCGTTCAGCATGCGAGGTAACCTGCGTGTGACAACAGTCTTGTGATAAATTCCAAAACGGAAACTGACCCCGTCGTATTTTTGGTGGCACCGGTAAAGTTACCTCAGGACATTGGTCAACTGAACCTACCGATACCCGGTGTCCGCTTCCTGCCGCAATGATAACGTGGCGTGTGGCCCCATACGTGTGCAGACGGAAAGAGAAGTGAACGCTGACATTTCTTTTGCGCCTGTAGTAGGTTTTGGAATGTAGGTTGTGGTGACAGCTTGAGCCGTAGTGTAGCCAGAGTTGTAGGTTGGGTTGCAAGATTAATGTTTGCTAGAGAGTTGCCGAAGCCACAGAATATGAATGCGAAGTCTCAAATGTGGCGACATACTCTTCTGTAGCGTAATCCGAGGCCTACGTTAGGTTGAAAATTGACACTCTGGTTCTGAATTGGTGAAGCGGTACCGAACGTTTAAGTTAATGTAGAAAGAAGTCGCTGCGGTTACGGCATTGGGCTGAGTGAGTGAAGTTGTAGAGCAGTTTTTAAAAGAATAACGGCCAACTATTTTTAAGTAATTGAATATTTGTCATGAATGCCGAGGTGGAAGTTCCACTTGTACTGAGCGCCTTTATTGAACTCACAGATTACGGTCCTTTACAAGATATGTTGCTTCCATGCCCACCAAACACGTTATGACGACATATCCGCCAGCTACAGAGGGTGCGTTCACTACACGATTGCAACTTAGGATATATCTCTGACCGAATATAGGATGAGTCAAAAGGGACTTTACAGCTTGAGAATGATATAGAAATTTATGGAGATAACTTACAAAACCGATAGATGTCTCATTTTGTAGCAGAAGACCCTCAAGTTTCACATAAGCGTCAATTACCATTTTGGTCCGCTGTGACTACTATTTTTGATGCGGCAAACATCCCACCGGTAATCAGTTTCTTCCCGCACTCGTTCCAGTAAATAGGGCGTAACTCCTGCAACGGCAGCGTAGATGCGATTTTTCGGATAGGCTAAATTGTTTAGCAGGGGAGGAACATACACACGCTCTTTAATGGAACCCCAGAGAGGGAAATCCAGTAGTGTCAAGTCTGGGGAGCGTCAGGAAATGAGATGGTGCACCATCTCGCTGGTAGCAAACCATCCCACATCGCTCATCGTCATCTATCTGTAGAATTAAAAAGTTTCACGAAACCAAAACTAACAGCGGGCACGCTCAACACTAGTGAAAGGAGCCATTTAAACTGTGCACTGTGGAAGTGGCTAAAAGTAACTGAACTGATAGAAATAACCGGTTTCTGGGAAGTAGCAGTTACTGTAATAACCGCATTTAACCGCTCGTCTGATAATACCAGTTATTTTAATGGCTGCGCATCGAAGATCGTGCTACGCTCTCGCGTCATCTGAGATCTGACCACAAAGGAGAGGGACGGGTCACCTAGAAGGTGTTCTATAGCTCATGGAAATAACTGCACGCCATTTGTTTGCAGATGTCTGTTCTACGCTTTCGTGCGCTCTTATTACTGTCCGCACAAAGTTGGTGTCAGCGCGGCGGCTCAGGGGAGCGACCATAATGGCATTTCACACGTACTGTCGTTCCCATCAGCCACCGCGCCGTGTGTCAACTTAGTCTGGGCAGATAGTACAAATAGAGTGACCATAAGGAAATCGTGCGACTATGGAAATAACGGTCAGGCGTGGGTGTTTTCCTGTGGGAGTTATCTTACTCGCTCATACTTCTTGTTCTCTGGCAGTTTATGGGTACCACTACAAGTAGGGTAGAAGTTGGTAACTGTGTTCGGACTCCAGTTAAATGTCGCAGAAGCCGGCGATACACTGTGTGATCAAAAGTATCCAGACACCCCCAAACATTTTGGAAGTTTATGGTAAGTTCCTATGGAACCACACTGCTGAGGTCATCTGTCCCAAGGCTTACACACTACTAGCTTAAATTGACTTACGCTAAGGACCACACACCCACCCACCCACACACACACACACACACACACACACACACACACACACACGCCCGAGGGAGGACTCGAACCTCCGACGGGGGAGCCGCGCGAACCGTGGCAAGGCGCCCTTAGACCGTGCGGCTACAGCCCAAAAACATTCGTTTTTTATGTTAGGTGCATTGTGCTGCCACATATTGCCAGGTACTCCATATCAACGACCTCAGTAGACATTAAACATCGTCAGAGAGCAGAATGGGGCGCTCCGTGGAACTCGAGGACTTGGAACGTGCTCAGGTGGTTGGATGTCACTTCTGTCATACGTCTGTAAGCGAGATTCCCACACTCCTGAACATCCCTAGGTCATCTGTTTCCGAAACGTGAAGGCACGCGTACAGCACAAAAGCGTACAGGCCGATCTCGTCTATTGACTGACAAGAGACCTCGGGCAGTTGAAGAGGGTCGTAACGTGTAGTAGGCAGACATCAATCCAGACCATCACACAGGAATTCCAAACTGCAACAGGATCCACTGCAAGTGCTATGACAGTTAGGCGGGAAGTGAAAAAAAATATGGATTTCATGGTTGAGCGGTTGCTCTTAAGCCACACATCTACATCTACATCTACATCTATACTCCGCGAGCCACCTTACGGTGTGTGGCGGAGGGTACTTATTGTACCACTATCTGATCCCCCCTTCCCTGTTCCATTCACGAATTGTGCGTGGGAAGAACGACTGCTTGTAAGTCTCCGTATTTGCTCTAATTTCTCGGATCTTTTCGTTGTGATCATTACGCGAGATATATGTGGGCGGTAGTAATATGTTGCCCATCTCTTCCCGGAATGTGCTCTCTCGTAATTTCGATAATAAACCTCTCCGTATTGCGTAACGCCTTTCTTGAAGTGTCTGCCACTGGAGCTTGTTCAGCATCTCCGTAACGCTCTCGCGCTGACTAAATGTCCCCATGACGAATCGCGCTGCTTTTCGCTGGATCATGTCTATCTCTTCTATTAATCCAACCTGGTAAGGGTCCCATACTGATGAGCAATACTCAAGAATCGGACGAACAAGCGTTTTGTAAGCTACTTCTTTCGTCGATGAGTCACATTTTCTTAGAATTCTTCCTATGAATCTCAACCTGGCGCCTGCTTTTCCCACTATTTGTTTCATGTGATCATTCCACTTCAGATCGCTCCGGATAGTAACTCCTAAGTATTTTACGGTCGTTACCGCTTCCAATGATTTACCACCTATGGCATAATCGTACTGGAATGGATTTCTGCCCCTATGTATGCGCATTATATTACATTTATCTACATTTAGGGAAAGCTGCCAGCTGTCGCACCATTCATTAATCCTCTGCAGGTCTTCCTGGAGTACGTACGAGTCTTCTGATGTTGCTACTTTCTTGTAGACAACCGTGTCATCTGCAAATAGCCTCACGGAGCTACCGATGTTGTCAACTAAGTCATTTATGTATATTGTAAACAATAAAGGTCCTATCACGCTTCCTTGCGGTACTCCCGAAATTACCTCTACATCTGCAGATTTTGAACCGTTAAGAATGACATGTTGTGTTCTTTCTTCTAGGAAATCCTGAATCCAATCACAAACCTGGTCCGATATTCCGTAAGCACGTATTTTTTTCACTAAACGTAAGTGCGGAACCGTATCAAATGCCTTCCTGAAGTCCAGGAATACGGCATCAATCTGCTCGCCAGTGTCTACGGCACTGTGAATTTCTTGGGCAAATAGGGCGAGCTGGGTTTCACATGATCTCTGTTTGCGGAATCCATGTTGGTTATGATGAAGGAGATTTGTATTATCTAAGAACGTCATAATACGAGAACACAAAACATGTTCCATTATTCTACAACAGATTGACGTAAGTGAAATAGGCCTATAATTATTCGCATCTGATTTATGACCCTTCTTGAAAATGGGAACGACCTGTGCTTTCTTCCAGTCGCTAGGTACTTTACGTTCTTCCACGCTGGTAAATGGCAAACGACGCCTCGCTTGGTGTAAGGAGCGTAAAAATTGGACGGTTGAACAGTGGAAAAACGTTGTGTGGAGTGGCGAATCACGGTACACAATGTAGCGATCCGAAGGCAGGCGGTGTTTATGGCAAATGCCCAGTGAACGTCATCTGCCAGCATGTGTAGGCCAACAGTAAAATTCGGAGGCGGTGGTGTTGTGCACCTGTTGCTGTTTTGCGCGGCACTGTCACAGCACAGGCCTACATGGATGTTTTAAGCATCTTCTTTGTTCCCACTCTTGAAGAGCAATCCGGGGATGGCGATTGCATGTTTCGACACGATCGAGCACTTGTTCATAATGCACAGCCTGTGGCGGAGTGGTTATAAGACAATAACGTCCCTGTAATGGACCGGCCTGCACAGGTTCCTGACCTGAATCCTACAGAACACCTTTGGGATGTTTTGGAACGCCGACTGCGTGCCAGGCCTCACCGACCGACGTCGATACCTCTCCTCAGTGCAGCACTCCGCGCAGAATGGGCTGCCGTTCCCTTAGAAACCTTTCAGCACCTGATTGAACGTATGCTTGCGAGAGTGGAAGCTGTCATCAGGGCTAAGGCTGGGCCAACACCGTATTGAATACCAGCATTACTGGTGGAGGGCGCCACGAATTTGTAAGTCATTGTGAGCCAGGTGTCCGGATATTTCTGATCACATAGTGTACACCGCTGGACGGAAATCACACAGCTGTGCAGTAATTTTGTAAAAAATTGTGTTAATTTTGCGGCAGTAAGTTTGTAAAAATACGTTGTGTTACTTTTGGGGCGGTATGGGAAACACCTCAGCAGTGGTACGAGATGTAGCCCATCTCTAACTTTCTCAAAAAATGTGCTTAATAATTTGTGCCACTACTGTGAGGAAAAACACCCATCATGTGTTGCTTCATACATAGTATCGAAAGTTATGAAGTATTGTAGAGTGTATGCAACATGTTTATATTTTTATATTTTTTTAGGGGGTCTGTCCATACCAAGTTGTCCAGCACTGGTTGCTTGACCAACTCAGAAAAAAATTATATGCTGGGTGAATTCCCCGATGTTTAGTAGTCCCAAAAATTTTTTGGAAATATTTATTGTTTATTATTTTGAAATGGCGGCCATGACCAAAGAAGTTAAGTCCCATAGTGCTCAGAGCCATTTGAACCAATTAATCTTTCTTTGGAAAACTACTGTTCAAAAATTGAGTTTTTTTAATTTGTGGTGATAACTGTGAACTATTAAAAATATATTAAAGAATACAGTCAGCTAAGTGATAATGATGTTAATTTGTAGTCTAGAGTGTGTTGAACTAAATGCATTTTATCTGAAAGGCTTAGGACAATCCACTGCTGAATAATTGTAAAAAATGTAGATGCTTGCAAATGTGAAAAAACATATGCAGCCTGGAACAAATATGGCCGCCATTTCAAAATAATAAACAATAACTTTTAAAAAAAAATATTTTTGTGGCTACTAAACATTGGAGAATTCACCCAGCAAATATAAAATTTTTCTCACATGGTCAAGCAACCAATTATTTTTTCTTGGACCACTTGGTATGGATTGACCCAGGGATTTTACACATACTGAGTAACGTATTTGAACATCGCAGGTGATCACAAATGGAAACTAGTTAACTATCTTCTCAAAGTATACCATATTCCTAATGCTTAGTGGCATCATTATGATGAAAAAGTGCCCATGCTGTATCACATATTTCAAAGTGTAGCTTATCAACTTATGAGTACAAAAAACTAGTGTAATTTGGAATACTTAGCTTTGTGACAGATCTACGAGAAAAACGAGTTCTCTCGATTTGTATACGTAGACTTTCTCATTTAGATAGTCACTGACTTGGAAAATTTTTCTTCAAGTTGACAATCACTTCAGTTTTATGCGAGAGAAGTATACAATTAAGTATTGACACTTCAGACACATGTACGACAAATTAAGCATTTAATGGAGGTATATTTGGAATTAATACCGGTAGCTTACAGCAATAATCAGGTCACATGCTTTAAGTCGTCAGTGGTATTTGAATAGAAGTATAGATTTACTCACTTTAGTGCCTACTACTACTACTACTACTACTAGTGTGTACTGTTTTAACATACTTGAATAATATATGCTTTCTTGTTTTCAAAGAGCTCAAGTCAGTTTATTTTCTGTTATATTAAGTAACACAGAAAAACATTCTGCCAGCTGCACTCATGACCATGTTGAATTTTTTAATGTACAAAACTTGGCTTTTCGTTTTGAGTGATCACCTGTCCCATTCATGAAGTAGCCTGTTACATACACTCCTGGAAATTGAAATAAGAACACCGTGAATTCATTGTCCCAGGAAGGGGAAACTTTATTGACACATTCCTGGGGTCAGATACATCACATGATCACACTGACAGAACCACAGGCACATAGACACAGGCAACAGAGCATGCACAATGTCGGCACTAGTACAGTGTATATCCACCTTTCGCAGCAATGCAGGCTGCTATTCTCCCATGGAGACGATCGTAGAGATGCTGGATGTAGTCCTGTGGAACGGCTTGCCATGCCATTTCCACCTGGCGCCTCAGTTGGACCAGCGTTCGTGCTGGACGTGCAGACCGCGTGAGACGACGCTTCATCCAGTCCCAAACATGCTCAATGGGGGACAGATCCGGAGATCTTGCTGGCCAGGCTAGTTGACTTACACCTTCTAGAGCACGTTGGGTGGCACGGGATACATGCGGACGTGCATTGTCCTGTTGGAACAGCAAGTTCCCTTGCCGGTCTAGGAATAGTAGAACGATGGGTTCGATGACGGTTTGGATGTACCGTGCACTATTCAGTGTCCCCTCGACGATCACCAGTGGTGTACGGCCAGTGTAAGAGATCGCTCCCCACACCATGATGCCGGGTGTTGGCCCTGTGTGCCTCGGTCGTATGCAGTCCTGATTGTGGCGCTCACCTGCACGGCGCCAAACACGCATACGACCATCATTGGCACCGAGGCAGAAGCGACTCTCATCGCTGAAGACGACACGTCTCCATTCGTCCCTCCATTCACGCCTGTCGCGACACCACTGGAGGCGGGCTGCACGATGTTGGGGCGTGAGCGGAAGACGGCCTAACGGTGTGCGGGACCGTAGCCCAGCTTCATGGAGACGGTTGCGAATGGTCCTCGCCGATACCCCAGGAGCAACAGTGTCCCTAATTTGCTGGGAAGTGGCGGTGCGGTCCCCTACGGCACTGCGTAGGATCCTACGGTCTTGGCGTGCATCCGTGTGTCGCTGCGGTCCGGTCCCAGGTCGACGGGCACGTGCACCTTCCGCCGACCACTGGCGACAACATCGATGTACTGTGGAGACCTCACGCCCCACGTGTTGAGCAATTCGGCGGTACGTCCACCCGGCCTCCCGCATGCCCATTATACGCCCTCGCTCAAAGTCCGTCAACTGCTCATACGGTTCACGTCCACGCTGTCGCGGTATGCTACCAGTGTTAAAGACTGCGATGGAGCTCCGTATGCCACGGCAAACTGGCTGACACTGACGGCGGCGGTGCACAAATGCTGCGCAGCTAGCGCCATTCGACGGCCAACACCGCGGTTCCTGGTGTGTCCGCTGTGCCGTGCGTGTGATCATTGCTTGTACAGCCCTCTCGCAGTGTCCGGAGCAAGTATGGTGGGTCTGACACACCGGTGTCAATGTGTTCTTTTTTCCATTTCCAGGAGTGTATTTAGGCAGTTAACTGTCATGATATTAAATTGTAAAAGGAAAAATAACTCGAAGCAGGCAGGCGCCATTGACAGATGAAGTATATTGGAAAGGGTGCATACTATTGCTACCTATATCTGACAGAATGTGGACATTCGAATCATATTTAAGTTAAAAAAAAAAAGCGCAAAAATGGAATCGACAGATGAAGTATTTCTCAGGGCAGAAAATCTTGTTGTAGAGAAAATTCTGAAAACTTATTGCTAATTCATATTCCCCACATCAATACTATTAATTCAGAATCTCACAGTTTGGTTTTCCAAACGAGAATTACAGCAGAGTCAAAATGTTAGTAATAACGTCTGAGGCATTTAAATCTGTTACTTCTACGAGGTTAATCCACTAGAATTCTGCGTACAATAATGCCAAACGTAAGAGATACGCAACAGACTGAAGGCTTGGAGCAGTGTAATTAGTCATTCCCTCAAATGGACTATCTTGTACAGGAGTAAACGAATCTGTCACGTTACGTATATTCTTGTGTTGTATTACAAGGCCCTACGCTGAATGAACTAAGTGACCAGCACCAAAAATTAAGCTTCGACGTTGACCTACAATATTCAGCTTACGTATTAGTTCATACTTGAAAAAGTGCGTTCATGAAATTTCCCTTTAACAGTGCTGCGACAGGGTTCCCTCTACTTCATGTTGACAGTTGCGAGGATAACATTTCTAGCAGCGACCGGTAGCCTATATACATATGATATGGAACACCAATAGCTGTTCAAACATCAACTGGTGTGTACTGGACAGTTGGTTAGTTAAGATTACGGCACAATTCATACGAAATTCCTGTCACTTCGCAGTTATACTGACAAACTGATGGATTCCACCTAGTAATTTTACTGTAACCCTATCTGGTGAATTCGGCAGTGATAATAATTATCAGTTATTTATAACCCTTAAAAAATACCTGTAACCGAGATAACTGATACTCCAAAATAACCGTTTGGCCCTGCGGTGCCGCTCCTGGTGGCGGAATGGGTTACTCATGTAGTTTGTGAATGAAACTTGAGGTTGTTTGCTACAGAATGACACATCCACCGATTCTAAGTTGTCTCAATAAATTTGTATATCATTCCAGAGTTAACGCCTTTGTGATTCACCCTGTATTTAACTACACTGCATTTCAGAGGAGGCCGTGACTCGTATTGTCACAGCTAGCAGTCGGAAAGAAGGGGATCACACCTGTAATGTGTCTTAGCTCAGGCACAACCCTGTTGTCCGTCCTTTTACGCGGGGACTGAGGGACGGGACGGGTGTACAACATGTTTTGAGTTCAGCATCTTCTGCGATGAATTCTTCACCTGAGGATTCGATTCTTGCTGATGACTGTCTCACCGGAGTTTTTCGTACCTCTGCAATGCTTTCATGCTAACGGAATAGGCCAGGTCACCGTAGGTATCTAATGGGGTCAATAGGGAGCAGTTGTCGTCTCCCCCCCCCCCCCCTCTCTTTCTGGAACCTGTGGTACTGAGATTTTATTCATTACAGAATTCTCATACACATTGAGAAGTGAGTGGATAACCATCAAGTTCCTGGGCTATAAAGTTTTTCTTTTGTGTCACACACACAATTTAATTATTGTGACAAGACAGTCCCTGAACTAACCGACTCATTTGTATACAAAAAAATCAATTACAGAGTTTCGACACCCCCGCGCGATAAATTTCTGCCGACTCCATTGCCTTCCACAACCTCTTAGCTCCTAGGATTCCGAAGTACTGGTCATAAATTGATTCACCCATGCCACGTTCAACGACATCGCGACAATCTTCGTCGTCATTCCCATGAAATAGTAACAGTTTTGTCAGTTTAATAGTAACAGTTTTGTCGGTTTAGTAACACTACCAAGAGTCAAACTTTGTTTATGTTCATGTTACTTACTAGAAAACAATAGCAAACAGTAGATTTTATATAACTGTGTTAAAAGGTTTCACATGTTAGACCGTGAAGAATGCCCTCACAAGTACATATAATTTTAAAACGATTTAGAATTTTTTCCGATTTTGTGTTCTGTAATAGACGTAGGTGAAGTATCGACTCCGGAATAAGAACAGTAAAACGTGACGCCCTTTCTCCGCTTATTCTTAGGCAGCTGTTAATGTGTTCATAATTCCATACAAACAATAATCCGTCTCCTTCATTCCAGCTCTATGGATGTATAAAAGGAAATGTCTTTGTGAAAGTATCCTTTCATGAGACATCAGTGTAAACTCCTAGTAAAGCTTATACATGTATTCTACCGTCTCAGATTACACACACGACGCTACTGCTGAGGATGAAATCGCATGTTTCATGTAAGATACAGCACTCTAGAGCTACACCCCTGCCCACATTAGGGCATGTCTCGTGAGCTAAGCCTGCGGCCCAGCTCTGAACAGTAGCGTGTCGCTTCATTTTCTTCACAAAGGCGGACGATGAACAGTACAAGATCCAAAGCACCTTCTGCATCCTCTGTCTCTCTTACAACCATTGTTCCAGTTCTGATCAACGGAGGCGGGTAAGCGACCAGGTACAAGATACAAACACTTTCTAACGTGTAAGGTTATTCCTCACAAAGAAAATCAATTTTTGCTGCCAGTTGCGTTATTAATGGTATTTTATTTTTATAAGCGCAATGCGAGAATTTATCATTTTAAGGTGCACGTATTTACAGTTGTATTCTTTCTGTTATTTAAATTATGGTAATTTTTAGATGCTGTATAATACCTGTTTAGCGCTGCAGTAACTCGCTCTGACATGACATCGTCATTTGAGGAAACAGACGAGCAGGAATACGTTAAAGAAGCTGTTTTGCATCTGCGTCTGTACTCCGTAATACACCTGGCGGTCTGTGGCGGAGGGTACTTCTGGAACCACTAACTGATCCCCCTTTCCTGTTCCATTCACGAAAATTGCATGGGAAGAATGACTGTCGATAAAGGTCGTTGTGATATCTGATATCCCAGATTCTCTCCTTGCGGTCATTTCACGAGAGGGTGTGTGAGATAAAAGCAATATATTGGCCGACGCTTCCTGGAACGTAAGCTCTCGATATTTCACCAATAAACCTGTCCGATGCACAACACCTCTCTTGTAGTTTATGCCTGTGGAGTTCGTTGAGCATCTCCGTAAGGCTATCGCGCCGAGTGAACTATCCTGTGACGAAACGCGCCGTTGTTCGTTGGAACTTCTTTCTCTCTTCCGTTAATCCTACTTGGCAGCGTCCCAGACTGATGAACAATACTCAAGAACACGTTGACCGAGTATTGTGGATAAATTATATTTCCTTAAGATCCTCAGTCTCGCGCGTGCTTTTCCTACTGTTTGTGTTATGTAGTCATTCCACTTTAGGTTGCTGTGGATGGTTACTGCTAGGTAGTTCCAGTTATTTGTCGTCAATAGCGTAATCGAACAGGAAAGGGTCTCTTCACTTATGCTCAACGCGTTATAGATTTATTTACGTTCAGGAGCGACTACCTGTCGTGAATCCTCTGCAAGTGTTCATATGTGCAGCGCTGTTGACCGTGAATAGTCTCACTTATCCTCCAGCGTTAGCTGTCCCGTGACACTCCTTTGGGATACTCCCGAAATTACGCTTACATTTATCGGTGTTGTTCCGCTAGAGTTCTGAGTTCTATCCATAAAGTCCTTTATCCAACCACAACTTTGGTCCGATAATCTATAAAATCTTATTTTGTTCACCAAACGATAGCGCGGGACTATATCAAATGCCTTGCGGAAATCAGAGAACACGGCATCGACCTAGGCTCCCTTGTCCACGGTTCAGTGACGTAGTCCTACAATCAAGCGAATGTGACCGATGACCTTGCTTGAGAACGGGAAACACTTGCCCTTTTTTCCAATCTCTAGGTTCCCTTAGTTGCTCCAGCCAGCTACCATAAACACCTACTACAAGGGGAGCAAGTTTTTTCGCATAAGCTATAGAACCTCACAGGTATGTCAGCAGGTCCAGTCGCCTTTCCACTGTTGAGCAGTGGAATTTCCGTTGCGCGATCTCTTATCTCAGTATCTGCCATTGCGGCATTCGTGCGATGATTGAAAGCAGGAAAACGTCTTGCGGTCTTCTGCAGTGAAACAATTTCGGAAAAACGAATTCAATATTTCGGCCTTATCTCTGTCATCTTCTGTTTTGGTGCCAGTATGATATATGAGCAAAAAATTGTAGTTTTGTCAACATTAAAGTCTGGTATTTGAAATTAACTGTGATGAATCTTTTTTCTGTGCCCTTGAAAATATATGAATAAACTTTTTCAATCACTTTACATTAAATATATTATTTCCTGAATTTTTTATGGTGGCAAAACATCTACTTCGTTTCTCTAGAAAATCCATTCTGTAACCTTTCTTTTAACGATAAAGGATCTTAAATCTAACTTTATTTCTGGCCATACGTGGCCTGTACTACTGTGTCTGTGTGAGTCTATTGGGGATTTTGTATGTCTGTTAGTTATGTATACATTGATGTATTCCGTTTAACTGGTTAGAAAATCTCTCTAGTTCGTCGTCTGTAATACTAGTAATATGTCCATATTTCATATATTCCTGCTTCTACTTATAGGTCTTGAATAAAGTATAATCCTGGCTACTGAGATTTGTGTTTTTACTTCTTTTCCTGTGCCAGTTTTATATGACGTCGTTTTCTTTAGAAATGTATTCATCTTGATTGTGAAGAAGTTTCCATTATGGAATTATTCGGGACAGTATTATTTCTTCTTCTGATATTTTGGATGATAATCATGCAATCATCTTCAAGGTGAATCGGCGTGGCCGATGGGTTGACTTTGTAGAAGGCGAGTGTGTAGCTGGTGTTCGATGCACCGTTCTTGTACAGTGCGTATTATTTGTGCTGTGTCACGCTTATTAGACTGACGAGGAATTTCATAAATACCCCGCCTTTCGTAACAGCAAATCATCTTTCATAGATCAAAAAAGACGTGCAGTCTTGACCGGTGGGCGGAAGAGCACATACATTTTTTCTCCTTCATTATTCTGTCAATTTTTTAAGAAGATTTCGTCCTCAACAGGAGAGAGATGTGTAGTGCCTACAGTAAACTTTGCTGCATCTGCTCACAAGATGGAATTGCGTAAGAAACAGAGGTCAATACTGACATTTTTTTCCTTTAATGTAATTTTGTTCCTCTCTTGTGAAAAAAATTTAAAACAGTGTAAGAAGTGGTTTTTGTTGACTGCAGTTCTGCTAGTTAAAGTATTACGGCTGTATTTCTGTTCTTGAATTGTCATGACTAAAACCTAGTGCATCACTATTATTGCCACTTGAAACAAAAACTTTATTATTGGCACTTAAAATTAGTCGATTCCTTGCTATGGCGCATAGGAAGTTGCCAATGACTTATTTATTTTTATCTCCTTAATCTTTGTAATGAAGGTGTGGGCACCATAATTCTTTGTATCAGTATATATTCCCAATTTTTTTATACCAATGAAGTATGTACAAAAAGAGATACATTGTTTTTTGATTGTTCTGAGAAATGTGACATTTAGGCACTTAGTTCGTTAAATGTACTGGAATGGGAATCTTAAGAATTCCAATATCTTTAAAAAGGCTTCTGCAAGAAATACGGTTATCTATTTTTTACAGTATTCTTACTCTTCGTATCTCCTGAATAGAAACACTGTTTACATGAGTCACACTCGCGCCAGAAGATAATTCAAACGACAACATGGACTCAAAATGTTCAAAATAAGCCAACACTGCTGTCCTCAGGTTGACAAAACACGCCGAACTGAGCGTCTTGATTAGTTTATCTGTCTATTGACTCAGCACGGATTTTTGCACAGTGTTTCGCGTGCCATATGACCGTTAATGTCCACGTCTGCTGATAGCAGGTCATTTTGGAGTGATTGAAACCGCACAGTGGAAACGATTTGTTGGCATATAGCCAACACGGATTCAAAAAAATGTCGTTCTTGTGAAACCCAGCTAGCTCTTTATTCTCAGAAAAAAATGAGCACTGTCGACAGAGGATGCCAAATGATTCCATACGTGAAGATATCCTGAAGCTTTTTACACTGTCCCCTACTAGCGACTTCTAATCAAATTGTGTGTCTACGGAGTATCGTGTCAGTTTTGCGGCTGGATTCGTGATTTCGTGTCAGAAAGGCTGGTACGCAGTAACTGACGGAAAGTCATCGAGTAAAATAGAAGTAATATCTGGCGTTACCCAGTAGAGTGTTACAGGCCCTATGCTGTCCCTGATGTACATTAACGTCGTAGGGGACAATCTGAGCAGCCCTATTAGACTGTTTGCAGATCTTGCTGTCATTTACCGTCTTTTAAAGTCATCAGATGATCAAAACAAATTACAAAATAATTTAGACGAGGCATCTAGGCTGAGAAAAGTGGCAGTTGCCTCTAAATAATGAAAAATATGAAGTCATCCACTTTTATTTATTTATTTATTTATTTTAAGTCATCAGTCTTCTGACTGGTCTGAGTCCGCCCGCCACGCATTCCTCTCCTGTGCCAACCTGTCCATCTCTGTGTACCGCTCTGTGTACACCCTACGTCCTCAATTATTCGCCGAATGTATTACAATCTCTGTCTTCCTCTACAGTCTACAGTCTTTAACCTGTACGGCTCCCTCTTGTACCATGGAATTTGTTCCCTGATGTGTTAACGGATGTTCTGTCATGTCGTCATTTCTTCTTATCAGATTTTCCATATATTACTTTTCTCGCCGATTCTTGCAGAGAACCTCCTCATTGATTACCGTATTACTCCATCTAATTTTCAACATTCTTCTGTAGCACTACGTCTCAAATGCTTCTGTTCCGGTTTTCCCACAGTCTGTGTCTCATTATCTTACAGTGCTGCTGTACTCCACATGAGTGAAGTTTCGATTACACCATAAATGTTACAAATATAACGACTGTAAATTCAACTGATTGGTTTGGTACAACAATTGCGAATAACTTAAATTGGAACGATTACCTGGATTATGGTGTGGGGAAACCAAATCAAAGACTGCGATTTATTGGCAGAACACACAGAAAACGTGACAGGTCTACTTAAGAGACAGCTTACACTACGCTTGTCCGCCCTCTTCTGGAATATTGATGTGCGGATGGGATCCGCATCAGATAGAATTGACGGAGGACATGGGAAAAGTTCAGAGAAGGGCAGCTCGTTCTGTATTAACGTGAAATAGCGAAGAGAGTGCGACGGATGTGATAAGCGAATTGTGGTGGCAGTCATTAAAATATAGGCTCTTTTGCGACAGGATCTTCTGTTGAAGTTTCAGTCAACAAAATTCTTCTCTGAGTGCGAAAATATTTTCTTAACGCCGTCATACATATTTATATATATTTTTGATACTCTTTAAGTTTTCTGGTGTAAAAATAGGAGAGAAAAGTGTAATAATTAATCTGTCGTAATGGTTTGATTGATGCCACGAAATTTTCCTTCCAAGCAACTCACAGATCACTGAATTTTTCACAGTTGGTAACATTTGTCATTTTCCCTCCAAATCGTGTTGGTGTTAGTTGTCTGTGTACATGCTTTGAAACTGTGTTTGCGGTGATGTTTTATGTTTCTGTGATGTACTTCAGCTTGTTATTTATTCTATCAACTTCTTGCTACATTAACAAGACATTGAATAGCTTGTGAACTTTAATGTTTTTAGCTATAGGAATAAATCTTGGAGTTTCCAAAGAAAGTGAGGCTATGGGGAAGATAGAAGATGTTTCACCTCTGAAAGTTTCGGCTGTGGTAGCACTTCTTGCTGAAAATCGTTATACACAGCAAGAAATTGCTGACAGAATGAGAATATCACAGAAAATTGTCAGCAGAATCAAACTTTCAGTGCAGAAAGGTGGTGGATACAAGCCAAACAACAAAGGAAAATGTAGACGTAAAACAAAAATCAGTCCTAGAACAATTAGAAGACTTACAAACATAGCAACAATCAACCGTAAACTTACTTCTACAGACATCAGCTGAAAGGTTTGGGTGTCGCAAGTTTCACCTGCGGCAGTGAGGAGGAGGCTGTCCTGGCGGATTACACATTGTTGAAGAGACAATGAGGCAAGATCAATGTAAAGAATTCCTTGAAAAGGAACATTTACCCCAAATAAATGAGTGGTTTCCTAATAAAGATGCCATTTTTATGTATGATGGGACACCTTGCCACAAAATCAAAAGTGTTTCTAAGTACTTGGAAGAAAAGTAACTAAAAGTGTTGCCCTGGCCAGGGAATAGCCCTGATATGAACCAAGTGAAAGTTTATGGGCTATTGTGAAACAGAGAATAAGGAAATTTGCAATAACAACCAAACAAGATCTCATGGAGAAACTAGAGGAAATCTGGACCATGACAATGTTATTAAAATGCCATGTGAAAAGTTAATAAAAACCATGCGAAAAGTAGGATAAAAATTTTGATTAAGAACAAAGGCATGCATATAAAGTATTGAATATACAAATATAATCGGTTTGTGGATGTGAATGTGTAATAAATGTAAAGTTTTGGAAAAAAGTCTTTAGTCTAATAATTTGAACACGTCTGTGAGTGTTTGTTTCTCCCGCGCACTGCTGGAGAGTGGAACGGTAGAGAAATAGAGTGGAAGTGGTTAGATGAACCCTCTGCCAGTCACCTAATTGCGAATTTCAGAGCAATCGTGTGGATGTAGACCTGAGTCTGTGTGATATCAAGACCGTGACGCTATGTTGTTTACAGGCGCGGAGAAGAGCGATCGCCTCTTCCTGTGCCACAAACCAGGGGACGCGACCTTAGCTCGAGCACCCCCTCTCTCTCTCCTTACATCTCCGGAGCCTCGTAGCGGCCCCTGAGAAATCAAATATCCAATAACTGTGGCGTGTTCGGCGATCCTGGAAGGCCCGGCGTGAGGGATGCGAGAGCGCACGCGCCCGCGGCTCTTTCTTTATTTTCCCTGGCCCGAAGGGCGATGACAGGGCTGGCTGGCTGGCTGGCTGGAGGGGAACTTTTTTTCAACTTGCGCCTCGCTCGTCTCACGAGGCGGAATAAAGTCACCCCCGGTGGGCGCCCCCCGAGAATGGCTGGTAGTAGCAGAGTGGGGGTAAGCCCCCCCCCCCCCCCCTGTCATCTTCAGCTCAATCACCGCGGGAGCGCGCCGGGGCCGGGTCGCCTGCCGCTGATGGATCGTAAATGGGCCGCTCGGGAATGAGACGGGGCGGTATTTCACTTCACTTCTCTTCTCTTGTCGCCGGGCCCCTACGTTTCGCGGCTCGCCGACCGCGGACCCCTGCCCTGCCCTCCGGTCTGTCACCGCGGGCGGGCGCGGTGAACTTTCTGGGCAGCCCCCTAACCACCTCATTTTGCGCCGTATTGGCGATCAGTTACCCGCGCGATATTCTTTCCTCCCTCCAATTTGAAATTCCGACCCTTTCTGCGGCGCCGCCCATCAGTTTTCCGCCGATTGTACAGAGAGCCGCCCACCGCGTTTGTCAGTCGTAGTGGACGAAGCTAATAAGTAACCAGCAACTACTGGCCGGAGTGCGATACGATGTCCACTGGAATCTTGGCTATGGTGACAGGCTGTAGCGTAGCCCGAGGACTAGCAGAAGTTGGAAGGAAATAAATAATATGATTGTGAGGTGGCAAAGCCATCCTTTACGTGAAATGAAGGTTGTCGTAACATCAATCTTTAATTGTAACGTGATGTCGACGTTGCACCTTGGCACTTACAAGACCCTTTCGCCATAAAAACTAAAACTGCAAGGTAACTTTCGAAAGCCTACGTTATACAGGGTGATTCCGTGACGATGTTTACAAACTTTCGGGGATGAGCGAGAAGGGTAAATGTATCAGTTTGAGGTATGGGACCGTCGTCCGGAAACGGCCAAATCGAAAGTTATAATTGAACATCGTTCCGATACCTCGCACGGTGCAATACGTGTACTGGGGCCGTTGTTGGTGCTCAGACTGTAAGGTAGGCAAATTTCAAAGGTGGTGTTATGGATCAAAAGAAGAAAAAATGTCTACTAAACATGAACTCGAAAATCCATACCCTAAGGCCTAAGAGATGTGGGCACCTGTTGAGTAGAAGAGATGTGTTGCCCACTAAGCCCACGTTTACTGGACTTATTTTCTCTTGTGGTGCACCATACTTCCATGTATCAAAATATGGTTCAAATGGCTCTGAGCAGTATGGGACTTAACATCTGAGGTCATCAGTCTCCTAGAACTTAGAACTACTTAATCCTAACCAACCCAAGGACATCACACACATCCATGCCCGAGGCAGGATCAAAATATGGAAACCAAAGAACTTGCAGTGGAAGAGAGGTGTTTCACAGTATCCAAAATGTGTTGCTCATAGCTCTTAACCCTTTACTACCATCGGGACGTTGTGTCCCACGATGGGTTATCGTACAACCAATTGGAATTTGGTGCGTGTTGTTGTTATGTATCAATGTTCCATTGGTAAATGGAAGCCTACTAATCGTTAATTACAGATTGCACCTGTAGGTTGTGCTGTCCTCAAATTTCAGTGTAAACCTTCGTCTCCGTATTGTCATATCGAATTAGTTCGCTCTTCCAGATAGGCAACCCAACTACCGGATTCGCAAACCGACCTGCCTTCGTGCCTTCCAGGAAAGATCGTGTCAACGACTTGCAGCCACGAATTAATGCGTGTCACATCACAAACGGAGCCCGTATTGAGCACCTGCAGTGTCAGTTACAAACATGGAAAGATGCTCTGACCACTAATGTGTCTGTTTTCCGTACGATTTGTTGTTTTTTCGCAGTCGTCTTCTGGAATCCTGGAGGTATTTATGAATTATCCTGTTTGTCCTGCAACCCGCCTCCCATGCCATCCGACCCTTCGGAAAACGAAACACGGTACGAAGCATTCTTTTCATATTGTTGCTTCTGACTAAGACACTGATTAAAATAACCACACATTTTTGTTTTTGAAATAAAATTGGTAGCCAAAGGGTAAAAGCATGCATTTTGGAGGCCATGTTTACTAGACATTTTTTTCTTGTTTTGCTCCATACAACCATCTCTGAAAGTTGCCTACCCTAAGTCTTAGCAACAAAAGTACTGTTAATGTTTTCCACTGTCACAGGAATCAGAACTATTTTCGCGTACAACTTTTGGTTCAGTCATTTTCTGATCAGGACTCCATATCTCAAATTGATACATTTACCCTTTTGTCGGTGACATCGTCACGGAATCGCCTGTATTACGAACAAGTCCGACAATTGCTTTGGTGCAAATTATGTGCGTCTTTCGCACACGGGCTACGAAAAAAATAAGGGGGTGCACAACGTAACATTTACGTAAACTACGAATTGCGTGTAGAAAACAGTTCAGCAGGCCCTGTGAGTGCACGTAACGTGTTATTTCACAAGATGAGGGAGGCGATAGACGCAGTTCTCAATAACCAAACTGTGCAGCAATTTCTCGGCTCAAATTCCAGCCTACATGGTACGTTAGTTGTATGGTAAGATTATTTTCTTTTATACCTTTCCCGTTTGCTTGATATTATGCAGAGCTTAACGAAACAGTATGGAAGAACGGCGAGAGGCTCCACACTTAATGTGTTTGGCTCCGTGGGCAGTGGTGGTCGGTCGGCAGAGGAAGTCGTGAGCGGAGGTGTGAGTTGTTGTATGGGTTGGTCGCAAAAGTTGACTTCGAGGTGACTCGACTTTCAAAAGGTTCAAATGGGTCTGAGCACTATGGGACTTAACATCTGTGGTCATCAGTCCCCTAGAACTTAGAACTACTTAAACCTAACTAACCTAAGGACATCACACAACACCCAGTCATCACGAGGCAGAGAAAATCCCTGACCCCGCCGGGAATCGAACCCGGGCGCGGGAAGCGAGAACGCTACCGCACGACCACGAGCTGCGGACCGACTCGACTTTCGATTATAAAATTTTGCCGCGGGAAGTGGCCAAGGTTTGATAAAATTGCTGATCATTGATGTATAGTATACTATCGGAAACCTCATGTAAGACAATTTCAGTTTCCCGATTCGTACCGCATCCCGCTTTAGGACAGGAGAGAAAGAAGGCATCAGCGATACATTAGGCAACAAGAGTATAACAAAGTAAGGGACGTCATAACCTGTCTGTTTGAAATTTGTAAGGGCGGAGTTTATTCTTAATGGATAGCATTAGTAACCGTGAGTGTTTGCTGTTTTTACTTTATTCGCAGAATTAACGTGTATTTTCATACAGCCACGCTCTCAATTTGTTAGTTTTCAACAAAATGTCTTGAGGAAGAAATTTAGGATAGAAATTCATGTCCGGAAAAGTTATCCGCCGACGATACAGGGCGTCCAAGTTATACGGGCTCCGCCTAATCTGCTAGGCCATCCTGTAGTCCTTTCAGTACGTTTGGGAGTGAGAGACAGTGCATTGTTGCTTTAATTAGTGTCGTAGTCAGAAGTAGCAGTATGAAGAAATTATTTTCCGTCGTTTTGTTTTCAACGCGCTCGCGAGAGAGAGAGAGAGAGAGAGAGAGAGAGAGAGAGAGAGAGAGTTAGTTATAAGTACCTCCTAGGTTTCAGAAGACGACTGTGTAAAAACTTCTCGCAACGCTGGATAGACAATCTCTCAAAGTTTTTACCGCACTTTGCAAATGGTTAGTACGGGCACTGTTTTTTGACGCTAAAAACGTGAATACTTGCTTGTCCATTGACAGGAATTGTCTCGGAAGGCGCGACAGTCACCTTCGTTGCGGATCTGTTCGTTAGGTTGCCTATGTGCAAGGCGCGAACCCGTCTGTTGCGACATTATGAGCATCCAGCTAGCAGAGAGCTAATGAAACTTAAAGACAACACATTTTAATGGTGCGGTCTATAATGGTAAGACTTCTGCAAACCATTAGCAGGCTTTTATGCAGCAGATCCTCACTGGTTCTCTGATAACCTATTAAGGAACACATACGTCGCAGTTGTAGTGAAAAGGTGAAATGAGTTTTTAAGATGACTGCCTTCAAGCAAAACTATGCGCAACGACGCTGCCACCGGTCAGGACGTTAGATGGCGTCATTGGCGACAACGCCTGCACCACAGCACTGCTGCGCAGAAACTCAGTGTTCGCTATCGAAGGATACACGGGCGTCGGTTTTTAATCGTCGTTGCATGACGTTTCTGGTCGTGTGTTCCCCGGTTCGTTTTGATACACTACGTAGAGTGCCTGAAAGTAACGGACAGTAGCGAGCTGCGGCTGGAGAATACAACTGCTCGCCAGTCGTGTACTTCGTTCCGCCGAGGGAGGCGAGATGAAGTCCTTGTCACTAGACTACGATCGGCACAGCTCGATGACACTTAGCTCTCTACTGTGGCTAGAAGACCCGCCAATATGCAGGGCTTGTGGTGATCAGATTTTAGTGCGCCACATTCTAACTGAATGCATCTTGTATTCAGACGAGCTAGAAAAGATATTGTAATATGATCAGAAAAAGTAAATCCAAGAATAATTGAATGTAGTCGAATTAAACCAGGTGATGCTGAGGGAATTAGATAAGGAAATGAGACCATAAAAGTCTGAGATTCGGTATATGGGTAGCAAAATAACAGACGATGGTGGAAATAGAAGGGATATAAATTGGGACATGCAGTATTAATAAAGCACTTCTGAAAAAAAATCATCTAATACAAATTTAAGTGTTACGAAGTCTTATCTGACGGTATTTGCCACGTGTGTAACCTTGGACGAAAGTGAAACGTGTGGACGATACAACACAGACAAGAAGAGAATAGCAAATTTCAAAATGCAATGCTACAGAAGAATGCTAAACATTAGATGGATAGGGCAACTACTTGAAGATGAACTGCTTGAGTTAGGGAGTAAACAAATTTGTGGCCAAACTTGACTACAAAAAGGGACCTGTTAATAGGAGACACCCTGAAGCATCTACGAATCGTGAGTTCGATAAAAGAATTGTGGAGGGTAAAAATTATAGGAGACGAGTTAAGGCTTCAATACATCGAGCACGTTCAAGTGGACGTATGCTCCGTTAGTTACGCAACGAGCGGGGTAGCGCAGTGGCTAGAACACTGGACTCGCATTCGGGAGGGCGACAGTTCAAACCCGCGTCCGGCCGTTCTAATTAAGATTTTCCGTGATTTCCGGATCTCGCTTAAGGCAAATGCCGGGATGTTTCCTTCGAAAGGGCACGACCGCTTTCCTTCTCCAGCCTTCCCAGATCAGAGCTTGTGCTCCGTCTCGTAATGATCTCGTTGTCGACGAAACGTTACACATTAATCTCTTCCTCCTCCTGGTCCTCCAGTAATTACACAGAGAGCAAGAGGCTTGAACAGTATAGTCTGGAAATGAAAGCTGTTTCAACCCAGTCTTCAGACCACGAAACTTCTACACACAGACAAGTAAGCAGTGCTCAGCAGCTGATTTGTCCTCTATAGCAGACGGTGAAACGAATGTTGTACTACTTATAAAATTTTGTGAAATGCCTGGCTCGCCCCGTAGACTATTAGGGAGAATGCTTTAACGGATTACGAGGGCGGCTGTCTCATCCTGGCTTTTTCTGTGTCATCCGTCACACATTCCTGAGTTGTATTAGCATTTACTCGGCTGTTGAGTTTGGATTTTAACACAGCATTTAAACATTGACAGAATTCACTAAAGACAACATCATCGTCTTGAGAGAATCAACTACTGTTTTAGACGGTTAAGATGATTCTCATCTATTGATCAATCTCAGTTGCACATTCTTTCCTTGGATTACATGTTTCTATCACTCTCTGATATGTGGTTCTGAGTAGGCAACACGGATTGCTGACGCAACTGCTTGGATCTGATGATGATCCAGAATGGTCAAACAGTGTTATCCAGTTTAAAAAAACTGAGACGGAACAATAAATGAGAATTATCTGATATGACGAAATTCACAGTTTTACATTCTGATTGGTTGGGTATGACTGAACAGGTACTCGTAAATCTGAGTAAAAAGAGTGAGAGTGATTTGTAACTTTAAGTGAGTTTGATTTTGAGTATTTACACTTTTACCCACATTCGTGTCAGACTATTTTAGCAATGGCGCTAATAACGTCGCTCTAAAAACAAACAAACACACACACACACACACACACACACACACACACACACACACACACACACACACACACACACACACACACAAAAGCCTGCACATGCTTTGTGCCTTAACTGAATCCACTTTTCACATTACGCTGTTGTTTAGAAATACCTACCCAATTCCGCTATTGCCTGCTTAGCTGTCTGGCTACTGTGCAAACCCTGCCACCCTTAGGCGCCTGAAAACTCGTGTGAATCCATTCCCCCTCTGTTCACTGTAAACTCGCTTGAATCCATTTCCCATCTGTTCAGCTCGCGACATCATTGACTGTTAATCCGACTGCTTAAGTACAGCTAGTTACTCTCATCTCCCCGTATTTAGTGGCAAGCGATTAATGTTGTCGCAATTGTAACGAGCTGAATTTCTACAGATTCCCCTGCACACTAGAGCATCGCGTAATTTAAAATAACAGTGAAATTTAAGTTCTCCGGTACAGAGCATCAGTTGCAATCCAAATTGATATAATAAATCATTTATTGATCAAAGATTACTGTTACTGTGTTTTTATGGGCGCCAGAGATTCACATCACAGTCTTATAAATGCAACACCGTATATCCTAAAACTAAACTCATTAAATAGCCTAAACAAAACATAGCTACCTGGAGCCGATAACACGGTTAGCCGTAATTAAAATTATAATGCATGACATGCACTCAGCAGTTATATTGCCATAATTATTTTCACTGTGCCTCGGCTTGTACATTGTGCAAAACATTATGGTAGATGCAAGCAATGAATGGTACATGGTTTGAGCACTGTGGGAATTGTGATCATCCAAGTGTTTTACTTGGCGTCTGCCTTATAAGTTTTCGATCATACTCTTCACCGAGGGGAAAGAATCATGCTTAGTGGTGCCCGCCTTTTCTCAGTGAATGCGTCGTGTTGTTCTGTGCATCCAGCATCCTGTTTCTGACTGGAATTTTCGTCTATGTCTGGAGACCAGACGGGCATCCACAGACCCAAGTCCTCAAGAGGGCACTTTGCCAAAATGTGTTATCTTTGGTGCATTCCAAGGTGAGGCGGCACGAAGAATGACATTTGCTCGAATCAGGACTTCCCATCTGCAAGCAACATGTGTACTGAAAGAAGCAAACTTGGAGTTTCCTCAAATTACATCGTTCCTCCGTAGCCAATGTAGTGTTGTCCAGTGCGTCTAAATGTTAAGATTAAGATGGGGCTTGGATAAGAGGTGTGATGCCATTCCGTGACTGAACCTTCGTTTCCTTTGGTTTTGTCTCATTTCAACACATCAGAAAAAAACATGTATATTTGCTTCGAACGCTTCAAGCATATCACAACCGACTTCCACTCTTTACTCTCGTGCAGGTCGGATGTTCGATTCTCTGCTTTCAACCCACTTGACGTTATCGCACGCTTGTCACCGTCTTCTCCATGACGTTGTAATTAGAGCTGAGTCGTGCAGCAATCTCAAAACATTACGACACGCCAGCCAGCGCAAATCAGCCCGTCCACCCACTGACGATGCGTGGCGTGGGCCGCCGTTTCCGTCCTCCTCTTATAAACCTCTTGCTTAATCTGTGTGCCTTGCCCTTACTCGTCCCGAAGCCTTCTAGAAATGACGCCGAGTTTACAAGTTTCCTTTGCTAAGAACTCTGTGACGTCACTTTGCTTTTGCTTAGAATTAATTATCAAATGCAGCGAGGAGAACACGTTCTAAAAAACTGCTGCGTAAAGGAAGAGTGACTCTCGCATCTTGTAACATGTGAAGTTCAATCATTCTACAACGGTTAATAAAGAAACTATGATCACTGTTGCATTACTTCCGGCACTGCTCTCGTACTTAAGAAACTACGCGGAGCAGAAAGACTGGATCTTGATTGATGCAGTCGGAGGGAATATACATATTCCAAAAGTCATGTAAAGGTCATGGCGGAGGGTACTTTGTCAGTCCTTTTTCACTTGCAAATAGAGGAAGGGGAAAATGACGCACTGTATACCTCCGCACGACCTCCAGTCTCCCTTGACCTTACTTCTACATGATTACTCTGTAATTCACAACTAAGTGCCTGGCAGAGGGTTCATCGAACTACCTTCAAGCTATTTCTCTACCGTTCCACTCTCGAACAGTGCATGGGGAAAAGTGCGAGATCTGATTTCTGTTATTTTATTATGATTATCATATCCATATGTAGGTCGGCGTCAACTAAATATTTTCTCACTTGGAGGAGATAGTAGGTGACCTAAAATTCATGAGAAGATGCTGCCGCAACGAAAACCTCCTTTGTTTCATTGATTGCCATCCCAATTAGCGTATCATATCCTTGGCACTCTCTCCCTTATTCCACGATAGTACAAAACGAGGTGGAGCTTTTACGAAGCCCTCCGTTAACACTATATGATACCAATAACACACGCCGCACATGAGTACTCCAGAAGAGGGCAGACAAGCGTGGTGCAAGTGGTCTCTTTAATAGACCTGTTGCGTGTTCTAAGTGTTTTGCCACTAAACCGCAATTTGCTTTCCACACAACACTATCTGTTTGATCATTCCCATTTAATTATGCGTAATTGTAATTCCTAAGTATTTAGCGGAATTTAGAGCCTTAGATTTATGTAGATTTTATCATGTAACCGAAATTCAGCGGATTCGTTTTAGTACTCATGTGGATGACTTCACACTTTTCATTATTTAGAGTCAATTTCCACCTTCGCGCCATATATATCTAAATCACTTTACAATTGGTTTTGATCATCTGACGACTTTTCAAGGCGGAAAATGACAGCGTCATTCTCGCAAACAATCTATTAGGGCTGCTCAGATTGTCTCCTAAATCATTTATGTAGATCAGGAACAGCAAAGGGCCTGCAACACTTCCTTGGGGAATACCATATATTACTTCTGTTTTACTCGATGACGTTCTGTCAGTTACTACGAATTGTAACGTTTCTGACAGGAAATCACAAATGCAGTCGCACAACTGAGACGATACTCCATAGGCACGCAATTGGATTAGAAGTCGCTTGTGAGGAACGGTGTCAAAAGGCTTCCGGAAATCTAAAAATATGGAATCAGTTGCAGATCCACTATATATAAACTCATTACTTGGTGAGAATAAAAAGCTATTTGTGTTTCACACGAACGATATTTTCTGAAATCGGTGTTGGCTGTTTCTCAATAAATCGTTTCCTTCAAGGTAATTCATAATGTTCGAAGATAGCATATGTTCCAGAATCCTGCTGCAAATCGACGTTAGTGATATGGGTCCGTAATTCAGCGGATCACTCCCCATTTCCGTCCTTGATTACTGGTGCGACTTGTGCCACTTTCCAGTGTATAGGAAATGACCTCCCGACGAATAGACGGTTGTATATGATTGGTAAGTATGGCGCTATGGTATCAACTTACTATGAAAGGAACCTAACTGGTATACGATCTGGACCGGAGCCCTTACCTTAATTAAGTGATTCAAGTTGCTTCACTACACCGAGGATGCCTACTTATAAGTTACTCATGTTTGGGTAGTACACGTTTCGAATTCTGGAATATTTACTCCGTCTTCTTTGGTGAAGAAATTTCGGAAAACCGTGTTTAATAACTCGGTTTTTTCGCACTGCCATCAGTAACACTACCATTGTTATCGTGCAGTGAAGGTATTGATTGCGTCTTACCGCTGGTGTACTTTTTGATGTGTGCCAGGTCACTTTGGGTTTTCTGCCAGATTTCGAGACACAGTTTCGTTATGGAAACTACTAAAACCATCTCGCATTGAAGTTCGCACTTCCGAGTTTGTGTTAACTTTCCCAACCTTGGTGGTTTTGCGTTCATTTAAATATGGCATGGGTTTTTCATTGCATCTGCAACAGTGTTCTGACCTATTTTGTGTGCCATAGGGTATCGTTACTACCTGTTATTAATTTATTTGGTGTATATCTCTAAATTGCCATCGATACTATTTCTTTGAATTCAAACCACATCTGATGTACGCTTCCAAGGTTTTGAAGGAGTGGGAACTGTCTCCTAGGAAGGCGTCAAGCCAATTTTTTAAATTTTTTTTTCCTCTCCAAATCGTCGTATCTTACGTTTATTTTTGATGAGTTTTTGATGTTACAGTATTCAGTCTCGCTACAACAACCTTGTAGTCATTAATCCCTGTGTTTGTCATGATACTCGCTATTTGCTCAGGATTATTTGTTGCTAAGAGATCAAGTATGTTTTCACAACCATTAATTTTTCGATTTGGCTCCCTAACTAACTGAAAAAGCATTCAATACGATTTCGAACGACGTTTTATGCCTAACCACCGACTTTAAACATGTATTATCGGCAGCACGTCCAGAATAGGTTGAAGTCATCAACTGTAATTGTATGAGTGAGGTATCTATTTGAAATAAGACTCAATTTTTCTTTTTTAACTGTTTTGCAACTGTATCATATGAGACAGGGGGTGATAAAGCGAACCAATTATTGATTTATTCCGGTTGTTAGCTTTAACCTCTGCCAGTACTAACTCACGGAAACTGTCAACTTAAATTTCACTAGACGATAAACTATTTCTGACCGCAAGAAACAGTCCACCATTAAGTGTATTTAATGTATCCTTTTTGAACACGGTTAGGTCGTTTGTAAAAATTTTGGCTGAAATTATTTCGAGTTATAGCAGCTTTCCATACCGATAACGATTTGAGCTTCTGTGCTTTCCATTAGCTCTTGGAGCTCTGGTTCTTTCCCTGCACAGTAACAGCAGTTTATAGCTACTTTACTATGTCTACCTTCATCCTGTGTCTGCCCAGCACCATTTTAGACTGACGCCCATTCCGTAGTTTCTAACCTTAAAAAGGACACAGTCCGGTCCACACAGTCCCCACCAAGCGGTAGCTGCACCCTGTGTGTAGTGGACTCCTGACCTATTATGTGGTGCCCAGAAACCCACCAACCTATGGCACAAGACGAGGAATCTACAGCCTACATAGTCGCAGAACCGTCTGAACCTCTGATTCAGACACTCCACTCGGCTGTGTACCAAAGGACCTCAGTTAGTTCTGTTGACGATGGTACACACGGCGAGCCCCGCCTTCATCTCGCGAGCAAGACTGGCAGTCCGTAGCACTTCAGCTAGCTGCCAAAAACTAGAGAGGGTTAGTGTTGTTTAACGTCCCGTCGACAACGAGGTCATTAGAGACGGAGCGCAAGCTCGGGTTAGGGAAGGATGGGGAAGGAAATCGGCCGTGCCCTTTCAAAGGAACCAACCCGGCATTTGCCTGAAGCGATTTAGGGAAATCACGGAAAACCTAAATCAGGATGGCTGGAGACGGGCTTGAACCGTCGTCCTCCCGAATGCGAGTCCAGTGTGCTAACCACTGCGCCACCTCGCTCGGTAAACTAGAGAGGATCTGCGTATTCTCATCCAAAGCGACACACATTGTTAGTACCGACATGAGCCATCACCTGAAGATGGCAGCACTCTATGCTGTTCACGACATCCAGACAACGCGTTCCATCCTTGGTAGCCATATTCCTAAGGAGCCCAATTAGGTGCTTAATGTCTGAGCTCCCAGCTACCAGTAATTGCACCCTCTGTGAATGCCCAAACGTTGGAGGCCGAGAAGCTTTTTCTGGAACAGTGTGAGCGACTGCATCTGGCTCAGGGTCTTTTGTCAGCCACAGATAGCGCCTGATACCTGTTCATCAGATGAACTATGGAGGCCCTCCTAGCGACTCCTCGAAAAGTCTTCTGCTGCCTTCCACATCTTGGAACAATCACTAACTCGACCATAGGTGGGGGATCAACAACCTCAGTGTGGGTGGCACCCAGGGCAACCCCAGTAGTGAACCGATAGGAGGCACCGATGACGTGCTGCTGGACGTACCATGGATCCTCATATCTGGATTCCCACAGTGATGCTCATTCGCAATAGCCTCAAGCTGCGTGACCAAAGCCAACACTGCCTGGAGCTGTGAGCGAAGGGTCACTGACTTAGCTCGCATTTGATCACAGCAATCACAGTTCCTATCCATACTAAAGATGGGGGAAATATAGTGTAGGCAGTTAATACAACAGGGGACTTTGCCTGATAAATACACAAACATGCAAGAAATTAGGAGATTTAATTAAAGAGAACAGGTGAAATTTGGAATAAGTTGCTTCTAATGAGAAGTTGCATCAGTTCACAGAACAAAACAGTGTACTTCGATGCGCTGCTGCTGTAACGAAAGCTGCCATTTGAGTGACGGATCTAACTACTACAAATGTCTCTTCAAACACAAAGCAATAGCCTAGCGCAATACAAACGCCGTTAACATGCACCACAGAGTTAATAAAACGCGGAAACGTGCCTGATGAATACACAAACTTATAGGAGATTTAACTAAAGGGCACAGGTGAAACCCAGAAGAAGTCGCTTCTAGTGAGGACCTGCGACAACTCACAGAATGAGGCGGTGTACTTTGGTACACCGCTGCACTAACGAAGGCTGCCGCTCGACATGAGACGAATGTAGGAGACAGTAGATTCGACTTGCAGTCTGTCACAAATGCTGATTCCGCGAACTTCCTGCAACAGCGTTTTGTGAAAATATTTGTCTTATTTCCTCGCATATAAGCTCACGTAGCATTTCCGTAAACCCTCGTTCTGATCTAACCAACAGGTAACAAATTTAGCAGCAGTGTTCCTTTCATCCGACCTGGTGGGCTTCCCAAACACTTGAACAGTAATCAAGAATGGACCACATAAGCGCCTGTAAAGAAATTAGTCTGTCATGGCTGGTATACACACATCACTCCCCAATCTTCAAACCGCTCATTACTCATAATTTTTCACAGTCAGATTGACAAAATTATATCCCACGATATTCAGTGACATCACGACTCAGATATTGCTTATCTCTTTGAAAGTACGTCTTCGTCAAAATTAATTTGTTCGCGCAACTGAGCCTTCACCCAATCTACCTTGGATTCCGGGCACGAAACGTCCAGAACCTTGTAGCACATTAGCTGTATCGCAGCCACTGGAAAAGAGCTGTTAATTTCGGCCTTCGGTAAGGGTATTGATTACATTGAGGTGACAGAAGTCATGGGATACCTGCTGATAGCGTGTCGGACACCCTTTTGCCCGGAGAAATGCAGCAACTCGACGTGGCGTGGACTCAGCAAGCTGTTGGAAGCTCCCTGCAGAAATATTGAGCCCCGGTGCCTCTACAGCCGTCCATAATTGCTAAAGCGTTGCCGGTGCAGGATTTTGTGCGCGAACTTAGCTCTTGATTATGCCCCATAAATGTTCGAGGGATTCATGTCGGGCGATCTGGGTGGCCAAATCATTCGCTCGTATTGTCCAGAATGTTCTTTGGCCTGGTGACATGGCGCATTGTCATCCATAAAAATTGTTTAGGGACGTGAAGTCCGTGAATGGCTGCTAATGGTCTCCAAGTAGCCGAACACTAACATTTCCAATTGGACCAGAGGACCCAGACCTTTCCGCCTAATTACAACCCACATCATTATGGAGCCACCACGAGCTTGCACATTCCCCCGTTGAGAACGTGGGTCCGTGGCTTCGGGGGGTCTACGCCACACTCGAACCCTGCCATCAGGTCTTAGTAATGAAATCGCGACTCATCTGACCAGGTCACGGTTTTCCAGTCGTCTAGAGTCCAACCGATACGCTCACGAATCCAGGAGAGGCACTGGAGGCGATGTCGTGCTATTAACAAAGGCTCTCGCGCCGGTCGTCTGCTCCCATAGCCGCACTGCCCTAACGGATACATTCGTCGTACGTCCCACATTTAATTCTGCAGTTGTCTTACGCAGTGTTGCTTGTTTGTTAACACTGACAACTGTAGGCAAGCGCCGCTGCTCTCCTACTGAAATTTGGTATTCTCGGTGCACTGGGGGTCTCGGAGTATTGAATTCCCTAACGATTTCCGAAATGGAATGTCACTTGCGTGTAGCTGCAACTACTGTTCCACGTTCAAAGTCTGTTAATTCGTGTCGTGCAAACATGATCACGTCGGAAACCTTTTCACAGGAATCACCTGAGTAACGCCCTGTTATACCTTGTGTACGCAGTTACATTTTCATATCCCTACCCCATTACTTTCGTCAGCGCAGTGTGTTTAGGTGTGATAGCAGTTTGTTACCTCAGACACAGAGATGGTTATTGAATTGAACCGTGTGCGTAAACCAACATGTGCATTCCATCCTGTACTTATAGGGAACTATATTAAAGGATAATTCCGAAATTAGAGAAGTCGCTCCGTTTGAACACAGTTTTGTTTCAAGTAGATCGAGCTTATGGACCCTGATCAGTCTCTGTGAGTCCAGATCCAGCCAGCCTGCTCACCCACTAAGTTTCTTTCACCTCGTTCGCGTTACTTCACGCGAAGTTCTTTGAGACTTCTTCCGTGATTCCAAGTTTTTACGCGACTGTAAAAAAAAAAAAAATGTTGCCGTATGCTTCCATACACGTGTCGCTCTGCAATCTTCAAGCTGCTCATAACTCACGATTTTTCACAATTAGATTGGCAAAACTATTTCCTGCTTATATTCAGTTACTATGACGACTCGGCATATTTATTATGACTTTCAGAATATTTATTCATTAAAATTCATTTGTCCGCGCATCTGGGCCTCCACTCGGACCACCTTGGATCCCGCGACCGCTGGTGCGAAACATCCAGAACGTAGCGCATCAGCTAAATCGCAGCCCCCGTACAAGAGCTGTAAATATCGGTCATTGGTTAAGGGTATTGATTATAGTAACCTTACAACTGGTAACCACGCGAGTGACGTGTGGTTCACTGTCGAGAGCTTTCCGAAAATGTAGGAACATAGATTCTGGCTGTTACCTCGGCTCGCAGGATATCGCCGTTAAGGTTGGCGCCGTACGATACGCAGTGACGAATTAGTGGTAATTACAGCCGGCAGTGGCTTCCCGTTTATACACAGGCGGTGGTTCAGTTTAATGATCAGCTGGTAGCGAGCGGCTATCTCGAGATCGCGTGCAAGAGCGCGCTAAAAGCGGGCTCGGGGAAATCGCAAAGGGGTGTGGGAGGGGGGGGGGGGCAGGGAACAAGCCGGCGGTACACGGTACAATTCTCTCTCTCTCTCTCTCTCTCTCTCTCTCTGCGCGCCGGCGCCGCGGGAGGTAATTTACCTGCCGAGGCGGGGCTAGCGGCTGGGTCGGCAAGTTGCGCGGCTCGGCGCTGGGAAGTCGCAGTTAACGCGCGCCTCTTGTTTGCATGCAGATGAGATGGAGCCGTGGCGTGGCGCCTCCCTCGCCTCGCCTCGCCTCGCCTCGCCTCGCGTGCGGCCGCCCTGGCCGCGCCGTTATTAGCGCCGCCCCCGCGATAGCCGCCCCCGCCTCCCGCCCCCGCGCCGCCACCACTTGCTAATGCCTTGTACCATCAGCCGTGCTGAGCTGGCGCCACGCCACACACCGGCGGGCCGCAGCCGTGATTGGCACTGTAGGCCAGCTCCGGCCGCGCAGCGACTGTGTTTGAGGACCGTGCGGCGGCCCGTGGAATAGAGAGGGCAGGGCGCAGGGGTCAGCCGCGGGGAACGGCTGACGCACGCCGCACCAGCGCCAGCAGCAGCCCCGCGCTCTCATAAGCTCGATGTAAACCGCTCGCCACGGTTTTGCACCGCCTGCAAGTCTGCCAAAGTGTGCGCGCTCGTTTTCGAGGGGCGCAGGTAATCTCATTTCGTTCTCGAGATATCGGTTTTATACCCGGCGCCTAATTCTGCACTTGCATATCGGGAATCTTCCCGTCCTAAGAAATTGTCATTTTTCACAATTAGTCCAAGACATCGAAACGATGCATAGTAGCACGCAAAGAGGCATTTCTTTATTCACTGAGATATGGAAATAACTCGTTCCCAGCAGTGAGTCTGGCGGTAGAGACTGTTTTTAAACTCGTCCTCAGTACCTGGGGAGTGGCGGAGCAAGACAAATTAACTCGGCCACAGCAGTCAGGAAGCTAACTCTCATTATGGGATTCATCTAATGGCAATAATAATGAAAGAATTAGCTTACACAAGCGAGGCATACTGTCATTGGGAACTCACTGACCATTTTGTAGTTTTTTTTTTTTAATTATGCAGGGTGGTCAAAAAGTCACCGTAACTCCTGACAGACCTGACATGTTTCAGCACGAGTACTTACTTACGTACGAGTAAGTGTCCAGTATGTCGGTACGTACCCCAGTATCCTGTTAACACATTTCCGTACACCGCAGTGGTTGGCACACTGGACTCCCATTCGGGAGGACGACGGCTCCAATCCGCGTCCGGCCATCCTGATTTAGGTTTTCCATGATTTCCCTAAATCGCTTCAGGCAAATGCGGGATGGTTCCCATCGTTCCCTAATCCGATGGGGTCGCTGACATCGCTGCTTGGTCCCTTCCCCCAAATCAACCAATCCAGACACCTCCATGTTGTTCTTGACATAGTTTTGGCCACGGCCGGTGTTATAGCGCGAAATGCATCCTCAACAGCACAGTGTTCGGCCGCTATTCGGTCGGCCGCACTTTTCAAATACGCGCGCTGCCAGTTACGCCGCCGCGTTTCCCACCGCCAGGAGAGATTACGCTAAAACTCTGTACAGGGAAAGTACGGCCATCTTGCCAGTAGCCGCCAGTTTAGGTCTACTGCGCCGCTGGTGATAACATTGACTTCTGCAGCATATTTAGCCGTGTATCCTAAAGAATTGCACTCGACCGTCTAATGCACTGCTAAAACTGATCTGTGGCTTCAAACTGATCATGTCGGATATTTAGCAACCAAAAAATCTCAACAGATTTAAGCTAAATGACTCTAAATGCATTTGTTGTGGTGAGCATAAAACAGTTTTTTTTCCCTGCTATCCTTTATTAGTAGCGAAAGCAGATTTCGCAGTTCATGTTGCGGTATTGAGAGTGAACACCTGTTTTCGTAATTATCGTTAAATTGGCCCCATCCAATCGTCAGCAGGACAGAAGGGAACCAATATTAGTTCGCAACTGCAAGGAACAATCCATCGCTAATTTAAGCTCTATATCGAAAGTTCACACAATGTTTCTTTTGTTATATGAAATAAAGCATTGGATTCAAATATATATATGCGCAGTACCTTAGTGAATAGAATTGATAAACGTGTGCATATGATTACGCATGCTTTACAGATCTGTCCCATTAAATGTTGCCTGCAGTCTGTCCCCGTTAGCTGAGTGGTCAGCGCGACGGAATGCCACGCCAAGGCGCCCGGGTTCGATTCCCGGCTAGGACAGGAGATTTTTCTCCGCTCATGGGTTGGGTGTTGGGCCGTCGTCGTCATCATTTCATCACCATCTCCGACGCACCAAGTCGCCCAATGTGGCGTCGAATGCAATAACTACTTGCCCTCGGCGGCCGAACGTCCCCGATTTTTTTTTTTTTTTTTCATTTTGTCTGCAAATTGTTCTATGGCATTAGGAGAATGATTACGAAAGTACAAGAGAATACAACATTTTAAAAATATGTTCGAATAAAACTAGGCTGTAGGAAACAGTAATAATAGTCTCTTGGTAACGTTAATGGTTACTGAATGAAAGGTCGTAGGTTCGGTGCTTCCATTGTGCATTTTTTTTTCTTTTTGTACATTATATTGTGTGGAACAAAGTACCGTACATTATTTTGAGCCCCCTAAATATAAGTTTAAACCATACTGTACAGTCAATCCCTTCGGAAGGAATTCTGTACAGTTTTCCTCCATTTTCGACTTGAAACGAACAGCCAGGAGTACAGCACTGGGGGCATTATTCTACTTTCGAAAATACGCAACACTTCCTATGCTTCGCACACAACGCTTGAGCCCACAGTGGCTGCTAATGTTACGTGGCGCGGTTTCGGCCAATGCTAAGTTACGGACGACGCCAAACGCAGGGGAATAGGATGGCCAAACTTTCCTCTATACAGAGCTTTAAGGTTACGCCGCTGCCTATGACATGCAAGAGTCCCCTCTCCGGGGTTCCAGTGGAAGGTGTACATAAGTTCGAACATTTATGCGCTCAACCCCTATTTGTGCGTTTCCTAGTTGAATAAGCCGGCCTTTCTGGCCGAGCGGTTCTAGGCGCTTCAGTCTGGAACCGCGCCACCGCTACGGTCGCAAGTTCGAATCCTGCCTCGGGCATGGATGTGTGTGATGTCTTTAGGTTAGTTAGGTTTAAGTAGTTTTAAGTTCTAGGGGACTGACGACCACAGATGTTAAGTCCCATAGTGCTCAGAGCCATTTTTTATCACTATATATTTATACATCCGTATCTGCTGTTAGCAACTGACGCTCCTATTTCATCAACAAAGTTATGTATTATTTCTGCTGTTTGATATTAGATGTAGTGTAAATTTATATCTGAATCCTCTGTTCATGAACAGCGTCTGTTCCTCGCTCCAACATCCACTAAAGATCCACACAACATCCAAGGAAGACATAACAGACAGCGTTGCGCAGTTCGTCATTCGTAGCATAACGACGTGCAGATACGTGCGCCTTAATGACTCCACACGTAACGAGTTGTCAGCTGTGGTGAGGTCAGGACTTCAAGCCGGTCATTTCAAGGGAGCTGGTGAACCGCGACCAATCCACCGTCCCGGAAAGTGTTCATTTAGGAACTCGCGCACTGCAAGATCGTAGTGATGAGGCGCTCCGTCCGGCTGCAACCGTATGCTGAGGTATTAACCCTGTTCGTAAGAGGTGTAAATAATTTGCGCCATTCACAGCTTCTTCAAAAAAGTACGCTCCAAGCAGACATTGTGACATCATCGCTGTCCATATAATTACATGAAGCGGGTTCCTTTCTAACTCGACTGTCTGGCCCAAACGGCAATACCTCTAGCACGTAGCTGCGATAAATGGCACATTCATCTGAAAACATAATCTTGGCACGGTTCACTGCATTTGGAAATACAGTTGACAAACTCGGCTGAAAAAAACGTGATCATTCCGATTACTTATTTATGAACGATCGAAAAGGTCTGACCATAAGGTCTTTTTTCCATGTGATCTCGCATTGTTGTCCTCAGTATACCGAGTTCAAAAGCGCGTTTACGTGTCGACTTCATAGGATTGTGCAATCGAAGCAGATACTCCGGTGCATGTTTCTTCTCTTATCGCCTTTCCACTCCGCGGCCTGTCTTTTAACACTGCGAAAAGCACAAGCACCTCTTTCCCAATCCAACCTTTCGCCTTACTACAGCCTTATTACATCTTTCCTGGAATGCTCCCATAATGTGTCTTGCTGCGTGACCTGTGTGTTGTCGTTCGTGTAACCACACACTAGTCACTAAGCTCTCCTCAGCAGTGAACTACACTCCTGGAAATGGAAAAAAGAACACATTGACACCGGTGTGTCAGACCCACCATACTTGCTCCGGACACTGCGAGAGGGCTGTACAAGCAATGATCACACGCACGGCACAGCGGACACACCAGGAACCGCGGTGTTGGCCGTCGAATGGCGCTAGCTGCGCAGCATTTGTGCACCGCCGCCGTCAGTGTCAGCCAGTTTGCCGTGGCATACGGAGCTCCATCACAGTCTTTAACACTGGTAGCATGCCGCGACAGCGTGGACGTGAACCGTATGTGCAGTTGACGGACTTTGAGCGAGGGCGTATAGTGGGCATGCGGGAGGCCGGGTGGACGTACCGCCGAATTGCTCAACACGTGGGGCGTGAGGTCTTCACAGTACATCGATGTTGTCGCCAGTGGTCGGCGGAAGGAGCACGTGCCCGTCGACCTGGGACCGGACCGCAGCGACGCACGGATGCACGCCAAGACCGTAGGATCCTACGCAGTGCCGTAGGGGACCGCACCGCCACTTCCCAGCAAATTAGGGACACTGTTGCTCCTGGGGTATCGGCGAGGACCATTCGCAACCGTCTCCATGAAGCTGGGCTACGGTCCCGCACACCGTTAGGCCGTCTTCCGCTCACGCCCCAACATCGTGCAGCCCGCCTCCAGTGGTGTCGCGACAGGCGTGAATGGAGGGACGAATGGAGACGTGTCGTCTTCAGCGATGAGAGTCGCTTCTGCCTTGGTGCCAATGATGGTCGTATGCGTGTTTGGCGCCGTGCAGGTGAGCGCCACAATCAGGACTGCATACGACCGAGGCACACAGGGCCAACACCCGGCATCATGGTGTGGGGAGCGATCTCCTACACTGGCCGTACACCACTGGTGATCGTCGAGGGGACACTGAATAGTGCACGGTACATCCAAACCGTCATCGAACCCATCGTTCTACCATTCCTAGACCGGCAAGGGAACTTGCTGTTCCAACAGGACAATGCACGTCCGCATGTATCCCGTGCCACCCAACGTGCTCTAGAAGGTGTAAGTCAACTACCCTGGCCAGCAAGATCTCCGGATCTGTCCCCCATTGAGCATGTTTGGGACTGGATGAAGCGTCGTCTCACGCGGTCTGCACGTCCAGCACGAACGCTGGTCCAACTGAGGCGCCAGGTGGAAATGGCATGGCAAGCCGTTCCACAGGACTACATCCAGCATCTCTACGATCGTCTCCATGGGAGAATAGCAGCCTGCATTGCTGCGAAAGGTGGATATACACTGTACTAGTGCCGACATTGTGCATGCTCTGTTGCCTGTGTCTATGTGCCTGTGGTTCTGTCAGTGTGATCATGTGATGTATCTGACCCCAGGAATGTGTCAATAAAGTTTCCCCTTCCTGGGACAATGAATTCACGGTGTTCTTATTTCAATTTCCAGGAGTGTATAACCGCTCACATCTGCCACGGCCACAAATTAAAACTCGACTGCGACCGCTGCTGCCCAAACATGTAAACATGGATTCCAACAATTGATAAGAAGTAACAGAGCTACCAACCTGCATAATTACATTTGATACTAAACAGGGATTACAGGGTACGGGACTTATCTCTCTCCCGCCCTGCATATTGAAGCCTCGGGTTAGCATTACAAGGCAGTTTTTGGCCCTTACACGTGTCATCGCAAGGGATTAATTAACCCTTCGACTGCTGCAGACGTGCTCTCTGCATTCCGTGCCGTTTGCGGCTTTTTTTCCGCTGTACTGTTCGCCTGATTGTGGCCATATGTGCTGAGACACGGCTTCTTGCCCGCTATGAAATACTCATCACCCAATTGTAACGAAACATTTCAGTGAAAAAAAAAATTGTTTTTGCACATCTTACGGTCTGACATCTTCGGTTGTAAAAGGACTGAATTTCTTACCGTTCTTCGTCATAGTTCCTGTGCTGCATCAAATTAAGTAAAGCATTCCACGAAATTTTAAAGAACTTACCGCATTACGTAGAATTTGTGAATGGTTGATTTCAGCTCGTACATTGCTCTGTGTGAAATGTGAATTAAGATATCGAAATTTAATTTTAAGTTAAGAGTAGAACGATATTTTATTTCGTTGTTGAGATGTTGGTTTTAACATCCGGTGGAAGGTTACGAGTGTCACGCCCAATTTCGTATTTCACCAATGGTTCAAGATGTCGAAACGATGTGCTCTAATAGCACGCAAAGAGGCACTTTTCTGTTCACCAAGATAAGGAAGTAACGCGTTCGCGGCAAGGAGAGACTCGGTGGAACGGAGTCCTCAAACACGTCAATAGCGCTCAGGGAAGACAGAGAGACTGCATTTGAACACTTATTCAGCAGCACAGCAGTCAGAGGGGTAGTTCTCATTATGGGATTCATCTACTGGCAATAGTGGCTGCAGGCACTGGCGACATGCTGATCGCATGTACCATGAACATAGTTCGCTCCTCATACTACCTTGTAGGTATCCGTCGGCTATTCAGAAAGGCGTAAGACCTAGCCTGTGAATGGTGACAGTGGTGTGCATGGGATCCAGGTAAATAAATTATAGAATAATGAAGTTCGATTAATTTAGTAGATATTTATTATTTGTAGTCTGTAATAAACATAAGAAAGGTACAATTCCTATATGCCACTAAATTTGTGCTGTTAACGACCTATATGGCACTGCGCTCCGGTTGCCAGATACAATATTACAGTGGCAACCACAACGCGGCCTAACTTTTAACATCTTTGTCGTAACGATTCTTCAAAAGTATGCCTTCATAAAAGCGCATTACGGCGGTGCAGAAGCACTAGAACCTCACAAGGTCACACTAATTGTGTCATTTCTAATTTCTACATATGAGAAAGTCATCATCAGATGCCGGCCGGGGTGGCCCAGCGGTTCTAGGCGCTACAGTCTGGAACCGCACGTCCGCTACGGTCGCAGGTTCGAATCCTGCCTCGGGCATGGATGAGTGTGATGTCCTTAGGTTAGTCAGGTTTAAGTAGTTCTAAGTTCTAGGGGACTGATGACCTCAGAAGTTAAGTCCCATAGTGCTCAGAGCCATTTGACCCATCATCATCAGATGATCTACTGAAGAAGAAAGAAACGTTGGGATAGTAATATACTAGGAAACTAAACAATAAAATCAAAGTAACTTCTATAAGCTGCTAAACGTACTGGAATACATTGCATAATAACTCGTTAAAATACAACTGAATAGGCCAGGAGAGCCTCTTAGAGGAAAATGTATCTGTCCGAATAGCTCTCAAATCACTTCTTTCCCGACTTTTACTTTGGTGATCAGCGAACAACCTGAAGGATTTTAGTGCATTTATACATTTAGTGTAATTATTGTTTGATTAAGTAGAACTTTGTCACGGTGAGGACCTGACTCTCAGTGTATGGGATATATATATTGTGTGCCCGCGCGCTTATACCATTTGTAATAATTATATCGTAGGGGAAAAAACTGGAGTGTTGTATCTCATAATTTGACGTGTTTTATAGCAGAAGTAAATGGAAGGTTCAGAACTGAAGCAAACCAAGTCTGTGTTTAGCTGTCTCTCAGTAGAACACACTACTGAATTTTGTAAACAATTTTACTTCTCAGTGTAATATTGAACCACATCCATAGTTCAATTTTCGTGCACCATATGGTATTAGACGTCTTTCCCTCAGAAATACTGTCGCAGCAGTATAGCTTTTTTTTTCTCTTCACAATCGCAGTGAAGTAAGTCCACGATAGTCTTGTTCTATGACTCTTACAGATTCTTGATGTATTTCTGTGCTTTAAATGTTTTCTAAGTAAACAGCGAAACTTTTGAGTTTTAATAGTTAGGGAAGTGATGGATTAAATATACATATGTAAAAAGTCAACAACGTTATGTGTATCAGCAACATTTAAGAGAGAACTCGTGAAACGTCAACTATGTACTTCTATTTTTAGACTCGTGCACTGGACAAAATCGAAACATTAAAAATGGCTTCTACTCCTAACTTGAAAATAGAAGCTGTGGATTTCATGCTTCTACAGTATTGTAATTCATTGTTGCCTCACAGTGTTGATGTTGGTATAATTGTAAAAGCTAGTAAGAAAGAACAATTCCTTTACATGCCAGAGGACTGGACCAGAATCATAAAAGCGGCAAAGAGGAAAAAACCCAAATTCGCTTTTCTTCTAATTTCTAGGAATGAATTCAGACTTGTGTATTTTGTGATATTTAAGCGCTAGTGAATACTCTCCTAGCCGTCTTGACTGATATATTAACTTTCGTAATCATAGCTGCTGTAATGGCATCATGATCGCTGATCCCCGTTTCTATACTGACATCTATAAGGTCCGGCCTATTTGTAGCTGCAAGGCGTAATATATTTCCATTCCACGTGGACTGCCAAGCTAGCAGCTTACCACAATTTCAAGAAAATTGTGGTGAGCATCTAGCTTTGCAAAGCGATATGAGGTGGAAAGATCATGTGGGAACTGTGTTATGGAGGACGAATGGTCGACTTCGGTTTACTGGGAGAATTTTAGGAAAGAGTGGTTCACCTGTAAAGGAAACCGCATATAGGACACTGGTGCGACCTATTCTTGAGTACTGCTCGAGTGTTTGGGATCCGTATCATGTCACACTGAAGGAGGACATCGAAGCAGTTCAGATGTGGACTGCTAGATTTGTTACCGGTAGGTTCGAACACACGTGTTACGGAGATGCTTCGGGACCTCAAATGCGAACGCCTGGAGGGAAGGCGACATTCTTACAGAGAAAAACACTACTGAGAAAATTTAGAGAATCGGCATCTGAAGCTGACTGCCGAACGATTCTACTGCCGTCAACATACATTGCGCATAAGGACCACGAAGATAAGATACGAGAAATTAGGGCTCATACGGAGGCGTACAGACAGTCGTTTTTCCCTCGCTGTATTTGCGAGTGGAACAGGAAAGGAGATAACAAGTAGTGGTACATGGTACCCTCCGCCAAGCACCGTACGGTGGCTTGCGGAGTATCTGTGTTGATGTAGATGTACTGATACCAAATCTTATGTGACAGAGTTTCCTTAGAGTTTCGGAGTTATCCCGTACATCGTTGAATTTTGTCCTTCCAAGCAATAACTGTAATCAGTTTGTGATAAGGCGAAAGGTCGTGTAGTATCGGACGCACAAGCTGTCTCGAAATGTTTTCTAAATTTCTGAAGGTCTTTTTGGAACATTTTTCACCCTAACAATAGTGTCTAACTTAATAGCATTAGAAAACTCGAAGTCATAAGACAACACATTCGTTGATCTCTTAATGTTTTTTGCATCTCTTCCATCTGGATGGTTTGATGCGACATGAAATTTTAATATGTAAAAGTAGTATTCTTGCGAAGAGATTATAATTTGATCGTAGATAGGCATAAACTTGAAATTGTCTATCAGGCATCTAGTCTGTCAAAGAATGTATCAACTTGTACCTTGCTGGAACCTGGTGCAGACTCGTGGGTTCAACTGTCCTCAGCCATTTCATAATATAATAGTGCAATTATTTGAACTGGTGCTGTATTTTCACTTACAAGGAGAGGCAGAGGCCCCCAGCGGTGGGATACAGTCAATCCGGTGAAGTAGCTTATGGTCCTATGAATCACACCCTGAAACGTTTCACCTTGATGGACCCTCGGTTGCGAGAAATCGCCGAAAAAATTTTCGGAATTTAGCGTGACAGCTTAAAAAAAAAATTAATTACCAGACTGGTTGCGTGGCGTAGTGAGCAAGGTGCTGACCTCACATGTAAAGGGATGTAGGTTTGAATATAGCCAGGTTCATAGATTTTTTTTAAATTTTAAATCTTTATCAAAATGACTTTGATCACTATTTTTATTCTGTTAAATGGTTTACATACAAATTTTTTTATTTGTATTCCTTTTTCATGTCATTTTAATCAACCTATTAACATTTTAAGGTACTCTTATTTTCTACTTCGTATCAGTCTTTTTCCACTTGGAATCTTGGTGCACGTGAATTTTTAATATTTGTTTTTCATAATTCCTAGAAACTAAAAATGCCAATCTGTCGGTTAAAAAACAAAAGACGAAATTATACATTTGTTTTGACTGTGCAGTTGTTTCAAGAATGTATTTTTCGTTACAAAATGTATATCTTTTTGGATGTTAGTTGTCATGTAGGCATTTAAAACATAAATTCTTATTGTACTATAGACAAAATAACGTGGGTGATGATTTAAACGAAATCGGGTTCAAATGGCTCTAAGCACTATGTAACTTAACTTCCGACGTCATCAGTCCCCTAGACTAACCTAAGGACATCGCACACATCCATGCCCGAGGCAGGATTCGAACCTGCGACCGTAGCAGCAGTGCGGTTACGGACTGAAGCGCCTAGAACCGCCCGGCCACAGCGGCCGGCTATGAAATCGGGGATGATAAGTAAAATGAAATACAAGTAAAAGGAGAAATAGAAATAACGAATGTAATAACGTGGACAAAAATGTAAGATGATAAAATGGAAGTTAATACATAGCAAGAATCAAAATCACATGAACAAGGATTCCAAGTGTAAAGAGACTGATAGGAAGAAAATGAGAACAAATGATACATTTCATGTCATGACTAATATGACGTGACAAAGACGTAGACAAAATACATTCAAACCAATTAATTGAATACAAAATAACGATCCAAGTAACTTCAAAAAAAATTTAGAAATAAAATATTTCAAAGCATCCGACAAGATTCGAACCCACACCCTTTTCCATGTGAAGTCAATACCTTAACCCTTAGACACTGCAATCAGTCTGTAAATTAATGTTATTTTTGCCCTCCAGGCACAAAAATTGCTGCGTACCTCACTACTACACACTTTCCCTGTCCGGGTGGAACCGCACCGTACCTTAAATTCCTCGCGTGGAGTCGTTTATACACGCTCCCTCGATGGACTGTCTGACGAAGAAATTCAGCACTACCTGTCAGACCAGGGCGTAACGGCTGTTCATAGGGTTATGAAAAGGGTTGACACGAAGATCATTCCAACCCGCACTGTCTTTTTGACATTTGACAAAGTGCAACTCCCATCGAAAATCAAAGCAGGCTATGAGATAATTTCCGTTCGTCCTTACGTCCCAAACCCTACGCGTTGCTATCGGTGCCAGCGCTTCAATCACACCAACCAGTCCTGTTCTAATCCGGCCAAATGTGTTACGTGTGGCAGGGATGCCCATGAGGGTGCTTGTCCACCTCCATCCCCTCGCTGCATCAACTGTATGGGTGACCACGCTGCTTCCTCTCGAGATTGCCCCGTTTTTAAGGACGAAAAGCTCATCCAGGAAATAAGAGTGAAGGAAAAGGTGTCGACCTTTGCTGCTCGGAAATTATTCGCCAGTCGACAACCCACCGTGCCTCAGACAGGCAAATACAGCACTGTCCTTGCTTCTCCTCGGCCAACAAAGGAGGCGGCCACGCAGACTTGCGACCTCACCTTTAGTGCCACGGTCGTCCGATCGGCCAGCGCAAAGATCGCCCGTTCAACTTCACCACTTTCGCCTGCCCACTCTTTGGCTCACCCTTCGTCGGGTTCTGCTAAATCTCGAGCCCACAAGTCAGACACCAAGTCTTCGAAGAAAGAGCATACTCGTGAAGAGTTTTTACGTACGGCAACTTCACCACCATCGGTTCCTCCTTCCTCTAAACCTCATACTTCCAAGAAGGCTACAAAGAAACCCAGTTCCTCTCCTTCTCCGCCAAGGCGTGTCCCATCCACAGCGCCACCTGGCGGAAATCGCCCTCGGCCGTCTTCTGTGTCGCCGAGGCGCACTGCTGGTGGCCGGTCAACCGGCCGATCGCTGGTGGCAGGAGCTGCTCCTGACCAACCTATGGATCAGGATCTTCCGCCTTCGGCTGAATGCCATTCCATGCTGTCGGTCGCAAGCTCTGAGCAGTCGTTGAGTTGACAGCACCCTTGGTCACATTCCTCCATTTTCTGTTCACTCTATGTCCATTATCCACTGGAATATCCGCGGCATTCGAGCCAATCGGGATGAATTGTCGATCCTCTTACGATCCTACTCGCCGGTCATCTTCTGTCTTCAGGAAACAAAGCTGCGTCCTAATGACCGCTTTGTTCTCCCTCAATTTCAGTCCGTCCGATATGACCTCCCCTCTGTGGAAGGCACTCCAGCCCATGGGGGACTCATGATACTTCTCCATGATACTCTCCATTATCATCCAATCCCCATAGACAGTTCCTTCCAAGCTGTCGCCGTCCGTCTTTCCCTTTCTGGATACACATTCTCTCTTTGTACTGTCTACATTCCATCGTCCACACCAATGGCGCGAGCTGATCTCCTTCATCTTCTTGGTCAGCTTCCACCCCCCTATTTGCTGGTTGGGGACTTCAATGCCCACCACCCGCTTTGGGGATCTCCACATCCTTGTCCACGTGGCTCCCTATTGCTAGACGTCTTCCACCAAGCGGATCTAGTTTGCCTCAACACTGGGGTCCCCACGTTTTTGTCTGCCTCCACGACAAATTTATCTCATTTGGACCTTGCGATCGGTACTGTTCCGCTAGCTCGGCGCTTCGAATGGTTCGCCCTTGATGATACACACTCGAGTGACCACTTTCCATGTGTCCTTAGGCTGCAGCCTCAACTGCCATATATGCGCCCGCGACGCTGGAAGTTTGCCCAAGCCGATTGGACACTTTTTTCGTCTCTAGCGACATTCGATGACCGTCGCTTTCCCAGCGTCGACGATGAGGTCACACATATTACCGACGTTATTCTTACAGCTGCGGAACGTTCAATACCACGCACCTCCGAATTGCCCCGGCGCCCCCCAGTTCCTTGGTGGAACGAGGCATGCCGTGACGCAATACGTGAGCGGTGACGTGCTCTTCGCATTTTCCGTCACCATCCTACTTTGGCAAACTGTATCCGCTATAAGCAGCTCCGTGCGCAATGCCGTCGCGTCATCCGCGATAGCAAGAAGGCAAGCTGGCAATTCTTTATTAGCTCCTTTAACACCTTCACTCCCTCCTCGGAAGTTTGGAGTCGGCTTCGACGGTTCTCAGGCGCGCCTAGTTTCTCCCCGGTCTCTGGGCTCACTGTCGCGCATGATACCTTAGTGGACCCCGTCGCAATTTCTAACTCATTGGGTCAGCACTTTGCTGAGGTCTCGAGCTCTTCAAATTACCCGCCAGCGTTTCTCCCGAAGAAACGTGCAGCGGAAGTGCGACATCTTGCTTTCTCCTCTCAAAATCACGAAAGCTACAATGCTGTTTTCTCCATGCGGGAACTCCAACATGCCCTTTCTTCTTCTCGCTCCTCCGCCCCAGGATCGGATGGTATCCATGTCCAAATGTTGATGCATTTATCAACCCATAGTCTGCGTTACCTCCTTCGCCTTTATAATCGAATTTGGACCGACAGTACTTTTCCCAGACGATGGCGGGAAGCTATCGTCGTTCCCATTCCGAAACCTGGAAAGGACAAACATCTCCCCTCTAGCTATCGCCCCATTTCTCTTACGAGTAGTGTCTGTAAGATTTTGGAGCGTATGGTGAATTACCGTTTAGCTTGGTGGCTGGAATCACGCGATCTTTTAACACCTGCCCAATGCGGATTCCGAAAGCATCGCTCTGCAGTTGACCATCTTGTTGCTCTCTCCACTTATATCATGAACAATTTTCTCCGGAAACGCCAAACGGTAGCAATATTTTTTGATCTGGAGAGAGCATACGATACCTGTTGGAGGACAGGCATCCTCCGCACACTGTTCTCTTGGGGCTTTCGAGGCCGGCTGCCCCTTTTTCTTCGCGAATTTATGGCAGAGCGAACATTTAGGGTGCGGGTGAACACTACTCTCTCCCGTACTTTCTCTCAAGAAAACGGGGTACCCCAGGGCTCCGTGCTGAGTGTTGTCCTGTTTGCCATCGCTATAAATCCAATTATGGATTGTCTCCTTCCTGACGTCTCGGGCTCCCTCTTTGTGGACGATTTTGCGATCTACTACAGCTCTCAACGGACCAGCCTTCTTGAACGACGTCTTCAAGGATGTCTCGATCGCCTCCACTCTTGGAGCCTCGAAACCGGCTTCCGTTTTTCTCCCAGTAAGACCGTTTGTATTAATTTTTGGCGACGTAAGGAGTTTCTTCCGCCCTCCTTACATCTAGGTCCTGTCAACCTTCCGTTTTCAGACGTCACTAAATTCTTGGGTCTTATGTTTGACAGAAAACTGTGCTGGTCCTCCCACGTTTCCTATCTTTCGGCTCGCTGTCTGCGAACGCTCAACACCCTCCGTGTCCTGAATGGTACCTCCTGGGGAGCGGACCGAGTGGTCCTTCTCCGCCTCTATCGCGCCTTAGTGCGCTCGAAATTGGACTATGGAAGCATAGTCTACTCCTCTGCTCGGCCGTCTATTCTTCGGCGTCTCGACTCTATCCACCACCGTGGATTACGTTTAGCGTCTGGAGCTTTTTACACTAGCCCTGTGGAAAGCCTTTATGCTGAGACTGCTGAACCTCCGCTGTCCAATCGGCGAGCGGTCCTTCTGAGCCGTTATGCTAGCCATCTGTCTTCCATGCCTGCTAATCCAGCCCATGACCCTTTTTTCGACGCCTCCTTTGATGTAGGGTATGCAGGCCGCTCCTCCTCCCTACTACCCCCGGGAGTCCGCTTCCGTCAACTGCTCCATTCTCTTTCCTTCCGCTTTCCTAAAACCTTCTTGACAACTTGGGGTACAGCACCGCCCTGGCTCCGTCCCCGGATCTGTCTGCTCCGTGATCTTTGTCAATTTCCCAAGGATGGTACACCTTCACTTGTTTATCGTCGGGCATTTGCTGCTCTATGTGCACAAATGACGGACGCCACCTTTATTTACACCGACGGCTCGAAAACATCGTTGCGTGTAGGGAGTGCCTATATTGTTGGCGACGCCCCAAATCACTTTCGGCTTCCCGACCAGTGTTCGGTTTATACTGCGGAGCTTTTCGCTGTTCTCCAGGCTGTCCACTACATCCGCCGCCATCAGCGGATACAGTACGTAATCTGCTCAGATTCTCTCAGCTCTCTCCTCAGTCTCAAAGCTCTTTACCCTGTGCACACTCTGGTCCACCAGATTCAGGACTGTCTGCGCTTGCTCCACCTGGGGGGCGTCTCGGTGGCGTTCCTCTGGCTCCCGGGACACGCTGGTATCTGTGGGAATGAGGCGGCTGATATAGCAGCCAAGGCTGCAGTTTCTCTTCCTCGGCCAGCTATTCAGTCGCTTCCCTTCACCGATCTACGGAGCGGTTTATGTCGCAAAGTTGCTCATTTATGGCATGCGCATTGGTCAACACTTCCCCGCAATAAATTGCGGGAAGTGAAAGCCCTTCCTTGCGCTTGGACCTCTTCCTCCCGAACGCGTCGTCGGGAGGAGGTCATTTTAGCTAGACTCCGGATAGGGCACTGTCTTTTTAGCCATCGACATCTTTTAAGCGGCGATCCTCCCCCACTCTGTCCCCACTGCTCTCAGCTGTGGACGGTCAGACACCTTTTAATTGAATGCCCCTATTTTAATCCGTTACGCTCCCGTCTACAGCTATCGCCTGATCTATCGTTGATTTTAGCAGATGACACGCGCTCAGCCGACCGCGTTCTCCAGTTTATTAGTGACAGTGAAATGACGTCAGTCATTTGAAGTTTTATCGGGGGACCATCAAGCCCTCTCTGTAGTGGACTTTTAAGCCTTGTTTCTGCCTTTAGTGTCTCCAATTCTTTGAGTTTCGTTCCCATTTTTGCTGTTTTCCATTTTCGGTTTTTATTATTTCCTCAGTCACGGACCGGGCGCTAATGACCATAGCAGTTTTGCGCCCTAAAACCACAAAAAAAATGTTATTTTTAAACCTATAGAGCATTACGCGAAATTTGGATTTTTTCCCCGATTGCTCGCAAACGAGGTCACACCAGGGTGTGACGCTTGGGATCCTGTCGTCCATCAAAATGTCGATCCCGCCGCTAGGGACCTCTCCTTATTAGTCTGCATATTTGAATGTTAAATTTAATAACTCATCTGTACCCAAAGTCATAAGCTGGCTATGGAAAATTTTTAACGTGATCATACAATATTGTTTCCTAGTGTTCATTGAATGATCTCTTGAAAACGTATTTGATAAAACAGGTTTCATGCCACCTCTTTGTTGTCCCATAAAGCTTTCAGTACATCGCCCAATGTACCTCTTGCAACGGAATTTTTCTCACTTGCTTCCCTGCTCATCGTTTCAAGAAGTCTGCAGTTAAGTTTTTATGCTGTTTTGAGTTAAGTTTTTATGCTGTTTTGTCCGATACAACCCAAATTTCCGTTGTCCAGTACAACCCGAACATACCACTGTGGTAATTTAACGTTTCCATTGTTATTACTTGGGCTAGATATTGTCACAGTCTACAAAATGCAGAATAGTACAAACAATATTACCTACTTGCAAACAAAACACAACGTTCCAGAGTTAAGTTTTGTGGACTGGAGAACTCGGTAGGAACAGACAATTTGTTGTCACCCCGAAATGCACTGTTGTTTTGATTCAAAATCTTGGTCATCGCCCTGCAGTGGCGCGACAGGTGGTACACTAGCGCTAAGGACTTGAAACTTCTTTTATCCAGTACGGTCAGCTGTGTGATATTACTGACCATTCACCGCTAAAGAAAAATCTTCTTCTTCTTAGCATGTTGATGATAACCATTTAATTGAAGTATAGTGGTTTAGCAAGGTGCAATTCTGTTGAGCTTCCTGATGCCAGATCCTCCTGCGTCACGATGCCTGAGGAGATGGTGTAGACAGGGCAGCGGAGGGAGTGGGTCATCGTCTGCTCAACACCACACGTACGTACAGGACACATCTCGGTTATTGCAGAGTCCCCATTTTAACGTGGCAGTTTTACTTTGGCCAGTCCCCATGCGAAGTCGATCAAGTGACTTCCATGTTGGTCGTGACAGGCTGTTTCTGGGGGTAGCTCCTCTTTTGGTGGTATCGAATAACTTCTATCTCTTTTCTGTCAGCGTTGAAGCCTCTACTCCGCCTTTGACTTCTCTAAGGGGGAGTTACTTGAGATGAAGCTTTTCCTGCTGCAGAAGACGTCACAGTTTTGTGGGTGTTTGTTATCAGTGCAGACGTAGCCCCTTTTAGATTTCGCAGTTACTGTCTTCTTGATATGGGGTGGGGCTATTCCGGCCGGAACGTGGATCTTACGAACTGAGGTCGGTGTCTGCCGTCCTGTCACCTGCCGGAAAGTTTTGTGAAGAGCGACATCGACCTGTTTAGAGTGCCAGGATTGGTGCCGCACAGGGGAAGCATATTCTCCTGTTGAGTAGCAAAAGACCAGAGCCGACGTCTAAAGCACATGTGGGCTTACTCCCCAACTTGAGCCTTTGAATTTTTAAAGATATTATTTCATGCTGCGACGTTCATTCTGACACTATCATGATGTTTCTTGAATGTCAGACTCCTATCAACAATAGCCCAGAGGTATTTAGGAGTAGCAGTTCCCAGCCCTGAGACTTTTAACCTGTAGTTAGCGTGAGAGATGGAAAGCGCTGACTACTGTTTTGTCTGGTTCAAATGGCTCTGAGCACTATGGGACTCAACTGCTGTGGTCATCAGTCCCCTAGAACTTAGAACTACTGAAACCTAACTAACCTAAGGACATCACACACATCCATGCCCGAGGCAGGATTCGAACCTGCGACCGTAGCAGTCGCACGGTTCCGGACTGCGCGCCTAGAACCGCGAGACCACCGCGGCCGGCACTGTTTTGTCTGGATTTGGCTTCGGGCTTGTCTAACAGATAGAGGAAAATGATCCCTTAAACACCTAACCGAAAATACCTACACTTTCAAAACGATTGACGACTTGTGGTTATTTAATTCAAGTGGAGTTTTGCCTTTCGAGTCCATTCTCTCAAAATTGAGTGTAATGGACCCAGTACATCTTCTTTTTGAGACATCGCAGGTGGAATGTGCTGCTGCTGCTGCTGCTTATTTTTAGAGCGGTGTTATTTGTGGTGTACGTGTTGATATCGAGTCTCTTGACGGTATGCAGACCGAGGCCGGCGAGGGCGACGGAGAGCAGGATGGCGGCGGCGGGAGCGGCGGCCGCGGCCAGCAGCTGATGAAGCAGATGGGCCGGCTGTGGCTGAAGGCGGAGGTGCGCGAGCTGGAGACGCGCGTGCGCCGCCTGGGCCGCGGGCCGCGCCTCTCGCCCTACCTGGCCGTCGACTCGGCCGCGCTCACCCACCACCTGCCCAAGGTGCGCCACCTGGTCGCCGCCAGGCGCTTCATCGTGCTCGTGCCCGCCATCGGTAAGCGTGGGCGAGGGCGGGGGCGACGAGTCCCCGTGCCCCCTAGTACTCATTCCATTTGTTTTACACTGAGGTGAACCAGCGCAGTGCAGCAACTTGACGTGTTACGGGCTCAACAAGTCGTCGGAAGTCTCCTGCAGAAATATTGAGCCACAGTGCCTCTGTAGCTGCCCATAATTGTGAAAGTGTTGCCAGGCAGGATTTTGTGCACAAATTGACCTCTCAGTTATGATGCAAAATGTTAGACGGTTTCCTCTCGGTCGATCTAGGTGGCTAAATCACTCGCTCGAATTGTCCAGAAATTTCTTCAAACCATTCGTGAACAATTGCGATCGGGTGACACGGTGCATTGTCATCTGTAAAAACTGTTTGGGAACACGAAATCCACGAATGGCTGCTAATGGTGTCCGAGAGGTTCACTCGGACAAGAGAACAGAGTCCATTCCGTGTAATAACAGCCCACGCCGTTATAGAGCCGTCACGAGCTTGCACAGTGCCTTGTTGTCAACTCGTGTCCTTGACTTTGTGGGGTCTGCACCACACTCAAACCCAACCCAACTGAAATTGGGACACGCCTGACCAGGCCACAATTTTCCAGTCTAGGTTCCAACCGATATAGTACGGAGTCCAGAAGAGACACCCAGGCAGTGCCGTCTGTTAGGAAACTTACTCGCGTCGGTCGTGCTGCCTTAGCCGATTAACTCCAAATCTCGCTTCACGGTCCTAAGGGGCATTGTGTGTCCCACATTGATTTCTGTGATTATTTCCTGCTGTGTTAATTAATACACAAAGACAGCTGCTCTCTCTCATTAAATGGAGGCCATTAGTCAGTGTGATGTGTGTGGTGAGAGGCATTGCCTAAAACTTTGTATTCTCAGCACACTCTTGACACAGTGAATCTCAGAATATTTTATTCCCAAATATTTTCTGAAAGGGATGTCCCTTGTGCTGAGCTCCAGCAACCATTCTGCATTCAAAGTCTTTTAATTCGTGTTGTGTGGCCACATTCACATTGGATACCTTTTCAAACGAATGACTCGAATACAAGTGACAGTTCCACGAACGCCGTGCCCTTTTATAGCTTGTGTACACGATACTACCGCCATTGTGTGTATGTGTCTGTCGCTATCCCGTGACTTTTGGCACCTCAGTACATATTGGTATGTTCCCCAACATGCTGTACACACATTTTCATACGCCTGCATGTTCTTTTGTCATGTCCAGTGTCATGGTGTGACATGTATCTTCAACAGCATTGCGCAGTGCTCTATTTGTAGTGTAATCGTGTGCAGACACGTGCCCCTCATTGTCTCTCCTTAATGAGTTATCTGGTGTGGGGTGCTCAGGACTTCTTGGTGGCCACTTCAAGGGAAGTGGTGTTGCTGATGAACCACGGCCTATCCACCATATTGTAAGAATCTGCACACTGCAATAGAGTAGTTAGGAGGTGCCCTGTCTTGCTCCAGCCATAAGGGCTTTGTGAAGCCCCTTTCCAAAAACTAAGGTATTAACCGTGTTAGTAACAGGTGTAAACAATTTGTGCCATTCAGAGTTCCTTCAAAGGAGAACGGTTCAAGCAGATATTGTGATGTCACCACTGGCCATATCATCATATGAGATGGGGGTTCCTTTCTAACTTCACTGTGTAATGAGGATTCTCTTTCGCCCATGTGACTATATTTCTACCACATGAGCTGCAATAAATGGCACATTCATCTGAAAACATAACCTTGGCATGGTCCACTGCATTTGGAAATGGAGTTAGCAAAGATTGGCATGCTAAACTATGCTCATTCCTGTCTGTATCTGATAACTTGTTTACAGACATCATTCGAAAAGGTCTGACCGTAAGTTGTTTTCTCGTGTTATCTCGCATTGTTGCCCTTTGTATACAGAGTTCAAAGCACGTTTACATGACAACTTCATAGGAGATTATTCAGTCGAAGTAGAGACTCTGTCACATGTTTCTTCCTGTGTTTTATTCCTTCCTCTCCACAACCTTCATTTAACAGTGTCAAAAGCAAACGCGCATCTTCCCCATTGTAGAGGTGTTGTCTTTTGTGGTGGAGATTCATGAAATCTTTCCTGGAGTGCTCCTATAATCTGTCTCATTGTCTGTCCTGTGTGCTGTTGTTCATTTGTGTGCATGCCCCCCACCCCCACCCCACCCCTGACTCCTTGGAAATGTTACATGTAAACATGAATTCCAACAGTTGATACAAAGTAACATAGATACCAAGCTGCATAATAACATTTGAAATTAAACGGGTTTTTAGGGATCTGGGGACTTTTCAGGGTATGCGAATTTCTCACCCAACCTCTATATACTACTGGAGCTTATATAATCATTAGACCCGCAATTCTGTTTGAAAGGTGCAACAGTCACCAGAGTGGAGTAGTGTGGTCCATGGTTAATGCTGTTTCCAGCTTAAAAAAGGGGTGTGAACAGTGCCAAATGCTGAGTGATGACACTCTTGTCAGGCAGTGTTATCAGCACCTGACAGAGTTTGAAGCGGGCCACATTGTGGGTCTCCATTTGGCCGGCTGGTTGAATCTTGCATTTTCCATATTTGTGCACGTTTGGATGACAGCAACCTCTTGTTGGACTAATGTGAACAGGAGAGCAGGCATACTCGTCTTCAAGATTCCGTTCGACCATCTCTGACCACCAAAAGGCAGGGTTTTTGTATTGTGCAGCAAGCACGTTGTAACCCCGTTCGCACTTCCGCCTGCCATTCGAGAACGAGTAACAGATGCCTTCCAACATTCTGTGTCATCCTGCACTGTTACTGGGAGACTAGCAGTAGCTGGACTAGAGAATTACCATTCTGTGCATAGGCTGCCATTGTTGCATTACATTGTGTTCAGTGATGAATTGTGCTTCTGCACTATCCAGGATGACAACTGTCAGTGAGTATGGCAGCAGTCTTGGGTGAGGTGCCATTACACAGCAGTGTTAATACGTGCTGTCACAACGTGCAGAGCCATCGAATACGGCTTAAGGTAATTGCCGATGGAACTCTGACGACACAGTAGAACGTAACTGACATACTGCATCGTCATGTGGTACAACTCGGGTCACAGTATCATCGTAGCATTTTTCATCGGGAAAATGCTTGTCCAGGTGTTGCACTTTGCGCCTCTCTGAACAGTCTGCGTGATTCCGAGGTACTCTTGTGGCCAGTAAAATTGCCACGTCCCCCCCGATAGAAGATGCGGGAGACTAGCACAGGTGTCAGCTCCATTCGAGGATACTAAGGATTCCAGGATACTAAGAGTGATTGACAGCAGTTACGAGCTACTGTGCCTCAGGAGAGGACACAATGGGTTCCCAGCAGAGTCAGTGTAAGCATCCAACCTAGAGAGAGGGCAGTGTCATAGTGACAAGTGAGCTACTACTGCCAAGTTCTGTGTAAATTTGACTTGATTTTGTGATTAGTGAAGGATAATAACATAACATCTCAGCCTGTGAAGTTGCATTACATTTCCTCCTCCCTTCCTGTATCCTTCACTATTTTTGTCAGAAGTGTACTTCTGCAAATATTAATTTCCAAGATTATTACGAAAAAGGTAATGTTCAGAAAGTAAAGTAGCATGAAAACAGTTTAAAAATGGCAACAAATTCTAGAAAATACCACGCTATTTCTAAAACAGGTCCATATGTAGCTCTGGGAAACGCACAAGGTTGAATAAGGCAAGACGAAAAGGGAAAGGGCCTCAACTAAACAAACTTGGAAACACTGACTCTCGAGAACATAGGCAGAAACAAGAATCCCTTTTAGACACTCGCATTGCCATATTGTGGAGGCCTGTGTTCACAATCGTATTACTAAGGGAAATACTGGCAACACTGACTGTACACTTCCATTTATACTAAGTAAATTATTACTCCTGTAAATTCACTACATTGATGCCCAAAGCGTCAGTACAACCAACTTTCTCATTGTTATATTGAAACATTTTATGAACTCAATAATATGGAAAGGGGACATTTCTACTCACCACATGTCAGAATATTTTGGACAACTGAAGCGAATGATTTGGTCATCCAGATTGCTCAAAATGAATCCCATTGAATTTTTGTGGGACATTATTGAGAGGTCAGTTTGTGCACAGAATCCTTCACCCACAACACTTTCACAATTACGGACATCTGTAGAGGCAGCACGGATCGATATTTCTTCAGGGTGCTTCCGACAACTTGTCGAATCCGTGCTACATTGTGTTGCTGCACTGCATCAAATGGAGATCTGACACAATATCAAGTCGTATCCCGTGACTTTGGTCACCTCACTGTATCTTTTCCATATTGTTATTCTATCCGGGACTTCTCATTGTTTTAAACTTTTGAGGTGCTGGCCCTTAGGCTGCAGCCTAGATAACCTGTGCATGAAGACGGCCCTAGCCCGTCTGTCTAAAAGTCCAGTAGTTACCAGTAAGCAGGTAGATGCCGTATTCCTCGACATGTCGAGGACATTCCGTACAATTCTGTATTGACACCTAATGAACAAAGTATGTGTATATAGAATGTCTAGTGTGACTGGTTTGAAGAGTTCCTAGCATAGAGAACACAATATGTTGTTCTTAGTGGAGAGAAGTCTCCAGGTGTAAAAGTAATTTTGGGCATACCCCAGGGGAGCGTTATGGGACCATTAATGCTTACAGTACACAAGTTGATTCAAACGTTGGCACACAAATTCGAGGAGCTGAAGGACAAACAGTGTGCTTTCACATGAAGTTCAGCAAAAATAATGTACTAACTCACTGTTCTTCACAACTACGTAACATAGTGCCACATACCCTGTGTATTGGACCGGAAGGGAACACCTCAACTAAGACACCACTGCGGCATTCACATTAACGTCGGGCTGAAGACTTTCTCTTAAGGAATAACTACTGATTAAACCGGATATTTAGAATATGGTATGTTATTACTTGGTAAGGTGAACTGGTTACCTGTCCTGCATGGCAGAACTGTCACATTCACTTCCGGAAAACAGAGACGGAAGGCAGTAACATTGTACACTCAAATATTCCTACAAGCAGAGTATTGTTAATCGCTGTGCATCTGTATGCATCATTGAGCGAAGTGCTCATTAGAATAAGAACAGAAATGAGGCATTCAGTATATCTCGACTGCTCATGACACTTGACTAGAAGTATCTGTAAAACTACCCCCCTCAGTGTTGTTACTATTTTCCACATCTGTCTCTGTTGTTTCGCCATCGGCTGTTTGCCGCAGATGATAATGCTGACTCTTTGTTCGAAGCTGTGTCACCATATTGATTATATTTTCATTTTCCTCATCTGTTGAAGTATCTCTCTTCCATTAGTCATCACACACTTTTTTGGCATGATAAATGGCCTTTACTGTCATCCAATGTCACAGCGGTAAAATTTAATTTCACAGTAAAATAGAAAATTGACCAAGGTGGTCTAGTGGTTAGCACTTTTGACTAGTAATTTCAACATTCCGGGTTTGATTCTTGGTGAGCACTGCACATTTTTGTGTGATGGAAGGGTCTGGAAGGAGGTCCACTCACCCTTGTGAGGCCAACTGGAAAATTTGTGGAATATAAAAGCAGTGAATTTGAGACCCAAGTTGCTGAAGTAACAGTACCTCGAAAGGATTTCACCAGGCTAGGTGACACACAGTGATTATGATTATGTATTATTTTTGTAGTGTGCGACATACACCAGTAGCTGCAGCTCCTGCACCCAGCTCCTCACATCAGCTGGAACTTGTGCCCTGAACACAGCCATATAGAAATAAAAATAAATAATTTATTATGATGCTGACTGCTTCTTATTATTGAGATATTAAGTATGATCTCTGTGGCTACTTGGTCACTGTAGAAGTTGCTAGCTTATTTATCAGCAGCAGAAGTGTTTGCTGTTATTTTTTCGAGTTGTAGAGTGATGCGGTACATGTATTATGACAATACATCAGATTCTTAGCAAGACTCTGGACCAGTTCAATAGCATTTACATTTTGGCAGTATGCCAGCAGCAGGAAAAGAACTTTTTTCCTGCAAAAGTTTGTTACTGGAATAAAGAGGAGAAGATAGGTGCTCCTTAATTAATGTCAACAATAAAGCCTTGCTCGTCTCTACAGATTTTTAAATTTTTCTGTTACTTTTTACTCGGTAGCCCGAAGTGTCCTGTCAAAGTCATAGTGGAGAAGTGAACACAAAACTAAACTATGCATTGTTGTACGACAGTGCACAGTTGTATGGAAATAATCTTCATACATTGTTACATTACAACAATTATTTACAGTGTACTCTGTGTGAATGCACAGTTCATCTAAATAAACCATCGGCTGCTTTAATTTTACAAATCCACTCATAATCATGTGTTCATTGTGGAACCTTCTAAAATCGAATCCCATAGATGGAACAGTTTTCTGAAAGTTTCTTTATCAGCCTGGAAGTCCAGTTCTGTGTGGCAAATGTTGTGAAGTTTTGCAAAGAAAGTGTTGCCTTATATTGTCCATAACATCACTCATTGTTGTCTAATATCACATTTACCTATATCATCAGTGATATATTTGTTTGTGAATTTTACTTATTCTGCTTCAAGGGCAGATGCTGAAATCCTACTCCACTTGGCATCATGTACCTTCTTCTGTAGTTTGCACACCATTGTCAGCTTTTGGTTGTCAACATTTGCTTGCACATTCTGTCACCTTCTCTGCTATCACTGTCATGCCTGTCTCATTCTCATTGTCAGTAAAGTTGATGACATGGACAGCAGGTTGTCGTAGCTTCCCACGAAGTAATTTTCTGCAACCACTTTTCCTGCTTGCACTGCATTGTAGTGATGCATGCTTCTTTGGACTGGAACATAATTGTACTTAGCCGCATGACAAGTTGTTTTCTGCTGCAACCGATTTCTCAATTCGTGTTGCTAAGTAATAAAAGTTTTACTTCATTTTGCTATTTTATGAAACTCGACTATACCGTGTGGCCTATAGATTTCATTGACCAAGTGAATGTTGTTCTCCAGTTACATCTGAGCCAACATTGTAATGAACGCTTATATTAGTCAGATGCTGCCAGTCTGATGGAAACTAATATCTTATTATTGAGATACGTCTTGTGCTTGTGAAATATTGACATCACAGATTTTTCCACAAAATGTGCCTTTAATCATTTTTGAGAATAACCATAAGTCTCTCCTTGCTTTTGGTGACGATGAGTTCCTAACTGTTTTGCTTTCACAAGATTGAACACTAGACTCTAACACAGTGCCATTATCATGTATCATCAAGTTTTTTTCCACTCAGATGTACTTCATGTCACTGCTAAATTACAGTGTGATCAGTTTTAGAATATTAAAATTCCATCCTCAGATGCCATGTACTGTGACAGTGCTTGTTTATATGGATGCAAACAATTCACCAATGGATCAGTGAAATTAGAAACAGGTGAAAGAACTTAACTGAAAAGAAAAATGTTAACTGAAATAAAGAGGCGGTAGGTGAACCAATCACTGAGACTTGCAGTTCACATAATATAGTATGACAGTCTCCCATCTAAACCACATTTAGTGGTATATCTAAAAACAAAGATGATGTGACTTACCAAACGAAAGCGCTGGCAGGTCGATAGACACACAAACAAACACAAACATACACACAAAATTCAAGCTTTCGCAACAAACTGTTGCCTCATCAGGAAAGAGGGAAGGAGAGGGAAAGACGAAAGGATGTGGGTTTTAAGGGAGAGGGTAAGGAGTCATTCCAATCCCGGTAGCGGAAAGACTTACCTTAGGGGGAAAAAAGGACGGGTATACACTCGCGCGCGCACACACACACTCATATCCATCCACACATATACAGACACAAGCAGACATATTTAAAGACAAAGAGTTTGGGCAGAGATGTCAGTCGAGGCGGAAGTGCAGAGGCAAAGATGTTATTGAATGACAGGTGAGGTATGAGTGGCGGCAACTTGAAATTAGCGGAGATTGAGGCCTGGTGGGTAACGGGAAGAGAGGATATATTGAAGAGCAAGTTCCCATCTCCGGAATTCGGATAGGTTTAACACTGTGTCAAGATGTGCTGGCCGTGCACCAAGGCATGTTTAGCCACAGGGTGATCCTCATTACCAACAAACACTGTCTGCCTGTGTCAATTCATGTGAATGGACAGTTTGTTGCTGGTCATTCCCACATAGAATGCATCACAGTGTAGGCAGGTCAGCTGGTAAATCACGTGGGTGCTTTCACACGTGGCTCTGCCTTTGATCGTGTACACCTTCCGGGGTACAGGACTGGAGTAGGTGGTGGTGGGAGGGTGCATGGGACAGGTTTTACACCGGGGGCGGTTACAAGGATAGGAGCCAGAGGGTAGGGAAGGTGGTTTGGGGATTTCATAGGGATGAACTAACAGGTTACGAAGGTTAGGTGGACGGCGGAAAGACACTCTTGGTGGAGTGGGGAGGATTTCGTGAAGGATGGATCTCATTTCAGGGCAGGATTTGAGGAAGTCATATCCCTGCTGGAGACCATTTTAGTGGTATGACACACTGCACTAAATGAGCTGTTATCAGTTGTTTAGAATTATTTTACTGAGGTGTATCGTTTGATGAAAGGTGATTCTTCCAGCAGGATTTACAAATTACATTGTTTGAATTATGAGACGTATGGTTTTCATCTGTTAATTCACATGCTCTGACATTTTTCAGCTTCTGTTATTCTGTGTACCTGTGGCTTGAGTCTGATTTGTCTGATGCAGTGGTGAATTGTTTCACATTAGTGCAGATATCCACTGTCACGAAAGATGACACCTGAATATCAAATTGTAATTTTCCAAATTTAATTATCTTGTAAATTAACTGTCACCAATAAACTTCAACTGAATGAAAAGGTAAGTATTGATGTCCCCAAATATTCCATTAATTGTTGATGTTTTGTTTTCAGTTGTCCAGGCTCTAGATGAAATGAAGCGTGAAGTGAGCCGAGCACGCGAAGCTATTCGTTGGCTTGAGGCACAGTTCCAACGCGGCAACCGCTTTCTGCGTGCTCAACGACTGCACGAACGATTGTCCCTTCCCCTGATTAAGTATCCACGTCGAAAGGAGCGTGAGGCTTGGCTGTTTTTTCAGGTATAGTTATTGGAAATAGACTACTTTTTCTATTATTTTTGAAGATATTTTGATCGTATCCTTGTTTTGAATAGGGTCCTGTAGCTCCGTGTTTGCAGAATTTTTTATCCCTAATCCCCCTGACTTTAACATTTGTGATCAGATGTTCTTTATTTTCAGTTAATATAGAAGATTCAAAACTAAGTAAATTATGTTTCAGGTTGTGGAATGCTGTCATTATTTTAGCAAGCAGGCAGCTGCTGCTGGAGGTACAGGAGACAGTGGCCCAGAGCAAGCTCCTCTGGTCACTCTTTTGACAGGGGTTCCTCTCGATGAACCAGCTACGTACAGCCCTAGGGGTGTGGCTGAGACTGCAGGTACTATGGAAAAAACTTATCATTTTCTCTATAAATCTCCTTACTCGTTCAACCAGTTTTTTAATAGTTAGTATGGGTAAGAAGTGAGAACATAACCAAATTAATAAATATAACTATGTGTCACAGTTCTTGCTGATTGACATTGTCATCCCCACACTGATATACTCAAAAGGAGCAGAACTACTAGGTGATCTAAGTCGCATGCTGGAAACCCTGTAAGGGGCTACTCTAAAGGGGCAGAAACTTGCAGTTGATGTATGCAAAAGGATGGAGAAAACATCTTTTTGCTAGATTCAGTATGTCAGCTGCATATTCTAGCTCAGAGAAAGATGATACATTGCATTATTATTACAGACATACGAAGAAGAAATAATGATAACAATAATAATATGTCCAGAAGAACCATAAGTTGCAGGTGGAGGAGCTGCAACAGACATATTTGTGATCCGTAGCTTTTTATAAAATGACAAAACAATGCTACTGTGTTTTATTTCAATTAATTTCTCCATCCATAACACAATGTAATACAAGCATAAGAGAACATTTTTTTTATGACTAATTAGCTTTTATTATTCTTTAATAGCCACTAATCTGAAATTAATATGTGCAAGCAAGTACAAAAACTGTTTCTTATTTTCTCTTCAAAGGGATCAACATTGAGTCAATTGCTACTTTTTATGCAAAATGGAGAGCTTCAAACAAAGTACAACGATGACAAGAGGTTCTTCAAGAAAGCTGCCACTCTTGTGCATCTTGGAAAGGATTTTTCTATTCAAAGACAATGTTAAGAAGCCAAAGTTCCATGCTGTCATTGTTTTTATTGAGTGTACAGTAATTATTTTAGATAATTATTCCATTTTCTAGTAAAATCTATGTTTCTTTCATGTTCTTTTCATTTATTTTTTTATTAAAATATAAGAGTTATGTATTATAAGGACATGTGCCATATTATATTTCACTGTATGAATTGGATCTTGTTTCATATACGTTGCTTTAACAGTTTGTTGATTTCATAACCAGACTTTAACAATTTGGGACGTGTGATATGTATGCAGTCAAAGCAACTCTCTTACTATGCATTTCATTCTTCTTAAAATGGTATGAACAAGTGTAATTCTTGCTATTTGAAGTTAAATTAAGGTCTTATGCTAATTTCTGACCATGTTACAGTGATTATTTATTTATGTACATTGTAAAAGACCATATGTTATTGTACCTGTACTTAACATTAGAATACCTGATTGGTATTTAATGTTTTAACAATTACCGTCTTCCTTGATACATTTTGCTGCCAATTATGTAACTCAAGATGAAAATATATTGCTTTGACTGCAGCATCAGCAATAAAGTACTTAATAATTTCCCCAATTTTGTTTTTGTTATCCTTTTATTGAATCAATCCCAAGTCCATTCCCACTAGTTATGAATTTGTTTCTTCTTCATAGTGCTCTGGCAATCTCTATGTTACCATTTGCAAGAAAACTAAAACTCGGTTTATTATATCACTGTTGTGATAAAGTCACTTATGGTACCGCTTATTTGTTAAATTAAGGCTATGAAGTAGATGTTACATTGCTTGTGACCGTTATAAAAAATTTTAAGCACACTAGAAGAAAAGATGGTGATACGTAAAATACTCACTCATTTTAAATTGTTTAGTGAATACAGGTTGCTTTGTTGTAGTGTAATATTTATTTCTCTGGGAGAAAAGTTCATCTGCTTCAGTGGTTCACAGGCATCGCATTGGCTAATGTTGTGAGAACCGAATAATATTTCAACGAGACAGCTGCTTGTCATCTTAAGGCACTTATTGATGGGTTGCTGCAGTGGCTCACTGTATATGCACTGGTTTGCTAGAAAAATGCAGGCACTAAGGAGTGGTGCTCTAACATAATCATAGATGAATCATAGAGGATGTCGACATCCAATGCTTCCTGCTGGAGAAATGGGTCACCCCTTGGCACCAGTGGTTTTCTGTTGAGCCAGTGCACATGTTGGTGAGCCACTGCAGCAACATGTTAGTAAGCTCGTGATGATGGCAAGCAGCTGTCTCATTGAAATATTGTGCAGCTATCACAACATTGTCCAACGCAATGCTCATGAGCTGCTGAACCAATTATTACATCGGAAAAGCCTCAGATAGCACAAAAGTACATCTGTTTCGATTTTAACATAGTATTACTTTCTCCGTGGTGATTGTACTGCAGTTGTTGTTCAGGGAACTTAATAAATGTGAAACCATTTCTCCATCACTCACTCGGAGAGTGCATGGTATCACATGAAGTCTCAATCACGGTTGCAGCGAGAAATCATGCACTCGTGACTCATTGGACAAATTATGCTACATATTGCCTTGATTACGTAGAAATGTTCATTGGTGAACACAGATCAGTATTCTGCACTGGTACACTTGAAAAATAGTCTTACAGCCTCACTTTAATCTGTGAAGACTGGTTTCCTACATTCGACTATTGGGCAGGAAAACTTTCACCTTCAAGAGTAAATGCAAGTAACTTAAGTCAATAATCTCTGCAAAGACAGAACAAGGTAAAAGTTTACATTTGACATTTTAAGTTATATAAAACACCACACTTTAGGTTTCCACAGGAATAAATGTAATTTATTTGCTTCAGTTCATACCTTGCCAAGTATGTGTCTTCCATAAATTTCACCTCAAGTTATCTAGTGATGCCACAATCTGATATTGGGCTGTTCTTACTGCCCATGTGTGCGCCATCTATCAGACTCTTTCATATTAAAAATGAAAAACCTCTGACCCCTCTGTGCTCATCTTTGAGTTTTCTGTGCAGAAAGAAATATCTCGTAGATCGCTAACTTCCAAACTGATAATACTTTCGAATCAGAATCTGACGCAGTGAGGCTATGAGGACGACATCCCGGGGGCATCAGATTGACTCGAATTTTGTGAGCTCCAAGCAGCTCCGCCATTAAGGTCTTTCAGCCAGTTGACCTGAGGAGCAGAACACAGGCATTTTGCTTGGTCATTTCCTGCTTCCATTAGCAGCACTCCACAGAAAATTGCTTCTTCCTGCCGGGAATTTTTGCAAATTTATTTCCGAGACATCCTGGAAAGAGTCTGTCATAATGGGAAAATCCTAGCCCTTAAGCCACCATAATAGGCACCAATCACGTACCACTCCTTTTAGATGTATTATAAAAGGCCCAACACACCATTTCTAGGCTGGACAAAAGCCACCTTCCAACAGATGTTGCATTGTCAGTGGGCAAAAGGACAAACCACTGCAAGGCCAACAATAATATACTGCAAGTGGCATACATAAAACACATTGCTGTGAAGAGGTAGAAGAACAAGAAAAAAAGAAGAAATGTACTTATTCATGTCGGTAAATCTGAATCCAAGTATTAATGTACAGGGTGGTCTATAGATGTGGTATCGCTCTTCTGAAACAAGAGCAGGTGGGTATACAGAAATTTGAAGTCAAGTAATATGAGATGTGAGAGGGGAACAACCTGTGAGGCTATTTTATCAATAAGGCAGCCATTTTATAGTTCACCGTCTTTGGATGGCATTTGTAATTTTCAGATGGAAATGGGTTCATGTGACTAATCAATTAAATAGAGAATTATATGAGAAAAACAATGACTTCGTTCGAAGGATAGCTTTCTCATTCTCCAGTCGTGTCACTTTTCTACAGAACAAGGCTAAAGCTGGTGATGACCCACAAAGGCTACAGGTTATGATATCACACGAAAGCTACAGTTTAGTCAAAATATCAAAGTTCAGTCTTGATCACACCATTTATGTTTCAATGATATAGGTAACCGGTTTCGGTTATTTTAACATAACCATCATCAGACCTGTGGATTAATTTTAGGAAATACTAGAAACCAATCTTTAAATAAAATGAAAATGTCTAATGACGTCAAAATTTAACAAGATAAAATAAAATTAATTATACCCATGGCTCCCTCAGGATGGTAGGCGGAGCTCTCCTCGGCTGCTACAAAGTCAACTGATGGTTATGAGTGCTGAGCACGAGCTTAAATATGCAGAGGCTCCGCCTACCTCCTGTCACATTACTTCATAACTGCCAATCAGCGTTCATAATATGATGCCATCGTCAAATATAAAAGTAGGAAATACACTAATAACATAAAACTGATTCATTTAAAATGTCTGATTAACAGATAGTTAGTATGTGTACAGCTTATTTATGTTTTACATAAAGACAGTAAACTACGATGTGTAATAGTTGTGCCCTCTATGGGCAATGTAGAGACTGTGAGAAAATATACATCGGCCAAACAGGTCGAAATTTTGCAGTAAGGTACAAAGAACATATGTTGGGTACCTCACGATCAAAGTCTGTATTCGACCATCATATAGCATTCAATAATCATGCTGAGGGGACAGTAGAGCAGAATTTACAAGTTCTTCATTATGCAAATAAAGGCTTACTTATGAATATCTTAGAAGAAATCGAGATATATGCTCATTTGAAAACCAAATCATCAATGCTGCTCAATGAACAATTAGATTTTCGCGAAAAATATTTTTACGACCTTTTTGATGAAATTTTATAATAAAAGACCTACTCTTTTGTTTTAAAATATAAGACTAGTTATACCCATGGCAAAAGCTATGTACGAGGGCAGTTCAATAAGTAACGCAACACATTTTTTTTCTGAAACAGGGGTTGTTTTATTCAGCATTGAAATACACCAGGTTATTCCCCAATCTTTTAGTTACACAACACTATTTTTCAACATAATCTCCATTCAATGCTACGGCCTTACGTCACCTTGAAATGAGGGCCTGTATGCCTGCACGGTACCATTCCACTGCTCGATGTTGGAGCCAACGTCGTACTGCATCAATAACTTCTTCATCATCCGCGTAGTGCCTCCCACGGATTGCGTCCTTCATTGGGCCAAACATATGGAAATCCGACGGTGCGAGATCGGGGCTGTAGGGTGCATGAGGAAGAACAGTCCACTGAAGTTTTGTGAGCTCCTCTCGGGTGTGAAGACTTGTGTGAGGTCTTGCGTTGTCATGAAGAAGGAGAAGTTCGTTCAGATTTTTGTGCCTACGAACACGCTGAAGTCGTTTCTTCAATTTCTGAAGAGTAGCACAATACACTTCAGAGTTGATCGTTTGACCATGGGGAAGGACATCGAACAGAATAACCCCTTCAGCGTCCCAGAAGACTGTAACCATGACTTTACCGGCTGAGGGTATGGCTTTAAACTTTTTCTTGGTAGGGGAGTGGGTGTGGCGCCGCTCCATTGATTGCCGTTTTGTTTCAAGTTCGAAGTGATGAACCCATGTTTCATCGCCTGTAACAATCTTTGACAAGAAATTGTCACCCACAGCCACATGACGAGCAAGCAATTCCGCACAGATGGTTCTCCTTTGCTCTTTATGGTGTTCGGTTAGACAACGAGGGACCCAGTGGGAACAAACCTTTGAATATCCCAACTGGTGAACAATTGTGACAGCACTACCAACAGAGATGTCAAGTTGAGCACTGAGTTGTTTGATGGTGATCCGTCGATCATCTCGAACGAGTGTGTTCGCACGCTCCGCCATTGCAGGAGTCACAGCTGTGCACGGCCGGCCCGCACGCGGGAGATCAGACAGTCTTGCTTGACCTTGCGGCGATGATGACACACGCTTTGCCCAACGACTCACCGTGCTTTTGTCCACTGCCTGATCACCATAGACATTCTGCAAGCGCCTATGAATATCTGAGATGCCCTGGTTTTCCGCCAAAAGAAACTCGATCACTGCCCGTTGTTTGCAACGCACATCCGTTACAGACGCCATTTTAACAGCTCCGTACAGCGCTGCCACCTGTCGGAAGTCAATGAAACTATACTAGACGAAGCGGGAATGTTTGAAAATATTCCACAAGAAATTTCCGGTTTTTTCAACCAAAATTGGCCGAGAAAAAAAATGTGTTGCATTACTTATTGAACTGCCCTCGTATGTAAAATATGCTGTACGACATATAAAATTTTTATTAAATTGACATTGATTAATTAAAAAACTATTAGATCGATGAGTTCTAAAAAAATTTCATCAGCGGTCTCATCAGTTATTCAGACATACGTAATGCGGAACGTACTCTTGGCTGCTACCCTACTGCTATAAAGAATATTGCTATGAAAACTACAGTTAAAGTAATACGATTCTGCAGCATCCAACAAAGATGCAATTGTGATGTAGGCGACTTGGTATAATCGATATATACCACAACTCCAAGGACTTTCACATCTTTGATGTAACTGGCACTGTAATAGTATTAAGGTTGCCCATAGAGGGAACAACTATTACACATGGTAGTTTACTGTCTTTATGTAAAATATAAATAAGCTGTACACATACTAACTATCAGTTAATCAGACATTTTAACTGAATCAGTTTTATGTTATTAGTGTATTTCCTACTTTTATACTTTGACGATAGCGTCATATTATGAACGCTGGTTGGCAGTTGTGAAGTAGTGTGACAGGAAGTAGGCGGAGCCTCTGCATATTTAAGCTCATGCTCAGCACTCATAACCATCAGTTGACTTCGTAGCAGCTGAGGAGAGCTCCGCCTACCATCCTAAGGGAGCTATGGGTATAATTAATTTTATTTTATCTTGTTAAATTTTGACGTCATTAGACATTTTCATTTTATTTAAAGATTGGTTTCTAGTATTTCCTAAAATTAATCCACAGGTCTGATGATGGTTATGTTAAAATAACCGAAACCGGTTACCTATATCATTGAAACATAAATGGTGTGATCAAGACTGAACTTTAGTCAAAATATAATAATCTATTGATCACTGTATTCCAAAAATGTTTACTAAAATTCTACAGTTTATGGTTGATGTGTTTTGCAGTATGTTGTAAGTTGCTTGTTATCTGCTTCACCCATTCCTTATTGACTGTTATTGACACATGTACCAGAAGTAAAATTTGCTTCTTGATGTGTGCAAGGCTTTTGATCTACACAGATGCTTCAAAGGCCCACACAGATAAAATGCTGATAACTTAAATGTGGGTAACAGGATGGTCGTTTCATAAAGCCTCTACGACTTTCCTATCTCTAGGAAAACTTAATTGCTGGGTGTGTCTGGTGAGTAGTTTACACTGAATGAAAAAGGGTCCACCAATATGAGAACCCCATGTTCCACACCAATCCATCACTTTCTGTGCACCGACTACCTTCACTGGATCCATCCAGTGATGATTGAGATTTTACTGGTACATGTGATTCTGTTTATTTACTTTGCCATTCAGATAGAAATTAGCCTCATCTGTAAACAGTATGTCATAGTGGAAATTACAGTTTTCATCCAGCTTGTTCACCACCCATTCTGGAAACTGAACCCAATGATCTACATCATTCTTGATGAAATGTTATGACATTTGTATTCTAGTTTCTTCCAAGGCACAGCGAGTACTGCACTCTACACTTTTACAGAACAGCGATTGATTTTGCGTCATTGTGGCCATTTTTGATCATCCAGCTTTCAATCTCTCTGCAACAGAGCCATTTTCCTGGAATGTTGTAAGAAGTTTCACTACCACATTGTGGGTAGTGCATGGTCGGTCTGGGTGGAATGTGGAATATGTTGAAATCATCTGTGATAACATGGTTGTTCCTCTCTCGTGGTATCATCACACTCTCAGTGTGTTTGTTAATGCCATCAGTTTTCACATCACCAGTGAGGAAGAAACAAAGGAGATAACTAAAGTATGAATAAAGCAATGATCATATGAAAAGCACCATTGTTATCGTTGCCCCATTCCTCATTTATTTTATATTTGTGACTGCCTCTCCATCTGAATATTAAAGAGTAGCATCCAGAATGGTGGTTTCCATCATGACTGCCATATTGGTGACATAGCTTCACAGGTTATCTGATTGTCCCATGTTATAGTGATTTACTTAAATTTTCTGTTTATCAAACTGTTTTTGTTTCGAAGGAATGGTTCCACACTTCTGGACCACCCTGTAAATCACTGATGTAAACACCTTACACTGTGGCAGAGTGGTTTAAAATTAGTCAAAAAAGAGTAAACAGTTTTACTCCCCTGAAAGGTCTGGAGGAAGGTAAAATTCCACTGTATCTCGTTATTCTGATTCCCATTAAACAGGTGTGATAGCGGAATTAGGAAACCCAGGATGATGATAACTAATGTAATTCTTGACTATTCGCTTTAAAATCTTTCTGATATTAAGTACTATACATTTTGTAAGTGGTTGAACTAGTATGCCTGATAACTTCAAGTTCAGCATTTTATCATTATGAAGTGGTTCCTCAATATCAGCACAAAAGGTTGGCAACAAGTGGTTCGCAGGAGAGCTTCTGTAAAGTTTGGAACGTAGGAGACGAGGTACTGGCAGAAGTAAAGCTGTGGGGACGGGGCGTGAGTCGTATTTGGGTAGCTCAGTTGGTAGAGCACTTGCCCGCGAAAGGCAAAGGTCCTGAGTTCGAGTCTCGGTCCGGCACACAGTTTTAATCTGCAAGGAAGTTTCAATTACTTACTTCATTACTTGTTTGGATTTCAACAGGTTCTTATGAAGTTGAAGGGTTAACAGTCTTCAATTAAAAATCTTAATTTGGTGTCGTATTTACTTATGTTGATGTACTGAACTCCTTACTTATGTGAGTCGTAACTCAAGAATTAAAATAAATTTTGGTAGTGACTTTGAAGGTTATTACTTTGGACAACACACACTAAAAGTTATGGTGCTACTATTACATTAACAGATCTTTCCATGTACTAGAACTTCCGTGCAAAGACATCTCGATATTTCAATAGTCTGACAAAAATGTGACTGAGGTTCATCTCTCAATTATCAGTGACGAATCAAACACATTGCCTGTGTTTCTTGCAAAATCCAAACAAGTAATGAAGTAAGTAATTGAAACTTCCTTGCAGATTAAAACTGTGTGCCGGACCGAGACTCGAACTCAGGACCTTTGCCTTTCGCGGGCAAGTGCTCTACCAACTGAGCTACCCAAATACGACTCACGCCCCGTCCCCACAGCTTTACTTCTGCCAGTACCTCGTCTCCTACGTTCCAAACTTTACAGAAGCTCTCCTGCGAACCTTGCAGAACTAGCACTCCTGAAAGAAAGGATATTGCAGAGACATGGCTTAGCCACAGCCTGGGGGATGTTTCCAGAATGATATTTTCACTCTGCAGCGGAGTGTGCGCTGATATGAAACTTCCTGGCAGATTAAAACTGGAAACATCCCCCAGGTTGTGTCCTAGCCATGTCTCCGCAATATCCTTTCTTTCAGGAGTGCTAGTTCTGCAATGTTCGCAGGAGAGCTTCTGTAAAGTTTGGAAGGTAGGAGACGAGGTACTGGCAGAAGTAAAGCTGTGAGGACGGGGCGTGAGTCGTGCTTGGGTAGCTCAGTTGGTAGAGCACTTGCCCGCAAAAGGCAAAGGTCCCGAGTTCGAGTCTCGGTCCGGCACACAGTTTTAATCTGCCAGGAAGTTTCATATCAGTGCACACTCCGCTGCAGAGTGCAAATATCATTCTGGAAGTAAGTCATTGTCTGTTGTAGTTGATAATTTATTGAGCTAGTGACCTGACCCAGCTTCCCTTCGGTAGCCTCATGAATCTATCGTCAGCCAAATTGTCTGGCATAACAGTATAAATTATGTGCACTAACCTTCCTCAGGAACAAGTCTATCTATTGGTGAAGACCTTTTTAAATTCCTTAAGTTGTTTGGGAGATTTGCCTTCACACACTGTTCAGTCACTATATTTGACTGAGTCACTGGAAAGTTCTACCCGCTCTCGAGGCATTTTTAGCCGATGGCCGGTGGTCAGTAGCAACTAACACAGGGGAAAACCCGGGAATTTTTTCATCCGTGAGAAAACCGGGAATTTTTCATTGTTTTAGTTTCCAGTTAAATTTTTGTTACTTTGACTGGTAAGAACCAATACTTCAACAAAGAATATTACTTTATCTCGCTACTGCAGCAATGTAACATGAACGAGAGAAAATAAGATAAAAGTTGTAAAGGGAATGCGCCATATACAACAACAACAACAAAACACAGTGCTCATACAAGCGTCTGCCAACAGCAAAATGTGTCAAAGGCTTTAGGAAGACTATGCAATGGTTCATAACAACAAATTGCCTCCGATGAGCGTGACGTCACAACTGTTTACATTAGATTCGTTTGAGTGGTTGCGAGCGAGCGAGCGAGCTCACGCGCATGCGCAGTTGAGTCGCGTATGAACAGTATCTTGTCCCGCTTCCGGCTACAGAAGTGTGGCAGTTAGCTGTATAAGCAACAGCAGCAGGCAGCCAGATGCTGTCCAGAAAAGTTTTACTGATGCGCCAAAGCTGCCAGATTCACGTATGCGCAACAGGCCCGGAACTAGGGGGCGGGGGCAAACCAGGGGATCTGCCCCGGGCGGGGGCACCAAATTCATAGTACTGTGGAAAAAGACCTTGTTTCACAAAGCGCCTAGCATCCAGCACACGTTGGTCTGTCTGTTCCTCATATGATTTTGCAACGCATCCCTGTTGATTTTTGAACAAATTCTAAGTTGATTTCTGAATGAATCGTAATCTGATTTTTGAATGCGTGCGTCGTGTACGTGGTGTCCCTGTCGGGGGAATCCCCATCGCTCCTAGAAATAAACTTTCCTGCAGACAGAAGGGGACGGGGCTATACGAGGTGTGCCGAATAAAGCCGAACTGGTCAATAACAATCGCTGTTTATGAGGTTGACTGGGTTTGCAAATGATCATTCTTGTTATAATTACTAGCGAAATCCATAGATTTAGACTACCAGAGTGGAAATAAACGACTAATAGGGATAACAGGTAACAAGGATTACATATTATCTTCTGTGTGTGCCCAAGAAAATGAAATTTTGACAGAAAAGTTTTGGCCAGACCGCTATACTACTAAGGGCCAGTTATACAGTCCCCGGCTGGCAGCCGCTAAAATTCTATTCTGGGAGTAGCGCGAAAAACGAGTTGTACGAACACATAGTAACACCTGACCGGAGAATAAACTCGGGATAACTAAACCGGTGATTGCGGCAGGGCTAGTAACGTTAACCAGAGAGTAAGTATTGACACTGGCAGGAATTTAACTACGGAATTAAGTGATGACTATTTGTTTGTTAGAACGAGGAAGGAGAAGAAACGGGGACTCTCACAAATTATGGAAGAATATGACGATTCTAAATTTATATAAAAATTTCTTACTACTGCTTTGATCTCATGCTTCAGAAGCTAGAAAGTATGAATGAAATGTGAAGCTATTTCCTAACATAAAACTTTTTGCTTGTAGTTGGCCCAATAGCATTTTATATTCGTACTTCGTGAATTATATTCTGCCGTGTTATAAAAATCACCATTTGTGCCAAAACAGTCTCGTTTATTTGGTGTGTGTAACAAAAAAAATGGTTCAAATGGCTCTGAGCACTATGGGACTCAACTGCTGAGGTCATTAGTCCCCTAGAACTTAGAACTAGTTAAACCTAACTAACCTAAGGACATCACAAACATCCATGCCCGAGGCAGGATTCGAACCTGCGACCGTAGCGGTCTTGCGGCTCCAGACTGCAGCGCCTTTAACCGCACGGCCACTTCGGCCGGCTTGTGTGTAACAATTGTTGCAATTTTAGGCAGTCCTGTTTCGTTTTATCTAGCAGACAGTGAGAAAATACATGTAATCAGATCGAAAAACCACGCCAGTCTTGGGTACTATTTGTATAACAGCTTTTCTGGCATTAGACAACGACATTTCGTTTTTTCATGTAGCAAAACGTTGACGAATTTTGATGAGGTAATAGATTCTGTCCAGAACGGAAAGTACGCCATATAAAGCTGTGGCAAGATTAGAGAGAGAAAAAAATGCTACGACTTAAAGGACTGAAGAAATGTGTACTGTCTTGCTTGTCTCTTGTCTTTCATGGTTTTATGCATCCCATATTTCTGTCACACAAAACAGCAAGTTTTTAGCTAATAGGCAGTAAAGACTGCAAGTTTTGTGAACATTTCTTGTGCTGCCGCTTACAAATAATCCCATTCAGTATTAATTGCGAGGTTTTTTTTAAAGAAGGGCAGTATGTCAAACCTGCCGACTGTGAGCAGGAGAGGCACCACAGGACATTTCAATTTCCAATTTTCCTGAGTATAGTTTGATAGGATCCATTACAAAATATTACACGTTTGAATTCCACAGAGCGAAATACAGATACGTGCGATGGAAGAATGCTGTATGAAGAAGCGTGGCGCTGCACTTTGGCACACTTACGACCAAGCAACATGTCTTACGTTCCCTCGAACATATTTGTTTTATGTATCAGACTCTGCAGAAATCCGTGCGCTAAAAAAATGAAGATATTTTTGAAAAGCCGTTTTTTTTTATTTTTTGCGTGTTACCTCAAATACTCGAGGCAGGGGAAGCGCCACTATCTAATATTGCCCGGTTCGGAAATATCGGAGATCTGGACCTGATGCACAGAGTAGTCTGACAAGGGGAGGCCGCCAATTGGGAAATTCAGATTCGATTCATACTACGCATAATAAAAGCTCATGGCCAGAGGTGTAATGTGGCAAAGCACCAAGATGCACTTCTCAGCTGTTGTCGAGAAAATCGACAGTTAAAAGAAACCGTTGCGGTGAAATACTCTCTACGATTAATAATTTTCCACAGCGTCCTGGGGCAGCGGTAAGCGCTCGGGTTCGTAATCCGAAGGCCGCCGGATCGAATCTCGCGCCATGCAATTTTTTTTATTATCAGTTTTTTGTAATTCAAATATATATATATATATATATATATATATATATATATATATACTATTAATGAATTGCTTATGCATGTTGGTGAAGGCGAATCGCTCTCCAATTGTACCGCCTCCATTTTTCCGTTTTTTTAACAGGGTGTACCAAAGCTCTCCCGTCCGCACTGATTTTCGACGATGTTATAAGTTGCGCTAGGGACCGCATCTACCTTCTTTCAAAGTTAGCAGGCAACTACGCTGTTATGCGGCGGCTCGTTTCGGTCCATTCAACATCTGTCCTTCAAGTGTAACGAGCGAGTAACGGAGTTTATATTTCATATCTGCCACAGCGAATTTGTGTTCGTGGGGTCTCTATTCTAATTCGAACGTTTGACTTACGCTATACGTATTCGTTTCGGAATATCGTTTCTACGTCTTCCGTTAACTATACGTGGTTAACATTATGAAGACAATTAATAACATTTGTGAAATACAACTTTGTTTGCGGAAAACATAATGATGTTCGAAGTCGCCAGTTTTTCCACGACAAACGACTTTCAACAACTTATTATATGCATATTGTTGCAACTGATTGCCGGGAATTTTATATATATATATATATATATATATATATATATATATATATATATATGTGTGTGTGTGTGTGTGTGTGTGTGTGTGTGTGTGTGTGTGTGTGTGTGTGTATCCACATTTGAATTACAATAAACAAATACTAAAAAAAAAAAGTTGCCTGGTGCGAGATTCGATCCGGCGACTTTCGGATAACAAACCCGAGCGCTTACCGCTGCGCCACGACGCTGAGGAAAATTATTGATCGTAGAGAGTATTTCACCGCAACGGTTTCTTTTAACTGTCGATTTTCTCGACAACGGCTGAGAAGTGCATCTTGGTACTATGCCACATTACACCTCTGGCCATGAGCTTTTATTATGCGCAGTATGAATCGAATCTGAATTTCACAATTGGCGGCCTCCCCTTGTGAGTTGTAGTGGGGAGGTGGTAGTCTCCACGTGACCCGTGTTTACATAGAGTGATTTTGCTGTTTGCTCTTCGTTTATTGCTCTTACGTCAAATGAAAACAAAACGGATTTCTGTGGACGGTGTAACGGAACATATTAAAGGCTTTACTTTAATGAAGTATGCGATCCCTTCCAAATTCAACCAGTTTAATGAGTATTTATGATTATAGAAAAGTTATTGTGTATGTTAACAATGATTGCATAACATGTCTCCATAAACAGTCAACCCATTAAATTATACTGAATAACTGACCCACACAAAAGTTAATATCACTTGATCACTGATACAGCAAATGTCATCACGTAAAAACATGATTAAATAATGATAAAACATGATTAAATAATTAATATGAAGTACGAAAAATAGTGGCCAACATAGGTATTTTGGATCTCCTTAAATAAAAATCACCCAGTGAAACCTATTTGTTCACTAGGAGCGTTTTCACTCAGTATTCACGTAATCAATCCTATTTTAGACGAAAACCAATGTAATTCTTAATAATTCATGTTACTTACTTATTTATGCAAATTAGAGAAGTCAATTGACAAACTTCTAAAAAACGACCTTTTTGTAACAAAGAATTATTCTGTCAAGTCAACAAATCTGTCTGTCTGCACAAATTATGATAGCAGATGTACATGTGACTTATAAACTATATCTCTTTTTAGTAGTTCTTTGACAATGTTATAAATACAGGCAGTCGGGGCAGTCGGAATGTCACTTTGGTGAAGTGTGTTTCTGTGTTATTGTTTGGGATGGAAAAACAATGCAAAGAACATGTAAAGGAAGTACTACTTTGTGTTGTGTTATGGTCTTTGGTGGACAGTGGAATTAAGATGGCCACCAAAGTAATAAATATTTGATGTTTACATGTGTGTTGGTTTCGTTTGTTCTTTATCATCAAAAGCACATGAAAAACACGGGACCTCATGTTTTTAACCCTAGACAACCAGATTTAGAGCCAGCATCAGCATCGAGACACAGCAGCGATCCAGCAAGCAGCAGCGATTACTACAATGCATTGTAATGGCGCCAACCTATCATCAAGTGCTAACAAGCTCCGTAAATGGGAGTGAAATGGTGCGATTACAGCAACTAGAGATATCAACGACTAGGCGGACCATTTACAACGGGAGCTGTCAAGTGAATTAAAAAACATCCACATAATTACAGAAGGCTAAAATATGTTATTAGTGTCAGATTTTATTTTATTTCCAACTTTCTGACAGTCAAGCATTAATCGTCTTGCAGAACATTGAAGTTATTTTTGTCGGTTTGTTAAAGAAATTTGGCTTTTATTAACTTTTTCTGTTGAGGCAGTTAATTTATTTGAAATGAAGTGTTTAATTCCACACTATCGTGTTTCTTTTATGACATACTTTAGGATCTTTTAATGTTTTACACGTACAAACGTTCGGGCATCCTGCGTCATCGTAGCTGCGCAAGCGCGGCGACGCCTGTTATGTGGCGCTCTCTGGCAACTGCTGAAACGAACCTATTTCTAACAGGCTACAGCAAAATATTCCGAACGGTGTTTGAAACGCGTTACTTTCAAGGTAATTTCCTTTTACGCAAGATGAACTCTGTGCGAGAATGTACGATGAATTTCTTAAATCACAGAGCGTTTGTCTCTCATTCAAAAATCAACTCTTTGAGGACGACCATTTAGAATAATTTCGAATCCAGAAGATCAGACATTTATGCCGTTGTTAAAAAATTTACTGCCACATTTGTGCGATGTACCTTAAAGTGTAACACGCGCAAAAAAGATCGACATTATGTGTGAAAGCTTAGCTTCTCTTGCAGCTTTATTATACGTGAAAGCTTTTCTTTTCTTATAGCAACACTATGTATATTAATTTAAACAATTATCCTTTTCCTATTTGTTTGTTCGCGCTACTGAACTGTGATGTTGCTATTGGCTGGCTACGTCACGTGGCTTACAAAAGCGCATCAGTCTCGATTTGAGTGCTTCAGAAAGTAACATGCGCTATTTGGTGGAATTCGAATTTATACTTTCGTAATACGAAAATCCGCAGTGTACATGTTGCTGCACGTAAGACATCTTCCCAAAACGTGTTTTTTTTTTTTATTTTCTCCTGAGTTTAGTTTCCTAAAGCACCGGGCAATTCTACGCCTGTGTAAAAAACCACAACCATTGAAAGAATTGATAAGTTTTACAGTTACGAGGAAAAGTATACTGTCACTCAACACGGAAAAAGCGTATGTTCATACGGGAGAAAATGTATTTTTAACCGGGAAAAGTCCGGGAATTTTTTTTTCCTCGTCCACGTTTACACCCTGAACAGTACACCACCTGCTGTGACGTAAAGAACAGTCCCGAATAGACTTTTGGTCGTCGGCTGCCCTAAGCTTGTGGGCGCAAGCCATGTTCACTAAATGGCAAATTTGTGTATTTTAATGTGTGAATATTAACTTAATGTGAATAATAAATGACTTCAACAATTGTCATCATTCATTACAATTCAAAATAACCCAAACCATTTTACAGCCCTCCTACATGCACGGCCCTCTGGTAACATTTACAGTGTACAGTTCCGTCTGTGGATGCTAACATTTTGGTCCTCCCAGACGGGATTGTGATGGATTTGACAAAGTAATGGCAGCCATCCGTTGGTGGAACAGCGATGACGAGTTTCAGTAAAGTGACAAGGAGGTGGGGCCAGCAGCGTTGACATAAGGCATCTAACAGCTAAATTACACTTTATGAAATACTGCAATCAGCCACATGTTTTCTTGAAGTGATTTTATTGTACTACTACATTTGTAAAAGAAGTCAATGCCACCATCTGACAAAGGACTCAGACCCGAAACTTGTGATGGTATAATAAAATCAATTCAAGAAAACTTGAGCCTGGTTACAGTATTTTCTGCAGTGTAATTTTCAAAAACAACTGTGGTATTCTCCAACCAAAATGAATGAAATGAAAGCTAAGTACTTTCTCTGGCTAAACTGCTTCCTGTAATTCACAATAATCATAGCTGCTGCTTCTGCCTTTACCTGCCACTGCTCGCTTTCTATGATGGATGAAGCGTTAAGAAAGAAACTTGTTACCACATGAACAGTGGTGAAAGCAAACCTCACGCTGTTGTTAAAATTGGCTAATAATTCAATGCAACAGGCAAATCGTACAGTTTGAATATTACTGTCACGCTAGAACAAGTTACCAAAAATTGTGGAGAAGTATGAGGACGCACGGTCACTACTCATTTTGTTTGAAGGCATAGACATGCATGCTCCAGACTGAGAAACCCTAGAAAATACGGTTTTCGAGATTTCAGAGAAAATGAGAGCAAATCAGACGAATCATACCAACACAGCTGATTAGATTTTGTCCGATGCTGAATCCGCCCTTAGTGCATCAAAATATAGCATCAAACTGCGCACCGTAAAACCACCATTGTTAAATGGTGATGTAATGCAGTTTAACCATTTTTATGATACATTTGTAAATCTTGCCATAAATAATGAATGAGAGGACAACATTGTTAAATATCATCATTTGCTTAGTTCATTAACAGGTGAAGCAAAGAATGTAACTGTTCATCTTCCAGTGACTTAATACTAACCTTAAGGTAGTCTTTAATTTGGTCTGCACAATAACTGATAACATCAGCACATTTAAGGAAACTCTTAACAGTACCACCAATGAAAAAGGCATGTGCAAGTGAATTTCGTGCACTACTGAATGACGCTTCATGCAATGTGTGTGTGTGCTGATGGGGTTAGAACTAGATCTCTATTTGCAAGACATAATTTCATCACAGCTCCTTATAAAATGGATCGAACAGCCTGTAAAATAGAGTCTGAAGCTAGTTGAGAGTGTTTTCTGACATACAAAGAAGCATGTTCGTTTTTTAAAAAAACAAATACAAAAGCTACACTACAACGACATCACAGTGCACCAGGTAATAAACATCAAAATGCATCCAACACCAAGCAGTTAGGACTTCCAAAACAGACTTAGGTTGCCGTCAGGGCTGCGTGTGTCATGGTACCAACGTCATGCATTGGCCAAGTGCAGCAAATGCGAATGAAAAGCTCTTGTGATGCACAACAACTTGTGTTACAATTGTCTGATGAGTGATCGCATAGCTTCTAAGTGCAACTCAATCATTAGCTGTCATACTTGTGGAAAACAATGCCACATGTTGCTACACAATCACAGCATACACAATGTGGGACAAGGAAGGATTGTCCAAGTGACATGCCACACCAACACAATGGCAAACACCAGTAAAGTACAAGAAGTTATTGTTCACTGAAGGTCAGTCTTGTGACACCGAGAATAAAGTTGCAAGATAACAATGGAAAACGGCAGACTTCTTGTGCTCCGTTACATTCTGGGTTGCAATCATGCTACCTGTCAAAAGCCTGTGCACAACACCTCAGACTTCAAAGGTGATACAGCAGAATACCGGTACAAGGAACACGTTCAACCCTCTCAGATACAAAACCTTATGACTCTGCACAAGTGGTCTCTGGCATAAGCAACTTCATGGTGTCTGTTGAATGTTTAGTTTTGCTGGAGTTAACTGACATCTTGACGTAAAAAATAAGTGGTCCCAGTTGGAACTTGCCGAATATACAACTTGGTGACCCTGAGTTTCGGTCACCTGGAAGGTAGACGCATTTCAAGGAGCAGAATTTTCTCCATACGTTGAGAAGTAAAGGACCGTCTCCATAGGAGCTGATCATCCCACAATCCTGGAGACAGAGCTAGGTTGAGTCATATCAGGACAGTACCAAATGGAAGAGCACACTACTTAGTTAAGGCAGCCGGTCGTGTCGTGCATTGTATAAACTGACACTGGCGTTCCAACACATTCAGTTCTGGTAGACAGAAGAATTACATCAAGGTACAACTACAAAAGAAGAGGAGCAGTGCGAAACACACTTTGTGGAACACACAACGAAAAACTCCACAGACAAATTCGTTGTCTGTCTTCTGTTTTGTGTAGAGCCAAGTGAATTAGGCGATTCTTCCCACACTGCAGCAGATGCTTCTCTAAGACTGAACAGAGACAATCGAAAGAACCAAAGCTTAAGGGGAGCTATCCTGAGTCCATGAGGCAATATGAAGGCATTCGTGGAGAACCGTGTGTCATAGATACAGCACATCACAGCAACTGCAGTATGGAAGAATATACACTGATAAGCCAAAAGATTATGACCACTGTCTATTGACACGTGGGATGCTGCCTGGTGTCACTGCGGGCATGTGACGTGGTAACAAAAGTGTGTAAGTGGAGCAGACATGGACGGGTGATCACCCTAGCCAACATATGGGCTGCATATGGGGAAATCCAATGAGATCAGTGTCTTTGAGAAGGGCAGATTATTATTACGCAGAGCCTGTGAACGAGTATCTCGAAATAGGCGAAGCTGGTCGAATGCTCACATGGTACTGTCGTGGGCAACTATAGAAAAAGATAGGACGACAGTGAAACTATCACTAGGTGCTAAATGGTTGGACGTCTACGACTCTTCACAGAACATGTGGTTCAAAGGCTCGTCTGCTCTGTAAAGTAGGGTAGATGGTGATCTGTGGTATCTCTCCTGAAAGAGCACAGTGCTGGCGCACGCACACATGTTTCAGAGCACACTGTTCATCGTACATTGTTGAACATGAACCTCCGCAGCAGACCACACCTGTGTGTTCACATGTTGACCCAACGACATCATAAATTATGATTGCGGTGGGCGTATGCATATCAGCGGCCTGTTATTTACGCGAATTGCATGACCTTTCTATCCATAGACATACCTCCACAAACCTACCAACAAATTGTGGGATTCCTGATATGCAGAATCAGTGATGTGTTTCGTTCGAAAGGCGGGCAAACAAGCTATTCAGCAGATAGGCATAATGTTTTGGCTCATCATTGTATCCAAAATGCAGAACCCAGTTCACCTAACATCCTGCAGTCGTACAGGAAAACAGACTGATAGTTGAGACAGCTTGGCTTAAAGAAGATGTCACTTAATATCCTGTATTAGACACATGTAACGTTTTTGCATTGCATTTGCTACAATAAAGAGCTAAAAGTCCCCTGTCACATCAGTAGAGCAATCCAACACAAATAAGACATCGCTTGGAAATTCAATCCTCATGCATTGCTGTAATACGGGAAGCGACAGTAAAGTCCCTCAAGTACCACTTGTAGCAGACGATGGGAACCGTATGTCCAATGTTCTAAGAGTTGACGAACCTGACTTGCCAAACTGAGGCTTGCTTGAACTCTCGTCCTCTCACACCACTGTCTTGCCTTCCTACTGATCCTCCAATCCTCGCCCCACATAACCCTAAAGTCGTCACCCCAGGTTATTTCCTGATTGGAACCACAATCACAAGTATTCCTCAGCCCGATCAAAGGTTTAAGATATTTTGGCAATGGTGGCCATCTGACTGTTGGCGTCATCTGCAGCACCAGACCAAGTGGGCAGTCCCCAGTTAGAATATGCCACCTGGTGCATTGGTTGTAGTAGGGAAAGACAACCTGCCACCCTTATCGTGGAAACTGGCCATCATTGAAGCCAGAATGACAGAATGGTGCGAGTGGTCTCTATTCGCACACTACACGCACAAGCCCGTCCACAAGCTGGTGTCCTTTACTGAGTGAAGTGATACATAAGTGGACAATGTATTCGTGTTTTTTATCTTGTTTATTTTTCTTTCTTTGTCCTCTGCGTGCTTTTCAGCAGGCTTGTTGTACTTCATCATTTTTTGTGTTTCAGTGTATTTTTTGTTTATGTGACAGCGACTTTGAGGAGGCAATTACAAACCCTGTGGTCAGAATACGAGGGTAATCCCAAAAGTAAGGTCTCCTATTTTTTATAAGTACATAGACCTGTTTATTTCTACAATAGTTTGTAACAGTTCACAGCTTGAACATTTAGCTATTTTTTGACCTAATCACTATTTCTGTCGATGCATTTTTGTAGCGGATGTGGCAGTTTTTGTATGCCCATGTCATACCAGCTCGCTGCCAGCTCCACGGCTTTGGCGAAGAAGGATGCCGCCACTGGCGCGATTGTTGCTTGCTCTCAGGTGTAAAGTGGTATGCCTAGGTTTCGTCACCTGTGACAATTGAGTCCAGAAAGTTGTCCTGTACGGCTGCAAGGCGGTGAAGAAATGCGCGGGAAGCATCAACTCGTTGCCGGATGTGGTCCTCAGTCAGTATGCGTGGCACCCATCTTGCGCACACCTTCCAGTAGTTCAATGTTTCCGCTAAAATTCTGTGAGCGGTGCTTCGGGAAACCTCAGGAACCAACGTGCAGAGATCATTCAGGGTGATCCGCCGATCTTCACGCATGCTTTGCTCAGCCTTCAACACTGTGTCCTCAGAAACTGACGGTCCTCGCTCCTTTGTTCGTCGTGAATTTTGGTCCGACCAGCTGCAAACTCTCTACACCACTTACGAACATTTTTGATATCCATGCACGACTCACCATACACTTCCGTCAATTGGCGATGGATTTCAATCGGCGCAGTGCCCTTTGCGTTCAGAAACCGAATAACTGCGCGGAGTTCGCACTTGGCGGTAACATCCGACAAGAGCTCCATTCTCAACGGCTGCCAAGCCAAGACTGTGAGCGCCTCAGCGCGGCGTGCGCATGTTTACACACAGCGCGTGAAGTACTCTTAACAACAGTGTGACCAACTGCCACACAAACAGAGTTCTGTACTTATAAAAAAATACGAGACCTTACTTTTGGGATTACCCTCGTATTTGGTTGAAAGGCGCAATGATATGTGTATTTACTCGTGTTCTTTTCCATGATTTAGCAGGACTTGTGTTATTTGTGTAATATTGAGAAGAAATTGATATTTATTTGGCAGCTGGTATTTTCGGTTGCTACATTCGGCTGAGTCACTGGAGAACGCTGCCCCTTCTGGAGGTATTTGTACCTGAGGGACAGTGGTCAGCAAGCCGTAGCCGGCCGAAGTGGCCGTGCGGTTAAAGGCGCTGCAGTCTGGAACCGCAAGACCGCTACGGTCGCAGGTTCGAATCCTGCCTCGGGCATGGATGTTTGTGATGTCCTTAGGTTAGTTAGGTTTAACTAGTTCTAAGTTCTAGGGGACTAATGACCTGAGCAGTTGAGTCCCATAGTGCTCAGAGCCATTTGAACCATTTTCAGCAAGCCGCCCCTCCACAGGGCACAAATGGTTCCTGCACTCGCTGCTGCGAGTGAGAGGACGGCTGTAAATAGACTCTCAGTTGGTCAGCTGTCCTAAGCTTTTGGTCGCATGCCATGTACGAAACGGCAAATTCGTATATTTTGTGAATATTAACAGTGATTCTTTAACAGCTGTCGTTATTCATTACCGTACAGTCCGAATGGTTCCGGACTATTGAATAGTCTGCCTACATTCATGGTCCTCAGGTCGTGTGCAGCCGCCAACACATAGCGGCGAGTGAATTTAATTACTTTGTATGAGTTGGTTAACATGCCCAAACTATGTACCATTGTAAGACGGGAAATGGAAAAATACGTTAGTGACTTGTGGAGGTTGGGCGCCGGACATACGAGTATAATTGACAGATTGCTCTGCAACTAAAACAGACCTGATGTTCTACAATGGAAACACTAATATGACTATTATAAACACTAATATGACTCTACACAGAAACAAAAAAATATTGAAGTACGTGAACAGCAGTTTTTAGAATCAAATTTTTAAAATTGCTGGATGGCACAAGAAACATCATCACCAGCAGGAGAAATTTCAGATTCGCTGCTGGATAAAGACCTGTTCCAGACTTCTCCATGCGCTACGGTCTTGAGCCGTGTATAGTCATAACACTCCTGCATATTTTCTTGTTGTCATTTACCCACCTTCCATTAGGTCGACCTCTTGGCCTTTTCTCATAACTTTCAGTCTAGCAAAGAACTTCGGTCGGCCTGCTGTCATCCACTCGCATGGCTGTGTCTGTCTCACCATTTTCTTTCTAGCTTTGTCTGCTAGTAATAACCAGCACGCATTTCTCTATTGCTCGCTGAGCAACGCTTAGTTTTAAATGTTTTTCACTCTAAAAAATTCATGTCTCACAGCTGTAAGTCAGAAATGCTAAGACACACTGGTTGTAAAATTTTTTTCAGACGCTCCAGAAACAAAATTTTTGAAATCTCCTTTTTAGTTTAATTATTGTGCTTATTACTTTTTTATGTCCATCCAGTCATCATCTTCAGCTGCCCTAAACTTCATTGTTAAATTTTACCATTTTCCTTTCAACATGTTGATTATGCACTTTTTATGTATTGCAATTTATTTTCAGGCTACTTTCAAATTAAACTAGCAATATGAAGTTCCTTCCTTTAGTTGTTGAAGTTAATCGACGTTAGACAGAAGCAGTAGAATGCTATTAGCAGTATGAAGGTGGCTCAAAGTCATTCTTCCATTAACACATAGTCCTTCTTAGAGGGTAGTGCTGCTGATGTTAAACTATTTATATTTATTTGAATACTATGACACACGACGTTACAAATTACACAAAAATAGAATCACAAATCATGGAGAATTGGCGTCAACGGAGAACATGTCGTCGTAGCTACTCCATTCCGGATATTCATATTCCACACTATTCGCTGGTACAGATCTTCACCGATTGCATTGCGCACTTCCATAACGCGGGCTCAAATTTTCAGTAGATCTCAAGGATGCCGACGGAAGACTTCTTCTTTTAAATATCTCCACAGAAAATAACTGCAGTGATTGATGTGGGGGCTGCGAGATGTCCAGATCTGACCACATAGAAGTCGCCGAGGAAAGAGATAAGACAGCACTCGTTCAACAAACGTTTCACACAGAAAGTCAAGAATAACATTGGCTGTGTGTGGGCGGGCTCCTTCCTGCGTAAAGCACTGCATGTGCATTGCAAGTCGAGTGGCTTAAAGTCCAGGAGGGAACTGTTTTCGCAACATGCCCATGTACCGTTCAGAATTGACTGTTTCGTCGAGAATGAGAGATCCAATTAATCAGTGGCCTGATGTGGCAGCCCAGACACTTTTTAACCATAATTGTCACTTCTACGATAGGTCACTGGACGTTCAGTACCCCAGTACCTCACATTTTGTTTACTGACCATATCATTTGCATGTATACACCTGCATTACCCGAGCAGCAAAATTACGCCTGCCTTCTTTCCGCTGAGCCATAAGAGCACGGACCACTGTCATTTTGCACAGAATAAACAAAGAATATGTTGAATAGAGCGACGCGATATTTCAAGTTCGGCTTCACTTGGTGTTGCATTGCTGCTCTCACAGCTTCCACGTTTTCAGGTGATCGGATTTGAGGCACACTTGCTTGGCCACTATGGTTCTAACATTCCATTATGTTCAAATTGCCTATACAACTTATGGATGGTGTTTTTAGCGGGACCCCATCTTGTGTTAAAATGTTGGCAGAGACGTCTATGTGTAAGAATCACAATCTTTGTTTCTGCATATAACAGCACTAACTTGGGTGTCTGTCGAGCGGTCAGCCAACCCTTGTCCACCATCTTAATCAACTGATACGAGCTGAGCCCTGGCGGACTCCTAGGAACCACTGCATGTACACTTTAACACTCGAACGGCCAGAGGGGTCAAATGGACCCTTTTCGGTTTTTAAGTGCTAGCTATGTTTTGAAGAATAATTCAAGCGATATTTACTTTCGTGACATTTATTTGGCATGTGCTTTCGTTATATTAAAAAACAGTGCATTTCGCCTGATTGATTATCACGTTTTTCCAGTTTTACCTTTAACGCCCAGAGGGGTCATATTGACTCCTTTAGGAAAAAGCTATAATTTTGTTCACTGTTATGCCATACATTTATCTCATGCATTCTGAAGCCTTGGCTACTCTGTACTGCAATAATTTACTTTCGTTCATATTATTGCCGTATGAAATGACAACAATGGACTCGGTTCACCGTTATTCGTCATTCCCTTGTAAGAATCAGTCTTCCAAAGGTGACTGTGGGCTGAGGATGAATCTGAAAGAATATTTACGAGATGAAGTGATTCTTGCAGATTTACAAAGAGTTGTGGAGTGTGATTCAGATGGTGGCGAACCTTTTTCTGACGATTCAGAGGAAGAGTTTTTACTGCAGACATTGAGAGAAGATGAGACATTTAATACTAATGATTCTGATTCTTCACATAAAGATAATGGAAGTTTACAGTCTAGTAAGTACACTCCTGGAAATGGAAAAAAGAACACATTGACACCGGTGTGTCAGACCCACCATACTTGCTCCGGACACTGCGAGAGGGCTGTACAAGCAATGATCACACACACGGCACACCGGACACACCAGGAACCGCGGTGTTGGCCGTCGAATGGCGCTAGCTGCGCAGCATTTGTGCACCGCCGCCGTCAGTGTCAGCCAGTTTGCCGTGGCATACGGAGCTCCATCGCAGTCTTTAACACTGGTAGCATGCCGCGACAGCGTGGACGTGAACCGTATGTGCAGTTGACGGACTTTGAGCGAGGGCTTATAGTGGGCATGCGGGAGGCCGGGTGGACGTACCGCCGAATTGCTCAACACGTGGGCCGTGAGGTCTCCACAGTACATCGATGTTGTCGCCAGTGGTCGGCGGAAGGTGCACGTGCCCGTCGACCTGGGACCGGACCGCAGCGACGCACGGATGCACGCCAAGACCGTAGGATCCTACGCAGTGCCGTAGGGGACCGCACCGCCACTTCCCAGCAAATTAGGGACACTGTTGCTCCTGGGGTATCGGCGAGGACCATTCGCAACCGTCTCCATGAAGCTGGGCTACGGTCCCGCACACCGTTAGGCCGTCTTCCGCTCACGCCCCAACATCGTGCAGCCCGCCTCCAGTGGTGTCGCGACAGGCGTGAATGGAGGGACGAATGGAGACGTGTCGTCTTCAGCGATGAGAGTCGCTTCTACCTTGGTGCCAATGATGGTCGTATGCGTGTTTGGCGCCGTGCAGGTGAGCGCCACAATCAGGACTGCATACGGCCGAGGCACACAGGGCCAACACCCGGCATCATGGTGTGGGGAGCGATCTCCTACACTGGCCGTACACCACTGGTGATCGTCGAGGGGACACTGAATAGTGCACGGTACATCCAAACCGTCATCGAACCCATCGTTCTACTATTCCTAGACCGGCAAGGGAACTTGCTGTTCCAACAGGACAATGCACGTCCGCATGTATCCCGTGCCACCCAACGTGCTCTAGAAGGTGTAAGTCAACTACCCTGGCCAGCAAGATCTCCGGATCTGTCCCCCATTGAGCATGTTTGGGACTGGATGAAGCGTCGTCTCACGCGGTCTGCACGTCCGGCACGAACGCTGGTCCAACTGAGGCGCCAGGTGGAAATGGCATGGCAAGCCGTTCCACAGGACTACATCCAGCATCTCTACGATCGTCTCCATGGGAGAATAGCAGCCTGCATTGCTGCGAAAGGTGGATATACACTGTACTAGTGCCGACATTGTGCATGCTCTGTTGCCTGTGTCTATGTGCCTGTGGTTCTGTCAGTGTGATCATGTGATGTATCTGATCCCAGGAATGTGTCAATAAAGTTTCCCCTTCCTGGGACAATGAATTCACGGTGTTCTTATTTCAATTTCCAGGAGTGTATATTATTATTATTATTGTTGCTAATTTATAATCATCATGGCCAGCCGGTGTGGCTGAGCGGTTCTAGGCGCTTCAGTCTGGAACTGCGTGACCGCTACGGTCGCAGGTTCGAATCCTGCCTCGGGCATGGATGTGTGTGATGTCCTTATGTTAGTTAGGTTTAAGTAGTTCTAAGTTCTAGGGGACTGATGACCTCAGGTGTTAAGTCCCATAGTGCTCAGAGCCATTTGAACCATTTTTTTATAATCATCATATTCTTATCTACTTATAATGTTACTGCATTTCATTTAGATTTTATGTGAAACTCGGAGTGTAGAACAACTGAGTGTCTTCATCGTCTGATGAAAGACATAAAGAAGTTGCTCCTGATGGAATAGTCTGGATAGAAGCAGTGCCTAATTCACAAGGTGGGCGTCTTCCTAACCACAATATTTTGAGAGAATCTCCTGGACCTACACAACATGCAAAAAGAAAGAAATGTAAGTGATGAACTTGTATCAAGTGCTTGGCACTTGTTCATAGACAATTATATAATCAAACACATCTTGAAATGAACTATAACAGAGGCACACAGAGTACTAGGAAATGGCAGCTGGTCAATGACCACGGAAGAACTAGAAGCATTTATTGCAGTTATTTATGTTCGTGGAGTGTGTGGTTGCCGAAGTAGAGATCTTCACAGCTTATGGTCAGATTCCTGGGCCCTGCCATTTTGTGTGGAAACCATGAGTAGAAATAGATTCTGTGAGATTACGAGATTCCTGGGGTTCGACGAGAAGACTACACGCTCTGTACGATTACAGGATGGCGAGTTTACATTGGTTTTGCTGTCTGTAACAAATTCATAGAAAACTGTACAGTGTGTTAAAACCTGGAAGTGACATAACAACAGACGAACAGCTCTTCCCAAGTAAAACTAGGTGCCCATTCACACAATTCATGGCTTCAAAGCCTGACAAGCACGGGAAAAAAAAACTGGTTAGCTGTAGATGTTGAAAGCAAGTATATGCTCAATGGTTTCCCTTATCTTGGTAAGGATACAGCACGATCCCAAGACGAAAGGGTTTCAGATTATGTAGTGATGCGTCTTATGGAACCATTTCTGGGCCGAGGTAGAAATGTCACTACAGAAAATTACTTCACTTCACTCAAACTAGCCAAAAAATTGAAAAACAAATCAACTTCCACTGTAGAAACAGTAAATAGAGCAAGAAGAGAAATTCTACATGCTCTGAAGTCCTTGAAGAGAGCTGTGTATTCCACAAAAGTTTTAAAACATGATATTTCCTTGACAGTCTATCAGGGAAATAAAGCAAAAAATGTGCTAGTAATGTCTTCCCTTCATCATAGTGTTACCATGAATACAAATGAGAAAAAAACTCCACAAACGGTATGTTATTATAAAAAATAAAATTATGGGTTGACATAGTAGACAAAATGGCGAGGCAGTATTTAGTCAAGGCTTCCTCAAGAAGATGGACAGTGCACTCCTTGTACAATATCCTTGACCTAGCAGAAATAAATGCTTATGTAGTATTTAGGGCTGTTACTGGGAAGAAAATCAAAAGAAAATATTTTATTCAGCTGCTTGCAGATGAACTACGCTTTGAGTATGTGAAGAGTCATTTTCCTCGTATGACCACAGACAGGTATAAAAACTATGAAAATGAAGATGAAGACGAAATGCGACAGAAGCGACATAAATGTCAAGTTCTAGAATTCTGCAAATGTAATAAAACTATTTCCAAGTGCAGTGTTTGTAAGATGATGGTTTGAGGAAAATGTACAAAGGAAACTGAATACAAATGTGTCAATTGTGCAAAACAATAAAGGAGCTGAAATTTCTGTACGCATGAAAAGTTAAATTTTTTACGACTTTAGACCCAAGAGAAGCCTGTCGTGTTACCAGGTTCAGTGAAATTTGTTTATACGTCAATAAATAATATAATTTGTGTCTGTTCTTTTTATTCACAACTCTGTATCTGAAATGGCTATAAATCTTGTAAACATTAAAATATAACAAATGCTTAAAATAACGAAATAATATTTCAGAAAACTTTTTTTAATGGTAGGGGTCAAAATGACCCCTCTGGGCGTTCGAGAGTGCAGGCAAGGTCTGGGCGTCCGAGTGTTAAGCGGGTAGATCTCATTGGACGCATGAAAAAAGTTGATTTTCGTGATTTTTTTCAAGTAAAATAAAAATTAATTCTAAATCTGATAATATAGTTTTACTTCGTACATTTTTGTCTTTAAAAAAATAACTTTTGTATACACATCGGATGCTCCATGTGTCCGCTGCAACAAATGGAAGCATCCCTTGCAGCAGAAACGTTTAGTCGTCGGCGAGAATTAGCGAAGCCCTTCCGTTGGATGTGTAACAGCAGAATATTGCGTAAGTCATTTTCAATATACTTTCTGTCAGCACACATTGGGCAATAGCCAAATATTAAGCTCCACCAAAATGGCGACGTGTTTTAACAAATGCCGTTTTGCTCCCCCAAAAAATCAACACAAAAGCGTTCACCGAAAATAGCGTTTGAACATATCGCAAAACCGCGTCGTACGCAGATGGAGAATTCAATTTAGAATGCCGGCATCAAATTTCGATCAAAATTCGTATGTACTGTTCTCAAGTCATGTTACCTGCCTATTTGAAAAATACGAGTTGTGCCTTACATTTGTTTGCAGTTAAGTTAACCATACTTCTAGTCGGCGGTCCTTGAACCATTCAATAATCCTTTCATATCCAAAAGGACGGCGTCCTCCATCTTCTTCGTGGACATGGTGGGGAGCGAGGTGGCGCAGTGGTCAGCATACTGGACTCGCTTTCGGGAGGACGACAGTTCGAACCCGCATCCGGCCATCCTGATTTAGGTTTCCCGTGATTTCCCTAAATCGCTTCAGGCAAATGCCGGGATGGTTCCTTTGAAAGGGCACGGCCGATTTCCTTCCCAATCCTTCTCTCATCGGATGGAACCGATGACCTCGCTGTTTGGTCCCCTCTCCCAAACAACCAACCATGGTGGTCCTGCGGTCTTCTTTGGCACCATGTCATCCGCTGTTCTGTTCACTCGATACTCTTTTTTCGTCCCTTTTTGTGCAGAAGTTGTAACTGGTTGCGCCGATCTCAAGTTCGAACCCATTTATAATTTAATTTAATTTAATACCTCTTTGGCTGTCGTGAAATCACAAGTCGAATATTTTTTTTCCTGCTGTGAATGGCTTTCGGAGACACTTTTTCCAAATTGTCTTGTTAACTCGATAGCGGAGTTTCTGGTGAACTTGGGATCAACACTTCAATAAAGTAAATGTCCCAGAGAGCATTTTTAGACAAAGCAAAAAAATAAAAGACTAATTTATTAAAGTTTCGAAGAGGACTGCCCCGTTAATAGAATGACCAGGAAGTACATATCGAATGGTTCAACATCTCTTGCACTACATTGTAGTTTCTTTTTGCCGGCTGGGGTGGCCGAGCGGTTCTAGGCGCTACTGTGTGGAACCGCGTGACCGCTACTGTCGCAGGTTCGAATCCTGCCTCGGGCATGGATGTGTGTGATGTCCTTAGGTTAGTTAGGTTTAAGTAGTTCTAAGTTCTAGGGGACTGATGACCTCAGAAGTTAAGTCCCATAGTGCTCAGACCCATTTTGTAGTTTCTATAGTTTAAGGGATCGGAAAATTTCTTAGGGGATTACTACGAATGGTTTTGATGATATGGAATCCCCTTGCAAGTATGGGCTTGCTTTGAAGACTTTATCTTTATTTCTGTGTGGTGACATGAAATTTATATCAGAAACTGAGGGATATGGTCCCTTGGCGGTGTAAAAAGTTGAAGCTTCTAACTCATTGCAATCAAAAGATACCGCTGTTTACGTCACATACTTTAATATTCACAAACTCAACTCATCAAAGCCTATAGGGCACATCCAGTTGGCCGAGAATCATGAAATTTGACAAGGGGCAAGGTTTCACTGTACAACCAAAGGAAAAAACCCGAAAACGAAATTTGTAATTATATCATACGAGAAAAAATACATGCTCTCCCATTTTTGTGACAGTGGATTTTGTACGGATAGCATTGGAGAGTACGCTTTAGTGCTCTACAAACAGCTGTGCGTTGCAATACAGGTGCAACGTGCGACTTCGCTATGCGGAGGTGAACCCACTGACGTCTCCGTTTCTTCCTGAGATGTCCGGGCAGCAGTAGCACTTCCGCCTGGTCGCCCACTATGGGACCGATCGTCTAAAAAACCCGTGACCTCAAACTTCGTTATTACTTTGCGGGTATTTCACTGTTTCTTAATCGCTGGCGGGCGTAAATTAGTGTGCTACGTCAGATCAATTTTCTCGAGACTGGGAACAGACAGAGAGACCTTTGCCAAAGTCTAAAGAAAAATTCAATATGTTAGTTAAATTTCACGCACAGCAACATATTATGTAATATGTACCAAACGCAAAATCATACTGTACACTATTTTCCATTTCAAACTTCCTCGAATTTCGCTCATTGTCTTACTTCCACGCAAATACCACAGTAGCTGTGACCATTAACGAAGTGATGAAGCTGATATGTAAAGCTATAACTAATGTAAAAATGAATTTTTTTACCAGTTATTTTTCGTAAAATCGTTTGAGAAAGATTACAGGGCGTGCGCCTCGATTGCGTCATCGTCGACCGGCCGATGTGCGGCAGACGGTGTCAGCCTCCCCTTCCGAACAAACGAGTGAGCTCGGCCAGTGCTTTGGACGAAAGTTAGCCACTGCACATCAGCCACCATATCCTGTGTGGGCTCTACATTGTGGCTCGATTCAGTGTCGATAGGTACCCCAGGTTGGCAGCATCACTGGCGGTTCTAGGGTCACGCCGATTTTCCACGGAGTGACGATTAAAAACGAAAACTAAACTCCGCCCGAACAGGCCATGAAGGCCCAAACGTACCGACCGGCCGCCGTGTTATCCTCAGCCCACAGGTGTCACTGGATGCGGATATGAAGGGCCACGTGGTCAGCACACCGCTCTCCCGGCAGTATGTTAGTTTTACGAGACCAGAGCCGCTACGTCTCAACCAAGTAGCTCCTCAGTTTGCCTCACAAGGGCTGAGTGCACCCCGCTTGCCAACAGCGCTCGGCAGACCGGACGGTCACCCATCCGAGTCCTAGCCCAACCCGACACCGCTTAACTTCTGTGATCTGACGGCAACCGGTGCTACCACTGCGGCAAGGTCGTTGGCGGAGTGACGATTAGGTAGATTTAAGCGATGTAAGTGATCGGGTGTGACGCTGTTTGCGTGGTGGCGGCGAGTAGTAGCACCTTGACGAAGCCTGACTGCACCTTGGCACTGTGTTGGTTTCCTGTCAGCCAGTTCCAAACACGAGGGGCACTGATGGATATAGTCAACTGATTGAAGCCATTGATCAGACAGTTGTTGACTTACATTTCTACTTCGTGGGAATTATGATGAACATTTAATTCAAGTCTCAGCCACTATAGTTTATGTGTGAAAAGCCTATTCTCTTACTTGCTATAACTGTTGTCCACCAACACGTGTAAAGCAGTTTTGTGAGTCTTTGAAGGGATCTCGTTAAAATCATTTTACTGCGTATTTCTGAGTATTAAACTGTTGGCGTGGAGGCCTCTTGCCTGGGTTTGGCCCCACTGACTGGCTTTCTCTAAATCAAGCAGTAGATAACGCGATTTCGGCGCACGACTCACTTTTTTTCAAAATTTTCTCCAGTGTCTGTGTTTAGTAAATAAATAATATTTTTAGATCGCTGTTCCTTGGAAAAGATTTAAAAAAAAAATTCATTTCGCGTTGTAATTTTTTCTAAACTTTTGAACTAGTAATTCATATGTTATAGGATAGATTGAGTACGCAGATGGTTTATATTGTGAGTTCTGCTATAAGGGTCTTGAGTGAATGAAATGGTTATTCGTAAGGTGGTTGCTCTCTCTGTTAACCGTACCAAAGCAAGAGCCTAAAGGTTTAGCTGGCCACCTACGTTGAGTGTTGTTCATAAAGAAAAGTAAGAAGTTGGTTTGGCCCTACATGGGCACTTTGTTTGCAAGACAAACAGGTTGTATTTTATGTAAACATGTCGTCAGCCTATTTACTTGGACTGCTTGTTTTTCCTAATTACATGCAGTTTGTTTTAATTGCCTGTTAATCATTTCTGTAGGTTTATAAAGCTTAAACTTGGAATGTACTGTTAAACGACATGAGCCACGCGTGAGTCGCGCTCGTGCCATCTCTTATTTTACATCCTGTTTTTTTTTCGTGTTGCCATGTTAGTTTCAATTTCTGTTGTCACTGAGTCGCTAATTCGTCTGCCCGTCAGCGGCAGCAGCAGCGCCTATCGATATAGCCCTCACGTGTTATCTTTGCTGCACTGCTGTTACTTCTGAGTTGTCGTCTGAGGGAATTGGAACGTGCCAGGAGGGCAGTTCGGACCTGCCAGTCGTGGAGTTGCAAGGCGGCACTAGTTCAGCAGGGCTGCGGCAGCAGTGAGGCCCGGATGTACACGGCTCGCCCGACCGTTGCCGCCACGCACCACTTGAGCCGGGGACGGTCTTCGTGGACGACGCGAATTGGCTTTCCGATCGCTTATGGGTTGGCTGTGTGTGTGTATCGACCGCCGATTTGTCTTCGTCATTGCACAGCCACTGCTGAGTGTCGTTCAAGTCTTCGTGCAAGTGTTTGTCAAACTGTGTGTGTAGTTGGTGTCATTTCCACTGACGACTTGTCTTCAATGTTGTCGGCGTACAGGCAGTGAGTGAGTCGGTTGGAGTGGATCAGCAAGCAAGTCGGTAAGCCCGCTGGCGGTCTCTACGCAGTGTCGGAGGAGCGTGTGGGGGCTGCCCCGAGTGCTACGAGGTTCGTGGCTCACCGACCCAGGACATCAAAGTTGAGCGGTGATCTAATTACCGAAGCCACGTCTGTTCACGTTGTCCCCTCGGTCGGCGGTTCGCTGTTGGCGGTATTCCTGGGACCAACAGCGAGAGTTCGAGTTGGTGAAGATTTACTCGCCGTGTGGTGGAATGAACTATATTTGTCAGTCTGAAATTGAAGTGCACCAGTGGAATTTTCTGCCTTGTGGCCGTTAGTGTTCCGGTTACCTGCCCTGGTCGCTGACGTAAATTCAGGTAGTGTCCTTTCCTCACCTGTTGTCGCTGTCCAACACGGTGTGCAGTTTTTGACAGCTTAATGTATTTTTGGCTGTGCGTGGCTATGTCTGTAAAGTTTTGGCTTTGGAATTCTCGAATACTGGTCGGTGGTCAGCAAGACGTCTTGCCAGTGGGTTGCCTCTTGGTTGTGTTGCCGGTGGATGTAGTATAGTAAGGCCGACTTTTTGTCTCACCTAAGCGAACGCTAAGATTTCAAGGGCAGACCGAGCCCCCTGGAAACTTCTGATCGCCCTTGCCTATATTGCTTTTCTTGTTGGCTTTTAATTGTGTATTTTTAATGTCTCATAGCTGATTGTTGGAATTTGTATTTTTGTAATTGTGTTTTTAAAATCAAAGGCATTCCCGTTTTAAAAGTAAGTTTTTCTAAATTGAGCAAGTCTTACATTGTCTGAAGATAAAGCTTGGGCCCTCTACCTGTTGAAAATTTATTGTATTGTTTTAAAGCATCGGCCTTCAGCCACTTTATGTTTTAAGGATATTCCTTATCAAGTATTACCTTTTGGAAGATAAAGCTGTGGGCTTTCTGCCTGTTGAAAATTTATTGTAGTGTATTGTTTTTAAAAGCATTGGCCTTCAGCCGCTTTAAGTTTTAAGGATCCTACTTATCAAGTATTACCTTTTCGAAGACAAAGCTGTAACTTTCTGCATGCTGAAAATTTATTGTAGTTGTATCGTTTTTCAAAAGCATAGGCCCTCAGCCGCTTTAAGTTTTAAGGTTCTTACTTATCAAGTATTACATTCTTTCAAGATAAAGTTGTGGGCCTCCTGCCTGTTGAAAATTTGTGATACTTGAATTGTTCTTAAAATGATGGGCCCTCACCTGCTTTAGAAATTTTGGATCCTTACTTATCAAGTCTTACATCACTTGGGCTTAAATACTATTTAAGAATAAATTTTTTTGGGCCTTCTGCCTTAGAAAATTGGTTGCAGTTTTTTTAAACAAAGGCCTTCAGCCGTTATGGAGTACGGTTTCTTATTGGTCATAAAGGTTAGGCCATCTGCCTATTGAAAGGTTATTGTAGTTATGTTGTTTTAAATTTTTCGACCTTCAGCCGCTTTTAAAAAACTTAATCAATCTGACTAGTCAAGTCTTACATCGCTTGGCCTTAAATACCATTTAAGGTTAAAGCCCAGAGCCTTCCGTCTCAAAAAAAAAAAAAAAAAAAATATATATATATATATATATATATATATATATATATATATATATATATATATATATATATATATATATATATATATAGCAGTTGTATTTCATTCATGGGCCTTCAGCCGTTTTAGAATTAAAGACGTTTTCTGTCGATAGTCAAGCTTAGAAGTTGCGCTGTAATGTTTGGACAACTAAACAGAGCGCTATGTTTGGAGTGTAACTGACAGCCGCTCATTCTGGCCCCCCTCCACAACTCCTACTATTTTTCCTGTCGTGCGGGTTTAGCAGGGCGTCAGACACATTGTTGATCTTATCACACATGTGTTTGAAGGCTTGTATTTAATGTCAAGATATCATAAATTTTTTCTTCAGATTATTTTCTTAATTTTTTTCCTCAGATGTTATTTTAGAGGATTTGTAAATTATAACATCAGTTGCCTTGCCTTCAAAAGAAAAAGTCACTTGTAAATTAAATACGGCAGGTAGTTGCTGAGATTTTTTTAGATCTTTCTGATATGGCAACAAAGCAATTTATTCTCTATTGCATTTGATAATAAAAGTGTGGCATAATATCCCAGCAACCAACATCAGCTCCCTACCGTATGTCACTATATACTCTACCCCCATCTGAGTTCAAAAATGTGTGTGAAATCTTATGGGACTTAACTGCTAAGGTCATCAGCCCCTAAGCTTACACACTACTTAACCTAAACTATCCTGAGGACAGACACACTCACCCATGCCCGAGGGAGGACTCGAACCTCCGCTGGGATCCCCATTTGAGTAAAACACACAAAACTTTCATGTTTTCTGGTAGTTTCGTATCGATAACACCAAGTCTCGTCACCCATGATGGTTTTTTTCTGAAACGTATTGTCCGCGTTGTGCATTTTAATAAAGTAGCGGCAACTGTCGCCGTTCGTTGTCTCTATTAGGGAGTCACGATGTGTTGGACAAGCATTGCATACACTTTTCCCTACTTACAGACATACTGGAGAACATACATTATCAGCTGCGTAATCGAATGGCGACAAGGCAATTTGTGCCGAACCCGGATTTCCCACTCATTGCGAGCTGTCGCTTTACCATTTGTCCACGAGTGCAAGACTCATGCGCAGACCCAAAGTTCCGTGTGTCGTCAAGCATCTGTTGACAACCTGTACTCGTACATCCATTATTATCTTCCCGTACAGGGGAGACATTTTACTTGAAAGTCGCTTGCTCGTTGTCAGTGGATAAATAGGACATTGTAATGGCTGTGTTATTCCTATTTACTTTGGGGATGGCCGTGAATTGTGCACCGGTAGCCAAATGGTAAGGCGAGCGCTCGCGGGAAATTCGGGTTCGATTCCCAGTCCAGTGCAACTTTTCATTTTTATTTCTTGTCGCCTTTGTCCCACTTCAACGCGGGGTCGGGCGTGTAACTATTGATTTGGCAGTGTAAGTTGCAGAGGGTGGCCAGCTGCCCCCCCCCCCCAATCCCAGCCCCCCCCCCCCCAGGACAGAATTAGTGTACCTCAGCTGCCTGAGTCTAGTGTAAGCTGTGGAATAGTGCGAATGTTTTCAAATGTCTGTGAGTCGCGTAACTGAGGCGGAACGAGGGGACCAGCCCGGTATTCACCTATCGGGATGTGGAAAACAGCCTAAAAACCACATCCAGGCTCCTCGTTAATCTGCAGGGCGGGTTCGATCTGGGGCCAGTGCGCCTACCCGACTCCACGAAGCAGCGCATTAAGAGCTCTTGGCTACCCTGGCGGCTCCGGTACAAACTTTCACTGTCGTCATTCAGTTACACTCCTGGAAATGGAAAAAAGAACACATTGACACCGGTGTGTCAGACCCACCATACTTGCTCCGGACACTGCGAGAGGGCTGTACTAGCAATGATCACACGCACGGCACAGCGGACACACCAGGAACCGCGGTGTTGGCCGTCGAATGGCGCTAGCTGCGCAGCATTTGTGCACCGCCGCCGTCAGTGTCAGCCAGTTTGCCGTGGCATACGGACCTCCATCGCAGTCTTTAACACTGGTAGCATGCCGCGACAGCGTGTACGTGAACCGTATGTGCAGTTGACGGACTTTGAGCGAGGGCGTATAGTGGGCATGCGGGAGGCCGGGTGGACGTACCGCCGAATTGCTCAACACGTGGGGCGTGAGGTCTCCACAGTACATCGATGTTGTCGCCAGTGGTCGGCGGAAGGTGCACGTGCCCGTCGACCTGGGACCGGACCGCAGCGACGCACGGATGCACGCCAAGACCGTAGGATCCTACGCAGTGCCGTAGGGGACCGCACCGCCACTTCCCAGCAAATTAGGGACACTGTTGCTCCTGGGGTATCGGCGAGGACCATTCGCAACCGTCTCCATCAAGCTGGGCTACGGTCCCGCACACCGTTAGGCCGTCTTCCGCTCACGCCCCAACATCGTGCAGCCCGCCTCCAGTGGTGTCGCGACAGGCGTGAATGGAGGGACGAATGGAGACGTGTCGTCTTCAGCGATGAGAGTCGCTTCTGCCTTGCTGCCAATGATGGTCGTATGCGTGTTTGGCGCCGTGCAGGTGAGCGCCACAATCAGGACTGCATACGACCGAGGCACACAGGGCCAACACCCGGCATCATGGTGTGGGGAGCGATCTCCTACACTGGCCGTACACCACTGGTGATCGTCGAGGGGACACTGAATAGTGCACGGTACATCCAAACCGTCATCGAACCCATCGTTCTACCATTCCTAGACCGGCAAGGGAACTTGCTGTTCCAACAGGACAATGCACGTCCGCATGTATCCCGTGCCACCCAACGTGCTCTAGAAGGTGTAAGTCAACTACCCTGGCCAGCAAGATCTCCGGATCTGTCCCCCATTGAGCATGTTTGGGACTGGATGAAGCGTCGTCTCACGCGGTCTGCACGTCCAGCACGAACGGTGGTCCAACTGAGGCGCCAGGTGGAAATGGCATGGCAAGCCGTTCCACAGGACTACATCCAGCATCTCTACGATCGTCTCCATGGGAGAATAGCAGCCTGCATTGCTGCGAAAGGTGGATATACACTGTACTAGTGCCGACATTGTGCATGCTCTGTTGCCTGTGTCTATGAGCCTGTGGTTCTGTCAGTGTGATCATGTGATGTATCTGACCCCAGGAATGTGTCAATAAAGTTTCCCCTTCCTGGGACAATGAATTCACGGTGTTCTTATTTCAATTTCCATGAGTGTATATCGCTGATGATTATCCATATTCGCAACTGCAAATACATTTAATGTATTTGATAATGGCTGTAGTCGCCACAGTGCCTGTTTCTTTGGACAACCATACATGAATATTTACTTTACTGACGTCGCTTACATGGCAGGAACAATAATCAGTCTCAGAACTTTTCGGACAGACGATGTATAAGCGAAGCACAGACTAATGGGGAACCATTCCAGAGACGATAGGGGGCTAAATGGGAAAATCCACTGAGGTGAACGACTTTGTGAAAGAGCAAATTAATACGGTCCGGCCCCTGGGGATGAGCATCTCGATAAGGCGAAGCTGGTCGATCGTTTGCGTGAGAGCAGGATAAGCGGCAATCTGCGGCAGGTCTGACGACTCAGTATAGTGCTGGTGCGGGAACATGTTCTGTGGCACACCGTCGAGCGCACATTGTCGAACTTTAGGCTCCGCAGCAGACAACGCAACGCAATACGTGTTCCCAAGAAGATTGAACGACGCTGTCCGCAACAGTTGAAATGGGCACAGAAGCATCGAGCTTACGCTGGGGATCATTGGAAAAGTATGGCATGGTTGGATGAGTGATGTGGTAGTAATCGAAAGCACCATGAAAGATGTGAACTTCGTGAATATTGGAACAGCACTGCACAAATGCAGAATTGATCCCTTAGAAAAATGTCATCAGCTGGTGAATGGATGACTTTAATATCATGCATTTCGGGATAACCCATCATTAATTATCTGCGAATCAGAGGACACATAGTCATGTAATAAAAGCAACAGCAATAACAAATGGCTCTGAGCACTATGGGACTTAACGTCTGAGGTCATCAGTCCCCTAGAACTTAGAACTACTTAAACCTAACTAACCTAAGGACAGCACACACAACCATGCCCGAGGCAGGATTCGAACCTGCGACCGTAGCGGTCGCGCGGTTCCAGACTGAAGCGCCTAGAACCGCTTGGCCACACCGGCCGGCCAGCAATAACATGGCGCACCACAAATATCCATTAAGTTACGAGTGAAAGACACATAACAGATACATAGAGCTACACAGATGAACAGAAGTTAGATGTTACATACATAACTGTCCCTGTCAGGCTGTTGGTTCCACAGTGGTAACAGCGCCACGAAACAAAATTCTGCCGTTAGGCGGCGGTAGTGTATCCTTAGTGGCGCTACACGGCCTCAAGTGACAAATGAACGCACACGTGCTACAGTTTTTAAGAATGCATAAATTCGTACAAACAAAAACGAAAACTAGGATATAAAATATGTAGTTAAGTAATTGGTAGCTTACAAAATAATTTTGCATAAGTACAATAAGAAAAAATTTTAAACTGCACAGGCATTTAAGAGAGTTGTAACTAATGATCAAGACAGCTGCATAACAAAATGAATACAGAATTACTGTTGGCTTGCGAACACCAGTGTAACAGACTTAAAAACCGAAGACAATTTATTTTAAATAAATAAAGGAATTTTTTTAGTGTACACTCACAAAGAATAATCATTTACGTATGGCATTATAAAAAGATTGGGCTTGAAGAACTAAAAGTACAATTTAATGATTGTATCTGTTTTACTGTCCTAATACACCTATTGTAGAAAGACTTACAGCCGCGATGTGTAAAAATCGCTGAAACGAAGTTTTACACCAGACAATTGGAATAACATCACTTTTTTGGGTATGCAAAATTAGTCAAGTTTAAAATACATCACGACAGGAAGAAAGCAAAGGAAGCTAGACAGGGGCTGTGGTGTACTAAAAATTACATATAAATATGTCGCTAAAAGTATAAAAAAGCCATTGTCGACTGGAGTGCAACTGTTCGTTCAGTAAAGTAATCGGGTTATATGATAGCTGCATAGAGATCTCTATATCTTTCAGAGTATCCAATTCACGCTCTTTAGGTTCAACATGGAGGATATTCATTCCTCTGTCGATCTGAAGCATGGAATGCCGTTCTTTTAACAGGTGGTACCCAAGGGCTGTAATATTGTTTTATGTGTGTTCGCTGAATCTGGTAGCAAAATCGCTGCCGGTCTGCCCCACCTAAATCCAGTCACAAGATCCACATCCAATCCTATACACCCAAGTCGTTTTTTACTTATCTGTCCCCCATCCACGGAACTGCATAAAATCAACCCGAGTTTTTTTTCTGGCGCGGAAGCCATTTTGCCCACTTGCCTTTCTGAATGTGTACGCAACTTTTTCGCAATACAGGCCCGAAAGTAACTAATACAGCCGATTTCCTTGCCCTATCAGAGTGGGCGCAGAAAATAGGTTTGAAACTTAACCCATCTAAAACGCAAGAAATCTTAGTCGCTGGCAAAAGACTTTTTACCCCTCACTTCAGAGAATCTCTTCCACCATTAATCCTATACGGCACAGAAATATATAAAAAACTATTTCCTTTCGAGCTTAAAAAGAAGCTCGTAGAGACACTAATACTCCCCATATTTGACTATGGTGATGCTATTCTCCAAGAACTTCCATACGAAAGCTCATGCAGGCTGGAATGAATGCTTGTGTACGATACATCTGTGACGCACGCTTTTCCGACCCCATCACTCCAACCTACGAACAACTATCATGGCCACGTGGCGATACGCTTAGAGACTATCGTACTCCATTTTTGCTCTACCATCATCTCGACTACTGCACTCCCTGTTATTTGTCTTAAAGTCTTACGCTACTATCTGAACGGCACAAAAGAAATATTCTATCTCAACAAAACAAAACTCTCTCTGTATCATCACATAGCACTGGCATGTTCCCTACATCATTTTCTGTATCAGAAACCCGAATTTTTACCAAAGTATCTGAGAAATTAAACTCCTCCCAAACTTTAAAAAACCTCCTATCAGAAGTAGGTATCCCTCCGTGCAGCACAGTGCCATCGGAGCCCCTCCTTTACTACTTTTCGCTACTCCTTGTCAGCAAAGTCCCCTTTTTGTTTTTTGTTCTTCCCCAACAGCCATTGTCATTGGCATTTCAATCTTCTCCTCTTCCTTTATCCCTTCCTCTTCTGATTTTACTAAACTTGATTTCAAATCTGCTAAGCCAATCCGTATATTTCTAAACGGACTTTACTACTATTATCATTATTATTACTGTGATTTATTATCTCTATATATAAAAATCAATGTCTTGAGTGACTGACTCAACATCGCCCAGCCCAAACCGCTAAGAATAGAAACTTGAAACTTGGAGAAGATGTACATCATATACTGTAGGCGTCGTTTATGAAGGTTTTTTTTTTCGAAATTCCAACACTAAGAGGGGGTGAAATAGGGAATGGAGGTTTTTATTTTTTTTTTAAAAAAAGTCGGTATTACAGCAATTTTGAAGCTAGACCTACGATAATTGATGTTTGGTTTCTCTTTCAGAAATAAAGAAACACATGTTTCAACACTTTTGGAGATTTAACCCTGTGGTGGTGATATAGTGGGTGAACGCTTTATTGAAACTATATCATTGTTAAAGAACTACTAAATTATTTTAAAGCCATATTTCTGAAAAACGGTTTTTTGATTTCTCAGGTAAAAATAAAAAAAATACGTATTTTAATGTTTTTGGAAATTGAATCCCTAACGTGGTGAAATAGGTGACGAAATTTCTTATGAAAATATTTTATTATAAAGTATTTTTAAAGCTACATCTTTGAAAATTGGTATTTAGCTTCTGTGTTAGACATGAAAGAATACGTGTTTCACTGTTTTTGGAAATTCGACCCCCAAGGGAGGTGAGACAAAGTCACGGTGTCTCACTGTCGCCCAGCCCAAACCGCTAAGGATAGAAACTTGAAGTTTGGAGAGAGAGTGTCGATCTTATACTGTAGTCATTGTTTAAGTATGGATTGTCCGAAATTCTACTCGTAAGGGGGTGAAATATGCGACGGAAGGCTTTTTCAAAGTATGTCGTCACTAAGGGAATTTTAAAACTAGAACTATGGAAACTGGTACTTTCTTTCCCAGTCAAAAAATAGAAAATACGTGTTTCAGCATTTTTGGAAAGTCATACTGTGGGTGAAAGTTTTTTTTGAAAATATTTAATTACTAAAGAATTACTAAAGGATTTTTGGCCTACATCTTTGACAACTGGTATTTCACTTCTCGGTTAGAAAAAAAAAAGTTTTTCAGAGATTCTGGAAATTGAACCCCTAATAGAGTGCAATATAGAATGATAATTTTTAAGAAAACATTTCATTACATTAAAAAATTTAAAGTCAAATTCATGAAATCTGGTATTTCACTTCTTGGTTACATATAAAGAAATACAGTATTTGTTAGGAAATGAAAGTTACTATGGAAATATCTCCACAAGAACGCAAAAGGCATGATTAGAAAAAGCTTTGGACTCCAGCTAGCAGAATCGCTTTTTGGTCATAAGTATAATATGTGATGAAAAGTATCCGGACACCAGGTTGAAAATGACTTACAAGCTCGTGGCCCACCCTTAGCCTTGACGACAGCTTCCACTCTCTCAGGCATACGTGCAGTCAGGTGCTGGAAGGTTTCTTGGGGAATGGCAGCCCATTCTTCACGGAGTGCTGTACTGAGGAGAGGTGAGGCCTGGCACGAAGTCGGCGTTCCAAAATATCGCAAAGGTGTTCTGTAGAATTCAGGTCACGACTCTATGCACGCCAGTCCATCACAGGGATGTTATTGTCGTGTTGCATTATGAACAGGTGCTCGATCGTATTGAAAGTTGCAATCGCCATCCATGAATTGCTCTTCAACAGTGGGTAGTAAGAATGTAGGTCTGTGCTGTAATACTGCCACGCAAAACAACAAGGGGTTTAAGCCCCCTCCATGAAAAACACGACCACGCCATAACACCACCGCCTCCGAATTTTACTGTTGGCACTACACACGCTGCCAGGTTACGTCCACCGGGCATTCGCCATACCCACACCCTCCCATCGGATCGACACATTGTGTACCGTGATTCGTCACTCCGCACAACGTTTTTCCGCTGTTCAATCGTCCAATATTTACGCTCCTTACACCAAGCGAGGCGTCGTTTGGCATTTACCGGCCTGATGTGGTGGCTTATGAGCAGCCGCTCGACCATGAAACACAAGTTTTCTCACCTCCCACCTAACTGTCATAGTACTTGCAGTGGATCCTGATGCAGTTTGGAATTCCTGTGTGATGGTCTGGATAGATGTCTGCCTATTACACATTAGGACCCTCTTCAACTGTCGGCGGTCTCTGTCAGTCGACAGACGAGGTCGGCCTGTACGCTTTTGTGTTGTACGTGTCCCTTCACATTTCCACTTCACTATCACATCGAAAACAGTGGATCTAGGGATGCTTAGGAGTGTGGAAATCTCGCGTATAGGCGTATGACACAGGTGACACCCAATCACCTGACGACGTTCGAAGTCCGTGAGTTCAGCGGAGCGCCCCATCCTGCTCTCCCACGATGTCTAATGACTACTGAGGTCGCTGATATGGAGTACTTGGCAGTAGGTGGCAGCACAATGCACATAATATGAAAAACGTATGTTCTTGGGGTGTCCGGATAATTTTGATCACATAGTTTACATTCGGAAAAGACCATGTCTACATGGCCTTCATTAGTGTGAAAAACTTAAGAGGTGTTGCCATTTGTGAACAACATAAAAATTCGATTACATAAAAACAAAGACAATCTCCATAGGCCATACAGTCCTCGCGAGAGAACCAAAGGCGCTAAGCTAGTTATTACTATTATTATTGGGAATGTTTTGTAATATCTTTGCTGTGTGTTGTTCCTGGTTAGATGTAAGAGAGGGTCTGAGGCCCTAATCTGGTCGATCTAAATAAGCAATAAATAAAATAGATAAATGCATCTGAAAGGTTCAAGATTCTACTCGATAGAGGAGTTTCAGAAAGTTGTAAATAAGAAACTCTACATAGTTTCGGAAGAACCATCTCTGAGGTCTTGAAGAGACTGAAAACAGATAATGAGCAACGTACGGTAGTGGTTCGAAAAGTAACGATTCCTCTGTGAGAAAAGGTTTATCAAGAGATCAAAAAGTTGGAGAAAGTACTAACGTACAGTTGTGATGGTCGTCAAAGCACTTGTTCCTTTGATTAAATCGCTGTGTCGAAACTGGCATAAAAGAAATCTGGGTCCATGTCCAGAAGCCACTTAATGACAGCCTCCTTGAAGGTCGGCATCGCTTCTAAAGTATCGATCAGCCAGGTGCTTCTTTAGCGTTAAGAAAAGATGAAAATTGCTTGATGGGAGACGCGTACTGTACGGAGGGCGTTACAGCACAAGCAATCGGAAACGGCGGAGCAAAGCGCGAGTAACCGAAGCCGTACGCGATTGGGCGTTGCCGTGGAAACAGCACCGCACGTTTCGAAAGCAATCCCGAATCGCCTACTGCAACCGTGGTCGAGGAAACTAACCAGAAGCGCACCCTGCGTGTCCGTAACCATCCTCGCAATTACCGTTGCTCTGAATTTATTATTGGGAAAGACGAGGACTGCTTCCATGAGGTTTTTTGCGTTCTTCGTGTCAGGTGCGACTTGAAGCAGATACGTATGATCCCCTGCGGCGATACGGTGCATTAGTGGAACAGCTTCCACCTGATGTGTGATTGAGTGCTGGAGAGACAACCCCAGCCGCTCGCCTTTATTCTCGTCTGTGTGCGCCCGTGGTACGCTGGGTCAACATTTCTGGCAGTCCGAAGTGTTGTGCACGATGCCCACTGCAGTGATACGGGGATTTCGAGATTGTGTGCGCTCTGCCTCCCATGAATGTTACGATCGGGTTGGATCAGCCATTCGACGCTTCGCACATTGTTATCTGAGGTGGGCGTGCTTGGCAGCCGTGACCTTTGCTCGTCTGCGCATCTCTCCCATGTTTATCGAATCCTTGGCACTAAAACACCTGTGACACTACACTCCCTCCGTAAAATGTACCTAACGCGATTTATTACGGAGGTGGGTATTTTTCTTTAAACGCAGAAACCTTACTGTTCTTCGCACTTCAATCGTCTATCAGTTCATCCGTAACGCCTCCATCATCAAACCGTATTTCGAAGCCCAACGGCAAAGCCACAGCCTTCTACTGGCAGAGTTTTAAAGCTTTGATCGTGTCATCTATGTAGGTATGGAATTTAATTCCCTCGAGGTACTGATACACCTGTGAGATCTCTTGCTGCTTTACTTACTGAATCATCCACATACAATGGTGTTCAGAATTAAAGCAACAAACCGCTATTTCCCCGTCCCGTGTCTAGTTCACGATATAATCACACAGACTGTCAACCAGATGTCTTTAGCATCGTGTTCTGCACTGAAGACGGCATTCCGGTCGGCGGACAACAATGCCAACAATGACGTCAGGGCACCTTGAAACGAGGTAGTGTTTGCCGCGTAGCCCCATTTCCACAATTGCTGTGTACACAGTCACAGACGGTGCAGTGTGCGACAGAGAAGACGCCTACCAGACCCTCTGCGGTGGAGGGCCATAGAAAGAAAGGAAGCAGGATAGTCGGACACTGATGTGGCCCGATGGCTTAATGTGAATCGCTATGTTTTCCCTCGGATGTGACGACAGTTTATAGAGACCGAAACTGTATCCTGAAGAACAGGGCAGGGTCGACCAGGTGTCACTTCAGAACGGAGAACAGTTATCTGGCTCTAAGGGCACGACAGTACCGCCTTAGTACTGCACGGCAACCGACATGTGAGCTCGCAGCATCCACTGGACGTGTTGCATCGAGGCAAACGGTGTGCAGAAGGCAAGAGTGACCATGATACAGTGAAGCTGTCCACTATATCGCTTGCATGGTGCAACTTGTAGCGTACGGTCCATTAAAGGTAAGAATATGGGTTAGAGCCCTAGCCTGGCATGTATTTTTAGCTTATCACGTAAACATTACATGATATTAGTTCATATCTTCATGATAAACCCACCAATTTTCTGTTTTTTTTTTTTCCAAGGGATGCTCTACTAAGCCTAGCATAACTACATTTGTTTTCTCACTTTGTTCAACTGACAGCACACACTTTTTTACTATAAAAATATCATTATCCACGGCCACGGATCTCAACAGTCCAAATAAAATTGACAGATTGTTATAAGCACACATTTTCATTAAATTTATTGTATTTTGATCAAATGACTAAGTTAGTATTCATCTATACTGCTTGTTCTATACAACATGTAGTGTTTTACTCTATGCTTCTGAGTAATTATTTTTAACTGTGTGTATTTTGTCTTTTTAAAAAAATTAAGAGAGAAACTAATTAAAATATGAACTGAAGGAGGTATCATATTTGTGAAGCAATGGAAAATCTAGGACTGAACACTGACAATATTATGAAAAGGACAGACTGTGATAAATCATATAGTGGAGATGTTGAGTCACACACAGGAACAACAAAATTTTTGTTGCGCTATCTACGGATCAACATCTTCACTATATAGTGAGTACCAATCTCTCCTTTCCATCACACTGTTATCATCTTTATGATACATTTAATAAGACTAAGATACGTAGAATCATTGACTGGAAACTGGTGCATGCCACTGTCTACTCGTATAATGTTGTTTAGTATTTGGGAACTTAATTTCCTGTATCCAAAGGAAAATTCACTCGAAAACACTATAAAGTGAGAAAAAAGAGAATAACTAGTCAGTATTTATTATGTTCAGAAAGTGAAATTCCAGTACTTCTGACAGACACAAAAAAAAGAAAAACGCTATTTCTAGCTTTCGGGTCTATTAGATACTTCTCCAGAGAGGAAACAGGGATATGTTGGTGAAGGTTAGAAAAGGAAGAGTGACCTTAATTGTCAGAGACCTGGTGTATGTGTGCCTCTGACGCGTCTTCATAGAAGGGAACATCTAGAGTGGAGTCATCAAAATGCCACCTGGACGGTGGGCCAAACTTGTTTTCACAGATGAGTCCTGACTTAGTCTGGAGAGTTTTTCTCGATGGATTCGCATCTGAAGAGAACGTGGAACACGATTCAGGAACCCAAAGATTGTGGAATCGAGGGGGATCCCTAATGGTGTGGGCAGGGTTATGTTTATCACTGGAACCCCTCTTCATGCAATTGTACGGGTGACTCGGCAAGCTTTAACTGCTGTCAGGTATAGTGGCGACATCTTCGGACCTCATTTGCCGTTGTTGCGAGGTGCTGTGAGCCCAGACTTCGTACTGATGGACGACAATGCTCGACCTCATACAGCTCGGATGGGTGATGTTTTCTTGGAAGACATTGCACGCGTGGCGTGGCCTGCCCGCTTTCCCGATTTAAATCTCATAGAGGATGTCTGGGATGCGCTAGGGAGACGGCTTGCATCACGACAGCATCCACCAATCACTCTTCAAACTGCGAGCAGCTCTGCACGAAGAATGGGCGTTATTGCCTCAACGTGAGACTGATAATACCATTCAGAGCATGCCCCGTCGTTGCGAAACCTGTATTGCTGCCAGAGGTGGTCACACCCCATACTGAGCACATTAACTGGTTGTCGCAATGCGTGTGCAAATCCGTTGGGGTGAAAAGAACGAAGGAAATTTTTGTTTACCGTTATGCATGTTGCAGTCGTTTACGTGTTGCTTTATTTCCATTGCTTCTGCTTTACTACCATCTCTTTATACTGTTTTGTGGCAAAATATACGCAACCTTGCAAAATTTCCGTTTGTTGCTTTAATTTTGACCAGTGTAGCACGTAAAATGACTTCGCTTTTGAGTAGATAAACACTCAAAAACCGTGCGCAGTTGATTTTTAATCTGTTATAGCTTTCTTTTTTATTTTTTTTTTATTTTTTTTATATGGCCTTTGAGTGTGTACTCAATTTAGCCATCGGCAACACATAGTGACAATGTACACATAATTGAATAAACAAATACAGAAATGCATATTTACAAGAATAAAAAGCTTAACTATTACAGTTTTGTACATAATGTTTTAAAAATTGAATTGAATTGGAAAATAATTATAAGTGTCTTGGCTTACAGTTCACACCAATTCTGAAATATCTTCATCAGCAAGACGTATTTATAATTGACGTACACCATTAAAACCTACAGATTGTGACCAGTACTCTTGATGAAGTTAACGATCACTTTATATAGACGAACGTCTTTAGTGCACAAAAGAGAAGAAGCTGATTGAGGAAGATGGTAGCCCATAGCAATATCTTCAAAAAGACCAACCGTTCACGGTCAAATTTGGGGCACATAAATAAGATGTGGTTGACATCAGCTTCCGACTCAGGATCACACTCACACGCTGGTGAACTGTAAACGTTGATCCGATGTAGATGTTGTGGGAAAGAGGCATGATTGAAGCGGAGTCTTATGATGGTAGAAATCGTGGATCGGCCCAGATGTGTCCTCATGAACCACGGCTGTGAAGGAATCCGAGGTTGTAGCACTGCGTAATAACCGCCTTTTGTCTGTTGAGAAACGTTCCACATTTACTGCCATTGTTGTCTTGCGTGATCCTTGACTTCACGTAAGTAGTCTGTATAAGGAAGGTGCAGATCCAGGACGGTGCCTAAGGTTGCCGCTTGTTTGGCTAATGCACCAACTTCATCATTATAGAGGATACCAGAGTGGGAAGGTACCCACAACAAATGGATCGTCCGGCCCGTGCGTGTGCTGCGGATATATTCAGATATCACATCCAAGATATAACTGTTGGTCGTTCTGTTCCATCGACTGTACTGAATGTTTTTAAGAACGCTTTGCGAGTCAGATACTGTCAATATCTTGGGGAAGGAAGTGCTAGAGACAAACTTAAGTGCTTCCAAAACTGCCACTGTCTCCGCCGTAAAAATAGAAGTGCTCGTAGGCAGTTTGAAGGTTTTGCGGATCTGGATCTGAGGGCAGAAAAAAGCGCATCCTGTACACTCTTCTTGCGGAATTCTGAAGCCATCGGTATATACACAGAGAAAACCCGGCCATTGTGCTTCAACGAGACGATTGAAGCCAACGTTGACATTAGTACTGTCCAGCCAGGTCGTACTTAAATAATGGAATGGGATCTGGGAGCAGAGCGTTTGAAGATCATATTCAAAGACAGGTAGATGCGCTGAACGCCGTATAGAATGTATGACAGGTGACCAAGTGTCAAAGCTGGCACAAACGGCTGACACTTTATTCCTTCTGTGGGATGCAATCTACATCTACATCTACATCTATACTCCGCGAGCCACCTTACGGTGTGTGGCGGAGGGTACTTATTGTACCACTATCTGATCCCCCCTTCCCTGTTCCATTCACGAATTGTGCGTGGGAAGAACGACTGCTTGTAAGTCTCCGTATTTGCTCTAATTTCTCGGATCTTTTCGTTGTGATCATTACGCGAGATATATGTGGGCGGTAGTAATATGTTGCCCATCTCTTCCCGGAATGTGCTCTCTCGTAATTTCGATAATAAACCTCTCCGTATTGCGTAACGCCTTTCTTGAAGTGTCCGCCACTGGAGCTTGTTCAGCATGTCCGTAACGCTCTCGCGCTGACTAAATGTCCCCATGACGAATCGCGCTGCTTTTCGCTGGATCATGTCTATCTCTTCTATTAATCCAACCTGGTAAGGGTCCCATACTGATGACCAATACTCAAGAATCGGACGAACAAGCGTTTTGTAAGCTACTTCTTTCGTCGATGAGTCACATTTTCTTAGAATTCTTCCTATGAATCTCAACCTGGCGCCTGCTTTTCCCACTATTTGTTTTATGTGATCATTCCACTTCAGATCGCTCCGGATAGTAACTCCTAAGTATTTTACGGTCGTTACCGCTTCCAATGATTTACCACCTATGGCATAATCGTACTGGAATGGATTTCTGCCCCTATGTATGCGCATTATATTACATTTATCTACGTTTAGGGAAAGCTGCCAGCTGTCGCACCATTCATTAATCCTCTGCAGGTCTTCCTGGAGTACGTACGAGTCTTCTGATGTTGCTACTTTCTTGTAGACAACCGTGTCATCTGCAAATAGCCTCACGGAGCTACCGATGTTGTCAACTAAGTCATTTATGTATATTGTAAACAATAAAGGTCCTATCACGCTTCCTTGCGGTACTCCCGAAATTACCTCTACATCTGCAGATTTTGAACCGTTAAGAATGACATGTTGTGTTCTTTCTTCTAGGAAATCCTGAATCCAATCACAAACCTGGTCCGATATTCCGTAAGCTCGTATTTTTTTCACTAAACGTAAGTGCGGAACCGTATCAAATGCCTTCCTGAAGTCCAGGAATACGGCATCAATCTGCTCGCCAGTGTCTACGGCACTGTGAATTTCTTGGACAAATAGGGCGAGCTGAGTTTCACATGATCTCTGTTTGCGGAATCCATGTTGGTTATGATGAAGGAGATTTGTATTATCTAAGAACGTCATAATACGAGAACATAAAACATGTTCCATTATTCTACAACAGATTGACGTAAGCGAAATAGGCCTATAATTATTCGCATCTGATTTATGACCCTTCTTGAAAATGGGAACGACCTGCGCTTTCTTCCAGTCGCTAGGTACTTTACGTTCTTCCAGAGATCTACGATAAATTGCTGATAGAAAGGGGGCAAGTTCTTTAGCATAATCACTGTAGAATCTTACGGGTATCTCGTCTGGTCCGGATGCTTTTCCGCTACTAAGTGATAGCAGTTGTTTTTCAATTCCGATATCGTTTATTTCAATATTTTCCATTTTGGCGTCCGTGCGACGGCTGAAGTCAGGGACCGTGTTACGATTTTCCGCAGTGAAACAGTTTCGGAACACTGAATTCAGTATTTCTGCCTTTCTTCGGTGGTCCTCTGTTTCGGTGCCATCGTGGTCAACGAGTGACTGAATAGGGTCGATAAATGCAGTCTCTACTTTGATAGACGGAACTGTCCATAATGGCCATGCCTTGAATATAGAATTTGTCCGATAACATTTGGCGCCCAATGCTCAAGGGCATCTCCCCTGCTTCTATTAAAAGGGCGTTGGTGGGCGTCGCTCGCATGGCTCCAAGACAGGTATGAATGGCTCTACATTGAAGAGTATCTAATTTGGAGAGATGAATCTTTGACGCAGTGTGGTAGAATTGACAGCCATAGTCTAATCGAGATCGAATTATCCCTCGGTACAAGGTGAGTAAAACACTCTGGTGCGTTCCCCACCAAACACGAGTGAGTCATCTGATTACATTTAAACCTTCTTCACACTTTGTAACGGTGGATCGGATGTGGGGCGCCCAGCTTAACCGAGAGTCAAAAATCATCCCCAGAAACCGAACGTGAGATTTTATTTGGAAGGTGTACTTGCCACAGGTAATGCGATCTTCAGTGCGAGCTGTCGTCGACTTGGAGAAGGGAACGACTGCTGATTTCTCAGCCGAGATCTCCAGCCCATTGATAGAGAGCCACTCATCGATGTGTGCGATGGTTGTGGTTAATGCCGTTTTGGCCTGAAGATATGAAGCAGCAGTAGAATAAACACATATATCATCAGCATACTGTAGGATTTTTGTGGGGGGAGTAAGTATGCGTTCTAGGTCGTGCGTATATAGAGTATACAGGAGAGGACTTAAAACTGCACCTTGAGGCAAGTCCTGGGAGACATAAAAAGGTCCGATCATGGTACCTTTGAAACGGACGTAGATCGTTCTTTGAGTAATCAGGGTACTGATACCGTAGATCATCCGTGAAGGAATTCCGAATCCAGCCAGCTTGTCCAAGAGTATCGGTATTTGTACGTGATCATATGCACCCTTAACGTCAAGAAAAGCTGCCACTACTGTCTCTTTCGTTTGAAAGGCTGACGTGATATCCATATTAAGCAAAAACAGGTTATCCATGGTCCCTTTGCCTTTTCTGAAGCCGTATTGACTCCGAGGCAACAAATTACTTTTTTCAAGCCACCATTCTAGTCTCCTTTTTACCATTCGTTCCAGTGTTTTTGCAACACACGACGACAAGGCAATCGGTCTATAATTAGTACCGACATTTGGATCTTTACCACGTTTGAGAATTGGAATTATTACTTGCGTCGTCCACGTTGATACGACGTCTTTCTTCATCCAGTACTGATTAAAAATGTTCAAGAGAAAGTCTTTCGCTTCTATAGTCCGTGAAGTTACGCATCACGGTATGTGCGAATATATCTTCAGGCTGCAGCCCGTGTTACGCCGAGAATTACCTTCCAGGAAAAACGCAGTCGAAAAACGAAATTCGCTCGGAAAAGCGGTATTCGATTCATGTGGCTGGCTTAGCCGGCGGCTACCATCAGCCCTCATTAAAATGCAAATATAGGCGCCATATCCATGCGCTGTTTTTTGTTGTTGTTCATATAAATCTAAAACCAATACATACTAATTAAACTGAAATAATTAATTGCTTCAAATTGATATCGTATAAAATTAATAAAGCTCAAAACCTGTCGTGCGGTATAATGCGGTGATGCTGTCGTTACGTCATCGGGAAATATGCTAGAGACTCGTAACCGTGGGTGGGAACTGCTGATTCCATCCTCGCGCGTGCACCAAAAAATACTGGCAGCGTGCGACTAGCGAACTTCGCATCCAAAGTCGGTGTGCCAGCTTGGCGTCCACCAGACGTGCAACTGACGTGTGTTAAATCGGCGACTTTTAGTATGGGGTTTGAAACAACGGAACGTAAAGTTATTCATCTGTTTTAGTTCCTGTGCGACGCCATTGTTTTATCTCTTTGCAGTACACTGAGATCCAATTCTTGGTACCCGAAAAACATTCACAGGGTGGATTTCATTGACAGATTTGTGTCTTTCAGTAACTGATTTGGTTGTAAAGGGAAGGATAGTATTACAAGGGCAACGATACGCCCAAGATGAAGATGAAATGGACTTGTTCAGTGCTAAAAGCGTAGATGAACAGCTTGCTGAAAAATATCTTTCCTTTATAATTCACGGGGGTTTCCACATTCGTGAAGGTTTTCGTTGGTGACAATAATGAGGTGAAATTTTTCGCTTCTTGAATAACTATCCTTCTCAACTAAAAAATGAAATTATTCTTTATTTACGAACAGAGGCACTAATCTGGTGACACATAAAAGATCCAAACTAAACAGTTGTCACAGTGTGAGAAGGATGTCATCGCCTGAAATGCTGAAAACATCCACATCCTTTCTGAAACAGATTCATACATTTCAATTATTACCTCATTTATATAAAAGAGTGCGCCATGATCTGAGCAAGGATGGAGTTTGGCTGGGAAGACGCATGCTACTATTACGGAGAGTGACGCAGTTATTTTGAGATTTCACAACGAATGATTGCTGGGAACACTTGCTACTTGCTGCTAGTCAGTCTTCATTTTATCTTCCGCCTTTCTTCAGGCTGGCTCTGTCTTTGTAGCCGTGCGGGATACGAGTTTTGTAGGAGGGGAGGGGGAGGGGAGGGGGGGGGGAGCGGGACACAGTTACCAACCCTTGCCCCTCCATAGTTACGCTCTTGTTTAGACACTGATTTGAATTTTTGATGTGAGGCAGTAGTAGCCGACCGAGACAGACGTAGCAACAGGGAAGTAACCGCTTTTGGGACATTTACGAGTTTCTAACCAGGAGTGAATTTTATTATATCATCTGTGTGCTTTAATAATTTAATTTCTTGAGTTTCTGCGTGTAAATTTAATATCTAATAGCCACAGTTCTCGCCTTTTCGTTTGCGTCGGAAAGTAAACCGATTTTGTGACATATTGCAAGTTCCTAATCAGGGGGAAATTTTTTAGTTTCACCTGAGTGGTTCAGTAGTTAGATTTTTCAATATCTGCGTATTACTAGACACAGTTCGTGCGTTTTCGTCAGAGTCTACAGTAGAGTTGCGCATCACGTGCCGATAGTCCATTGATCTGCTTAGTTTAGTTTTCCACGGTCTTATAGTATGGACAGGGACTGCGATTGTTGTGTGCGGATGCGAGCCGAGTTGGTGACACTTCGCTCTCAGCTTCAGGCTGTGATGGCTCCGGTTAGACAGCTTGAGGCTGCAGTGGATGGGCACCACTGTTATGGGCCAGCCGAGGGGATGCAACGGACGTCCAGCACGGCCGAGTCCTCCGATCGGTCCTCACCGGTGGCCAACCAGGTTACTGCTCGCACTGAGGCTGACCCCTCACCTGTGGTCGAGTGGGAGGTCGCCCCAGGGCGAAGCAGGCTGCAAAAGATTTCCAAGGCGGCCGCAAGTAGGGCCTCCCCGATATGTCTCAGAAACAACTTCCAGGTGCTGTCTGTGGCTGACACTGCCGCTGAGCCAGATGCTGTCGCCTGCCCTGTTTCAGAGAAAACCACTCAGCCTGCAAGATCCGGGCAATCGCAGGGGATGGGATTATTGGTAGCTGGCAGCTCCAACGTTAGGAGCGTTATGGGGCCCCTTAGGGACTTGGCTGACAAGGAGGGTAAGAAAACCAATGTGCACTCCGTGTGCATACCGGGTGGAGTCATTCCAGATGTGGAAAGGGTCCTCCCAGATGCCATGAAGAACACAGGTACAGAGCCGAGTGGAGGGTTTGCGACCGTGTAGGCTGCAGATTCCTCGACTTGGTGGTTGGGTTTCGGGTTCCGCTGAATAGGTCAGGTGTCCACTATACGCAGGAGGCGGCTACATGGGTAGCAGGGGTTGTGTGGCGTCGACTGGGTGGTTTTGTAGGTTAGAGGGTCTCGGGAAAACGCAAGAAGGGCTTCAGTCACAAAGGGTGCAGGCCGAACAGAGGAAGAACGTAGATAAAGGAACCATTGGTATAACAGTTGTAAATTGTCGTAGCTGTGTTGGGAAAGTACCAGAGCTCCAAGCGCTAATAGAAAGCAATGATGCTCGAATCGTTATAGGCACTGAAAGCTGGCTAAGGCCGGATACAAGCTCAGCCGAAATTTTTGTGAAGAACCTAACGGTGTTCCGAAAGGATAGGCTAAACACGGTTGGCGGTGGCGTGTTTGTTGCTGTCAGAAGTAGTTTAACTTATCGCGAAATTGAAGTAGATACTTCCTGTGAGTTAGTATGGGCAGAGGTCATTATTGGCAACCGCAATAAAATAATCATTGGATCCCTTTACCGATCTCCCAATTTAGATGATACAGTTGCTGAAAGTTCAAAGAAAACTTGAGTTTGATTTCAAACACGTACCCGACTCATACGATAATAGTTGGTGGTGACCTTAATTTACCCTCGATATGTTGGCGGAAATACATGATTAATTCCAGAGGTACGCATAAAATATCATCCGAAATTGTGCTAAACGCATTCTCTGAAAATTATTTCGAGCAGTTAGTTCATGAGTCCACGCGAATAGTTCAAATGGTTCAAATGGCTCTGAGCACTATGGGACTCAACTGCTGAGGTCATTAGTCCCCTAGAACTTAGAACTAGTTAAACCTAACTAACCTAAGGACATCACACACATCCATGCCCGAGGCAGGATTCGAACCTGCGACCGTAGCGGTCTTGCGGTTCCAGACTGCAGCGCCTTTAACCGCACGGCCACTTCGGCCGGCCCACGCGAATAGTAAACGGTTGTTGACCTCATAGCAACAAATAATTCTGACTTAATAACGAACATCAAAACCGATTCAGGGATTAGTGAACACAAGGTTGCCGAAGCGAGATTGAATATTGTAATCCCCAAATCCTCGAAAAATAAGCGAAAAATATACCTATTCAAAAAAGCAGATAAAAATTCACTTCCTGAGAGACAATTTCCACTCATTCCAAATTAATAAGTTTAGACCAGATTTGGCTTAAATTCAAAGAAATAGTATCGGCAGAAATTGAGAGATTTATACCAAATAAATTAACAAACGATGGAGCTGGTCCTCCTTGGTACACAAAACGGGTTAGAACACTCTTGCACAAGCAAACAGACGCAAAATCCCCAAGATTGGCGATCTTTCACATAGGCTCGAAATTTAGCGCGGACTTCAATGCGAGATGCTTATAACAGTTTCCACAACGAAACTTTGTCTCGAAAACTGGCAGAAAATCCAAAGGGATTCTGGTAGTATGCGAAGTATGTTAGCGGCAAGAAATAATCAGTGCCTTCTCTGCGCGATAGCAGTGGAGATACTATCGAAGACATTGCTGCCAAAGCAGAGTTACTAAACACAGTCTTCCGAAATGCCTTCACAAACGAAGACGAAGTAAATATTACAGAATTCAAATCGAGAACAGCTGCCAACATGAGTAACGTAGAAGTAAATATCCTCGCAGTAGTGAAGCAACTTAAATCACTTAATAAAAGCAAGTCTTCTGATCCAGACTTATATCAATTAGGTTCCTTTCGGAGTATGCTGATGCCTTAGCTCCATACTTCACAATCATACACAACCGTTCACTCGACGAAAGATCCGTACGCAAAGACTGGAAAGTTGCACAGGTCACACTAATATTCAAGAAAGGTAGTATGAGTAATCCACTAAATTACAGGCCCATACCGTTAACGTCGATATGCAGAAGGATTTAGGAACATATATTCTGTTCGAACATTATGAATTAGCTCGAAGAAAACGGTCTATTGACACACAGTCAACATGGGTTTAGAAAATATAGTTCCTGTGAAACACAACTTGCTCTTTATTCACATGAAGTGCTGAGTGCTATTGACAAGGGATTTCAGATCGATTCCGTATTTCTGGATTTCCGGAAAGCTTTTGACACTGTACCACACAAGCGGCTCGTAGTGAAATTGCGTGCTTATGGAATATCGTCTCAGTCATGTGACTGGATTTGTGATTTCCTGTCAGAGAGGTCACACAGTTCTTAGTAACTGACGGAAAGTGATCGAGTAAAACAAAAGTGATTTCTGGTGTTCCCCGAGGTAGTGTTCTTTATCTATATAAACTATTTGGGAGACAATCTGAACAGCCGTCTTCGGTTGTTTTCAGATGACGCTGTCGTTTATCGACTAATAAAGTCATCAGAAGATCAAAACAAACTGCAAAACGATTTAGAAAAGATATCTGAATGGTACGAAAAGTGGCAGTTGACCCTAAAATAACGAGACGTGTGGGGTCATCCACATGAGTGGACGATAAATCAGTCTCATCTAAAAGCCGTAAATTCAACTAAATACCTAGGTATTACAATTAAGAACAACTTAAATTGGATGGAACACATAGAAAATGTTGTGGTGAAGGCTAACCAAAGACTACGTTTTATTGGCAGGACACTTGGGAAATGTAACAGACCTACTAAGGAGACTGCCTACACTAGGCTTGTCCGTCCTCTATTAGAATACTTTTGCACGGTGTGGGATCCTTACCAGATAGGACTGACGGAGTACATCGAAAAAGTTCGAAGAAAGGCAACACGTTTTGTATTATCGCAAAATATGGGAGAGAGTGTCACAGAAATGATACAGGATTTGGGCTGGACATCATTAAAAGAAAGGCGTTTTTCGTTGCGACGGAATCTTCTGACGAAATTCCAATCACCAACTTTCTCCTCCGAATGCGAAAATATTTTTTTGACGCCGACCTACATAGGGAGAAACGATCACAAAGACAAAATAAGGGAAATCAGAGCTTTCCGCACGCTATACGAGATTGGAATAATAGAGAATTGTGAAGGTGGTTCGATGAACCCTCTGCCAGGCACTTAAATGTGATTTGCAGAGTATCCATGTAGATGTAGATGTAATGTATGGGTGGCCCATCAGGTTATAGTATTTCTTGAAGATGGATAATATGGCTGACGCACATGGCTCATTGCCGTAGATATTTAAAGTAATTTTAATTTTCAGCGTCAACCGTATTTTGGGCGTTGCTGTCGAAACATGGAACTGTCGCCTTACATAGACTAGCCAGTCAGCAGTCACCCTTTGGGAACCAGAATGAATTTTCATTCTACAGTGGACTGTGCGCCAATTTGAAACTTCCTGAAACTGTGTGCAGGTCCGGGACTCGAACCTGGGATCTTTTCCTCAGTTGACGGAGCACATTCCCATCAAAGGCGAAGGTCTCAGGTTCAAGTCCCACTCCAGCGACCAATTTTAATCACTTAAAGAATCTGTTACTGAAAAATAGTCTGTCCAGTCACATTAATCTGGCCACCTGTCAAAAGCCTGAATAACCAGATTTTGCTGCGCAAACTGCTACGAGACGTGCAGGGAGAGAGACAACGGGGTTTTGGAAGGTGCCGACAGGGATGTGGAGCCACGCCGAATCCATTGCCGTGGGTCAGCTGCCCTTGGTTTCTCGATTGAGGATCCATGGCGCGAACTTATCGATCAGGTGGTCCCACAGATTCTCGATTGGGTTAAAATTCGAGAAGTGTGGTGGCCGTGGTAATATGGTAAACTCAAAACTCATCCTGGTGCTCTTGGAACCACACGTGTACACCGCTGTGTGACTTGTTGCATTGTCCTGCTATTGGTAGATGTCATCGTGCTGAGGAAAAGATAAACTCCATGTAGGGGCAGACGTGCTCCCCAAGGATAGACGCATATTTGTGTTCATCCACTGTGCCTTACAGAATGACGAGATAACCCAGCGAATGACACGAATACGGTCCACAGACCATAACGCTCCTTCCTCCGTCCTGTACCCTTCCGACGATTGTTGCAGGGCGTTTGCTTTTGGACGTTTCATTCCGTCCATGCCAATGGCCGCCTGTCCGACGGAGTATAAAACGAGATGTGTCTGAAAATGCCACCTGTCGCCACTCAGTGGACGTATAGTTATAGCACTGGCGTACTAATTCCAGTGTTCGTCGCCGATGAACCGCAGTGATGCGTGGGAGCGTGAAACAGTTGCCTGCTGCGGAGACCCATATGAAGCAAAGTTCGCTAAACGGTCGTCGATGTCGTTTAGGAGACGCTGTTGGTGGCTCCTTGACTCATCTAGGCGTTAGTTGCTCAACAGTTGCGTATCTACTTGCTCATGCACATCTCTGGACCCGTCTTTCACCCCTGTCATCTTTGGGCCGTGTGGCAGCATAACTGCTGCCTCTTACTATCTTTTGGTTCCAAAAATAGATTTTTTAAAATTGCATTTTTGGATCCATAAGAGTGATTAAAATCCAGCCCTGAAACGGTTTTTCCGAATACAGAACGGAAATGTTTGTTATTCGCGGCTGAACAAAAAAATGCACCTGCCTGAAATCGACCTTTTTCACGCACCAGTTTTTTTCCTTTTGGAGGACGAGATATTGTACCGGTGCTTGGGAGGGAACACACAAAATTCAAATGAAAGTTTGAACCCGTGTGTTTGGAAGTTAGCCCCCAAGCATTTGCATTCTGGTGCGAAGACTGTGGAGATTGAGACTTTCCTGGCAGTGAGCAGCTTCAACGAAGGGCATTCAGCAATTCTGAAGACCGTGACAACGATGGACGTCACCCTGGGACTCTATTCGACGCAGTTCGCCAAGCATTCGGGCGACCACCGGATTCAAGCGGCCGGAAACCGCCTGTCACCGGCCGTACGAGCGGCTCTGCAGCAGCGCAGGATGGCCCGGATAGAGCAGAACGCCCTCTATGAGGAAGAGGAAGGACTAGTTTATGGACCCGGAACAGCAGATTGAACGTACGTTGCATAATATTGCATTTATATGTAGTCAAAACTCCAAACGCGTTTTTCTCGAAGTGACGTTTTTTTTATCGCGCGGTATGCTAACTTCAAATCTACTGAACCGATTGGCATGATTCTTTGTTTCCGACGAAGCTAACTAAATTATCTAGGAGTTGTACCACTTTTGTTCCGATCCATCTACTATAAATACTTTTACTTGGCCGACGAAGTCAAAAAATAGATGAAAAACCCCTATTTTTTTCAAATGGTCCCCATTTTGTTTCCTATGGTCCAAATAACTTAAGCGAGGTACAACTCCTGAAGAATCTTATTTACTTCGCTAACGTCAACTCAATTTTAATTGCAGACGAGCCGGCTGACCTGTGACATACCGCGCATGGACGTCTACACTGAAATTCTGTTCCGTTCCGACCGCACTTCCGCCTTTGCTCTTCGACATTTCCCGAAAAAAAATCCAGTTTGTAGAGGAAATATCAATAAAAATTTTGACCAAATTTGACATTGATATCTTTAACAAATCCCGAGAAAAAAATTCTCAAAGAACATGCTTTTTCCGGGCCAAAGATAGTAAACCTCCCCTTAACCACGGCGGCATGCAGACTTAGCCGTTTTGGAAATGCTTCCGTAATCTGGAAGTCAATCATCATGCTTTTTGGACGTCCGATAAATCAGCTACTAAACAGTAGCATGAAATGCGGAAAAAGCGACAAAGAAATCCGAAAAACAAGAATCCAGAGCACAAATAACGAAAATTCACAAAAAAGTAACTAATGTCGGAATCGGTAACTGGAACTGATCTATATACGTTAATTATAGTTACCGATTCCAATATTTGTCATTTTTTCGCAGTAGTTTAGAGAGCAATTACAAATGCAGAAATCCTATAACTTTTCAGTTTATACACTTGCCAGAAAAACGATCTAAATAATGAACAATGGAATTCCTGGAACTGGTAACTAGAATTCACCAGTATAGGAGATTAATTCTAGTTACCGGTTCTAGCTATTCGATTGTTCATAATTTTGGACATGTCTGCAGAAAGTGTGTGAACTTGGTTTTCATAGGATTTCTAGAGTTCTTATTGAACTCTGAACTACTGCGAAAGAGTAACAAGTATTGCAATTACCGACCCCAGGACGTTTTTTTCTTTCTCTTAGTAGTGCAGAGAATAATACCGAATGTAGAAAACCTATAACATTTTAGTACAGACACTTGTTGCAAAAACGTTCCTAGTAATGAACAGTGGAATGGTTGGAGCTGGTAACTGCAATTAACCTATATAGCTTGTTTCTAGTTACCGATTCCAATATTTATTACTTTTTCGCGAAGTTCAAAGAGCAATTACAAATGCAGAAATCCTATTAGATTTAGTGTACACACGTGCTGGAAAAACGATCTGAATAAGGACCACAGAATAGCAGGAATCTGTAATCAGAACTGACCTACTGTATGTAACTTAATTCTAACTGCTGATGCCAGTATTTGTGAATTTTCGTTACTTCTGTACAGACTTTTCTTTTAGAATTTCTATGTCGGTTTTTCCATATTTCATGCTACCGTTGTTTTTATGTTGCATATACATATTATTATTTATTTCGTTTTCCCGTTGTTGTCTACGTTTTAATTTCTCCCCTCCCGCAACCACAACTTTCCCGCAACAGTCCTGTTAAATTCAATATCATTATTAAAAACTAACACTATTTCACAATATTACGACGTCACCATGGGCTATACTATAATGGAATTAAAGATACTCTGGCATTTTCTCACTTGCATAAATTACGATAATAATTTATTTCAGACATGTATATCTCTCTTTTCCTGTTCTTATTTAGTTTCGTTAGCTTTCGATGTAATTCGTGGCTAAGTAAATAATCACGTGAACTGTGACAGTAATTTTATCGTATTGCTGGATGAAATGCGAATTTCCAATTAATATATCTAGTTCGATTCTAAATAACAATTTAAAAAACAAAAACGTCGTTCCCTTTATAGCGCAAACACATTTTTAGGGAATTACCGTCCCGCTCATGCGTGCACACGCAAAAATACAACAACTGGTACAGGAGAACAGTTTCACAATATGCGACGCTGTTTCTAAAAATTGCTTCAGTCAAAATTACTGTTATGGTAGTACCATGCATTATTTTTTTAATAGTTTCGTTGAAAACTACTATTTCAATTTAGTGCCTCATGTTTTATTAAAGTACTGTTCATTGTTGCAATGTAAACAAAATTACGTCCACACTTTTCAGTGACAATCTTTTGACAGATGGCAAAGGTAATTAGTTGCTTTAGGAATCTGATAGTTCAAAAATGGACTGAGACACTGTAATCGTTCTTTCCTGGGGAGCATCATTGTACGAGGGTAATCCCAAAAGTAAGGTCTCCTATTCTTTTATAAGTACATAGACCTGTTTATTTCTAGAATGGTTTACATCAGTTTACAGCTTGAACATTTAGCTATTTTTTGACATAATCGCCATTTCTGTTGATAAAATTTTGTAGACGCTGTGGTAGTTTTTGTATGCCCATGTCATACCATCTCGCCGCCATGCTGTTCAGAAAGTTATTAACCTATTCTTTCAAAAAAAATGGTTCAAATGGCTCTGAGCACTATGCGACTTAACTTCTGAGGTCATCAGTCGCCTAGAACTTAGAAATAATTAAACCTAACTAACCTAAGGACATCACACACATCCATGCCCGAGGCAGGATTCGAACCTGCGACCGCCTTTTCTTTCACCTCGTCGTCGGAGCTGAATCGCTTTCCGGCCAAATGTTCTTTTAACCTAGGGAACAGGTGATAGTCACTGGGCGCCAAGTCACGACTATAGATAGGGTGGGTGGGTGATTATGGTCCACTGAAACTGTTGCAGGAGAGCAACGGTTTGCCGAGCGATGTGTGGGCGAGTGTTGTCATGGAGGACGTGTACGCCCTTGCTCAACATTCCTCTTCTCCGATTCTGAATTGCCCGTTTGAGTTTCTTCAGTCTCACAGTACCTGTCAGCGTTAATTGTGGTCCCAGTGGGCATAAAGTCGACCAACAATACCCCTTTCCGATCCCAAAAAACGGTTGTCATGACTTTACGGGCAGACCGTGTTTGTTTGAATTTCCGCGGCTTTGGCGAAGAAGGATGCCGCCACTGGTGTGATTGTTGCTCGGTCTCAGGTGTAAAGTGGTATGCCCAGGTTTCGTCACCCGTGACAATTGTTTCGTCACCCGTGACAACTGAGTCCAGAAAGTTGTCCTGTTCGGCTGCAAGGCAGTGAAGAAATACGCGGGAAGCATCAACTCGTTGCCGCATGTGGTCCTCAGTCAGCATGCGTGGCACACAACTTGCAACGTGCACAGTTCATGCAGGGTGATACGCCGATCTTCATGCATGCTTTGCTCAGCCTTCAACACTGTCTCCTCAGAAATTGACGGTCTCCCGCTCCTTTGTTCGGCGTGAATTTCGGTCCCACCAGCTGCAAATTCTCTACACCACTTACGAACATTTTTGACATCCATGCACGACTCACCATACATTTCCGTCAATTGGAGACGAATTTCAATCGGCGCAGTGCCCTTTGCGTTCAAAAACCGAATAACTGGTCGCAATTCGCACTTGGCGGTAACATCCAACGGGAACTCCATTCTCAACGGCTGCCAAGCCAAGACTGAGCGCCTCAGCGCGGCGTGCGCATGTTTACACACAGCGCGTGAGGTACTCTCCATAACAGTGTGACCAACTGCCAAACAAACAGAGTTCTGAACTTATAAAAAAACAGGAGACTTTACTTTTGGGATTACCTTGGTAGTCCAAAATGGCTTTGAGCTCTATCGAACTTAACTTCTGAGGTCATCACTCCCCTAGAACTTAGAACTACTTAAACCTAACTAACCTAAGGACATCACACACATCCATGCCCGAGGCAGGATTCGAACCTGCGACCGTAGCGGTCACGCGGTTCCAGACTGTAACGCTTAGAACCGCTCTGCCACACCGGCCGGCCCTTCGTAGTTGTAAGGCAATGTTGCCTTATTTTCCGGAGGCGTTCGTCATAACGTTCATTACAAATATGACTTTACGTTACTGCCTTTTAATTAGCATTTACTGCCCTTGAGCATTGTGTGTGATAGAAATGCGCCTTTAGGTGTAGGTTTAAAATCTCCGAACTGTAAATCAACTTAAAACTGAAACAGTGCTTAATGTAGTCTGACACATAATCACTTTTCAGTAAAAGTCACATTTAATAACCAAAAGATTTAATGGATTGAGAAATTCCGCTCACAAATGTTATTTATGCTAAGAAATGGTTCAAATGGCTCTGAGCACTATGGGACTTAGCATCTGTGGTCATCAGTTCCCTAGAACTTAGAACTACTTAAACCTAACTAACCTAAGGACATCACACACATCCATGCCCGAGGCAGGATTCGAACCTGCGACAGTAGCTATTTATGCTAAGAATAGGATGCACAGTGTCATGAGTTTGAACTTCGCATTCGATGCACTGAGTACGGAGTAAATTTTTTTGAACAGAGAGCAGAAGTACATGTAGCTTTCCAATATAGCAGTCCACGTAGATCAGTCAATACCTCATACTCGGCATAACTTCGTGTAATCATTTTTCTTTGTACGGCATCTTGGTGGTTTTCCTGGGCAGTGCAGGCTTTATTTCAAGTGCGTCCATCCTTCGCATGAACCAGTAACGTACGAACACATTCTTAGACAAATCGCTAAGGTCTCACATATGTTCTGCTATACAATGCTCTCGCTGATCTCTTCACATATTTACATACTTTTATACCGTAACGCCAATCCAGTCTTAGAGTTAGTCCATCCTTGAACCGAGTCATAAACGGAACTACTTTCACGAGATCTAACCAGCTACTCTGCTCTACAGAGTGACACTGAAATGCCATCAACAGTAAAATGATTACTAGCGGATATCTCTCATATATAATAACAAAAGTTTGACTCAAAATCCATACACAATGTATCTAAAATTATTATAATTGCTTTCAAAATTTTCATATATGTATAATAAATTTAAAAAATAAAATATTTCGAAATTTATTACTACATCTATCAACAACAATCTGGAAAGTAATTGTAGAGGCAGCTTGAAACAAACAAGTTGCTCAAGCCACCAACGGCGTGAGAATTCAATTCCCAGTTCACAGCTAGGCCGATACTTTGTCTTATACAGGGTGGTCAGAAACAGTCTGAAAAGCTCGTAAGCGCGTTGTAAGGTAGATTGTGTTGAGAAATAACTGTTAAGAAAATAATTCGATACATTGCGCCGTTTCCTAGTTAATCAGCTTTGAAGTTAGCCAACGAGGCCGTTGCCCGCGGAAATTCAAGTGCCCCGAGAATTAGATATAGTGTCACGTTGTCATAGCGTAGACGATAGCACGCGAGGCTGCTCAGCCTTTGTCTCGGGTTCGATCCTTACTGCCACCCTATATCCAATATTCTTATCGCTTCCTCGTTAGGTTTTAGGAAACCTAACGACTAACATGCTGCCGACGCAGTCTCTGATGGGCTGCTTGAATTTGCGTTCGAAACGACCTGATTGGTTAACTTCAATGCTAATGAACTCGGAAACAGCTCAACGTATCTAATGAGTATTTCTCAGCACAACCTGCCCTGTAACACCCTTACAAGCTTTCTACACTTTTTCTGCGTGGCTTTAGATTGAGAAAATGATGAGAAGAAAACTATAGCGAAAAAAATTGGTTGGCTGAAGAATGGGATACAACTCGTCGTCTTCGACCAATGACGTCGTATTTTAGTTATAGATAGTCATTTATTTTCGAGCCGTAGATGACAAACCGGCTATCTCCTGTGTAAAAGTGTCATACTCGTAAATAAAAATAAATGAATGTTTTATTAAGAGACAGATATTGTGTATGCTTTTTGTCGTTTGTGGCAATTTTAATCATTTTTGAACAAATTTTGAATTATACCTTTGTCTCATAGTGAGTCGTTCTAGTCGCTGTTTCCTTTGCTGTTGATTCGCATTCTGTGCTATGTAGGTCAACTGAAGAATAGGTTACTAGCGAAAGCAAAAAAGGCGGCATACATAACACTGGCATCCCGTAGCCCAGTTGAACTACAAAGGTTGTATCCTATTCTTCAGTTAAGCTATACAGGTCAGCTGAAGTACAGGACAAATTTTATGTTTGTCACTTTTTTCGCCTTCGCTAGTACTATCCTATTCTTCAGTTGAACTATATACGTCAACTGAAGTCCAGGGTACAAATTTTACGTTTCTCACATTTTTCGCCTTCGCTGCTATTGGTATCCTATATAGGTCAGCTGAAGTGCAGGACACTTTCTACTGCAAAAAAGCGATATGCGTAAAATTACGTTCGAAATATGGATATACGTGGTGTATGTCTACAGTCTGTTTTCTCTTTACTACATTCCTTGGTTTCTCAACATTCGTCTGTTTTTGCAATGCATCATCTGTAGTAACTTGCGACGGTATTTTTCAGGGCCAACTGGTTGTATCCCATTGTTCAGTACCCTCGAAATATAGGTATACGTGATATATGTCTACGATATGTTTTCTCTCCCGGAGATAAAAAAAGAAGAGAGGTGGCATTACGCCACAAACTTGAACTCTATGTCCGCCATCTTAACTAGCCCAAAACATTAGGTACACCGCATTCATATCCCCATAGTTCCCCGCGGTGACACATTCCGTGACGTCACTCCAACTGTGTCGTACTACTAGAGCCCATATGCGTTCAAGAACGGGAAAACGTTTGAAATTGATGTTATTCATGTATGTTCTATAATTTTTAGTATTTGAAACAGTTGTTGCCCGCAGAGGACAGAAATAATTAACAGGAGGCACTAGTAAACAGTAGTCTGCTAATGTTTTGGGCTACTTAAAATGGCGGAAGGCCCCGCCTACTCTCGCTTCAAAACAACGTGCAGTGTAAGTCTGTAGTGCCACCTCCCTTCTTTTTTTACCTCCATGATTTTCTCTGTAGTATCTTCCTTTGTTTCTAAATATTTGTATGTCTTTGCAATGCATCACCTGTGGTAACTTGTGATGTCATGTTTCGATGCCGACGGGTTGTATCCCATTCTGCAGTATTCCCAAAAAATTATACGCGCTTTCGTGCAGCGTGCTGCGTCGTTACAAGTTGTAGCTGAAAAGGACACGCGTCACACGGTCTTTTCTTTTCCACTTGTTTCCTGAACTGTATAAGAAATGCCGAGTTAGTCATCTCTTTTATATAGTATCTAAATTATACGAATTTACTTTTATAAATTACATTTGAAGTTTGTTTTCGGGTGCATTCGAACATGCTGTACATAGCTGTCCCTCGAAAAACGCAATAAATTCTTTTAAGTTAACTCCAATAACGTTGGAACGTTTGGCCTTTGAGTCGTACTGTACACTAATCTTATCGGAAAATAGAGTGCCGTAAAACTGAATGGTGAGTTAGTTGAAATCAGTGAATTCGTGCTGTTATTACTGAATTGTTCCCTTCTTTTCTGGTTTATAGTTCCTCTCCCATGATGATCATTGAAAAATATTTGAGACTGCATATCGGTAACATTGAGCGAATTTAGGACTCTGTTGGGAAATCTACCCTTTGCCTTGGTTCACGATCGTCATATTCTGTATTGACTGATGTATTTGTTGAATTTCATCATTTTTTAACGAAATCTTTTCACTCAAACACAATTATTCTTTGGTTAGTAGTTTTTCTGTACAAGCGGATGCACTTTTTCGATGAATTGTCTTCCGTCCTGACTACGCTGGACAACTCATCAGCTACGACGATTTTGCCGGAGTGCGGACCAGTGCGGTATGTGCCCTTTCCAAGTTGTATCCTAGAACTTACGAGAATGTTCTAGAGCGTTAGAAAAAATTCGACAATATTCGTAAAAGCTCGAGGACGTTAGAGAACAATGTTGAAGTTATGCCTTGAAAATTGCATTTATTCGTCCTGGGGACTTTACACACTCATATCTCCACAATCACAGCAGCCTCGACTGCACAACCACCTCAGTGCTCATTGAGGAAACGAAGAGTAGCAGTAAACAGAAAAACCAGTGACTGGTGGTCGGTAATGTTGGAGGTATCGTCAAATTCGCCCATGAACGCTTTATATACAGGGTGAGTCAAAAAGGACTTCACAACTTTCGAATTGTTGTATCCGGCCTAGTTGTCAAAAATGTGGTGTCTAGGAGACCTGCTTCTCGGATCGCTAGACAACAGTTCGAGCAAAGCAGTTTTATTACGAAATGAATCACAATACTCAACTTCGACAGCAACGCAGAAGTGTCGCAAGCAAAGGGCGACATGCAAATAAGAAATCTCTTGGTATATACACTACTGGCCATTAAAATTACTACACTACGAAGGTGACGTGCTACAGACGCGAAATTTAACCGACAGGAAGAAGATGCTGTGATATACAACTGATTAGCTTTTCAGAGCATTCACACAAAGTTGGCGCCAGTGGCGACACCTACAACGTGCTGACATGAGGAAAGTTTCCAACCGATTTCTCATACACAAACAGCAGCTGACCGGCGTTGCCTGGTGAATTGTTGTTGTGATGCCTCGTGTAAGGAGCAGAAATGCGTACCATCACGTTTCCGACTTTGATAAAGGTCGGCTTGTAGCCTATCGCGATTGCGGTTTATCGTATCGCGACATTGCTGTTCGCGTTGGTCGAGATCCAATGACTGTCAGGAGAATATAGAATCGGTGGGTTCAGGAGGGTAATACGGAACGCCGTGCTGGATCCAAACGGCCTCGTATCACTAGCAGTCGAGATGACAGGCTTCTTATCCGCATGGCTGTAACGGATCGTGCTGCCACTTCTCGATCCCTGCGTCAACAGATGGGGACGTTTCCAAGACAACAACCATCTGCACGAAGAGTTCGACGACGTTTGCAACAGCATGGCCTATCAGCTTGGAGACCATGGCTGCGGTTACCCTTGACGCTCCATCACAGACAGCAGCGCCTGCGATGGTGTACTCAACGACCAACCTGGGTGCACGAATGGGAAAACGTCATTTTCTCGGATGAATCCAGTTTCTGTTTACAGCATCATGATGGTCGCATCCGTGTTTGGCGACATCGCGGTGAACGCACATTGGAAGCGTGTATTCGTCATCGCCATACTGGCGTATCACCCGGCGTGATGGTATGGGGTGCCATTGGTTACACGTCTCGGTCACCTCTTGTTCGCACTGACGGCACTTTGAACAGTGGACGTTACATTTCAGATGTGTTACGACCCGTGGCTCTACCATCCATACGATCCCTGGGAAACCCTACATTCCAGCAGGATAATGCACGACCGCATGTTACAGGTCTTGTACTGGCCTTTCTGGATACAGAAAATGTTCGACTGCTGCCCTGGCCAGCACATACTCCAGATCTCTCACCAACTGAAAACGTCTGGTCAATGGTGGCAAGCAACTGGCTCGTCATAATACGCCAGTCACTGCTCTTGATGAAGTGTGGTATCGTGTTGAAGCTGCACGGGCAGCTGTACCTGTACACGCCATCCAAGCTCTGTTTGACTCAATGCACACGCGTATCAAGGCCGCTATTATGGCCAGAGGCGGTTGTTCTGGGTACTGATTTCTCAGGATCTATGCACCCCAATTGCGTGAAAATGTAATCACATGTCAGTTCCAGTATAATATATTTGTCCAATGAATACCCGTTTATCATCTGCATTTCTTCTTGGTGTAGCAATTTTAATGGCCAGTAGTGTACAATTCCTAAGTGGCTGGTCTTGAAGTGCCTAATCTTGATGTTGCTGTAGAAGTGACCGCGACTAGTCGGGAGCGGCGTTTGACCGCTGCCGTCGCCTTGTCGTCGTAGGGAGGGGTCGCTCAGCGTGCTACTCGCTGACGTCTCCTTCACATCCCCCTCTGTTCCAATCTTCCCGACTGGCGTGCCGGCGCTTGACTTCACGCGGAACAGGAATGATATAAAAAGTTACTGAGAAAACTTACAGTATCGGTAGATCTGTCATTTTGTAGCAAACAAACTTAAGTTTGATTCACGTAGTATGTAAGTACCCCATTCCGCCACCAAAAGCGCCAGTTTAGTGCACGGTTGAAACAGATACTTTCATTCGGGCAGAGCGTGCTCAATGTGTTTTTTGTGTATCTGGATATGCTTGAAAACCTTTTAATTTCCCAGATCGATGAATACGTCCGAGATGGAATGGTTTACTACCAGGAAGACGGTGCACCACCTCATTTCCTGCCGGAAATTCGAGGTTTCCTCTATAATCGCTTCCCAGGTCTGTGGATTGCCCACCTCACTCCCCGGACGTGATGTCACTGGACTTCTTTCTTTAGGGTTTCACTAAAGACCGTGTGTCTGTTCCTCCGACCTTTCTTGTGATCAGTCTTCTGAGTGGTTTGATGCGGGCCGCCACGAATTCCTTTCCTGTGCTAACCTCTTCATCTCAGAGTAGCACTTGCAACCTACGTCCTCAATTATTTGCTGGCTATATTCCAGTTTCTGTCTTCCTCTACAGTTCTTGCCCTCTACAGGTCCCTCTAGTACCACAGAAATCATTCCGACATGTTTTAACAGATGTCGTATCATCCTGTCCCGTCTCCTTATCAGTGTTTTCCACATATTCCTTTCCGATTCTGCGCAGAACCTCCACATTCCTTACCTTATCAGTCCACTTAATTTTCAACATTTGACCTCCCCTACCAACCAATTTAACCGACCTGAAAAATCGGATTTACGCTGCCACTGTGCAAGTTACGCCCCATTTGCTGCAACAAGTGTCGGAAGGAATTGGTTACCGATAGGATGTTTGCTGCATCACAATTCGTAGTTGGTTGGCTGTGAGCACTATGGGACTTAACATCTTAGGTCATCAGTCCCCTAGAACTTAGAACTACTTAAACCTAACTAACCTAAGGACATCACACACATCCATGCCCGAGGCAGGATTCGAACCTGCGGCCGTAGGAGTCCCGCGGTTCCGGACTGTAGCGCCTAGAACCGCACGGCCACCGCGACCGGCACAATTGGTAGTCACATCGGACCAAAATGACGCTTGACACATACAACTTGAGATTATTTGCTTCAAAACGAGACATCTACCGATTCTGTAAGTTATCTCAACAAATTTCTATATCATTCCAAAGTTGTAAAGTCCTTTTTCCCTCACCTTGTATGTCCATTAGTATCTGTACACTTACTCGAAGTCAGGGCGCCGGCCGGTGTGGCCGAGCGGTTCTAGGCGCTTCAGTCTGGAACCGCGCGACCGCTACGGTCGCAGGTTCGAGTCCAGCCTCGGGCATTGATGTGTGTCATGTCCTTAGGTTAGTTAGGTTTAAGTAGTTCTCAGTTCTAGGGAACTGATGACCTCAGATGTTAAGTCCCACAGTGCTCAGAGCCATTTTTGAAGTCAGGGCATTTTCTGCGGGAAAAATTGGAGAAATTTTTAGTTCAAACTGTATGTATGAAAGACCAGTTTCTAGGTATAAATTTTACTACTAATCGGACCTACATATACGTCTATACTCTAAAAGACGCTGTTAAGTTCGTGGCAGAGGGTAACTGCCCCATTTGTCAGGTTTTCTTCACGTTCCATTTACATATGGACGCAGGAAGAATGATTGCTTAAACATGTGTGTGCTCGTTGTAATTAGTTTAACGTTCTCTTCGAGGTCCCTACGGGAGCGATATGCATGGGATTGTAATATATTCCTTGATGTCTAATTTATTGCTGTGCCTGGAAGTTTCCGGAACTGGCTTCTCGTGCTGTAGTCTGCATCTTTCTTCTAGTGTCTGCCAGTTGAGGTTTTCAGCAGCTGATTCACTCTCTCGTGAATAAAACGCGCTTGTTGGCATTCATTGTGTCACTTACAGCGTCCCGTGTTAGTCCTTTTTTATATGGGCTCCACCCACTTAAGCAATATTCAAGGATGGCTCGGACGAGTGTTTCGTAACCAATCACCTTTGCAGAATGCTGCCATTTTCTCAGTATCTTACCAATGAACGGAAGTGTACTGCATGCTTCATTCACGAGTGAGACTGTATGGTTATTCCATTTAATATCCCTACAAGTTGTTAGAGCCAGGAACTCCAATCGTACCTGAATGATTTTGCAGGTCATAGGATGCTACATTTTTTGAACATCTCAAATAATCTGCGTAAGCATCGCGCTTTTAAAAACAAGTAACAATCAGTTATGTCTGTGACTGATATTCATGTAAACTGACGTAAAACAACGGTGCCAGTCGTTTTCCCTTTTGTTTATATAAATCTTCCAAATTTGTGTTAGAAACAAGAGATATGTATCGCATCTTATTAACATAAAGTAGCATATTTAAGGTTCTGCAGTGCAGTAATTCCTTACAAATAATTGACGATGAGCGAAAAACGTGGGCGTTCTCGTTGGATATTAAGCAATCTGATTTGTTGTGAATGGTGCAATAACTGTTTTCATTGGGGGAGAGAAAGGGGGGGGGGATCCAGTGCGGAGACCAGTGGAGAAATCACTTACGTCTTTCTTGGCACTGTATCACGTGTCATAGGAACATACTGATAGAGGAATAAGAAGGAAAGATGTGCGCCATTCAGGCACATCTGGGAATGAAGTATGTAGGATTATGAGGGATGAGTGACGTTGGAAAATGGCCACTGCGAAGATTGTAGGGGGAAAGAGAAAGCAGTTTTAGTTTAGACGAAAAAAACAGGTTTCATTAGTAGTCAGAGCTGAGTGGAGGGTTAACCTACTCAGGAGTAGCAACAGCAGATATCAGTCGTGTTTCAGAAACCCGAGTTAGACAAAGCTGTTGAGGAAGGCACTGCTGCTGGGTAGTAGTCACGGACGAGGTGTAGGTACAGAGTACCATGTTACCAGTGTCTTCAAATCTGCTGCAAGGCTTAAGACGTAGGGGAGGATCAAGTAGTAGTAGCTGGTGAGGCGGGCAACAGTATGGACTAGGGCAGGATGCACAGTATGGACTAGACGAAAAAAACAGGTTTCATTAGTAGTCAGAGCTGAGTGGAGGGTTAACCTACTCAGGAGTAGCGACAGCAGATATCAGCCGTGTTTCAGAAACCCGAGTTAGACAAAGCTGTTGAGGAAGGCACTGCTGCTGGGTAGTAGTCACGGACGAGGTGTAGGTACAGAGTACCATGTTACCAGTGTCTTCAGATCTGCTGCAAGGCTTAAGACGTAGGGGAGGATCAAGTAGTAGTAGCTGGTGAGGACAGGGTGCACAGTATGGACTAGGGCAGGGTGCACAGTATGGACTAGGGCAGGGTGCACAGTATTGGTGGTGACTTGGCTATGACAGCTTCCTTAACTAGTGACACCAATGTGCACTTTGTTGAGTTGTTTGTAAGGTCGTGATCAACCGAAGCACGCTGTGAAGCGTGTTAATACTAAGATGAAAATAACACAGATGTTGGCTGGCTTCGCACCAAGTGCCCTGGCACCTGTTGGAAAGGAAGATGGATGAAGTTTCACCAGACATGACCCACACTTCAACACGGCAGGGAAAGGAAGACTGGTTGAGCTTCTTAGGGACAGGATCTCTTGTGGTCAAGCTCCTGTTCTTATAGGTAGGAGAGCCAGAGCTTTTTAAGGCTCCATACAGAGACTAACAGCTAAGCCGTAAACAACATCAACCTCCAAACAACTTGCACGAAGAGAGCCACCAGCAGAAGTGGCGGCAACCAGCATACAAGAGGAAAGCAGTAATACCGCTACATGTGGAGGAGACTCTGTCGCTATACAGCACCAAGAAAGTTCTAAGGCAAACCGTGGAACAATACAGAACGCATAGATTCGTTAACATTGCTGTACCAAAGTGTACGAAGTGTAAATGGCAAAATGGGTGAATTAACAGTGATCCTAAATGATAACCTTAAGAGATTTTCAGTACTTTGCATCAGTGAAAAACAACCAAGTACAGTGTAAACGAAGCTGTACAAATATTGAGTCAGACCTTGATAAGATTTCAAAGTGGTGCCAAGATTGACAACTCGATTTAAAAGTTTGTAAATGTAAAATAGTGCTCTGAGCACTATGGGACTTAACATCTGAGGTCATCAGTCTCCTAGAACTAAGAACTACCTAAACCTAACTAACCTAAGGACAACACACACATCCATGTCCGAGGCAGGATTCGAACCTGCGACCGTAGCAGTCGCGCGGTTCCGGACTGAAACGCCTAGAGCCGCTCGGCCACAGCGGCCGGCTTCCAATCGCGCTGACTCCAGTGTAATTGCTGTCTTTGAACACAAGTGTCATTTCTGTTCGTTTCCGATGTGGCCGAGCGGTTCTAGGCGCTACGGTCGCAGGTTCGAATCCTGCCTTGGGCATGGATGCGTGTGATGTCCTTAGGTTAGTTAGGTTTAAGTAGTTCTATAGTGCTCAGAGCCATTTTTTTTGTTCGTTTCAATCCGTATTTCTTTTAGTCGCCTACTGTACTAAAATGTAGCGGTTCTTTCTATAATTCAAGTTTCATCGAGGTGTGTTTCTTGGAAGTGACCCATTACGCCAAAGTTAACTTTCATTCTTACATTTTGCACAACGTGTATATAGGCAACCGCGGTTTTCGCTAAATTGTAGTTGACAATGCGGCTAATCTTCTGACGCAAACAATTAATTTTTGACGTTTATAAGAATCTAATTTTTATAAAAAATGGAACTATTTACTTTTTTCGAAGACACTAGAAAGAGCTTTCGAAGACGACTTAAACGACATAGCATTTATCGAACTTAATCGAACAGTAAAAGGATAAAAATCGCAACAATCCACCGTGTCGCCCTCCGGAGAGGAGGTCTCACAAACATCTGCTGCGCTGTACCTAATGTAAGCGAACACGTAACTAAGGAACGGTTGGTGTGGTTGTTATTACGAGTGTGACAGCATCTCTATACATTTGATCTTTCACAAACTGTCTGTAGTCTTGTTGTCTTCTGTCTCGGGTTCTTCGAACGACGTTTGTTCGATTATCTTTCTGACATAGGATACTTGGGCCAATTTCAACTAAACTTGGCATACGTATTTCATACATCATAAAAAAAAGTAGTGTGAATGGTGATGAAAAGGGAAACATTTAGAAATGAGCGTTCTGTCGAATTCGTGAAGCACTGTCTTCCACAATTGTTACACGATTTTTTATGTTATTTGAACTCTATTGAAGAGTGAAAAGTAACTTGTTTAGACTATTTAATTGATTGAGAATGTTGGCAAAATTTAGTGTGTTAATAACATTTATTTTACCAAAAAAGACATACATTATACTAAACAAGTTATAGATCGAATTCCCTAAACAAGTAACAGATGATTAAAGACTCCACAGGGTGGCGCCTGGTTGGCTAAGACAGTTTAACTAGGTGATCAGTGAGTCACGTACTCTGGCCCTAAAAATGTGGATAACGCAAGCGGAATTGATTTGACGCTGAGCAGACTTTTATTGATCAAATCTACTGAAGTTTCTCTACATAGGCGAAGCCGAGGGCAAGTGGCGATTAACATGTGTACACCCTGACAGTGCCGGAGCTGCAGTACGTTACCTGTTTATTTGGTGCGGCGACGTGACTTGCAGCCGGCGAGATGTGTGCGGCGCAGGAGGTGAGACGTAGAGGCGGCACCTGTCAATCGATCGCGACCACGAAAGAAATGCAAAAATCTCACTGTCCAGCGATCAGGCAGAAGGATCGCAATTTGCACTCTACCAGAGCCCTGAAATGACGATAGATTTCAGTGTGTGAGACACCCACTTGCGCCGGCCGGGGTGGCCGAGCGGTTCTAGGCTCTACAGTCTGGAACCGCGCGACCGCTACGGTCGCAGGTTCGAATCCTGCCTCGAGCATGGATGTGTGTGATGTCCTTAGGTTAATTAGGTTTAAGTAGTTCTAAGTTCTAGCGGACTGATGACCTTAGAAGTTAAGTCGCATAGTGCTCAGAGCCATTTGAACCATTTTTTGAACACCCATTTGCTGGTCGTACCAAGGACCAACTTGGCTCACTTATACGACAGAGCGCACAAGGATACCAAACGTCAAGACTGGTAAACCAAAACCGAGTATGCGTGCCCTCGGCAAACGAGTAGTCCGAGCCGTTTGAAGGCACAGTGACGGTTCAGTAAGAACTTCACCACAGGCTCCCCAGTTTAATCTACTTGCATGTGAAGTCAGTCTCAGGAGAGGTTACAAGTACCAACCACACATGCCACAGCTTCGACCAGAAGTGCTTAGCAGACCAAAGTCCTGCACCTGAGTGCTTCCCACCTATCCAGGAAAAAATTCCGTTTTCCCGAAAAGTGCACGAACGACACCGGCTTCACATCGTCTTGAGCAAATCACTAGGTTCTAGAGGCACTAAATATCCCCTCCCACACGACAGCACAAACTCATGTCGAACCAGGGCAAGAGCTAAGAAACCAGCGTCTCTGAAAAAAGAAAGAAACCACCAATTATTGGTTTTTTTAAGTTTTCGCAGAGGGGAAAAAGATGATTTTCTCCAAAGTCGTGTCTCGTCCCGTGGCAACAAGTGAACAGATACAATCTCAAAGATCTTTATCTAAATTGCCTGTGCTTTGGAGGTTGTTAGTCCTAGCTATGAGGTGTAATAAATATTCCATCTCTAAACGTTTCTCAGAAGCCAGAGTTTTCTTATACAACAGGGGCAGCCAAGGGAATTGGCTCACTGGCCTTCTTGCAATATCGGTGAACACGGAAACACGAGAATTTTTATTAGACTTGGCTCTGCACACAATGCCTGGTTTATGAGTCCACTGTGTAGAAGCGTCCGTTTAGACAGCCACACCTGCCCGGGCTCCTGCTGGCGCCACGGCAGGTATCGCGGCATTGTTCCGCTGGAGAGCTGTCTCGACGAGCGGCTGCCCCGTCTGCCCTCTACGGCTGTGGACCTGTCTGGCAGGATTTACTGAGGGATGGGCTCGCTGCCAATTGCTTTCAATTCCCGACAAACCGTTTCCACTAGCTAAGAATCATAAAAATACCACATGCTTTTAGCGCCCTACCAGGCTCCATCAACGTCTGCTGAGGCTGTTAACTTTCTGGAGTCTCGCTCAAGGTGCATCAGATTGTAATAAAATCTTTAATAAATTTCTGTATGTGAAATACAGATGGAAGAGTAACTTGTCCTCTCTCAAGAGTTAAACTGAAGGTGAATAGACCTTCTATTTACACGAAGTGTCATATGTTTCGAGAACCAGTGGCTTGGTTTCTTACTTTCGCTACCATATCAGGTTCAAATATATGTATCGCCCTAATATTGTTGGCATTAGCAAATCGGACTTAGCAAAATCAAACAGCAAGCAGGTCCTGAATAATTACTACAATTCGTAGCGATCTCAGTGAGAGAGTCGTAATGGTGGCCAAAAAGGCATCTCCCAAGCCGGCTACTCCCTTTCATACAAACAAACTCATGCTCACTTCCACTGTAAAACCTGCCAATAACATGCCGAGGGTGTAAGGTGTCCAAAACAAAAGAATATGACACAATGTTTGAACAAAAATGAGTCTTTATTCTCACTTAAGGAAAGTTACACTGATACATGCGTCTTAACAGATTTCGGCTGGGAGAAGGAGAGAAAAAGAGGGAAGTGACAAGATAAAGGACAAAAAAAAATGGCTCTGAGCACTATGGGACTCAACTTCTGAGGTCATTAGTCCCCTAGAACTTAGAACTAGTTAAACCTAACTAACCTAAGGACATCACAAACATGCATGCCCGAGGCAGGATTCGAACCTGCGACCGTAGCAGTCCTGCGGTTCCAGACTGCAGCGCCTTTAACCGCACGGCCACATATCCCTTTACAAGGATAACTTATTTTCTAAACTGATTACTTCAGACTTGGCGCATTATGACTGCATGTTTCACATACATGTCTCTTTTTTTCATCACAAATAACACATGTACAGTGAGACTATTATATTTGCTCTAAAAAGAGTTTTATTAAAACACAAAAAAGAGAAAATTACTAATATGTTGTTATAGTATCTCTATGCTATATATGTAGTTTTAAAAATACTTAAAGGAAATTTCATTAATTTTACACGATAGATAAATTTAGCCTGTTTTCGTGTATAGTAGAAGATTGGCGTAAATTAGAAACGACGAGGCAACATTTGATAGTGAGTTCGTTCGCAATAAACTACAGTTCGTGAAAAGGTGGTAAGTCTTTGCTGTCTCATTGGGTCGCCTGCAAGGACTTGTGGCTTTTCGGAGAGATCTGGAGATCTGGAACGAAATCTGATCAACATTGCGACTCTAAATGAACTATGTGCATAAGAGTAGCGATGGAAGTGAAAGGCAAGTCGTCCAATTGTCGTAAAACGGAAAAGCTTGCAACAGCGTTGGAACATGTCATTTACTTTGTATTACCGAGCAAACGACCATTAGATTACAAAATTGAGTCGCTGCCCACATTCTGGAGAACTATTCTCAGACACTAACTGAAAGAGAGAAATTAGTTTCACAGTGAACCAATAACTCTGAATTGCTTCTCACGCAACGTCTTCTACTTTCTCATTTCTTTTTCTCTTTTTTCTTTCTTTTTCTTTCCGATGTCACTTTACAAGTCTACCGGGACCGCTTGTTAAAATGTCAGATACGAATATTCATGAGACGCACTGCCCTCCTTTATTTCGTTATCGACCCCTCGAAGGAACAGGGTCCCCACCGTCGAGTTCTGTTATTTTTGTCATCGTCCTCCGCTTCGTTCTTTTTTTTGTCTCCACCCTACTCGGCGCTAATAACACAAGTCGGGCAGACCACTCACTGTGCCCCCGCCCGTGTCGTCCGACTCCCCCCGGCGCTTCAGCGCGCGCGGCAGCGAGCAAGTAAGGTACATTTGATAAATTAAGCGTGCGCGCCGGTAGTGCGGGCGGCCGCCAGAAGAGAGCAGCACGTGCGCCGGCGCGCCATTGTTAAGTGGCACGCGAGCTTAATCTGCGGGCGGCGGGCCAGCGAAACAGGGGAAACACTAATCCGGCTTGTAGCGCTGCTGCTGCCACCTGTGCGCCCGAGTTTGAAGCTCATCGCGAGCGCGGCGGCGCTGGTGGCTGCGGCGGCGGTGGCGGCGCGTCGATAGTAATTACCGGCTGAGCGCAGTAAACAAAGCGAGCGACCACAGGCCGGCCATTAGGCGACCGCAGCGCGGCTGCCGGCGGTACAGTCTGGCGCACGAGTGCGCGAAGCACGTGCGCTCGCCTCGCGGGGTCGATACGGCGGCTGCGGGCGCCCGAAAAAAGTAAAAAAAAAAAAAAAAAGATAAGCGCGCTCCGTGCGAAATTACATTCATTTCACAAAGTGCGCGGCGCTGTTTAATATTCTTTAACGTTTTTTCTCCCTCTTTTATTTCTTTTTGCAACGTCACAGAAAGAAGTTAAAACACGACACGGTTGGATTGCTCTGTCCCCCCCTCCTCCTTTCCACTGCCGGAGTACAAAGTGGCATCGACTAACACGGTAATACGACACTTTGCAGTCCATCTTCCAGGACAGATCGCTACGCCGTCTGCGTGTAAAAAACTCTTTGTTCACGTAGGTAAACTAATTTGAGACAACAGCTGGTTGGCACTGTGTTGCTAGAAGCTTTGTGGTTTAAGAGGAGCCCTGTGTAAACATCGTTATTTACTTATTCATAGAATCGCGCAATAGGTTCTAGTCAAGTATACCGCAAGGCAGTGTGCCCGAACTACTATTACACTCTACAGCGTGCTGCCAGACAGTACCGTGTCAATTTTTCGTTCATCACATATTCAGGAAATTTTGTAATTTGTGTAGGAGGTTTCATAAAAATTAAGCGTTATTGAAAAATATAAAATATTTCTTAAATGAACTATACGAATCAAAAATATTGCACACAGTAAATGAAATGTGTCCTTGCACTAAATAACAAACTATATACACTGTATAAGAAAAAAGTAAAACAAAATCTTGGGACCACATTCCTTTCTATGAATTGAGTTTTGAGTATAATTTTATTTTAGATTGCACAGATTACGTTATACTGAAATCAGATTTAGCAGCTGTATCGTACGCCATTCACAAGATCATGGAGTTTGACAATCTGCTATATTCGACCATAAGTAGTTTCTTTATCAACTTTAGTTTGTTGAAACTGCATTGATAAGATGCTGCAGCTGCTGGAATAGCCACAAACATCCTCCAAGTTATGTCGATGTTTGGACAAACATCTCGTGATGCATAGAAGAACAAAATCTTCAATATATCCAAGTGCTCTGGTATAAAACATTCTCGGACTTCTCGTAGTGTCAGTCGATGGTGAAACTTCGAGCTTTCGACGATTACCTCCATCATCTTCATCAGGAGCAACTGATTGTCAATACTGTTGCTGTGGTTGTCTTACGTAGCCCACATACGACCTCTGATTGGTGGGTAATTACGTAGCGCCGTCACAGATGGTGTCAACATACACGCTGGTGGCTCTACCGCTCTGACCGTAGCTTAAACATTGCGGTGAATATGTCTGGCTCTCCCCTGCATCGAGAGGTCGCTCCCATGCTCTGCTAAGATTATATCCACTGTCACGGTTGAATATCTTCTCGCACATTCTTATTTCTCAACCAAATCCTCTTCGCACTGGAATTTGAAAGCTGCTACTTCGTTAACTAGACCAGCAGTATCGATATTTCTGTTACGCTCCAAATTCTGTTTGTTATATGTGAGGTCTGTTTGTCAGTTTACTTACTATTGTATCAAATACTTTGAAGCACTCTAGCTTAAAGAGAGTCGCTCCAGTCCTGAGCTGACAGTGAGTAATAAATGTCAGAGGCCTTTGGTTACGTAGCACACTTCAAGACCATCTCATCAACCTTTTGAGGACCTACAGTACAGTAGCACAACAAAAACTCCGTTCGTGTACATGAGCTACACTGTCCACTCGCATTAAAGGGACCACTTGTCAAAAGCCTGAATAACTGCCTTTCGCGCCGCGGACCACTGCAAGACTTGGAGGAAAAGAGCCAGTGAGGTTCTGGGAATAGGTCTACCACCAGGGATGTGGAGCCATGCCGATCCCTGTGCCGTGGCCAGCTGTCCCAGGTTGCTCAGTTGAGAATCCATGGCGTGAATAGGCCAACTGAGGTTGTCCCATAGATTCTCGATTGGGTTTGAAACCAGGGAGTTTGGTGGCCAGGGGAGTATGGAAAACTCATTCTGCTGCTCTTCAAACAACCCAAGCACGCTGTGAGCTGTGTGACATATTGCATTGTCCTGCAGGCAGATGCCATCGTGCTGAGGGGAAACAAACCAGATGTAGCAGTGGACATGGTCCCCAGACTTTTGTTCATCCATTGTGCCTTCCAGAGTGATGACATCATCCAGGCAATGCCATGAAAACATCTGTCAGATGGTAACGCTCCCTCCTCTGGCCTGGCCGCTCCTTACCATACACACCAATGGTCATCTGTAAGATGGAGCATAAAACGCGATTCTTCTGAAAAGTCAACCTGTCGACAGTGGACGTCCTGTGGTGGTGCTGGGGTGCGAGTCCCAGCCCTTGTCGCCAGTGGACAGCAGTCAGCATGGGTGGATGGACCAGCTGCCTGCTTTGGACACCCGTACACAGCAATGTTCACTCAGTGGTCATTGAGTAGGTGCTGTTGGTAGCCGCTTTGTTCACCTGGGCAGTCAGTTGCTTAATAGTTGCACGCCTGTTCACCTGTATACACCTCTGTAACCATCATTCACTCGTGTCGTGTACGGCCCGTGGTTCTCACTGTTGCCTCATTGCCGGTCTTGAGTAGCGCCATGGTATACTTTAACCACAGCAGCAGGTGAACAGCTTACCAACTTAGCTGTTTCGGAAATTCTTCCACCCTTGTCCCAAAAGCCAATGATCATTTCCTTTTGGACGTCAGGTAAATTGCACCATTTCCAAATTACGAACCCGACTGCCCTGTTTTCCATTTATGTGTCCCCTCTACATGCTCTATATGCCTTCTACTGTTAGTGCTGGCATGTGCCATTTGTTAGTGGTCACTGCATGTCGATGTCGAACGTAGGTGGTGGTCGTATGAAGGTAACTGGATTGTGTATAAGTAGAGCACTTCTAACTTTCGCTAACTGATGTTGTAATATACCAGAGTGCAGCACGGTTTAATACTCTTCAGGTGTCGATTCTGAATTCGCTTCTGTGAGGGAAGGGGCAGATTATAATTTGTTACTCTCTCTCCTCTGCCCCTTTACATCAAATATACACTGAGGAGCGAAAACACTGTGACCACCTGCTTAACAGCTTGTTTGTCCGTCTTTGGGACAAAATATGATTCTGCATATCAGGGATCCAACAGTTTGTTGGTAGATATGTGGAGGTATGTGGCTTTAGGTGTCTATGCGCAGGTCATGCAATTCGTGTAAATAACTGGCTGCTGATTTACGTAAGCGGTGATGGCACCTGATGGTGACCCATATGGGCTCCATAGGATTTACATCAGACGAATTTGGTCCCTGATACTTCAACGTGCGTTCACTGTAATGCTTTTCAAAGCAATGTGGCACAGTTCTCGCTCTGAGAGGAGGCCAATTATACTGCTGTCGGGGAAGACATCAAGTATGAAGGGATGCAGGTGGTTCACAGCTGTCACTCTGTCTCAGACTACTTCCACAGGTCCCGTGCAAGTGTAGGAGAATGTCTCCCGTAGCATAATACTGAGGATACCGCTCGCACCAGCCTGCATCCTTGGTGCGATGCATGTTCTGGACTGCTGCTCACCTCGATGACAGCCTTTGTGGAGACTACCGTCGACTTTATGTAGCACAAATATGAGTTACCCAAAGAGCTGACACATTTCCATTGGTCGACAGTCGAATTCCGATTGTTCCATGCTCACTGCAATCGTAATTGACGATGTCGTTAACATGTGTGGTCAGTCGTGGAGCTCCATGTTCAAAAATGTACGATGAACAGTGGCCTCCAAAACATTTTTAGCGGCACCACCGTTTAGGATAGGGAAAGTTAGTTTTGTGCTATATTCGGAGCACGAGTTACAGCCAGGTGTGGGCCAGATTGCAGTAAGTTGTGCATACCAGCAGTTGCAAACGCAAATAGAGGCCACAGGGGCATAGAACTGCCAGAGAGAGCGCACACAGCAGTTTACATGGACAACCTAGGTGTTGTGCACATGTGCCACGAAGCGGCACGCTCGGAAAACAGAGGCGCACAGCCGAGTATAAGTAGGTGCCGTTTTCTAATGAGATTCATTCAGGTGTGGCAGTTCTCCTGGACAGTGGGGCGTATCGCACCACCCGGCTACATACAGCAACAGATGGAACTCCCATGTCCCAGCCCACAGTGGGTCGTCGGTTCATCCCTCTGAGGCCAATGCAGGGTCCGCAGCAACCCAGCGGCGGGCCACTGTTCGGCTCGCTGCCGCAGGCAGTCGTGTCGGCTCACGTGCTGGAGACTTCCCGAGGCGAGGGACACAGATTCGGACGCCGGATAGTGGGTGCTTGTTCGTCGCCACGATATCAGCGACACCGGCAAGGAGAAGGACGCAGCTGGACGCCCGTGGTTCACACCGAGCAGCGCCGAGTCAGCTGCCGGTGCAGCCATCCCGACATCGTCGGAACTCAGTGGGCCAGCCGAGGCCGATACGATACAGCGTCGCGTCGCACACGCCGCTGGGGTGCTTCCTCAGCATTGCGGGGCCCTGTGATGCGGACCGAGGTGAATAGAGCACTGTAGTGGAAGCAAATAAATCGTTTGGAAAGTTGTCTCCTGGCACCCACCCACTACATCACAACATTTGGTGTCTTCCCGCTACATTTGGTCATCCTGATACATTCAGTGGCAGAAGCTGCCACAACACACTTGTGAATGCACCAGCACTGTGCTCTTTTGACAGAGGTGCCACAGATCAGCATCTATCCTATTTTACAGAGCAGACAAGCCCCCAAACCCCTCGTTCCATGAAGAGTCGTTGACGTCCAACCATTTAGCGCCTACTGATAGTTTCACTGTCCTTCTACCTCCTTCTGTAGATGCTCACGACACCAGCACATGAATATTCGAGCAACTTCACCGTTATCGATGCACTCGTTCACAGGCTCTTTGTAATAATAACCTGCCGTTTGTCAAAGTCGCTTATCTCAGTGGATTTCCCCGTTTGTATCCCATATCTTCGCCAGCGTCATAGCCCGTCCTGGTGTGCCCCACTTACACACTTTTGTTACTCCAACACATGCTCGCAACGTCACCAGGCGTCATCCAACGTTCTGGTGGGCAGTGTTTATAATGTTATGGGTTATCAGTGTACAATAATGTCAGTCCCCCTTTCACCATGCCACAAAACAATTTTAATAATAATACTAGGGAAAATGTGAGGTTTAATACATTTAGTTCGTTAATATTTACTGGCACTCCCCCCTAAAACTCCTGAAAGGTAGCAGTTTGAAAATTGTGCCGATGTATGCGTGAAGACAGACTATGGTATTGTCTGCCACAACCAGATGTCGTTGCTGCTTCCCAAAGGTGGTGCACTGCAGCAGCACTGGTTTTGGCTTCCGAGTGCTCTGGTGGACATTGGTAAGAGAAGGTGGAAGCAGACAAGCATGGCCAACAGTGGACAAGTAGTTGCTCTCCAGAGGAGTGCTGGTTCAGACATCCGCAAGTGGTTAATATCCATATAAGGTGAAATAGCACCATACTACAGATCTGTGTTTCATTGGGTATCAGCATTCAGAGACGGCAGTGACTATGCTGACAAACACAAACGCAATAGGCATCCAGCAACTGCACATGAACCAAACAATGCCCCTTATGTCAATGGTTTGATAATGAGGCACATGTGAATTACTTTCGCTGAACTAGAGAAGGCAACAGGTCCATGACTGCGAACCCTGCAAATCATCTTATAAGAGGGTCTGAACATGAAGAAGGTGTGTGCACAATGGGTGCCCCATTCCCTCACCATTGTGCAGAAACAGAAGTTGTAAGGTGGCTATAATTTCGCACCTAACAAGAACACATTCACATACTTTGCCTTGATCTGCAAACACAATTAGGTATCATGTGACAGGTTGTACATCGTATATATGAATATATAAAGGAGACATTGTCACGTACATCTTGTAAATAATTGTTAACGCTTATTGCGTGAAAGGTGGTGGAGTGGCTTTATTATAAAAACGGCATAATGAATGATTGCCTATACTAGTAGAGGTTGGAACGCCAGTGGAGATGAAACACCAGGCAGAACTCAAGCTCTGGGCGGAAGACCCGCACAGTTGTTGGTCCTGCTTAAACACAGGAATTAGCCAGACGGATGTCGTGGCACCTGAGCTCTGAAGCACAATAGGGTGACGACCGGCCGCTATTGTAGTAGGGGCCGGAATGATAACCGTATAATACTGCCGATCATTGAAAATATGGGATGCAGCTGAGAGGAAGAAAGAAGCGGCACCACGGAAACCACGGAAGGCTAGGTTATTTCCTAGGATTTTTACTCAGAAGCGTACCATTGTAGGAGTATAGGTTTTTCCTCGCAAACTTTCCGCGCTGGACGACAAAAGACTAAAATGTGGTTGGTCGGCGTTCGGAAGAATCTGTAGAGAGGGAGGATATTCCGTGGTTTCAGGAATATGGATCGTTTTCGGAATTACGATGGTGGGGAGCTGAGCCTTGCTGGGAAGCCAGTACTGGAGAGACGAGGTCTTCCGTTGTGAGCGCCCGTGTGTGACGGTCGCTCGATATCAGCTTTTGTTGGGACAGACGGACTTGCTGGCTTTGCTCTCAGTAGAGTTTATAGTTAGAATAGTTAGGCACTGTACTGTTGCGAACCTATACGATTCTGGACTTCACCTCCAGGTTGGAAGTCGTCGTTGAGTACGCAGCGTTCAGTAACTGAGAGCACTTCCTCTGCCTATAGTTACGTTGACACGTTATCTGAACTCCGTCCTTGTGGCTGGGAGTTCGCGTTTCTCGCCTGTAGAACACAGAGAGGAGAAGACAATATTAGAGTATATTAGTGAGAGGGCCGCCTTCTACCGTCCTAGTGTTTGAAAGAGTTCATTTGTGGCTGGAGACGAGTACGACAACCATGACTTCGACGCACCGGGCGAAGTTCATACGTTGCTATCGCAAATTGCTTCGGCTTATTAGGGCTATATAAAGCTAAACAAGTGTGATCACGTGTGTTTATTTCCACTGAGGTTCCACGCCTCCGTAGATCACCTTTGAAAGAAGTGTCTTCTAGTGTTTGGTACGTAGATGATGTCAGTCATTTCGCGTTGTTGATATTAGACCGCGCAGTCATAATAAGGGGCCGAGTTGGGCAATTGATGAGTAACTTTACTTAGTAAATGTAAAGTTTGTAATATAAAGGTTTTTCTAAGTCTACAATGAATATATAAGCAGAAACAACGTTTGTCATTTAGTAGGATTAGTTGCCTTCATCATTCATTTATGTTTAGATTGTAATTTATAGAATTAAGAGATCCTAAGATGCTGCCGGCGGTAGTCAGTCAGGGCCAAATCTTCATTTTAGCGTTCATTGTTCTCCATTGTGCACATTCATTTTGCACCCACTTGTAGTAGCATCTTGGAAAGTATGTGGAGATATGCCAACAGCTGGCGCAACAGTACAGTGCAGATCCAGCCGAGTTCTTTGAGCGTGGGGTCACCGTCAGCGAGACATAGTTTTTCCACGAGACTCGAGAAAAGAAAGTCCATTCAGTGGAGTGGAAGCATACTGGGAGCCCTTGTCCCAAAAACTGGCGGCTGGGTCCGTTCGTGCAAATACAAGTGGCGGCTGGCTTCCGTGATGAGGAGCGGCTGTTGCTGGTGTAGTGGTTCCCTCCAGATACAAGCCTGAACGGTAATCGGTAAGGCACCAAGCAGGCCGACACATCCAGTAGCGCCACCAAGGGAAATCGGCGCGTGGTGCTCTGCTTCAACATCACAATACGCAGCCACACCTATTATTTAATGAAAGCCGGCCGTGGTGGCCGAGCGGTTGTAGGCGCTTCGGTCCGTAACCGCGCGACCGCTACGGTCACCGGTTCGAATCCTGCCTCGGGCATGGATGTGTGTGATGTCCTTAGGTTAGTTAGGTTTAAGTAGTTGTAAGTTCTCGATTGATGACCTCAGAAGTTAAGTGCCATAGTGCTCAGAGCCATTTGAACCATTTTTTTTTCCAGATCTGTCTCCCAGAGACTATGCCCTCTTTGACGCGCTGAAGAGGTCACGTGGGGTGGGAAGTTCACCACCAGTGATGAGCTTCATGCAGTTGTCCACCAGTGGCTCCAGGATACCCCCAGAGAATGGTTTCCTACGTAAACACGGAAGTTGCCAGAATGACGGCAAAAGTACATAGACATTGGCGGGGAATACCTATATTAATTTCTTCAGTACAGGGTTCCTGTGAATAGACAACTATTGTAGTGCCAGTCACTTTTGAAGGCCCCAAGTATAATTAATAAGTCCTTTAGTTACAATAAAACACGGACTATATGGCGCTATGGACTGTAAGACGCACCTTAATTTGTAAGCAATTATTTAAGGAAAATGCCATTTTTATCATTTTTATTATTAGATTGATAAGCCAGACTAAAAAAATCGTAGTTTATAAAACCGAACTGACCTTTAAAATCCCTGACAATCATCATCTTCAGCGTTGGCCATTTTGCATACAGTCCTCTATTTGCATATTTAGTTGATTGGCGACTCCATGGAGTGCTGTGTGCACAACGACCATATACGTGAAATTAGAAGGAAGGTCAAAATTCAAATGGCTCTGAGCACTATGGGACTTAACTTCTGAGGTCATAAGTCCCCTAGAACTTAGAACTACTTAAACCTAACTAAGCTATGAACATCACACACATCCATGGCCGAGGCAGGATTCGAACCTGCGACCGTAGCGGTCGCGCGTTTCCAGACTGAAGCGCCTTGAACCGCTCGGCCACCAACGGCCGGCGAGGAAGGTCAGCGTTGGCCGTAATATTGACGGTTTATTGATAGCAAAATCGACTTTCAATCGCATAGTGATCATGTTCAGTGCTGTGGTGTACAAATTAAACTCATAGGCACTGGTGTCAGGTTGTTATCAGTGGCCAAAGCAAACGGTGATCGTTTCTTAACTTTGGCTACTGATCACTATGTGATTGAAAATGCATTTTGCTATCAATAAGCCATCAATATTACGGACATCGCTGACCTTCCTTCTATTTGCGTATTTAGTATTTCCCATTTTTTGCAGCTCTTCTTCACAAGCACGCCAATTACGAATGTTTTTTCCTGTCGGTGGAGCGCCGAAATACCGCTCAGCTGGTCTGTTTCCGTGTTCTGCTGCACATGCTGTTACTTTCAATTTATAGCCCAGATTATATGAATACCTTTTATTTTTACAATGTTACTTATAATCCGTCTTTATTGCAAAATGATGTGACGCAGCATGTGCAAGCTGCTGTGTGTGGACGGGCTACTCCTGTAACCGAAATTGCACATCTGAAGATGGTTCTAGAGGAACCGAAACCGTTCATGTGAATAAACGTTTTGCAATCAAGACGGATTATAAGTAACATTGTAGAACCACTGATTGCGGTTACCCCATCAGACATTATGTCTGTTTTTGCAAAGCCTTTTATTTTTTTCCATTACGAAACCATTTACAAAAATATTGTACTGTTACCAATAATACAAATCACTTTCGATTCAGGTTCACTGGGAGTGTAGTCTGCAGTGACACGTCGTATGCTAGACAGTGTTCTTGGTTTGTGATGGCGGGGCGGGGGGGGGGGGGGGGAGACAGTGTTAGGATGATTGTGAGCCCCCGCAACTTACGTTCGCCGCATCGGTGCTCCGCTGCTGCCAGCTAAATCCAACGTTGCCAGATAGAGATAGGTTTACCGCGGCATCGGATATATGGCCATTATTAAGACTGGTGAGAATTTTAAATCAAACACTGGACATTTTTATATTGAGTTTAAGTATAAGACGCGCCTGAATTTTGCGAGCAAGTTTTCGAAGAAAAAAGTCCGTTAAATATGGTGTATTAAGTGTGTTAATATATTTATAATAATATCAATTTGTTTACAACAGTGCTTAGTACATCGATGTAGCTTAACTTCTGCGATATTGTAATTCAGAGAAACACTCCATTCCTGCGAAAGTTTGAAAAGTTCACTATGTGTGTCATGCAATTGATTTAAGAACTACACACATCAAAAAAAGTTTTGTATCACCTTGGTTCCCAGAACTCCTGAAGACAGACGTTGACTGTGGATATTGTATCGCAGACACAGTCCCTTTGACTGTTCAGAGATGTCAGTCACAAAGCCCACCGAAAGATGTAAACAACAATGCGTGAGCAGCGCCTATTAGTCGGAGCGGGTCCGACAGCCGATCAGTTCCAGTCGTTCCACCAGGAAGGAGGTACACGGCTCGTGTTGTCTGTAGTTCAACCATGCCTAAATGGTCAATACCGCGGTTCGATTGCACCCATGTTGTTACTTTATGCCAGGTTCGGGTCTCAACAAGGAAAGTGTCCAGGCGTCTCGGAGTGAACCAAAGCGATGTTGTTCGGACATGCAGGAGATACAGAGAGACAGCGACTGTCGATGACATGCCTCGCTCAGGCCGCCCAAGGGTTACTACTGCAGTGGATGACCGCTGTCTACGGATTACTGCTCGGACGAACACCGACAGCAACGACACTTGTTGAATAAAGCTTTTTGTGCAGCCACAGGACGTCGTGTTATGACTCAAACTGTACGCAATAGGCTCCATGATGCGCAACTTCACTCCCGACATCCATGGCGAGGTCCATCTTTGCAACCACGACACCATGCAGCACGGTACAGATTGGCCCAGCAACATGCCGAATGGACCGCTCAGGATTGGCATCACGTTCTCTTCACCGATGAGTGTCGCATATGCCTTCAACCAGACAATCGTCGGAGACGTGTTTGGAGGCAACCCGGTCAGGCTGAACTCCTTAGACACACTGTCCAGCGACTGCAGCAAGGTGGAGGTTCCCTGCTCTTTTGGGGTGGCATTATGTGGGGCCGACGTACGCCGCTGGTGGTCATGGAAGGCGCTATAACGGCTGCACGATACGTGTATACAATCCTGCGACCGATAGTGCAACCATATCGGCAGCATACTGGCGAGGCATTCCTGTTCATGGACGACAGTTCGCGCCCCCATCGTCCACATCTTGTGAATGACTACCTTCAGGATAACGACATCTCTCGACTAGGGTGACCAGCATGTTCTCCAGACATAACCCCTATCGACATGCCTGGCATAGATTGAAAAAGGCTGTTTATGAACGACATGACCCACCAACCACTCTGAGGCATCTACGCCGCATCGCCGTTGAGGAATGGGAAAATCTGGACCAACATTGCCTTGATGAACGAGTGGATAATAGGCCACGACGAATACAGGCACGCTTCAATGCAAGAAGACCTGCTACTGTTTATTAGAGGTACCGGTGTGTACAGCAATCTACCCCACCACCTCGGAAGGTCTCGCTGTGTGGTGGTACAACATGCAATGTGTGGTTTTCGTGAGCAATAAAAAGGGTGGAAATGATGTTCGTGTTGATCTCTATTCCAATTTTCTGTACAGGTTCCGGAACTCTCGGAACCGAGGTGATACAAATTTTTTTTTGATGTGTGTATAACAGCAACAAATCGTCTCCTCTTTGACATTACGTTTTGCACTACAAATCTGCGCAGATTGCCGTCCGTGGCCGCTAGATGCGGAGTCGTCTCGGGAAGCATGGGGAGAGCGGGCAGTGGTGGGGCCGTCGCTCAGAGCGTTGGAGGGGAGGTGGTGTCCTAAATTGAAGCCTACGTTCATATCTTTTGTAAATATTTAGTGGAGCCCCTTCACGCCTACACTTGCATGGTGGCTATTCAAAAAGATCTACTGTGACGTCTGCTTTCGTTAGTATCTAAAAAGAATTCCGCCGAAAATGCTGCGATTTATTTTCGCCTGGCTTATTAACCATTTGGAGCTTTCAGAGAAGTGCCATGGGTGGCGAATTTTGAGCAAATCTGATTCTTTTGCCAAAACACAACGGAGTTTACACTGTCTCACTTACTAACATGTTGTGCAGATACAATTGCGAGAGAATTCTGAAGTAGTAGTATGGTATTCTCCCTTACGGCAAGTCTTGTCATGGGTTAAGCCTCTTCCACTTTCGTCTGTCCACAGCCAGTCTTTTCATTTCTGAATATTTCTCTCCTTTTATATTGTCCAGCATTTGATATCTTCTTTTTCCTCTTCCCCCTTTTCCCTCCACCATTCCCTCTATTCCTTCCTTCAATAAACAGTCCCTCATCAAACAATGTCCAGTCAAGTTCCGTTTTCTCTTTCCGATAACTTTCGGATGTTTCTTTCTCCTCCAACTCTTCTTAATACTTCTTCATTCCTTTCTCGGTCTTCTCATTTCACTTTTTCCATTCTTCTCCATATCCACATCTCTAGTGCCTCCAACATTCTTTCATCTTCCTTCCTCAATGTTCAGGTCTCCGCACCATATAGTGCAATGCTGCAGATGTAACATTACTTCTGAAACAGTGGCTCATTAAGTTTATTAAGTGAATAAGTGAGGAAAAGTAAAGTCAGTAGGTTATGAAAAATACTGCCGTCGGTACAAAAAAAAAGGTGTAAAGCATTTCTCGTTTCACCAGCTATCGGTGGTCCTTAAAACTTACATTCTTTCACCGAAAAAGTCTGTAGTTATTGGAAAAACACGGTAGATAATGAAATTTTCCATAATAACGATACGGTTAAATAGTCTCGCCTTTGCGTGCTATGAACTGCCAAAATATTTCGATATCTGAAAGCGTTTGTGAAATACGAGGGATGTTGTGGACATTTCACTCTGGCTTTATCACTGGCGCGGCGCCATTGCAAATGAGTGTACTACATCAGACCAGTTTTCTCGAGATTGGTGACAGATAGATACCTCTACCCAAGTCTAAAGAAAAATTCAATATGTTAGTTGGATTTCATAAGCAACAACATATGACGTAGTATGCATCAAACGCAGCCTCATAGCGACCTCTATTTTCCATTGCACACTTTTACGAATTCCGCGCAATGTCCCACTTTCACGTAAATATCACAACAGCTATGATCATTAACGAAATGGTGGCTACATTGTCATGATCCTGACATATAAAGCAATTTGATTTTTTTTTTACCGAGTAGTTTCCGTAGAATCGTTCGAGAAAGATTGCAGGGTTCGCGCCTCGATTCTGTCATCGCTGACCGCCGAAAAGAGGAACATACTCATCGCCCTGTCCTTCTGGAGAAACGGTTGAGATCGCCCGGCACTCGTGGACGAAAACTGGTCACTGTTCGTATCGTGGAAGAAATGTTTCGTGAGTTTCAGTGTCCCACAGCAGCCCACACAGTGCAGTGAGTTAAAGAGAATGCAGTACAACTGTCGGGTAGATCCTTTTTTTTCCTTTATTGTAATTTCGTGCCTCAGCTGAGGCGAGCCGGCAGCGGCTAACATACGGCGCTCTTCGGTCAAAAGACACAATATAAATACACGGAAGGCGTAGAAAACATAAAAAAACATGGTAAACACAAGATGAACACTGCACAAGAGATCAGAAGTCGTTCGACGGAAGACACTGTAATGAAGGGTGGCACCAGTTGTAAACAGATGAAGACGTCCAGGTGGAGACACGAACGTAGGAGAAAACACTGATGAACACACTGTACACGCACAGAGAGACACTGACGCACAGAAAACACTGGCGACGATCATCGGCGAAGCACTCACACTGACGAAGGGGGTGGGGGGGGCTGCCTCCAGGTCAAAGGGAGAGGTTGGAGGGCAGGAAGGGGGGGGAGGTGGAGCCAGGGGGAGAAAGAAGGGACAGTTGGGGGAGGAGGCAGGGGGGTTGGAAGCCTAGGGAGAGGTGTGTGAGTGGGAGATGTGGGAGGGAGGAGGGGGGGAAGGGAGGTGAGGAGGGAGAGAGGGAGCCCTGGGGGAAAAAAGAGGGGGAATGTGGGGGGAGAGTCAGAGCTGGTAGGAAGGGTAGATGGATGGGACAAGGACATCATCAGTTATGGGGAGTTGGTGGAAGCCACCTTGGGAAAGGGTATGGAGGGTGTGAAGATGGTGAGCAGGTGGCTGGGGATGGGTGAGGATGGGAGAGACAAGCGGGTGTGGGGGATCGAGCTTGTGGGAGGTGTACAGGATTCATATCCATTTGAGGAAAAGGAGAAAGGGTGGGAAGGGAATCAAGTCGTATAGGATCCGCATGGGGGATTGGAGAAGGATGCGATAGGCGAGGCGGAGTGCATGGAACTGAAGGATTTGGAGGGACTTATAGTAGTTGGGAGGGGCGGAGTTCCAGGTGGGATGGGCATAGCAGAGGATGGGGCAGATGAGGGATTTATAGGTGTGGAGGATAGTGGAGGGGTCCAGACCCATGTTCGGCCACAAAGGAGTTTGAGGAGGGGGAGTCGGGAACGTGCTTTGGCTTGGATCGTCCGGAGATGGGGGTTCCAGGAGAGGCGACGGTCGAGGGTGACACCAAGGTACTTGAGGGTTGGGGTGAGGTGAATGGGACGGCCATAGATGGTGGCGGAAGGTGGGGGTGGTTTTGCCTACAGTGATTGCCTGGGTTTTGGAAGGATTGACCTTGAGCAGCCACTGGTTACACCAAGTGGTGAACCGGTCAACTTGGGATTGGAGAAGGTGCTGGGAGCTTTGCAGGGTGGGGGCGAGGGCAAGGAAGGCTGTGGCATCAGTGTACTGGAGAGGGTGGAGCAGATCCTTGTAAGGCATATATTTGTATAGTCAGTTCTAAGCGATGCCAGAGGCAGTGCACGACTGGAAACGAATGCTTTGGAGTGATGAACCAGGAGATAACCTGAAGCAGTTAGGTGGAAGGGTTTGGTTTTGATGATTGCCTGGAGAAGGCTACCAGGCGTCATGTGTCGTACCGTCAGTGGAGTACAGAGTACGAGGGGGCTTTGAAAAGTCCGTGAAAAGTCCGAGAGATGGCACCGCCGGCGCGTATCGATGTCATGTTTAGTTAGTAGCATCTTTGGAACGAACGCACACCAAGTTTCAGCCATATTGGTCTATTTCTTTGTATTTGGCATTCGTGTAAATCAAGGAAGTCGAGTGATTGTCAAAAAATGGACGAAAAAGAATTTCGTGTGGTGATTAAACATTACTTTATGAAAGGCAAAACGCCTCAGGAGACTAAAGAGAAGCTTGATAAACATTACGGTGTCTCTGCACCTTCGATTAGAACAGTTTATAAGTGCTTTTAAAATTTTCAGAGTGGCCATATGCGCACAAGTGATGGTGCACGTTCTGGACGCCCTGTGGAGGTTACGACTCCAAAAGTCATTGATAAAATCCATGATATGGTGATGGATGACAGAAGAGTTAAGGTGCGTGAGATTGCTAGTGCTGTGGGCATCTCGATTGAACGAGTACATAATTTTTGCATAAACATTTGGACATGAGAAAGCTATCCGCAAGATGGGTTCCGCGATTGCTCACGCTTGACCAAAAACGGAATCGTGTGAAGTGTTGCAAGGATAGTTTGCAGCTGCTCAGGAAGAATTAGCAGGACTTTAAGCGTGGATGAAACATGGACACATTACTATACTCCTGAGACCAAACAACAATCTAAACAATGGGTTACCAAGGGAGAATCTGCACTAAAAATGGTGAAGACTATTCCTTCCGCCGGAAAGGCTATGGTGACTGTCTTTTGGGATGCGCAAGGGATAATCCTCATCGACTGTATGGAAAAGGGTAAAACTATTACAGATGCATATTATTCATCGTTATTGGACCGTTTGAAAACTGAGCTGCAATAAAAACGGCGGCGATTGGACCGCAAAAAAAGTCCTTTACCACCCGACAATGCACCAGCACACACCTCAGCAGTTGTGGGTGCAAAATTAATGGTAATATGATCACAACTCGTTTCACATGCCCCCTATTCTCCCGACTTGGCTCCCTCGGACTACTATTTGTTCCCCAATTTGAAGAAATGGCTGGTGGGACAAAGATTTTATTCAAACGATGAGGTGACTGCAGCAACTAATAGCTGTTTTGCAGACTTGGACAATTCCTATTATGCAGAAGGGACCAACAAATTAGAACACCGTTGGACGAAATGTATATGTCTAAAAGGAGGCTATGTCGAAAAATAAAAAAGGTTTACCCCAAACACGTAAGTAGTTTTTATTTTTGCGCGGACTTTTCAAATGCCCCTCGAAAGTGATGTTAGGGTATGGGAGCGTTTTTCGTTGTTAGGACGTGATTCCCTTATTGCGCTTACGAAAACGCTAAATGCAGAAGGATGTGAACACTTTTTATAGCAGTGTGTATTGCAGACAGTAGAAAAACAGAATGAGACCTTCACTCTGCAGCGGAGTGTGCGCTGATATGAAACTTCCTGGCAGATTAAAACTGTGTGCCCGACCGAGACTCGAACTCGGGACCTTTGCCTTTCGCGGGCAAGTGCTCTACCAACTGAGCTACCGAAGCACGACTCACGCCCGGTACTCACAGCTTTACTTCTGCCAGTACCTCGTCTCCTACCTTCCAAAATTTACAGAAGCTCTCCTGCGAACCTTGCAGAACTAGCACTCCTGAAAGAAAGGATATTGCGGAGACATGGCTTAGCCACAGCCTGGGGGATGAATCCAGAATGAGACCTTCACTCTGCAGCGGAGTGTGCGCTGATATGAAACTTCCTGGCAGATTAAAACTGTGTGCCCGACCGAGACTCGAACTCAGGACCTTTGCCTTTCGCGGGCAAGTGCTCTACCAACTGAGCTACCGAAGCACGACTCACGCCCGGTACTCACAGCTTTACTTCTGCCAGTACCTCGTCTCCTACCTTCCAAACTTTACAGAAGCTCTCCTGCGAACCTTGCAGAACTAGCACTCCTGAAAGAAAGGATATTGCGGAGACATGGCTTAGCCACAGCCTGGGGGATGTTTCCAGAATGAGACCTTCACTCTGCAGCGGAGTGTGCGCTGATATGAAACTTCCTGACAGATTAAAACTGTGTGCCCGACCGAGACTCGAACTCAGGACCTTTGCCTTTCGCGGGCAAGTGCTCTACCAACTGAGCTACCGAAGCACGACTCACGCCCGGTACTCACAGCTTTACTTCTGCCAGTACCTCGTCTCCTACCTTCCAAACTTTACAGAAGCTCTCCTGCGAACCTTGCAGAACTAGCACTCCTGAAAGAAAGGATATTGCGGAGACATGGCTTAGCCACAGCCTGGGGGACGTTTCCAGAATGAGACCTTCTCTCTGCAGCGGAGTGTGCGCTGATATGAAACTTCCTGGCAGATTAAAACTGTGTGCCCGACCGAGACTCGAACTCGGGACCTTTGCCTTTCGCGGGCAAGTGCTCTACCAACTGTGAAGGTAGGAGACGAGGTACTGGCAGAAGTAAAGCTGTGAGTATCGGGCGTGAGTCGTGCTTCGGTAGCTCAGTTGGTAGAGCACTTGCCTGCGAAAGGCAAAGGTCCCGAGTTGGAGTCTCGGTCGGGCACACAGTTTTAATCTGCCAGGAAGTTTTAGTAGAAAAACAGTTCGGGGACGATGATTCATTGTTATCACAACGAGAATGCACCGCTATAAATCAGCATCTGTGAGGCAGTGGCTTGTGGACACCACAGTAATGGCTGCTTAACAACGCAGAAAATGCCAAACTACGATTACGTACATATTAAAAGAACGACATCACAGGTAACTTCGTTTTGTCAAATAATGGACATGTGGAGTTTCTCAGTATTCACACTCATTTGCAAGAAGCAGCTTAATAGCTCTATCAAAGACACAATTTGAAATTTTTTAGTTGTTATACATCTACCTAAATTGGTTGTAATATTCGTGTCATTCGTAAAAAGACCTAATTGTAGAGGTTTACTATTTGATACGTCATTTATATACATGAAAAGCTATAGGGAAGCCAAGATGCAAATCTGTGAAACAGTATTTATGATTCGTCACCCAGTTAACAATGGGGAAACAGCTAACCATATGTTTCACTGGCTGGAAAAGTAATTTAACATTGACCTGAGGTGGATTCACCATTTCACATTGAGCCTAGCCTTAGCGAAATATTAAACGCATGCAGCACTTATTGTCTTTTGTGTCTTAATTCGTTCTCGACACGTTATTTTGCTCTGTACAGTCTGTTTGTCCTGAGCATAAATATTTACACACATTGCAACCTAGAACACAACTACTTCGTGCTACGGAATACATCGACCTGTTCTGCTTTCTCTTGCAGGCGACACATTACCATATAGTAAAACTTGAGATCAAAAGAAACGGAAATACAAGTGGTTCCTCGCGCTCTTGGCCACCATGCATAATCAGCGCTGCAGCACGGTCCTGTTTTAATACGTATTCTCTCTTTTTTTGTGACCACGCGAAAAGGTAAAACAAAAACTAGGGCAAACACACTCCTAACAACACGGCGCACTTCATGAAATGAATGTAATTTTCCAGGACGTTGCCCCTTCTGACTCCAGATTTTAACATTAATTTCGTTTCTCATTTCTCGTATCTCCCAGTTGGCGGCTGGAACAGGGTACTGAGTAAAAATGGCTGAAAGACATACGAAGCCCTAAATTGGAGAATAACGCGTTGGCTGCAGAGGGCGCCGCATATACTGGACCCTCGAGAGCAAAACGGATGTAGTCGTCAACCTGCGAAAGAATCAGCTTAGGCGAACATCGAGGGAGGAAAGTCAGCTGCATTAACTGCAAGGGCGTTATTGTGCCCGTATTCGTTGGAACTGTCAAACGATCACATAGGATCAGTTATGGGTAAAGTAGGTAGCGGACTTCGCTTTATTGGTAGAGAGCTAGAAAATTCAACCAGACTACAAAGTGGATTGCTTGCGAATCACTCGTGCGGCGCATCCTGTAGTATTGCTCAAGTGTGTGGGATCCGTATCAGATAGGTCTCACAGGGAATATTGAATGGATGCAAAGGACAGGACGAATGGTCATAGGACTGTTTGACCTGTCAAGGAGATGCTGGCGAAGTTGAACTGGTAGACGCCTGCTCTCAAAGATTCAAGAACCAACTTTAAAGAAGTAATCTGGGAATATACACTCCTGGAAATTGAAATAAGAACACCGTGAATTCATTGTCCCAGGAAGGGGAAACATTATTGACACATTCCTGGGGTCAGATACATCACATGATCACACTGACAGAACCACAGGCACATAGACACAGGCAACAGAGCATGCACAATGTCGGCACTAGTACAGTGTATATCCACCCTTCGCAGCAATGAGGGCTGCTATTCTCCCATGGAGACGATCGTAGAGATGCTGGATGTAGTCCTGTGGAACGGCTTGCCATGCCATTTCCACCTGGCGCCTCAGTTGGACCAGCGTTCGTGCTGGACGTGCAGACCGCGTGAGACGACGCTTCATCCAGTCCCAAACATGCTCAATGGGGGACAGATCCGGAGATCTTGCTGGCCAGGGTAGTTGACTTACACCTTCTAGAGCACGTTGGGTGGCACGGGATACATGCGGACGTGCGTTGTCCTGTTGGAACAGCAAGTTCCCTTGCCGGTCTAGGAATGGTAGAACGATGGGTTCGATGACGGTTTGGATGTACCGTGCACTATTCAGTGTCCCCTCGACGATCACCAGTGGTGTACGGCCAGTGTAGGAGATCGCTCCACACACCATGATGCCGGGTGTTGGCCCTGTGTGCCTCGGTCGTATGCAGTCCTGATTGTGGCGCTCACCTGCACGGCGCCAGACACGCATACGACCATCATTGGCACCAAGGCAGAAGCGACTCTCATCGCTGAAGACGACACGTCTCCATTCATCCCTCCATTCACGCCTGTCGCGACACCACTGGAGGCGGGCTGCACGATGTTGGGGCGTGAGCGGAAGACGGCCTAACGGTGTGCGGGACCGTAGCCCAGCTTCATGGAGACGGTTGTGAATGGTCCTCGCCGATACCCCAGGAGCAACAGTGTCCCTAATTTGCTGGGAAGTGGCGGTGCGGTCCCCTACGGCACTGCGTAGGATCCTACGGTCTTGGCGTGCATCCGTGCGTCGCTGCGGTCCGGTCCTAGGTCGACGGGCACGTGCACCTTCCGCCGACCACTGGCGACAACATCGATGTACTGTGGAGACCTCACGCCCGACGTGTTGAGCAATTCGGCGGTACGTCCACCCGGCCTCCCGCATGCCCACTATACGCCCTCGCTCAAAGTCCGTCAACTGCACATACGGTTCACGTCCACGCTGTCGCGGCATGCTACCAGTGTTAAAGACTGCGATGGAGCTCCGTATGCCACGGCAAACTGGCTGACACTGACGGCGGCGGTGCACAAATGCTGCGCAGCTAGCGCCATTCGACGGCCAACACCGCGGTTCCTGGTGTGTCCGCTGTGCCGTGCGTGTGATCATTGCTTGTACAGCCCTATCGCAGTGTCCGGAGCAAGTATGGTGGGTCTGACACACCGGTATCAATGTGTTCTTTTTTCCATTTCCAGGAGTGTATAATGGGCGATCAAAAAGTTCTCGTTTGAGGGCACTGCTGCAGCATGCACACAATGCTGGTCTAGTGGAGCGCAAGTTACCTTGTCGGTGGGTCCGTTGACTGTCTGTTGGTTGGGTTGTCGTCGGATCGAGAATGGTTGGGCCGACTGCCTGTCTCATCTATTGACTGTCTGTTGGTTGGGTTGTCGTCGGATCGAGAATGGTTGGGCCGGCTGCCTGTCTCATCTATTGACTGTCTGTTGGTTGGGTTGTCGTCGGATCGAGAATGGTTGGGCCGGCTGCCTGTCTCATCTATTGACTGTCTGTTGGTTGGGTTGTCGTCGGATCGAGAATGGTTGGGCCGGCTGCCTGTCTCATCTATTGACTGTCTGTTGGTTGGGTTGTCGTCGGATCGAGAATGGTTGGGCCGGCTGCCTGTCTCATCTATTGACTGTCTGTTGGTTGGGTTGTCGTCGGATCGAGAATGGTTGGGCCGGCTGCCTGTCTCATCTATTGACTGTCTGTTGGTTGGGTTGTCGTCGGATCGAGAATGGTTGGGCCGACTGCCTGTCTCATCTATTGACTGTCTGTTGGTTGGGTTGTCGTCGGATCGAGAATGGTTGGGCCGACTGCCTGTCTCATCTATTGACTGTCTGTTGGTTGGGTTGTCGTCGGATCGAGAATGGTTGGGCCGACTGCCTGTCTCATCTATTGACTGTCTGTTGGTTGGGTTGTCGTCGGATCGAGAATGGTTGGGCCGGCTGCCTGTCTCATCTATTGACTGTCTGTTGGTTGGGTTGTCGTCGGATCGAGAATGGTTGGGCCGACTGCCTGTCTCATCTATTGACTGTCTGTTGGTTGGGTTGTCGTCGGATCGAGAATGGTTGGGCCGACTGCCTGTCTCATCTATTGACTGTCTGTTGGTTGGGTTGTCGTCGGATCGAGAATGGTTGGGCCGGCTGCCTGTCTCATCTATTGACTGTCTGTTGGTTGGGTTGTCGTCGGATCGAGAATGGTTGGGCCGGCTGCCTGTCTCATCTATTGACTGTCTGTTGGTTGGGTTGTCGTCGGATCGAGAATGGTTGGGCCGACTGCCTGTCTCATCTATTGACTGTCTGTTGGTTGGGTTGTCGTCGGATCGAGAATGGTTGGGCCGACTGCCTGTCTCATCTATTGACTGTCTGTTGGTTGGGTTGTCGTCGGATCGAGAATGGTTGGGCCGGCTGCCTGTCTCATCTATTGACTGTCTGTTGGTTGGGTTGTCGTCGGATCGAGAATGGTTGGGCCGGCTGCCTGTCTCATCTATTGACTGTCTGTTGGTTGGGTTGTCGTCGGATCGAGAATGGTTGGGCCGGCTGCCTGTCTCATCTATTGACTGTCTGTTGGTTGGGTTGTCGTCGGATCGAGAATGGTTGGGCCGGCTGCCTGTCTCATCTATTGACTGTCTGTTGGTTGGGTTGTCGTCGGATCGAGAATGGTTGGGCCGGCTGCCTGTCTCATCTATTGACTGTCTGTTGGTTGGGTTGTCGTCGGATCGAGAATGGTTGGGCCGGCTGCCTGTCTCATCTATTGACTGTCTGTTGGTTGGGTTGTCGTCGGATCGAGAATGGTTGGGCCGACTGCCTGTCTCATCTATTGACTGTCTGTTGGTTGGGTTGTCGTCGGATCGAGAATGGTTGGGCCGACTGCCTGTCTCATCTATTGACTGTCTGTTGGTTGGGTTGTCGTCGGATCGAGAATGGTTGGGCCGACTGCCTGTCTCATCTATTGACTGTCTGTTGGTTGGGTTGTCGTCGGATCGAGAATGGTTGGGCCGACTGCCTGTCTCATCTATTGACTGTCTGTTGGTTGGGTTGTCGTCGGATCGAGAATGGTTGGGCCGACTGCCTGTCTCATCTATTGACTGTCTGTTGGTTGGGTTGTCGTCGGATCGAGAATGGTTGGGCCGACTGCCTGTCTCATCTATTGACTGTCTGTTGGTTGGGTTGTCGTCGGATCGAGAATGGTTGGGCCGGCTGCCTGCCTCGCCTAAGTGATCGTTAGTGTTTCAAGTGCTGGCCGACCACCGAAACTTATGAGCGCCGTTAGCTGCACTGCCTTTTCTTATTTCTTGTAGTGTGTATTTCTATGGCTCATAGCCGATGGTTTTGAATTAAAGTTGAATTGTTTTTAGTGGTGTTTTAAGCCACTTAAGATTCCTTGCTTGTCAAGTGTTAGATTGTTTGGGCCTTCAGCCTGATTAAGATATTATTTACAGTTAAAGCCTTGGGCCTTCTGCCTACTAAAAATTACTTCAGTTGTGTTTCAAGTCATGGGCCTTCAACCATTTTAAAATTAAAGTTCCTTGCTTGTCAAGTATTAGATTGTTTGGGGCCTTGAGCCTAATTTAAGACAAGGCTTTGTTTAAATTTATTATACCTTGAGTTTTAAGTCATGGGGCCTTCAGCCGTTTTTAAATTAAGGATCTCTGTCTTTCAGGCATCAGACTGTTTGGGGCCTTCTGCTTTGTGTTTTTTTATTTAATTTTATCTTGAGTGTTAAACATGGACCTTCAGCCGTCTTTAGATTAAGGTTGTGGTTTCTCAAGTGTTAGAGTTTGGTCCTTCAGCCAAATTGTAGAACTTAGTTAATCTGAGGCCTTCTGCCCTCTAAATATTCTCTTTGGCGTCTGAATTTTGAGTTAATGGCTTTTAGCGGTTTTAAAAAAAATTAAAGTGGTAGTGGCCTTAAGGCATAAGGTAGTGTGGCGTATTCAGCCGATAACTAAGTTCAAGAATTTGTTCTGTAATCTTTGGTCAAATAAATAAAGTTATATGTGTTCGAGTGTAATTAACAGCCGCTCATTTTGGCCCCTTTCCACAGTTCCAATTACCTGTCCTGTCCTGCTGGTTTGGTAGGGCGTTTCAATGCTTACATATGTGTCACCTGTGAGTCGTATCTAGACATATCAGGGGTCCCATATCACTCCAACTGCACACACCACATCATTACAGAGCCTCCCCCGGTAGGTGACAGATTGAATGAATGTGAATTTCGCACCTCACAGATTTTATACCTTGTAACAAGAAGGTGAATATGTCACCTGACATACTTCAGCAAAAATGAGTAGATTTGCCTATTAAAATGTATGCAAAGCAAAGGGATGACACTCAGTTCGACAGTATTAACACACTGAACCCAAATCCTGCATGTCAACGAGCAAAAGATGAAAAATGCTGCTGGAGGAAACGTTTTAGTTTGGGGGCAGATGCGGCCCGAGTACAATGGAACACTTTTGAAAAAGGAGTTGGCCACCCATGGCGACAGGGACAACGAACGCGCAGGGCGATACATCGAGGAGAGCAGGTACTGGTTGAGCAGTGCGCGCTATGGAGAAACTCTTTAGAAAACTGCGTTGGGGAATTTCCAGATGGTTACAAACAGGCCAGCAACGCAGCTGATCACATGAAATGCTCGTGGTACGCTCATGATGTACGCGTGTAACTTTTAGGCGTTGGAGCGGGCACAAAATGTCCGACTAGCTGAAATGAACTAGGAAGGAGTAAAGGGCCGAAATTTCGATGCAGTTTGAAGGTAGGCTGTTTGCGATTGGCAGAGGTAGTTTCCACGAGATGTAAGGAACGCTCATATTGGTTGGAAAAAGCCGTGAGTTGAAGCACGAGAGGACCTAGGTGGGGGACAGTTTACTATGAGAGACACAAGACCGAAAACTTTCAGGGACTCTCCTCTGAAACAGCGCCAAGTGCAGAAAAGGGCGCGTCACCCTTCCCACGACACCAAAGGAGGAATATTGCGTGTCACTGCATTCATTTCGCCTGACATTCAGCTAGATATTAGCTGAAGAGTCGTTGAGCTCCGACAGCGGAGAAACGAAACAGCGACGTATCTAATTGTTCTTGCAAGAACTGAGAGGGCATTGTAACATCCATGCTGCTCCATCTAAGCACGTGTACATCGCCATATTTCAAGACTAGGGCTTCGTGGATGTTTTCTCACCCAACAAGAAACATAGGACAGCTTCTGCCGATAAAATCAGCAAAGACTTTGATTAGCTTTTATAGAACTTTCAGAGGATGAGAGCAGCCATGCAGCTGACAGCTCATCACAGCTAAGGTAAATAACGCTAGCAGAGGCGTAAACTTGTTGGCTCACCAGATTGCGTCCACTGTCAACTCGAGCAACCTTCAGTAATCTTTTGCTCAGCTTGTCACAAAAACTGACCATCCTCTGTAGACTTCATTGTCATTCTAAACGGTACCGAAAGTAGACCCAGAATCGGACGATTTGTCGTAATATTGGCCAATTTCACGGTGTAGTCGTAAGAATAATTTTGTAGAGAACATTCTGATTAAAATTTGATCTTGTTGTGTTCAGTGTTATTTCGATTAAACAGGACGTAATGCGTTATACTGACAACTGTCCTGACATTGTCATGTTACAACCTATGTTAATTCGTGTACTTCTTTGACAATAATCCGGGATTAAAAACAATTTGTGTACAGCTAAACACCGATGTGCTCTGTCATAGAATAAGGGTCGACTCCTAGCCTCAGTAATTTATTCTATAGACGCTTACGCACTCACTAAGTGTTTTCGCTGATGTCTGACTAACGTGAAAAGGAGTGGAGTGTGTGACACCAGCTTGAACAGTCCCCTGCTGACAAGCAGGATACAGGGATTCATGAGGTTGTCTCCGTACCCGTACTCGGCCATCCGCTCCATGCAATTTGAAATGAGACTCGTCCGACCAGGCAACATGTTCCCAGTCAAGTACAGTCCAATATCGGCGTTGAGGGGCTCAGGTGAGGCGGAAAGCTTTTTTGTCGTGCAATCATCAAGGGTACACGAGTGGACCTTCGGCTCCTAAAGCCCTTATGGATAATGTTTCGTTGAATGGATCGACGCTGACACTTGCTGATGGCCCAGTATTGAAATCTGCAGCAATATGCGGAAGGATTGCACTTCTGTCACGCTGAACGATTCTCTTCAGTCGTCGTGGGTCTCGTTCTTGCAGGATCTTTTTCTGGCCTCAACGATGTCGAAGATTTGGTGTTTTACCGGATTCCTGATATTCACGGTACACTCGGGAAATGGTCGCATGGAAAAATCCCCACGTCATCGTTACCTCGTAGATTCGTCGCTCGTGCGCCGACTACAGCATCACGCTCAAACTCAGTTAAATCTTGATAAGCTGCCATTGTAGCATCAGTAACCGGTCTAACAACTCTTGTTGTCTTATATAGGCGTTGCCGATCGCCGCGCCGTATTCTGCCTGTTTACATATCTCTGTAGTTGAACACTCATGCCTATACGAGATTCTCTGGCGCTTCGGTGTATCGTCACCGACATGTAGGCAAGGGATCAGTGCCGCATTTCTGTCTTTGCGACTCGCGTGCGGTAAATGAGCAAAGTGAACTAATGGTGTGGCTGTTGCCAAATGCGTGCAAACAGGACCAACGTGCTGTTATTTTGTTCTTGGCTGCCGAAGTACAAACACAGGTAGATACTCATCGGGGAATGGAGAAAGTGTATGGGGCAGCACGTCTGTGGAAAATCACCATTGTGGAATGTTGGGCAACAAAGGGTGTTGCCGCTTTATGGTGGACGCCCCCATACGCAAATGCCGTAACGCAGATGTTACGTCAACTTAAGTGGCAGACACTCGAGCACCCGTGCTTTGCCCCTGCTTCCTCCCCATGCGATAATCACGCCTTCAGTCTTGAAAAAAAGGGCTTGAAGGGTCGACAATAGTAGATGGGCATTCAAAGGCAGATAATAGTCTTATCACATACGGCGTCAGGTTACGCATTTGGCCGACTTATAATAATAAAAATCACCCCCCTGCCCCTTCCTCCAGGGCCGAGGAACCGCTGGGATTTGATCAAGGTCAACGAAGTGAATCCGCAAAAGCATCAGGCAGGTAAGTGATAGTGGTCACGTGATATAAACGGGGGGTGGGGGCGGCGCCCTCTCTATGTCTCTCAGACAATGGAGGCACAATAAAATAGCGAGGAACCCCTGCTCTTCCCCTGGACCAATCATGATCAAACACCCCCTACTTCTTCCCCTTATCATCTTTTATAACTGGGACACTGGAATGAGAGTGATTCAATCTGAAGCTGGACAGCACAGGGAGAGGATGAGGTTGTGTCTGCTTGCTAATAACAGTTTAATACTTCGTCATTCGAGGCACCAGCAGAGACCACACGCAAGCAGGTACTCTCATTCCTACCTTTTCCTATTCGGGAGAAAGACAGAGGTGCACGTGGGCCACTGAGTTCTACAGTTCTTGACTATGGCAACGGTAATCCATGGACGGCTAGCTCATTGGGCACTCCGTGCAGGAGTACCTATTCACTATAGAGCACATGCCAGGGAGTAAGCATTTAGTAGAGGACAAGTCACGCATCCCAAACGATCTGCCACACAGTCTTGAAGGCAACCAACGAGATAATGATTTTAGCTTATTGTACTTCAAGAATGTGACTTTTCAAAATTATGTCATGTCCACACTAGAGCAAATTACGAATGGGCAAGACAAAGACGTGGTGCCGAGTGAAACAAAACGGAAACGGTATGACAGTGACAAAGCGCCCATACCCAGATATCATTTAGTAAAGGACAAATTAGTTTTTAAAAATCGCTCTGAGCACTATCGGACTCAACTTCAGAGGTCATCAGTCCCCTAGGACTTAGAACTACTTAAACCTAACTAACCTAAGGACAACACACACACATCCATGCCCGAGGCAGGATTCGAACCTGCGACCGTAGCGGTCGCGCGGTTCCGGACTGTAGCGCCTATAACCGCTCGGCCACTTCGGCCGGCTAGTTTTTAAAACATCGAGATCCAAGGGATTCTCGATGGCTGTTGGAGACCAGAAAAAAGATGATTAATAAGCTAGTGTTGTACACACACTTAACTTATGGTCGTCTTTGTGTGTAAAAATTGAAACGTCCCTTTAAAAAAATTAATGAATTACTGTGCTGATAAACCTCTTACATTATTTGATTTTCAAACAGCTGAGCAAAACTGAACGTACTCAGACATTACACTCTTTATTTATTCTGGTCAACACTAAACTGACACACAATATTTTTTAGCGCAACGCAATCTGACTTTCAATAATCCCTACAAAAGAATGGCCCTGATTAATTAACCTATACGTTTCACAAATCACTTACCTCACAAAAATCTTCGTTACTCGAACTACTGCATGGCAGCGAGCGCCACTACTGCCAGCTAAATAAAAGATCCTAACTACTGAAGGCACTAACTACTGATAGGCATAGTTAGCAAATTAAAGATTTTAATAGAGAACAAACAATGTATTTACCTTAGTAGTGTATATCAGTCCATGATATCCAATATTACAAATTTACTGTCTCTGATGGACACACGTCCAGATCGTCCGCTCTCAAGATTCCGCCGTCTCTCTCCATCATCCACCACTGCTGGCGGCTCACCTCCAACTGTGCAACGCTATGCGCTGTTAACAGCCAACTGCCCAACACTACAATAGCCAACAACAATGAAAACCAGCCACAGACTGCAAGCAGCACAGCCAGTGACTTTCATACAGAGCGCTACGTGGCGTTACCAATAAAAAAACCTATACAGCCTACTTACATAGCCCCCATGCTCCCCACAAAAAAATTTACAAATTGTTTTGGGCACTGGCCAATACAGATTTGAAAAAAATTTTCATAACTACAATAACAAAGAAATCAAATGCACACACTTATTGATACAATATTGGTCAAAAGCTAAAATTTTCTCGACAGTCCATAAAGACAGTCCTGATCGTTCATCACAGTAAAATTGCAGTGTTTTTTTCCTCAAATTCTGAGTAGTAAAAGAAAATGCATATGGAAGTAGTGGATTTCCATGCAGTCTTGAAGAAGTAGTGTTGTTCTTCCAACTGAAAGACAGTGTTGACTCTTGACAAGCAGACAGGTAATGGGCCACAACAGAGCAAACCCACCACAGAGCCAGTCGAAGTTCTGAAGAAAATTGGTAGGTAGGTCATCACAGAGCAGACCACTGTAGTCCTGTTAGAGATTACGGTATTGGTGGGCCACCAGAGGTGCAGACCCACTGCAGTCCTTGTAGAAATAATGGTACTGGTGGGTCATCAAAGGTGTAGACCCACTGTAGTCCTTGTAGAGATGGCCAGCAGCCATCTGTTGCAACTGTGCGGGTGCACAATCACCATCAAAGAGTCTTGCGGAGAATATAGCAAGTCCATAAACCACCACTTGTGCACTCACAAAGTTTTTGGAATTGTCCTTAGAACCAGCAATGCTGTTAATCAGTCCCTTGATGAATTATCAACACATGTGAGAATACTAACAGTCCTCTTTTTTCACATATTGTGCATGTACTATGACCAACAGAAATGTGTGCAGTGAAATGTAACTTACAAGTTACTTAATTTGATGAACTGCTGTCAATTACAATTTTATAACATAAGAATACAATAACAAAGGTACAAAATACATCATTAAAGAACAAAACAATACAGATAACATTTGTAGTAATACGGTCTTTACAAAAGAACAGAAATAAATATATACATCAGTGTTACAGGAATTATGACATAAGTAAATAGATAAAAGATCAGAATAACGTTTGAAGCATTAACTTCACACATGAGGATTAAAACAAAACAGAATAAATAATGTCTAAACATCTTTACAAAGTAAATAACATAGTATTAGAAAAATTCTACAACATAACTCTTATCAGCTAAACACATAAAGACAGGAAAAACACAAATACCCAAGCTGTTAACAGCCAACTGCCCAACACTACAATAGCCAACAACAATGCAAACCAGCCGCAGACAGCACACAGCACAGCCAGTCATTTTTCATACAGAACGCTACGTGGCGTTACCAATATAAAAACCTAAACAGCCTACTTACATAGGCCCCATGCTCCTCACAAAAATTTTACAAATTGTTTGGGGCACTGGCCAATACATATTTGTTAAAATTTTTTCACAATTAGAATAACAAAGAAATCAAATGCACACAGTTATTGATACAATGTTGGTCAAAAGCTAAAATTTTCTCGACAGTCCATAAAGACAGTCCTGATCGTTCATCACAGTAAAATAGTAGTGTTTTTCTCAAAGTCTGAGCAGTTAAAGAGAATGCACACGGAAGCAGTGGATTTCCATGCAATCTTGAAGAAGTAGTGTTGTCCTTCCAACGGAAAGACAGTGCTGACTCTTGACATGCAGACAGGTACTGGGCCACAACAGAGCAAACCCACAGCAGAGTCAGTCGAAGTTGAAGAATATTGGTAGGTAGGTCATCACAGAGCAGACCCACTGTAGTCCTGGTAGAGATTATGGTATTGGTGGGCCACCAGAGATGCAGACCTACTGCAGTCCTTGTAGAAATAATGGTATTGGTGGGCCATCAAAGATGCAGACCCACTGTAGTCCTTGTAGAGACGGCCAGCAGTCATCTGTTACGACTGTGCAGGTGCACAATCAGCATCGAAGAGTCTTGCGGACAATATAGAAAGTCCATAACCACCAGTCGTGCACTCACAAAGTTTTTGGAATTGTCCTTAGAACCAGCAATGCTGTTAACCAGTCCCTTGCTGAATTATCAACACATGTGCGAACGCTAACAGTCCTCTTTTTTTCACATATTGTGCATGTACTATGACCAACAGAAATGTGTGCAGTGAAATGTAACTTAATTTGAAGAACTATATGAAACGTCCCCTTAGAAAATTAATGAATTACTTTGCTGATAAACCTCTTACATTATTTGATTTTCAAACAGCTGAGCAAAACTGAACGTACTCAGACATTAGTCTCTTTACTTATTCTGATCAACACTAAACTGACACAATATTTTTTAGCACAACGCAATCTGACTTTCAATAATCCCTACAAAAGATTGGCCCTGACTAAATTAACCTATACGTTTCACAAATCATTTACCTCACAAAAATCTTCGTTACTCGAACTACTGCAATACAGCGAGCGCCACTACTACCAGCTAAATAAAAGATTCAGACTACTGAAGGCACTAACTACTGATAGGCATAGTTAGGAAATGAAAGATTTTGATAGAGAACAAACAATGTATTTACCTTAATAGTGTTCCAAAGTCATAATATATATATATATATCAGTCCATGATGTCCAATATTACAAATTTACTCTTTCTGATGGACACACGTCGAGATCGTCCGCTCTCAAGATTCCGCCGTCTCTCTCCCATCATCCACCACTGCTGGCGGCTCACCTCCAACTGCGCAACGCTATGCGCTGTTAACAGCCAACTGCCCAACACTACAATAGCCAACAACAATGCAAACCAGTCACAGACTGCACGCAGCACAGCCAGTGGCTTTCATACAGAGCGCTACGTGGCGTTACCAATAAAAAAACCTATACAGTCTACTTACAAAATGTTATAAAAAGTTAAAGGAAGCCTGTTACTTCAGCTGTACGTTGAAGAGGATTCGCCAGATGCTGGAAGTGTCAATATCTGGCAAAAGACGAAACCACAGATGGTATCGTACGCAAGGCCAAACCACCCAATAATTCCATCTAAATTACGCGACATAGCCACAGTAGACCTTCTGGGGCAGTCACGCAGTTTATTCCTATGTCTCTGTGGTAACATAATTGACATCGTAGTTTGCGACTTTTGTACCCTTGAGGAAGGCTACTGGCAAGACGCTGGCAGCCGCCTTTACAAAGCATTTCTTGTGGAAAGTAGGTATGGTGAGACAGGCTATCTCCGACAGTGGTCCACTATTTACATCTCGGCAGTGACTGAAAATGACAAAGAAACGTAAGAGTAAACTGGTCTTCATTTCATTGTACGACCACTTGTCGAACCTTGTTGAGAAGGTGATCAAGGAATTTGAAAAATTATGTAGACTCTACTGTTCCAGGTAGCGTAAAACATGTGACGTGCATCTTTGGTCATTCCAGACGTTCTAAACGAGCTTCCCAATGAATCAACGTTGCTTTCCCCAGTCCACATTCTGAAGAATCAATAACTGCCTATATGTAGGAAACGGTACCATGCCCAAACAAGTGCTGACTCTGTCAGCAACTAATCACTGGGATGGCGCTGCAAAACTTGAAAGGAGAAACGGGTGAGGCAGACAGAATTTCGTGGTTCAAAATGGTTCAAATGGCTCTGAGCAGTATGAGACTTAACATCTGAGGTCATCAGGCCCCTAGAACTTAGAACTACTTAAACCCAACTAACCTAAAGACATCACACACATCCATGCCCGAGGCAGGATTCGAACCTGCGACCGTAGCGGTCGCGTGGTTCCAGACTGAAGCGCCTAGAACCGCTCGGCCACCGCGGCCGGCCACAATTTCATGTTGGCCGGAAAGTTTCAGTATGCACTCAGCGACTGTCTAACAAATGCAATGCATTAACGAAGAAATTTTTCGAGGTTTTAGTGGTCCATACACAGGATATGTAGGATCCCGGACCCCTATGCTGTCGAAGTAGAAACGGTACAGACACATAAGCTAAAAGGTTTGCGTCGTATTTCACGCGTAAAGCCATGGGTAGAGTAACTGGCATATCTGAAGATAACTATTAGTAACAAAGCCATGGAGAATGTAAATATTTTACTTATACATGTTCTGTTTAATTCGTTTTATTTTGTGTGAGTGCACTGTTATATGCGCAAAGCTCAATTTTTGATGATACTGTGTTTCCATAGCTCAGATGTTAAGTCCCATAGCCATTGTTTTGTTTCCATAGAGTGAAATCTTTGTGGAACGTTACAGTATTGGTCATGTGTATGTTTATGGCGATTCTACTCTGTTGGTTAGTTAAGTAATTCTCCATGTGGTGAATTTATTTGTATGAGTTTAAACAGGAATGGATACAGGGGTTAATTTTTGCATAGTGTTTCGTTAGAATAAGTTGTGTGTGTGGTCTGACAGAGATAAGGGCTGTAAACTATCTATGACATATAAGGAGGAATAATGAAAAGCATATTCAAAAAATTGCAAGAGGAATTGTAGTTCATTATTCCTCATGAAACTTGATTTTTGCTTGGAAAGTTATGAATACTGTACCAAATAGTTCAAATGACTCTGAGCACTATGAGACTTAACATCTGAGGTCATCAGTCCCCTAGAACTTAGAACTATTTAAACCTAATCATCCTAAGGACATCACACACATCCATGCCCGAGGCAGGATTCGAACCTGCGACCGTACGGGTCGCGCGGTTCCAGACTGCAGCGTCTAGAACTGCTCGGCCACTCCGGCCGACGAATACTGTACCTATTAGAAGCATCGATACTTTGACTAGTGATATGAAGTTCCTGAGAATTATTACAGCTTAATACAAAATCAAATTAAATATTTACTTCTGCACATCTCATTTTTCTCTACAGTAGGAGCGTAGGAGTCAGTGGGATATGTTCCCTACGAACAAAGGATGACAAAATGAAGTGTGTGGTGGCGAGGGCCTGTCAGACTCTCAGGAGCCCTAATGAGACTGAATAGGCGATTTACACGTATATTGTTTGGTTCTGCAATTGTGTCAGCTTCTCCGCGGCAGCGGCAATGGCGGCAAGTGGGGTTAGAATGCACGGATACGTCCAGCTCGGCAGTCTCGAGGACAGCGGCAAGGTCAGGGTCGCCAACACAGCAAAAGCGGCGCCGTGCAAGGTAGCCGGCCCAGTTGGTTGCACACATCTCCCATTCGTCATTGATGCCCCACAGTGTGACAACACGTTTCACTAGGGTATACTCGTGGACACTGAAGACAGCTCCCTAGTAAGCTCTCAGCAGCTCTGCACAGGATGGCTGGCGGTGGTTGTGTAGAGTTACATGATGGGCTCCCCACTAGACGAACGCCGTGCTCGCTAGTGTCTGCTCATAGATACCTCTCAGTAGGGAGCAAAGCTAGCGCAACTTCCCAGAAAAGCGACAATTGGGCACTGTGACAAACAGTTTCAGCTTGTCCCAGTGAGCAGGCTCCAAGTCTTCACAAAAGTGGGGAAAAGGACAACTGTTCACAATGGCTATGTCCAACAGGCCGGGATGGCTACTGTGTCATAGCAGAATCTGATGAATGATAGCCGGAACAACACAGGCCCTGCCTCAGAACTGGCTCGTAGCAACTGAATCGTGAAAGGGCTAGGAATCCCAAGTATTTGTAGCTGTCTGCTGGGGCAATGACGTTATCCCTTGGGGAGGATGAGTGAATGTGGCCTGTTTCTCTGGGCCCGTCATTCCTCTATGCTGCGCCATGGTGCTGTGAATTTTTGTTTAAGGCATTCAGCCCGTTGCGTTTTGCAGTGTCAGTGTGCTGAAAATTGTCCTTGCATATGATTTACATGTTGTTACTCCAGTGTATGTTGTTGGCAGATCGATGTTATACTCCCTTCACAGTGAGGTTGCAGACAAGCCTATCTTTGCTTGACTTGGTACTAGTCAGGGAGAAACTTCAAAAATTTTACATTCGCCTAGAATATCTTTCTGTGGTGCAACAGCCCATACTCTCTAGAAAATTTGCCCCAAATTACACATATTTTTACACTGACAATTATGCAGTGCACAGATTTTATTATTTGATTGCACATGAGAGTTGCACCACAATACTATAGCACCGTCGTTTATGTTTAGTTCATTGAACTCATCTGGTTACGCTTACAGTGTCTGTGTTTACACTTTATATTGTAATACAAATAAACTGTTTTATTTGTTACACTTTACTTTCTGTTCCTGGTTTATATTAGAAAGCCACTCCACTGGTATATCATGTACTTGAATATCTTTGGAACAGGCTACAACCCCAAGTCACTGACTTCTTAAGTGATACATTTCTCTTACGTTGTTCGACTCATATAATACCAGTTGATGTCTGTTCAAGTTATAAATGATGTCATGGGCATAAGTGCATATATTTTTCTATTTAGGTGACTGAGGACATAAGTACATACATAAGAGATCAGAATAACTTTCGAAATATCAACATGAGCATTAAAACAAAACAGAATAAATAATGTCTAAACATCTTTACAAAGTAAATAACATAGTATTTGAAAAATTCTACAACATAAATCTTATTAGCTAAACACTTAAAGACAGGAAAAAGACAAATACCCAAGGGTACATAAACACATAGCAGAATAACACAGGAGAAAAGGACAGGTTTTGTTTTCAGTGTAACATTTGGTACTGCAGTCCAACCCAAAACTTCATTCCATAGATCTTTCGTCTTATTTCAACATTTGTTTCCACCAAAAAATTCTGATCCAAGCATGCTTTCTGTATTTATATGTTCACATATTTCTTACCTCATTATTTATTTTCCATTATCTTACCTCATCATTTATTTCCAAGAAAATCCTACCTATACCTGCTTTCTGTAATTTTTTCGTATAACTTCTCAATGCATTTCTTCCAATGCATCGCAACTAATTCTCTTATATAGTCTACCCCCTCTTAAGCTAACTTAAATCTACTGAGCTCAGATGCTAAAATAAGGGACGAGGCAATGCAGCAGCTCAAAACAATTAATACAAACAGCAATGAAAAAAAAATGCAAACTGGCAAAGCAAGCTACAGTAAATCTAAATTACCAAGCAAATGCAACATTTCAACTAATATGAGCCAATGTGCAGCAACAAGAAAATAAATCAGTAGTAAAACTAGCTTAAGGGGCTCCGGAAAGGCTCAAAATCATGAAAAGTTCAATTTTTACTTTTTTGCTGTTTCTGAATCTGCAGAGTATTACCTTTTAATAGATATATAATTTATTCAATTCCGAAGACTACAACTATTTTTAAATTTTTTTTGAAATGTGTTCTACATGGGCGTGACCCACTGTGGCGCTGTTAAACTGCTGTCAAATGGTGTTATTATTAACGTCCGTGTTCATCAGGTACATTTTAGTGATGTGAGATAAAGTATGTGTTGTGGCTAACCTGTGATGGTTCAATATATATCGCTCGTGTCATTGTCGATTGTTTCATGTTTATTTACTCAGTCGTTATCTCGAAAATATTCGTAATTAATTCTGTTTCTTGAGTCTCTGTTTTGTTGAAGTATAATAATGAGTAAAAGTAAAGTTATTAGAAATCCTCTGAAGGCTTTTAAGAAAAGGAGAAATGTTGGAAAGCCAAAGGTATGTGTTATTACTGTAAACAATAAAGACGATGAAAATCTCCAACATAGCTTGTGTCCCAAAGAAGAAGACAGTTGGTGTAAATATAACAAAGGATTGCTAACTGGTGAAGTGTACACTCATAAGCATAGTCTGCCTCATGCAATAATGGAGGTGATAAAACCTATTTTCAGAGACTTAGCAGCACCTGAACTGTTGAAAAAGTGTATTCACGGAAAAACTCAAAACCCCAATGAAAGTGTAAATAGTGTTATATGGTCGAGAATCCCCAAGACTGTATTTGTTGGAATAGAAACACTTCAGTTTGGTGTGTATGATGCTGTTGCGACTTTCAATGATGGCAACATTGTAAGGTGCAAGGTATTTAGAAATATGGGAATGAAGATAGGTTCTAACATGGTACGAGCGATGCTTGCTTTAGACAAGGAACGCCTTCGGGCTGCAGACAGGGCTGTAAAGAGTCTAGAAATACAAGCAAGAGTAAACAGGAGGAGGAACAAGAGGAAGCTGGAGGAGGAGTTTGCAGAGGATGAAGATAATCCATCCTATGGACCTGGAATGCACTAAAAAGTTAATCCAATCTTTGTCGCTCGATTCCCAAAACTTTTATTTTCTCATACTAATTACATGTTTTCTAAGGATCTTCCAAACATATTTGTTTCAAACTTTCAGTAAATGTTACACAGTACCTTCTGCATAATTTAACACAGCCTTTTTCCAAAAAACTGTATATTTTTGAATATATAAATAAAAAATTGCAAAAAAATGTTGTGAATTTTCATTACAATTGAAAAAAAATCATCTTTAATAACTGAACTAAAATTTTGTAAAATCCCTGTGTTAAGTTGTAGCCCATATTCCAATAAATAATCTGTAAAAAGTTCAACTTCCTACCTCAAATACTTTGTGAGGAAAGATGTAATTTATAAGCGTTATTTTAACATTGCAAGTATAGGGCGTTCCGGAGCCCCTTAACAGAGTAATACAAAGTGCAATTTAGTAGCACTATGCCTGACAAACAGCAGCAGCAAATGCAATAACTTATATCTAAACATGACGAAGCTCAAGCAGAAAAAATATTACAGTAAAAATGGCCATGTTTAATACCTATGTCACATCTTAACACTAGAGTGATGCATCACAAAAACTTACTCTGCAAGAAAGTTACCGAGTTATTAAAAAAATTATTTATGCAATTTCTGTGAAGGGAAATGTCTATTTGTACTCTCTTTTCTAAGAAAGTATATCATAAACGTATTCTTTACTGGGTCTGTAGACAGAAAATAGTGATATTAGTACATCTATTAAATTTTATTTTAACCAATGCTGCAGTGCAACTAGAAACTAGATGTTAAACGAAATGAGCAAATATATATATAAAGCAACATATGAAACGTCATTCACTAGGCAAATGGTGTCTCCAAAGGCAAAAAAAAATCTCGCAACTAGAAAGACAGTAGTCATAATCAGGTGTATAGACATAAAAATATTTCTCGCCATTTCATTAGGCATTTCAGTAAATATCATAAATTAAGAGCTCCACAGTGTTATCATATGTTTTCAAGTTTGAGTGTGTCGTATTTGCGATGCTTTCTACAAAGGATGTCAATAACGAGGATAATGGCCCTTTTTTTTCCACCTGTGCCTCTGAAAGGCACACACTAATGAATTTTTTCCAGGCGACTGTCGCGCAGCTGGGTGCCCACGACTCATTACGTGAAGGTGGTTACTTAACTTTCTTACTGAAATATTTACGACATCAGTTTGGATTACAGTGACAGTCTCATATAAAAAATTTCACAGGTCAAGAATTTGCGTTGCAAATGTGTAGAAACAAAATCCTATGAATATGACAGTGTTCAAAAAGTTTTCGTCGGCATTGTGATACATTCACGCATTTACACACATTTCATAACTCTTAAAGTACGATTCTTGGTTTCCAACATCCTTTTCCACAAATCAGAGTCCCTAACCACTACTCATTATTCATATATGTATTCGTCGACACTTCTTCAATATTTCATCATAATAAATATGTAGCATAATCAAATTCCTCATATAGCATCAGCTTATTGATCATAAACATACCTCAGCAGCATAATACACATCGTCGTCGTAAAAATAACATCATAACACCTCAGTCAAATTACAAAAACATTGTAGCTTTCTGAAATAATTTAAAAACCTAAAAAAAAGTTCTCTGCTCATTTCAATAGTGTCATCTACCTCAAACATACTTTAAAATCATGATCCCCTACCAAATACATCATTCAAAGCTCTCATAGCATCACAATGGTTCTGAAAAAATATGAACAGTTCACAAAGTACAGACAAAATACAATTTCATAAGTGTGAAGTTATCCAACTGTGTAATTACGTAAACATCTGTCACTGATGTAGTAAAATAAATATTTGTCTCTCTCAGTTAAATGATCAGGTAGCTGTGTAATTTGTGTGTTAGAGAAATATGGTGCCGATGTGTAAAGTTGTATAAGCAAATACTATATTAGCTAGGGTTCCTTATGCTTGCCAAACACATGGTACACAAAGTAAGCGTGTACCCCCCTGAGGATTAATGTAATTATACCCTCAGGTGTTACAGATTACATCAATGGAATGAAATGTATCATGGAAAACCTTTGTATCTTTGTAATTCAAAAATCTTTAGAAATAAATGTTTTAAGTACAAAATTAATCACTCAAATACATGTACTGTATCGCTGAACTGTGCGTCTTGTTGTAAGATAATCTCTGTGGAAGTGTCGTAGTTATCGTCCTCTGTAAGCAAAGTTCTGCTGAAGTCAATGTACTTACCTCATCATAAACGAAAGTGAAATGCTTTGCGTATAGATATCGTAGTTATTACGTACCTTACCGTGATCAAGAAAGTACTATAATGTAACGCATTGTTGTGTCACGGAAAAGGCTGTCTCATTGTAGCTATACCACAAAAGTTACTACTAAAACATGTTTTACTTTCCAGAGTAATTCAGATATAAAACAGAAACACCGCCCAAGCAACATTGTAAATTGCCATTCATTAGTAATGTCGTGATAAAATCGTGTAGCTGTCACATAAACTAACCACTGAGTCATCTGGTATCTCACAGAAAGTGCTTTAAATCCAGAATGTGTTTTCAAGTAAACCAAAATGTTGCATTAAAATCTCATTAGCAGTGTTGGTAAATGTTCTAAGTATGTAAGCCTTATAGTCGTTATGTAATCGTGCAACTAACAAGCAAGAATGTACACACACAATAACACTGTGTCGTCTGTTCCGAATAACAATGCATTCATAATTTCTGTTTAAATAAGTTCTCTTGGTTCTTGACTGGATATTTAACTTTAAACATTGTTGCATGTTAACAGATTCTAAGTCTGACAAAGCATACTAGTAATGTAAAGTGAAAAGTTATATGGCAAAGACAAAGTTAAAAAGCAGATTATCTTTCAATAAACGGTTTTACATGTGAAATGTGGTGTAAACTTTTACTCTTCCTAGTACGCAGAGTTTCAGCTTCAGTGGAATTATCAGGTGGTATATGGTACATCGGTAAAGAATGATAAAATATTTCTCAAGGTTAGCGTCTATGTAATTTTTCCCTGAGCCAGCAGGCGCACGTGGCTGCCTGTGGTGCGAGTCATTGTCTGTCTCTTTGTTGGCGCGCGTCGTTATTGGGATTAGGAGACCTAACTTCAACAAATTCACCGCGTCGTTATTGGGATTAGGAGACCTAACTTCAACAAATTCACCTTTTCGAGAGTGCCCTGCTCTGTTTGAATCCCGCCAGTTCTGATGGAATTCAGGTCTGTCGTTTTGTCGGTAGTTTACATAGTTTCTTGTTTGTCGGTCATGTGGTGGAGAATTTCTCCCGGAATCGTAACTGCGCGCTGAACTGTTGCGTCTGAAGTTATTCTGTCTCCCTTGATAATACTTGTTTTGGTTTCCATATTGCCTGTTTCTATGGTTATCTCTGTCATATTCATAATTACGGAAGTGCGATCTTCTTCTGTAACTATTACTCTGCCAGTGGTTGTCATATGGGTGGTGTCTGTTTTGTTCACTATTTGCATTGTAAGAATAGCCTTGTCGTGTCCAGTTATTATTTCTTTCATCGCGGAATTGTGACGGATGTGATCTGTAATTGTTGTGTTCCTGTTTTCGCGTTCCGCGGTTGTCAGTGTCAATTTCTAATTCTTGTAAGAGTCCCTGAAAAGCTTCAATGTCGTCTTTGCAACGCCCAGCCAAAATAATATGTCGTAAATGTTCAGGTAATTTGATTAAGCAAATGTGGATGAGCTCTGAGGGGCTGTATGGGTTTGACAGGTACTGATTCTTGTGCAACATGTCTTCAAAATATTTGACAAGAGTGGAGAATTCAGTTTGTTCGAAATGTTTCATCATTATGATGCTATGTTTTACTCGGTCTTGTGTAGCTTGAGACCAATATGCTGAGAGGAAGGCATGATAAAATTCTCCTTCACTGTGACAATCGTGAATGACCGATCGCATTCTTACAGCTGGTTCATTCTCTAAGTAGCCACACATAAATTCTAATCTGTGCTGCAATGACCAGTTGGGAGGAAAACAATTAGAGAATTGATGAAGCCATGTTCGTGGATGAATGTCATTGCCAGAATTCTTAAATGTTTTGAATTTATGTGTATTAATGAACAGCTTATAGTCAAAATCATCGTGTCGGCGAGACGCACATCGCTCATTGTTATTTCGTTTCGGCGGTGCCATCTCAAAATTCAATGCGCCTTGCCAATTTCTTTCATAATTTCCGAAGTGTCCTGTGTTATTATTTTGTGGTTGTTCCGTATTTCTATGTTTCTCTTCCCGTACTCGAGCGCGAGTGTCCTCTGAAATATGTAATTCTTGTATTACTTGTGCCAACTGATCTTGTACTTCCCGGATTTCTCTTTTGTACTGTGTATTGATTTGATTTTGATTTTGTTAGAATTTTCTAATTTGTTCGTACTCTTCAGTGTCAATGAAGGCTACAGGTCTTGTGTCATTCAGATCATCATCTACCTTTGTAGATAAGTTAGTGAACTGATCTGAAAGTTCGGCTACTTTATCCGATAGTGAAATTATTTCCTCTCTGTGTTTTTCTGAACCAAGTTTCAGAGTGTCCATTTGTGTTGAAATCGTATCTACTGTGTCCTTGAAGTTTTCCTGAGTTTTTGCAAGTTGCGTAACCGAATCGGTAGATGCAATTGAGTCAATTTTAGCTTGCAAGGTCTCATGATTTTCATGAACAATAGTTTGCAGTTCTTTTATGGCTGCTTCGTGATTCTGTAACGCATTTTCATGCCGCGAAAAAATAGGTTGGAAATGCTCACAAATTTCTGTTTTTACGTCATTACAGACTTTTTGACATTTCGATTCGATGTTATGTAACTCAGTAGTTAAATCTTCACGTGTTCGTTCAAGTGTGGTGTCTAACTTTTGAAGCTTTTGCTGTGTTTGTCTCTGGTGTTGTTCCATTGTGTCTAACTTTTGAAGATTTTGTCCCATTTGTTTCTCATTTTGTTCAAGCGTTGTGTCTAACTTTTGTAGCCTTTCTCCCATTTGTTGCATTAACTGTAATAACAATGCACTGGTGTCTGAAACATGTTCCTCAGTGCTTTTCGGCAGTGAAGTTGCACCGGCAACATTTACATTTTGACAAGCAGAAAATGTGTCTTGACTTATTTGAGAAAACAGTGAGGACACAAAACCTGAATCTGCAGTATTTGCAAGATTGTGACCTGTCATTCCCGATTCCTGAGGCGGGCTGTTGCTGACCGATCGATCGATAATGCTTCCCTGTTCACTACCTGATTCACTGTCTACACCATTATTTGACGCCAGCTCCTTTTCCCTATGCACAGTTACCAAATTACTATGTTGAACATTAGTTAATTCATTACTCGGTGGCGCTAACACACTGCTTTCGTCTTCACACGCCATTATTGTCACAATATTTCACACGGCAACACAGAAACGCACAATTTGAAGAGCAAAAATAAGAAAACACATTAACATCGCACTGAGAATAATATCTAGTGAATTGCAAGCGCAGCTGCGAAATACTTGGTGCAAATCTACATGCATGCCACAACTGTTTTACTGTACAACAATGAAAAACTACAACTACAAAGGAAATTCTCTCTATGATTACGCGCTAGCAATAAACAATAGCTACACTAATTACACAAACTACAAGCAAAAATCAGAAGATTCCAGTGAGGTATCCTCGGCTAAGGGTTGACATATGAAAGGTCCCCTTAGAACAATTATATACGACTGTGCTTAAACTGACACACAATATTTTTTAGCGCAACGCAATCTGACTTTCAAAAATCCCTACAAAAGAATGGCCCTGACTAACCTTAACCTATACCTTTCACAAATCACTGACCTCGCAAAAATCTTCATTACTCGAACTACTGCAATACAGCGAGCGCCACTACTGCCAGCTAAGTAAAAGATTCAAACTACTGAAGGCACTAACTACTCATAGGCATAGTTAGGAAATGAAAGATTTTGTTAGAGAACAAACAATGTATTTACCTTAATAGTCATAATATATATAGCAGTTCATGACATCCAGTCTTACAAATTTCAAAACTCCGCCATTTCTCTCCGCACATCCACCACTGCTGGCGGCTCACCTCCAACTGCGCAACGCTACGCGCTGTTCACATCCAGCTGCGCAACACTACAATGGCAGACAACAATGCAAACTAGCCACAGACTGCACACAGCACAGTCAGTGATTTTCATACAAAGCGCTACGTGGCGTTACCAATATAAGAACCTAAACAGCCTACTTACAATATGTTTGTGGGAAGACTGTTTGACACAGAGAAAAAAACAACCAACACACTGATGAGAATGCATAGTAAGATACCACACATAAAAATATTTGCATTTATACCTGATACGTCCTGTATAATGCGTTTTATTCCTGGTACTTCCTGAATTTCAAAGGGTATTTTCCTCTCGTCCTCTCAACATTACCAAAAAATTCCTTTAAATCTATAAAAGTAGGTTAGCATTTGTTCAGTTTGTCTTGTAAGATAAGTGGTCTATTGTTAGTCAAGTAACAATTCAAATGAAAAGTCTATTACAAACGAGTGAACACAGCGCAGCGGTATTTCGAAAATTTTGTTGCTCAGTCAGAGTTAATAATCACGTCTTGAGTGGAGCCAAGAAACTGGTGATTCCCACAAGGGCAATCAGAGTACTGTTTCCTCTTTGCTCACAACGAAATGGCAGAAGACTCTATTCCCTCACGCTGCCGCTTTTCATATTCAGTTGCTCTGAAGCGGCAAATTATTTTTCTCTGATATGTATCAATCATAGCGATGGGTTTGCTTGTTGTCAGTTCGCTTTACGTCTTATGTCTTTTAATAGCTAAACATTAACTCAATAATCTCTTCTTTCTTTCCTTTCCCTAACATCTATCCCGTTTAGTACGTGGTCCACTTTTTCGTAAGTTGGCATTTCTTTTTTGTAATTATTTAACTTTGTGTGCGGATGGTCTCCCTGACACCACGGTCGTCAAGGCAACCTGTTTCGCTCGTTCTTATTGCTTAGTGATGACCATCTGTCAGTGAATCGTGTAAAATTTATTCTCTGTGTTATCGTATTTTAACTGGTTGACAACGTGCTTTAAATTTTCGTAAATGTAAAATTCTGCGCATCAGAAAGCGAAAAAAAAATCTGCTATGACTCCAACGTCCAATCACGTTTGGAATTGGTCACCTCAAACACCAGAGTGTAATACACTGCTGGCCATTAAAATTGCTACACCAAGAAGAAATGCAGATGATAAACGGGTATTCATTGGACAAATGTATTATACTAGAACTGACATGTGATTACATTTTCACGTAGTGTGGGTGCATAGATCCTGAGAAATCAGTACCCAGAACAACCACCTCTGGCCATAATAACGGCCTTGATACGCCTGGACCTTGAGTCAAACAGAGCTTGGATGGCGTGTACAGCTACAGCTGCCCATGCAGCTTCAGCACGATAGCACCGTTCATCAAGAGTAGTGACTTGCGTATTGTGACGAGCCAGTTGCTCGGCCTCCATTGACCAAATGTTTTCAATTGGTGAGAGATCTGGAGAACGTGCTGGTCAGGGCAGCAGTCGAATATTTTCTGTATCCAGAAAGGCCCGTACAGGACCTGCAACATGCGGTCGTGCATTATCGTGCTGTAATGTAGGGTTCCGCAGGGATCGAATGAAGGGTAGAGCCACGGATCGAAACACATCTGAAACGTAACATCCACTGTTCAAAGTGCCGTCAATGCGAACAAGAGGTGACCGAGACGTGTAACCAATGTCACCCCATACCATCACGCCGGGTGATACGCCAGTATGGCGATGACGAATACACGCTTCCAATGTGCGTTGACCGCGTTGTCGCCAAAAACGGATGCGACCATCGTGATGCTGTAAACAGAACCTGGATTCATCCGAAAAAATGACGTTTTGCCATTACTGCACCCAGATTCGTCGTTGAGTACACCATCACAGGCGCTCCTGTCTGTGATGCAGCGTCAAGGGTAACCGCAGCCATGGTCTCCGAGCTGATAGTCCATGCTGCTGCAAACGTCGTCGAACTGTTCGTGCAGATGGTTGTTGTCTTGCAAACGTCCCCAGCTGTTGACTCAGAGATCGAGACGTGGCTGCACGATCCGTTACAGGCATGCGGATAAGATGCCTGTCATCTCGACTGCTAGTGATACGAGGCCGTTTGGATCCAGCACGGCGTTCCGTATTACCCTCCTGAACCCCCCGTTCGATTTTCTGCTAACACTCATTGGATCTCGACCAACGCGAGCAGCAATGTCGCGATACGATAACCTGCAATCGCGATAGGCTACAATCCGACCTTTATTAAAGTCGGAAACGTGATGGTGCGCATTTCTCCTCCTTACGCGAGGCATCACAACAACGTTTCACCAGGCAACACCGGTCAACTGCTGTTTGTGTACGAGAAATCGGTTGGAAACTTTCCTCATGTCAGCGCGTTGTAGGTGTCGCCACCGGTGCCAACCTTGTGTGAATGCTCTGAAAAGCTAATCATTTGCATATCACAGCATCTTCTTCCTGTCGGTTAAATTTCGCGTCTGTAGCACGTCATCTTCGAGGTGTAGCAATTTTAATGGCCAGTAGCGTACTTTGTAGGGACACGAAAAGGGACGACTGCGTAGGCTGTCATAGGTAAAGCAGATGCCAGCCTTCAATTTATTATTGGAATACTAAAGAAATGCAGCCAGTCTATAAGGGAGATTGCTCGTGCAAGCCATACTAGAATATTGCTCGACTACGGTCGCAGGTTCGAATCCTTCCTCGGGCATGGATGTGTGTGATGTCCTGAGGTTAGTTAGGTTTAAGTGGTTCTAAGTTCTAGGGGACTGATGACCACAGCAGTTGAGTCCCATAGTGCTCAGAGCCATTTGAACCATTTGAATATTGCTCGAACGTGTGGAACCCATACCTAATAGCGCTAACGGGGGATGTTGAATGTATACAGAGAACGGCAGTATGAATGGTCACAAGTTTGATCCGTGGAAGATTGTCACAGAGATGTTGAAGGAACTGAACTGGTAGACGCTTGAAGATACTGTAGATTTAAACTGTTCCGAGAGTACCTACTTATAAAATTTCATGAACCAGCTTTAAATGAATCTACACATCTCTCCCATAGAGACTGCGAGGATTAGATTAATTACAACGCCCGCAGACGTATTTAAACAGTCTTTCTTCCTGGGCTCGTTACCTAAATGAAACGGGAGAACCATGCACTTCACAGTCGTTTGTAGATTATTGCGGTAGATGTATTCTCTGAGGTGAATTTGGAAACTATCCCAACACTTGTCTAAATGAGCGTAGGAAACCGCCTAAAACCTCACTTAGGCTGACCAGCATACCAATCCACAGTCGTCAATTCGCCCTGCGGATTCCGTCCCTGTCTGCCAAGCGAGCGCGCTGCACGTTATGCTATGCGAGCGCTTTAGCGACACAGTATAATCACCGGACAAAATATGGGTCACTCCCTAAAAAGGGCAGCCTTGTCTCTTTGAAGCGCTCAGTTGGTGTAGCACACGTACCTGCAGTGTGCGATGGCTGTAATTCAGGCTGGAGGTGAGCCTTTGATGTAATATAGGTATTTTCGTACAAAAACTATGACCCAGGCTACCACGAACACGAACGAGGGTGTTTACTTGAACATTCTCTGTGATCAAGTGTTTTGCCCTTATCTTGATAGTTACTATGATGTCAACAGCCTACTCACAGAGCTGCACTAATTCATTCCTGATTCGACAACCCTCAGGGGAACGCTATCGCTCTTCTACTGGCTCACTGCATAACTCGATCTTAATCCTGTATAAACAGCCTGGAACTATTTTGAGAAGCTGGTGAAATGTAGCAGTCAACATTGAAACGTCTCTGTGGAGTCGTTTCATAGACGCTTGTATCACTGGATTCTGTGCACAGTATTCTATCCACCGCCTGATTGTGGTTTAATTTATTAACTCTCCCAGAAAGACTGAGCAATCGAAGTAAGGCTTATTAAATGATACTATGTTTGATTTTTTTGTGTTCCATAGGAAATAATGACCTGTATTTATTACATTTTTCCCTTCACTCTACCGTATGTGTGCGAAAATGTGACTGAATGAGTGTTTTTACGAGTGTTTTCCGGTTTCTTTTGTGGGGGACGCTGAGTTGGTTGTCGTCTGCTAGGAGCAGGTGATGTTTGCTTCTCGTTTGGAGGGTAGCACAGGATGACCAACTTAGGATTCTAGTACCTGGACAGAGAGGTTTACCCCTTTTAGTCTGAGGTTGGTTTGTCTGTCAGGTTGGTGGCGGAAGCCTAGCCCTCTGGTAGCTTCCGTTGCACCAGTAGTTAGGCGAAGCTTGGTGGAGAAAGGATACTCTGCAGCTAGCGGTTGGTGAGTGAAGTTCGTAGCTTCTAGAGAGGGTTTCCGCCTTGCCGAGTTAATTTTATTTCGTGCCGGCAAAATCATTCTACTATTGCACCATTAAAATTTGTTACATTTTTGCCTGGTTTAATGTCTAATTTCTGAACAGTTAACTCGTAATCAAGTTTACCACGTGCTGAAGTTCGGCCGTTCGTAAGCGGCAGGCGCGGATTCCGTGTCGTATATCTATTGTACAAACCTTGCGAATCGGATAGATCCCTTTCCAAGCTAGTGAAAGAGCATTATGGTGATAGGTATCTCTCTGAACTATTTCTGTCGTGGGTATGTAGATGGAATGATTGAATTATTGTGTTCCACTTCGCTTTTGTGTGTTTTTCCTTTTTTAATTGCACTATTCTACCATTTTTTGCGAATTATTTAGTTAAATTTTTTATTCAGGCACCGGTCAAGTGTATTCATAGGACGTGCATCAAATTCAGTAATGAAATAAATGTGCTATGTAAAAGATAAACTTTGCGTCCTTTATCTTTCTCATTGATGCCAGTATTCAAATTAATTTTTTATTCCCTGTTTTTTTAAAGATAATCTGCTTGCTTGTGATGAACAGAAATGGAAGGAAAAATCAATTTAATTAAACAAGCTCATTGATATACGACATAAAATGCTGTTCATCTTGTTAGTGTCTTAAAAAAATTACCTTCTTATAATTAAATTCTTAATTTAATTGACCTGATAATTTCCAGTTCCGTCTTTTCTTAATTGTTAGGAAGGGCTTGGGCTGGTGGCGACCCTGTGATTTTTAAATTTATAATTGTCCTTGTGAGGTGTCTTAACCAGAAATTGCGCACAATGGTTACATCTCCATTATTCTTGGTACGTAACGTATGTCGAGCCTTGTCCAGGACCGTTTACAGTTCTACATACATACTTTACAACATTGCCTTTAAATTCGCAGCTTCTAAGGATACTAAACATATAGATCCCGTGTATCGACTGATCGAATCTGGCCTTGCTGATCTTTGCTCGGGTGTAGTGGGATCGCTCTGAAGTGGGGACGCCCCACATTACGAGTGCGGCTATCTTTAGCGGATACCGCTTGCGACGCGCGAGCGAATCGTTCGAACCTCGGCAATCTTGCAGGCTAGGCTGCGGGGGAATGCGCTGTGAAGTAGTTTCGTGATAACTATAATATTGGTGACTTAATATAGGTGTCGGACAAAAATATGAGAACGCGGAGAGAAGCGCATGCTTGAACATAAATGCAGATACTAGCAGAGCCTGCAGGTTGTAATACTGTACTTCAACACGACTGGCACCTGTACAATGTCCTGAATACGTAGAAAGTGTCAGCTGTGGTCAGAACTCTGTTCTGTGTAGTTTCGAGCGCATTATGTCGCAGCTAAGTGAATTCGATCGTGGGGAAATTGTTGGTGCTCCTGTGGAGGATGTTGCCACGACCAAGGAAACCGAAGTGTTTGGTGTTTCAAGAGGCACCGTATCGAAAATTTATATCACCTACACGGCAAGCGGAAAAACATCATCCACTAAGTAACAACACCAACGAAAGTGTGTGTGTTGTGTAATCGTAACAGACGCTCACTGAAGGGGAATGTGACGGAAAATACGAGAACGACAGTTGTAAAAGTTACTGGAAAACTGTCACACACGCGAGCCCTGTCAGCACCGAAATAACACGAAGGGAGTTCCATCAGCAGAGAATTCCAGGCTCAGCTGGAATTCCAAAACCACTCACCAGCGATGCAAGTTTCCGAAACAGGAAAATATGGTGCCGAACTCATGAAACCTGGGCTGTGGAGGAATGGAGGGAAGTCATTTGGTCGCATGAGTCTTGTTTCACATTGTTACCAACTTCTGGCCGAGTTTACGCCCAAAGGGTGAAACATAGCGGGGGTTCACTGATGATTTGGGCAGCCGTATCATGGCGTTTCATGGCCCTAGCCACGGTCACCAAATCAATCAAAATCTATATAACTGTATCTGAATAAACTTTTGCCGAAATACTCAGAAAACGTTAAACTGTATAGTAATAAACTGCCCTGTGAAACTCTTTATTATGCATTATAGTGAACAATGCTACAATACGTGACATCATGGTATGTCACTTGCGGTTTCAGCACACAAGACCAACAGAACAAAGAAAATGTACATAAAATTACAAATAGAATTTTGAAAGAATCAATAGCCAAAATGTTTCTGTGGCAGTGCCGTGTAAATGTACCAACGCAAACTGCCTACACAAAATTCCAAACACTAAACAATGCACACGCAAATTTAACACTACACTTTTGGAATAAAACTGTCTGAGTGCGAAATGAGATCTGAACTGATCTTTACCTAAACTTAACACGATAACGATTCTGAAAAGCAACACCTAACTACGAATGATTTTATTGTGTTCTGTAATGTACAACTGGCCCTAACTAATTTTTATGGCTTACCTAAGGCGACGGAAACTCGATACTGCTCGAAAGTGATGGACATAAAAAATGTAGCACTGCAGCAAACCAGCTAAAAGAAAGAAAATCTTGCACTGTGCAATGCGAGGACATACAGCTATTGTAAGCAAATTAAGCTTAAATTTTAACCACGTGTTCTGCAGAGTCAATGCAGCGACACAAAATTAAAAAACCAAATTTTCGAGAGGAGACAGTGGTAGATATTGCATTTACTAAACGATGGAAAAAGATTGAGATTCAAAAACTGTACTGAAAATTTGACTTTGTAACAACAGCAACCCTCTTTACAAAACCATTCTTGTTATAAAAAGTATGACACTGCCATAAAACGAATTGGTCGAGAGGTGAAGAGCGTTAAATCTATAACCTCTGACTGCAAGCCATGTGAACTGATAACTTCATTTATTCCCGTCTGAACAATGAAACTAACTAACCCAAATCAATCAAGAAAAATCCTACTAAAACTTTCGCTTTTCAAGCACATGAAAAATTACGCACAAGCAAGCAACGCAGCAACAACATTACCTGAAAACCTTCTCAAATAACTCTTTACCAAATCATATTTCCAAAATTCAACATCCTCAGTAACTTCATCTCTGTGCTTTGCAAGCTGTTCCCAGACCGCTCAGTACTGTGAACAACACCCGACCCACTCACTTACTTCTCGCAGAAAGCTGCTGGCAATGACACAGTTACTGGCAACCAAAGATCACATTTCTTGTACTCAGAACCTCCGTGGCGTAACATATCGACTACTGAAGACGTTGAAAAACATATAGTGTACAAATACGAAATATGACACATCAAATGAAAATATATAGCTCACATTACTTTCCTTCAACGCTAAAAGTAAGCTACAAACATTCGATGGTTTTCTTACGCCACATAAGGTACAGTAATGTGTTGTGTTTTTTGTATTTTCATATATTTGTCAAACCCCTTGACATTTCTGTGCTAATTCAAATGTGTGTGAAATCTTCTGGGACTTAACTGCTAAGGTCATTAGTCCCTAAGCTTAAACACTACTTAACCTAAAGTATCCTAAGGACAAACACACACGCCCATGCCCGAGGGAGGACTCGAACCTCCGCCGGGACCAGCCGAACAGTCCATGATTGCAGCGCCTAAGACCGCTCGGCTAATCCCGCGCTGCTCTGTGCTAATTAACACAATAAACGGTATTGTACCCAACAAAACAGACGGGCTGCCGGTGAACACGATGTACGTATTCGGTCATAGAAGGGTATTAATTGAAGGCCAGGATTAATTTCGCGGTTGAGAAAAGACTACTTAATCGTAGACCACTTTATAGAATCGAACAGCAATGGCAAGTTCAGAAGAAACTGTGGAATATGCTTGGACGGCACTGCAATGTGAATAGTGATTAAGCAATATAAGGAATTTTTTACTTTGAGCCTACAGAGGAATAAATACAGCGCTTATTTATATTGTATCTAATGAAAGAACAACGTTTCCAGCATACTTTATTAGTTTGATTAGATTAGATTAATACTAGTTCCATGGATCATGAATACGATATTTCGTAATGATGTGGAATGAGTCAAATTTTCCAATACATGACATAATTAATTTAACAACATAATTAAGTTAATATATCAACTTTTTTATTTTTTATTTTATTTTTTGGTTTTTTCTTTTTCTTCTTAATTTATATCTAAAAATTCCGCTATGGAGTAGAAGGAGTTGTCATTCAGAAATTCGTTTAATTTCTTCTTAAATACTTGTTGGTTATCTGTCAGACTTTTGATACTATTTGGTAAGTGACCAAAGACTTTAGTGGCAGTATAATTCACCCCTTTCTGTGCAAAAGTTAGATTTAATCTTGAATAGTGAAGATCATCCTTTCTCCTAGTATTGTAGTTATGCACACTGCTATTACATTTGAATTGGGTTTGGTTGTTAATAACAAATTTCATAAGAGAGTATATATACTGAGAAGCTACTGTGAATGTCCCTAGATCCTTAAATAAATGTCTGCAGGATGATCTCGGGTGGACTCCAGCTATTATTCTGATTACCCGCTTTTGTGCAATAAATACTTTATTCCTTAGTGATGAATTACCCCAAAATATGATGCATATGCAAGCAATGAGTGAAAATAGGCGTAGTAAGCTAATTTACTAAGATGTTTATCACCAAAATTTGCAATGACCCTTATTGCATAAGTAGCTGAACGTTTCAGCAGATCATCAATGTGTTTCTTCCAATTTAATCTCTCATCAATGGACACACCTAAAAATTTGGAATATTCTACCTTAGCTATATGCTTCTGATTAAGGTCTATATTTATTAATGGCATCATACCATTTACTGTACGGAACTGTATGTACTGTGTCTTATCAAAATTCAATGAGAGTCCGTTTACAAGGAACCTCTTAGTGATTTTCTGAAAGACATTATTGACAATTTCATCAGTTAATTCTCGTTTGTCAGGTGTGATTACTATACTTATATCATCAGCAAAGAGAACTAACTTTGCCTCTTCATGAATATAGAATGGCAAGTCGTTAATATATATTAAGAACAACAAAGGACCCATCTCCGACCCTTGTGGAACCCCATTCTTGATAATTCCCCAGTTTGTTGGCATGTGCTGATCTTTGCATATTATGAGAACTGCTTATTTCAACTTTCTGCACTCTTCCAGTTAGGTACGAATTAAACCATTTGTGCACTGTCCCACTCATGCCACAATACTTGAGCTTGTCTAGCAGAATTTCATGATTTACACAATCAAAAGCCTTTGAGAGATCACAAAAAATTCCAATGGGTGGTGTTCGCTTATTCAGATCATTCAAAATTTGATTGGTGAAAGCATATATGGTATTTTGTGTTGAAAAACCTTTCTGGGGACCAAACTGACATTTTGTTAGTACTTCATTTTAGAGATATGTGAAGCTACTCTTGAATACATTACTTTCTCAAAAATTTTGGATAAAGCTGTTAGAAGGGAGATTGTACAGTAATTGTTGACATCAAATCTATCCCCCTTTTTATGCAAGCGTATAACAGTAGCATATTTCAGTCTATCAGGGAAAATGCCCTGTTCCAGAGAGCTATTACACAGGTGGCTGAGAATCTTACTTATCTGTTGAGAACAAGCTTTTAGTATTTTGCTGGAAATGCCATCAATTCCACGTGAGTTTTTGCTTTTAAGCAAGTTTATTATTTTCCTAATTTCAGAGGGAGAAGTGGGTGAGATTTCAGTTGTATCAAATTGCATAGGTATGGCCTCTTCCATTAACAGCCTAGCATCTTCTAATGAACACCTGGATCCTGCTATATCCACAACATTTAGAAAATGATTACTAAAAATATTTTCAACTTCTGACTTTTTGTTCATAAAGTTTTCATTCAATTTGATGGTAATACTGTCTTCCTGTGCTCTTGGTTGACCTGTTTCTCTTTTAATAATATTCCAAATTGTTTTAATTTTATTATCAGAGTTGCTGATTTCAGACATGATACACATACTTTCGATTTTTTAATAACTTTTCTTAATATAGCACAGTAGTTTTTATAATGTTTGATAGTTTCTGGGTCACTACTCCTTCTTGCTGTCAGATACATTTCCATTTTCCAGTTACAAGATAGTGACTAATCTAAGAAAGACTAAAAGTTTTGGTACGATATGTGTCAGTAGGTGGATATTATAAATTTCAACAGTTTCAAATGTGTTCCTTGGGCGTAAGTCTGTCCTCATGTGCTGTCTTAAACATTCAGTCCGATGCCTTTCAATTTCGATAGCAATGAAACTTTAAAAGTATCTGCATGTCTGTTTGAAGTTGAGCACGCCAATCTCCAAAACTACTAAACAAATTCTCATGGGGTTTTCACACATAACTTGAGCGTGTCTCGGAGCAACTTATAGGCTTCATTTCACCAAAATCGGATCAAGAAGAGAAAGCACCGTAATTTAAAGTTCCATCGAAAACTGTCTGTTTAAACACGCTAGTCCCAAAAACTAATAGACTAATTTTCATGGAATTTTCACAGATATCTTGAACGTAGCTTTCTTTCATCAAAATAAGAATACGGAAAAAAAAGATATCGTATTTTAAAGTTTTACATAAAATCGTCTGTTCAGGTTCCTAGTTTCGATATTTACTTCAGTGACACGATCATCATGGTGTAGTACATCAAAGAAGAAATAGATCGCACTGTTTGTTTCATAGTACCGGTACACCAAGCTTTTTTCATTTTTTTCTCGAAAGTTCACGTCAGTAGCAGAATTAAGCGCCACGTGAAGGTGGCTTAAAGTTACTTCTCTCCAATGTAACAAGGAAGCGCAAATTTTGACGGGAAGTAGCGCAGGCGAGCAAGTTCTTATATCCCGAAGTTCGCTTGTTGCTAACAGTTTACTGTTTCGCTTTAAACGTGCACAAGTCCCGGTAACTGTATGTTTTACCATGTCCATAAAAAAAGCACATGGGCAGATTGTGCGTGTTTGTTTTTAGTTACCTTTCGCATGAGCAGTTTTACGAGGCGCTCTCCCATGTTAGTAAAACAAACAAGGTCTTCGTTCATGTCCCCTTCATACTAGGTCAAATGTTGTATACAAAGAACCTTCAAAATAAAAAATAAATTCTACATGTACAAAGTCTCAGGCACAGCTATAAATAAACTAGCGAAAAATGCTCGTATCGAGTACAAAAACTGCGAATTTGTTCCTGTTTATTCAAAAGACTGTGACTGAAAAGTGGGGTATCAGCTGTCCCAGTATACCACTAACATTCTGCGTGGTTTCTGTTTGTTCTAAGTCGTGTCTCCCTACCACTTTCGCGCAACGACGCTCTGAGCGTGTTTTTTAGGGAATTGACTAGTTTGAACCTGGACCTGTTGCTGTAAGGAGACGCCAGGCCACACATGACATGTAGAGTTCAGAAGAGTTCAGTGAGAAAAGCGATGATATAATCAAATACTTAATGATTTCAGCATCAGCTCCACTGCACTCCCTGGAAAAGAATCTTAATACTAACTAAATTTAGTGGAAGGGGTTCAAGGCTTTCCTATTTTTAATTAGCTGATAAAATAACGTCGAAAAGGCAGTTAAGTTTACCATTGGAATTTTTATTCTACTCACAAAACATTGTTTATAAATTGCACTATTGATAAAAGGAAATGTTTTAATACAGGATGATAAAAACCAACTACGTTCAACAAAAATGTGAACGAATATTCCCTGAATTGGTTTCCAAGTACTACAGTGGATCGAAGGATGACATATGCCATATCACATCTATAATCTAGGTTTAAATTAAGTTTCATAAAACAGAATCAAAAATGGTCTACAGTGACCCTCAATTATCTTTAATTACTTATTTAACTTGTCGTAAATTACAGTGGCTGATGTGGCTTCTCAATAATTATATAACAGAAAAATCATCGCATTTCAGATTTTAACTTCAATTAGCAAATGTGAATACCATGAGCTTTAATTGACGATTGACACTAGTATTACGCAAAAAGGGGATGTAACAGATAAGACTTCTGCAGTTCTGAGTGAAGCCTTATGCGGCATCGCATGCGTTCATTACCTTGTCGTTGGTTAGGCAGTGTCAGGGAGCGGCGGACGGCGCAGCTCCACACACCTCGCCGTCTCGGAAGCAACTCTCTCTAACCTCTCTTTACTACAATTTACTGAAGTGGGTTTAAGAAAAAGGTATCTGGCTGTGTTTTCAACCGACCAATCACGGTCTCAATGTTAACTTCAAGCTCCACCTACAAAAATTCTGTCTATCCAATGAGAAACGATATACTTTTTGTGGTGGGCAATGTTTTTAATGTTTGCAACGTAACAGAGACGCGTATAGTCTCACGCTAAAACTTGCAGCTGGTGTGGCCCTTTCAGTGTTATCGTAAGATCTATACTGTTCTTCTGGAGGGCTCCATCTTTTAACATGGGCTGGGGGTGGTCTTGGCGGTCGGCAGGCGATGTGGGTGTCCCTTATCGTAGGGCCTTCTCGCTTACATGGCTCTGCTCTCGGCTTCTGTTCTCGTTTCTCCCCTCGGAGCTGCGTCTGTTTCACAGTGGGAAGGTATGACATGCATTTAGGCATTCTTGTGTTAGTCTGTGGTATTCCATTTGCTCACTCGTTGATCGTATTACTTTGGTCAATCTAATGTGAGGATTTATTCGGAGCTATGTGATATACTGCCGGATTTGCTATCATGTCAGAGTTTTCATGGAAGGTGTTGGATTTGCCTGACACCTTACATACCTTCCTCAGGACCTTTAAAAATTATTCCAAAAATCTTAGCATACAAACGCATTCGCGCTCTTTCTAACCATGCAACTCACGTCAAACTCCCACAAGCTCGCCTAACTGTAACTCACTCACATCCACTAGTTCATCATTGTAAATCGCTCATACCCATGCACTACTAGTTGCCTCTTCTCACTCATTCAGCCCAACTCATAGTCATTACCTCATTGTGTCTCTCTGTCATTATCTCCTGTGTGACAGCTGCAGCCCCCTTCGTTCTGTCTTGCTTCTACGGTCCCTTCTCACTGTCACTTCCTCCCTCTTGCTCTCTCATATTACCGATATTTCATTATACTATCTCATTCCTTCCTTCCCACTGCAGTCGTCTCTCCTCATGTCACTAGGTGTTTCTCATGGTCACTGTCAGATATTCTGTCGCTCGTTGTCTCTGGCTCTCACCCACGCCACTTTCTCTTTTATTCCTTCCCCTCCGCCCCCCCCCCCCCCACCTCACTGGTACTGTCTCCTTCACTCTTTTCCTAGCACTGTTCTGTCACTGTCAACTTCACTGAAGAGCAACCTACCTAATATCGTGTAAGGCCCCCGCGAGAAGGCAGAAGTGTCGCAACACGACGTGGCGAGGACTCAACTAACTGTCACCATGAATCCTGCAGGGCTGTCCATAGATCCGCAAGACTATGAGGGAGTGGAGATCTCTTCTGAACAACACTTTGCAAGTCATCTCACATACGCTCAAGAACGTTCATGTCTGGCCAGCGGAAGTGTTTAAATTCAGGAGAGTGTTCCTGGAGCCACTCTGTAGCAATTCTGGACGTGTGGGTTGTCGTACTGTAGTGCTGGAATTGTCCAGGTCAATCGGAATGTACAATGAACACGAATGGAAGCTGGTGATCAGATTTGATGCTTACGTATGTGTCACCTATTAGTGTCGTATCCAGACGTATCAGAGGTACCTTATAACCCCAACTGCACACGCCCCAAACCATTATAGAGCTTCCACTAGCTTGAACAGTCCCTTGCTGACATAGAGGGTCTGTAGATTCATGAAGTTGTCTGCATGTCCGTACAAGTCCACCGCTAGATACAATTTGAAACGAGACTCGTCCAATCAGGCAACATGCTTGCAGTCATCAACAGTCCAATGTCCGTGTTGATGGGCCCAGGCGAGGCGTAAAGCTTTGTGTCGTGCAGTCATCAGGGGACACGAGTTTTTCATCTGCTCCACAAGCCCATATTGATGATGTTTCATTGAATGGTTCGCGCGCTGACACTTGTTGAAATCTGCATCAATTTGCGGAAGGATTGCACTTCTGTGACATTGAACGATTCTCTTCAGTCGTCATTGTTCCTGTTCTTGCAAGATCTTTTTCCGGCCTCAGCGATGTCGGAGATTTGATATTTTACCGGATTCCTGATATTCACAGTACACTCGTGAAATGGTCATACGGGAAAATCGCCACTCCATCGCTACCTCAGAGATGCTGTGTCCCAGCACTCGCGCGCCGACTATAACACCACGTTCAAACCCACTTAAATCTTGATAACCTGCCACTGTAGCAGCAGTAACCGAGCTAACAACTGGGCCAGACACTTGTTCTCTTATATAGGAGTTGCCGACTGCGTCACGGTACTGTGCCTGTTTACGTATCTCTGTATTTGAATACGCATGCCCTTCCTAGTTTCTTTGGCGCTTCAGTCTACGTTCCACTGCCACGGTGTCCCTCTCTTTCTCTCATACTGCCACTGTCTCCTCCGCTCTCTCTATAACACAACCGCTTTGTATTATCTTCCAGTATTTATTATTTTTCCATCTCTTTCCCACTGCCACTGTCTCCTTGTCTCTCAGCACAAAAAGCGCCAATGTGTTCACATTTCGGGGAAAATTTTTAAAGGTCGTGATGAAGGCAGTATGATGCAGCTGGTACCCGACTTTTAAGTCAGAATCTTTTAAACAAAGAGGAAAATTTCGAATTTGTTTGTGCTCCAATAGAAGCATTTTTCCTCTGGTTCCTTTCTTTTTCCTGCTGCAGCGGGGTGCGTATGAAAAGAAATACACTGGTCAGTAAAATGTAGATGGTGTATTTATGTAATACTGAAATAACGCCAAAGTAATTTTACAGCTCCGACCAGATTGTACGTGCATGAAAATTTTGCTTGTGTCTCAGTACTAACTGGTTTCCCAGACGATACCGGAGACAGTTTATAGCACATTTCTCCATGCTATGCCGCATTGTAAAATACGTTTTCACATCACACCGGATTTCATGTTTGCATTTTACATGTGTAAGTAGGGTAGCTTTGACCTCTGTATTTCGGAAACGGATAGAGATCTGAAGAAAATTTTCAAGGTAATTTGAGATCGTGATCTTAGCAATACATCGTAAAAATTGCAGCGCTTTGTTGTGCGTAGCTGCCTCTGATTCCTTGGCTGGGTTTAGGTATCCAAAAAACAAGTTTTTGGGGTGATTCTCGATAACGAATAAGGGTGATTGAAAATGGGGAAATCGCTCTTCTGGACAAATGTCTGAAGATTATACCATTAAATTTCAGCTATTTGCTTAGATTATTTATTACACTCCTGGAAATGGAAAAAAGAACACATTGACACCGGTGTGTCAGACCCACCATACTTGCTCCGGACACTGCGAGAGGGCTGTACAAGCAATGATCACACGCACGGCACAGCGGACACACCAGGAACCGCGGTGTTGGCCGTCGAATGGCGCTAGCTGCGCAGCATTTGTGCACCGCCGCCGTCAGTGTCAGCCAGTTTGCCGTGGCATACGGAGCTCCATTGCAGTCTTTAACACTGGTAGCATGCCGCGGCAGCGTGGACGTGAACCGTATGTGCAGTTGACGGACTTTGAGCGAGGGCGTATAGTGGGCATGCGGGAGGCCGGGTGGACGTACCGCCGAATTGCTCAACACGTGGGGCGTGAGGTCTCCACAGTACATCGATGTTGTCGCCAGTGGTCGGCGGAAGGTGCACGTGCCCGTCGACCTGGGACCGGACCGCAGCGACGCACGGATGCACGCCAAGACCGTAGGATCCTACGCAGTGCCGTAGGAGACCGCACCGCCACTTCCCAGCAAATTAGGGACACTGTTGCTCCTGGGGTATCGGCGGGGACCATTCGCAACCGTCTCCATGAAGCTGGGCTACGGTCCCGCACACCGTTAGGCCGTCTTCCGCTCACGCCCCAACATCGTGCAGCCCGCCTCCAGTGGTGTCGCGACAGGCGTGAATGGAGGGACGAATGGAGACGTGTCGTCTTCAGCGATGAGAGTCGCTTCTGCCTTGGTGCCAATGATGGTCGTATGCGTGTTTGGCGCCGTGCAGGTGAGCGCCACAATCAGGACTGCATACAACCGAGGCACACAGGGCCAACACCCGGCATCATGGTGTGGGGAGCGATCTCCTACACTGGCCGTACACCACTGGTGATCGTCGAGGGGACACTGAATAGTGCACGGTACATCCAAACCGTCATCGAACCCATCGTTCTACCATTCCTAGACCGGCAAGGGAACTTGCTGTTCCAACAGGACAATGCACGTCCGCATGTATCCCGTGCCACCCAACGTGCTCTAGAAGGTGTAAGTCAACTACCCTGGCCAGCAAGATCTCCGGATCTGTCCCCCATTGAGCATGTTTGGGACTGGATGAAGCGTCGTCTCACGCGGTCTGCACGTCCAGCACGAACGCTGGTCCAACTGAGGCGCCAGGTGGAAATGGCATGGCAAGCCGTTCCACAGGACTACATCCAGCATCTCTACGATCGTCTCCATGGGAGAATAGCAGCCTGCATTGCTGCGAAAGGTGGATATACACTGTACAAGTGCCGACATTGTGCATGCTCTGTTGCCTGTGTCTATGTGCCTGTGGTTCTGTCAGTGTGATCATGTGATGTATATGACCCCAGGAATGTGTCAATAAAGTTTCCCCTTCCTGGGACAATGAATTCACGGTGTTCTTATTTCAATTTCCAGGAGTATATATATATATATATATATATATATATATATATATATATATATATATATATATATATATATATATATAGCAGTTCATGACATCCAGTCTTACAAATTTCAAAACTCCGCCATTTCTCGCCCAAAATCCACCACTGCTGGTGACTCACCTCCAACTGCGCAACGCTATGCGCTGTTAACATCCAGCTGCCCAACACTACAACGGCAGACAACAATGCAAACTACCCACAGACTGCACACAGCACAGCCAGTGATTTTCATACAGAGCGCTACGTGGCGTTACCAATAAGAAAACATAAACAGCCTACTTACATAGGCCCCATGCTCCCAACAAAAATATTTACAAATTGTTTTGGGCACTGGCCAATACATATTTGTTAAATTTTTTTTCACAATTACAATAACAAAGAAATCATATGCACACACTTATTGATACATCGTTGGTCAAAATCTAAAATTTTCTCACAGTCCATAAAGACAGTCCTGATCATTCATCACAGTAAAATTGCAGGTTATTTTTTCTCAAAGTCTGAGCAGTAAAAGCCAATGCACACAGAAGTAGTGGATTTCAATGCAGCCTTGAAGAAGTAGTGTTGTCCTTCCAACAGAAAGACAGTGCTGACTCTTGACATGCAGACAGGTATTGGTCCACAACAGAGCAAACCCACAGCAGAGTCAGTCGAAGGTTTGAAGAATATTGGTAGGTAGGTCGTCACAGAGTAGACCCACTGTAGTCCTGGTAGAGATTATGGTTTTGGTGGGCCACCAGAGGTGCAGACCCACTGCAGTCCTTGTAGAAATAATGGTATTGGTGGGCCATCAAAGATGCAGACCCACTGTAGTCTTTGCGACTGTGCAGATGCACAATCACCATCGAAGAGTCTTGCGGACAATGTAGCAAGTCCATAAACCTCCACTTGTGCACTCACAAAGTTTTTGGAATTGTACTTAGAACCAGTCCCTTGCTGAATTATCAACACACGTGCAAACACTAACTTCTCACATGTTGTGCATTTACTATGACCAACAGAAACGTGTGCACTGAAATGAATGCTTACTAGTTACTTAATTTGCTGAACTGGTGTCCATTACGATTTTATAACATGAGAATACAATTACAAAGATACAGAAAACATCATTAAAACATAATAATACAGATAACATTTGTAGTAATACAGGCTTTACAAAAGAATAGAAATAAACATATACATCAGTGTTACAGGAATTATGACATAAGTAAATATATAAAATAATGAGAATAGTTTTCGAAACATTAATTTCCCATATGAGCATTGAAACAAAACAGAATAAATAATGTCTAAACATCTTTACAAAGTAAATAACATATTATCAGAAAAATTCTACAACATAACTCTTATTAGATAAACACATAAAGACAGGAAAAACACAAATTCACACAGTGTGATAACACAAAAATACAAGACAGGGTTTGTTTTCAGTGTGACATTTGGTACTGCAGTCCAACCCAAAACTTCATTCTGTAGATCTTTCCGCTTATTTCAACATTTGTTTCCACCAAAAAAAATCCTATCCAAGCATGCTTTCTGTATTGTGTCCACATCCTCTTTCAAAAATAGTTTTTCTCCACTGTACACTACTTTTTTGGCCAAACCATTTTCTTATAGCTTCTCAATGCATTTCTTCCAATTCATCGTAACTCATTCTCTTATATAGTCTACCCCCTCTTAAGCTAACTTAAATCTACTGAGCTTAGATGCTAAACTAAGGGACAAGGCAATGCAGCAGCACAAAACAATTAACACAAACAGCAATGACAAAAAATGGAAATTGGCAAAGCAAGCAGCAGTAAATGTAATAACTTATATCTAAACATGACAAAGCTCAAGCAGAAAAAATATTACAGTAAAAATGGCCACGTTTAATACCTATGTCACATCTTGACACTCGAGTGATGCATCACGATAATTTACTCTACCAAAAAAATTACGAAGTAGTTGAAAAGAAAATTATGTATGCAGTTACTGTTATTAATCCCTACTTATTGTTCTTTCCATTCCAAGTGCTTCTTTTTCGAAGAATATGGATCATAAAATTATTATTTAATAGATCTGTTGGCAGAAATTGTTCACATTAGCAAATGCACTTAATTTTGTTTTATAAAACCAATGCTGCAACACAGCTGGAGACCAGATATTAAACAAAATGAGCAATCTCTCAACTAGAAAGACAATAGACGTAAAATGTTTCTCATCATTTCATTAGGCATTTTAGTAAATATCATAAATTAAGAGCTCCACAGTATAATCATATGTTCTCAAGTTTGAGCGTTTCGTATTTGCGATGCTTTCTACAAAGGAATGTCAATAGCGAGGATAATGGCCTCTTTTTTTTTTCTCCACATAATGGCTTTCTTTTGTCAGACGACTATCTCTCAGCTGGGCACCCAAACCGCATTAGCCAAGGTGACCTACCTTCCTTACCGAAATATTTACGACATCAGTTTCCGCTACAGTGACAGTCTCAAATAAAAATTTCACAGGTCGAGAATTTGCGTTACAAATGTGTAGAAACAAAATCCTGTAAATATAACAGTGTCCAAAAAATTTTCGCCGGCATTGTGATACATTCACGCATTTACACACATTTCATAACTCTTAAAGTACGATTCTTGGTTTCCAACATCCTTTTTCACAAACCAGAGTCCCTAACTTCTATTTCTTATTCATATACATATAAACACGTAATCACATTCGTCATTTCCGGTATCATCATCTTATTAATCATAAACATACCTCAGCAGCATAATACACATCGTCGTCGTAATAATATAATAACATCTCAGTCAATTCTCAAAATCGTTGTAGCTTCCTCCAATAATTTAAAAACATAAAAAAAATTCTCTGCTCATGTCAATAGTGTCATCTACCTCAAACGTACTTTAAAATCATGATCCCTACCAAATACATCATTCAGAGCTCTCATAGTATCAGAATGGTTCTGAAAAAATATGAACAGTTCACAAAGTACAGACAAAATACAATTTCTTAAGTGTGAAGTTATCCAACTGTGTAATTGCATAAATATCTGTCACTGACGTAGTAAAATAAAATGTTTGTTTCTCCATTAAATAATCAGATAGCTGTGTAATTCTGTGTTAGAGGAATATGGAACCAATGTGTAAAGTTGTATAAGCAAATACCATATTAGCTAGGGCTCCTTGTGCTTGCCAAACACATGGTACACAAAGTAAGCGTGTACCCCCATGAGGATTAATGTAATTATACCCTCAGGTGTTACAGATTACAGCAATGGAATGAAATGTATCACAGAAAATCTTTGTATCATTGTAATTCAAAAATCTCTAAAAATTAATGTTTTAAGTACAAAATTAATCACTCAAATACATGTACTGTAGCGCTAAACTGTGCGTCTTGTTGTAAGATAATCTCTGTGGAAGTGTCGTAGTTTTCGTCCTCCGAAAGCTAAGTTCTGCAGAAGTCTATGTACTTACCTCATGATAAACAAAAGTGGAATGCTTTGCGTGTAGATATCTTACTTATTACGCTTATTGTCGTGATGAAGAAAGTACTGTGCTGTAACGTATTGTTGTGCTACAGAAAAGGCTGTCTCATTGTAGCTATACCACAAAAGTTACTACTAAAACATGTTTTCCTTTCCATAAGAATTCAGAAAAACTGTGCGGATATAAAACAGAAACACTGCAAAAGCAACATTGTAAATTGTCACTCATCATGATAAAATCGTGTAGCTGTCACATAAACTAATCACTGTGTCATCTGGTATCTCGCAGAAAGTACTTTAAATCCAGAATGTATTTTCAAGTAAACCAAAATGTTGCATTAAAATCTCATTAGCAGTACCACTATATGTTCTAAGTATGTAGGCCTGATAGTCGTTACGTAATCGTGCAACTAACAAGCAAGAATGTACAAATAACAACACTGTGTCGTCTGTTCACAATAACAATGCATTCGTAACTTCTGTTTAGAAATGTTCCCTAGGTTCTAGACTGGATAGTTAACTTCAAAGCATTGTTGCATGTTAACAGTTTCTCAGTGTGACAAATTGTACTAGTAGCGTGAAGTGAAAAGTTTTATGGCAAAGACTAAGTTAAAAAACAGATTATCTTTCAATAAACGGTTTTACATGTGAAATGTGGTGTAAACTTTTACTCTTCCTAGTACTCAGAGTTTGAACTTGAATGCAATTATCATGCGGTAAGGCATGGTAAAATTTTTCTCAAGGTTAGCTCAATGTTATTTTTCTCTGAGCCAGCCGGCGCACGTGGCTTCCTGCGGTGCAAGTCATTGCCTGTCTCTTTGTTGGCGCGCGTTGTTATTGGGATTTGGTGACCTATCTTCTACAAATTTACCTTGCCGAGAGGGCCCAGCCCTGTTTGAATCCCGCCAGTTCTGATAAAATTCAGGTCTGTCGTTATGATTATATCGTCTGTCGTCATGTCGGTAGTTCCTGTAGTTTCTAAGTGGTGGAGAATTTCTCCCTCAATTATCACTGCGCAGTGGACCATTGCATCTGAAGTTATTCTGTCTCCCGTGATAATAATAGTTCTGGTTGCCATATTGTCTCTCTCATATTCATTACTACGGAAATGTGAACTTTCTCTGCAACTATTACTCTGCCAGTGATTATCATATGGGTGGTGTCTGCTTTGGTCACGATTTACGTTGTAAGAATAGCTTTGTCATGTCCATTTATTATTTCTGTCGTCGCGGAATTGTGACGGATGTGACTTGTAGTTGTTGTGCTCCTGTTTTCGCGTTCCGCGATTGTCAGTGTCAATTTCCAATTCTTGTAACAGTCCCTGAAAAGCTTCAATGTCGTCTTTGCAACGTCCTGCCAAAATAATATGTCGTAAATGTTCAGGTAATTTGATTAAGCAAATGCGAATGAGTTCTGAGGGGCTGTATGGGTTTGACAGGTACTGATTCTTGTGCAACATGTCTTCAAAATATTTGACAAGACTGGAGAATCCAGATTGTTCGAAATGTTTCATCATTGTCATGCTATGTTTTATTCGGTCTTGTGTAGCTTGAGACCAATATGCTGAGAGGAAGGCATGATAAAATTCTCCTTCACTGTGGCAATCGTGAATGACTGATCGCATTCTTACAGCTGGTTCATTCTCTAAGTAGCCACACATAAATTCTAATCTGTGCTCTAATGACCAGTTGTGAGGAAAACAATGAGAGAATTGATGGAGCCACGCTTGTGGATGAATGTCGTTGCCAGAATTCTTAAATGTTTTGAATTTACGTGTAGTAATAAACAGCTTATAGTCAAAATCATCGTGTCGGCGAGTCGCATGTCGGACATTGTTACGTCGTGTCGGCGGTTCCATCTCAAAATTCGGCGCGCCTTGCCAATTTCTTTCATAATTTCCGAAATGCCCCGTGTTATTATTTTGTGGCTTTTCCGTATTTCTAAGTCCCTCTTCCCGTGTTGGATCGCGAGTGTCCTCTGAAATATGTAATTCTTGTATTACTTGTGCCAACTGATCTTGTACTTCCCTGATTTCTCTTTTGTGTTGGGTATTAATTTCATTCTGATTTTGTTTGAATTTCTTAATTTGTTCATACTCTTCTTTGTCTGTGATGGCTACAGGTGTTGTGTCATTCAGATCACCATCTACCTTTCTAGATAAGTTAGTGAACTGATCTGAAAGTTCGGCTACTTTATCCGATAGTGAAATTATTTCCTCTGTATGTTTTTCTGAACCAAGTTTCAGAGTGTCCATTTGTGTAGAAATCGTATCTACTGTGTCCTTTAAGTTTTCCTGAGTTTTTGCAAGTTGCGTAACCGAATCGGTAGATGCAATTGAGTCAATTTTAGCTTGCAAGGTCTCATGATTTTCATGAACAATAGTTTGCAGTTCTTTTATGGCTGCTTCGTGATTCTGTAATGCATTTTCATGCCGCGAAAAAATAGGTTGGAAATGCTCACAAATTTGTGTTTTTGCGTCATTACAGACTTTTTGACATTTCGATTCGATTTTAGGTAACTCAGTAGTTAAATCTTCACGTGTTTGTTCAAGCGTATGTTCCACTGAGTCTAACTTTTGAAGCTTTTGTTCCATTGCGTCTAACTGTTGCTGTGTTTGTCTCTGGTCTTGTTCCATTGTGTCTAACTTTTGAAGATTTTGTCCCATTTGTTTCTGATTTTGTTCAAGCGTTGTGTCTAACTTTTGTAGCCGTTGTCCCATTTGTTGCATTAACTGTAATAACAATGCACTGGTGTCTGAAACAAATTCCTCAGTGCTTTTCGGCAGTGAAGTTGCAGCGGCAACATGCACATTTTGACAAGCAGAAAATGTGTCTTGACTTATTTGAGAAAACGGTGAGGACGCAAAACCTGAATCTGCAGTATTTGCAGGATTGTGTCCTGTCATTCCCGAGTCCTGAGGCGGGCTGTTGCCGACCTATCGATCGATAATGCTTCCCTGTTCACTAATTGTTTCACTGTCTACACAATTGTTTGCCACCCGCTCCATTTCCCTATGCACAATTACCAAATTACTATGTTGAACATTAGTTAATTCATTACTCGGTGGCGCTAACACACTGCTTTCGTCTTCACTGTCATTTCTCAGTTTACTTTGGAGCCTAGTATTACGTTTTTCACACGCCATAATTTTCACAATATTTCACACGATAACACAGAAAAGCACAATTTGAAGAACAAAAATAAGAAAACACATTAATATAGCACTGAAAATAATATCTAGTTAATCACAAGCGCAGCTGCGAAATACTTGGTGCAAATCTACATGCATGCCACAACTGTTTTACTGTACAACAATGAAAGACTGCAACTACAAAGGAGATTATCTCTACAATTACGCGCTAGCAATAAACAAAAGCTACACTAATTACACAAACTACAAGAAAAAATCAGAAGATTCCAGTGAGGTATCCTCGGCTAAGGTTCGACGTATGAAACGTTCCCTTTCGAAAAATTATACATGACTGTGCTTAAACTGACACACAATATTTTTTAGCGCAACGCAATCTGACTTTCGATAATCCCTACAAGAGAATGGCCCTTACCTCACAAAAATCTTCGTTAATCAACTACTGCAATACAGCGAGCGCCAATACTGTAGTTGTTGTTGTTGTGGTCTTCAGTCCTGAGACTGGTTTGATGCAGCTCTCCATGCTACTCTATCCTGTGCAAGCTTCTTCATCTCCCAGTACCTACTGCAACCCACATCCTTCTGCATCTGCTTAGTGTATTCATCTCTTGGTCTCCCCCTACGATTTTTACCCTCCACGATGCCCTCCAATACTAAATTGGTGATCCCTTGATGCCTCAGAACATGTCCTACCAAACGATCCCTTCTTCTGGTCAAGTTGTGCCACAAACTCCTCTTCTCCCCAGTCCTATTCAGTACCTCCTCATTAGTTATGTGATCTACCCATCTAATCTGCAGCATTCTTCTGTAGCACCACATTTCGAAAGCTTCTATTCTCTTCTTGTCCAAACTATTTACCGTCCATGTTTCACTTCCATACATGGCTACACTCCATACAAATACTTTCAGAAATGACTTCCTGACACTTAAATCTATACTTGATGTTAACAAATTTCTCTTCTTCAGAAACGCTTTCCTTGCCATTGCCAGTCTACATTTTATATCCTCTCTACTTCGACCATCATCAGTTATTTTGCTCCCCAAATAGCAAAACTCCTTTACTACTTTAAGTGTCTCATTTCCTAATCTAATACCCTCAACATCACCCGACTTAATTCGACTACATTCCATTATCCTCGTTTTGCTTTTGTTGATGTTGTGGTGTCACCGCCAGACACCACACTTGCTAGGTGGTAGCTTAAATCAGCCGCGGTCCATTAGTACATGTCGGACCCGTGTGTCGCCACTGTCAGGATCGCAGACCGAGCGCCACCACAAGGCAGGTCTCGAGAGACGTACGAGCACTCGCCCCAGTTGTACGGACGACGTTGCTAGCGACTACACATACGAAGCCTTTCTCTCATTTGCCGAGAGACAGTTAGAATAGCCTTCAGCTAAGTTAATGGCTACGACCTAGCAAGTGGCCATTAACCAATTGTAACGTTGCGTGTACCTCAAGATAGAGTCTCACTTGTATCATCTAGAATGCTGTATACCAAAGGACAATATAAAATTTAAGTGTTCTAGTAGCTACGTTCTTTTCTTTATCACATTCATTACGAATCCCGTTCCAGACTTAACGCAAGACGGCGTGAGTTTACGCGTGCCCTTTCGGCTACTTCACTGTGGACTGACTGCCTTAACAGTCCACTACAGATGTTCTTCTTATATCCTCCCTTCAAGACACCATCCATTCCGTTCAACTGCTCTTCCAAGTCCTTTGCTGTCTCTGACAGAATTACAATGTCATCGCCAAACCGCAAAGTTTTTATTTCTTCTCCATGGATTTTAATACCTACTCCGAATTTTTCTTTTGTTTCCTTTACTGCTTGCTCAATATACAGATTGAATAACATCGGGGAGAGGCTACAACCCTGTCTTACTCCCTTCCCAACCACTGCTTCCCCTTCATGTCCCTCGACTCTTATAACTGCCATCTGGTTTCTGTACAAATTGTAAATAGCCTTTCGCTCCCTGTATTTTACCCCTGCCACCATCAGAATTTGAAAGAGAGTATTCCAGTTAACATTGTCAAAAGCTTTCTCTAAGTCTACAAATGCTAGAAACGTAGGTTTGCCTTTCCTTAATCTTTCTTCTAAGATAAGTCGTAAGGTCAGTATTGCCTCACGTGTTCCAGTATTTCTTCGGAATCCAAACTGATCTTCCCCGAGGTCGGTTTCTACTACACTCCTGGAAATGGAAAAAAGAACACATTGACACCGGTGTGTCAGACCCACCATACTTGCTCCGGACACTGCGAGAGGGCTGTACAAGCAATGATCACACGCACGGCACAGCGGACACACCAGGAACCGCGGTGTTGGCCGTCGAATGGCGCTAGCTGCGCAGCATTTGTGCACCGCCGCCGTCAGTGTCAGCCAGTTTGCCGTGGCATACGGAGCTCCATCGCAGTCTTTAACACTGGTAGCATGCCGCGACAGCGTGGACGTGAACCGTATGTGCAGTTGACGGACTTTGAGCGAGGGCGTATAGTGGGCATGCGGGAGGCCGGGTGGACGTACCGCCGAATTGCTCAACACGTGGGGCGTGAGGTCTCCACAGTACATCGATGTTGTCGCCAGTGGTCGGCGGAAGGTGCACGTGCCTGTCGACCTGGGACCGGACCGCAGCGACGCACGGATGCACGCCAAGACCGTAGGATCCTACGCAGTGCCGTAGGGGACGGCACCGCCACTTCCCAGCAAATTAGGGACACTGTTGCTCCTGGGGTATCGGCGAGGACCATTCGCAACCGTCTCCATGAAGCTGGGCTACGGTCCCGCACACCGTTAGGCCGTCTTCCGCTCACGCCCAAACATCGTGCAGCCCGCCTCCAGTGGTGTCGCGACAGGCGTGAATGGAGGGACGAATGGAGACGTGTCGTCTTCAGCGATGAGAGTCGCTTCTGCCTTGGTGCCAATGATGGTCGTATGCGTGTTTGGCGCCGTGCAGGTGAGCGCCACAATCAGGACTGCATACGACCGAGGCACACAGGGCCAACACCCGGCATCATGGTGTGGGGAGCGATCTCCTACACTGGCCGTACACCACTGGTGATCGTCGAGGGGACACTGAATAGTGCACGGTACATCCAAACCGTCATCGAACCCATCGTTCTACCATTCCTAGACCGGCAAGGGAACTTGCTGTTCCAACAGGACAATGCACGTCCGCATGTATCCCGTGCCACCCAACGTGTTCTAGAAGGTGTAAGTCAACTACCCTGGCCAGCAAGATCTCCGGATCTGTCCCCCATTGAGCATGTTTGGGACTGGATGAAGCGTCGTCTCACGCGGTCTGCACGTCCAGCACGAACGCTGGTCCAACTGAGGTGCCAGGTGGAAATGGCATGGCAAGCCGTTCCACAGGACTACATCCAGCATCTTTACGATCGTCTCCATGGGAGAATAGCAGCCTGCATTGCTGCGAAAGGTGGATATACACTGTACTAGTGCCGACATTGTGCATGCTCTGTTGCCTGTGTCTATGTGCCTGTGGTTCTATCAGTGTGATCATGTGATGTATCTGACCCCAGGAATGTGTCAATAAAGTTTCACCTTCCTGGGACAATGAATTCACGGTGTTCTTATTTCAATTTCCAGGAGTGTAGTTTTTCCATTCGTCTGTAAAGAATTCGCGTTAGTATTTTGCTGCCGTGGCTTACTAAACTGATAGTTCGGTAATTTTCACATCTGTCAACACCTGCTTTCTTTGGGATTGGAATTATTATATTCTTCTTGAAGTCTGAGGGTATTTCGCCTGTTTCATACATCTTGCTCACCAGATGGTAGAGTTTTGTCAGGACTGGCTCTCCCAAGGCCGGCAGTAGTTCTAATGGAATGTTGTCTACTCTGGGGGCCTTGTTTCGATTCAGGTCTTTCAGTGCTCTGTCAAACTCTTCACACAGTATCGTATCTCCCATTTCATCTTCATCTACATCCTCTTCCATTTCCATAATATTGTCCTCAAGTACATCGCCCTTGTATAGACCCTCTATATACTCCTTCCATCTTTCTGCTTTCCCTTCTTTGCTTAGAACTAGGTTTCCATCTGAGCTCTTGATGTTCATACAAGTGGTTCCTAAATCTCTGTCTTACCATTATATAATCTATCTGATACCTTTTAATATCTCCAGGGTTCTTCCATGTATACAACCTTCTTTCATGATTCTTAAACCAAGTGTTAGCTATGATTAAGTTGTGCTCTGTGCAAAATTCCACCAGGCGGCTTCCTCTTTCATTTCTTAGCCCCAATCCATATTCACCTACTACGTTTCCTTCTCTTCCTTTTCCTGCACTCGAATTCCAGTCACCCATGACTATTAAATTTTCGTCTCCCTTCTCTATCTAAATAATTTCTTTTATTTCATCATACATTTCTTCAATTTCTTCGTCATCTGCAGAGCTAGTTGGCATATAAACTTGTACTACAGTAGTAGGTGTGGCCTTCGTATCTATCTTGGCCACAATAATGCGTTCACTGTGCTGTTTGTAGTAGCTTATCCTCATTCCTACTTTCCTATTCATTATTAAACCTACTCCTGCATTACCCCTATTTGACTTTGTGTTTATAACCCTGTAGTCACCTGACCAGAAGTCTTGTTCCTCCTGCCACCGAACTTCACTAATGCCCACTATATCTAACTTTAACCTATCCATTTCCCTTTTCAAATTTTCTAACCTACCTGCCCGATTAAGGGACCTGACATTCCACGCTTCGATCCGTAGAACGCCAGTTTTCTTTCTCCTGATAACGACATCCTCCTGAGTAGTCCCCACCCGGAGATCCGAATGGGGGGCTATTTTACCTCCGGAATATTTTACCCAAGAGGACACCGTCATCATTTAATCATACAGTAAAGCTGCATGCCCTCGGGAAAAATTACGGCCGTAGTTTCCCCTTGCTTTCATCCATTCGCAGTACCAGCACAGCAAGGCCGTTTTGGTTATTGTTACAAGGCCAGATCAGTCAATCATCCAGACTGTTGCCCTTGCAACTACTGAAAAGGCTGCTGCCCCTCTTCAGGAACCACACGTTTGTCTGGCCTCTCAACAGATAGCACTGCATTGTGGTTGTACCTACGGTACGGCTATCTGTATCGCTGAGGCACGCAAGCCTCCCCACCAACGGCAAGGTCCATGGTTCATGGGGGGATCCAATGCTGCTAGCTAAATAAAAGATTCAAGCTACTGAAGGTACTAACTACTGATAGGCATAGTTAGCAAATGAAAGATTTTGATAGAGAACAAACAATGTATTTACCTTAATAGTGTTATAATATATATAGCAGTTCATGACATCCAGTCTTACAAATTTCAAAACTGTGCCATTTCTCTCCCCACATCCACCACTGCTGGCTGCTCAACTCCAACTGCGCAACGCTACACGCTGTTAACATCCAGCTGCCCAACACTACAATGGCAGTAGATAGATAATGGGCATTCTGGCTCAACTACCAAAATCAGTCATTTAAAGCCATTTTTATGCTATTTTTAGACCATTTTACATCGAAATCAGCTATTGTTCATATTTTTAGCATGATAACACCAAACAATTAGGGAAATGCATAAAGTGTCTCTTTTAGATAATACTATATACAATTATAGATGGTGTTGAATAATAAAAATATATACATATATAAAACTATAGATGGTGTTGGTTAATCTAAACAGATACATATATACAATAAATGATGATGAAACAAATATACACAATATATTTACATATATAAAACATAGACAACAATAATGGACAACAAATACTTACATTTTTTTCTATAATAAATGGACAACATATCAAAGAAGTGTACCAAATTTGATATGGTAAAAGATATATCTGAATATGGACTTAAATTAGGTAAACCAAGGTCAATATGTAAGAAATATATAAATCAAGATAGAAAAAATAGATATTATTCAAAGAACACTAGTAACATTCAAAATGAAACAGTACAAAAATGTACTAAATGTGAGATGATAAAAGATATATCAGAATATGGAATGAAATTAGGTAAACCAAGATCTATATGTAAGAAATGTATTAATCAAGATAGAAAAAATAGATATCATACAAAGAAAACCAGTAACATTCAGAATAATGTAAACAATGCTGATAGTAGACTAGTTCAACAATTCGAAATAGCAGTTCAAATTGATATACCTGATAATATACATTATCCATCTGAATATTATGCACCTGAATATTGTCAAAATTGTTCACAATGGACTATTGATGGTACAAGATCTTATATTTGTAATCCTGATAAAGTAAGTGATCATAATAATAAAAAATATAGATTTAAATATTTTAATAAACATTTAATGAACTTACGTATAACTATAGAAAATGGTGCAATAGTTGATATGTTTACTGGTTATGAAATGGATCGTATTATAAAGTTATTTAAAATGTTTAATTACTATTACAAAGGTAAGTCATTACCATACAAATATATAATTGCAAAAATAGCCGAACTATTAAATATTAAACATCAAATAAAAATACAAAACACATAACGTAATATTAGTATATGGGAACAATTTTTAAATGCGAAAAAGAAACATGAAGAAAATGAGAATAAGAAACAAGAAGATGAAGATGAAGATATTGATATATGGGATTAAAAGTTCTCTGTCAGTATTCTGTGTTGTGCATCATAAGTGAGATTTTTCTTTCCATACATGACTATGTAGGCTAGTGTATTATCAGGTATTTTATCCTTAAAAGTAGCACATAACTTCATAGTTGTTTTTTGTGTAACTACTGTATTTTTTCTATGTGCCATATTAATTACAAAAATAGGATAATTTGGTATATAATTATATGGATTAATATCAACATTTCCATCTCCATTTTGTTTTAGCCTTTTAAAATCACGAAACGAACCATAAGCTTTCAAATAATCGTATGGTGGATCTAAATTCCACATTTCTTGAGGAAATAATTCATTTCTTCCATTTTTCAGATATAGGTTTTGTAACATAACATGATCGTATAATGATGAATCAAGCAATTGATTATTTTTACGATTAGTTTGAAATACAACAAATATAAAGTAAGGCATATCAAATTCCATCGAGTTATAATAATTTGTGATGTCTAATTCGAATTTTTCCTTACCATTTAATCCAGCTACTTCTACAGCTTGCAATTCATAGAATGATATCAGAATTTTTGGATTTTTCAGTATATTTTCTCGTAGTTCAAGTTCATAATTAGGTTCAAATTTAACAACAGGTACACGAATTTCCATATTCTCAGCTATGATTTTACCTTCACTTGGAAGTGTATCTTTAATTTCAACTCCGGCATCATTATAATCAGCCCATCTCAAAATACAATAATTTGCACTTGATGACCATGTGAAACATACAGTAAGATCACCTTCAAACATCATTTCTTCATAATCTTTAAAAAATCCACCTAACATTTCCAATGGATTTAATACTTCATTTTTCTTCTTTCTTAATTTTCCATTGTTAACTATATGTCCTCCATACACATGATGTTAAATGCAACAGAACTGATGATGAAATAAATGGATGTTCAATTCTAGATAAAACATGATTGCCCTTTTTTATGGTTATAAAGTCAAATAGTTTTGCTACATAGTTATCAATTAGCATCTTATTGGATTTTCCATCATATGTTGGATAATCAGTTCCATCATTTTTAATAATACTAAAATTCATGTACAATTGAGCCATATTAGGATGCAACCATTCATCACCAACATGTATATTAATTTCTATATCCTTATTGGGAATATTTAGGTTATTTTTTGTTTTCTCATTCACTGGAAATGATTGAAATTGATAGCTTTCAATCTTCTTCATTTATTAAGAAGAAAAATGTGTCATTTCATCTCCAATATAACTGTTATTTGTGCCCCATTGAAATCAATTAAATTATCATTGTCATCAGTTATAGTTACTTCTAAATCATATATTTTATCATGAATAGGAACAAATAATGGATGAGATGGTTCATATATTATTGGTGCATCAAATTCAACATTTGGTTTAAAAGAAGGAATAATATTAGTTTCTCTATGAAAATGATCATTATGCTTTATATACATACCATCAGCTAAATTAAAATTAATATTAATTAATTCAAATGGTATAATTTTAGGTACATCATTAGCAACAGTTCTTTGTTTTGGATTAATTGTTTGATTACTAAAACCTAACAGAGGTGCTATATTATCTTCTATTTGTATATCCATATATATTTTTTTATCACTCTCAATAACAACCCTATTTAAAATTTCATCTTCTTTCATATTTATATTAGGGTTTTTTGTATGAATAAATTTTTCTATATTTTTTAAATTATATTGACCAATAGGAAATACAATTGTTTCACCATCACAATATAATTTATTATTTTTAGATGTTATATTAGGTGTTAAAAATGTTGTACAAAATCCAACTAATGCTACACTATTAAAGTTATCTCTAATAAGTACATTTAATCTTTTTTAAGTACTGATGAATTACCACTCAATTGAAATAATCTACTCATTTATTATTAATTAAATGAACAAAATGGATTGGGAACCAAAAATTAGAATACCAGAGAAAAAGGTAAAAAATAAGCATGGTAAACTGTTACCTAATTCAATTAGATGTGCAATTATAGGACCAAGTGGATGTGGTAAAACAACATTAATGATTGATAACTATTTATTAGCACCAGGCTGGTTAAATTGGGATAAAATAAACCATGTAAATATTTATTCTAAATGCTTAGATCAATCAAAATATCAACAACTAATTAAAAAAATGTAATAAAATTGATGATATGACAGGTGATTCATTAGCATCATTTATTAGTAGCAATGATGACATTGTACCATTAGATGATTGCGATGATAATTCAATTGTAATATTTGATGATTTTATATTAGAAAATCAAGATATAGTAAGAGAATATTTTACTAGAGGTAGACATAAAGGAATTGATTGTTTTTATTTAGCTCAAACTTACTCAAAAATACCTAAACAGTTAGTCAGAGATAATCTGAATATCTTAAATATATTTAGACAGGATGATACAAATCTACATCATGTTTATAATGAATTTGTTGGTGGTGATTTTAAATTTAATGAATTTAAAGAAATATGTTGTAAATGTTGGAATGATGAATTTGGTTTTATAACAATAGATATAACAAGAAAATGTAATAAAGGAAAATATAGAAATAAAATACAACATTTCATAAGAACATAAGGGTAACGAATCTTTCACCTTAAATAGAAACATAAACATAAATGTTAACATAAACATAAATGTTAAACATAAACATAAACGTTAACATAAACGTTAAACGACAACACAAACATCTACATAAACACATTTTCAATAAATGTTTACAAAATATGATCCAGCTATAGTTAAACAAGCTAAACGTAATAGAAAAAACAATTTAAAACATGGAAAAAAACCAAGAACAGAATATGAGAAATATAAAAAAGAGGATCAACCTGTTATTGATGCTATAGAACAAGTAAAACAAGGGCTTGAAGGAATAGGTGATAATGTTCTGAAAGCTATTGAAGAAAATAGAGAGGTAGAAAAACAAATAATTCCATATCATCACCATCATGACATAGCACCAATTAATGATTCTACATTAAGTGAATCTGAAATACGAGATGTTTTAACTCAATATGATGAAGAAATAAAAAATGCTTAATCTGAATGATGATAAAAAAATAAAAGAATGCTTCTAGATGTAAGTGAAAGAATGTTAAAATATATCAATCATAGTGAAGATACTGTTTTTGGATTAAGACCTGTTGGAATGTTTAAGTACATTGGTAATTTACCAGTAAAATTTGATGGAAATAAATTAATTATTGGTGGAAAGGAATATGAAGGAACAGATGGATTGATGACACTTTTAACTAAAAAACATGTTACTATGGATGATTTGAATGATAAATTTAATTCTGTTGATGTATCAAATTATGCAGATATATTATACAATTCAGAGGCATTATATTCTGATAAAAATCCCAATAAAATAAAATCAAGTAAAGGTGTTAAATACAATAATTTGATAAAAGAAATTGTTGATGTTTATTTCCCCCAAAAAAGAAAACAAACTGTAGATTCATCAGATTATTCAGATGTGTCCCCAACCAAATCAGGTACAGGATTTATTAAAAAATATACTGAAAAACCAGTTGAATATGTTTGGATGAATGATGTACGTGAATTAATTGATAGATTAGCAGTAATTCATGGTGAAGAAAAGGCTGGTAATAATAATTATTACAATGGAAAAGTAGGAATAACTAAAATGTTAACAAATAAATTTAATGACTTTATAATTATGATCCAAAAGGTTTTCCATATTTAATTAGGATCTTGAATAATATACCACACACATTTTGGAAGAATGAAAAATATGGTAAAGGATTGATAAATACATTAATTAATAAATTACCATTTGAAATGCATCAACCTGGTTATAATTATTGTGGACCAGGTGCAAAATTAGATGAAAGGTTATCTAGAGGTGATAAAGGTATAAATCCATTAGATGAAGCATGTAAACAGCATGATATTGCATATAGGGATAATACAGATATAGAAAAAAGACATATAGCTGATAAAATATTACAAAATGTAGCAAAAGAGAGAATGTACAGTTCAGATGCATCATTAGGTGAAAAATTAGCTTCTACTGCTGTTAGAGGAATAATGTATGGAAAACGGAAATTAGGAATGGGACTTTATCTTGATGAGATAGATGGGAATTTTAATCTATATAAATGAATACATTTAGTATTGACTATACTTTACTACATAATGAAAAATTAAACCAAAATCACTTAAATTTAAAGCCAATAATGATCAACTAAATAGTATTGATAATTTTTTGACTAATGCTCAAAAAAGAAAAAGAGATAAAAAAATTGGTGGTAATTTACTTATTACACTAGGTATTCCAGTTGTGAAAAACATTATTGAATATCTAACAAAAAAGAAAGAAGGTAGTGGATTAACACAACATGAAGGTGGATTTTTACCATTATTATTAGCTGCATTACCATATTTAGCATCAATTGGTACAATAGCCGGTGGTGCTGCAGCTGTTGCTAGTACAGTTATGAATAAAAAGAAAAATGATGCTGAATTAGCTGAATTAAAGATGCATAATATGGTAAGGTAAAGGGTTAAAAAACGATGCAAAAAATAATGAAAATGTATCCAAAAGCATTGAGTAATTTTGATTTAGAAAATATAGGTAAAAAACTAAAAATTAAACATTTTAAAGGTGTTTTTATGATAGATGATAGATGAGTTATCTAATAAACCTAAAAATAATGAATGTGGAATAGTAAATTTAGACACGTCTGATCATGTTGGTACACATTGGATTTGTTACTGTAAGAATAATGGTAAGAAATTCGTGTTTGATTCATTTGGTGGTAATGTACCTAAAGAACTAGTTAAATATTTAGGTGAAAATGAATTATACTATAATGCAATGAGAATACAAAATTATGATGAAGTAATATGTGGGCATTTATGTATATTTGTGTTAAAGCTATTATCAGATGGAAATAAATTTGATGATGTTTTAGATATAATAAATGGACATATTTGGAAACAAACTGTGGCCTAAAAATGAGCAAAATAATGGAAAAATAAAGAGGAATGAAATAGAAGAAAAAATTGGATCAAAAATGACAAATTTAGTTAAGGAACAAATAAATCATTTAGTTAAGGAATTTCAAAAAGATTTCATTAAGATTTTTGGAGTTACAAAAACTTATATTAGTTTTAAAGGTAGACGATTAGTAAATATAAAAGATCCAGTTAGTGGTTATGATGCAGTTACACAACAGTATTTAGAAAAAGAATATGTTACGAAACCTGAATACATGTCTATTTTAACACAATTTAATAACCATGTTACCAATACAAAATTTAATGAAAAAATTAATCAGATTCATCAAGATAACTACAACACTTTTACGAATTTCTTCACAAAAAAGGAGATTGAAAAGGCTCTGTCAGATTATTTCTCAAAGTCAGATTTATCACCATACATAAATAAAATAAATAATCTTGAAAATAAAATCTGTGATTAACAAACAATTGAATTTACCTTTCTGACTGGAAATGAATAAAAAATGTACAACTTTGAATATGATTTCAAACTTAAAAGAATTGTTTTTGTTGGTAAGAACGTAACAAAGATTTGAAATTTGATGACTTTGATATTGCAGTAAGTGTAGCTGATAAATTATATGAAGTAAATAATGGCAATCAATCAATAATTGTCCACAAATCAAACTTTCTAACTGTTAGATTAAATGATACAGTTAAAACTGTTCCAGTTGATGTGAAGTTAATTATATTTGGTGAATTAATAGATTAAGAAGAATTTTAAGGCTTATAAATGAATGATCACATATATTGTTTAAAGTGTAAAACATTTACAGATACACATGATCTACATAGATCAATAACTAAGAATGGAAGACAAAGAATTGAAGGCATATGGTCAGTATGAAAAACAAAAAAGAGTAAATTTTTTAAAAAAATTTAATTGTAGGTAGAGAAAATATAATAAATGAACTACATAAACCAATGAGGAAAAATTATAATAGAAGAAAAGTAGAATCATTTGGAATAGATGATTTATGGCAGGCTGATTTAGTTGAAATGGATTCAGGTAATTTAAAAGGTATATCAAAAATAAATAAAGGATATAAATATATGTTAACTGTTATTGATGTATATTCTAAATATGCATGGGCTATTCCACTTATGGATGAATCAGGTGAAAATGTAGCAAATGCTTTTGATAATATATTTAAAATTAGATCACCAAAACATTTACAAACAGATAATGGAAAAGAATTTTATAATAAATATTTTAATAAACTAATGAAAATATATAATATTAATCACTATTCTACATTTACTGAAATTAAAGCATGAGTTGTAGAACGGTTTAATAGAACACTAAAAGAGAAAATATGGAAACAATTTGATATTCAAGGTAACTACAAATGGGTTGATATATTACCAAAACTAGTAAATGTCTATAATAATACTAAACATAGTACAATAAAAATGAAACCAACAGATGTTGATGATAAAAATTATAAACCATCTGCTACTGTAATATATCCACATAAAGCTAAATATTCTATTGGTGATCAAGTTAGAATAAGTAAATTAAAAGGAATATTTGAAAAAGGATATACTGCTAATTGGTCAACAGAATTATTTGAAATTGAAGATGTTATTTATTCAGATCCAATTACATACAAATTGAAAGATATTAAAGGAAATTTTTATGAACATGAGATACAGAAAACAAATTATCCAGATGTATATCTTATTGAAAAAGTATTAAGGAAAAAATGTGATAAAGTATATGTTAAATGGTTAGGATTTGATAATTCACATAATAGTTGGGTCAGTAAGGACAACGTAATTACGTGAATAATTTTTATATATATAAATGAAGAAGTGCAAACTTCTGTTTTTTCTATCTGTCTGTTATCCTGATGATGATGTATCTATATTCATTAATCAGTTAAATGACGAATCTTTGAATTATGTATATGATCTGAATGGTGAGGAAATATGTGTTGTTTATGAATATTTTAAGAAACAAACTGGTAATTTTTGAATTTAGTAAATGAGGCTGATTGAAGTCATATCTGTTGTTGTTGTGGTCTTCAGTCCTGAGACTGGTTTGATGCAGCTCTCCATGCTACTCTATCCTGTGCAAGCTTCTTCATCTCCCAGTACCTACTGCAACCTACATCCTTCTGAATCTGCTTAGTGTATTGATCTCTTGGTCTCCCTCTACGATTTTTACCCTCCACGCTGCCCTCCAATGCTAAATTTGTGATCCCTTGATGCCTCAAAACATGTCCTACCAACCGATCCCTTCTTTTAGTCACGTTGTGCCACAAACTTCTCTTCTCCCCAATCCTATTCAATACCTCCTCATTAGTTACGTGATCTACCCACCTTATCTTCAGCATTCTTCTGTAGCACCACATTTCGAAAGCTTCTATTCTCTTCTTGTCCAAACTAGTTATCGTCCATGTCTCACTTCCATACATGGCTACACTCCATACAAATACTTTCAGAAACGACTTCCTGACACCTAAATCTATACTCGATGTTAACAAATTTCTCTTCTTGAGAAACGCTTTCCTTGCCATTGGCAGTCTACATTTTATATCCTCTCTACTTCGACCATCATCAGTTATTTTACTCCCTAAATAGCAAAACTCCTTTACTACTTTAAGTGTCTCGTTTCCTAATCTAATTCCCTCAGCATCACCCGACTTAATTTGACTACATTCCATTATCCTCGTTTTGCATTTGTTGATGTTCATCTTATATCCTCCTTTCAAGACATTGTCCATTCCGTTCAACTGCTCTTCCAAGTCCTTTGCTGTCTCTGACAGAATTACAATGTCATCGGCGAACCTCAAAGTTTTTACTTCTTCTCCATGAAGTTTAATACCTACTCCGAACTTTTCTTTTGTTTCCTTTACTGCTTGCTCAATATACAGATTGAATAATATCGGGGAGAGGCTACAACCCTGTCTCACTCCTTTCCCAACCACTGCTTCCCTTTCATGCCCCTCGACTCTTATAACTGCCATCTGGTTTCTGTACAAATTGTAAATAGCCTTTTGCTCCCTGTATTTTACCCCTGCCACCTTCAGAATTTGAAAGAGAGTATTCCAGTCAACATTGTCAAAAGCTTTCTCTAAGTCTACAAATGCTAGAAACGTAGGTTTGCCTTTTCTTAATCTTTCTTCCAAGATTAGTCGTAAGGTCAGTATTGCCTGAAGAATTTAACATTGATTTTTATTTACATAATAATCTTAGGATTGGTTATATTAAATATGAAAAAATGTTGTATACGACTTATAGAATCATTATTTATAATTATGATGAAAAGGTATTTCTAAATTTTAAAGAATCAATTACATCATCTGATTGGGAATTTGCTTGACTATAGATAACCATATTATTGATTTATATTTTAGTGATAAGAATGAGAATATTAAGATTGAATTTTTTAAGTCTATATAAATGAAAACAATAATATTCTTATTGTTGTTTAAAATTATATATGCCAATGATAAGAGTAAAGCAATAAAGTATTTAAGTGATTATGGATATTTAGATATTACAAATGTTAATGATAATACTCATGTTAGTGATGATGCATTTAGAGAAGCATTAATGTTGTTTCAGTTAACATATAATCTTGAAATAAGTGGTGAATTAAGTGATGATACTTCAAATTTTATGAACATGCCTAGATGTGGTGTAAAAGATGAATTTGGTAGCTATAGAACTAGTTTGTATAAATGGAATAAGAAACATATCAAGTGGCATTATAAAGGTGCTACTAAAAAAGTATTACATGTAGCAGAAGCAGCATTTAATTTATGGCAAAAATATATTGATATTCAGTTTCATCATGATAGCAATAATCCTGATATCTTAATTACAAATAAAAGACAAAAACATAGGTTTCAAATTGATAAAAGTATACATTGTTCAAAGGATTTAGATGGTAAAGGTAATGTTTTAGGTCATGCATTTTTTCCAGATATGAATAATAATCCTGTAGAAATACATATGGATGATGATGAATTGTGGTACTTGGAAATTGATGGAAATACACCAAAATATCAAACGAATCTATTTGAAGTGTTAGTGCATGAAATTGGTCATACATTAGGTTTACGACATTCAGATGATTATGGTTCAATAATGTATGCATACTATAATGGATCACATGTAGAATTATCTCAAGATGATATTGATCCTATTCAAAGTTTATATGGTAAAATATCACAACAAACTACAACACCAAAAATAAGTGTAAAAATAGCTACACCATCTACACCAATTGAACCAGCTGAATCATTATGTGAAATTAAACATTTCGATCACTTACTGTTCGCAAATGGAATGTTATATACATTTTATCAGAAATGGGTATGGATTGGCGATAATATGAAACCGAAATTAATAAACGATTGGTTAAACTTCCTACCACAAGATTTACAAAAAGTAAATGGGATATTTCAGAGACCTGGTGGTGAAGTTGTAATATTTGTTGACAATATGATCTATATGATAAATTTAGTTACATTGAAATAAACTTCAGGATATCCAAAACCATTATCTAGCACAGGATTACGTAATAATTTCAAATTAAATGGTATAGTCAACACATATTCAGGTAGAACATTTTATTCTTTAATGAATTTTTCTATGCTGAGTTCGATGAATGTAATTTTAAATATAAAGTACGTGGTCTAATAAGCAGACAATTTTCAGGATTACCAGCAGGTATAACTTCAGTATTTGGGTACATTAATGGAATATAGTATTTTTTCAAAGATGAGACATTTTATGAATATAATGAATTCACGAAGAAGGTAATAAGAGCAGGTACAACTGATTTGTCGTTATTTGGAATAGACTGTGTAATAGTATCAGAACTAATAGATGTACTAAACAATACAATACAACAATTAAAACATTTTTCTTCTATATAAATGGAGCTATTAACTAGACTTAATAGTGTTAATAAAAATACACCATTGGTGAAATTATGTGACATTGAAGTGGATAAAGTGTATCATATTACAAATGTAGAAATCAAAAATACTAAATTAGGTTATAAAACATTTATTGAACTTAATAATGAATTTAATATAATATTACCAGATAGATGTGCAAAAATGATTGGTTGGGATGATTGTACAATTATGAATGGTTGGAATATTGTTTATAAAGGAATGATTGACAGATCAGATAAAAAGGTACATGTATTAGAATTTAGACAACAATAGAGTTTTTTAAGTATAATAAATGGATACAACTAAGAAATGTTGTAGATGTAAAGAAGATAAAAATATTAATGAATTTCATTTTGATAAATTTGTAAAAGACGGACATTGTAGAGTATGTAGCCAGTGTGCATGTTATTATACTAAAAGATATTATGAAGCAAACAAAGATAAATTATTTGAAAAGGTAGCATGTGAATGTGGTAGAATTGTAGCTAGATGTAAACTTAAACAGCATGAAAAATCATTAATTCATTCTGATCTTATAAAAGAAAAAGAATCTATAAATATCTACTAATTCTTATAATATATTTTTTATCGATTATGTAACCATATGTTGTATAGAGTATAATATTCTGAATAATAATTATATAAGTAAATAGATACATCTAACTGTATCTAGTTATCAAAATAAGGCTAATAAATATCAGTTATGTAATATACATAAACACGGAAGAGACAACACATACAGACAACAATTAGTTAACTTTTTATCCCTAATAAATAGATATATCTGTATCTATTTGTAAAAACACAGTTACCAAATATTCTGAATAATAATTACATAAGTAAATAGACAACAAATACAGACAACAAAAATAATAGTTTTCTTCCTTAATAAATAGAGCTATCATAATGGAGATGAAGATGAATGAACTTAGAGCAATAGCTATAAGCATAAAGATTTAAGGTTACTCTAAAATGCGTAAAAGTGAATTAATGGATTTATTATTTCCACATCCTATTGCTGATATAGAAGATAAAGATCCATCAACAATGAATATTAATGAACTTAAAACACTAGCTAAACACTTAAACCTTAATGGATATTCTAAATTATGTAAAAGTAATTTTTTAAAGTTGATTCAAAATACTACACACACATTATTTCCATTTGCTACAGATATATTTGAACATCCTAATGAACGAGACATTCATATTTATCATTCAACTGAAAAAGCATTCCAAAATAGATTACAAACATACAATATCGAAAACAACTTAAAAATTATAGATCCACAACACATTATGACATCAGCAAAACCTATTGTATGTCAGTTAATAAAAGATAATCTTAAAATATACAATGGATTAAAAGTTAATCTAATATTGTACTGTGAATTCAAATTGAATTTAGATTCTCAACATGCAACTATACAATCACAAATGAAAATGATCTAAATAAATTTTATGCAAAAGGTAAACAACAAATATTAACACACATGCAAAATTTTCAAGATAGAGGATCAGGCTGGATGTTAAATAGTATAATTGGTTTACAATTAGGAATTAACAAATATACACCACTTAATGGTTCATCATATATTGAGCTACCAAAAACAATAAAAGATAAAAAAGCATGTATAAATGTTAAGAATAATGATGAAAAATGTTTCTTGTGGTCTATAGCATCAGCATTAAATCCAGTTGGTAAAAATCAGAAAGAACTAGTAACTATTTAGAATGTGTGAAACAATTAGAAACTAAAATAGGTCAAATTGAATATCCAGTTAAAATTGATAATATACCTAAATATGAATGTAAACTTAATATATCGATTAATGTGTATGCATATGATGAGAAATATGAAATATATCCATTAAAGGTTACAAAATGTGAAAAAGAAGTTCATATAGATTTATTATACATGAAAAATAATAATAATTCACATTACTGTTGGATCAAAGATTTATCACGTTTAGTTAGAAATGAAAAAACATCACACCATGGTAAAATTTATCTATGTAAAATGTGTCTACAACACTTTAATTCAGAAAGTAAACTAAATACACATAAAGAAGATTGTTCTAAAAATGAATCAGTTAAAATTAGAATACCAAATAAAGATGAATACATAACATTTAAGATTTATAAACATACAATGCCTGTTCCATTTGTTATATACGCTGATTTTGAAAGCTTATTATTGAAAATGGACACATGTGAACCAAATCCAAATGAATCGTACACAATGAAATATCACAAACATGAGCCATCTGGATTTTGTTACTATGTGAAATACATTCATAATCATTATAAAGATCCTGTTGTTTATAGAGGACCAAATGCTAAAACTAAATTTATTGAGATGATTAAAAATGAAGTTGAAGAAATAGGACATATATATTCACAAATAGAACCAATGAAACAGTTAACACATGATCAAATAAAAATACATAACCTATCTAAAAGATGTACATTATGTGAATCACCATATACACCAAATAATAAAAAAGTACATCATCATGATCATTTAACTGGTAATTATATAGCACCATTATGTAATGATTGTAATCTTAAACTTCAACAACCAACATTTGTGCCTATATTCTTACATAATCTAACTGGTTATGATTCACATTTGTTTATAAAAGAACTTGGTTATGATGATAAGGAAATAGAATTGATACCAAATAATGAAGAAAAATATATAAGTTTTGGTAAACAAACAAATAACTTACAAATGAGATTTATTGATACATTTAGATTCATGGCATCATCATTAGACAAACTATCATCTAATTTGTCAAAAGATAAAATGAAAAACATTGAATTATTCTTTCAAAAAGATAAAGTAGATCTAGTTATTAGAAAAGGTGTTTACCCATATGATTATATGGATAATTGGGATAGATTCAATGAAACACAATTACCACCTAAAAATGAATTCTATAGTAAGATAAATGAATGTAATATAAGTGATGATGATTATGAGCATGCAAAATTAGTATGGAATAAATTTAATATAAAAAATATGGGTGAATACCATGATGTATATTTGAAAACAGATTTGTTATTATTAGCTGATGTATTTGAGAACTTTAGAGATACATGTATGAAATCATATAATTTAGATCCAGCATGGTATTATACAGCACCTGGTTTATCATGGAATGCAATGTTAAAAATGACTAAACAACCACTTGAATTATTACATGATTATGATATGATATTAATGGTTGAAAAAGGCATTAGAGGTGGTATAGCACAATGTTGTAAAAGATGTGTTAAAGCAAATAATAAATACATGAAAGATTACAATAAAAATAAGGAATCAAACTATTTAATGTATTTAGATGCTAATAATTTTTATGGATATGCAATGTCACAATATTTACCATATGGTGGATTTGAATGGGAAAATAATTTAGATATTGATGTAATGAACATCCCAGATAAATCTGAATATGGATATATATTAGAAGCTGATTTAGAATATCCAATTGAATTACATGACAAACATAAAGATTTACCATTAGCACCAGAAAATGGACATAAATTATTAACAACATTAAATAATAAACCTAAATATGTTGTACATTACAGAAATTTGAAACAGTATTCAAAATTAGGATTGAAATTAACAAAAATACATCGTGCACTAAAATTCAGACAAAGTGATTGATTGAAAAAGTACATTGACTTAAATACAGAAATGAGAACAAAAGCTAAAAATGATTTTGAAAAAGATTTCTTTAAACTAATGAATAATGGTGTGTTTGGAAAAACAATGGAAAATATAAGAAACAGACTTAATATAAAATTAGTATCAGATGTTAAAAAATGTGATAAATTAATAGCTAAACCAAATTTCAAACATAGAACAATATTTAATGAAAATCTGGTAGCTATTCATATGAATAAAACTGAAATTAAGTTTAATAAACCAATTTATGTTGGAATGAGTATATTAGATTTATCAAAAGAATTAATGTATAGTTTCCATTATGATGTAATGAAAGCTAAATATGGTACAAATATTGAGTTATGTTATCAAGATACTGATAGTTATATATACAATATAAAAACAGATGACTTTTATGAAGATATGAAAAATATGATTGAACATTTTGATACAAGTGACTATGCAAAAATAATGTGTACAATATACCACAAATGAACAAAAAGGTATTAGGTAAAATGAAAGATGAATGTAATGGTAAAATAATGACTGAATTTGTTGGTTTGAGAGCTAAAATGTATGCGTATTGTGTTGGTGAAAAAGAAAATAAAAAATCTAAATGTGTTAAGAAATCAGTAGTAACGAATAAAATATCAATGGATGACTATAAAGACTGCATATTCAATAATAGCGAATTATATAGATCAATGAATTTAATTAGAAGCTATAAACATGAAATATATACAGTAAAATTAAATAAAATAGCATTAAGGGCAAATGATGATAAAAGACACATTCTGAATGATGGAATAAATACATTACCACTTGGACATTATAGTTTATTGTAAATATTGTATATATTATTGTTTCATCATCATTCATTGTATATATGTATATATTTAGATTAACCAACACCATCTATAGTTTTATATATGTATATATTTTTATTATTCAACACCATCTATAATTGTATATAGTATTATCTAAAAGAGACACTTTATGCATTTCCCTAATTGTTTGGTGTTATCATGCTAAAAATATGAACAATAGCTGATTTCGATGTAAAATGGTCTAAAAATAGCATAAAAATGGCTTTAAATGACTGATTTTGGTAGTTGAGCCAGAATGCCCATTATCTATCTACTAATGGCGAGTATTACAACAATGCAAACTAGCCACAGACTGCACACAGCACAGCCAGTGATTTTCATACAGAGCACTACGTGGCATTACCAATAAGAAAACCTAAACAGCCTACTTACAAAGTGATGATAAGATGATCATTCTGCTGGGTATACGAATGGTCCCTAGCCCAAAGGCTACTCAAAACACTTGACACTACCTTTTTATCACCAACAGAACCCGAGGTATGAGCACTCGTAAATCCAGTTTTTATGCTCGGCCTTTTGGGAATACAGTGACTAGCCAAAACATTATGACCGTCTGCTTAATAGCTTGTTTGTCCGTCTTTGGAATGAAGTATGTCACTGATTCTGCGTGTCTAGGATCAGACAGTTTTTTGTGGCGGTATATAGTATTAGAGGCCTACTCACAGATCATGTATTTCGCGTAAATAACGGGACACTGATTTATGTATGCGATGATGGTATCTGATATTGAATCATATGGACTCTATAGTACTTACATCTGGCAAATCTTGTTGCCGAGACATCAAGGTGAGATCAGTAGAAGGCTCTTCAAACCACTGCAACATGCTTCTAGCTCTGGGACACGGACGATTGCACTGCTGGAAGATGGCGTCGCCGTCGGGGAAGACATTAGGCATGAAGGGACGCGGCTGGTTCACAGCTATCTGCGTGTCTTTGATTACTACTGCGGGTGCAGGAGAATGTCTCCCATAGTAAAGGGTGTCCCAGAAAGAATGACCCGATTTTAAATGTAATTGTTTATTAGGAATAAGGGCTTAACACCAACAAATTGCATACTAAATTACTCAGAAAAGACACAAGTTTATAAAAATCCATCATAAATGTTCAATATGTCCTCTATCGGCTGCACCGACGACATCTAGCTGATAGCTGAATTCATCCCAGACTGAGCATAAGGTGTCTTCTGCCACTGAAGCTACAGCAGCTGATATTCTGGTTTTTAGTTCATCAATGTCACGAGGTAAAGGAGGAACATAACACACTGTTTAACATATCCCCACAGGAACAAATCACATGGTGTTATGTCAGAGGACCTAGGAGCCCAAGGCAAACGGCTCTGAGCACTAGGGGACTTAACATCTGAGCTCATCAGTCCCCTAGACTTAGAACTACTTAAACTTAACTAAACTAAGGACATCACACACATCCACGCCCAAGGCAGGATTCGAACCTGCGACTGTAGCAACAGCGTTGTTCTGGACTGAAGCGCCTAGAACCGCTCGGCCACAGCGGCCGGCCAAGAGTGTAAAGCCTGGTCTTGTCGTCCTGTACACCCTATGCAACGTTGAGGCACGTTGGCACTGAAGAAACTGCACACGCTGTTGTGGCAGTGCGGTGGCGCTCTGTCTTGGTGAAGATGAAATTGTCAGAGTCAAGTTGTGGGAATAACCACTTGTATGGCATTGCAAGATATGATTGTTCTCTTACGGTTTCTTCCTCAAAAAAGTAGGGTCCATAAACCTTGCTTAGCGAAACAGCACAAAAAACATTCACTTTCGGTGAATCACGTTCGTGTTCAATAGTTTGTTGAGGATTTTCGAGCCCCCATATATGCACATTAGGACGATGCACCTTACTGCTAATATCGAGCGAGAGGGCGCAGTGGTTAGACACTGGACTCGCGTTCGGGAGGACGACGGTTCAATCCCGCGTCCGGCCATCCTGATTTAGGTTTTCCGTGATTTCCCTAAATCACTCCAGGCAAATGCCGGGATGGTTCCTCTGAAAGGGCACGGCCGACTTCCTTCCCTAATCCGATGAGACCGATGTCCTCGCTGTCTGCTCTTCTTCCCCAAAAACAACCCGACCCTTACCGCTAATATGGAAAGTTGCCTCATCGCTGAATATAGACCGTGACATCAAGGTGTCATCCTCCATTTCCTCCAGAATGCCATTGCTAAAGTCCACTTGCTTCACTTTGTCAGCATCTTGAAGAGCTGAAACCAGTTGTAATCGGTACGGTTTGAGGGCTAAATGACGCCGTAACACACGCCACACTGTCATGCACTGTAACGCAAGTGCTCGGCCGGCACGATGCGTAGACTTGTGGGGGCTCCTCTCAAATGCTCGTCGGGTTTGTTACACTGTGTGTTCAGGAACGCGTGACGGGCCAGGACTTTTGCCTTTACAGAGGCACCCTGTTCCTTCAGACTGTTTATACTACCGTCGAATGTGCTTTGTAGATGGTGGTTTAGCACGAAATGGAATATGAAACGCCCGCTGAGCTGCGATCACTGAGTACGAGTAAGTTCAATAACAGAATACGCCTTCTGTTGCGCGGACGCCATATTGCGCGAGACTGGCTGCACGCTCCAGATCAGCGCTCGTAGCGACATCTAGCGGATTTTTTCTGAAGCTCTAGACCATGCCGATTACATCTAGCGCTGTTTCAGTTACCTAGTGACATTTGTCTCAATATTATTACAAGTTAAAATCCGGTCATTCTTTCTGAGGCACCCTATGTAATACTTCTGCCACCAGGCTGCGTCCGTAGCGTGCTGCACGTCTCGAGCGGCGGTTCGCCTTGATGACGGCGTTTCTGGACATGGCCTCGACCTAGTGCAGAAAAAATGTGATTCACCCAAAGAGCCGACCCGTTCCCATTAATAGAGGGTCGAATCTCGATGGCCCCAAGTCCAGTGCAATCGTAACTGAAGATGTCGTTGGGTCAACATGTGAACATGTGGGGGTGGTCTGCTGCGGAGCTCCGTGTTCAATAATGTCCGATGAACGGAGTGTTCTGAAACACTCGTGCACGCGCCAGCACTGTGCTCTTTCTGCAGAGATGCCACACATCACCCTCTATCCTACTTTACAGAGCAGACAAGCCCCCAAACCCCACGTTTTGTGAAGAGTCTTGGGCGTCCAATCGTTTAGCGCCTAATGGTAATTTTACTGTCCTTCTACCTCTTTCCGTAGATGCTCACGACAGTAGCAGGTGAACATTCGATCAGCTTCGCCGTTTTCGAGATACTCGTTCACAGGCTCTGCGTAATAATAATACACCCTCTGTCGAGTCGCTCATCTCGTAGGAGTTCCCCATTTGCAGCCCATATCTTGGCTAGGGTGATCCCTGCCCGTGTCTCTTCTGCGTGCATGCTTTTGTTTCCGCGTCACGTGCTCGCAACACCACCAGGAGGCATTGAACGACGCGGGCGGCAGTGGTGATAATGTTTTAGCGTATCAGTGAATAGGTACACACGCTGTCGCACGCATACCAATACAACGGAAACGACTAGTTTCTCAACCAGTTTAATAGAAACAAACGGGGTGGAGGATTACGAGCTCTGTGGGATCTAGTCAGCGGTGTCTGGTCAGCTAAATATGGCAAGGCAGAGGAAATTGCGGTCTGCCTGAAAACACCGAATTAAGGCCATTTCAAAGTTAAAAGCAGTGTGTCACGGAATTTGTGTTCAAAAATGGCTCTCAGCACTATGGGACTTAACATCTGAGGTCATCAGTCCCCTAGAACTTAGAACTACTTAAACCTAACTAACCTAAGGACATTGCACACGTCCATGCCCGAGGCAGGATTCGAACCTGTGACCGTAGCGCTCGCGCGGTTCCAGGCTGAAGTGCCTAGAACCGCTCAGAATTTGTGTGATAGCTAATATTTGTCCCGTGTGTTTATTATCTGATGGGGCAAACGCAGTAGGGGTGGGAACAAAATGGCAGACCGCTAATATCTGTCTGGTGATTTTGTTGTCTGACATAGCAAATGCATTGCAAGTGAGAACAAAATGGCAGGATGACCTCTTTTTCGCCTCGCGCGTGTTTAGTGCAACAGACGGTCTTCGGTGGAGCGATTCCCGACAGAACCTGTTTGTTCCCCGCGTGCAGGTAATGTGCTTAGCGGGCTCAGCCGCTGACGGAAATCCTCGCGCGGTGGGGGAGGAGAGGGCAGTTAAGAAGACGGAGAAGAAAGACGTCAGTCCAACGCTCGCCCCTTCACGAAATCGGCTTAAGGCCGTCAGGTCTCAGAGCAGACTACGCGACCGGCGACTCCCGGTAGGGTCAGCCAAGGCGCACCTGCCTCTGCTACGGTGAGGGCTGCGCGGTGGTCGCACCGATTTCAGGCTTCCGTGATTTTCGCACGGTCGGAGCCGCGGATGACTATCAAAGCTGTAATCTGCGTCAATTTTGTACGGTACCCTAAGTGATATCAACAGCTCACAAGGAGAGCTAATGGCGTTTCTGTGCACTCTAAGAAAAAAAGGACAAATGTAAGGACGTAGAAGCATATATCGCTAGGGGTAAGACAGGTACCGCCTACAGGAAAATTATCCGCGGGATAGCCACGCGGTTTAAGGCGTCTTGTCATCACGGTTCGCGCGGCTTCCCCCTTCGGAGATTCGAGTCCTCCCTCGGGTGTGTGTGTGTGTCCTATTCTTAGCGTAACGTAGTTTAAGCTAGATTAAGTAGTGGTTAAGCTTAGGGACCGATGACCTCAGCAGTTTGGTCCCATAAAATCTTACCACAAATCCCCAAAATTTCCAGCAAAATTAAAGAGACATTTGGAGAAAGGAAAACCATGTGTATGAATCTGAAAAGTTCAGATGGAAAAGTAGTCCTAAGCAAAGAAGGGAAAGCAAAAGGATGTAAGGTGTCTACAGAGGGTCTATGCAAGGGACATGCACTTGAGAGCAATATTATCGAAATGGAAGAGGACGTAGAGGAAGATGAGAAGGGAGGCATGATGCTGTGTGAAGAATTCGAATAAGCACTGAAAGATCTAAGTCGAAACAAGGCCCCGCGAATGGATAACATTCCATTAGAGCTACTGATAACTTTGGGACAGCTAGTCATGACAAAACTCTTTCATCTGGTGAGCAAGATGTATGAGACAGGCCAAATACCTCCAGACTTCAAGAAGAATATAATAATTCCAATCCACCCCTCTCAACCCCCCCCCCCCAAAAAAAAACAGTTGTTGACAGGTGTGAAAATTACCGAACTATTAGTTAACTAAGTCATGGTTGCAAAATATTCTTTAAAATCAAATGAAAAACTGGTGGAAACCGACCTTGGGGAAGATCACTTTGGATTCAGTGGAAATGTTGAAACACACAAGACAGTACTGACCCTACGACTTATATTATAAGCTAGATTATGGAAAGGCAAACCTACGTTTCTAGCATTTGTAGACTTAGAGAAAACTTTTGACAATGTCGACTGGAATACTCTCTTTCAAATTCTGAAGATGGCAGGGGTAAAATACAGGGAGCGAAATGCTATTTACAATTTGTGCTGAAACCAGACGGCTGTTATATGAGTGTAATGGCATGAAAGGGAAGCAGTGGTTGAGAAGGAAGTGAGACAGGGTTGTAGCATATCCCCGATATTATTCAATCTGTGTACTGCTCAAGCAGTAAAGGTAACAAAAGAAAAAATTTGGAGTTGGAATTAAAGTCCATGGAGAGGAAATAAAAAAAAATGAGGTTTATCGACGACATTGTAATTCTGTCAGAGACAGCAAAGGACGTGTAAGAGCATCTGAACGGAATGGACAGTGTCTCGAAAGGAGGCTATAAGATGAACATCAAGCAAGAGCAAAACGAGGATAATGCAATGTTGTTGTTGTGGTCTTCAGTCCTGAGACTGGTTTGATGCAGCTCTCCATGCTAATCTATCCTGTGCAAGCTCCTTCATCTCCCAGTACCTACTGCAACCTACATCCTTCTGAATCTGCTTAGTGTATTCATCTCTTGGTCTCCTTCTACGATTTTTACCCTCCACGCTGCCCTCCAATGCTAAATTTGTGATCCCTTGATCCCTCAGGACATGTCCTACCAACCGATCCCTTCTTCTAGTCAAGTTGTGCCACAAACTCCTCTTCTCCCCAATTCTGTTCAATACCTCCTCATTAGTTACGTGATCTACCCACCTAATCTTCAACATGCTTCTGTAGCACCACATTGCGAAAGCTTCTATTCTCTTCTTGTCCAAACTATTTATCGTCCATGTTTCACTTCCATACATGGCTACACTCCATACAAATACTTTCAGAAACGACTTCCTGACACTTAAATCTATACTCGATGTTAACAAATTTCTCTTCTTCAGAAGCGCTTTCCTTGCCATTGCCAGTCTACATTTTATATCCTCTCTACTTCGACCATCATCAGATATTTTACTCCCCAAATAGCAAAACTCCCTTACTACTTTAAGTGTCTCATTTCCTAATCTAATTCCCTCAGCATCACCCGACTTAATTTGACTACATTCCATTATCCTCATTTTGCTTTTGTTGATGTTCATCTTATATCCTCCTTTCAAGACACTGTCCATTCCATTCAGCTGCTCTTCCAAGTCCTTTGCTGTCTCTGACAGAATTACATTGAGTCAAATTAAATCAGGTGTGTTGAGGGAATTAGATTAGGAAATGAGACCCTTATAGTGGTAAATGAATTTTGTTATTTGGCAAGCAAAATAACGGATGATGGTGGAAGTAGAGAGGATATAAAATGTAGACTGGCAATGGCAAGGAAAGCTTTTCTGAAAGAATTTGTACGGAGTGTAGCCATGTGTGTAAGTGGAACATGGACAAGAAGAGAATAGCTTTTGAAACGTGATGCTAGAGAAGAATACTGAAAATCAGATGGGTAGATCGCTTAACTAATGAGGAGGTATTGAACAGAACTGGGGAGAAGAGGACTTTGTGGCACAACTTGACTGGAAGAAGGGATCGGTTGGTAGGACACCTTCTGAGGCATACTAAACTGGTGAGTTTAGTATTGGAGGGAAGCATAAGGGAAAAAATCGTAGAGGGAGCCCAAGAAATGAACACAGAAGTAGATTCAGAAGGATGTAGGTTGCAGTAGTTACTCGGAGATGAAGCAGTACCTTTCTTTCAGGAGCGCTAGTTCTGCAAGGTTCGCAGGAGAGCTTCTGTCAAGTTTGGAAGGTAGGAGACGACGTACTGGCAGAAGTAAAGCTGTGAGTACCGGGCGTGAGTCGTGCTTCGGTAGCGCAGTTGGTAGAGCACTTGCCCGCGAAAGGCAAAGGTCCCGAGTTCGAGTCTCGGTCGGGCACACAGTTTTAATCTGCCAGGAAGTTTCATATCAGCGCACACTCCGCTGCAGAGTGAAGGTCTCATTCTGGAAACATCCCCCAGGCTGTGGCTAAGCCATGTCTCCGCAATATCCTTTCTTTCAGGAGTGCTAGTTCTGCAAGGTTCGCAGGAGAGCTTCTGTCAAGTTTGGAAGGTAGGAGACGAGGTACTGGCGGAATTAAAGCTGTGAGTACCGGGCGTGAGTCGTGCTTGGGTAGCTCAGACGGTAGAGTACTTGCCCGCGAAAGGCAAAGGTCCCGAGTTCAAGTCTCGGTCCGGCCCACAGATTTAATCTGCCAGGAAGTTTCATGAGTTACACTAATAAATAAAAAAAAATAAACTTTAGCATTTTCGCCCAATTTCATGTTTGTGCCCATATAAAGGGCTCTGTGCGCGGTGTAATTAGTACAACTTTGTCTTCGAAGTCGCTGGGTTGGCGATTGTTCTATATTTCTGTGTTTCTCATTTAACACTGATTCGTGAAGCTTTGCAAGTATACATTCGCGGGATAAAATGTGGATACCTATCGTCCACGAGTTTGACTAGTAAATAAAAAAATAAACTTAAAATTAACATTTTCACTCAATTTCATTTTCGAGGCCGGATAATTTTCATCTGTCTTCAAAAATTACCCAAGTCAGATTTTCAGCGTTTCAGTAACACTCGCTCGTGAGACAAACAAACCTGTCAGCATTCGCATTGCCCTCCGTTGTATGCGCTTAATATCCACAATATCTGATATGGGTCCTACACATTCGAGGAATATTCTAAGATAGGTCGCACGAGTTTTTTGAAAGCAGTCTCCTGACTGACTGATGTTGATGCTTAGTACACCGACGGAATAAAAATCACAACACCAAGAAGGAGTCATGTCACACAAAGCGAAAGTTGGTAGGTGTGTTTCTACATCTCAGATTTCAAGTCAGCCGCCTGTGAGTGGCGCTAGCAGCGCCTCTATGAGGATGTAAGTCAGGTTTGCTTTAAATACACGCTGAATAGCTTCATCAGTAGAAACCGCTTGTGACTGATGTTGATGCTTAGTACACCGACGGAATAAAAATCACAACACCAAGAAGGAGTCATGTCACACAAAGCGAAAGTTGGTAGGTGTGTTTCTACATCTCAGATTTCAAGTCAGCCGCCTGTGAGTGGCGCTAGCAGCGCCTCTATGAGGATGCAAGTCAGGTTTGCTTTAAATACACGCTGAATAGCTTCATCAGTAGAAACCGCTTGTGGTGCTGACTCTGACATTGTACGATTTCGTGTCATCATTTTACAAACTGTTAGTTACACAATCTTACCGCACTGAATGAAAAGGACGTTTAAATATTTTCGACAAACTCTTAAAATTGTGAGAGAAAATACACTTCTAAATAAAGAAAATATTACGACTGCTATGCAAATCCCTATCCTTTCACACATTAAACGATACTAACTGTGGACCTTTAGTGACTGTCATTCACACCTCATATTGAGCCAAGGGTTTTTTCTCTGACACCAAATGTAACAATTCTGTCACTAAATGTAACTGGGTTTTCTCTTTTGATGCTAGTCAATTGTCAGGATGAGAATTACTGCAAAGGGCATTTGATTCTAAAGCATTATGTCAGGGTGAAAATACTAAATAAATTAATTTTTCTCTCTTAACAACATGTGGGCAGGGTGGGTTCTTCCTTGGCTCGGGTATGAGGTAGAATGAAACAGCATTTTTACATAAGACAACTTTTATTGCAAGTATTGTACATCTGTATCCTTACTGGATTGTTCTGGCTCGGAGAGCGGCAGCTGTGTCGTTTGCGAAGCCTTCTACTGCGGCAGCGGCGGCGTCTGATTACGCGTGGCGGTGTGTATATCGTGTCGCCGTCTCGCCCAGTTGACTGGAGACGCGCAGCGCGAGGTGGCCCGTTTAATTATTACGAGCGAAGTCGTGCATCGGATGGTGATACCTTGGATGTGGCGTCCCAGTGTTTCTCTTCTCTAAGCGGCCGCGTGTGTTGTGCGTCGGCCAGCGGAGAGGCGCGGCGGGGGAAGGCCAGTGTCCCGGACTCGAACCACGGACTCCCGCTTGCCAGTCATCGGCTGTCAGATCTTCATCCCAGCTCACAGGTGACTGCTGATGTGAGGCCGTCTCCTTCCCATCCTCACGAGTCACTCGGGTACGTAAAAATCAGTCTTCAAATACCTTCTAACTTCTGTCTTCTGGCGCCGAGGCTGCTGCTTGCTATTCCATTACAGCGGCGGACTTGGTGCGTCTGTGCATGATGTAGTCTCTTCTTGCATGACGGTCTTCAGCACCGAAACTGACTTAAAACAACTGCTAGTCTTCTTCACTTCTTGTCGGGCCCACGTCGTCTCGCGTATTTCTTCACTTCAGTTCACTGGAGGTGAACGACTTCACGGTCATTGCCTCGTCTGTCACGTTGAAAAGCTTCTCGAAGAATCTTCTTAACGTCGGTCATTGGCTCTTGGAATTTAGGCGAGGGCCTTTGATCACATGTGACAATTGAGAAACACGTGAGCCGGTCGGGCGATGCCCTGACGGATGAATCGACAGCGTCCGCTTATGTGGGGAGGGCGATGGCTTCTTCTGTCACATGAAAAGCTTCTCGAAGAATCTTCTTGACGTGAGCCGGTCGGGCGATGCCCTGACGGCTGAATCGACAGCTTCTCCTGAACGTGCTATGCTGACTTGCAAGCGCCCACCGTTCGCACTGCTGCTTTGTCCTTTGTGTCCTAGTGTGTAATTCTTCTAAACTAAACCAAGTTTTTCATTTAGTTTCTAATTTCTACTTCACTTTGATTTCACTCATTTATTTACTTATCTTAAGTACCACTCAACACTATGTTGTAACTGTCTTTTATTTAAAATCATCCAGTGCGTGTGGTGTGTTATGGAAGCTGCAGTACCAACATTACTTGTACCACGCTAGGTCTAGTTTTCTGTGAGAGGCAATGGGTCAGAACGTTGTTAATGTTAGTTTAGAGCCTGAGACAGACCTCGAAGGCGTGGCTGAAAAAAAAAAAGTGTATGGTGGTGTACAAAGTGTGCTACAGCAACAAAAAAAAAAATTTGAAAGGTAGGGACGAGGTACTGGCAGAAGTAAAGCTGTGAGGACGGGGCGTGAGTCTTGCTTGGGTAGCTCAGTTGGCAGAGCACTTTCCCGCGAAAGGCAAAGGTCCCGAGTTCGAGTCTCGGTCCGGCACACAGTTTTAATCTGCCAGGAAGTTTCATATCAGCGCACGCTCCGCTGCAGAGTGAAAATCTCATTCTGGAAGTTTAAAAAAAAACAATGTTTCAAACAACGACACAGGGGCACAGGGAGGGTCTGTTCGACTTATAGTGTAGTTTGTGTTATACGGTCATCCTCCTAGAGTACAGGCGACGCACCTCTACACTGGTCTGTTCAATGGATCAATAGCTGTATATTTAATAGGATTGCCACATATGCTTGATGCCGGCACACATACTGTATTTATTTTCGATACATGGGAAGAGAGAGATGCGGTAAAAATCTTATCGAGCTCTCTATCGGAGGAAGTTAGTGGAGCTTTTATAGTTCGTAATTTTTCTCTGTTTGATGGTACAGAATAACGAAGGTAGCATGTAGGGGTTATAGACGTGAATGGACCCTGAGGGATGCGGATCTATGGTACTTGAATGTAGTTTGTGGATGCACCACAGTGCAGTAGCAAAATCTTCGTCCTTCTCTCAGTTCCCGTTTGCATCCAATGGTCGAAACACAGTCCTGTCACAGAGCTTAGCCTGTTTGTACATGGGTGGCAGATATAGCTTTCTCCGACTTCTTCTCAGTTCCGACTTGCGTTAGAACGATCACATGTGCAAAGCTGTGATGATGTTAGAGCAGAATCTGAGGGACAGTTGCAAAATGCACGGGGACTACCTAAAACCATGTTGGAATTTATTGTAGCAGATAGGCTCGAGAAAGGTTACTCCTTTCGAGATATGAGAGTGCCAGAAATATGATTCACTAGTGACTGTAATCATTAAAGGACTTCTCCACAGGATCCAACGCAGGTATGTGGTTGAAGGGAAAGACTTGATTCCAGATGCCAGACAGCATTACTACTGAAAGCGTAGCACTAGGGATCTGAAAAGCTAGTGCACATTTCTTACGACCTCAATCGGCATACCATCTACTACTTTTGTGATCCCTCTCAATCAATCATCGCCTATAACCCAGTCGATATATCACCAAACCTCTGACATGGCATCGAGACAGTATGTGTTACAAATACAGGAGAAATATCTGGCTGCGGTGGCGTGAGGGAGTTGCAAATACCTGTTTTATACCACACACCTTAGCCGAATCACTTTCGAAATTCAGTAATTTTATTAGGAGGTTGTACCGTCGGTGATGTGTAACCACACTGTTGGTCTCATACTATACACTCCGGTGGTCACCGTCTGTATTCAGTGACGCGGTATTTGTCTGGAAAAAACTTCTTCATTCAAAGGTAATGCCATACTTGGATTTATAAAGCCAGTATAGCTTTTAACATGGATACTTGTATGCACCTGTAGAACGAAGACCGCTTGTGATGGCAATATCGTTGTGTTTTTTAACATCTGGCAGCTTGTAAGACGATTACGCCTCTCTTTCTAAGACCAGTGGTACCACTCGCAAGAAAATGTATGAGACATGTCCACCCATCGCTGATTTTCGGCCAGTTTTATTTCGTATCGCTGGCAACCAGTTATTGGCGAAGTATTATACTTAATAGTAGGGGGTGCGTGATAGGATCGCCTTGAGCATTAGGCTTGTAAAGTGTGTGTGTGTGTGTGTTCGTGTGCGTGTGTTTGTTCCTACATGTGCAAAGCAAAAGACTGTGTCTAGTCGTAAGGAAGGTATGGATTTGACGTGGAATACTGTGACAGCAATGGGAAGAGTATGTCAAGTCATAAGAATGGTAGAGATATTTCTACTCCCATCAGCAGGGTGTATTTCCGGTACTTCACTCATTGTCGAATGCCGTTCAACGGGGTTGCGTGCTGCGTAGATCCGGTGGCCTGTGGCGAGAATGATGCACGTTTCTGGCTGACAGTGGGAACTGTCCAAATGGAGAGACATGTTGGCGTGCAGGAATGTAGCTGACTTAACCGTGTCGTCCTCTAGACGGCCGAATAGCAAACTAATATTTAGTACATGTTGGATAGCTTTCGTGATCGCGTGGCAATTTGAGAAGATTCAATATGGACGTGTGGCAGCCCATTCCTCGCCTTTATTTAGTTGAGAGAACATCGACTGTGGTTTGCGTGTCTAGCAGGTGAAAGACGGGTGGAAGACACGATTGCTGGTTCTCTAGACATGACAAACACCTTAGTTGACTTTGTAAGTTGTGGGGATGATTTTGAATCTGTTAGATCACCGACATCGGTTCAAATGGTTCAAATGGCTCTGAGCACTATGGGACTCAACTGCTGAGGTCATAAGTCCCCTAGAACTTAAAGCTACTTAAACCCAACTAACCCAAGGACAACACACACACCCATGCCCGAGGCAGGACTCGAACCTGCGACCGTAGCGGTCGCGCGGTTCCAGACTGTAGCGCCAGAACCGCTCGGCCACCAGCGGCCGGCCCGACATCGGTATTCGCGAGTGGAAATATCAGTTTCCTCTATTTTTTTCGAGTTTTCACGTAGAGATCTTCGCAGACAGGATAAGTTTCTAGTTACTCAATGGTTTAGAGCAATCTCCACCTGGCTGAAGTTTCGGGTTTCTAGAGAAATTATTTTCAGAATGAGATTTTCACTCTGCAGCGGAGTGTGCGCTGATATGAAACTTCCTGGAAGATTAAAACTGTGTGCCGGACCGAGACACGAACTCGGGACCTTTGTCTTTTGCGGGCAAGTTCTCTACCAACTGAGCTACCCAACCCCGACTCACGCCCCGTCCTCACAGCCTTACCTCTGTCAGTACCTCGCCTCCTACCTTGCAAACTTAACACAAGCTCTCCTGCGAACCTCGCAGAACTAGCTCTCCTGAAAGAAAGGATATTGCGGGTACATGGCTTAGCCACAGCCTAGGCTGTGTTCCCAGAAGTCTCGGTCCGGCACACAGTTTTAATCTGCCAGGAAGTTTCAAATAATTTTCAGTCTATATCTTCGGAATTATGTTTCGTGAGCGGTACTACTATATAAGCGATATTGCTATGTGCTTGATATTCTATAAGTATGGCGAAAATTGTGTTATATTCTGACAACCCATGTGAAATTACATATGTTCTTGTAATCCCAGAGTCTGGAGCTGGGTGTAGAAAAGCAGCCAAGCAAGCAGGTCGGCACTAGAAACAGAGTTCTCATTTCCGATCGGTACTGTGTCGCACAGTCAGCGTTTATCATCATCTCTGTTCATTGATCCACTCGTGATAGATTACAGTATTCGGCATTTCAGAGTAGATGCCCCTTTAAAAAGCTGCCAGCTACTTATTCTCAACACCATTATTTTGTGACCTTATTCTATTAATCCACTTTCAGTGAATGACATATTTACATGTTTATTTGATGAAATAAATCTCTTTGTGATGCTTAATTTATGATTTAATAGTCAGATGATAAATATCAATTCCTACCTGTTTTTATCATTATTGAGCATAGAGATTGATTAGCAACTTTATTAAATTGTAGAGTGTGTGCAACACTTTTTACTACTCATTCACAGGCTCATTTTATTAATACTCTTAACGTCCATTTCTCCATTGAGCATAAGTTGAGGTGGTAGTTAAAGGGGGGCGTAATTGAGTATGTGCAGCTCTCATACAAATTCAGTTGAATACAAATTTTAAACAAACTTCTCCACCCCGGCCCCTCGCAACTTGTCTTTATACTTTATACCTAACTTCATTACTACATTTGCTTACCTTTCTTGGCAGCTATAGTGATATATTGAAATCGATGATAGATTTATCACGACGTAGCAGTTAAAAAAGCCACAGAAGGATGTATCTTCATTTTGAACTGGAAAGCAAAATGCTAGTTCTTTACAAGTAAATAAAATTTATTTCTTAAGAAATAAAAAAAGATTCAAATGGTTCAAATGGCTCTGAGCACTAAGGGACTTAACATCTATGGTCATCAGTCCCCTAGAACTTAGAACTACTTAAACCTAACTAACCTAAGGACAGCACACAACACCCAGCCATCACGAGGCAGAGAAAATCCCTGACCCCGCCGGGAATCGAACCCGGGAACCCGGGCACGGGAAGCGAGAACGCTACCGCACGACCACGAGATGCGGGCAAAAAAAAAAAAAAAAAAGATTTATATGTACTTTGTTGCAATATCCTGGATATAATTCATGCAACGTTTAGTTAGTTACTAGGTATTTCAGTACAGTGCTATGTAGATACAAATTATATTAAGATTTTAGATTTCGGACTATTAGGGCAAGGGTGCATATATAACAAGCAATATCCAATGAGCACGACTACCAGTCATCGCATCGCTCACATTCGTCACAAAATTAACTTCCATTTCCCCCGTTAGGAGAAATCGTTTAAGCGATGCTCCTTTATACTTCCTTTGGCTTTGGCTTTGGCTTTGGCCTTGGTGGAAGATCGCCAAGTTAAAGGCAGGCGTAAGTAATACGTGTTTTCCTTTTTTGACGCATCTTTTACTCTTTCTTTAGGCATAAGACGAGTCAAACCAAATGTGGTAGGCCTACATACTGTGAAAATATATATTTTTGTTACGTTGTACTTCTAGGGAACTTCTTTTTCACAGAAATTTAATAAAATGAAAAATATTATTGCACGCATTTCGTCTCTCGATTAAAATCCGGGACAATTATGTGTCCCGAGTGATGTACTCGGTACACCAGGACATTTATGTGAAAACTGGGGCTGTTCCGACAAAACTGGTACGTCTGGTTTGCTTGTCCTGAGTGGAGTATGTGCGACGGTCAAACGATGGTGCATCTGCACGATCCGCTACTTGAACGATGTTTTCAAACGCGAAATTTAAACCTTTCATACAGTCGCCTTAAGAGATAGAGGGAAAGCACGTTAAACCTAAATGCGGATGAGCCGACGGGATCTGAACCGCAGTCCTCCCGCGTGCGAGTGCCGAGTCTGGACCACGTAGCTCGGTGACTGCAGAGAGACGGCGGACACGAGCGCCACGGCAGGTATCCCACTCGTGCTATCGCAAGCTCAGTCGGCGAAGAGCGATCCGACCCAGTGGAACCGTGAAAGCAAGTGGGCGAATTAGAGTGGGACGGGGTAATCTGCTCCAGGAAGCAGGCGAGCCGCGCAGCGACGTATCTGCCCTCGGAGGGCCAGCTGCCGCGGTGGTCGAGTGTGTGTCGGAAGAGTGTTACGCGCTGTGATGACGGGAGACCGCAGCTGGGGCAGCAGCCAGCGCGGCTGCACGGTCGTAGCTGACCGAGCGGGAGCGTCCGCAGAGTGGGGCAGGTGCTCCAGCGCCGCAGCGTGCACTGAACGCTCGCGTGGCCTCTGCTGCCGCGTCTTAGACTGGCTGCTCCCTAGGGCCGCCAATATCTCAGAGTACGGTGGACTCTCGAACACCACTGCCGGCGTGCTCAGTGGCGGAATGTGGTTAGTGTTTGCACACGACTCCCGTCTCAGTGATAGCGTCACACAAACATTAGATGCTACAGTGCACAACTAAAATCTGCTAAGCAGTACAGTCAACAAGAGATCTGTATGGATGCTTTGGGTTGCCACTGGAGTGCAACATTCTATTTTGACTCTGAAGTGGTGGATTTAGTAGAGGTGAGTAGAAAAAAGGTGATTATGTAATGATGGATTTTGTTTAATCCCCACGTTTGTATTCATAATGTATTTGACATTGTATTGTAACCTCTCATAAGAGATACCTTAATACCTTGTAAAGGATACCTTCAGTGCAAAAGTTGCTGTTACTTTAGTGAACACAGCGATTACCTGAAGCACTTCCAGCAAAGTAAATAGAGAACGTTACAATCGGTTCTTTTTCTTCAGAAGATATGTTTTGGACCCATCTACACTAGGGGAGAGTGTTGTACCTTTGTTCACTTATGAGACTCCCGCGTCCAGCCAGCCCTGTAACAAAAATTTAATATACTTTGTTATTTTATTTTGAAATTATGGCATTCACTTTTTATGTGCTGCTGTCTTTTTCTGAAACTGCAAAAACTGACCTTCAAAATTTAAGTTTTTTTCAAATGTGAAACGTGTAATCCAAGGAATAACACGGTCATGTCCCTAGCAACAAATAGCAGTTAAGTCCCATAAGATTTCGCACACATTTGAACATTTTATTTCCTCAAAGTGCTCCATGAAAAAATTTGCGACTGCTGGAGACAGTGGTGATCCCATGGCTGTGCCGTCCGTCATCTCATAATATTCATCGCAGTACAAAAAATACGTTGTCGTTAGGACGTGACGGAACAACTTAATGATTCCAGATGGAAAATGTTGGGACAAAAGATCCAGTGTACCTTGTATTGGCACCCTCGTAAAAAGTGACACAACATCCAGGCTAACCATTAGGTCGTTTGGGCCTGGGCCTATCTTCATTCTCTCAACAAATTTCTGCGAGTTGACAAGATGGTGCTCGCAATGTCCCAATTTTGGTGCTAATAGTCCTGCCAGATGTTTAGCAAGTCTGTAGGTGGGCGAACTGATTGCACTAAGAATGGGCATCAGAGGAACACTTCCCTTGTGTGTCTTTGGTAATCCATAGAGCCTGGGAGGTCTGCCCGGGTCGACTTATGCGCGCGCCACATTGGGTCGATCTGATTGGCTGCTGATGACGTCATCATGCCTATATAAGCGAGAGACCAACCGTAGCAGCCCCGGCAGCCAGTGAACTCCTGACGACGATGGCGGAGGTGGCCGTCGAAAGCTCGAGCATTTTATTCGAATTGACACGGTTGGAAAACCGAGAACGTTTTATTCAGTACATGGTGTAGCCTCCATGGATGGTAACAGGGGCTGACTCTAGCATCCAGTCAATCGCACAGATGGCGAATACTGTCCTGGGATACGTTATGCAACTCCTGTTCGACCTGTTCACGTAGATCTGTTAGATTTGTTGGTTGATGAATCGCATGAGTCATTTCTCTTCCCATGCTGTCCCAGACGTACTTGCTTGGAAACAAATCTGGGGATTGTGTTGGCGAGGGAAGTTGCTGCACGTCTTGTACAGCACGTTGAGTTCCACCGGCAGTGTGTCCAAATTCAAATGGCTCTGAGCACTATGTTACTTAACATCTGAGGTCATCAGTCCTGTAGAACTTAGAACTACTTAAACCTAACTAACCTTAGGTCATCACACACATTCATGCCCGTGGCAGGATTCGAACCTGCGACCGTAGCGGTCGAGCGGTTCCAGACTGAAGGGGTAGTGTGTGAGCAAGCGTTATCCTGTTGAACAACACATCACCTTCCTGTTGGAAGAACAGCACAAGAACAGGTCTAATAACATTCTGCACCTTCCAAGAGCTGGTTAGCGACCCCAAAGATGAACGAGAGTTGTAGCTTATCGCACCCCAGATCATAAGATCTGGAGTGGGGACATTGTGTCTTGAACGAATGCACTCTACGAGGCAGAGCTCACAAGATCTACGTCATACGCACAAACGACCATCACTTGCAACTGGCAGAAGCCGTTTTCATCGCGCGCGCCATTCCATCTTCCAAGTGATCCTCTGGCGGCACCAGTCGAGCCATGAACGTCGATGCTGTGGTGTGAGTGGAAGATGGGCTGGAGGTGTGCATACCCACCGTCCCACTCCTAAATACTGGTTCGCAACAGTTCGTGTTGACACGGCTGGACTCACAAGCTCTCTTACCTGACCTATGGTAGCTGTATAATCTGCCAAAAGGTGCCCATACCATGCGACGATAATGCAGGGCGTCTGATACCAGCATCGTCCAGATTGTGTGACAATTCTGATAAAGGACCATCCAGCCACTCGGAAGGTCACAATCTGATCCCTTTCAAACTCGCTCAGTTGGCTGTAGGAAGATAATGATGTTTGGCCTGTGGGGCGCTCAACTGTGCTGTCATCAGCGCACTCAATTTTTACTTAGTCCAATTTTTTTCACAGTCCAATCTAGTCACTGTCACGAATGATGATGAGGACAAGACAAATACCCAGTTCCCGGGTAGAGAAAAATCCCCAACCCGGCAGGTAATCGAACGCGGGACCACGAGATCCAGAGGAACAAACGCTAACCACTTTTCTGACGTCACAAGACATCCGTTCAAGTTGATCGTTGAATCCTTGACTCAGTTTTTTTATTACAGAGAGCACACAGCCCTCTGACATAACACACTTCAAATGGTTCAAATGGCTCTAAGCACTATGGGACTTAACATCTGTGGTCATCAGTCCCCTAGAACTTAGAACTACTTAAACCTAACTAACCTAAGGACATAACAAACATCCATGCCCGAGATAGGATTCGAACCTGCGACCGTAGCGGTCACGCGGTTCCAGACTGAAGCGCCTAGAACCGCTCGGCCACATCGGCCGGCGACGGAACACGCTGAGCTACCGTGCCGGCATTGGTAAAAAGGGCACATAGTCTTTCTAGGCGTACTAATTTTTTTTTCTGGCTATATATGTTCCGCTGACTGAAAATATTGTACCGCCTATGGACAGTATCGACAATACCCTTGACAGGTTCTGACGTGCTATGCAGATCAAGGAGTTTATGGTAGATTAGGCCTGTTGTTGCTGTGTTGAGAATGAGACCAGAGCAAGACGAAAGAGAATTATTATCAGAGAGCATCGAAATAAATACAGGGTTATTACAAATGATTGAAGCGATTTCACAGCTCTACAATAAATTTATTGTTTGAGATATTTTCACAATGCTTTGCACACACATACAAAAACTCAAAAAGTTTTTTTAGGCATTCACAAATGTTCGATATGTGCCCCTTTAGTGATTCGGCAGACATCAAACCGATAATCAAGTTCCTCCCACACTCGGCGCAGCATGTCCCCATCAATGAGTTCGAAAGCATTGTTGATGCGAGCTCGCAGTTCTGACACGTTTCTTGGTAGAGGAGATTTAAACACTGAATCTTTCACATACCCCACAGAAACAAATCGCATGAGGTTAAGTCGGGAGAGCGTGGAGGCCATGACATGAATTGCTGATCATGATCTCCACCACGGCCGATCCATCGGTTTTCCAATCTTCTGTTTAAGAAATGCCGAAAATCATGATGGAAGTGCGGTGGAGCACCATCCTGTTGAAAGATGAAGTCGGCGCTGTCGGTCTCCAGTTGTGGCATGAGCCAATTTTCCAGCATGTCCAGATACACGTGTCCTGTAACGTTTTTTTCGCAGAAGAAAAAGGGGCCGTAAACTTTAAACCGTGAGATTGCACAAAACACGTTAACTTTTGGTGAATTGCGAATTTGCTGCACGAATACGTGAGGATTCTCTACCGCCCAGATTCGCACATTGTGTCTGTTCACTTCGCAATTAAGAAAAAATGTTGCTTCATCACTCAAAACAAGTTTCGCACTGAACGCATCCTCTTCCATTAGCTGTTGCAACCGCGCCGAAAATTCAAAGCGTTTGACTTTGTCATCGGGTGTCAGGGCTTGTAGCAATTGTAAACGGTAAGGCTTCTGCTTTAGCCTTTTCCGTAAGATTTTCCAAACCGTCGGCTGTGGTACGTTTAGCTCCCTGCTTGCTTTATTCGTCGACTTCCGCGGGCTACGCGTGAAACTTGCCCGCACGCGTTCAACCGTTTCTTCGCTCACTGCAGGCCGACCCGTTGATTTCCCCTTACAGAGGCATACAGAAGCTTTAAACTGCGCATACCATCGCCGAATGGAGTTAGCAGTTGGTGGATCTTTGTTGAACTTCGTCCTGAAGTGTCGTTGCACTGATATGACTGACTGATGTGAGTGCATTTCAAGCACGACATACGCTTTCTCGGCTCCTGTCGCCATTTTGTCTCACTGCGCTCTCGAGCGCTCTGGCGGCAGAAACCTGAAGTGCGGCTTCAGCCGAACAAAACTTTATGAGTTTTTCTACGTATCTGTAGTGTGTCGTGACCATATGTCAATGAATGAAGCTACAGTGAATTTATGAAATCGCTTCAATCATGTGTAATAGCCCTGTAAATCATTGCCGGTATTGTAGAACGTTAGGACAGATGGGTACAAAAACACGTGTTAAGAATGATGAATCGTATGTTTTGTTGCTCAGAAAACATGGCGAATGCCCACGATGGAAGATTTTAGAAACATGATTGATGCAAAGTTATGAATAAAAGTACAGTCATTGTCAGATACTCATCTGTATCCGAATACAATCCTTTAGTGCACATATTGTTGGATGCACGTTTCTGTAATTATGTCTCAAATACTGTAAGGTGAAACTGCACTTGTAAATTTCAAGTTTTCGAAAGAATTACCTGTACGAAGGTATCACGGCGTAAAAGATAAGCTCTGACTTGGTGGAATTGCGTCTCTCATTGTATTATTCTGTTTTTTGATCATGGGTATATGGACATCCACAGAAATTTATCTGGGCATGGCAAGTGCTTCTGTACGGGGACGACAATGTATGGGGAGAAAACCATTTCCAGTAATCTATCAAATATTGTATCATGAACACATAAAAGCTATGATGATCTCTTTCTTTCTTGCTTCAACCGCAATTCTCTGAACAAGTTTTCGTGGGTGGTCTTTCACGCTCCTTGAACAATTTTTTTTTCTGTTGCTTGCAACAAAGTAAGAGAGCAGCAGAGTCTTTATCATCTAACATTTCCGACTACGATATTATTGATAAAACTCCCTCGAGTTTCCAGGTGCATGAAGTGATATTAAATCCACGAGCTTTCGTCCGTGTACTTCTCGGCCATTGCCAAGTGATGACTGTGTATCGGTTGCTGCTTCCGTCCTTACATAACCTCACTGCATTCTGTGACGTCACTGGTGCTCGCTCCAGCGCCATATAAGGTAATGTTTTCGTTGCGCTCCCGCCGCGCCGGCTTCAACCTTCTGATGACCGGGTTCAGAGCCATGCGTAGCTATAATCGATGCCATTATTGAGAATGGTGTCACAAATTTTTAACGCATTCGTTTCTTTTACGGCTCTATCCCACAAACAGTTTGTGTAATAACACATATCTCGTCGAATGCAATGCGATGTGTGTTTCCTAGAGCATGCTCTGCTATGGCTGTTTTCTCAGGGTACCGAAGGCGAAAGCATCTCTCGTGATCTACACGAAGCTGTTCAATAGTACACGTAGTCTGTCCGACGTAAAGCTGTCGACACCCACACGGTATTTTAAATACTTCTGGCGTTCTGAGGCCTACATCATCTTTCACAGGCCCCATGAACTGCTGGAGCCCTTAGGACCGAATCGATTTTATGCCTCTTAGGAACCGGCTAACCTTTCATGTTACTGAGAAGAACGGAAACCCAAGCTTCATCGTGTCCGTCTGCTTACGTGTCTTCGGCAAGATGACTTTAGAGACCTAGCTGTTGTTGTAGTAGCCTTTTTCCGTGAATACTTTCCGTAAGTGACTCAGTTATTTCGGCAGATTTTTCAGGGTCTGCGACGTCTTCCGCTCGATGTAACAATGATTTCGGAACAGAACGTTTCTGTGACGGGTGGTGATGGCTGTGAGTGTGCCGATATCGATCTTTGGTGGGTGGATTTCCGGTAAACACTGTGGCTCAGACACGCATTTACTTTGAGAAAGACGACGATGTCAAGGAAAGGCAAGGCGCCATCTGTCTCTACCTCCATCGTCAACTTTATGTTGTAGTGGATGTTGTTGATTTCCCACAGCTTTTCACGTCCATAAGACCGCAAAACAGACGTGTCGTCGGCTTAACGATAAAAGCAACTAGGCTTTGCGGGAGCCTGCTCTAGAAAACGTCATAAAAGAAGCGATCAAGGTAAAATGTTGTAATAAATGAAAGGTACCAGTTTGCTTTTGTTCTACAATATTACTTTTATTATGTTAACCGATTTTCGGCTTACAAAGCCATCTTTTTATTTATTTATTTATTTATTGTTCCGTGGGACCACATTAAGGAGAAGTCTCCATGGACATGGAACGAGTCAATACATGAAATTATAACACGATTGGAGAAACAGATAAAATGAAATATAAGAAACATATTCAGGCGACAAGTCGTAAGTTTAAATAAAGAAAATCAACAATGTAACACTGGAATTTGCTTAATTTTTTAGCTCTTCCAGGAGCTCCTCGACAGAATAGAAGGAGTGAGCCATGAGGAAACTTTTCAGTTTAGACTTAAAAGTGTTTGGGCTACTGCTAAGATTTTTGAGTTCTTGTGGTAGCTTATTGAAAATGGATGCAGCAGAATACTGCACTCCTTTCTGCACAAGAGTCAAGGAAGTGCATTCCACATGCAGATTGGATTTCTGCCTAGTATTAACTGAGTGAAAGCTGCTAACTCTTGAGAGTAAGCTAATATTGCTAACAACAAACGACATTAAAAAAATATATATACTGCGAGGGCAATGTCAAAATTCCCAGACTATTGAATAGGGGTCGACAAGAGGTTTTCGAACTTACACCACACATAGCTCGAACAGCCCGTTTTTGAGCCAAAAATACCCTTTTTGAATCAGAAGAATTACCCCAAAAAATAATACCATACGACATAAGCGTATGAAAATATGCAAAGTAGACTACTTTTCGTGTTGAAGTGTCACTTATTTCAGATACTGTTATAATGGTAAATAAAGCAGTAATTAGTTTCTGAACAAGATCCTGAACATGGGCTTTCCACAACAGCTTACTATCTATCCGAACGCCTAGGAACTTGAACTGTTCCGTTTCGCTTATAATATGCCCATTCTGTCTGATCAAAATATCAGTCCTTGTTGAATTGTGAGTTAGAAACTGTAAAAACTGAGTCTTACTGTGATTTAGCATCAAATTATTTTCCACAAGCCACGAACTTATTTCATGAACTACATTATTTGATACTGTTTCAATATTACACACAAGATCCTTCACTACCAAGCTGGTGTCATCAGCAAACAGAAATATTTTTGAATCACCTGTAATACTAGAAGGCATATCATTTATACAAATAAGAAACAGCAGTGGCCCCAGCACCGATCCTTGGGGAACGCCCCACTTAACAGTGCCCCATTGGGACTGAACATCACTACCACTCTCAAAATTGCGGAGAATTACCTTCTGCTTTCTGTTCTTAAAGTAAGAGACGAACCAATTGTAAGCTACTCCCTTTACTCCATAGTGGTTCAACTTCTGCAGTAATATTTTGTGGTCAACACAGTCAAAAGCCTTCGTTAAATCGAAGAAAACACCTAACGCTCGCAACCTTTTATTTAATCCGTCCAAAACCTCGCAGAGAAAAGAGAATATAGTATTTTCAGTAGTTCAGCCATTTCTAAAACCAAACTGTACATTTGACAGCAAGTTATGTGAATTTAAATGCTCCAGTAACCTTGTATATACAACCTTCTCGATAACTTTAGCAAACACCGATGGCATAGAAATAGGTCTATAATTGTCAACATTATCCCTGTCTCCCTTTTTATAAAGTGGCTTCACTACCGAGTACTTTAATCGGTCAGGAAACCGACCACTACTAAAGGAAAAGTTACAGATATGGCTAAGTACTGGGCTGACATACATAGAACAATACTTCAGTATTCTGCTAGATACCCCGTCATATCCATGAGAGTTCTTGTTCTTTAGTGATTTAATTATTAACTCAATCTCCCTCTTGTCAGTATCATGGAGGAGCATTTCAGGTAACAGTCTCGGAACACTTTTTTCTACGAGCGCTATATGATTCCCTGTTGGGACTAGGTTTCTATTTAGTTCACCTGCTATATTCAAAAAGTGATTATTAAATACTGTACATTTATGCGACTTATCAGTAACACGGACATTCCCACTACGCACTGATTCTATATCCTCGACCTGTCTCTGCAGACCAGCCACTTCCTTTACGACTGACCATATGGTTTTAATTTTATCCTGAGACTTAGCTATTCTATCTGCATACCACATACTTTTTGCCTTCCTAATAACTTTTTTAAGCACCTTACAATACTGTTTGTAATGGGCTGCTGCATTTAGATTGTGACTGTTTCTAACGTTTTGATATAATTGCCACTTTGTTCTACAAGATATTCTTATCCCTTTAGTCAGCCACCCAGGCTGCCTGTTTGTGTTAGTACCCTGTTTTGAACGTTCTAACGGAAAGCAACTTTCAAAGAGCACGAGAAAAGTCTTTAGGAAAGCATTATATTTATCGTCTACTGTATCAGCACTATAAACATCTTGCCACTCTTGTTCCTTGATAAGGTTTACAAAGGTCTCTACAGCAACTGGATCAGCTTTCCTAAAAAGTTGATAACTATATTTAACACGTGTTGCAGCACAAAAATCTTTTAGAGTTAAAATTTGTGCATCATGATCTGAAAGGCCATTCACCTTTTTGCTAGCAGAATGCCCTTCTAGTAATGAGGAATGAACAAAAATTTTGTCTATGGTTGTTCTACTGTTCCCTTGCACTCTCGTTGGAAAGAATACTGTTTGCATAAGATTATATGAATTAAGGAGGTCTACCAGCATCCTTTTCCCTCCACAGTCACTTATACAATTAATATTGAAGTCACCACATATAACTAACTTTTTGTATTTCCTATAAATTGAACCAAGAACCTCCTCTAGCTTTAGCAAAAATGTTGTGAAATCGGAGTCTGGGGATCTATAAATAACAACAGTAAGAAGTTTAGCTCCATTAAATTTAACCACATCTGCACAACATTCAAACACCTTTTCAGTGCAGTACTTTGAAACATCAATTGACTCAAATGGGATACTGTTTTTCACATACATGGCTACTCCCCCACACCGCAAAGAGCTCCTAGAAAAGCTGCCAGCCAACCTGTATCCTGGTAAAGGAAGCCTCTGAATTATCTCCTTAGTTAAGAAATGTTCAGATATACCAATAATTTCAGAGTCAACATCTATAAGCAGTTCACTAACTTCATCTCTAATATCTTGCATATTTTGATGAAATATACTAAGTCCCTCATTAATCGGATACCTAAGCTTTGTCGAAAGTGGTTTCTTTGTTAGAGAGACTTCCCTTAAGCAGGAATACCTATCAGCTGACGTCAATCTAAAAAAGGTACAGCTCTAACACCCACAACTACCGGAATTTTCCCATGAGTGATCCCACCACCCCCACCTATGCTGTCACCTATAAGCTTTGCCAACCTCCCCTTCCCATACCTGTTGAGGTGCAGGCCATGTCTAGTGAAACCCGTCCTGCTGATAGACTCCACCGACACCACTGAAACGTGACTCATGCCTTCTGTCATCAGCGCACCCCCAAGTCTCATGTTATTACGCCTGACGGCTGTATTAAGATGAGGCCGATCGTGACGCTGAAACAGTTCCACGAAATGTACATTCGTGTTGCCAGTCTGAGTGGCTATCTTTTCCAGGTCACCATCTATGTCATACTCGACATCCCTATCAATACTATTACCAGCCCCACCCACAATCACTACCTGATCCTCTTTAGTAAAATCCCTACATAACCCCCCTATGTTAAAAGTCACCTGAGCCAATCCTGCATTAGGCTTCACAATGCTGGTGACCTGGTACTCACTCCCCAAAACTTCCTGCAACTGCTGGCCTACACCTCTACCATGAGAACTACCTAACAGCAGAACCTTCTTCTTTCTCTTAGACTTTGCAACTGTCCTAGTCACCGTAACTGCTGAGGTCTGCTGCATACTTCCTACATCTACAGCTACTAGAGATTCCTCTCCACTAGACTCTGACAGTTGGTCATATCTATTACAAACGCCAATAGTAAAACTATCTGAAAATCTCCTTCTCCTAGCAGATCTGTTACCAACAGCCAACTCCCGTTCCCCAACCCCCTTCTCCCTCCTCATCCTATCTAGCTCCTCCTGTACGTTTTTCAACTGCACCTGAAGGGCACAGATCTTACGCTCCTGCTCCTCTATCAACTTACTCTTGCTACATAACCTGCAGTTCCAGGAGAGGATCTCACCAGAATGCCCACTGGCTCCTCCACTGCATTCCCCCCAGTGAAAATACTTCGAACAAGTCTCACACCGCAATCCACTACTCACGAACCTACGGCAAAGCCCACACTTCTCACTCATGGTAAAATTTTACAGCTATTGAAACAAGAAAACAACTTTATCTAAGTTCCACTACTACAATAAGAAGATGTTAAAAACTGACTACAATAATCACAAACTTGCTCTACAAGGGAAGTAACTACTGATATAGACAGTATTAATCAACAACAAATGCGAATATAACAAAATACTAACACAGAAAGAAAGTCAAACGTCTAATGACACAGTAACGAAACTGAAAGCAGTTCGCAAAAATTTCTTCTGTAATTATTTCACCAGAAAACACCAAGAACACCGGTTGAAGACTACTAAAGTTCCTAAATAAACCACTATACACAAACAATTAATTAGTACTTAGCTTTCGATGCGCCGCTACAGCTGCAACTGGTCAGCGCGGAATGTAAACATGGGTAAGAGGTAAAGTTGCTCGATACGAAACACTCCAAATATCAGGTCACAACACAAGAAAGGCAGAGGTGAATGAAGAAACGACTAATAAGTCACTTATATAGTAAATATTATCACAAAAACCGTTAAAATATATATCTGAAACCTAAGACATTTACTGAGTATTGTTACCAAAGAACTTACAATGTTTGCAAACAACACTGGAAGAGATGTAACACGTCTAGACTGAAACGGAAACATGCAGTAAGTAACATCTTTGACAGTGTGGTGGCAATGCAATGAAAAAGTAAAAAAAAATGAACAGTAAATAAATAAAAATGGTGTAGACAGGAAGAAATTTAACACAAGATAGGAAAAAATGTTCAAAGGTGTGTGAAAGCTTATGGGACGTAACTGCTAAGGTCACCAGTCCCTAAGCTTACACACTACTTAACCTAAAGTATCCTAGGGGCAAACACACACACCGATGCCCGAGGGAGGACTCGAACCTCCGCTGGGACCAGCAGCACAGTCCATGACTGCAGCGCCCGAGACCGCTCGACTAATCCCGCGTGGCACAAGATAGGAACATCATGCCTACATAACAGTGTCCATTACTAAACAAAACTAATAAAATAAAATTAGTATTTGACAAGGCTAATCAGGAGGTATAAAACATGGAGAGTGATACACAAAACAATTAAAAGAAGAAGCAACTATCATTGTAACTACAGAATACATAAGTACTTAAGCAATATCAATAAGATATACAGAAATAAATAACTGGAGGAAAATGGAGGCGTTTGAGCGAGCATACAGTAAATACAATCGTTGAGAGTGTGGTGGTACTGCATTTTAACATAAACATTATATTCAAAACAGTGGCTGTGTAACAGATTGCATTAAATAAATGAACAAAGTAAAATATGAGCTATATTTGATGAGACAACTACAAGGGGTGTTAAACATGAACAGTAATAAAAGTAGCAGTTAAAAGAAAGCCTTACCTATTGAAACTACAGTCTATATGGAATACATAGACAACATGGATGAAACAAAAGAACGTAATGAATACAGAAAAATGGGAATATGTAGGAACAGACAGCGTCGGAATTAATGAACAACAGAGATGATTACATAAAGTTTAGGAGAAGGGAAGTATTGAGCTCTGTCTCGTCATTTAGGATTAGATCTGGACTGTGAGCAAGATTTCTTTTAATTGGTTCGTGTATCACTCGCCATATTTTATACCTCCTGATGAAGCCTTGGCAAGTTCTAATTTTATTTTGTTTTACTAATTTTGTTTATTAATAGAAACTGTTATGTAGGCATGATATTCCTATTTTGTGTTAAAGTTTTTCCTGTCTACTCTATTTTTATTAATATGCTGTTAAATTTTTTACTTTTTCATTGCATTGCCACCACGCTGTCAAAGATGTTACTTATTGCATATTTCTGCTTCAGTCTAGACGTTTTACTTCTCTTCCAATGTTGTTTGAAATCATTGTAACTTCTTTGGTAACAATACTCACTAAATGTCTGAAGATGGCCTTGTAAGCCGAAAACCGGTTAACACAATAAAAGTAATATTGTAGAACAAACGCAAACTGGTGCTTTTAATTTATTATAATGTTGTTCTACCAAGAACCGGCGGAAGATTCTGTTAACACGATAAAAATTTGTGTCAGCACACTCAACAAAGACAGCGGCCTTATTGATTATTGAACACCCCTCGTATCAATGATGATGATGAGGTCCCCTACTCCGAGGGGCGTAGGGGACGATGCGGGAGACCAGCACCGCCGTAGTAGGCAAGGTCCTGGCGGAGGTGGTTTGCCATTGCCTTCCTCCGACCGTAATGGGGATGAATGATGATGAAGACGACACGACAACACCCAGTCATCTCTAGGCAGGTAAAATCCCTGACCCCACCGGGAATCGAACCCAGGAGTCCTTGCGCGGGAAGCGAGAATTCTACCGCAAGATCACGAGCTGCGGACCCTCGTACCTAAACGAAGGAAATTGCAGTCGTTCGTCTTACATCAGTTCACCGCACTCTTAAGTGATGTGCGAAAAGAACGAGCACCACATGCGCTCGAACTGTGTAAGTAGGCTGTTTAGGTTTTCTCATTGGTAACGCCACGTAGTGCTCTGTATGAAAATCACTGGCTGTGCTGTGTGCAGTCTGTGGCTAGTTTGAATTGTTGTCTGCCATTGTAGCGTTGGGCAGCTGCATGTGAACAGCGCGTAGCAGTTGGAGGTGAGCCGCCAGCAGTGGTGGATGTGGGGAAGTGAGATGGCGGATTTTTTGAGAGCGGATGATCTGGACGTGTGTCCATCAGAAACAGTACATTTGTAAGAATGGATGTCATGAACTGATATATATATTATGACTTTTGAACACTATTAAGGTAAATACATTGTTTGTTCTCTATCAAAATCTTTCATTTGCTAACTATACCTATCAGTAGTTAGTGCCTTAAGTAGTTTGAATCTTTTATTTAGCTGGGAGTAGTGGCGCTCGCTGTATTGCAGTAGTTAGAGTAACGAAGATTTTTGTGAGGTAAGTGATTTTGAAAGGTATAGGTTAATGTTAGTCAGGACCATTCTTTTGTAGGGATTATTGAAAGTCAGATTGCGTTGCGCTAAAAAAATATTGTGTGTCAGTTTAAGCACAGTCTTGTATAATTTTTCTAAGGGGACGTTTCAACTGCATCGCCGGCAAGTGTGGTATAGTGGTTCAGTAACTCCGTATGTTTGCACTTACCTGTTATTTATTAGTGTAGTCATGCGCGTGTGTTACTAACGATTAGTTGTATTCTTTTGCGAATAATTTCTGTTTACTTTTCTTCGAAGTCGATGCCTTTTCGATAGCTACACTCAATCATGGTCGGCTGCAGCGTGTACCAGAAGTTGCGGAAAGGTGACGAACTTACACTAAGGTGAAAAGTAATGCGATAGCGATATGCGCATGGCAGCAGTATCGAGTAGACAAGGTATAAAAGGGCAGCGCATTGGCGGAGTTGTCATTTTGCACCAAGGTGATAAGTGTGAAAAACTTCCCATCGTCATTACCGTCCTACGACGGGAATAAAACGACTTTGAACGCGGAATGGTAGTGGGAGCTAGATGCATGGGACGTTCCACTTCGGAAATCGTTACCGAACTCAATATTCCGAGATCCGCAGTGTCAAGAGTATGCTGAGAATATCAAATTTCGGGCTTTACCTCTCAGCAAGGACAACGCAGTGGCCGGCGACCTTCACTTAACGACCGAGAGCAGCGGCGTTTGCGTAAAGTTGTCAGTGCTAACAGACAAGCAGCACAACGTGGAATAACCGCAGAAATCAATGTGGGAAGTTGTTGTTGTGGTCTTCAGTCCTGAGACTGGTTTGATGCAGCTCTCCATGCTACTCTATCCAGTGCAAGCTTCTTCATCTCCCAGTACCTACTGCAACCTACACCCTTCTGAATCTGCTCAGTGTATTCATCTCTTGGTCTCCCTCTACGATTTTTATCCTCCACGCTGCTCTCCAATGCCAAATTTGTGATCTCTTGACGCCTCAGAACATGTCCTACCAATCGATCCCTTCTTCTAGTCAAGTTGTGCCACAAACTCCTCCCCAATCCTGTTCAATACCTCCTCATTAGTTATGTGATCTACCCATCTAATCTTCAGCATTCTTCTGTAGCACCACATTTCAAAAGCTTCTATTCTCTTCTTGTCCAAACTATTTATCGTCCATGTTTCACTTCCATACATGGCTACACTCCATACAAATACTTTCAGAAACGACTTCCTGACACTTAAATCTATACTCGATGTTAACAAATTTCTCTTCTTCAGAAACGCTTTCCTTGCCATTGCCAGTCCAAATTTTATATCCTCTCTACTTCGACCATCATCAGTTATTTTGCTCCCCAAATAGCAAAACTCCTTTACCACTTTAAGTGTCTCATTTCCTAATCTAATTCCCTCAGCATCACCCGACTTAATTCGACTACATTCCATTATCCTTGTTTTGCTTTTGTTGATGTTCATCTTATACCCTCCTTTCAAGACACTGTCCATTCCGTTCAACTGCTCTTCCAAGTCCTTTGCTGTCTCTGACAGAATTACAATGTCATCGGCGAACCTCAACGTTTTTATTTCTTCTCCGTGGATTTTAATTCCTACTCCAAATTGGGAAGTATGTGGGAAGTACGACAAACGTATCCGTTAGGACAGTGTGGCGAAATGTGGCGTTAATGGGTTATGGCAACAGGCGACAGACGCGAATGCCTTTGCCAAATGAACGACGTCGCCTGCAGTGTTTCTCCCGGGCTCGTGACCGCATCGCTTGGATCCTAAACGACTGGGAAACGGCGGCCTGGTCAGATGAGTCCCGATTTCAGTTGGTAAGAGTTGGTGGTAGGATTCGAGTTTGACGCACATTCGGCGAAGCCATGGACCCAAACCGAGCGAGGTGGCGCAGTGGTTGTCACACTGGACTCGTATTCGGGAGGACGACGGCGCAATCCCGCGTCCGACCATCCTTATTTAGGTTTCCCGTGATATCCCTAAATCACTCCAGGCAAATGCCGGGATGGTTCCTTCCCTAATCCAATGAGACCGATGACCTCGCTGTTGGGTCTCTTTCCCCGAACAACCCAACCCAATCCCAACCCCATGGACCCACGTTGTCAACGAGGCCCTGTGCAAGCTGGTGGTGGGTCTGTTGTGGTGTGGGCTGTGTTTACATGGAATGGGCTGGGTCCTCTGGTATGTTGGGCTGCTTGGATATCATTTGCAGGCATTCATGGACTTAGTGCTCCCAAACATCGACGGGATTTTTATGGGTGACAGTGCACCATAACACCTGGCCACAATTGTTCACGACTGGTTGGAAGAACATTTTGGACAGTTGGAGCGAATGATTTGGCCACTCAGATGGCCCGACATGAATCGCATAGAATATTTTTTGGGGATAATCGAGGGTTCAGTTCGTGCACGAAATCCTGCACCGACAACACTTTCGCGTATTGGCTCCTGTCTCGGGTTCTTCGGCCGACGTTCATCTAATGATTTTTCTGACGTTTCGCCAGCACGAGTGGCTGACATTGTCAGATCTTCACCCTCCATTGCCGGTGGTGAACTGGAGCCGAGCTCGCGGCCTCAGATTATATGTACCTGGCGCGCCAACGTCCGAGGGCTTCTCCGCGGTCATTTCCGGTGCGGTTCTCCTCTTGCTACCTGCGACGGTCGTTCGCTGCAGTACGGGAAGCCAGGATCCGTTTACCTTAAGGCTTTCCTCTTTCTTGTTCAAGCTGTTCGCGTGTTTTTGTACTTCTACAGCTTCTCTGAACAAGCGCGTGTGATAGTGCTTCTCTACAGCCAGAACTTCCGTGTCGGCGAATTTTATTACGTGATCGGTCTCACTCAATGCGTGCTCTGCCACGGCCGATTTCTCCACCTGCCCCAACCTGCAATGTCGCTTATGCTCTGTATTGCGCAAACATGGCGTAAAGACGATTTTCAAACCGACAAAGATCAAAGAGTGTCTTAGATCGGAGAAGGAGAAAAGGGACCCACTTGCAATGTCGGAAATATACCGTATACCATACACATGGGGAAAAGTTTATGTCGGAATGACTGGACGATCAATTAACAGCAGGATCAAAGAGCATAAGCGACAATGCAGGTTGGGGCAGGTGGAGAAATCGGCCGTGGCAGAGCACACACTGTATGAGACCGACGACGTAATAAAATTCGCCGACACGGAAGTTCTGGCTGTAGAGAAGCACTATCACACGCGCTTGTTCAGAGAAACTGTAGACGTACAAAAACACGCGAACAGTTTGAACAAGAAAGAGGAAAGCCTTAAGGTAAACGGATCCTGGCTTCCCGTACTGCAGCGAACGACCGTCGCAAGTAGCAAGAGGAGAACCGCACCGTAAATGACCGCGGAGAAGCCCTCGGACGTTGGCGCGCCAGGTACATATAGTCTGCGGCCGCGAGCTCGGCTCCAGTTCACCACCGGCAATGGAGGGTGAAGCTTTGACAATGCCAGCCACTCGTGCTGGCGAAACGTCAGAAAAATCATGAGATGAATTCGGCCGAAGAACCCGAGATAGAAGCCAATAGGCAGTTTGTCAACAAGTGGCCACGAAAGCCTCAACAATTTTGTACTTTCGCAATTACTGACGCCTATAGAGGCAGCACGGAACAATATTTCTGCAGGGGGTTTGCAACGAGTTGCTGAGTCCCTGCCACGTCCAGTTGTTGCACTACGTCGGGCAAAAGGAGGTCCGACACAATACAAGTGCACTTAACCACCGTCGACTACAGCGTGCGCTGGAGGCTACGAGAAGGTTACACGTTTACCTCACAACACCAAACAAATTTTTCGCCACCTGTCACCGAGAGCCAGCCAGAGACCAGTGGACGCGTGAGCTGCACCTAACACACCAGCGAGCGCTGCACGGTGCCGGATGATGATCCGTCAGAGCATTAAAATGGCGCCGGCTAATGCCGCCCCCAGCGGAAACAATCAGCGCGCGTTAGGTGATGGCTGCCCCCGGGCCGGGTTATCACCAGCGCCGCTGTGTGGCTGTGGCGAGCGCCGCCGCGTGTTTGCGCAATATAACGCGCTGCATTCCGCCCTTATGAAAACAGCCCTCCGCCCTCGTTTATTTTATTGGATATCTGGTATTTCCATACGGCGCCGAGTCAATATTTATCGGATGGGGCAGATCGGCTGTTCTACAAGATTGGAAAAGCGCGGGCATCCCGTGTGTGTGCGTGTGTGTTGCGGCACGAGCGCCTCGCCTGATGCGGACTTTACAGCTTGTTCGGCGGCTTTTGAAGCCACTCGATGTGAATACCAAAGGAGTGTAACCCTTTTCCCTGAGGCATTCCTGGGCTTCGGCATTTACGTGATCATTACTTTGCCCGCAGTGGATAGCTCACTTGCAGTAAAAGCTAAACCAGCTAAAAGAAAAGTAGAAATAAAATACTGCAGAGATGAAAGGCCACAGGTCGAGTATTGTTTGATTCATTGCTTGTTTTGCTCATCACACGAAGCACTCACTAGTATTCATTACCTGGATGCCAACTCGTTGAAGTTACTTGAAGAGCCAACCACTTTTTCTACGTTATTATAGACAGAGACAGTCTCGGTTGCATAGTTATTTTTATTACAAAAGACGCATTTCTCTTCTTCCGGTTAAGGCTTTGAAAGGAGGTCGAACCAATGCCTATCACTGGCTGCTAGGTCGATTAGTCAGAACGATGATAAGGAACCTTCTAAAGAAATAACCGTCAAACAAGTTACAGATCCCTGGAACTTAATTTGTAACACACATAATTTATGAAAATTTGAGATGTCTTCAGTAAACCTATATTTACATTTGGTTCGACGCTTCTTCCTTTAAATAGTTTGTTAAATAACTCACCAACCGTGACTATCTCATTATATAACTATGGAAACCGGTTGCCGCTCCAGCCTATCATCGAATGGAATAAAATGGAATGGAAAAAATAAAAATTTTACTACGTTTCCATTTTATGGTTCAAAATGGCTCTGAGCACTATGTGACTTAACTACTGAGGTCATCAGTCCCCTAGAACTTAGAACTAATTAAACGTAACTAACCTAATGACATCACACACATCCATGCCCGAGGCAGGATTCGAACCTGCGACCGTAGCTTCATTTTACGCAAGAACGCTTTTACCAGTCTTAACTGCACGCAATACAGTTAAATCTACATCAGCGTAATGCTTCTCTTGACTGCTCCGTCAGTGTTGTAGCTTCCCTGTGCAAAATAACATTGCTTTCAGCTACTGAATTTTCCAGTCTATCTATTTACGTTTAATTATCACGCTATCGGATAATGTTTTCGGCGCCACTGTGGAATACGAAATTGACCACTATATGTCACGCAAAGCGAATACACCATTATACATTAATGGCCATTAAAATTGCTACACCACGAAGATGACGTGCTACAGACGCGAAATTTAGCTGACAGGAAGAAGATGCTGTGATATGCAAATGATTAACTTTTCAGAGCATTCACACAAGGTTGGCGCCTGTGGCGACACCTACAACGTGCTCACATGAGGAAAGTTTCGAACCGATTTCGCATACACAAACAGCAGTTAACTGGCGTTGCCTGGTGAAACGTTGTTGTGATGCCTCGTGTAAGGAGGAGAAATGCGTACCATCACGTTTCCTACTTTGATAAAGGTCGGATTGTAGCCTATCGCGATTGCAGGTTATCGTATCGCGACATTGCTGCTCGCGTTGGTCGAGATCCAATGACTGTTAGCAGAATATGGAATCGGTGGGTTCAGGAGGGCAATACGGAACGCCGTGCTGGATCCCAACGGCCTCGTATCACTAGCAGTCGAGATGACAGGCATCTTATCCGCATGGCGGTAACGGATCATGCAGCCACGTTTATATCCCTGAGTCAACAATGGGGACGTTTGCAAGACAAAAACCATCTGCACCAACAGTTCGACGACGTTTGCAGCAGCATGGACTATCAGCTCGGAGACCATGGCTGCGGTTACCCCTGACGCTGCATCACAGACAGGAGCGCCTGTGATGGTGTATTCAACGACGAACCTGGGTGCACGAATGGCAAAGCGTCATTTTTTCGGATGAATCCAGGTTTTGTTTACAGCATCATGATGGTCGCATCCGTGTTTGGGGACATCGCGGTGAACGCACATTGGAAGCGTGTATTCGTCATCGCCATACTGGCGTATCACCCGGCGTGATGGTATGGGGTGCCATTGGTTACACTTCTCGGGCAGCTCTTGTTCGCACTGACGGCACTTTCAACTGTGGACATTACATTTCAGATGTGTTGCGGCCCGTGCCGCTAACCTTCATTCGATCCCTGAGAAACCCTACATTTTAGCAGGATAATGCACGACAGCATGTTGCAGGTCCTGTACGGGCCGTTCTGGATACAGAAACTGTTCGACTGCTACCCTGGCCAGCACATTCTCCAGATCTCTCATCAATTGAAAACGTCTGGTCAATGGAGGCCAAGCAACTGGCTCGTCACAATACTCCAGTCGCTACTCTTGATGAACTGTGGTATCGTGTTGAAGCTGCATGGGCAGCTGTACCTGTACACGCCATCCAAGCTCTGTTTGACTCAATGCCCAGGTATATCAAGGCCGTGATTACGGCCAGAGGTGGTTGTTCTGGGTACTGATTTCTCAGCATGTATACACCCAAATAGTGTGAAAATGTAATCACATGTCAGTTCTACAGGGAGGCCCAAAAGTCCGGAAAACCCTCATAAAATTCAAATGGAGTAGCAAACAAGGAAACAGAGTCCCTACAGACGAGGAACGGGAAGGGGGAACTTTATAGGCTATGCCACGAACATGGCGGCCATCTTGAAAGCTGCCATCTTGGATTCAACTCCAAAATTTCAAATGGGAATGTTGTCATGTGACATATAAAACAGATATAGAATTTCTCCAGAAAAACAATGCCGTTGTTATTTTAAACATAGCTTTATTAATTCTCGGGCTATAGCCAGTTACACGTGGCAGCGGTGGGACGCTCGGCAGCATGTGTGTTATGTGCCGAAGAGACATTACGCCGATATTAGACAGTCCCGAGAGACCACCAAAAGTCGTAGGAATGGCTCGATATGTTGTCCATTATGTTGGATTGTTAATGCTATACTCCGAACCCAGTCCTGATGAACTTTGGCCAACACATCCGGCTGAATTTGACCACACTCATCAACAATGCGCTGCTTTAGATGACGCAAATCCCATATTTTCACAGAATAAACCAGTGCTTTGACATGAACCCAAAGATAAAAATCCAAAGGAGTCAAATCTGGTGAACGTGGTGGCCACTCCACAGCACCCCTACGACCAATCCACTTTTGAGGGAATTGCACATCCAGGTATGCTCGCACATTGTGGCACTAATGTGGCGAGGTTCCATCATGCTGGATAAATTCCGGAAATGCCCCGTCCTCCGTTAACAACGAGGGAAACACTTCTTCATCCAATAACCTCAGATAACTGTTGGCTGTTAACGTACCAACAATAAAAAGAGGTCCAACGACATTGGTACCCCACACACCACACCAGACCGTCACTTTTTGTGAGTCGACCGTTTTGGAAGCATCAATCCAGTGCGGTTTTGTGTCAGACCAGTATCTGTGATTCTGCTTGTTCACTTCACCATAGATAAAGAAATTGGCTTCATCACTGAACAGCACTTCCCTTTCATGCCCCTCGACTGCAGTGGTTGGGAAAGGAGTGAGACAGGGTTGTAGCCTCTCCCCGATGTTATTCAATCTGTATATTGAGCAAGCAGTAAAGGAAACAAAAGAAAAATTCGGAGTAGGTATTAAAATTCATGGAGAAGAAATAAAAACTTTGAGGTTCGCCGATGACATTGTAATTCTGTCAGAGACAGCAAAGGACTTGGAAGAGCAGTTGAACGGAATGGACAGTGTCTTGAAAGGAGGATATAAGATGAATATCAACAAAAGCAAAACGAGGATAATGGAATGTAGTCAAATTAAATCGGGTGATGCTGAGGGGATTAGATTAGGAAATGAGACACTTAAAGTAGTAAAGGAGTCTTGCTATTTAGGGAGTAAAATAACTGATGATGGTCGAAGTAGAGAGGATATAAAATGTAGACTGGCAATGGCAAGGAAGTCGTTTCTGAAGAAGAGAAATTTGTTAACATCGAGTATAGATTTAAGTGTCAGGAAGTCGTTTCTGAAAGTATTTGTATGGAGTGTAGCCATGTATGGAAGTGAAACATGGACGATAACCAGTTTGGACAAGAAGAGAATAGAAGCTTTCGAAATGTGGTGCTACAGAAGAATGCTGAAGATAAGGTGGGTCGATCACGTAACTAATGAGGAGGTATTGAATAGGATTGGGGAGAAGAGAAGTTTGTGGCACAACTTGACTAGAAGAAGGGATCGGTTGGTAGGACATGTTTTAAGGCATCAAGGGATCACAAATTTAGCATTGGAGGGCAGCGTGGCGGGTAAAAATCGTAGAGGGAGACCAAGAGATGAATACACTAAGCAGATTCAGAAGGATGTAGGTTGCAGTAGGTACTGGGAGATGAAGAAGCTTGCACAGGATAGAGTAACATGGAGAGCTGCATCAAACCAGTCTCAGGACTGAAGACCACAACAACACTGAACAGCACCTGATAGGGGAAACGGGGGTTGATCTGCAGCTGCTGTGTCACCCTTTCTGCGAACTGTACCCACACGGCTAACCCCACATTCTTGTGACAGGCGACGAGTACTCCGTTGCGGACTCTTGCTAAACGATGCCAACACGCTCACTGTTGTTGCTTCATCGGTGGCGGATTCTGGTCTTCCAGCCTTAGGTTTATCTGCGACAGAACCTGTTGCTCGGAATTTGGCCAAAAGCTTGGCAACTGCGCTGTGAGTGATGGGCTGTCTGGTTGGGTGACGACTGTTGAAACCCTCAGCAATGACCCGTGTACTTCTTTCTCGTGATATCAAGATGATTTCAATGCGTTCTTCATGTGTTAAGGACATTTTGTAACCTGTAAATAAGGAAACAATGATTAAAACGTTAGCATGAGTAAATGATACCTAACAGTTAAACACATGTAACATATCAGGCATGGGATAGTCAATTTGCACCGTTTCAGACTCCATTTTATGACTTCCCAGTACGTAATACGCTGCTGAGCGTCCCACTGCTGCCGCAAGTAACTGGCTTATAACCCGAGAATGAATAAAGCTATGTTTAAAATAACAACGGCATTGTTTTTCTGGTGAAATTCTCTATCTGTTTGATATGTCACATGACCACATTCCCATTTGAAATTTTGGAGTTGAATCCAAGATGGCGGCTTTCAAGTTGGCCGCCATGCTGGTGGTATGGCATATAAAGTTTCCCCCTTACCGTTCCTCTTGTGTAGGGACTCTGTTTCCTTGTGTGCTAATCCATTTGAATTTTATGAGGGTATTTCCGGACTTTTGGACCACCCTGTAGTATAATATATTTGTCCAATGAATACCCGTTTATCATCTGCATTTCTTCTTGGTGTAGCAATTTTAATGGCCAGTAGTGTAGAAGCAGGTAGGGAGTTTTGTGTTGTAAGCAGAGGAGCACAAACAGCAGAATGGATCAGTCAGGTGAGCTCAGAGATTGGACGCCACCCAACAGATCCCAACACTGAAATTCCAACCCTTCTAAAGACGCCCAATTGCTCTGCTGATGGTGTGACTGTGACGGAAAGAACATCTAAAGCTAAATCAAGCCCTGGCGTACCTCGTGTAGAGTGCACACAGAATAACGTGACCAGTAGAAGCACAATCAGCAGGGCAAGCGACGGAGAGCTGTGCTGGTGGTGGATTGCGGGCAGGCGCTGTAGAGGAAATTCGAGCGCTGGAGAGTAAGTGCCCTTTCGTTCTAAACTGAAGCCTACACTCACATTTTTTGTAAATATTAAGTGTAGTCCCTCCACTCCCACATTTGCGTGGTGTCCATTCAAAAACACCTACTGTCATGACTGCTATGGTTAGTATCTAAAAAGAACATTGCAGAAAATGCAACAAAAGCAACGATTTATGTTCGACTGGTTTGTTAAGTATTAAAAGCCACAAGAGTGACGAATTTTCAGTAAAAACTTTCTGTTGTTACCATGTTAAAATTTTATTCTCTTGCCCAAACACAGCTAAGTTTACAGGTGTTAACTCACTAACGTGTTGTCCAGATGCAATTGCGAGAGAGCTCTGAAGCACTTCTTGTAATGCACCAAACCGTTTTCAGCTCGAACAAAGCGCATCACTTTTTTGTATCGCCTTAACTTATTATCGATTTTTATGTGCTTGAAGAACGTAGAGCCGGCCGCTGGTGGCCGAGCGGTTCTGGCGCTACAGTCTGGAACCGCGCGACCGCTACGGTCGCAGGTTCGAATCCTGCCTCGGGCATGGATGTTTGTGTTGTCCTTAGGTTAGTTAGGTTTAAGTAGTTCTAAGTTCTAGGGGACTTATGACCTCAGCAGTTAAGTCCCATAGTGCTCAGAACCATTTGAACCATTTTTTGAAGAACGTAAAGATTAAGTTGTTTATATAGTTTTCTTAAATTTTGTGTTACAATGGTGTAGATATCTGACACTCGATGGTCGAGAAAAGCTGTGTCCGGCCAAGTCCCGCAGCTGGCCGCTTCGAACCTTCACTGCCGACTGCAATGAAGAAACACTTATTGTTTAAGAAAGAATTAGCGTAATATGTTTGTTCGCAGAGAATGGTTCTTGGCTTGTCCTTTGAGAATTTCAGTAGTAGTATTCGAGTGGTATCCGAGTATTGGTCGAGTAGTGAGCCTCTTGAGGGATTATCTCAAAAGTGTGATGAGATCGGCTCACACGTACGATACATGAACTTGTCTGCAGTCTGCAATGATGATAAAACTCAGATGTGTTCAAAGCAGTTCTAAGTCGTTTAGAAATGTATTTTGAGACGATTATCAGCTTACGTAGGAAATGATTAATTTGCCGATTTTTCGTAGGGTGTAGACTCACCAGATAGTGGAAAAGCTCCGATTCATTGAAGTGTGAGATTAGTTTCTCGTAGTTGTGATTAATGGTGCGTTGTGCTGTTTAATAGCCACGCGATGGTAGGCGAACCGTATTTCAATATTTTGTAAGATTTACCATTGGATGGTGTATGTGAAAAGACGTGTTCACGCGAAGTCGTTTAGTTGTTTTGCGGTTGAGGATTAAAGCATGCACTAAGGGATAGTAGCTTTACTGCGTATTATCGTGGCTGTATAGGCGTACGCAAGAACTAAGGAGTTGTTGACTTAGCGATATTTGGGTTAGGATTTATTGTGTGACTTCAACGTGAGCGTCGAAATATAGTAAATTCCGGAAATCTCGTTGGATGCACTGAATGTGTAATCTATATTAAAGAGAACGGTCGTCTAAACAATAGTTATTTATTGGGAAACAATCTGAAGTTTATTGAGAATATGATAGCTTTTTCCTTTGGCCCTAAACGACAATTCCAGAATCATTTAGAAAAGAACACGCTAATTCTCTTTGAAAGAGATCATCGAGTGCTAATTTTAAATATTAGTTTGTCGCGGTAGTCAACGCCTGAAATGGTTGAGCTTTAAGGGATTATTTGAGTTCATATAGCTGGAAAGTGGTGGTGACACTGAGGTTTTTCTTTTTTCTTTTTAGTTTCATTTCCGCTTTGTGGGGTTTTGAATGGTGAACCAGCAATCGTAAATAAAACGCCTGCAGTGCCTGTAGTTGATGTACTTGTAGGAAATAAAGAAAACAGTCTTAAACTGTTAAAGTCAGTGTCCGACTTGTTCTTTATCCCCAAACTATTACAAGAAAAAATAATCAAAGACTTATTTGAAAGCAGACTACTATCTGGAATATATATTTTCGGAATAAAGTATATCCAAAGAACAATGAAGTAAAAGACTGGATTGTCGGTAAAAGCAAAATTCAAAGAAATTAAAGAAAAGGAATAGTATTTTTCAGCGAACGATTTGTAACGACAAGAAAGATAATTAATCTTTAGACAGGGAAAGCAAGTTCGCGTGTTGTGGAAAAATGATTAACTATAAAAGAAAAGTTAGTCAATTTACTTTCGAAAGGTTGAGATTCACGAAATAGTTTATTATGATAAAATTTCAATAGAGTCAAGGATATTGTTGTTGCAAGACTCTACTTGTAGAGGTTATCGTTGATTCATGAGTCAGAAACAGTATAAAATTATATCTTTGCCTTGTGAACGTATTCTACAAGATGGGTTGCTGTTATTGGTAAAGTAGATACACCAATCCTACTCCCTGTAGACACCTGTATTTAGTATTTTTCTGGTGATCGATACTAGCTTTGGTGGTAGTTTATCTTTTGAACTTAGTGAACCCTGACAGTCAGATGTGTTGTTGTAATTAATATTCAGATAGCTATCACTGACCCCATTATACCACTAAGAGTGTTATTGTGTCCATGCTTCCGTATACAGTGAGGTCATAGCGAGCGACAGTGTAATTTATAGCGTGAGAAGCTGAATTTAAAATCTAACGTGACGTCGTCGTGTTAATACAGACGACTATTTCAAGACACAAGGATTACGTCTTTGAGTGAAGGCAAGATCTTGTCGGGACAACTAATTGTAGTATTACGAGAGTCAGCTACATTGGCCGACGTTGCTTTTCACCTAGTATTGCAGTGCTGATAGAGCTTGTTCATACAGTATATCTTCTCCGATTGAAACTAAGAAGTATCTCCCTTTAATATAAGCGGACGCAGTGCTCATTGGTTCTCATTTCTACCGCTATGTATCTAATTCTTTCAATTAGACCCGATAAATTGAGATATGGGTAATGAAACCCACTAGATGAGATAATATTCTAATTTAAAAATGAAGCAACGGCTAACGCAACATCGGTGAATGGCCATGGAACAATACGTGCACATTAGGGACGGTAAGACTTTCTTTTTCTGATACTATGACTTCAGTTAGTCGCATGAAGTGCATAATGCATACAATGGATATGCCTGGATTGAAAATTCATAGAATATAGTCATTATCTCAGTGGTATGGATGAAGGATACTACATAACGCTAAGGGAGGATTTCAGTTATCATTCTGATTTATTTCGACAATATTTAAGAAAACTATTACTCTCTGTGACAAAACATTTAAGAAAACTATTACTCTCTGTGACAAAACATTTAAGGAAACTATTACTCCTTGTGACAAAACATACATGAAATCTATTCACTATCTGTTGCATCTCGTCATACCGGAAACACAGACAACACTTAGTCGCCAGTTGCATCTACTAATGATTAAACTGGGTGAAAATGGATGCTACTGAATGGTGGCCTCTTAACAACACTTGGTTATAGCCACACCTATTTAACGCGCGGAGTAGGGAAGGATATTACCTTCCATTCTCTCAAACATTACTTGTGTTACTACACATGCAGATACCATGCGGATAAGTTCATGCTGAAAACGCGTATTATACAACCGCAATGCAACGTGAGCAAACCAGCCCAGGCTTCATGACTCCACATTATTCATACTATGATTAACGAATGGCAAATCTACTGACTACCGTTATGAATGCTGGCAACACGTGGCCAAGTTCGACAACAAAGGAACGAGTAAAATAAACCGTTGAATCGTGAAAAATTTATATTGCTTACATCCTGAACGAAACTATGCAACAAATGAAACATTAATGAACCTCTGCCGGCCGGAGTGGCAGTGCGGTTCTAGGCGCTACAGTCTGGAGCCGAGCGACCGCTACGGTCACAGGTTCGAATCCTGCCTCGGGCATGGATGTGTGTGATGTCCTTAGGTTAGGTTTAATTGGTTCTAAGTTCTAGGTGACTGATGACCTCAGAAGTTAAGTCGCATAGTGCTCAGAGCCATTTGAACCAAGCCAATGAACCTCTCCGCTATTGACCTAAGAACAAGAACCTAAGTCCGCTAGTTGAAACATATTAATCTGAAAAATTTCTACAAATAAAATATCGCTGAACGTTTCCCGGTATTAATTCACAGCCGAACATGCTTCATAATCAATGTTACCCCAAAAAACCTACATTATGAATGACTTTTCTCACCATCCATGACGAGCGCCGGATCCCTGCGTCGGTCTCGTTCAATCGACGGCCCCAGAGTCCTAACATAGCGCGTTCCAGGACCAACCGCCAACCGTTCAAACAAACTGGTGGTGGCGGTAGGACCTCAGTGAGAACCAACCTCACAAACTCTGCCCTGTTCATCCCCACTATCTTTGGAATCACGAACTCTCTGCCGAATCCGCTCACGTTGTTATGTTGGTGCTAAACTACCCTACTGCTACCATCTTTGACTAACCCAGATTATAATATATTCCATGCATAATTACGTTTATCCATCCACATACATCATGGGATCAAAGGATGAGAGAGGAGGTGTGACACCAACAGAAGAAAAAATATACACGGAAGCATTCTTGAATCCAGAGGTTAATTAGTTAGACGAAACATTGAAAGGACGCTCTCGGCGTAAAATGAATTATTAAACATGTCGAAATTAGTCAGTAAGTTAAATGAAACGTAAACCTGTGACGTTTCAAAACATAGTACAAAGCTGGCGTTGGTGGTATCTACATGGTGGCCAGTGCATCTTTTATTAAGAGAGGACCGAGGAAAAGTAAGGTCAGTAGCTTAAGAAAAACCGTATGCGTGTTACAAAAATAAATGTCTTCTCTAATGTTCTAAAATCTACAGCATTTCTCGTTTCACCAGCTATCGATAGCCCTAATAAAGTAGCTTCATTCATCGAAAAAGTCTGCAGTTAATGGAATAACACGGTAGATAATAAAGTTTTTCCTAATAACCACATGGAAAGATACTCTCCTCTTTGCATGCTACCATTTTCCAAAATCTCGTTCGCATAACTGAAATTGTTTATGAAATATGCGGAATGTTGTGGATATTTCAGTCTGGCTATATCGATGGCGCCCGCGGTCGCGACTGTGTTACATCAGATGAATTTTCTCTAGACTGCTGACAGATAGAGACCTACACCCAAGTCTAAAGAAAAATTAACATGTTAGCGAAATGTCATACTCAGCAACATATTATGTACTATGCAGCAAAATGTAAAATCATAGCGACTCCTATTTCTCACTGTATACTTTTCAGAATTTCGCGCAGTATCTTACTTCCATGCAAATATCAGAATAACTACTATCTTTAACGAAATGATAGGCGCACCATCATGAAGCTGACATATAAGGCTACATGTAGCGCAGAAATGATTTTTTTTTACCGAATAGTTTCTGCGATATCGTTTGCGAAAGACTGTAGGGCATGCTCCTTGATTCTGTCATGGCCGACCATTGGAAAGCGGGCAGACTGTCGACCTCCCCTTCCGAACAAACGAACGAACTCGCCCAGAGCTTTGGACGAAGATTGGCCACTGCGCATGAGCCACCTTATCCTGCTCTGGCTCCACTGACGAACAGCGACCATCGAACGTTCTGGAGGATAGTTGTAAAAACATTCAGCACACGAAGGAAATACGAGTTTTAAAGCGCTACCACATGTCCAGCCAGCACAGTGACTGTGCGTGTGGAGTTACAAAGATTGAGGTGCAGTGGTCGGGCAACACCTTATGAGCCACACATTCCTGTGTTACTGTTAGGCGAGGTTTCTTGTGGACAGTGGGTGAAGGAAACGAGTGATTTACAGCGATAAATCAAGCTACACCCTGTGGCAATCCAACTCAAGGATTTGGGGTTTGGTCAATGGCTGGAAAGCCTTGCCTGCAATCATGTGTAGTGCTAACGACGTGGCGATACCACAGTCTAATACATACGGCCACAACAGTCTCTGTTTGACAGCTGGAGCGAACCTAGCGCTCCAGGCGGTGACAAAGCAGACGGTCACATGCTTCGTAAGGATAATACGTTGTCAACCGACCTGAGAAAAAACCCTAAGAGATTTTGGTCGTATGTAAAATCAGTAAGTGAGTCAAAACCATCTATTCATTCTCTCAGCGACCACACCGCCACCAAAACCGGAGATAAGAGAGAGAAGGCCGAAATACTGAATTCGGTCTTCCGAAGTTGTTTCACCGCGGAAGATTGTAACAGAGTCTCTGCTTCCAATTGTCGTACGAACACCGAAATGGCACATATTGAGACAACCGATGGCGGAACTGAAAAGCAGTTACAATCGCTTAGTAGCGGAAAGGCGTCAGGACCAGATGTGATACCTATAAGATTCTATAAAGATTATGCGAAAGAAATTGCTCCCCTTCTAGCCGTAATTTATCGTAGATCGCTTCAGCAACGAAAGGTACCTAACGAATGGAAAAAAGCCCAGGACATCGCCGTTTCTAAGACAGATCCACACAATTATAGACCTATATCGTTGACGTCAAGCTGTTGTAGTATTATGGAACATGTTTTATGCTCAAGAATTATGACGTTCTTGGAAAATGAACAGCTCCTCTATAAAAATCAAACAGAGATCCTGCGAAACTCGGCTCGCTCTGTTCCTCCATGAGATCCACAGCGCAGTGGACAACGGCCCTCAGGTTGATGCCGTGTTCCTTGACTTCAATAAGGCATTTGACACCGTCCCGCATTGCCGTTTAATGAAATAAATACGAGCTTACGGAGTATCGTAGCAGACGTGCGGTTGGATTCAAGACTTTCTTGCAGATAGAACTCAACACGTCGCTCTTAACGGAACAAAATCGACAGATGTAAAGGTAATATCCGGAGTACCAACAGGAAAGTGTGATTGGACCGTTGCTGTTTACAATATATATAAATGATCTAGTAGAAAGCGTCGGGTGCTCTTTAAGGCTATTCGCAGATAATGCAGTTGTCTATACCAAAGTAGCAACGCCAGAAGATTCTAGAATTTGCAGAAAGATATGCAGAGAATTGATGAATGTTGCAGACTCTGGCAGCTGACCCTGAACATAAATAAATGTAACATATTGCGCATACATAGGAAAAGAAATCCACTACTGCACAGCTACACTATTGATGACAAACAGCTGGAGACAGCGTCTGCCGTAAAATATCTAGGAGTAACTGTCCAGAGCGACCTTTAGTGGAATGACCATATAAAACAGATAGTGGGAAAAGCAGATCCCAGACTCAGATTCATCGGAAGAATCTTAAATAAATGTAACTCATCCACGAAAGAAGTGGCTTATAAGGAGCTTGTTCGCCCGATTCTTGAGTATTGTTCATCTATCTGGGAATCCTATCAGGTAGGACTGACAAAGGAGATACAGAAGATCCAACGAAGAGCGACAATTTTCGTCGCGGGATTGTTCAGTTGCGAAGAGAGCGTTACGGAGATGCTAAGCAAACGCCACTGGCAGACGTTACAAGAGAGGCATTGTGCATCACGGAGAGGTTTACTAATGAATTTCGGAACAGCACCTTTCAGGAGGAGTCGGACAACATATTACTTCCCCCCACTTGCATCTCGCGTATTGAGAAAATTCGAGAAGTTAGAGCTAACACAGAGACTTACCGACAATCATTCTTGTCTCGTACTATTCGCGAGTGGAACGGGGTTGGAGGGATCAGATAGTGGTACCAAAAGTACCCTCCACCACACACCATTAGGTGGATTGCTGAGTATGATTTAGATGTAGATGAAAGATTGTTTTTAATTACTTTGTACTTAATTAACGACATAGTTGTTATATTTTTGCGTTCCATGCGTTAGTAAATCAACAGTAGACTTGAATTATCGTGAAATACATGTAAAAACTAGCCGAATCATACTGATTCAATAACATAAGCTACAAATCATACGTGAAGAAGTACTTTCGAATACGTGTATATTTGCAGCTTATTCTGATGAAAGGAAGAGAATATCAAAACATATTTCATACATGATAAGCATATACTTTAGTTGTTCTCTGTTCTTATTATCATAGGCACTTTTCTTGACACTAAAAATTTTTTGTGGTGTCTAATGATTCGCCCATTCTTACACTTCGCTCAACTTCCTAGTATACGAATATTTTAGTAAGTGTAATTACTTTTGCTTCAAAATCGAACGAGTTGAAGATTCTTGCCGTTTCTGGCTCAGATTTAGCGAGAATTGGGGGATTGATTCCTTGTCTGTTGGGAAACAGTTTTATTGCTTTTGAAGATTTATTTATCGCGTCTGTGTATTTCGCCCTTAAACTACGGTTGTGGTGACTTATCTGACTCTTTCAATAATGTGGGTGTTACGTTCCATATAGGTTTTCTACATTCCCCATTTAGTGATTTGGCTGAAAGTGTAGCGAACAAAACCCTACTTTGTTGGGTAGATACATGATGAATTTCTGCAAAAGGTCAGGTCTTCTGGTGTTTACTAGCAATTTTTTTTATTACAGCAAAATGAAATTATTCAACAAATGGCTGTATGTTACAAGAGAATCTAAATAAACTATTTTATAGTGTACCGTTTTGTGTCTCCCAGAGTCCATAGGAAACTAAATAATGATAAATGTGATGCCATTTTTTAGTTATTGTCGACTTTTATGGCACCAAATACATTCCTTATTGTGAAAACTATGTTACAAATCAATGTAAACGTTAGTATTTGCACTCATCCGATACCATGTTTAGAAGTGTCACTTGGGTCGCTGCTGGTATGTTAGTCTGTGGTGTTACGGTGTGAAGGTGTTTCTTTGTGTTTGGGGTGTGACCCAATAAACACGTCTAAGAAAACGTTACCTGCAGAAATATACAAACATAATTTACAGCATCGTACTGATAAAGAACAGTTCAGAGATGATGACAGTATCAGCATGAGAAGTCAATCTGTCAAAAAGCAGCGTCAGTGTGACAATACTTTGTGGACAGCAACATTCCTGAAATGGGCCGGCTTGCCAAGAATCCCAAACTGAAGCCCTTGAAACACCTTCGGGATGAGTTAGAACGTCGGCTTCCATCAAGACCAGAGCGTCCTACATCACTACCTCTTCTGGTTTGGACTCGTGGGGAAGAAAGGGCTGCCATTCCTCCACAGGCCCGCAGATACATCATAGAAAGTGGTCCCAGCAGAGATCAGTCCAACATAAAGCTGAAGAATGGGCACACCACATATTAATGTCCACTTCTCGGTGTCCATCAACTTTTGATCAGACAATGTGGATACACGAGTTCGATGAAAATATGGGAACACCGCAAGAAATGTATGCCTGAACACAAATCAGATGCTGGTTACGCCTGCAGGTGGCACTGTCACATTTCACCACGAATGGTATCTGCGCAACGCCACCAATATGTTGCAGCTGTCAGTTGTGGTCATAACAGTGTCATGTGTAGCCGTCAGTGCTCTATGCCGGAGCTAAGTGACTTTGGACGCGGGCAAATTGATGGTGCTCGAGGCTTCTTCGATAAGCAAGGTATCCGAAGTGTTCGGCGTTTCAAGATTCACTCCATCGAAGATTTGTATCGATACAGGGAAATTGGAAATACTTCAATCACAACGCGGACGAAAGTGCGCATTGAGTGGTCTTGACAATCACTGAAGAGGGTTATGGCGAAAAATAGGAAGGTGACGGCGTGCAAAAGTCAACGCAGAACTGTATGTGACACTTGCGAACCCTGTCAGCATCAAAGGAACACGAAATATATGCTGGGAATTACAGGGCAAGCTGAAATTCCAAAACCGCATGGACGCAAATGCCCATTATAGAAAAACATGGTCCGGAAGCCATGGACAAGATTACCATATATTCTTGGTTTTCAAATGGTGTATTGAAAAGCCAATTGAAACTAAACCCGCCATGTGGGTGTTTTATAGTGTGGCAATACGTTGGCAAAGAGCTGTGGCAAATTTCTTGTTGCGTGCTGTTGAGTCCGTTGAAAGTCGCCGTGTTTATTTGAAGGTTCGCTCGCCAATCTCCCCAGCGTCTCTCCAACCCTGCGACGACGTAGTGCAGCTGAAACTTTCTATGGTAAGTAGAGTGACTAGAAAGGGTAATATTTACGTTCGAATCTCACCCGATTATTTATCAGAGATAAGCACTCGTTTATTTATTCCTTGAACAGAACTTTTACTATTGAGTTGTAATACGTAATATTCACAGTAATAAGTTCCCTTCATTTTTATCAGAACAAGAACGAAGTCGGAGTCATTAACATTATATTCAACAAGAGACATAATAACAATCAGACATAACGCAATGATAATGTTCGCTTTTCCTATGCAAGGATTAACGTCTTTGGTTCCTACACATAGGACGGTATATGACACTGTTATTTCCCTAATAAAATGTGATATTGCACTATGGAGCAACGGAAGAGGTCGTTTGGTCATATGAGTCTTGTTTCAGACTGCTCTGGCCCAGTTCAGGCCTGGCGTGCGCCGACCCAAGCCTATGTTGCAGACTTCCTGCTGCTAACATAAGAGTGAAACGTGGCAGCAGTCCGGTGATGGTGTAGGCAGCCATATTGCGTATTGCGTTGGCCTCCTCGTTACTCTGCAACGTCACATTATTCCCAAGGATTATGTGACGATTTTGGCTGATCAGGTCTATCCCATCGTACAATATTTGTTCTCCAATTGTAGAACTGTGTTCCAAGATGCGTGGACTCCTGCTAACATCACTCACCCCGTCCAGGGCTGGTTTCGTGTGCACAGTTCCGGATTATTGGCTCCGTCCTAGCCACCACAGTCACCAAGTCGCAATATTAAACTACTGGCCATTAAAATTGCTACACCACGAAGAAATGCAGATGATAAACGGGTATTCATTGGACAAATATATTATACTAGAACTGACATGTGATTACATTTTCATGCGATTTGGGTGCATAGATCCTGAGAAATCAGTACCCAGAACAACCACCTCTGGCCGTAATAACGGCCTTCATACGCCTGGGCATTGAGTCAAACAGAGCTTGGATGGCGTGTACAGGTACAGCTGCCCATGCAGCTTCAATACGATACCACAGTTCATCAAGAGTAGTGACTGGCGCATTGTGACGAGCCAGTTGCTCGGCCACCATTGACCAGACGTTTTCAATTGGCGAGAGATCTGGAGAATGTGCTGGCCAGGGCAGCAGTCGAACATTTTCTGTATCCACAAAGGCCCGTACAGAACCTACAACATGCGGTCGTGCATTATCCTGCTGAAATGTAGGGTTCCGCAGGGATCGAATGAAGGGTAGAGCCACGGGTCGTAACACATCTGAAATGTAACGTCCACTGTTCAAAGTGCCGTCAATGCGAACAAGAGGTGACCGAGACGTGTAACCAATGGCTCCGCATACCATCACGCCGGGTGATACACGCTTCCAATGTGTGTTCACCGCGATGTCGCCAAACACGGATGCGACCATCATGATGCTGTAAACAGAAGCTGGATTCATCAGAAAAAGATGACGTTTTGCCATTCGTGCACCCAGGTTCGTCGTTGAGTACACCATCGCAGGTGCTCCTGTCTGTGATGCGGCGTCAAGGGTAAGCGCAGCCATGGTCTCCGAGCTGATAGCCCACGCTGCTGCAAACGTCGTCCAACTGTTCGTGCAGATGGTTGTTGTCTTGCAAACGTCCCCATCTGTTGACTCAGGGATCGAGATGTGGCTGCACGATCCGTTACAGCCTGTCATCTCGACTGCTGGTGATACGAGGTCGTTGTGATCCAGCACAGCGTTCCGTGTTACCCTCCTGAACCCACCGATTCCATATTCTGATAACAGTCATTGGATCTCGACCAACGCGAGCAGCAATTTCGCGGTACGATAAACCGCAGTCGCGATAGGCAACAATCCGACCTTTATTAAAGTTGGAAACTTGATGGTACGCATTTCTGCTCCTTACACGAGGCATCATAACAACGTATCACCAGGCAACGCCGGTCAATTGCTGTTTGTGTATGAGAAATCGGTTGGAAACTTTCCTCATGTCAGAAAGTTGTAGGTGTCGCCACCGGCGCCAACCTTGTGTGAATGCTCTGAAAAGCTAATCATTTGCATATCACAGCATATTTTTCCTGTCGGTTAAATTTCGCGTCTGTAGCACGTCATCTCTATGGTGTAGCAATTTTAATGGCCAGTAGTGTATTTTGCCTTTGTGGGCTACTTTGGAGAGAAGGATGCTTGATCGCTATCCGCCTCTATAATCAATACCTGAACTTACCACTATTTTGCAGGAAGCATGGTATAGGAGTCCATTGAGAGCCATACAGGACCCGTATTTATCCATTCCTAGACGAGTGGATGCTGTTTTGAATGCCAACCAGTTTCTTACTCGGTATTAGGGATAGTAATGTGTTCTGCTTTGGATGGTTCCATATTTTTGTCTACCCCTTGTTGGTGCTCTTCCTTTGTTCTGCAATTTGAGGCTCCTTTTCCCGCCTTTTTGACCCATTCCACAAATACTTTTATATTCACAGATGGATTGATGCAGCACAGCATTCGCCATGTGATGGACTAATGCAATTGTTTACATCGAAGCTACAGCTAAAATCAAGTTAAAACTACTTCCGAAGTCAGTTATTTCTAAACTGGATATTACTGCCATTAAATAGTAGGTATGTATGGTTAAAAAAGTTGTTTCTTACTCAATATGCAATACCTGTATTGCAATCACTCGCACTAGCTTTTTTTGTGTGTTTTGGATACAAAAGACGCAAAAATGAGCTAATTATAGAAGAAAAGTAAGTGTATGTATCTACTAATTAGACGTAAGCAGACAACTCGTATACTGTGGTAGCTAAACGAAATGTTAATTTGCATAGGGGAGCTTAGTAGTCAATGTGTAGTCATGAAAAACGTTGTGATGATGAAAATCTACATGTATTAAAAGGTGAATGCCCGAAACGCATGAAATAAAGCTAGGCGACAAAGTGGATGGTTGCTGTATTTTTTCAAGTAATTCAATTCACAGCCGCAGAAAATTAATCTTAACTCGTTGAACGTTTGATGTTCCTCTCGGCATCGAAGTCAACACAAAGTTTTGTGACGTGGATCATCCAGTATCTATCGAATTGCCATAAGGCAACGAGAATTTAAATATTCTTGTATCCGATGAGGGAAAGTAGTAAGAAAGCATACAATATTGCACCTGTGGCGCTTTGTTTCTACATATTTTCCAACGGTCTCTGTGTTCACTGCGGTCCTGCAGGTGATGGGTGGCTGCGTTTGTTTGGAAATGAAATACACCGGATAGAAATGACGAATACGTTACCGTGACTACTAAATCACATTAGAAGGGCAACATATAATCCAATAAAACCACACTACTGCTTACATTAAGGTGCGATCTTTATACATCTGGTTTTGCTGTTATGTCGCACACCGGGTGATCATGCCGGATCTTTGTTGAACTCATCGAAAGTGGTGTTGCATCCAACCTGGTGCAGGATATTTGTTAACATGTCACTTTGGCCAGCGACGACACAGAATGCATTTGCATCCGCCAATATTACGACGGGACTTCCAAAAGTAAGTTTTGGCATTCTTATGGCATGCCAAGTAAGTTTTATTGAATGCTCCACTACACTTCACAGTGACACAGGTACATGACACTATTTTTGGAAATAGTCATCAAGTAAACAATGGTCGGGGCGTTGCCCTGTAAACGTCCTCATTGTCACAAAATATGCGACTGCTGCGAATCAGTTCCTCGGTTGCCTGAACATTGTCACCTGTGGTCGACGTCGATGGCGTTCCTTTCCGACCAGCGTGGCTTTGGTCAAATACTCTGAGATGTGGCACGCGACTGTCTCATTTTATCAACATTGCCAGTCATATTAAAATTCATATTTCATTACATGATCTCAGTGTTTCCTACTACTGCATATGCTATATGTGGTTAATGACGTTTTGTGCATGAGGAGATTGTGGGTAGAGTGTTCTTGTAACTGCATGTGTAATCCGTAGAGAGCTTGTACCTGAGGGGTCGGGGGCGGGGGGGGGGGGGAGAGGGAGGGGGGTCATAGCGGAGGCGACTGAGAACAGGGAACAAGATGAATTGTGCAACGAACTGGTTGTGCGAGTGATTCTGAGGAACAGTGCTCAGTGGTTCTTACCTACAGAGGGATTTGTGGCTGAAGCGCTCTTCTCGTTTCGCTTAGGGTCAGACAGAAGAGCACCGATTCGCAAAACATTTTACGTGGGCCAGACGTCAGTCCGACACACAAGACAGTATCGTGGCTGAAAGTGGGTGGAGGAAGCCATTTAAGGGAGACTGCTGTAAACTGAGGTTTCGTGCAAAATGTGGGAAGCTCATAAAACTCTGTGCATTCTCATGTTAGAAGCTGGAACGATACGGACGGAGTGGGTGGCATACGTGTCTTCATTCAGAAACTGAAAATTGTCGTCCTGAAAGATTAAATCACTTCATGAATGAGAGACTGTGGATCCGTCTAGGTAGATGTTTTATGCCAAAAACATGGCCATGCTTACCGTAAGAAAGACGGCTCCCTAGTCCAAAATGTTCTTTTTTCAGACAAGACAGATTTGGAGTCGCTGATTGGCTCCTCTCAGGATATACCAACTAGGAGCTTGTTCCCCCAGTGTGGGGACCCTAGTGCTGTGTGTGGATCGGCTACCAGGCTAACAGAACAGTCAAGAGGGGAGATTCAATGAGTACAGAATAGTTCGATTGGTTTGTGCATCGTGGGGGCGGTTTCGTTTTGTTAATTCGGCTCCCGTACCTAGGCTTGGTGGAAAGTGGTGTTGATTCTTTGATGACTTCGTCTTTGGGTTATCCCCTTGTGGAGACCTTCAGGTCTCTCTCTAGTGGGTGAGACTTGTGGTCTATATCTTGTGGTGAAATAAGAGCCAGTGGCAGCTTCCAGCTATACACCTACAGTTGAAGTGCATATCATCTCTGACATATCGTGTGTCACCAGGATGAACTTATTCGATCTGACTCGTCCGTCTGACGCTTGACGATTCTAGCACCCACCGACGTACCTGCGGTTGGCCAGTCTAGCGCACGGGTGAACCTCACCTCACAGTCAAATCTGCCAGGATTTCAGGCGTCTGATAGGTCAGAACGCCAGACCACCTGGCTCGCATACTTTCGTGGACGCATCAGAATATTACAGCTGCCGCAGCGACCACTCCTCAGCCACAGCGCTCCGTTTTCTGTTGCCGCCTGAACCGAGGTGAAAGGGTAAAGTACTTACTGCTGCACCAGCGTAGGGTTGTTAAATCATATTCACAGCCCACTGTTCTCAGGTGAACCACAGGTTGTCGTATAGCTGAATAGAGCTGGGCCTCACTGTGGGTTCATGTAAACGAAGTCAGTTCGCGTTGTAAAAGGGATTCATTCAGGGGAGAATTTGTATAGCTCCCACCCGAATGTGCACTTTGTCTATCAAAACCATTCCTTATCTGATTTGTGTTTGTTATTTTTGTATAAGATTTTTCAGCCAGCTGTATCTCCTAAATGTTTAATAAAATTTACCATTATTTTGTAAACTTAAATACGTCACCGTTCTCCCTCTACTATTTACTGTTTTTATTTTATTGTGATGATACGTTATTAGCTTCATGCACACGTATATTTACGATAAAAGCGAGCGACGGCTTGCAAATTGTCACCATGTCACTACGGTTGGACGTGACATTACATTTGGTCCACATACCGCCAGAATTTCACGGTCAATCGGTGTACAATTCCGTCGTTTTGCTCACAGGTTTCGTACTGTTCTGCGTAGTTCCAGTTTTACAATCCATCTCCAGTTGCCACGCCATTTCACTCCTATGCTATGGTGCACATGTTATCTCTAAGCGAGTAGAATTTTGTCTACAGGAAACCCAGAAAACGTTCTCCCATCTGACTCTGCACCACTCTTGTTGCACAGTAGTATTAGTGTAGGACGATATGTGCAACGTACTTTTTGAGGTTCCCACGTGTTATTGTCTTATGCTATTTCAAAAAAGAAAAAAAAATGGTTCAAATGGGTCTGAGCACTATGGGTTCAAATGGCTCTGAGCACTATGGGAGTGAACTTCTAAGGTCATCGTCCCCTAGAACTTAGAACTACTTAAACCTAACTAACCTAAGGACATCAGACACATCCATGCCCGAGACAGGGTTCGAAACGGCGAACGTAGCGGTCGCGCGATTCGAGACTGAAGGGCCTAAAACAGCTCGGCTACAACGGCCGGCTGGTATTACAGAACATATCCACGTAAATAAAAAAAATCGTTGGTTAACATTTAAATTGGCGACCATATCGTATCACTTGGTGGCTGTTCATGCAGTGCCTTTAGACATTCAAAAGTGTGGAGTGAACCGCTCTCGAAAACCTTTCTTATTGTATGTTCCTTTGCATCACAATCACACGCATGACCTTCAGAACACTCCCATTTCTTCATGATGTGACGACAACTCCCCTATCCCCTTCGGACGCGGTTGAGCCTCGACCATTCGCGCAGGGAATGGTCAAATCCTGCGACCTCCTTAGTTTTTTAATGATATGGGTCTTTTGGGGAGGATGTTCGTTGCAGCATGTTTTGCAGTTCTTCATGACACCGGAAACATGTGTGGTCAGAAGATCAAACCGTGGTCGCGTGGATGCCTTCAGGAGTATAGCTGGTAGGTTGTAAATGGCGCTACTAGTAGTAAAATGGCACAGTGGGCAGCCCGTCAAAAACTGAACACAGATCAAGCACGAAAACAAGAAGAGGGTCTACTGAACTGCGAAAAAGAAACTAAATACAAACAGCGAACGGTTCAAGATCAAGATGTGCGAATTCGAGAGAACTCCAAGAAGGGAAAGTCCTCATCACACCCCGTCAGATTTTGTGGTAAGGTCGCCCTTTGGACAGGCCGTCAAAAACTGAACACAGATCAAGCATGAAACGGGGAGAAGGTGTGGTGGACTGTGAAAAATGAAGCAAAATAGAAACAGTGAACAGTCCAAGCTCAGGAAATGAACAGCTATGGTGTTGTCGTTATGTGGCCACGGTGTTGGACTACGAACGGGGTGATCCGTGTTCAAATCTCCCTCATGGCTCATTTTTTTCACAAAAATTACGTGTTTGTTCGATGTATTCAAATCAGTGTCTGTATCGTGGTGTAACGTCCGTTTCCAACAGCATCGTGTAAGGCATGGAAATGTAATAGTGGCAACTATTATTTACACCTCGTGCAAAATAGATACGTATTTACCTTCAAAGTAGTCACCAGCATTACGTATAACCCGTTGCCAGCGATGTGGAAGTCGTAGGATACTCTTAGCAGTTCCAGTTGTGTTGACAGTTCGAGCGGCGCGGTCTATTGCTTGACGAATTTGTAGCAGTTCTGAAGCGAATGCCACGAAGTGTTTCGTTCAGTTTAGAAATCGAGTTGAACTCACGAGGGCTTAAGTCAGGGGAGTGCAGTAGGTGGTATAGCACTTAGCAGTCCGATCAGTCAAACAAATCAGTAACAGCTTGCACTGTACGTGCTTGAGCGTTGTCCTGCAAAGACCTGCAGAAAGTGTCATCACTTCTGTCTCTAAGCTGTTCATTTTTAGAACTTAACCTACGCTGGCAACGGGTTACACGTAATGCTGGCGACTACTTTGAAGGTAAACACGTATCTATTTTGTACGAGGTGTAAATAATAGTTGCCACTATTAAAGTTCCAACCCTCGTATTTGTTGTACACAAATATCACATGTTATGGCTCTCACGCCCCGTTTTGGAAGCTATGACTCTTGAATGCCTTTGTTGTAACATAGCTCACATCCATTTGTTTGTGGTTTTCATTTCTGTGAGAGGTCTACGCGGCATCTCGCTTGCTCTCACTATTCATCATGTTTAGTTGCGACTGTAATACTCGTATATTCTTACCAGATGACTCATATTCTATAACCAGCGTATAGTATGACAACTGCCAAGATTACAGAAGAAGAACAGACACTCTATGACCAGATGGAGAGCTTATAAATTTGTGAAAAAAATGAGCACGATAGAGAATTGAACACGGATCTGCTGCTTTGCAGTCCAACACAATGACCACACAACCACGGCGCCGACGTTCCTGTAATGAAAGTCCCCTCACAGCCCCCTCAGATTTAGTGGTAAGACATCCCAGTGGCTATCTCGTCAAAAACTGAACACAGATCAAACATGAAAACAGGAAGCAGGTGTTCAAAATGGCTCTGAGCACTACGGGACTTAACGTCTGAGGTCATCAGTCCCTTAGACCTGGAGCTACTTAAACCTAACTAATCTAAGGAAATCTCACACATCCATGCCCGAGGCGGGATTCGATCCTGCGACCGGAACAGCAGCGCGGTTCCGGACTCAAGCGCCTAGAACCGGTCGGTCACAGTGGCCGGCGAAGCAGGTGTACTGAAACAAAATTGTCGCCTGTTTTCTACGAGTGCCGCCGCATGTTATTGACTCCGAGCCCTTTCTTTATGCCGGCCGCGGTGGTCTAGCGGTTCTGGCGCTGCAGTCCGGAACCGCGGGACTGCTACGGTCGCAGGTTCGAATCCTGCCTCGGGCATGGGTGTGTGTGATGTCCTTAGGTTAGTTAGGTTTAAGTAGTTCTAAGTTCTAGGGGACTTATGACCTAAGATGTTGAGTCCCATAGTGCTCAGAGCCATTTTGAACCTTTCTTTATCCAGCGGTGGAATATTTTCCTGCAACAACGTCTCGGGCAGTTCTCTGGATAAAGGGTTGGACTTTGGGATATCTGTATGGAGATGCTCCTCACTCGCTTCTTGACAACAACCAGACATCCGCAACGGCTACACAGTTGAATCGGTGCTGATCATCGTCGACGTTGAGGCAGACGGTGCAGAGAGGAGAGTCAGCCAGTACTGTGGCATGGAGCCGCTGGTCAGTTGGGTACTTCCCACAGGTCGCGAAATGCCAAGTTGATCTGAGATGCGTGGGACAGAAGCTGTGCTGAATGTGCCACCAAATCACAGTCCAACCCGACGATGGAAATTTGCGGTCTGCCACGTTACACCACGCACGAAAAGGACTTAGAAATCCTTCGCCCGCGGTAGGCGCGTTCGTGGGAGTTCGGCGCGAGCATAACTGAGTTCCACAAAGAAGGTTCAGTACACCTTCATCCTGTTTTCGTGCTTGAACTGTGTTCAGTTTTTGACGGACTGTACACTGGACCATTTCACCACTAAGTTGGAGGTCAGTGTGAGAGGTGGCATGAGCCCCCTCTCATATTTCTATCTTACGATTCTCCTCTCTAGTTGCATGCGGTGGAAGGTTTGCTTTTCCTTAACACGCGGACTTCCCACGCAGCGTCTCTCGTCACCCGGGTGGTCCGGTGACAGGCGGGCTCTGTGGAACTGGAGAGAGTTAAGCCGACGTGTGTGAGGCAGTCGAGTGAAGGCTTTGCAGACGCCGACATTGTCAAGAGACACGCCCGCTGGGGTGTGAAGTAGCGGCTGGGCTAGAGGTTCCGTTACTTCGGAGAAACTTTGCGAAAACACTTTCTGGCGGGCTACCAGCGAGGCGTGGGAATGACTTGTGTACCCACGCAGTTGTGGCGGGAAAATTCCCGCACTTTCTGCAAAATCAGCACAGAAATTGGCGCCAAGAATCTCCATTGGTGGAATGGTAGTGCTCCGGCAATGGAGTGGAATTTCCGCCGGTTTTAGGGTTGCTGATTGGAACGTTTAACCACGGCCACTGTCGTGGGGGCGGGAATGTTCTGTGTTCGGCCTGTACGGGTGCTCTAGAGGGTCGGCAGTCGCCTTTCGGTCGAGGACGTCGAAGCAACCAGCCCTCGCCTGCGGTACGCCAGATCGTGTTCTGGGAGATAAGAAGACAGTTTTGGTAATGTACATCCGCAGCACCGGCAGATAGGGATTTTCCTAGGTGATAATCAGAGCTCAGCAGAGCGCGCCTGTTCATCCTTTTCTAACTTTGTTCTGTCTTGAGTAGCAGCAATTACTGTTGGGTTAGCTGTGTGTCTCTCTCGAGATTTGAGTGGAAAGGAATTGGCTCCACATACCACTTCGTCTTAAACCTCACGATCTAAGTTAGGGACAACTTCATCTTTATAGCGTTTGTTTGTGTTTCCAATTCGAGCCAATTTAATGTATTGTAAATGTGTCATGTGTTTTGGTTTAGTATTTTGTGTTTAGTCGTAATAAATCATATTGTTATTTTGGACAGAACGTTCATTCTGTTAATCGATAGAGCAACCCTATCAATCCTCACTATGCTAATGAAACCTTGGGTTATTTAACTTATTTATCAAATTAAATTATTGCAGGTGCCAAACTCTCTTCTACTCCACTAGCAGGGTTGATTAGAGTCAGTTCGCGTATTTCTTTTATCCTTGTGCCACAGCAAAAGTCGGAGTTAGAATAGGGGGGGGCTTAGAGCATCATTTACAGATGTAGATTCAAGAATTTAGTGTTAAATACACTGCTAGCCCCGGCACCTCGCAAGTGCGAGGGGCAGTTTCCTTTGTAAGTAACACATCAGCCTCATCGACACCCCAAACTTATCACAGGTCATAGGTCATCACGAATAAATTGTAACATGGCTACAATTTCGCACCTGACAAGCACTCATCCACATACGTTGCCGTCAACTACAACCACAATTACAAATCATTTGAAGGTTGTACATCGTATATATGAATATTTAAATGAGACTGACATTGTCACGTACGCCTTGTAAATAATTGCTAACGCCTATTGCACGAAAGGTGAAGGAGTGTCTTTATTATAAAAACGATATAATGAATGATTGCCTGTACTAGTAGAGGTCGGAACGTCATTAGAAATAAAATGGCGGGCAGAACTCAAGCTCTGGGTGTAAGGCCCACACAGGTGTGTTGGTCCTGCTTAAACAAAGGAAGTACCAAATGGTTCAAATCACTGTGAGCACCATGGGACTTAACTGCTGAGGTTATCACTCCCCTACAACTTAAAACTACTGAAACCTAACCAACCTAAGGACATCACACCCATCCATGCCCGAGGCAGGATTCGAACCCGCGACCGTACCGGTCGCGCGGTTCCAGACTGAAGCGCATAGAACCGCTCGACCACTCCGGCCGGCTGTACTCCCGGCAAAATTTATTTACTTACAACGATTACCCGAAACAGTACGACCACTGCCTATCGCGAGGTGAACTGTCATGTAATGGCATTGGAAGCACGTAAGGAAAACACACTGAAGTGCCAAAGAATGTGGTATAGGCATGCCTATTCAAATGCAGAGGTATGTAAACAGGAAGAATACAGCGCCCCGGTAGCCAACATCTATATAAGACAAAAAATGCCTGGCGCAGTTATTAGGTCCGTTATTTCTGCTACAATGGCAGGTTATCAAGATTTAAGTCAGTTTCAACGTGGTGTTATAGTCGGCACACGAGTGATGGGACAGAGCATCTCCGGGGTAGCGATGAAGTGGCGATTTTCCCGTATGTAGTATCAGGAATCCGGTAGAACATCAAATCTTCGACATCCTGCAAGAACGGGACGAACGACTACTGAAGAGAATTGTTCAACGTGACAAAAGTGCTACTCTTACGCAAATTGCTGCAGATTTCAGTCCTGGGCCATCCACAAGTGCCAGCGTGCGAACCATTCAACGAAATGTCATCGATATGGGCTTTCAGAGCCGGAGGCCCACTCGTGTACCCTGTACGATACAAAGATTTACGCCTCGCCTGGGCCCGTCACCACCCACATTGGACTGTTGATTATTAGAAACATGTTGCCTGGTCGGGCGAGTTTCGTTTCAAATTGTATCGAGCCGATGGACGTGTACGGGTATAGAGACAACCTCATGAATCCACGGACCCTGCATATCAGCAGGGCACTGTTAAGCTGGTGAAGGCTCTGTAATGGTGTGGGGCGTGTGCAGTTGGAGTGATATGGGACCCCTGATACGTCTAGATACGACTCTGATAGGTGACACGTACGTAAATGTGCTGTCTGATCGCCTGCATCTATTCACGTCCATTTTGCCTTCCGACGCACTTGGGCAATTCCAGCAGAACAATGCGACAACCTACAAGTTTTGAATTTGCTACAGACTGGCTCCAGGAACACTCTTCTCAGTTTAAACGCTTCCGCTGCCCACCAAACTCCCGAGACATAAACATTACTGAGCATATCTGGGATGCCTTGCAACGTGCTGTTCAGAAGAGAACTCCACCACTTCGTTCTCTTGCGGATTTATGGACAGCCCTGCGGGATTCATGGTGTCAGTTCTTTCCAGCACTACTTCGGACATTAGTCGAGTCCATGCCACGTCGTGTTGCGGCACTTCTGCGTGCTATCGGGGGCCCTACACGATGTTAGGCAGGTGTACTTGTTTCGTTGGCTCTTTAGTGTATTAAGGCGGAGCAGAGACGAATGAGCAGTCATTCTAGACGGTAAGCGCTGCAAATGGGGAATCCGCTCACGTAAGCAACTATGGACAAAGGGCAGACTGTTACGGCTTGGGCCGGCCGGGGTGGCCGAGCGGTTCTAGGCGCTACAGTCTGGGACCGCGCGACCGCTACGGTCGCAGGTTCGAATCCTGGCTCGGACATGGGTATGTGTGATGTCCTTAGGTTAGTTAGGTTTAAGTGGTTCTAAATTCTAAGGGACTGATGACCTCAGAAGTTAACTCGCATAGTGCTCAGAGCCATTTTTTTTTTTTTTTTTTTTTTTTTTTTTGTTACGACTTGGCGCCTGGGTACAGACTGTTATGGCCTGCAGAATGGGGACAGTCGGAAACAACAAAGCTTGTCTACAGTTCGTGTGCTACTATAATGAGCACCTATGGAAAGTTGTTGAATGACAGTCAAACAACGAATAGGCGACAAGGTGTTGGACGTCCACGCCTCATCACAATACTTGGAGGTTGGGGCGCTTCTCTACTCTGTAAAGGAGGACTCGGTTTGATCTGCGGCAGTACAATGCTGGTGTGGGCGAAAGTGTTTCGGAGCACACCGTTCAATGCACGTTTTTCAAAATGGGTTCCGCAGCAGACGACCCGTACAAAGTTAAATGTTGGCGCAACGACATCATCATCCGAAGCTACCGGCGTATACTCCTACACTGCATCACCAAACCATAATCCAGTTGAGAAAACCAGTTGCGACATACAAATGTGACGGTACACTTCAAACATACAGTGTCGAGATAATGCACGAAATATTAGCGCGATATCGTCATAGGGTAGAGTCGTCCACCGTATGCATTATGCCCAGCAGCAAAACTTGCTCAAGCACTGACTTAACTTATCATCCTTTAGTGTAAATTATCCAAGTATCAGCAAATCACGCAGTTAAAATAAAATAGAAGATGAAATAAATAAAATATTAATAAAGTGATAAAAATCGTTGTACTCTTTCGAATACTTCATTATAGACAACACCCTAGGGTTTACACTGAACAAACTGATGATTTATTCAATCAGCAAAAATAACACATATAAGTAATTAAAACAGCTGTCTGACAAATAAGTTCAAAATGGTTCAAATGGCTCTGAGCACTATGGGACTTAACATCTATGGTCATCAGTCCCCTAGAACTTAGAACTACTTAAACCTAACTAACCTAAGGACATCACACAACACCCAGCCATCACGAGGCAGAGAAAATCCCTGACCCCGCCGGGAATCGAACCCGGGAACCCGGGCGTGGGAAGGGAGAACGCTACCGCACGACCACGAGATGCGGGCGACAAATAAGTGTTTCAGCATGAAATAATATAGCACTAATAATCAACTTCTGTAAAGATTGCATTTTTGCCTATTTAAGTGGTAGCATATTCCGTAAATATTAGTTAAATGTCACTGGTTCGTGAGAAACAGAGTCCTAGTGCGTGAAACTATGCACAAAATAATCTCGAGCTCACAAAATAATGAACTTACAATATAGCGATTAGCATATCAAAATTCTTGTAATCGTAAGTGGAGTCTAACAGACTAACCAGTAATGTTTCCAAAATCCATCCAAAACAAATCAGAATTCAAAACGATCCATCGCTTAACAATAGCTGAAAGTTAAGAGTTCCAAGTGGCTCACAGATTGTAAGTTCCACTCCGCCCGAAATTCCTCTACATGCAGACGAATTTTGAAGTATTCGTGTAGCCGACTGCCGCAAACACCTACCACTTTACAAGTTCTATCCACGCGAACACCTCTCCAACGTAGCAGTTACCTCCATAAGCATCCGGCGCAGAATGAACATTAGTGAACCTCCGTGCACGATTTTAAGCTCTTGGTTTGCCCACCAAATCTTGCAACGAACACAAAATTCATAAAACGGACCACCATTTAAAATGTACATAAATCACAAACACAACGTATATGTTAAAAGAAGCGTATTTTTTTTACAGTCTCCGTCAAACCGTACGCAGTGTTCTATGGCTAGTTGTTTATGCACAGTCAACTAAAACATCAAATTTGTGCCCATACGCTCAATGTAAATGACAAAGAAAATTTTGCTAATACATTATAAACATTAAAGATGCCGTGCTCAATACAAGTAGAAGCGTCTCCTTGCGCACTATACGGTGGTACTATCAAACATTACATTCGAAACATCAATTTCAATTGACAAGCGTATTTTAGACTGAATTAACATGTCATTAATTAAAATAAGAACTCACTTACTAAACTATAAGTATGATAGGTGTACATGGTTACATAGGGAAAGATGCAGGGACTGTCATGCTGCGTTCATCTTCTGTGCAGGTATGTACTATACGATGCTGTTACACATTTACACGATTAAAAAGTTATAAAACATGTAATAATTCAATAAATAAATTACATACCGTCACTGACTGTCTGTGGTGCTAGCTACTGTCCTCTGCTGTCATTCAACACTTTGTTTGTAAAGATTGCTTCACACATGTAACTGTTATTAATTTATATTAGTTTATGCTGTATCATTTATTTATAATTTCTGAGTTACTTTTGTAATTTATTATGGGCTCGTTTTATGCACCATAGTGCCGTGACCATGCTCATGTGATTGGTTTTTGCGATATGATGTGTCTGTGAATTACTACTTAATTTTAAAGCTTAGGTAAGTCTTATTATAACTGAGTTTGCTGTTCTTCACCACACATGTAACAAGATGAGCACCTGATGGCGAATAATGATACCTTCATTGCGGAGGCACATTACATCCGAACTCTTGCAGTAATCAGGCGAAGCTATGAGTGACGAGGATAATTGACAGCGGACACTACACGTGTAGTATGCTACGAGTTGAAAGACATAGGGCTGGATGGGAAGGGTGTTTGGATAGCCAAAGCACTTAAGGTGATCGCTCGCATAAAGTTTGAAATCCGTTTTCGTGTCCGGGCCTGGTATAAATTTTCACTTCTCATCACTAGATTCATTTCAGTTCCCAAATGCGGCTGAGATCTCAGTTTCCGTTACTTTATCTTAGCGCTCATTGTCTGCCATATTGTTGAGACCCCCTGTTTCAAACCGTGTGGTCCGAACAGCTAACTGAATCCTGCAGCCCCAACAGACTGGGGAAAACCACAGATTTCCTGTCACCACCCTCCTATCGGCAGCCGTGCAGCTCGCGCCAGCACATGCATTGTGTCACAGTCAGTTAAAAGTCAGTGGGGCCGTGGATCAGTAGAAACGTGTCTGCTGGTCGCATGAGTCACATTTCTTCCAACATCAGGTTGACGGTCTTGCTCTGCATCACTGACGCTGGCCAGTGGGGGTGGCACAATGTTACAGAGGACTTTCACCGGGGCGTCCATTGGACGTATGGTGGTGATCGAAGGTACGATGACAGCTATGAACTACCTGAACATAACTATGAACCAACTGCATCCCTTCATGCTTGATGTGTTCCCTGGCAGCGATGGCATCTTCCAGCAGGATGACTGTCCATTTCACAAAGCTAGAGTGGTGCTACAGTGGGTTGAGGAACATCACAGTGAACTCACAGTGATCTCTTGATCATCAGATTCGCCTGATCTGAAGCCAACAGAACACATGCGGTACACATCTCAGCACTCACAAACCACTGACCTGTAATATACATGGACAGTGTGACATGTAAGTAGCAGACCTATCAAGGACTGGTTGAGTCTGTATTACATAGAATCGCTTCTGTCCTGCATTCCTAAAGGTGGATCAACACTCAATGAAGCAGCTCTTCATAGCGCTTTGACTCAGTGCATTCATCTTGGAAACATTAGGATAAAAGCTCTCGAACACATCTAACCAAGAATTCTACGCATTTTATCATTACATTCATTATTCTCTGCGTGTTACAAGATAATATATTCGCTAATGAAATATATTCGCTAATGAAATACGTCAGGCAACGGCCTTGCCACAGTGGATACACCGGTTCCCGTGCGATCACCGAAGTTAAGCGCTGTCGGGCGTGGCCGGCGCTTGGATGGGTCACCATCCCGCCGCCACGTGCTGTTGCCATTTTTCGGGGTGCACTCAGCCTCGTGATGCCAATTGAGGAGCTACTCGACCGAATAGTAGCGGCTCCGGTCAAAGAAAACCGTCTTAACGACCGGGAGAGCGGTGTGCTGACCCCATGCCCCTCCTATCCGCATCCTCACCTGAGGATGATACGGCGGTCGGATGGTCCCGATGGGTCGCTTGCGGCCTGTAGACGGAGTTAGTTAGTTAATGAAATACGTCATAAGTAATCTAATGGTTCAAATGGCTCTAAGCACTTACACCTGAGGTCATCAGTCACCTAGAACTTAAAACTACTTAAACCTAACTAACCTAACGACATCCCACACATCCATGCTCGAGGCAGGATTCGAACCTGCTATTGTAGCAGCCCCGTGGTTCCTGACTGTAGCGCCTAGAACCGTTCGACCACAGCATCCGGCCATGAATAATCCACCACAGTTAGTAATGAGCAGCGATGTACATCGTGAGGTAATGGGCGACTTGTGGCGCCCTGAAAACGTTCAAAGTTGGGAGTTGGCGTGGCTGCGTGGTCCGCTCGACAGGCTGACCGCATCGTGCCGGACAAGAGGGGCAGCCGCAGTGCGTGGTCCAGTGACCGCGTGGCTGGAAATTCCACGGTGATGCTGTGTCGATGAAGGAGACATGCCGGGAGTGCCAAAGATGGCTGACTTTGTGAAACCATAATGGCAGACATTTCACAGTTCATATAGAAAGTAATAGTAGCCAGAGGAATCATGATACCTCAAAAGGAAACATTGCCATTATTTGCATGACAATTCTGATGGTGTAATCACATTTTCAATATCTTTGTTAGTTTAAAGTTTAGTATCTGTAAATTATACAAGTAACACCCAGCAACGAATTTCAAAACTCTATATGTTTGGTCCGATTTTGTCGATCGATGTGTCTTTAGAAAGCTATTAGAGTAAATCTAAATTGGTATGAATTTCAGGAATGTAACTTGAATAGTACATGAGTTATTGGAGGTCAAAGTGGCAGATTACTATTGATCGTGTCAGGCCATAAGTTTTATTTAATCACATGATGATTTTATACAATATACAGTTGATATAAGACAAGTGATTTTATACAATATACATATGATATAAGACAAGATTAAACCTTAAAGTTCGTATTTTTCAACCAATTAATTAAGCTAGGTGTGAGAGTGAACAAGTCGTTGGGAATTCCAGGGTATGAATGAAGTGGACAGCGTTGGACTAGATGTTCAATTGTCTGCTCTTCTTGATTGCATTCACGCATTGGTGAACTGATACAGCCCCGTTTGTACCTGAAGTAGCTACAACAACCTGTTGAGGCGGCACCAGATTTTTCCTCGGTAGGTCAAAACCTTTTGGCTTCTTTGTGGGATCGAGGAGATGGGCTCTTGTTGTCAATGTTGACCATTCATGCTTCCAGCTTTCATAAGTACTCCACAGTGACACGAAAAAAAGAACGGTGGCAGCATGATTATAAATATATTTATTCGTCTATGTCTTTGTTTATATCCGAGGTATAGAATTCATGAAGAAATTGGTCAATTATTTACTGTGTTCAGAAAGCACAGAAACATTAGGCTATTTCTATTCTTTTGATATATGTTTATTTAACTGTTATGTATTTAATAATGTGTGTTAGAGCGTGTTTATGGTCCAGCCATAGGAATATTTATTTAATTTCAAGTTATTTAAATGTAAATCCAGTATTTCGAATGTGTTTCAAAATGTTTCTGAGTGTTAGTTGGCTTGGAGACATGACAGGAGCGCTCTAGCCAATCACAGCGCTCGTTACTAAGGGAGGCGACTACCGAAGTGAATGGAGGGGCAGCTCGGAACAGTGCGGTGCGAGGGCCAGTCGCACAGTGCGGGAGAGGACACGAGAGAGTTCGGGACAGTACGGCGCGACGGACGCAGGGTCGCGGGAACGAGTAGGAGAGTGGAGCAGTTTGCGCGTGTTCGCGGGAGATAGAAATACTTCGCAGTGCCGACTTGTGCATTTGTGAGATGTCCGTGGCTTCTGCAGTGAAGACGTACCATGCGTTTAGAAGTAAATGTCTCGCGAGCTACGTTGTTGTTCATAACTAATTACGTCAAGTAGGAATCTACTGTTTCCCTGTTATTTTTTATTTAATTGCTGGACCATCGACACCAATAAGCGTTTTACAGTAATAAAGAGCATTCTTAAAGGTACTTCTGCTATTGTACCCATCATTTAAAGTCGTTAAAATAGTACCTGCAGAATTTATTTAATTGCAGTCTTTCATTTATAAATGTCTATGTACGTTCAAAATTCGCTATTGCGAAGTGATAGGAACCTTTGATCATTCGATTCATGTGTCTATCCATGTTGTATACTGTAGACTCAGCAGTATTTGGCTTGTAATGCGGCAACTACGTATCCCAGCCCCTAGACAACGAAGCAGGCCAAAACTTTTAACATTTCAACTCTGAGTCAGAGGGCACGTAGTTGAGGGCCACCACGTCATGTCTTTTTTTTTTTTTTTTTTGGGAAGCCCGCAACATACACCAATAGCAATGGAGGGAAAAATGACCTTCATTACCTGTTATTAAAGCTGTCAGTAGCTGAGAAACCAGTTCAATACGCAGCAACAAATAATTTTTATCGTTTGCCCAAAAACACAAAATGCCTGACACGTAACGAAGCAAGATTTAAATCTAATTTAAAATCATTGTTCTCGGACAACTTCTATTCCATTGATGAATTTTTATTTAAAATTGGTAGCCAGTAAGAATATATTTTTTAAATTATTATGTACGATTAGACATTGTTGGATCACGCAAAGCTTCTTGATTATTTTCCTTTTTTTCCACACTGCTCTCATTCTTTCTGCATGGGCTCTCTTCCATTCCTCTGTCCATTTTGTTCCTGCTTTCTTCCGAGCTTCGTTCTCTGACTAAACTTCCCATCTGTCAGCTTTCTGCTTAAATACCTTTCCGTCCAAAATATCTGAATAATTTATCCGAGCTTTTTTTAGGTCCTTTTTGACCTTTTGTATCCAGGGTATAGTTTTAAGTCCCTCTGTCTATTTAAGAATTTTGTGCGTAATTCTTGTTTTGGGAAGCCTACAGACATGTCCATAGAATTTTAATCGCCTTTTTCTAATGTCTGCTGCAAGGTTTGACAATTTCTGAGTTCTTTGATGAGATTGTAGTCTATAGCGCTCCCTTTAATAAGTTTTCTAGGTCACCTTGCATGTGGACTGTCAGAGTCTCACTGAGATAGAGGACTCCAGGTTTTAATACTGTATTATAGCGCCTAATTTTAGTGTTTTTGGACATACATTTTTTATTGTACGCCTCTGTTTAGTTCTTGGAGGCGAATGCTTTGTTCTATTTTCTCTCGCCCCGTAGGTTCAAGCACTTCACCTAAGTATTTAAAATATAGGACTCTATTGATATGACCGTATTTTGTAGTCAAATTTTGGGTGTCAGTTTTTGTGGCGATGAACTCAGACTTTAGGAAATATATTTACAGACCAACTTTCTCTGCATATTCGTCGATGGTCTCGACCTGCTTGATTGATGTTATCTCATCATCTGCTGGTAACGCTGATTAAGCAGGGCTAGAAGTGATAATGTGTTCATTAATTATTATCACCAATTATGTGTACATATCCTGTAAACTGACTCTTTCACATCATTTCGACACAAGACTCGTTCAAATGATCAATGGAACATGTAACTAAATAACAGTTACAAATAGAGATTTTCCATTTCGGTCCAGTATGGTCACTCAGCATTGGAAATGGTCGCTTTAGTCTGCTTTCTGACTTTACATCAATCAAAGTTCTGACCACTTTTAGTCTCGTCAGTTGGCAAAATTTTACTTTTGAAGTAATTTTACGCTTCTAGGACCTCTGACCTTAGAATCCTTTTAGCCTTATTCTGCTTCTGTATGTCAACAAGGCCTTAACTTTGGTTAGTTATGTTGCGAACGTATCTTTACTTTCTAACACAGTTATTGAAACACTGCGGTCTTTTCCTGCCCCCCCCCCCCCTCCTTTCAACCCTGCTTGGTACTACTGCGCCCCGAAATAGTTAGGCACGTGATTTGTGAAACTTTTTACAAAATTTTTCCCTCCACTGGCAGGCAGTAGAGGTCAGCTCGGCCCTATGTGCTAATCAAGTAGGGCATTGGGCAGTACTGCTTACATTACGCCAAACACGCCACCCCACAGGCGTCGCCAAACAGTGTGACCAACAGTGAACTAACATCTTTTAACTCGGAGCAGTTCCGCGCTGCTGGAAACTCACACGTTGGAAATACACGCATCAAAAAACGTTTTGAATCACTCCGGTTCCCAGAACTCCTGAAGATAGACGTTGATTGTGGATATTGTATCACAGACACTTTGACTGTTCAGAGATGTCACTAAACCGGCCCAAAGATGTAAACAACCATGCATGAGCAGCGCCTATTAGACGGAGGGGGTCCGACAGCCAATCAGTTCCAGTGATTCCACCAGGAAGGAGGTACACGGCTCGTGTTGTCTGTAGTTCAACCATGCCTAGACGGTCAATACCGCGGTTCGATTGTGTCCGCATTGTTACTTTGTGCCAGGAAGGGATCTCAACAAGGGAAGTGTCCAAGCGTCTCGGAGTGAACCAAAGCGATGTTGTTCGGACATGGAGGAGATACAGAGAGACAGGAACTGCCGATGACATGTCTCGCTTAGGCCGACCAAGGGCTACTGCTGCAGTGGATGACCGCTACCTTCGGATTATGGGTGGGAGGAACCCTGACAACAAAGCCATCATGTTGATGAATAATGCTTTTCGTGCAACTACAGGACATCTTGTTACGGCTCAAACTATGCGCAATAGGCTGCATGACGCTCCCGACGTCCATGGCGAGGTCCATCTTTGCAACCACGACTCCATGCAGCGCGGTACAGATGGGCCCAACAGCAGCCGTATGGACCTCTCAGGATTGGCATGATGTTCTCTTCACCGATGAGTGTCGCATATGTCTTCAACCAAACAATCGTCGGAGACGTGGTTGGAGGCAACCCGGTCATGCTCAAGGCCTTAGACACACTGTCCAGCGTGTGCAGCAAGGTGAAGCATCCCTAATGTGTTGGGGTGACATTATATGGGGCGGACGTACGCCGCTGGTGGTCATGGAAGGCGCAGTAATGGCTGTACGATACGCGAATGCAATCCTCCGACCGATAGTGCACCCATATCGGCAGCATACTGACGAGTCATTCGTCTTCATGGACGACTATTCGCGCCGCCATCGGGCACATCTTGTGAATGACTTCCTTCAGGATAACGACATCGTTCGACTAGAGTGGCCAGCATGTTCTCCGGACATGAACCCTATCGAACATGCCTGGCATAGATTGAAAAGGGCTGTTTATGGAGGACGTGACCCACCAGATACTCTGCAGGGTCTACGCCGAATCGCAGTTGAGAAGTGGGACAATCTGGACCAACAGTGCCTTGATGAACTTGTGGACAGTATGCCACGGCGAATACAGGTACGAATCAATGCAAGAGGATGTGCTACTGGGTATTAGAGGTAGCTGTGTACAGCAATGTGGACCACCACCTCTGAAGTTCTTGCTGTATGGTGGTACAACATGCAACATGCGGTTTTGATGAGCAATAAAAAGGGCGGAAATGATGTTTATGTTGATCTCTATTCCAATTTTCTATATAAGTTCCGGAACTCTCGGAACCGAGGTGATGCAAAATTGTTTTTGATGTGTTTATGACTCTGTCCAGTAACCTAAGGTGGATGTGGGGCCCGAAAGGAAGCCACTAAAAGCTGACGAGAATGTGGAAGAAGTCCGCTCATAACCCGGGTAAGACTACGTCAGAGGAGTAGCAGCAATATGTGTGTAAATAATCGAGTGTAGAGGCTCAGGGTATTGAGTGGTGCCACCATACTGAGTGCGTGTTGAACCAGAGAGAAGGGCTAATGCAAATGGAACACCACTGCCGCGTTTTCAATGTATTTTTAACTGGGACGACTAGCTTCAACGCTACATTTGCGTCGTCTTCAGGTCCTGCTACTTACCAAATAAATACTTCCAGTAATTGGCTCAGTGATGACTACAAACACTCCTGATGAACAGCAGTTGACTGAGCCTAGTTATTGTATGGGTCTTATGATACTTGAGGCACTGACTGGAAGATCGCCGCGCGGGGTAGCTGCGCTGTCTGAGGCGCCTCGCTACGGTTCGCGCGGCTCCCCCCGTCCTAGGTTAGAGTCCTCCTTCGGGCGTGGGTGTGTGTGTTGTCCTTGGCGTAAGTTAGTTTAAGTTAGATTACGTAGTGTGTAAGCCTAGGGACCGATGACCTCAGCAGTTTTGTCCCATAGGAACATACCACAAAATTCCAAAATTTTTACTGGAGGATCTGGAAGTACCTATTTTGTTGTTAGTAGGACCTGAAGATGACGCAGATGTAGCGTTGAAACTAATCGTGTGAGTAAATAAGGCTTTGAAAATAGGGCTGTGGTGTTCCATTTCCATTACTTGTATTGTCAGCCGCAGTCCCACGTCCACAGGAAGAGCGGACTTGCGCAAGGAGAGACTGGCGCTTCAGAAGAACCGCGACTAACACTTTGGGTGAGGGGGAGCTGCTGGCTGGTTGCTCGCTGATCGGTTTGTCCAGTTCCGTCCCGAGGTGTGCCACACCCATCGCGTAGCAGCTGCTGGACTGAGGAACTTCATCAGTGAGAGATGGTGGTGTGCAGGCAGTCTCCACCCACTGAAACTGACTGTAAGCTGTCTGCAGTCTGGCCGGGGGAGGGGTGCCCTCGCGGCCTTCTAGCCAGCTAGACGTCATCGGCCACCGTGCTGGTCGACCCGTGGTGGGTGACAGGGGCCTTTGCTGCTCGGCATCGAAAATCTAGTGTAGGCTATTTTCACGCAAAAGCAAGACACGGGGACCACATGTTAGCTCGTGGGTGCATCGCTGACCGAACTACGGAGGCCCTGAGTGGGCCACGCCCGTTTCCTCGCCTGCTTGGCAGCCACAGGGTGCCAGGGCAGCGTCCTCCCACGACCCAGGCCAACGGGCATCGTGGGCGCTGCCAGCACCGGCGTGTTCCACAACCGGCTGCCGTTGCGCGATCACTGAGTGACCTAGAGGACGGCCGTTCGACTGCACACTGCAGCTGGAAATAAACACTCGTTAATGATAAATGTTTTTTATTCCAGTCTTTGATCACAATATGATTTCTTTAGACGATGACCCGTTTCGGTCGGTAATGACCATCCTCAGATCTTTTTTACACCATGATCTATATGACGATGCTATGCTGATTATATTTATATGACGATGCCATTATGGCCTTATCACTTTAGGACATGGTGTAAAAAAGATCTGAGGATGGTCATCGTGTAAAGAATTCATATTGTGATCAAAGACTGCAATAAAAAACATTTGACGGTATTGGATCACTCTTTGTATACGCGACCATGTCGCAGTTGGTGAAACTCGTTAATGATACAACCGTTTCGCTGTGTACCCAGGCGTAAATCAGCTCTCGCACCATTTCTCTCACCCATTCTGATGCGTAGCCTCCCTAAACAGGCTGGATCACTACAGTGTATACAGGTCTCATATCAGATGTTTCGTACAATGCTTTTGAACTTTATCCTTTTGGGTTCCACATCTTTGTCTCCCGAGTTCCTGTACTGATCTCCCAAATCCATTATCGTCTCTGAACGAATTACAATGTCAGAGACATCTTAAAGTTTTCTTTTGTTCTGCCTGAACGTTAGTTTCCTTTACCGTTTCCTGAATCTACAGAATGAATAACGTGTTGGGTGATAGGTTACAGTCTTGTCTACCTCGTCAATAACTGCCTCCCTCTCATATCCTTCGACTCTTAGAGATGTAACAAATGATTTGCTGGTCGCCCGTGTGTGCTAGTCCTGCTCGCTGTTGTGATATGCTCTGCCAGTTTCCGGTTGCAGCTGGAAGGGATGGCTTTGTTCGGCCTGAAGATGATGGGTCCATCTTTCCCTAATCCTCCTAAATGGGTGGTGGTCATAGCCGACTAGGCTGATATAAAGGGCGAACAATTTACCCGTGAGACACGGTGTTTTGCTAGGTCCACTGTCACTTGAAAGTTCTGGGGGGAAGCAGCACATTAATGTAAGTGGGAGCAGAAAATGACCAAAGAAAATGCATACATTATGGTCCGTTTTTGTACCACTGAAAAGCCTCCAGAACGGTTTGGAGTTCGCGAAATCGAGCAGGTGGTCAGAGGTGCTCGTGGTACCTGGAATTCGTGCGTCCTCTGAAGCGGTACCGATGGATTCGCAGTGTATTTCTGAAGTGGAAGTCTACTTAGGCATGTAATTGCTTTCTCGGTGACTGCTGCGGTTCAATGGACGTGCAAGCACTCGATAGAAATAGACGAATTAGAGCGTGGAGCCCGTAACTAGATGGAAGTAGCATTGACCGAACCAAACGGACGAGGTATAACTGAAGCAGACAAATTCCATTTGTTTCTATGGAAATTTGGGGGTTGAGTTTTTGTGAGACTTTTTTTCCTTTTTTTTTTTTACACTGAGCTATACACACATCAACAAAAGTTTTGGGTTTTACATCAGTTCCAGAACAGATAGAACAGATTGGGAAAAACAGTTGCGGCGTGACACTTGGTAGGATGCTTTGGGGGAGGGGGGGGGGGACGAAAGAGGAGGAGGAACTTGTAAGGGAGACTGTAGACCGTAGGCGTTTTAGTCTCGTAAAAACTACAATCAGTAAGAGCTACAAGGGAGGCGTTGTACGTCAGGGAGGCGTTTACTGTTGGATTTCCGAGAACATACACTCCACGAAGAAGCGGGCAACATATTGCGACGTCCCATATTCGTCTTGCGAATGGCACGACCAGAAAATCAGTAATATTACAGCTAGTACGGAGGTTTATCTACATTCGTTATTCCCACGTCGCATTCGCGAATTGAAAGGGACGAAATGTCGGTATTAGCAGAGCACCCTCCACCACCACACCCCAAGGTGCCTTGCGAAGTGGAAGGAAGGAAGGTTGGAGTTTAATGTCCCCTCGATACCGCGGTCATTAGAGACCAAGCTCGGATTACGAAAGGATGGCGAAGGAAGTCGCCAGTGCGCTTTTACGGGAAACCATCATCTGCGTGGCCGGACGTAGATTTAAACCGGCGTCCTCCAGAATGGGAGTCCAGACTTCTAACCACTGCGCCACCTCGCTCCGTTTGCGGAGCAGAGATGGAAATGACTTTCTACTCTCGGTGATTACGTTCGTGGCGTATTTCCCGAGATTTGTTGAGGTAAGTTTCGAGGGAATCCCTGGAAGAAAGAGCGTTCTTTATACAATCGACTATTGCGTTAACGCACGCAATCAGTTTCTGGTGGAGGCTGTACAACAGTTCTGCATCTTTCATCACGTAAGGAAACGTACGTGCGTTGAGCTTCCCGCTTCTCGGCTTTCAGTTAGGCTGCAGAAGAGAAGAGGGGGAGACTACCAGTAACTGCAGGAAGAAACCTCATTCGCGTATTGCACAGCGCTCGGTCGGATATGAACGATGATGCAAACATAATTTTGCTGTATTTTGTTTCGCAATATTTTCGTTCCATGATTGTTGGTATTCGCCAGACGCGCTGCACATTATTTAAATATATGCGGGCAAGCGCGATCGCATATTTTGTAATTTCTAAACTCACCTGGGCGTACTGGAACAGCAACACTCATTAGCGGCGTATTTATTATTAAATGTTTTGAGAGAGGAACTGTTATGTTTTGATACACCAGTTATAGGATAATTTATCGTAAATTTTATTCTATTTGTTAGAGATATTTCACGTTTGCGGTTTCAGAATTCGTGGTCATCGTGTGTGCGAGTTTGTGAACTTGTATTGTGAGTGAAGGAGATTTATTTTATCGAATTACTTGCTCTAATTTCAAATGATCTGCTCTCTGCACAAAAGTTATAGCAATTTTTAATATGATTTCTGACCAAACATGGTACTTGAATTTGCAGCTCTTATAACACGAATACGCTTTGCCAACTTTTACAAAATAAATTGCACAATAGATAGCAAGAAACCTGTGTTCCACTACTGTGTTCTTCATTGGTCACGATGTTGTAATTATGTTGCAGGTTTGGAGGGTTCTGATCGGTTCTCGTTGATGTCATTGCTTGCCACAGCACTTTCATGGATTTTATTCTCAGCTTACATTCATTTCATTTCAACGAATCTAATTCAGCTGGTTGACTGGCACATTTTTCATAGCGCAGAAACCACGACATGTCCTTTTCCACGTTCCGTCATTGTATCCTTACTTGTCCTCTGACACACATATAAGAAACTGAAAAAGCAGTTGTGAGCTGTCAGCATCTATCAGCTTTAAGGTACCTATTAGATTTTAAATATGGATTACTTATGAAAGAGAGTCCGGATATGCCCTGATTTAAACAATATGTCCTGTTAAATGCAATGTTTAGACTCATGAATCAACGCATCGCAATCAGACTGCAAAGAATTCATAGAAAATTACCTAGACAATGAAAACTTAGCATTTTTTTGCGCAACGATTTTCAGTGGGGATTATATTACGAAAAGAAGTTGAACTCAAATGAACATGAGCAATCGCACCAAATATGTCATCAAACAAAAAGATGTGCTAACCAAAGTAGGTTATGGTCGTGTGCTGTGCACTGGGTATGTGGATTCAGTCTGTTAGAATACTTGTGTGAGGGGATATCGGGTAGTATAAACTTACCTGACGTGAATTACACATCCTCCAAGATAATGAAATAGAACTAGAATCATAATTAATTCGACTTATTACATTAGAGTGACTCATAAACCATCTGACAAGCAATGGTAATTCTAAAGTAAAATCTTGACGTATTTGATTAAGTGGTTTGGGATAAGATTCTAAATGTCGCATATAAAAATGAAACAACTGCAGTTGTCATGACGTTAGTATAACAGATAAATAGTACTAGAGAAGAAAATATGTTGCAACTGTGACCGGAGTTGGAATCGAATTGGTCATTAGAACCTGAAAGCAAGTCTTCAGAGCTATTGAGGTTATTGAAATTCTACATAAATAATTCTGCTGTCCCTGTGGATCATCTCGATGGCGCAGCTCGATCCCTCCAAGTAGGTGCATTCTGAAGCGGCTGCGGAATCAATCATTGGCAGCGAACCAAGAACCCGCGCCTGCGGCTAAGTTCGAATCAGCCCGAAATCTTCCGAAGTCTCTCAGCTCATCTGCTCAGAGACGGACCCTGGCTGCGTTGCCATCCAATGGAGGAGAAGTCTGACGGTGAAGTCTTGCAGAGATGAAGAAGTAGAAGAGTCTACTGTCGAAATTCAACAAAAAAAGGCACCACTGTTTCTTAAAAGGAAAATTCGTGTTTCAGCGTTTTGCCTATTTTACTCTGTTCGGATTGGCTGGGCTAAGGGTTTCCGAGCCCAGACGAGTAAAAAGATTCCTTAGAAGTTGCTGGTACGTCCCAAAGAAACACAATTTTTTTTAAAGTTCTTTTCACAGTAGTGCGTTTCCTGGATATTTCTGCAAACAGCATTTCGCCTCTTCCCATCTTCGTCTCTTTGCCGGAGGCCTTACACTACGGGAGATTGCATCTGTGTCGCCTGTGGGGTGTCGCAGTGCCCAACTGCAGCAACTCAAAAGGAGAGCCTGCTCAAGCGACTGTCACTGGCCTGTAGCCCTGTCCGGCGCTCCCTTCTGAGTATTCACCCGGTGTGGTTCCTCTGTCCAACCCGCAGCCTCACAGTTCGCCCGAGTGCTGGCAGCTTGTCCAGTGTGCTTCCAGATGGCTTCAGACTTATATACACCATGCACAACCAAACAAGAATGTAAATTAAGATAATTAATTATTGACAATCACTGGTACTAATATGCATTTAACTTCTCGGTGTTGATTAATTATTCTGATCTGATGTGTTTCTGTATTCTGACTTTATTTTAGTTACGGGACAGTTTTGGAGAAAACGGTCGCGTAACACTCAAAAAAATGGTACAAATGGCTCTGAGCACTATGGGACTTAACATTTGAGGTCATCAGTCCCCTAGACTTACAACTACTTAAACCTAACTAACCTAAGGAAATCACACACATCCATGCCCGGCGTAACACTCATACAAGGCATAAAAAGAGCTACTTCTCCATAGAATACAGTAGTGTAAATCAGTATAAAAGCAGTGATATCTGTAGGAAAATTAACGTTGTCGGCTGGAATAGTTGTGTACAGTAAATGTGCAATAGTAAGTGAACCAGTATACCAACAAATGCAGTCAAATGGTATCGCATTTGACGTCAGTAGTACAGTACATATAAAGACATGAACAAAGCAGATAGTAGAGGTGGAACTCGGTACGAAGGCAGTCGGTTCTGTGCGATGTTAGTCTGTGTGTACGTGCGTTTACTGCAGACACGAAACAGGCACCATTAGTGTCAGAGCGTGTTGTGTACATAAACCACGGTGGTGACAATGCTAACGGAAAATAATTAATAAAGCAAAAATCGGTTTGTACAAGGAAATGGGACTCTCCAATCGTCAAATTGTTGAGCAGTTGAACGTTGAAGTACATTGATTGGTAATTTTGTTAATTTGGGTGCACGATATGGGCAAATATAAAATACTGGCAAAGTAGAAAATTATCTGAGGAATCGAAACGGTTACTTTTGTGCAAAACTAGAGCTAGAAACCGCTATTTTTCTCAACTTTTTGCTGATTTACAATTGCCAGTAACTGTCAGACACGAATGAAAAATTTTGTCAAATGGCAAACATGTTGCATTCGATAAACGACAGCAGAAACCTGCACTAATACCCAAACATAAACAGACTAGTTTGGAATTTGCTGAGAAACGTATACATGGACTTCAAAATGTGATAAAACTTTAATTTAGATGGAGCGGATGGATTTCATTATCATTGGCATGATCTGAGAACAGAGCAGCAGATAAAACGAGCTGAAATTTTAGTGCTGGAAGTGTTATGATTTGGGCAGCCTTCTGTGCCAAAGGTAAATCACTCATTACTTGGCTGTACGCTAGAGTGAACTCTAAGACTTACACTGAGATGCCGGAGGCAGAACTGATTAGAATGTGTGAGGACCTAGGGGACGAAAGTCTACTGTTTCTGCAAACTAATGCATCTGTGCGTGCTTCTGCTGTAAACAAAAATTGGTTTGAAGATAAAGATGTGAGTGGCTTGCTCTGTAATGCACGTAGCTCGGATTTGAATACTTGAAAGGCGTGTTTATCGCAATGGAAGGCAATTTGAGGCCTCATGAGAGTTGAAAAGAGCGATATGAGAAAAGTGGGTGAGAATTTCACTGCACTAACTACAAACCTCAATAAAGCCCTTGCCGGAAAAACTTTTTATGGTAATAAGGAGGAACGGAGATTGGAAAAAGTACTCAAAATGGAATAACACAACAAGACAGTGAGTGCCTTTATATCAATTCTCATCCAGGAAATGCAAACGCCTTTTTGTTACTCGTGTTATGAAAGAAAGTACGTAAGGCCGTCGTGATTGTTTATGTCTTCTACGATGTATGCCTCGTGAATATGCGATACACTGTACTACTACTACTTTCGTAGGAAACGTGCCTTTACTACTGAAACGTCCCCTTAGAAAAATTGTGAATGACTGTGCTAGTAAACTTCTACGTTACTTGATTTTCAAACAGCTGCGCAAAACTCAACGTACTCAAACATTTCTCTCTTTACTTATTCTGAACATCACTAAACTGACACACAATACTGTTAGCACAACGCAATCTGACTTTCAGTAATCGCTACAAAAGAATGGCCCTGACTAACAATAACCTATACCTTTCATGAATCACTTACCTCACAAAAATCTTGGTTACTCGAACTACTGCAATACAGCGAGCGCCACTACTGCCAGCTAAATAAAAGATTCTTACTACTGAAGGTACTAACTACTGACATTTAGATAGGCATAGTTAGCAAATGAAAGGTTTTGATGGAGAACAAACAATGTATTTACCTTAATAGCGTTCAAAATTCATAATATATATATAATTTTGTGACATCCAATTAAACAAATTTTCTTTTTCTGACAGACACACGTCCAGATCGTCCGCTCAAAACTCTGGCATCTCTCTCCCCACATCCACCACTGTTGCCGGCTCACCTCCAACTGTCCAACGCTACGCGTTGTTCACATCCAACTGCACAACAATACAATAGCAAATATTCCAACAATGAGTCCAACCAGCCACAGTCAGTGATTTTCATACAGAGCGCTACGTGGCGTTACCAACATAAAAACCTAAACAGCCTACTTAGACTACTAACGTAAAGCACTTCGCCTCTGACAGCAGTGTCAACACCAGCAGCCACCTCTTCTGCTGGAAAGCATGCAAGGAAATACAGAACAGAATATTTGCAGTGAGCACTACTGTTGTTGATATCAACTGCTTAAGACAAATAGCAAGTTGTATAAAGTTACTGTATTCCAACTACTGAGTGCAAGTTGACATAATTCGTCTGAATAGAAAAATGAGTGGCAAGGAGAACTGATTCGAAAGAATAGTTGAATGTAAATCGATTTAATTGACTCCCAGAAAGAAATTCGATCACATTAGTACCTGTAATACAAGTGCTCGGAAAACACGTGCCTCACAGAGCTAGAATACGTAAGAAAATCAAACAAAATCTAACCTTTATAAGTCGAAAACTGTTGAAGAGTTTTGTTGTAGGGAGTGTGACAGAATTAACTGTACTAACATTTGGATGAATTAATATCATACAGATTTTGTACTGAATCTCGAAACATAGTCTTCTCACAAAGGCCGAATCTCCACCCATGAAAGTTACAATAACTCCGGTGTATGACTAAAGAAAATAATTGTGCATGAGCCACGCGATTTCTGGGAATGATTAGCAAAATCGTATTGCGAGTGTGTTCTTCTTGCACGCAGCCAAGCTACCTCATCGTACGGCATACCAGCAACAAACGCCATCACACCCCGAAATGCGACCAGCTTCCAACACTGCAAAACACAAGAGTGCTTTCTTCAAACTCATCCCCAGCATCCTCAGAGAGACGAGCTGTTGGTAGACTGGCCGGCACAGCCGGAACTGAAAGAATACGAAGGTCAATCAAAAAGTAATACTATCTATTTTCTTCTGCTTAAATAAAGTTTGTTAAGGGAAATTTGAATTTGGCGCCATTCCGCAAAGCGTCTTCTCCAATCCACTCCAGTAGTAACTTCGCTCCTCAACATTTGCCACTATTGCAGTCGCTTGCAAAATAGTCGACATCAGTGTTCGTATTAGACAGCGTTCTCTTATAGAAATCTTTAATGCAGGGCTCGTGGTCGTGCGGTAATGTTCTCGCTTCCCACGCCCGGGTTCCCGGGTTCGATTCCCGGCGGGGTCAGGGATATTCTCTGCCTCGTGATGACTGGGTATTGTGTGATATCCTTAGGTTAGTTAGGTTTAAGTAGTTCTAAGTTCTAGGGGACTGATGACCATAGATGTTAAGTCCCATAGTGCTCAGAGCCATTTGAACCATTTAATGCAATGTTGTGCAATGTTGTACTTTCAGCCTATGTAACTGCATTTGGAATGAAACTTCCTGGTAGATTAAAACTATGTGCCGGACCGAGACCCGAACTCGGTACCTTTGCCTTTCGCGGGCAACTGCTCTACCAGTTTTAATGTGCCAGGAAGTTTCATATCAGCGCACACTCCTCTGCAGAGTGAAAATCTCATTCTGGAAACATCCCCCAGGCTGTGGCTAAGTCATGTCTCCGCATTCACGATGACTCCAAAAGGTGTACAGTGAGGCAAGGGTGAATATCAGCACTGGCAGACGATGGGTTCGTCGCTGTAACGAAGCTGAAGGGCACACAGCGTTGGTTGAAGAATGGTTGATTTTTTTTTTTGGAGCAGGGATGCACAATAAGTTCTGTCTAATACTCCAGAGTCCTCAGACAGCGTAAGGCACGTCCTCAGCGAGATGGCCCAACAAAAGCTATGATGGATGTTATTCTTTTGGATGACAATGCAAGACCACACATCAGTCGTCACACCACTGAAGAGATTGTGAAAACTGGGTGGGATATCTTACCTCATTCCCCATACAACCCTGCTTTGCCACCATCAGACTTCCATCTATGTGGTTCACTCTGAAAACGACGAGACCGTAAAAACGCCCGTGCGTCAATAGCCGTGGCGGCAGGACCGTGCGTTCTACCACTCTGAAATACCTGCCTCGTTAAAAGATAGACATAAATCTGTGGAAATCGACTGGTATTATATTAAAAAGTCATAAATTAATCGTCAGTGTTGTGCTTTCAGCCTATGTAACTGCATTTGGAATGAAACTTTCTGGTAGATTAAAACTATGTGCTGGACCGAGACCCGAACTCGGGACCTTTGCCTTTCGCGGGCAACTGCTCTACCAGTTTTAATGTGCCAGGAAGTTTCATATCAGCGCGCACTCCTCTGGAGAGTGAAAATCTCATTCTGGAAACATCCCCCAGGCTGTGGCTTAGTCATGTCTCCGCAGTATCCTTTCTTCCAGGAGGGCTAGTTCTGCAAGGTTCGCAGGAGAGCTTCTGTGAAGTATGGAAAATAGGAGACGAGGTACTGGCGAAAGTAAAGCTGTGAGGACGGGGCGTGAGTCGTGCTTGGGTAGCTCAGTTGGTAGAGAACTTGCCCGCGAAAGGCAAAGGTCCCGAGTTCGAGTCTCGGTCCGGCACACAGTTTGAATCTGCCAGGAAGTTTCATATCAGCGCACACTCCGCTGCAGAGTGAAAATCTCATTCTGCATTTGGAATTCTTGACAAAAAAAAAAAAAAATAAATAAATAAATAAATAAATAAAAATAAAGAGAGATAGGAGGCATTACTTTCTGACTGATCCTCGTATTTCTTGAATACCTCACAGACTGATACAAAGATAATTAAGTTGTTTGAACTCGATACTAGTTATAGAATAAGATCTTTGCGGTAAGCCTCCGCAAATAAGTACTCGTTATAACTGAATTATAAAAATAGCAATGAGAATGCAACAGTCAACTGTTGACGTTAACGCTGAAAATTAAGGGCGCTGTGTATCGTATGGCAGGGACGTCTCTATTGGTCTCAGATAAATGAGCAAATCTTTAGCAAAAGTGAAGTCTCAAGGCGCAAACACGTTAAGTAGTCATATATTCTCAGTCTTTGAGTTCAAGTCCTACGAGAGATAGAGTACTGCAAGTGCTAACTTGGGAGAGGTGAGAAGTGAAAATGCAATGCGCTATATCGCTGATAGGAAATCGACTGTCACAGGTTCGCAGATTTACAGTGGAGATCGAGGGCACTGCCTGTTAATAAATAAATATATGAAATAAAAAAACGGCTTGTATTGGCTAGCACGTTTCTTTTCTACCTTCCCCTGAGGTAGTGACGGCGAGCCAACTCCGTGCGACCGATTTCCGAGAGCATCACGGAACTAACGAAAGTGTGATCGTGTTCCCTCGTGTGTAGCCGCAAGGAATGGTTCCTCGCCTGCTTGGTATGAATAACATTAACGACTGTCGCTTGTACGGCGTTTGGTGGTTGTGGGGCTGACTGCTGTTACTACTCATTTGCCGATTTGGGACGCCCTGCTTGAATGCCTCTGCTCAGCATTGCCAAGCCCATAAACTGCCGAGTTACGATTTTACACGAGTGTAACCTGGTAGCCTCGTGCTTACACCAGACCTGATATAATTGTGTCACTGGAAATCTCGATCTGACAGACAGAGGCGCAGCTGCCTTCTCGTTTCGCCTGCCGGTTTCTTCCTAATTTGATATTGGTGGCTGTAGTCGCGAATCACGACAAATCCTTCGACGTGTCGACTGACATTTTGTTTCTGGATCGCAGTATAAAAAACCCTTATGTTTTTGCATAAATACCTTTATTTTGGTATGTGCTGAGCAATGTCGGAGCTGATGTCTCTCAGGTTGTCACTTAGCTCGCGGGTGAGATTTTTGGGCTATTTATGCACTAGTTCTTGTCAGGTATAAGTCATTATAAATAGGTGTTTTACTGTCTCTTTGTTAACGGTTCTGTAAATATCTAAAGTCTTCACAAGAATTTTCAATAGTTTTACGAAAGTATTATCTGTTTCTTGCAGTCGCTAACCGACTGCGACACTACTTTCCATCCTCCTCCTGTGTTTCAGGGAATCATTATTGCCACTGAGACACGTGTACTCGTGACAGTGGCAGTAACCGATTCTGTTAACCACTGAAACGAGCTGTGCGACATAAATAGAACCTTTAGCAATGAATATACTCTGTGGCTAAACAACAGTGCCCTTGACAACCACAGTGCTCAAGAGTGGACGAAGATAGATAGAAAAACGGCTCCAAGAGAAATGTTCTCCGCTGGCATCAAAGTCAACGGTGTTCCGAAGCCTTTCACAAGAAGCAAACCTGGGAGAGCGCAATCAGTATGGTTATTTAACTGCCGCACCTTGAACTGTGCAGAAAAAAATGGAATCTTAAGGGAATCGTGAGATAGTCATATATACTGGGTGAAAAGGGTATAAGTGGAGATATTTTCATTGTAGTACTTTAATACACTACTGGCCATTAAAATTTATTTATTTATTTATTTATTTATTTATTGATTTATTTAACCTGGCAAGATTAGGGCCATCAGGCCCTCCCTTACATCTAACCAGGCATTCTACTTATTTTACATTCATATGTTTTAGTAGGCATGTTAAACTACATCTAGTACAAAAAGTGAAATAAACAATTTGAAAGGTACACCTGGAAAAATACATACATATAGAGTTTATATTCTTAGATCACAAGTACTGTTATAATTAGACATTACTGAACAGACAGATTTGAGATAGGAGTGCTGGCAGCAGGGAGTATGAGGGAGACTCATGGTGAAGGGAGGAGAAGAATAGAGAGACATGATGAAACATAATTAAGGAAATATAAAGGAAAAGAATATTGCGTGGCTAATAGAGATAGATGAAGAGGAAGGCATCTCAGGAGCAACGTAGGAGACGCTAGCTTTGCTATTTGACAGATGAGGGGATTGTCCTTGTACATTAATTTTGTGGAGAACTTTATAAGGATGATAGTAGGAAATGCTTCAACTTCTTCTTAAAAGCAGCAGGAGATTGAATTTTGCGCAAGGTAAGGGGCAGTTTGTTCCAGAGGCGGACAGCGGCAACTAAGAAGGAGTTTGCAAAAGTTTTTGTTTTGTGAGTGGGCACAGTTAGGATACCAAATAAGAGTGACCTCGTGTTTCGATTATGATGACATGACAGGTTTTTAATCTCTGAAGCAAGGTACTGGGGTGTTTGCGCCTCGAGGAGTCGGTGGAGTAGACATAGAGTGTGGTAGTCGCGCAATTTGTCCGGCCGCAGCCACCCTAGCTGGGAGTATGAAGCACTAACATGATCGTATCGGCGAATGTTGCAGGTGTAACGCACACAGGCATTCATGGTTAGCTCTAGCCGTCTTTTGTTTTCACTGCTCATGCCTTGTTGAATCACATCACAATAGTGGAGGTTTGGTAGAACGAGTGCTTGCACGAGCTGGCGTTTCAAGTCCTGTGGAAATACGTTCCGAAACTTTTTGAGAGCATAGAGACAAGCAGACGTCTTTCGGCACACTGCGACTGTATTCTCCGCCCAGTTGAGATGCTCATCTAAAGTTACACCCAAGTTCTTCACTGTTTTCTGATATGGTATTGGAGTACCGTCGAGCAGAATAGGAGGTAGCCGTTCGCGGAAATCTGAACTTATTAATTTCTGATGGGCTATTAAGATTACTTGCGTCTTTTTTGCATTTAGTTTAAGCCCCAGGTTTTTCGCCCATGTCACTACTGAAGACAGATCATCATTCATCTGAGCGATTGCAGTGTTTACATCTTCAGGTCTGACGCTTAGGTAGAGCTGGAGGTCGTCGGCATAGAAATGATATTTACAGGAGGACAGAACCGATGAAATATCGTTGACATATAAAGAAAACAAAAGTGGTCCTAAGACTGATCCTTGTGGCACTCCCGAGGAAACATGTTTCCAGGAAGATTTTTCATTTACGCAGACAACACATTGCTGTCTGTCTTTTAAGTAGCTTTCAAACCATCTCATTGCACTTTCAGAGAAATTAAGCTGTTGCATTTTTCTGAGCATTATGTCAAAGTTAACAGTGTCAAAAGCTTTGCTGAAGTCCAGTAGCGTCAATATTGTTGCCTTTCGATTGTCGATGGCATATTTCAGGTCATCAGTTACTTTAATTAGAGCAGTGTTTGTGCTGTGATGTTTACGGAAACCGGATTGAAATTTGTCATATAGGCTGAATTCATGCAAGTGTTCAGTGATTTGGTCATGAACAATATATTCAAGTGCTTTGGAAACAGCAGGCAGTATGCTAATTGGTCGGTAATCACTAGGCAGTTGCGGGTTTTCGATCTTAGGGATGGGTCGAATTAGGCTTCTTTTCCATGCAGTGGGATATATTCCGTTCACGAGGGAAAAATTAAATATGTCAGTTAAGACAGGCACTAAGATATCGGCAACATTCTTAATCATGGTTATACCGATACTGTCGTTGCCTATTGCATCAGAAGAGATTCTCATTATTGCTTTTCTTGCCGTATTTGTTGTTACATGTTTTAGATGGAAGGTATTGTTGTTAGTTATCCTGTTTAGGGATTCTTGTGGACGGTAATTATCAGCTGTGCTGGTATTCAGAGGTGCAGAGAAGAATTCATTTAATTCGTTAGCTGACACATGAAAAGTGGTTTCCGATTTTGCCTTTCCGACCCCCAAGCTACGGAGATTCTTCCATAGAGTCGTGGGCGTCAGATCGCTGCATACAAGGGAGCGAGCGTGCCTGATTTTAGCATTGCGAATGCATTGTTTCACTCTGTTCCGTAGCTTTCTATATTCTTCGAAACGCTCGGGTTTCGGATCTGCCTTGAAACGCCTGTGGGCAGCATCCCTATTAGTCATCATTTGACGTAATTCAGCTGTCAGCCATGGAGCAGGAGATTTTCTTACACGGATTGTGCGCACAGGTGCATGTTTGTCATAGAGGGCAGTGAGTTTATCACCAAGTTCATTAATTTTGCCGTCGATTGTGGGTTTTCTGATTATTTGATGCCATGAGATTTCTGAGCAATCGGCTGTTAGAGCGTCAAGGTCAATACGTTTCATGTTCCTACAAGTTATGTAACGCGATTTGATCCTTGGGGGCTGCACAGAGTAGGCCAGGAATATTACATCATGTGCTGAGAGGCCAGGAGCCGATGTTTGACCAACATCTCTTACTTTGTCAGTCTGTTTCGTTGCGATTACGTCTATAAGAGTATGACTGTGCGCCGTATGGTGTGTAGGTTGTAATGGAAGAATGTTCATGCTATTGCAACTAAACAGTCTTCTTAGGTTTATTGCGGAGGGAGTGTCTCTTAGCAGGTCTATGTTCAAGTCACCCATTACGATGACATGTTCGTATTGACACTGAAGTGAATGTAATTCCGACTGGAAGGAACTCATTGAGCTTATTTTTGGCGGCTTGTACACGACGCCAGTCAAGAATTTCCGACTTTGTATATTTATTTCAATGAACATGAATTCAGCCTCTTTTTCTTCAGCAGGATTTGACGTACATAAGACTTTCGCTTTGAGATCTGTTCGTATATACGCGCCGACGCCGCCACCTCGCTTTTTTGATCTGTCTGCCCTAAGAAATGTGTACCCTGGGAGATGAATAGATGCAGATGATATGTGTGGTTTCAACCACGTTTCGGATAAGAGGATTACGTGGTAGTTTAGTTGGTTGAAGAGGAGGCTAAGTTCTTCGTAATGTGCAGGTAAAGACTGGATGTTGCAGTGAGCTGCTAAAAGCTCTGACGCGTTCCGCTGGGCAGCCTGAACTAGGGTGGCAGACTGGTTTGTCCCTTTGTTAAGCACTACCTGCCGCGAGGGGCACTGGCCGCTGCTTCCGCTAAGTGACATAACACAGGGGTGTCCGAGATTTTGCGCGCCCTGTGTGTGACACCGCGAGTGCCGAAAGAAAGGCGACTGCTAGAGATTTCCTGAGGTTGCGGGAGTATAGAAAATGGATTAGTGGTATTCGGTGCAAGGAGAATATGACCAAAATAGTGACGGCTGTGTGTCACTGTGTATCCTCTGTCGTACGAGGAGAAATGTAATTAGCGTATTTGAAACAGCTTAGCGTGGAAATAAGGGAAAAGGGAGTGATTTAAGAGGCCGATGCTGCCAGCAGAGGGAAGTAAGCTTAATAATTAATAGATTATCGTAGGAAGCTAGAATTAAATTGAAATTTACTAAAGTGATGCTGGTAGTGATTATCGTAGGAAGCTACAATTAGATTGAAATTTGCTAAAGTGATACTGATAGTGATTTTTGTTATGAACAATTTAAACCGAAGGGATGGGTGATTAATGAACTAAAGGAGAAACTAATAATTGCAATAGAACTAATTCAGAACGGAAGAGAATAAACTGAGAAAATGAAAAAAGTATTAGCAGTAACTAAAATTAAGTAATGGTTAGAGCTACAGACACAAAAAAATAGTGAAAAGTTAATGCAGTTACAAAAACAATTAGTTGAAGGTACAAATATGGGTATAATTAAAAAATTAATAAAATTACAAGACTATATCTGAGTATAGGGCTGTTACAATTTGCAAATGGTGTTAAGTTTGCACTTTTGGCTCGAGTAGCTTCACTTAATACTATTCAGTTCTGTCATGTTTGTGACTGTCTTCTTTCCAGCTGCTGTCTTAATGATTACTCTGCCATCCTGAGTCCACACATTCTGAAGACCGAAATGGGATATGGCACTGTTTAAAATCTTTAGCCGTTCGTGTGTCAGATCTTCCCTTATTGTAAGCCCTGTCCTTGCTAACTTCTTCTTCTGGGTAAAGATCTCTGCCCTTTTTCGGTACGAGATAAATTTAATTATTATGGGACGAGGTTTGGTGGCACCTGGTAGTTTTCGTCCCACCCGATGGCTCCTGTCAATGTCTGCCTTGGTCACTTCTACGCCTAATTTTTCACGCGCAACCTGTATAAGCAGGTTGTCCGTGTCTTCTTCTTTATTTTCTACTACTCCAAACAGTCGTAGACTATTTCGCCTTTGGTACTGTTCTAGTTCGTCAGTTGCGGCAGATAGTTTCACTTCCAACTCTCGTGCCTTTTTCTCGTATTCAGACACAGACTTTTTTAGTGCTGTAATTTCGGCAGTATTGGCCTCAACAGTTTCACGCATTTTGGCCAATACTGCTGCCGTTACAGTATCTGATATAGTGCCTGCTATCAGATCGAGATTGTTTTTATCGCGAAGCGCAGCGTTTACCTCAGAGCGGACCAGCTCCGCTATGCCGGGAGCCGCGGCCGCACCTTCCGCCAAGAGCGGGCCCGCCGCACCTGCTGCTTCCCCGCTGCTGGACGCGCTGCTGTTGACTCTTCTGTTTACCATTTTCTCGAAGATATTGGCGGAGCACAGAAAAAAAAATAGCACTACTGCACAGAACACTGTTGTTTACACGATTTCCACTTGTACTGGACAACACCACCTGCGAGAACACCTTCGAATTCGACTAAATTTCGCGAGCCGAACTTAACACGTGTTACACTGCAGCCGCCATGGCTACACCACGAAGTGACGTGCTACAGACGCGAAATTTAACCGACAGGAAGAATATGCTGTGATATGCAAATGATTAGCTTTTCAGAGTATTCACACAAGGTTGGCGCCGGTGGCGACACCTACAACGTGCTGACATGAGGAAAGTTTACAATCGATTCCTCATACACAAATAGTAGTTGACCGACGTTACCTGGTGAAACGTTGTTGTGATGCCTCGTGTAAGGAGGAGAAATGCGTACCATCACGTTTCCGACTCTGATAAAGGTCGGATTGTAGCCTATCGCGACTGCGGTTTATCGTATCGCGACATTGCTGCTCTCGTTGGTCGAGATCCAATGACTGTTAGCATAATATGGAATCGGTGGGCACAGGAGGGTAATATGGAACGCTGTGCTTAATCTCAACGGCCTCGTATCACTAGCAGCCGAGATGACAGGCATTTTATCCGCATGGCTGTAACGGATCGTGCAGCCACGTCTCCATCTCTGAGTCAACAGATGGGGACGTTTGCAAGACAACATCCATCTGCACGAATAGTTCGACGACATTTGCAGCAGCATGGACTATCAGCTCGGAGACCGTGGCTGCGGTTACCCTTGACGCTGCATCACAGACAGGAGCGCCTGCGATGGTGTACTCAACGACGAACCTGGGTGCACGAAGGGCAAAACGTCATTTTTTCCGATGCATCCAGGTTCTGTTTACAGCATCACGATGGTCGCATCCGTGTTTGGCGACATCGCGGTGAACGCACATTGGAACCGTGTATTCGTCATCGCCATACTGACGTATCACCCGGCGTGACGGCATGGGGTGCCATTGGTTACTCGTCTCGCGGTCATCTCTTGTTCGCCTTGACGGCACTTTGAACAGTGGACGTTACATTTCAGATGTGTTACGACCCGTGGCTCTACCCTTCATTCGATCCCTGGGAAACCCTACATTTCAGCAGGATGATGTACGACCGCATGTTGCAGTTTCTGTACGGGCCTTTCTGGATAAAGAAAATGTTCGACTCCTGCCCTGGCCAGCACATACTCCAGATCTCTCACCCTTTGAAAACGTCTGGTCAATGGTGGCTGAGCAACTGGCTCGTCACAATACGCCAGTCACTACTCTTGATGAACTGTGGTATCGTGTTGAAGCTGCATGGGCAGCTGTACCTGTACACGCCATCCAAGCTCTGTTTGACTTGTAAGTAGGCTGTTTAGGTTTTTTTATTGATAACGCCACCTCAGTATGAAAATCACCGGCTGTGCCGTGTGCAGTCTGTGGCTGCTTTGCATTGTTGTAATACTCAACCATTGTAGTGTTAGGCAGCTGGCTGTGAACAGCGCGTAGCGCTGGGCAGTTGGAGGTGAGCCGCCAGCAGTGGTGGATGTGGGGAGAGAGATGGCGGAGTTTTGTAATTTGTCATGATATCAAGGTAAATACATTGTTTGTTCTCTATTAATATCTTTCATTTGCTAACTATCCCTATCAGTAGTTAGTGCCTTCCATAGTTTGAATCTTTTATTTAGCTGGCAGTAGTGGCGCTCGCTGTATTGCAGTAGCTTGAGCAGCGAAGATTTTTGGTGAGGTAAGTGATTTGTGAGACGTATAGTTTAATGTTAGTCAGGGCCATTCTCTTGTAGAGAATTTTGAAAGTCAGATTGCGTTGCGCTAACAAAATATTGTGTGTTGAAAGTCAGATTGCGTTGCGCTAAAAAATACTGTGTGTCAGTATAAGCACAGTCCCGTAAAATTGTTAAAAGGGGACGTTTCATATGTCGACCCTTAGCCGAGGATACCTCACTGGAATCTTCTGATTTTTTTTCTTGTAGTTTGTGTAATTAGTGTAGCTTTTGTTTATTGCCAGCGCGTAATTATAGAGAGAATTTCCATTGTAGTTGTAGTTTTTCATTGTTGTACAGTAAAACAGTTGTGGCATGCATGTAGATTTGCACCAAGTATTTCGCAGCTGCAATTAACTAGATATTATTTTCAGTGTTATGTTAATGTGTTTTCTTATTTTTGCTCTTCAAATTGTGTTTTTCTGTGTTGTCGTGTGAAATACTGTGACAATAATGGCGTGTGAAAAACGTAATACTAGGCTCCAAAGTAAACTGCGAAATGACAGTGAAAACGAAAGCAGCATGTTAGCGCCACCGAGTAATGAATTAACTGATGTTCAAAGTAATAATTTGGTAATTGTGCATAGGGAAATGGAGCGGGCGGCAAACAATGGCGTAGACAGTGAAACAATTAGTGAGCAGGGAAGCATTATCGATCGGTCGGTCGGCAACAGCTCGCCTCAGGAATCCGAAATGACAGGACACAATTTCGCAAATACTGTAGATTCAGGTTCTGGGTCATCACCGTTTTCTCAAATGAGTCAAGACACATTTTCTGCTTGTGAAAATGTGAATGTTGTCGGTGAAAATGCACTGCCAAAAAGCATAGAGAAACAGATTCCAGACACTAATACATTATTATTGCAATTAATGCAACAAATGGAACAAAATCAGAGACAAATGGAACAAAATCAGAAACAAATGGGACAAAAGCTTGAAAAATTAGACACAATGGAACAAAATTTACAAAAGTTAGACACAACGCTCGAACAAAATCAGAAACAAATGGGACAAAATCTTCAAAAGTTAGACACAATGGAACAACATCAGAGACAAACACAGCAACAGTTAGACGCAATGGAACAAAATCTTCAAAAGTTAGACTCATTGGAGCAAACTCTTGAACAAACACGTGAGGATTTAACTAATGAGTTACATCACATTGAATCGAAATGTCAAAAAGTCTGTAACGACGTAAAAACACAAATTTGTGAGCATTTCCAACCTATTTTTTCGCGTCATGAAAATGCACTACAGAATCACGAAGCAGCCATAAAAGAACTGCAAACTACTGTTCATGAAAATCATGAGACCTTACAAGCTAAATTTGACTCAGTTGCATCTACCGATTCGGTTACGCAACTTGCAAAAACTCAGGAAAACTTGAAGGACACAGTAGATTCGATTTCAACACAAATGGACAATCTGAAACTTGGTTCAGAAAAACACACTGAGGAAATGTGTTCACTATCGGAGAAAGTAGCCGAACTTTCGGATCAGTTCACTAACTTATCTACGAAGGTAGATGATAATCTCAACGACACAAAACCGGTAGTCTTTAATGACACAGAAGAGAGCGAACAAATTAAGAAACTGAAACAAAATCTGAATCAAATTAATACGCAACACCAAAGAGAAATCCGCGAAGTACAAGATCAGCTGACACAGGTAATACAAGAATTACGTATTTCAGAGGACAGTCGCGCCCCAATACGGGAAGAGGGACATAGAAATACGGAAAAGCCGCAACATAATAACACAGGGCATTTCGGAAGTTATGAAAGAAATTGGCAAGGCACACCGAATTTTGAGATGGAACCGCCGAAACGACGTAATAATGACCGATATGCGACTCGCCGACATGATGACTTTGACTATAAGCTGTTCATTACTACACGTAAATTCAAAACGTTTAAAAATTCTGCCAACGACATTCATCCACAAGCGTGGCTCCATCAATTCTCTCATTGTTTTCCCCCTAACTGGTCGTTAGAACACAGATTAGAATTTATGTGTGGCTATTTAGAGAATGAACCAGCTGTAAGAATGCGTTCGGTCATTCACGATTGTCATAGTGAAGGAGAATTTTACCATGCCTTCCTCTCAGCATATTGGTCTCAAGCCACACAAGACCGAGTAAAACATGGCATCATAATGATGAAACATTTCGAACAATCTGAATTCTCCAGTCTTGTGAAATATTTTGAAGACATGTTGCACAAGAATCAGTACCTGTCAAACCCATACAGCCCCTCAGAACTCATCCGCATTTGCTTAATCAAACTGCCTGAACATTTACGACATATTATTTTGGCAGGACGTTGCAAAGACGACATTGAAGCATTTCAAGGACTCTTACAAGAACTGGAAATTGACACTGACAATCGCGGAACGCACGAGCACAACAATTACAGATCACATCCGTCGCAATTCCACGATGAAAGAAATAATAACTGGACGCGACAAGGCTATTCTCACAACACAAATCGTGACCGAAACAGACACCACCCGTATGACAACCGTTGGCAGAGTAGTAATAATTACAGGGAAAGATCACCTCTCCTCGGTAATGACTATTACAGAGACAATCAGAGAAACAGACAATATGGGAACCAACTCAATTATTATTACGAGGGACAGAATAACTTTAGACGCAACGGTCCAGCGCGCAGTTACGATTCAGGGAGAAATTCTCCACCACTTAACCGACAAGAAAGAAACCACAGAAACTACCGACATGACGACAGACGATGTGATCGTAACGACAGACCTGAATTGCATCAGAACTGGCGGGATTTAAACAGGGCAGGGCCCTCTCGTCACGGTGAATTTGTAGAAGTTAGGTCTCCAAATCCCAATAACGACGCGCGACAACAGAGAGACAATAGGCAATGACTCACACCGCTGGAAGCCACAAAACGTTCTTATGACACTAACGACGCAGCTGCCGTAGCTAGTAATTACGTAAAAATGGAAGACATTAGGGACATCTTACTCCAAGAACACGACGTAAAACATAACAACATTGCATATCCTGTGATTCACATTACAGTAAATAACGTAAAATTTACGGCAGTACTTGACTCTGGCAGTCCCATTTCAGTAATTAGTGAAACAGCTTTTAGCAAATGCAACAAATCGAACGATTGCCCCATACTTCCGTTACGTAAGATTAAATTACAAGGTGCAATCTTTGGAAAAAGTGTAGATGTACGCCAACAAACCAACTTAGAATTCTTTTGCCAAAGCCACAGCTTCTCTATGAACTTTCTCATTGTTCCATTATTGTCGACGGAAATTATACTGGGAGTAGACTTTTTGAATGAATACAAAGCAATCTTAAGCTTTCACGATGCTGAAATAAGTTTAGAAAAAGAAGGTAAGTCAGTAGCTTTGAAATTTGAAGATTGGCTCTCAAACCATGACGAAGAAATTAATCGGCTTTACCTCCTGTTAGACAACAGTTCGGAATTTTCGACGGAACTTGACACTAACAATCACTCTGCAAGTACTGACAGGGGTGATATCGACGGCGCATTTGATACTAATGAGTTAATTCAGAATAAAATTCAAACAATTGAGAATTGTAATGACAATGATAGGCAAGACCTTTTTGAGATTTTACAAGCACATTCCACAGTTTTTACTCACAAAACAGGAACAATCAAGGGATTTCAATACCAATTTCGTGTTCGTGAGCATACTAAATTTTGTGTTAGACCATACGTAATTCCGGCGCATTATAGGGACCGTGTTAGAACAGAAATACAATCTATGCTTGACGAGGGCATTATTGAGCCTGCAGTAAGCTCATACAACAATCCATTACATGTTGTTGAGAAGAAAAATGGATCGATCAGGCTTGTCTTAGATTCGAGACAAATCAATACTATCATTATTCCTGAAACAGACAGGCCGCAAACGTTGGAAGAACTTCTTCAAAATTTTAATGGTGTAAACGTGTTGTCTTCCATTGATCTCAGATCCAGCTTTTATCAGATCGAACTTCATCCAGAATGTAGAAAATACACAGCTTTCCTTTGTTTCGGCGTTTGTTATCAGTTTCGGAAACTTCCTTTTGGTTTGAACATTTCTTCAGCAGCATTCATTCGCGGGCTAAATTCCATATTACCTGAGTTCTTAAAACGTCACATCACCTTATATGTGGACGATATTCTGATAGCAGAAACCTCATGGGAACAACATAATCGCATCCTCAACAGTTTGTTACGTATTTTTGCAGAATCTGGAATTACAGTTAACTTGGAAAAGTCTGAATTCGGTAGGTCAAAGGTGAGGTTTTTGGGACATATTATTTCTTCTGAAGGCATTCAGCCGGATCCTGAAAAGTTAGAAGCAATCAGAGCCATTCCAGTTCCATCCACAAAAAGACAAGTCCGTAGTTTTCTAGGTCTCGTAAATTTTTACCGTCGTTTTCTGAATATGCATATCCTTGTTACACCAAAACTTTGTTCTCTCACTGGAAAAAATACTATTTGGAACTGGGACGAACAAGCACAGTTGGAATTCAATTCTTTGAAAGAATCGCTACTTAACGCGCCAATTCTAGCTCATCCAGATCTGTCACAAGATTTCTGCCTTAGCACGGATTCTTCTAAAGTCGGTCTTGGTGCCCATTTATTTCAAGAAGCCACAGAAAATGACACTACTGTTCAGAAAACCATTGCTTTTGCTAGCCGAGTGCTAACAAAATCTGAAAAAAATTATTCCGTTACTGAATTAGAAGCTTTAGCTATCGTTTGGGCATTTAACAAATTCCGTTTCTTTCTTTCTGGTAAGCACGTAAAAGTATACAGTGATCATCGTGCATTACAATTTCTTATGTCTTCAAAATTAAATCATGACAGGTTAAAACGTTGGGCATTGTTTCTGCAAGAATTCCACTTCACAATAGTCTACATTCCCGGCAAGGAGAACATTGTTGCGGACGCACTGTCACGCGCACCGGCTGGGCTTGAGAAAAGTAACACAGAAGGCAACCTCGAGAAAAATTTCAGTATTCTTTACATTCAGAAAGTCGCCTTTGAAAACTTCATCACCACATCTTTAAAGGACATTGCTCATGAACAAGATAAAGTCCGATTTGGAAAGACATCAAAAGCAAATGGCATGAAAAGACACACACACAGATTCGGCATTATTATCTGGTTAGAAACAACATACTGTTTAAACGCTGCACTGTTGATGACAAGCTATGGGTACTTTGCATTCCTGACGATTTTGTTAATAAGCTCATTTGGTACATTCATTTCAGCTACGCACATTTTGGTCCACGAAAATGTTATCATATTCTTCGAACGACTTGTTATTTTAACAATATGGAAAAGAGAATTCGAAGAGTCTTGTCTATTTGTAAACTTTGTCAAAAGGCGAAACCATCTACTGTCTCACATCGTGCTCCGTTGTTTCCTATTATTCCTTCTAAATTAAAAGAATTTGCTGCAGTTGATCTATTGGGACCCCTTGTCAGAACATCGAATGGATGTTCGTACGTTCTAGTCGCTGTTGAACTTACTTCAAAATTTGTTTCTTTCACACCGTTACGTAAAGCCACTGGACGGTCTGTATCCAACGCCTTCGTTAAAAATTTCTTACGTGCAGTTGGACACGTTAGTAAAGTCATTTCAGATAACGGACCGCAATTCAGATCTGCTGTTTGGTCACGCATGCTTCGCAACCATAAAATCAAACCTGTTTTTATTTCATTGTACTCACCACATTGTAACCCCTCCGAACGGATTATGAAAGAAATCAATAAGCTTTGCAGACTTTATTGTCACAGAAAGCATCAGCATTGGGACAGATATTTACACTTATTTCAAAACGTGCTGAATGAAATGCCTCATGATTCCACTGCTTTACCACCTACTCTTGTACTGAAGAATGAAAAACCACCGAACAGAATCAGAGAGCTTGTACCTTTCCCGAATACACGTAAACTTCGACACAAAGACATAATTGATTTGGCTCTTAAAAATATAAAATCTGCAGCAGACAAAAGGAGAAAACTACACGGTAAAGCAAATGCAAAGAAATTGTATATTGGTCAGAAAGTTCTCATTAAAGCTCATTCATTGTCACATAAGAAGAAACACTTGAGTCACAAATTCTTCCTAGTTTACAATGGACCTTACAGAATCCGACGTATACCACATGATAATTGCGTTGAAGTTGAAACTCTGCGTACTAGGAAGAGTAAAGGTTTACACCACATTTCACATGTAAAACCGTTTATAGAAAGATAATCTGCTTTTTAACTTTGTCTTTGCCATATAACTTTTCACTTTACATTGCTAGTAAGCTTTGTCAGACTTAGAATCAGTTAACATACAACAATGTTTGAAGTTAAATATCCAATCAAGAACCAAGAGAACTTATTTAAACAGAAATTACGAATGCATTGTTATTGTGAACAGATGACACAGTGTTATTGTGTGTGTACATTCTTGCTTGTTAGTTGCACGATTACGTAACGATTATAAGGCTCACATACTTAGGACATTTACCAGTACTGCAAATGAGATTTTAATGCAACATTTTGGTTTATTTGAAAATACATTCTGAAATTAAAGTGCTTTCTGAGAGATACCAGATGACACAGAGGTTAGTTTATGTGACAGCTACACGATTTTATCACGACGCTACTAATGAGTGACAATTTACAATGTTGCTTTTGCGGTGTATCTGTTTTATATCTGCACAGTTTTCTGAATTCTTCTGGAAAGAAAAACATGTTTTAGTAGTAACTTTTGTGGTGTAGCTACAATGAGACAGCCTTTTCCGTAGCACAACAATACGTTACAGCACAATACTTTCTTCATCACAACAATAAGCGTAATAACTAACATATCTATACGCAAAGCATTTCACTTTTGTGTATCATCAGGTAAGTACATTGACTTCTGCAGAACTTAGCTTTCGGAGGACGATAACTACGACACTTCCACAGAGATTATCTTACAACATGACGCACAGTTTAGCGCTACAGTACACGTATTTGAGTTATTAATTTTGTACTTCAAACATTTATGTTTTAAGATTTTTAAATTGCAAAGAAAGTTTTCCGTCATACATTTCATTCCATTGCTGTAATTTGTAACACCTGAGGGTATAATTACATTTATCCTCAGGGGGGTACACGCTTACTTTGTGTACCATGTGTTTGGCACGCACAAGGAGCCCTAGCTAATATGGTATTTGCTTATACAACTTTACACATCGGTACCATATTTCTCCAACACATAAATTACACAGCTATCTGATTATTTACCTGAGAGAGACAAACATTTTTTTTACTACATTAGTGATAGATGTTTACGTAATTACACAGTTGAATAACTTCATACGTAGGAAATTGCATTTTGTCAGTACTTTGTGAACTGTTCATATTTTTTCGGAGCCATTGTGGTACTATGAGAGCTTTGAATGATGTATTTGGTATGGGATCATGATTTTTGAAGTACGTTTGAGGCAGATGACACTTTTGACATGAGCAGAGAATTTTTTTTAGGTTTTGAAATTAGAAAGCTACGACGATTTTGAGAGTTGACTGAGGTGTTATGATGTTATTTTTATGGCGACGATGTGTATTATGTTGTTGAGGTATGTTTATTATCAATGAGATGATGCTATATGAGGAATCTGATTATGATACGTATGTTACGATGAAATATTGAAGTGTCGACGAATATGTATATGTATAATAAGGTAAGGAGTAATGAATAGTGGATAGGAACTCTGCTTTGTGGAAAAGGATGTTGGAAACTAAGAATCGTATTTTAGAATTATGAAATGTGTGTAAATGCGTGAATGTATCACAATGCCGACGAAAATTTTTTGGACACTGTTATATTCATAGGATTTTGTTTTTACAGATTTGCAACGCTAATTCTTGACCTGTGAAACATTTTTATATAAGACTGCCATTGTAGTGGAAACTGCTGTCGTAAATATTTCCGTACGAAAGTTAAGAGACCACCTGCACGTAATGCGTCGCGGGCACCCACCTGGGCGACAGCCGCCCGAACAAAAAAAAAAAAAAAAAGCCATTAGCCTTCCAGCGGCACAGGTAAAAAAAAAAGGGGGAGGCCATTATAATCGCTATTGACATTCTTTTGTAGAAAGCATCGCAAAAACGACACGGTCGAACTTGAAAACATATGATTACACTGGATGCCTAATGAAATGACGAGAAATATTTTTATGTCTATACACCTGATTATGACTACTGTCTCTCTAGTTGAGAGATTTTTCTACTAACTTATGAAATACCTCATGACTACTGAATGATATTTTTATGCTTTGCTTTGTACATAGTTGCTTATTTCATTTGATATCTAGTTTCTAGCTGCACTGCAGCATTGGTTCAAATAAAATTTTGTAGATGTACTAATATAAATATTTTCTGTCTACAGATCGAGTAAATAATAATTTAAAAAACAATGATGGAGCAAAAAAAAAAAATCATTTACCTTCACTGGAACTGCATACATAATTTTCTTTTCTAGTACTTAGTAATTTTTTTGTAGAATTAGTTTTTGTGGTGCACCACTTTAATTACTTAGACATTAAGATGTGATTATACATTTCCCTTATCTGCATTGTTATCTTTAGTGTACTATTTTTTCTGCTTGAGCTATGTCATATTTAGGTATAAGTTGCTGCTGTTTGCCAGGCATAGTGTTATTGAATTTGAATTTGTATTATTCTGTTAAGCCAGTTTTACTAATGATTTATTTTTATATTTTTATTGTTTGCTGCACATTGCCTTAGATTAGTTGTAATATTACAATTGCTTTGCTAATTTCTTAATACTGCTTGCTTCGCAAATCTGCGTTTTTTTTTTATTGCTGTTTATATTAATTGTTTTATGTGATGCTGCATTGCCTCGTCCCTTAGTTTAGCATCTGAGCTCAGTAGATATAAGTTAGCTTAAGAGGGGGTAGCCTATAAGATAATGAGTAGCGATTAATTAAAAAAAATGCATTGAGAAGCTATACGAGTAAAGTACAGAAAGCAGGTATAGATAGGACTTTTGGGAATAATGATGAACGAAGGGAGATCTCCATGCAAAATACTGCAGTAAAACAAACCCTGTCCTTTCCTTTTGTGTTATCCCACTATGTGTTTGTGTACCCTTGTGTATTTCTTTTCTTCCTGTCTCTGTGTAGTTTCATAGAATTTTTCTTCTTCTAATACTAAGCTACATGAACTATGATGAGGAATACTGTTATCCTCAAATATAATTTGCATTGATAATATGTTATTTACTTTGTAAACATGTTTAAACAGTATTTGTTCTGTTTTGTTTTAATGCTCATGTGGAAGTTGATATTCCAAAAGTTATTCTGATCTTTATGTATGTACTTATGTCATTATTTTTGTAACACTGATGTATATGTTTATTTCTATTCTTTTGTAAAGCCCCTATTACTACGAATGTTATCTCTACTATTATGTTTTTAATGATGTATTTTGTACCTTTGTAATTGTATTCTTATGTTATAAAATTGTAATTGACACCAGGTCATCAAATTAAGTAACTTGTAAGTTACATTTCACTGCACACGTTTCTATTGGTCATAGTATATGGACAATATGTGAGGAGTAGGGACTGTTAGTGTTTGCACGTGTGTTAATAATTCAGCAAGGGACTGGATAACAGCATTGCTTGTTCTAAGGACAATTCCAACAACTTTGTGAGTGCACAAGTGGTGGTTATGGACTTGTTATATTATCCGCAAGACTCTTCAATGGTGATTGTGTACCTGCACAGTCACAACAGATGGCTGCTGGCCATCTCTACAAGGACTACAGTGGGTCTGCGCCTCTGGTGGCCCACCAGTACCATTATCTCTACAAGGACTGCAGTGGGTCTGCACCTTTGATGACTCACCAATACCATTATTTCTACAAGGACTGCAGTGGGTCTGCACCTCTGGTGGCCCACCAATACCGTAATCTCTACCAGGACTACAGTGGGTCTGCTCTGTGATGACCTACCCACCAATACTCTTCAAAACTTCGACTGACTCTGCTGTGGGTTTGCTCTCTTGTGGCCTATTACCTGTCAGCATGTCGAGAGTCAGCACTGTCTTTCCGTTGGAAGGACAACGATACTTCTTCAAGACTGCATGGAAATCCACTACTTCCGTGTGCATTTTCTTTTACTGCTCAGACTTTGAGAAAAACACTGCAATGTGATGAATGATCAGAACTGTCTTTATGGACTGTGAGAAAATTTTAGCTTTTGACCAACATTGTATCAATAAGTGTGTGCATTTGATTTCTTTGTTATTGTAATTGTGAAAAAAAAATTTAACAAATATGTATTGGCCAGTGCCCAACAAAATTTGTAAAATTTTTGTGGGGAGCATGGGGGCTATGTAAGTAGGCTGTTTAGGTTTTTTTATTGATAACGCCACCTCAGTATGAAAATCACCGGCTGTGCCGTGTGCAGTCTGTGGCTGCTTTGCATTGTTGTAATACTCAACCATTGTAGTGTTAGGCAGCTGGCTGTGAACAGCGCGTAGCGCTGGGCAGTTGGAGGTGAGCCGCCAGCAGTGGTGGATGTGGGGAGAGAGATGGCGGAGTTTTGTAATTTGTCATGATATCAAGGTAAATACATTGTTTGTTCTCTATTAATATCTTTCATTTGCTAACTATCCCTATCAGTAGTTAGTGCCTTCCATAGTTTGAATCTTTTATTTAGCTGGCAGTAGTGGCGCTCGCTGTATTGCAGTAGCTTGAGCAGCGAAGATTTTTGGTGAGGTAAGTGATTTGTGAGACGTATAGTTTAATGTTAGTCAGGGCCATTCTCTTGTAGAGAATTTTGAAAGTCAGATTGCGTTGCGCTAAAAAATACTGTGTGTCAGTATAAGCACAGTCCCGTAAAATTGTTAAAAGGGGACGTTTCAGACTCAATGCCCAGGCGTATGAAGGCCGTTATTACGCCCAGAGGTGGTTGTTCTGGGTACTGATTTCTCAGGATCTATGCACCCAAATTGCGTAAAAATGTAATCAAATATCAGTTGTAGTATAATATATTTGTACAATGAATACCCGTTTATCATCTGCATTTCTTCTTGGTGAAGCAATTGTAATGGCCAGTAGCGTATGTACACAGACCTGTGTGTTGGATCTTCTTTTATCTGCACCAGTCTTCCCACAAACATGTCACGAATTTTACGACCTGATGTTTTCTACATGGCAGTAACAGCATCACTAAGTGGACTACACTTGTCAGTATAGATTAACAGTTTTGCGTTGATGTGTCCACACTTCAACACTTGAACATTAATAAAATAGACAAACTGTAGGGACGGATTCCTGACTGGAAATGGAGAAAAAAAAGATCCTATGAACCTGTATCCAGAAATGAACGGTATGCGTGCAACGAAACAAGTCGTCCTTGAACACAGTGCAGAGCTTCATCGCATGCACGTCGCAACCCCCATGGGGTTGCAGGTAATAGGGATAGAAACGGTTGTCATGCACGATATGCATAATCATACTTTAGCTTACCTCATGTTGGCGGGCAAGTTGCCTGGAGCTTGTACCCTGTAGAACCCGGTTCTCCAAATCTGGAGTACTCACAGTCTGAGCCTTCTTGCACATTCGTCTGCCTGTTGCAGGTTCACCGATGATACTGTATATGGAAATACGACGTAGGCTACAATCCAGGGCATCACAAAGGGCTTAGGAAAACTATTTCACATTTGATATCCTCCTAGACTTACGTGAGCTGAAAAAGAGAAATGAACTGTTCAGCATTCAAAAATAAAGAGGTCTTATACCCTTCAAAAAGCAACTACTCTATTAAATACCTGTGTTAGAAGCCAGATCTTTTCCTGTACGTGGCTGTGTGCTTCTTAGAGGTAAAATACAAGTTGTCCGAAAACTCTCTCTACCTACACTCCTTTAAATAATGTCTATGGGATACTGTCGTTGAACTAAACATTTTATTAAAGATACTTTGGTGACCACTTGTACACTGCAAAACAAATATTCTTGTTAACGAAACGTCGTTTCGTGCTGAACGTAAGCGCCTAATGGCAGTGTTACCCGCTACATGCAATACACGCTGTCGATTAATTTGACATTGCAGTGCAATTTCGTACACAACTAAATGAAACGAACAATTTATTAACAAAGGTTTGGTAACCACCCGAATCATATAACATAAATTTTGTCTTCCAAGAAAAAAAATTATCCTTTTTCTTTTAAGCATGTGTTCCAACTGTTGAGCATGAACAGAAATAATTACAGTGGATCATACGGTACAGCATACTTGTGGTTCGACGGCACATATCGTCTGGCGTAGTTGGATTGCATTTTTGATTCCTCCCCAAAAAAATAAATTAAGAGCAGTCAAATCGGGGGACCTCGCCGGCCATTTGACACCAGAATTTCATCCTATCCAACGCCCAGGAAAGTTCTCATTTAGTATTTGCGTTACAACAAGAGACGGGTGGCCTGGACAACCGTCATGTTGCAGCCACATAAATTGTCGAATATCCTTGGTACCTCTTCTAGAAGAACCGAATGTTCGTCAGACAGTGTGCGTACGAATGTCGATATAGAACGCCTGAGATGAAGTAAGGTCCCACAATGCAGTTTCCTATGTTGCAGTACCACACGTTTACGTATCACGGCCATTGATATTATACCTGGCGAAGCAAATGTGGATTTTCGGCTGCCCATTGTAGTATGCAAATTTACATTAGCGTGGTTAGTAAACGTTGCTTCATCGGTGAAGAGCACACGCCGGGAAAACGTAGGGTCGTGTCTCAGCTGCTGAAGGGCAAACCGACAAAATTCTGCACGACGTTCGAAATCATGGTCGTCGAGTGTCTGATGCAGTGACAGAGATTTTTAGATTAGAGAACCCCTCCCTTGGAATCAAAGACGATTTTTTCGTTAAATCAGCCACAGTGACCTCAGAGAATTTTGGTCCTCGCAGATGAGAGATAGGAAAGATTAATATGATTTTAGTAAACTGCAGGAGCATTCAAAGAAGTCACAGAGTTAGTATCGCTTACTGAAGGTTATAATGCACAGATAGTACTGGGAACTGAAAGCTAGTTGAAACCGGACGTCAATGACAACGAAATCCTAAGTTCAGATTGGAATGTTTCTCGTAACGATAGGTTACTCGCCAATGGTGGTGGCGTGTTTATTGGAGTATTCGAAAAAAGCTGGCGAGATTATCACGGATACCGAAAGTGAATTAATCAGGAACGATCAAAAATGGCGATCACTTGCTTTTATAGACCACCTAGGTCTGGATATGTAGTTTACAGCGCTTCAGACAGAACTTGCAGAGTATCATTAGTAATTTTCCTGATCATGCCGTTGTAAACGGAGGGTGACTTCAAGTTTCCAGGTATAGATTGGGAGTGTTATGCCATCGAAACTCGTGCCTGAGACAGGGATTCATGTGGCATTGTTCTGGGTGTCCTGTCCGAAAATTACTTTGAGCAGATATGTAGAGAACAACTGGTGAGGGTTGCGTTTCAGACGATCTGTCAACAAACAGACCTGAACTTATCGAATCTGTTAACGTAGAGGAAGGTATCAGTGATCATAAGGCTGTGACAGCATCTATGACGACGGGTCCTTCAAAGAACGTTAAGAAAGGTAGGAAGATATATTTGCTCAGCAAGATTGACAGAATACAAATTTCAGAATATCTCAGCAGTCAGCATCAAATATTCGGTGATGAGGGTGAAGCTGTGGAGAACAAATGGAAAACATTCAAAGCCATCGTTGAATATGCCCTAGATAAGAATGTTCCGAGTAAGGTTTTAAGGGATGGGAAAGATCCACCACGGTTTAACAGTCAAGTTAGATGGTTCAAATGGCTCTGAGCACTATGGGACTTAACATCTGAGGTCATCAGTCCCCTACAACTTGGAACTACTTAAACCTAACTAACCTAAGCACATCACACACATCCATGCCCGAGGCAGGATTCGAACCTGCGACCGTAGCGGTCGTGCGGTTCCAGACTGAAGCGCCTAGAACCGCTTGGCCACACCGGCCGGCGTCAAGTTAGTAAAGTGCTACGTAAACAAAGAGCACTTCATCTCAGATGCAAGAGAAGTAAAAACCTAGCTGACAAACAAAATCCGAACGAAGCGAAAATGAGCGTAAGGAGAGCAATGAGAGAAGCGTTCAATTATTTTGAAAGTAAGACGTTGTCAAGCGACCTTAGTAAAAACCCTAAGAGAGTTTGCTCATATGTAAAATCATTAAGTGGATCAAAACCATCTATTCATTCTCGCAGCGACCACACCGGCACCGAAACGGTCTTCCGAAGTTGTTTCACCGCGGAAGGTCGTAACACTGTCCATTATTTCAATCGTCGTATTGACGTCGAAATGGCAGATATTGAGATAACCTCGGAATTGAAAAGCAGCTACAATCGCTTAGTAGTGGAAAGATATGAGGTACCTATAAGATTCTAAGCAGATTATGCGAAAGAACTTGCTCACTTTCTACCTGTAATTTATTGTAAATCGCTTGAGCAACGAAAGGTACCTAACGATTGGAAAGAAGCCCAGGTCATCACCGTTTTGAAGAAAGGCCGTAAGACAGATCCACTCAATTAAAAAATGGTTCAAATGGCTCTGAGCACTATGGGACTCAACTGCTGTGGTCATAAGTCCCCTAGAACTTAGAACTACTTAAACCTAACTAACCTAAGGACAGCACACAACACCCAGCCATCACGAGGCAGAGAAAATCCCTGACCCCGCCGGGAATCGAACCCGGGAACCCGGGCGTGGGAAGCGAGAACGCTACCGCACGACCACGAGATGCGGGCCCACTCAATTATAGACCTGTATCATTGACGTCAATCTGTTGTAGAATTTTGGAACATGTTTTATACTCAAGAATTATGACGTTTTTGGAAAATGGACATCTCCTCTATAAAAATCGACATGGATTTCGCAAACAGAGATCCTGCGAAAGTCAGCTCTCTCTGTTCCTCCGTGAGACCCACAGCGCAGTGGACAACGACGGTCAGGTTGATGCCGTGTCCTTGATTTCAGTAAGGCATTTCACATCGTCCCGCATTGCCGTAAGTATCTAGGAGTAACTACTCGGAGCGACCTTAAGTGGAGTGACCACATAAAACAGATAGTGGGAAAAGCAGATACCAGACTCAGATCCATTGGAAGAACCTTAAGGAAATGTAACTCATCCACATTGGAAGAACCTTAAGGAAATGTAACTCATCCACGAAAGAAGTGGCTTATAAGGCGCTTGTTCGCCCGATTCTTGAGTATTATTCATCTATCTGGGATGCCTGTCAGGTAGGACTGACAGAGGAGATAGAGGAGATCCAAGGAAGAGCGGTGTGTTTCGTCACGGGATAGTTAAGCTGACGAGAGAGCGTTACCGGAAATGTTAAACAAACTCCACTGGCAGACGTTACAAGAGAGGCGTTGTGCATCACGGAGAGACTTACTATTGAAATTTCGGGACAGCACTTTTCAGGAGGAGTCGGACGACATATTACTTCCCCCAACATACTTCTCGTGTATTGAGCACGAGGAGAAAATTCGATAAATTAGAGCCGAAACGGAGGCTTGCCGACAATCATTCTTGACACGCGCTATTCGCGAGTGGAACGGGGTTGGAGGGATCAGATAGTGGTACCGAAAGTGCCCTCCGCCACACACCATTAGATGGCTTGCGAGGTATGATGTAGATGTAGATACGCGGAAATTCTGTCTATGCAGGATATGAATGACAATCGTCTGGCTCATTCCCCATTCGTTGGCAATACGTCTCGTACCAGTGTGCGGATTTATTAGCGTCGTAGCCAGAACAGCCTCCTCGTGTTCTCTGTCAGTGGCAGTCTTCCTTCTTGTCCTCGTTTCAACGTCCAGGCAGCCTGTCCGCACTAGCGTCTTAATAACTCTTGCAACTGCCTGGCGCGTCGGACGTCCACAATCCGGATAGATAGCCCTATACGGCTGTGCTGTTTTTACGGCATTTCTTTTACGTACACCATATAAAAGCAGTGTATCCAACTTCTCCTCGTTGGTGTGCATGCGTGCACGCAACGGATGTTGATGCAGAAATGAGCGGCCTGCAGTGCAGACAAGTAAACAGGCAAATGTGTTGACATTCTGACACAGCGTAGCACGATAGTGTTGCTTGGCGGTGTTTCCACCGTTAATGCCGATTCCGACCACCGTGCTCTCAGATTCTAGGAAATTTCTCGAATCTTTTTCACGACAGGTTTCAACGTCAACATTAACATACGCTGTGTCACTGTGTGAAAGTTCCTGGCAGATATCAGCGGACACTCCGCTGCGGCGTGAAAATTTCATTCTGGCTATGTTGCTGTAATTGTCTGCTTAAGAGTTATGGAATACAGTTCTGAAAAGTAACGGTTCCATCTAAAAACATGTACTTCCTTCAGTATATATGTATAGATATACCAGCTAAGAAGCCCGTGAAGATAACTATATATTTATCTTTTCCCTCATGCTTGATCAAAGCTCTTCCTTTTCTCAGAATCTGCTCTTTATCTCTCGTCTGACCGTTTATCTATAGTTGTTTTTTTGTTTGTTTCATCTTCGTGAAACCCTTTGAATTTCTAGACTTCTAGCTTGAACTTGTCCCTGTTGAGTTAATGGCACCTGTTCATTCTGGGTTTTTTTTCGAAGTCACTGTTGCCTCCCTAAGTGGCCGTGCGGTTAAAGGCGCTGCAGTCTGGAACCGCACGACCGCTACGGTCGCAGGTTCGAATCCTGCCTCGGGCTTGGATGTGTGTGATGTCCTTAGGTTAGTTAGGTTTAAGTAGTTCTAAGTTCTAGGGGACTTATGACCACAGCAGTTGAGTCCCATAGTGCTCAGAGCGCCTGTTGCCTCCCTAGCCATTTTCTCTGTTTGTTTTCCTTCTTTTGGAGAATGTGTGAATCTTCTTCGTTAATCTATCGACATCCTGTCTCTTTAGATATCCATATCGTGTATAACACGTCTTTTCATGATCTCATCTTATATTTCCTTATTTGGCCTCACAACCCAAGTGTCATCTTTAGTCTTATTTTGACCTAACGTTTTTCGCAAGATTCTTTCTTCTGTTTTTCACAATTCTTCTAATACCATTTTTCATCCACTTGTCGTCCGATGATGTCCCATATCTGCTCGACTAGAGACAGATCTGGTGATCGAGGAAGCCAAGGCAACGTATCGACGATCAGTAGCGCATGTTGGGTTACAACAACGGTATGTGGGCGAGCGTTATCCTGTTGGATACCACCCTTTGGAATGCTGTTGATGAATGGTGCCACAACGGGTCGAATCTCCAGACTGACGTACAAATTTGTTGTCAGGGTGCGTGGGATAACCACGAGAGTTCAAATGACTCTGAGCACTATGGGACTTGACATCTGAGGTCATCAGTCCCCTAGTACTTAGAATTACTTAAACCTAACTAACCTAAGGACATCACACATATCCATGCCCGAGGCGGGATTCGAACCTGCGACCAGACTGAAGCGCCTAGAACCGCTGGGCCACACCGGCCGGCAAATGTTTCTTACATATACTTGTAATTCGAATATAGCCAAATACTTCTGGGATCTAACAAGGGGAGGGCACGATGTTGGGATCGCGGATTTACTTCAGTCTGTGATCCCAACCTGCGGCCGCCCCTTGTAAGAGTAAACAATCCAAAGATATAAAGTAGCCACTATTTTTTGAAGTTGAAGTTTAATACTGGAGTCTCCCCTTAAAAGAACACACCGCTTATTTCGGAACGCTGTAAATTGTGTGGCTGGTGCGACACAACACTACTGACATACGTCATGGTCGTGAAGTGGCATGTACTGTGTGTTCCTGTCGGCCACGTGGAACCGGCGCACTAAGGTGGGCAGCAGTGGAGATGCGGATGAGCTGTCATGTTCCGTCGTGACTGTGAACACACCTCGACTGAATTTGCCCATTTGTTGGCGTGTCATAGCGGATAATCCAACGCGTCTGCAACGAGTCATGTCCAATAGCAGTCACATAACACGGCGTAACAACAGTATTAGTACTAGGTTGGTTCATAAGTTCGTAGCATTTCTCCGTAAGTTTAATAAATTCAACACATACACATAACAGAGACTTTAGTCATCAACAATACATTCTCCTTAACTATTTACAACGGTCTGTCAACGCTGGGGTAACTTTCAGATCCCGCGACTGTAGAAATCCCGTGGTATTGAGGCGAAGAACCCGTCGACCCACATTCGGAGCACATTTTCATCCGGAAAGAAATTTGCTTGTAGTTTCGTCGATGTTGTTGTTGTTGTTGTGGTCTTCAGTCCTGAGACTGGTTTGATGCAGCTCTCCATGCCACTCTATCCTGTGCAAGCCTCTTCGTCTCCCAGTACCTACTGCAACCTACATCCTTCTGAATCTGCTTAGTGTATTCATCTCTTGGTCTCCCTCTACGATTTTTACCCTCCACGCTGCCCTCCAATGCTAAATTTGTGATCCCTTGATGCCTCAAAACATGTCGTACCAACCGTTCCCTTCCTCTAGTCAAGTTGTGCCACAAACTTCTCTTCTCCCCAATCCTATTCAATACCTCCTCATTAGTTACGTGATCTACCCACCTTATCTTCAGCATTTTTCTGTAGCACCACATTTCGAAATCTTCTATTCTCTTCTTGTCCAAACTGGTTATCGTCCATGTTTCACTTCCATACATGGCTACACTCCATACAAATACTTTCAGAAACGACTTCCTGACATTTAAATCTATACTCGATGTTAACAAATTTCTCTTCTTCAGAAACGATTTCCTTGCCATTGCCAGTCTACATTTTATATCCTCTCTACTTCGACCATCATCAGTTATTTTGCTCCCCAAATAGCAAAACTCCTTTATTACTTTAAGTGTCTCATTTCCTAATCTAATCCCCTCAGCATCACCCGATTTAATTTGACTACATTCCATTATCCTCGTTTTGGTTTTCTTAATGTTCATCTTATATCCTCCTTTCAAGACACTGTCCATTCCGTTCAACTGCTCTTCCAAGTCCTTTGCTGTATCTGACAGAATTACAATGTCATCGGCGAACCTCAAAGTTTTTACTTCTTCTCCATGAATTTTAATACCTACTCCGAATTTTTCTTTTGTTTCCTTTACTGCTTGCTCTTCGATAGAGAGCGGAAAAGGTAGAAATCTAAGGACCCAAGATCAGGTGAAAGAAGTGAGTAAGAAATGACTTCCTAATCCAACTCCTGCACAGTGTTTATTGCCCGTCTCGGGTTCGAAACACGCCACTGCTTAAATTTTGATTAATGATCAATGATCAGCATTGGCAGCCGCAGACTTCTGGCATAAGAAGTCACGCTCATTCAGCCAACAACCTTGACAAAGAGAGCGGAGGAGCGGACTGAAGTTCAGGGTGCTCTCTTATCCTTGGGGTGGCAAACTGCCCCTAAAGGCGGAAGAATCAGCAATGATCAAAAATAAACTGTTTCAGATGGCTCTAAGCACTATGCGACTTAACATCTGAGGTCATCAATCCCCTAGACTTAGAACTACTTAAAACCAATTAAGCTAAGGACATCACACACATCAATGTTCCAGGCAGGATTCGAACCTGCGACCGTAACAGCAGCGCCGTTCCGGACTGAAGCGCCTAGAACCGCTCGGCCACAGTGGCCAGCGCAGCAGTGATCCACGGCATGAGGATGCAGAAGGCAATGAAAATCACCGCGGTAAGGACACATAACGTGTATCGACAGGACATGTGGCCTGTAACTGAAAAAAAAAAGGGTCATGATGATCTCTCCATTGGAAACAGATTCCGGAATAGTTCCCCAATCGGATGTCAGAGAGGGGACTGCGAAGGAGGTGACCGTGAGAAAAAGACTGAATAATCAACGGAAGGATAACGTTATGCGAGTCGTGGCGTGGGATGTCAGAAGCTTCAGCGTTGTAGGGAAGCTAGAAAATCTGAAAAAAGAAATGCAAAGGCTCAATCAAGATGTGATAGAATGGGTGAGCGAAATGGAACGGAAAGAAGACAAGAATTTCTTGTCAGAAGAGTATGGGATAATATCAAGAGCAGCAGAAAATGGTATAACGAGAGTAGGATTTGTTATAAATTGGAAGGTAGGGCAGATCGTGTATTACGGTGAACAGTTCAGTGATAGGGTTGTGCTTATCAGAATCGAAGCAAACCAACACCGACAACGATAGTTCAGATATACATGCCGACTTCGCAAGCTGAAGAACAAGAGATAGAGAAAGTATATGAAGACACTGAACGGCAATACAGTACATAAAGGGAGATGAAAATATAATAGTTATGGTGGACTGAAATGCAGTTGCAAGGGAAGGAGCAGAAGAAATGGTTACAGGAGAGTATGTTCTTGTGACAATGAATGAGAGAGGAGAAAATGTAATTGAGTTCTGTAATAAATTTCAGCTAGTAATAGCTAGTACTCTATTCAAGAACCACAAGAGGAGGAGGTATACTTGGAAAAGGCCGGATGTTACGGGAAGATTTCAGTTAGATTACATCATGGTCAGACAGAGATTCCTAAATCAGATACTGGATTGTAAGGCATACCCAGGAGCAGATACGGACTCAGATCACAATGTAGTAGTGATGAAGAGTAGGCTGAAGTTTAGGACATTAGTCAGGAACAATCAATACGCAAAGAAGTGGGATACAGAAGTGCTAACGAATGACGAAATACGCTCGAAGTTCTCGAAGGCTATAGATACAGCAACAAGGAATAGTTCAGTAGGCAGTACAGTTGAAGACGAATGGACCTCTCTAACAAAAGGCAATCACAGAAGTTGGAAAGAAAAGCATAGGTACAAAGAAGGAAAGTGCAAAGAAACCATGGGTAACGGAAGACATACTTCAGTTGATTGACGAAAGAAGGAATTGCAAAAGTGGTCAGCGAAATTCAGGAATACAGGAAGACAATTCACTGAGGAATGAAATGAATAGGAAGTGCAGGGAAGCTAAGACGAAATGGCTACGTGATAAATGTGAAGGAATCGAAAAAGAAATGATTGTCGGAAGGACTGACTCGGCATGTAGGAAAGTCAAAACAATCTTCGGTGAAGTTAACAACAAAGGTTGTAACAGCAAGAGTGCAACGGAAATTCCACTGTTAAACGCAGAGGAGAGAGCGGATAGGTGGAAAGAGTATATTGGAGGCCTCTATGAGGTGGAAGATTTGTCGGATGTGATAGAGGAAAAAACAGGAGTCCATTTAGAGGACATGGGGGATCCAATATTAGAAGCAGAATTTAAATGAGCTTCGGAGAACTTCAGATGAAATAAGGCAGAAGGGATAGATAACATTCTATCACAGTTTCTAAAATCACTGGGCGAAGTGTCAACAAAACGACTATTCACGTTGGTGTGTATAATGTATGAGTATGGCGACGTACCATCTGACTTTCGGAAAAATATCATCCGTACAATTGCAAAGACTGCAGAGCTGACAAGTGCGAGAATTATCGCACAGCCAGCTTAACAGCTCATCCAGCCAAGTTGCTGAAAAGACTAATATACAGAGGAATGGAAAAGAAAATTGAGGATGTGCTAGATGGCGATCAGTTTGGCTTTAGGAAAAGTAAAGGGACGAGAGAGGCAATTCTGACGTTGCGGTTGATAAAAGACTAAAGAAAAATCAAGACACTTTCATAGGATTTGTCGATATGGAAAAAGCGTTCGGCAATGTAAAGTGGTGCAACATGTTCGAAAAATAGGGTAAGGTATAGGGAGAGCTAAATAAAAGATTCAAACTATGGAAGGCACTAACTACTGATAGGGATAGTTAGCAAATGAAAGATATTAATAGAGGACAAACAATGTATTTACCTTGATATCATGACAAATTACAAAACTCCGCCATCTCTCTCCCCACATCCACCACTGCTGGCGGCTCACCTCCAACTGCCCAGCGCTACGCGCTGTTCACAGCCAGCTGCCTAACACTACAATGGTTGAGTATTACAACAATGCAAAGCAGCCACAGACTGCACACGGCACAGCCGGTGTTTTTCATACTGAGGTGGCGTTACCAATAAAAAAACCTAAACAGCCTACTTACATAGCCCCCATGCTCCCCACAAAAAATTTTACAAATTTTGTTGGGCACTGGCCAATACATATTTGTTAAAATTTTTTTTCACAATTACAATAACAAAGAAATCAAATGCACACACTTATTGATACAATGTTGGTCAAAAGCTAAAATTTTCTCACAGTCCATAAAGACAGTCCTGATCATTCATCACATTGCAGTGTTTTTCTCAAAGTCTGAGCAGTAAAAGAAAATGCACACGGAAGTAGTGGATTTCCATGCAGTCTTGAAGAAGTATCGTTGTCCTTCCAACGGAAAGACAGTGCTGACTCTCGACATGCTGACAGGTAATGGGCCACAAGAGAGCAAACCCACAGCGGAGTCAGTCGAAGTTTTGAAGAGTATTGGTGGGTAGGTCATCACAGAGCAGACCCACTGTAGTCCTGGTAGAGATTACGGTATTGGTGGGCCACCAGAGGTGCAGACCCACTGCAGTCCTTGTAGAAATAATGGTATTGGTGAGTCATCAAAGGTGCAGACCCACTGCAGTCCTTGTAGAGATAATGGTACTGGTGGGCCACCAGAGGCGCAGACCCACTGTAGTCCTTGTAGAGATAATGGTACTGGTGGGCCACCAGAGGCGCAGACCCACTGTAGTCCTTGTAGAGATGGCCAGCAGCCATCTGTTGTGACTGTGCAGGTACACAATCACCATTGAAGAGTCTTGCGGATAATATAACAAGTCCATAACCACCACTTGTGCACTCACAAAGTTGTTGGAATTATCCTTAGAACAAGCAATGCTGTTATCCAGTCCCTTGCTGAATTATTAACACATGTGCAAACACTATCACTCCCTACTTCTCACATATTGTGCATATGCTATGACCAACAGAAACGTGTGCAGTCAAAATATACTTAATTTGAAGAACTGGTGTCTATACAATTATAAATTTACAACATAAGAACAAAATAACAAAGGTACAAAATACATCATTACAGAACATAACAATACAGATAACATTTGTAGTAAAACAGGCTTTACAAAAGAATAGAAATAGACATATACGTCAGTGTTACAGGAATTATGACATGAGTACATACATAAAAGATCAGAATAGCTTTTGAAACATCAACTTTACACATGAGCATTAAAACAGAGCAGAATTACTAAAGTCTAACATCTTTACAAAGAAAATAACATTATTAATGCAAATTATATTTGAGGATCACAGTATTCCTCATCATAGTGAATGTAGCTTAGTATTAGAAAAGTTCTACAACATAAGTATTATCAGATATACATATAAATACAGGAAAAACATAAATACACAAGGGAACACAAACACATAGTGGGATAACACAATGGAAAGGACAGGGTTCGTTTTCAGTGTAACTTTTGGTACTGCAGTATTTTGTGAACAAAACCTTTTTTGTTCTTGGAGATCTCCCTTCGTTCATCATTATTCCCAAATAGTCCTATCTGTACCTCTTTTCTGTATTCTAACCATATTTCTTTCAAAATAATTATTTCTCAGTGCACAATACTCATTTTTGCCAACTCTGTTTCATATAACCTCTCAATGCATTCTTTCCCTATTCTTCATAGTCAGTTTCTTATATAGTCTACCCCCTCTTAGGCTAACTTAAATCTACTGAGCTCAGATGCTAAGCTAAGGGACGAGGCAATGCAGCAGCACAAAACAATTAACACAAACATCAATGACAAAAAAATGGAAATTGTCAAAGCAATTGCAATATTACAACTAATATAAGGCACTATGCATGGCAAACAGCAGCAGCAAATATAAAAAATAAAAAATATAAAACTTATATCTATACATGACAAAGCTCAAGCAGAAAAAATATTACAGTAAAAATGGCCATGTTTAATACCTATGTCACATCTTAACACTAAAGTGATGCATCACGAGAACTTACACTAGCAGATAAGTTACCAAATCGTAAAGAAATTATTTATGCACTTCCTGTGAAGGGAAATGTCTGTTTGTGCTCCCTCATTTTTTTTTGGAAATATATCACAAAACTATTATTTAATCGATCTGTAGACAGAAAATATTTATATTAGTACATCTATAAAATTTTATTTTAACCAATGCTGCATTGTAGCTAGAAACTAGATATTAAACAAAATGAGTTAATAAATACATAAAGCAAGCCATATGGCATTTCTCTCAATTAGCACGACAATAGCCGTGAAATGTTGCGATGCTTTCTTTAAAGGAACGTCAATAGCGAGGATAATGGCCTTCCCCTTTTTTTTTTTTTTTTTACCTGTGTGGCTGGAAGGCTAATGGCTTTTTTTTTCTTTTTTTTTTTTTCGGGCGGCTGTCGCCCAGGTGGGTGCCCGCGACGCATTACGTGCAGGTGGTCACTTAACTTTCGTACGGAAATATTTACGACAACAGTTTCCACTACAATGGCAGTCTTAAATATTTCACAGGTCAAGAATTAGCGTTGCAAATCTGTAGAAACAAAATCCTATAAATATAAGTGTCCAAAAAAAATATTCGTCAGCATTGTGATACATTCACGCATTTACACACATTTCATAATTCTAAAAGTACGATTCTCGGTTTCCAACATACGTCTTCACAAGGCAGAGTTCCTAACCGCTACTCATTACTCCTTACCTTATTACACATATACAAATTCGTCGACGCTTCTTCAATACTTCATCATAAGATACATAGCATAATCAAATTCCTCATATAGCATCAGCTTCTTTATCATAAACATACCGCAACAGCATAATACACATCGTCATCATAACATTATAAAACCTCAGCTAAATCTCAAAATCGTCGTTGCTTCCTGAATATTTTAAAACCTAAAAAAAATTCTCTGCTCATTTCAAAAGTGTTATCCACCTCAAACGTACTTTAAAATCATGCTCCCTTACCAAATACATCATTCAAAGCTCTCATAGTATCACAATGGTTCTGAAAAAATATGAAGAGTTCACAAGGTACATACAAAATACAATTTCGTAAGAGTGAAGTTATCCAACTGTGTAATTACGTAAACATCTGTCACTGATGTAGTAAAAAAAAATGTTTATCTCTCAGTTACATGATCAGATAGCTGTGTAATTTATGTGTTGGAGAAATATGGTACCGATGTGTAAAGTTGTATAAGCAAATACCATATTAGCTAGGGTTCCTTGTGGTTGCCACACACATGGTACACAAAGTAAGCGTGTACCCCCCTGAGGATTAATGTAATTATACCCTCAGGTGTTACAGATTACAGCAATGGAATGAAATATATCTCGGAAAACTTTCTTTGTAATAAAAAATCTTTAAAAATAAGTGTTTTAAGTACAAAATTAATCACTCAAATACGTGCCCTGCAGCGCTAAACTGTGCGTCTTGTCGCAAGACACTCTCTGTGTAAGTGTCGTAGATATCGTCCTCTGAAAGCTGAGTTCCACAAAAGTCAATGTACTTACCTCATGATACACAAAAGTGAAATGCTTTGCGTATAGATATCTTAGTTATTACGCTTATTGTTGTGATGAAGAAAGTACTGTGCTGTAACGTATTGTTGTGCTACGGAAAAGGCTGCCTCATTGTAGCTATACCACAAAAGTTAAGTACTAAAACATGTTTTACTCTCCAGAAAAATTCATAAAAATTGTGCAGATATAAAACAGATACACCGCAAAAGCAACATTGTAAATTGTCACTCATTAGTAGCGTCGTGATAAAATCGTGTAGTTGTCACATAAACTAACCTCTGTATCATCTGGTATCTCTCAGAAAGCACCTTGAATCCATAATGTATTTTCAAGTAAACCAAAATGTAGCATTAAAATCTCAAGTTAAAAAAAGCACATTATCTCTCAATAAACAGTTTTACGTGTGAAATGTGGTGTAAACCTTTGCTCTTCCTAGTACTCAGAGTTTGAACAATGCAATTATCATGCGGTATACGTCGTTAAAGAATACTGGAATTTTTCTCAAGGTTAGCGTCTATGTTATTTATCTCGGAGCCAGCCGGCGGACGCGGCTCCCTGCGGTGCGGGTCATTGTCTGTTGGCGCGCGTCGTTAATGGGATTCGGAGACCGAACCTCTAGAAATTCGCCTTGCCGAGAGGGCCCAGCTCTGTTATAATCCCGCCAGTTCTGATGAAATTCAGGTCAGTCGTTATATCGGTAGTTTACATAGTTTCTTGTTTGTCGGTCATGTGGTGGAGAATTTCTCCCGGAATCGTAACTGCGCGCCGAACTGTTGCGTCTGAAGTTATTCTGCCCCCCCCTTTTTTTTTTTTTTTTTTTAAACAGCTTATAGTAAAAATCATTGTGTCGGCGAGTAGCATATCGGTTATTGTTAGGTCGTGCCGGCCGTTCCATCTTAAAATTCGGTGCGCATTGCCAGTTTCTTTCATAACTTCCGAAATGCCCTGTGTTATTATTTTGTGGCTGTTCCATATTTCTATGTCCCTCTTCCTGTATTGGAGCGCCAGTGTCCTCTGAAATATGTAATTCTTGTATTACTTGTGCCAAATGATCTTGTACTTCGCGGATTTCTCTTTGGTGTTGCATATTAATTTGATTCAGATTTTGTTCCAGTTTCCTAATTTGTTCGCTCCCTTCTGTGTCATTAAAGACTACCGGTTTTGTGTCGTTCAGATTATCATCTACCTTCGTAGATAAATTAGTGACCTGATCCGAAAGTTCGGCTACTTTCTCCGATAGTGTACTTATTTCCTCAGCGTATTTTTCTGAACCAAGTTTCAGAGTATCTACTGTGTCCTTTAAGTTGTCTTGAGTTTTTGCAAGTTGCGTAACCGAATCGGTAGATGCAACTGAGTCCATTTTAGCCGACAAGGTCTCATGATTTTCATGAACAATGGTTTGCAGTTCTTTTATGGCTGCTTCGTGATTCTGTAGTGCATTTTCATGACGCGAAAAAATAGGTTGGAAATGCTCACAAATTTGTGTTTTTACGTCGTTACAGACATTTTGACATTTCGATTCAATGGGATGTAACTCAGTAGCTAAATCTTCACGTGTTTGTTTAAGTGTGGTGTCTAACTTTTGAAGATTTTGTTCCATTCTGTCTAACATTTGTTTCTGATTTTGTTCAATTGTGTCTAATTTTTCAAGCTTTTGTTGTATTTGTTGCATTAATTGTAATAACAATGCACTGGTGTCTGAAACACGTTCCTCAGTGCTTTTCGGCAGTGAAGTTGCACCGGCAACATTCACATTTTGACAAGCAGAAAATGTGTCTTGACTTATTTGAGAAAACGGTGAGGACCCAAATCCTGAATCTACAGTATTTGCAAAATTGCGTCCTGTCATTTCGGACTCCTGAGCCGAGCTATTGCCGACCGATCGATCGATAATGCTTCCCTGTTCTCTAATTGTTTCGCTGTCTACACCATTGTTTGCAGCCCGCTCCATTTCCCTAGGCACAGTTACCAAATTACTACTTTGAATGTCTGTTAATTCATTACACAGTGGTGCTGGCAAGCTACGCTCGTCGTCACTATTATTTCTCAGTTTAGTTTGGAGCCTAGTGTTACGTTTTTCACACGCCATTATTGTCACAGTATTTCACACGACAACACAGAAAAACACAATTTGAAGAGCAAAAATAAGAGAACACATTAACACAACACTGAAAATAATATCTAGTTAATTGCAGCTGCGAAATACTTGGTGCAAATCTACATGCATGCCACAACTGTTTTACTGTACAACAATGAAAAACTACAACTACAAAGGAAATTCTCTCTATAATTACGCGCTAGCAATAAACAAAATCTACACTAATTACACAAACTATAAGAAAAAATCAGAAGATTCCGTATCCTAGGCTAAGGGTCGACATAAGAAACGTCCCCTTAGAACAAATTTATGCATACGACTGTGCTTAAACAGACGCACAATATTTTTTAGCGCAACGCAATCTGACTTTCAAAATTCTCTACAAGAGAATGGCCCTGACTAACATTAACCTATACGTCTCACAAATCACTTACCTCACCAAAAATCTTCGCTGCTCAAGCTACTGCAATACAGCGAGCGCCACTACTGCCAGCTAAATAAAAGATTCAAACTATGGAAGGCACTAACTACTGATAGGGATAGTTAGCAAATGAAAGATATTAATAGAGAACAAACAATGTATTTACCTTGATATCATGACAAATTACAAAACTCCGCCATCTCTCTCCCCACATCCACCACTGCTGGCGGCTCACCTCCAACTGCCCAGCGCTACGCGCTGTTCACAGCCAGCTGCCTAACACTACAATGGTTGAGTATTACAACAATGCAAAGCAGCCACAGACTGCACACGGCACAGCCGGTGTTTTTCATACTGAGGTGGCGTTACCAATAAAAAAACCTAAACAGCCTACTTACACAGGGATGTAGTCTTTCACCCCTACTGTTCAATCTATATATCCAAGAAGCAATGATGGAAATAAAAGAAAGGTTCAGGAGTCGAATTAAAGTGAAGGTGAAAGGATATCAAATATACGATTCACTTATGAAATTGCTATTCTGGGTGAAAGTGAAGAATAATTACAGGATCTCTGAAGGGAGTGAACTGTCTAATGGGTACAGAATATGGACTGAGAGTAAATCTAAGAAAGACGGAAGTAATGAGAATTAGCAGAAATGAGAACAACGAGAAACTTAAGATCAGAATTGACTGTCACGAAGTAGGTGAAGTTAAGGTATTCTGCTACCTAGGCAGCAAAATAACCAATGACGGATGGAGCAAGGAGGACAACAAAAGAGACCAGCACTGGCAAAAAGGGGATTCCTGACCAAGAGAATGTACTAGTATCAAACATAGGCCTTAATTTGAGGAAGAAATTTCTGAGAATATACGTTTGGAGCACAACATTGTATGGTAGTGAAACATGGACTGTGGGAAAACCGGGACAAAGCGAATCGAAGCATTTGAGATGTTGTGCTACAGAAGAATGTTGAAAATTAGGTGGACTGGTAAGGTAAGGAATGAGGAGGTTCTGTGCAGAATCGGAGAGAAAGAAATATGTGGAAAACACTGACAAGGAGAAGAGACAGGATGATAGGACATCTGATAAGACATCAGGGAATGACACCCATAGTACTAGAGGGAGTTATGAAGGGCAAAAACAGTAGAGGAAGACAGAGGTTGGAATACATCCAGCACATAACTGAGGATGTAGGTTACGAGTGCTACAGAGGTTGGAATACATCTAGCAAATAACTGAGGATGTAGGTTACCAGTGCTACTCTGGATTAAGAGCTTGGCACAGGAGATGAATTCGTGGCGGGCTGCATCAAACCAGTGAGAAGAATGATGACTGAAGAAGAGAGTAGAATGCCGGCGGCCACTATCGTGGAGTAACACCGCTTCAGGCGCTCTTACTGCTCGTTGTCCTTGGACTGTGACTGAAAGACGTCTCAGTTGTTGACAATAAACGTGAGAGGTGATGGTCACGCCTCTGGGGAGCAATTCTTACCACGCAACACCGTCGCTGTTCGACCAGATGCATGACGGTACCTTTTGTGGATGAGCGCAGGGCTTTGTACGGGGAATTATTGCTTTGTTTTTGTTCAACAATTGCTTTCTTTTCCTTTTGTTAGCATAAAGACACCATTTCTCACCATCAGTAATGATACAGGATAGGAATGGTCTATGTTGTTCACTAGCAAGTTGATGAAAAGCGAACGGAGGCTCACGTATGGCCACTCGCTGATTTTTGTGACTTTGTCTTAAGGCATGCGGTACTCATACGCCTGATTTTGTAACCTTGTCCACTGCATGCGAACGTCGCACGATGGTGGAATGATAGCAGCTCAACATATTTACCAGTTCTAGAGTACAATGTCATGGATTATGGTCGAGTAATGTGTTTAAACGATCTTCCTCAAAGCCGAAAGGTCTTCCTGAACGTTGTGAGTCACCTAATGTCAAAACGACCATCCTTAAAAGGAGAAAACTACTTTCTGGCCGTGATCTATACAATGGAATTTTTACACGGTGCAAATGTTTTTGACTGCCTCGGCCACTGTCACTTCTCTATTGAACTCAGACAGAAGTATATGTCGGAAATGTTCCGATTTCTCCACTTGGCACCCCATTTTTTCGAGTCCACAGCCCAACTCGTTATCTCCAGATGATAGAATGACAGTATGTAATCTCAAACAGCAGCTGTTAATAAAAAATAAGAAATGGAAATCGGTAAATAAACTCATAGCAATCGGAATATCTACATGCGAAACAAAAACTCTGCGAACTTATACACCAACCAAATAAGAAGAACCTAACCAACAGCGACTGGAGACCTGCCTTGCGTTGTCAATGAAAACCTGTTTCTCACCCAACAAGAAGTGCTCCCGTCAGTCAAGGCAGGTCCTTCTCAACCAGTTTCTGATCGAACACTGCGAAGTGAACTGCACATAATTCACATTTTGAGTTGGGTACTTGGGACAAAATAGTTGCCCAAAGTGCCACATAAAGTTGTAGGTCTTCTGTGGGCTTAACAACACGAAACATGGAGACGTATTGTTCCAGTAGTCGCGGTTTTGTATCTGTTGGAAGAAGGTGGGGCGTCGATTACACCAACGATCCAGTCGGGAGTGTGTGGAAAGTGCAGTCCAGTGCAGCCCTGAGGTGCATCTGTGTTGTTTGGGTGTTGTTTTCGTAACATGCTTTGAGCCAACTCATTCGTGAACCAGGATGTTCATTCATTCTCACTTTCTTTGCCTACTTCATGACGAGCGTGGTGTCGTTATCTTGCTGCGCCGGCCGAAGTGGCCGTGCGGTTAAAGGCGCTGCAGTCTGGAACCGCAAGACCGCTACGGTCGCAGGTTCGAATCCTGCCTCGGGCATGGATGTTTGTGATGTCCTTAGGTTAGTTAGGTTTAACTAGTTCTAAGTTCTACGGGACTAATGACCTCAGCAGTTGAGTCCCATAGTGCTCAGAGCCATTTGAACCATTTTTATCTTGCTGCGTTCACATGGTTGCAATCATATCTTCCTGGTTTGACGAACGCTAAGGCTGCCTATCCCAACTGTTCTTATCCAGCGTGACCTGATCTTAATTCTAAATTGTCTGGTACTATTTGGATGCGCGGTGTGGGATCGTTACCAGACAGGAGTGGCGGAGTGCACCGATGAAGTTCAAAGAAGAGCAGCACATTTTGCAATATAGCGAAATAGAGGAGAGAATGTCACTGAAATGATACAGGATTTGTGGTGGACGTCGTTTTTCACTGTGGAGGAATCTTCTCACGAAATTTCCATCACCAACTTTCTCCTCTGAAAGCGAAAATATTTTGTTGACAACGACATACATTGGGAGACACGATCACCAGAATACAATAAGGGAAATCGAAGCTCGCACGGAAAGATATAGGCGTTCGTTTTTTCCGAGCGCTGCACGAGATTGGAATAATGAGAACTGTGAAGGTGGTTCGATGAACCCTCTGCCAGGCACTTAAATGTGATTTGCAGAGTATCCATGTAGATGTAGGTGTAGATGTACAAATAGAAGAGGCGCAAATTCGGTATATAATCTGATACGATATCCATCGGGCCCTGGAGCTTTGTTCAATTTTAACGATTTCAGGTGTTTCTCAACACCACTCACACTAACACCTACATCGCTCATCTTTTCAGTGTTACAAGGATTAAAGTGGATCAATTGTCGTGGGTTTTCCTTTGAAAAGGAACACTTGGAAAAGAAGTGAAATATATGTGCTTTTGCTTTCCTACCCCCAATTTCAGTTCCTGCCTCAGTCGCTAGGGATTATTACAAATGAATAGTTTCAGTTGGAGTCTTTTCCGCGCTAAAGTGAAAATACGTATTAACACATGTTAACGTGGTGTCCCTTGAGGGTAACTAATGTTTCTGTACGATGAGCGCACTTGGTATCTTGAAGTGTGAATTAAGGACTAAAATGCTAAAAGAGGAAGCAGTATGATGTGGAACAATCGTTTGTTGTAACTGCTATGCAAACACAGTGGCGGTTTCATTACTCGCATCACAGCTGGAACTGCGAGGCGGCGGCGCGGTGTGTGGGCAGCGAGCAGAGTGCAGGCCGCCAGCCTGCCCCGCCCTTCGCCCTCGGCCCACCGCAGGGCGGGCGCTGCACGGCCAGGGCTGAGGGCTCAGGGCTCCGGGCCCCGCCGGTAGACCGCGGCCGCAAGTGTACGCTGGCGGCCGGGGCCGGCCTTGTTCCGGGCGCGCGGTCTGCCAGCTGGGAGTCTGCGGCTTGCGGCCAGAGTTGGCCGGCCTGGCGCGGCCGCGGGGTGGGGGGTGGGGGGCGGAGCCAGAGCGGAGCGGCCCGCCGGCGCTGCGGTCTGCCCACCCGCTGCGGTCTGCCGCCGTTACCAGCCCGGCCAGTCTTGCCAACAACCTCCAGACAAACGCGCGCGCGGCCTCGCCACAGGGGCTTCCCCTGCTGCTGCTGCTGCCAACTGCTCGCCGCCGAACTCCCTGCGGAATGCAAACCGACGACAGTGGGCCCCCGCAAGTTGGCAGTGGCCTAATTAGTCGCTGTTAATTATTCCTCTCTAACCTATTCACTTTTAATTATTTTTCTGAAAATGCTTGAGAAAACTTGTGTTGTACATGTGGTGTTCTGCAGCTAACAAATACTGGAAATATGTCATGTTGTCACATATACATGTCGATGTCAGGCACACAATAGAGGGTACTTTTCGTTTTGTTTATTTTAGTGTCTGACTACATCCCCATCTTCAGTGGCATATGCAATACTGATATCCAAACTGCTTTTTACAACATTATACCTAATGAGCTGCAACACTTTAACAGCTTTTTGTCCATGAGAATTCTTTTCAATCTGATTAAATACATTAAAACATTGTCTTTTACAGTTTTTACTTAATTTGTGCGTGTTGCTTCATACGGTTGGCAAATAAAAGTGCCCTGGACGAGTGGATACAATTGGATGAATGTATGTATTAATGTTTGTTAACATCGAGTACAGATTTAAGGGTCAGGAAGTGTAGCCATGTATGGAAGTGAAACATGGACGACAAATAGTTTGGACAAGAAGAGAATAGAAGCTTTCGAAATGTGGTGCTACAGAAGAATGCTGAAGATTAGATGGGTAGAACATGTAACTAATGAGGAGGTATGGAATAGAATTGTGGAGAAGAGGAGTTTGTGGCACAACTTGACAAGAAGAAGGGACCGGTTGCTAGGACATCTTCTGAGGCATGAAGGGATCACAAATTCAGTATTGGAGGGCAGCATGGAGGGTAAAAATTGTAGAGGAAGACCGAGAGATGAATACACTAAGCAGATTCAGAAGGATGTGGGTACCAGTAAGTACTGGGAGATGAAGAAGCTTGCCCAGGATAGAGTAGCATGGAGAGCTGCATCAAACCAGTCTCAGGACTGAAGACAACAACAACAACAACAATGTAGTAATGGAGGAGGAAAAGACCTACTGTTACTTCCAACAGGATGGAGCAACTGCCCATACAGTTGGTCGAATCGTGGAGCACATTTCCACAATATTCACTCCTGACAGAGTTGTTAACAGAGGTCAGTCTGCTCGCGGCCCTAATTGGCCGCCCACCCAAGTCACCTGATCTGTCAGTGTGCAGTTACTTTGAGTGGGGAGCCCTCAGGTCTAAGGTGTATCGCAACAATCCTCATAGTCTTCGAGAACTGCAGCAGATGAGATTGCAGAAATTCTGGTAGTCCAACTTCGATCCACCTTCAGCAACTTGCTGACAAGAGCCCAAAAGTGCCACGAGATGAATGGTGGTCACTTTCAGCATCTGCTGTAGTCAGGTTGGTACTGTTATTTTCTTTCCTCGGCCGTGTTTCTTTGTACCCAGGGACTCTGTTCTCCAGGCCACTTTTATTTTCACCACCCTGTATTATTGGTATGAGCTCTTAGATGCATATTTTACATGTTTTTACTGATACTACTAGAACAATCTAATATAGTCAGTGTTAAGTAGGGAACAAATAAATAACATAACTCTGTTGCATACGATCATCAGTCAAGTTAAAAAGCATTATGACGTCATTGATACGTTAACAGGCAGAATAAATCGATAGTCATGTATCTCTGGAGTGTCTTGGGCCTCCTTCGTAAGGTCTTTCGGCTGTTCAATTCGAAGTGGGAGAATAGGGTAGAAATACTCGTCTCTAATTTTATCTGGGCATTACGATTATGCATAGGCAGCTGTTAATAACAACAGTACATTGTAAAAGTTGCACTTGGCATTGTAATTGGAAAATACGTACCTGAATAGCTTTTTGTGAGTACGGTACTGCCTTGTAATAATACCTGATGCTCATCATGTAATGTTTGTAGGCATGATGAATAATGATTTATTTGTTAGAATTATATGAATGTATATGTTAGAATTATATGCACTTGTTATTTGGTTTTTCCTTTTCGGTACAATGGATTCAAAATAGGCCTGATGGAGGACCGAAATCAGTTGTCTTTAACAAAAATAAAGTAATGCAATTGTGTATCATTCAATGTGATCTTTAGCCTTCCTAAAAACTGCCCAGAACCATCTGTACGAAGTATTTCATATGTTTAACTCTGGTATATAGTGTTTTGTATGACTAATGAGCATGCTGATTCTTCACACGTCATAATTTTACCTGTCTTGTATCGTGTTTGCCAAAGACGTCTACTAACAAAATTCGTGTATTAAATGACAGTGGTAATTAGCCGACACATTTTTGGTGTTATACGACTGGCAAGAGCAATATTCTTTATATTTTATGAATAAGTTGTTGATAGTACTCATTACATAAGTCAGTTCTATTTGTTTTATCTCTGAAAAATATACGTGGGTTAAATAGGAGAATATTTGTGTCTCATTGGCACAAACCTGTCTTGAATTAAGTCACAGCTAAAAGAACAAAAACACAAAGTCAGTGACACGAAATAACGCCTGCAATCGTACATATTGCTGAAAAAGAACACTCTTGAACATTTCAGAAGACATAGAAAGTTTCTATATAGCCTGCTTAATATTTTGGAATAAGTAGTAACTTTCCCATATGTTATGAAACGTCCTGAGATCATTTTCAACAAGCGCAAAATTCGTGCGCTAGTCTCGATTTATTACTCAGATAAAAAAAAATTGTTACGTGCATACATTTACTGGAAAATGGTCTCTCCAAAGATACTCATGATAGTCATCGTCTAGTCTGCAGTGTACAGAGATCTTTGAGTCGACACACTTCTGTGAATCAGACAGCCACGTGGGCAGTTTCGTCCGTTCGATAATTGTTCATCTGCATCCATACCATGTCGAACCACTCTCTTTTAATTGTAAACGCGAATAAACACTGGTGTGCAGACAACGTTTATGAGGACAGTCAGAAGGCTCTATGAAAGTCATTGAATGGCGTGATCGAGCACAACATGAACTGCATGTTTGTTTCCCTTCGTACACCAATGCTCGTATTTTCCTAGAGTGTATGGTAGAAAACTTATTTCTGACGTAGTTTTCTTTGTTTCTTCTTGTCATTTCTCTGCCAGGGACTGAATTTTTATTTCATCGACTGAATATTGGTCATTGGACACACGCGGAGGAAAGACATTGTTCCCGTTGCTATTTGGCGACAGCACCGTCTTGTCCACAGGTGTAATTCCTTGTTTAAATATATTGATGTGTGGTAAAATATGTTCTGTCTCACAAGTAATTTTTCTGTTAAATAACACCTCCTCCTCCACTGCTACCCGAGACTGTAGCAAGCCTATGCAAGGCCACCCTCTCTGTTACAACTTCTCGCAGCAGCATACCTACTTTCCTGTCTGTTTTTTTTTTTTAGTTTTCAATTCAGTAAAGGTAATTTCAGCGAGAAATGACCCTGTGCAGGAACTAACACCTATATGTGAGTAAGGAATGGAAGTGAGTTGACGCCGTGGAGGTAGACAAAAATTTATCAAAATTTCACGGTTTTTGGATTTGTAGAGAAGCCAATATGGACGTTATTATTGTTGCAAGATTCGTGTATATTTTTTCTACTACACATTTATATTCTTTTGACAAGATACCTGTAGCACAAACAGTCGTTTCACACAGCTTGCCCTATAAGGAATGGCGTAGTTACACTATAGTCATAGTTGTGCATTATAATCGTAGTTCGCGATATTAATCACTTAAAGGATTTTCTTCCGCCTTCACTCTGCTTTCTGGGTCAGTTATTAAAACAAGCTGCCAGCAGTCAATTTTCAATTCGCAATGAAATTATAAAATCTGTAGATTCGACAACTCATTCCAAATTTTAAATCTAAATTTTTTATATCCTTGCTAACTGCTCAAAATAAAAAAAAAATATATGCTGATTAGCATGGTCACATAACTGAATAATTACATGAATATCATCAGCAGATATTTTTGACACCTACTACAAAACCAGTGTATCCAGAGTACGTAAAGCCTGCCGGTGTGGCCGAGCGGTTCAAGGCGCTTCAGTCTGGAACCGCTCGAACGCCGTTTTGACTCTTGGAAATAGAAAAAACTCTCACGGAGCGATATCTGGAGAATAATGTGGCTGTGGTAGCACTGAAATTTGTTTTGAGGTTAAAAATTGCTGTACTGACAGAGCAGTATGGGATGGCGCATTATGGTGATGCAGAATCCAATTATCAGCAATGTTGGCACGGACACGAAGAACTCTTTTACGAAGTCTTTCTATAATTTCTTTGTAGTAATATTGGTCAACTGTTCGTTCAGGAGGCACCCAGTCTTTATGAACAATTCCCTTGGAGTCAAAGAAGCACACAAGCATGAATTTCACTTTTGACTTTGACATGCGAGTCTGGGTGATCCCTTTGAGCACCATTGAAAACTTTGGCGTTTTGTCTCTGGATCATACTGAAAAAAACCAACTTTCATCACCTGTGATAACACGACTCAACAATTTTGGATTGATTTCCGTTTGCTCTAACAGACCGGCCGCCACATTTTTCTGTGTTTGTCGCTGTTGTGCTGTGAGATTTTTAGGGGCCATTTTTGCACAAATCTTTCTCATATCAAGATCTTCAGTTATTATTAGACGAACCGTTTCTCGACTGATGTTCAATTCTTCTGCAATAATTTTCACAGATAATCTTCTATCAGATCGTACGAGTTCATGCACCATGGGCAAGTTGACATCTGTCCGTGAGGTTGATGCTCGTCCACTGCGGTCTTCATCTTCAACATTCGTTCTGCCTTCACTAAACATTTTATGCAAACGAAAAACTTGAGCTCTTGACATAACTTCCTCTCCAAAAGCCTTCTGAAGATTACCGTAAGTTGTCGTCGCGTTTTCACCCAATTTAATGCAAAAAGAAATGGTATACCGTTGGGCAATATTATGCAGTTCCTTTTCCGTGACGAGAGACACAAACATGTGTCAACTTATTACAGCACAACTCACGACTGAGCAGTTGCATCGATGTGCCGCTTGGACTAGAAGCAGCTTATAGACCAAGGTCAAAGATATGGTTCCTATGCAAGCCTGCAGGGTTGCCACATCGTGCAAAGAAAGTCAGTCTCATTACTTTATTGTCGCACCTCGTATACCTTCACTAGGTCCAAGAAGGTCAGACCGTTAATCAACACTGTTGCCTCTGGTTCTTGCTCAACTCCGTGAGAAAATAAGGAAAAAAATCCTGAATTGTGGAAGAACAAGACACGCATTATGCATCAACATAACGCACCGGCTCGTACCACATTGTGTGTTAAGAGAATTCTAGTGAAGATTCAGCACCCCAGTGTTAGGCTACCCGTCTTATTCCCCTGACTGAACACCATGTGACTTTTATCCATTCCCCAAGGTCAAATCTGCATTAAAAGGAACAAGATTGTAGTCCGTTGAAGCAGTTAAGGAAAAGGCGGCGCACGTCATCAACAAGGAACTCACAGAGGAAGACTTCCAGCACTGTTTCTGTCAATGGAAAATTCGCTTGGAGCGTTGTAAGGATAGAGGAAGGAAGTGTATCGAGGGCTTCCTTTTGAGTCATCAGTCTTCTGACTGGTTTTTGCGCGGCCCGCCTAGAATTCCTCTCCTGTGCCAACCTCTTCATCTCAGAGCAGCACTTGCAACCTACGTCCGCACTTACCCGCTGAATGTATTCCAATCTCTGCCTTCCTCTACAGTTTTTGCCCTCTTCAGGTCCCTCTGGTGCATGGAAGTAATTCCATGATGTCTTAACAGATGTCCTATCGTACTGCCCCTTCTCCTTGTCGGTGTTTTCCACATATTCCTTTCCTCTCCTATTCTGTGAAGAACCTCCTCATTCCCTACCTGATCAGTCCACCTAATTTTCAACATTCATCTGTAGCACCACATCTAAAATGTTTCGATTCTTTTATGTTCCGGTTTTGCCACAGTCCATGTTTCACAACCATACAATGCTCTGCTCCAAACGTACATTCTCAGAAATTCCTTCCTCAAATTAAGGCCTATGTTCGATACTAGTAGACTTCTCTTGGCCAGGAATGCCCTTTTCGCCAGTGCTGGTCTGTTTTTGTCGTCCTCCTTGCTCCGTCTGTCATTGGTTATTTTGCTGCCTAGGTAGCACGGTGACAGTAATTAAATATGCATGTTTTTGAAATAAAATTTGTTTCAGCAATAGTCTCATTATTCTTCACTTAATATTGGTTTTCGAAACTTTTTAAGTAGGATAATTGGCCTCTTTATTCAGACGTCGCTTCTTCAGGTGTCTTAGCATTTCCATTATGTTCTTCAGTGAGTCAAACAACTCTGAATCCATTCGTGCTGTCCTTCTTTGGATACGTTTAATATCCCGTGTTGGTCCCATTTGGTAGGGTTCTCCTGGCTCTTAAACAATAGTCTAACATCTCACAGCATGTTCCAAATGTTCCAACCATAAATTAAAGTCTGCGACTGCTTTCCCTACGGTTTACCTTATCGTGTCATTCTATTTCAAATCCATACAGATTGTTAAATCTAGGTGTTTGTATGAGATTCCGACTGTGCTTCATTGATGTTGCAGTCATGGGATATTACGAGGGCGTGCTGAAGGGTAATGCTTCCTCTCTCTGTGTGTGTGTGTGTGTGTGTGTGTGTGTCTATGTGTGTGTGTGTGTCTATGTGTGTGTGTGTGTTTCTCATCATAACCATCCTGGTGACGAACACATTTCTCCAAACGAGAGACAGGTTTGTTGGTACCGTCACTGTAGAATGTTTGACTCTATTGACGGAGCCACGACCTCACCTCTCCTTGCGCCGCTTCACCGTTGTCAAAGTGAAATCCTCGAAGGTGTGCTTTAAGTTTTCGAAACAGGTGAAAATCGGATAGCCCAAGTAAGTAGTGTATGGAGGAGGATCGAAGACTATCGAACTCAAGGCGTGGGGTTGTTGCAGGTGACGCAGCGCTCGTGTGTGGTCTGGCGTTATCGTGCTGAAGGAGAGGGTGTTCCACGGGTGGACGAACTCTTCGAATTCGAAATTCGCTTACAGCACACTGTTTCTCACGCACTGACATGTTTACGTTACACACCGCCATGTAGCGCCCTACAATTCGGAGCTCTCTAGCACCAGTGAATTAAGAGTTTTCACATAAAAAAATTCGGTTGTATTGTTTTTCACTTCCACCATACTGATTCACGTAAAGATCTGTTTAGTTATTTGAGCAACGTTTTTCAAATAATATTTAGTTGCAAATAACTGCATCATCTGCAAAGTTTCTGAGGTTGCTGCCAGCTCATTAATGTACAACATCAACAGAAAGCGTTCCCGTTCACAGTTTTGGGTTACACTTGAAGTTCCTTCTAATTCTTTCGATGGCTCCATATCGAAGGCAACGTACTTGTTCTTCCCCACCTAACTCCAGTCAAAGATTTCGTTGTTACCCCATCTGATCATAATTTTGTTAACAAACTGTGGTGTGGTACCAAGTCAAATACTTCCAGAGGTCAAGAAATGTTGCATCCACCTAGTAGCCTTTATCCACTGCTTTTGGTAAGTCATGTGCAAAAAACAGAAGTGCGACATTCAGTTCTGCAGTGACTTTTGCAGTTGTCGTATAACGGTTGATTTATTCATAAAACTTGTCGTATAACGGTTAATTTATTCATAAAACAACTATTCTTATTACAGATTTGAGTTCCGGTCTCATAAATAAAATTTTATGGTCGCCGGAAAAGGAAACATCAGAGTTCGATATTTAGAAGATGCAGGTTGCCGATCTGAAAGGACATATTTTACGATACGAGACCACTAATGAAATTATAGTTAAACGCCATTACGTTTAACCAATTATCCTCGCGTTGAATGCTGCGAAATATTACTGCACAAATCGAAGCTGTTTATGGCAGAAGCAATTAGATACGGTATACTGTCATTTTAAATAAAACACCGATGTTTCTGATGACTTACTAAACAGTTGTATAGCGTCTGGTACATTACACTAAAACGTTCCTCTCCAAACTCTAACAGACAAGACAGAAGAAAATAAATGTAACATTTTGTCTTTTGTTCTACAAATAAAATTATCTGCGATATTACCTCTTACGCCTATCACATGTACATAAATCAATACTTTGCCGCTACTCTGCATATTTATTCCACGTAGAATTTTTCTTTTCCCTTAAAAGAGCTATTACACACCCCCTATATACGAAGGCTGAGTGTCAACTAAAGTCGAATTATTTACTTCTCAGGTTTGTTTACGATATTATTCAAAAACATTTAAATTCTCGCACCGCTCTTCTTGCCGCATTATTACAGTATCAGTGCGAGCAGAATACATCACAGCCGATGTCACCCAACGTTCATATTTCAACAGTAGCTGACATGCACAGTAGCTCTCTCTCTGCCAGTCTTCCCACAGACAGTGTTCAGCGCTTTTAATACTTTGTCACACGTGGTTAAAGATTTGGCTTCTTGCATCAAGATCATCAATTGAAGATGAAATCATACATTTTAGCATAGAAATAATAAGTTCAATATATAATAGATAGTACAATGAATAAAATTCGTTTTTTTAGGCACAAAATAAATGTCGTATATATATATATATATATATATATATATATATATATATATATATATATATATATATATATACTGATATCATCAACTTAATAATTTTTATTGTCTTTGCAGACTGTCCATCATATGCAGTGTTTGCGAAGTGCCCAGATAAACTTAAAATCGTTCTAAGGTTAATGTTTCAGAAGTTAACTGTTTATTCGAAGTCATTGTTAAAAGAGTCTTTCCTCATAATCCATGTCCATTCCATGCTTCGCGCACAATTTCTTTTTATGATGCGTGTTTTCTGCGGAATAGCGCCCATCTGGTGGTCTTCGTGGTGGCGATACATTTGGAAACAAGTGCCGGAACACACTCACCTTTGCGCAACCATGCGGAAGAGTGATTGTGCGCTGACCCCTGTCTTGGATGTTGCACTTCGCAGGTGGGTTGTCGAAGTATTTCCGAGAACATTCGGCCCTCCAAATTCCTCTCTATTTCTCACACCCGTAGTCTGCATTCGTTTATATTTGTTTTTGCTGCTTTCCGTAGCCTTACACGTGTTTTACTGTACACTACGCTGATCCTTAAATGTTTGAATTTACAAGTTTATGGTGCCCTAGAACGTTCTTGTCATCATCCACGACGTTGTTCGCTCTTTTAAAAGTTTTCTGTCTAACTGCTTGTGTCATTCTAAACATTCTACTATACATTCGTTTATGTAGCAATTTTATGTTTTTTTTATGTCACCATATGATTTGTTTGATTAATACTGAAACCTGAGGGAAAGGATTAGGCTAAACACATACCTCAAGCGCATATCTATGAATTAAATACTATTGGTAAAGTAAGAATTAAAATTTCTCTAAATCGAGCTACTAGATACAGCACTTGACGTGTTTGTGGACCCTAATCTGTTTTGGAATGTTGTGTGATGATTTCGTTCATTTGACATTTCCATTGTATTCTGAAAGTGTGTGGTTTCATTCTGTGCTTTGAACGTAGTTCGTTTTTAGGAATGACTTCTCTTTGTGTCGGGTTCTCACATACTCAGTCTTCTGTTATTGTCGTTACATAGAAAATTCCTAAGTGATTGGCATAACATTCATCATCCAGCATAAGAAATTAGAAAAATTCCTCGTCTAAAGATGATTTAAATCTCAATAAAGTTTTCTTTATCGCCATCTCTTCTTTCTTCTTAGCTGCTCTTAGATGCTACTGTATCCTTTGCAAGCTTCTTCATCTACCAGTACCTACTGCAACCTACATCTTTCTGAATCTGCTTAGTGTATACATCTATTGGTCTCCCTCTACGATTTTTACCCTCCACGCTGTCCTCCAATACTAAATCGGTGATCCCTTGATGACTCAGAACATGTCCTACCAACCGATCCCTTCTTCTAGGCAAGTTGTGCTACAAATTTCTCCTCTCCCCAATTCTATTCAATACTTCCCCATTAGTTATGTGATCTACCCATCTAATCTTCAGCATTCTTCTGTAGCACCACATTTCGAAAGCTTCTATTCTTTTTTGTCCAAACTATTTATCGTCCATGTTTCACTTCCATACATGGCTATACTCCACACAAATACTTTCAGAAACTACCTCCTGACACTTAAATCTATACTCGATGTTAACAAATTTCTCTTCTTCAGGAACGCTTTCCTTGCCATAGCCAGTCGGCATTTTATATCCTCTCTACTTCGACCATCATCAGTTATTATGCCCCCAAATAGCAAAACTCCTTTACTACTTTAAGTTTCTCAGTTCCTAATCTAATTCCCTCAGCGTCACCCGACTTAATTCGACTACATTCCATTATCCTCGTTTTGATTTTGTTCATGTTCATCTTATATCCCCCCTTCAAGACACTGTCCATTCCGTTCAACTGCTCTTCCAGGCCCTATGCTGTGTCTGACAGAATTACAATGTCATCGGCGAACCTCAAAGTTTTTATTTCTTCTCCATGGATTTTAATTCCTACTCTGAATTTTTCTGTCGTTTCATTTACTTCTTGCTCAATATACAGATTGAATAACATCGGGGATAGGTTACAACCCTGTCTCACTCCCTTCCCAACCACTGCTTCCCTTTCATGCCCCGTCGATTCTTATAACTGCCATCTGGTTTCTGTACAAATTGTAAATAGCTTTTCGCTCCCTGTATTTTACCCCTGCCACTTTCAGAATTTGAAAGAGAGTATTCCAGTCCACATTGTCAAAAGCTTTCTCTAAGTCTACAAATGCTAGAAACGTAGGTTTGCCTTTCCTTAATCTTTCTTCTAAGATAAGTCGTAAGGTCAGTATTGCCTCCCGTGTTCCAACTTTTCTACGGAATCCAAACTGATCTTCGCTGAGGTCTGCTTCTACCAGTTTTTGCATTCATCTGTAAAGAATTCGCGTTAGTATTTTGCAGCTGTCACTTATTAAACTGATAGTTGGGTAATTTTCACATTTGTTAACACCTGCTTCTTTGGGATTGGAATTATTATATTCTTCTTGAAGTCTGAGGGTATTTCGCCTGTCTCATACATCTTGCTCACCAGATGGTGTAGTTTTGTCAGGGCTGACTCTCCCAAGTCTGTCAGTAGTTCTAATGGAATGTTGTCTACTTCCGGGGCCTTGTATCGACTTAGGTCTTTCAGTGTCCTGTCGAACTCTTCAAGCAGTATCATATCTCCCACTTCATCTTCATTCCTCAAGTACATCACCTTGTATAGACCCTAATATACTCCTTCCACCTTTCTGCTTTCCCTTCTTTGCCTAGAACTGGGTTTCAAAAATGGCTCTGAGCACTATGGGACTCAACTGCTGAGGTCATTAGTCCCCTAGAACTTAGAACTAGTTAAACCTAACTAACCTAAGGACATCACAAACATCCATGCCCGAGGCAGGATTCGAACCTGCGACCGTAGCGGTCTTGCGGTTCCAGACTGCAGCGCCTTTAACCGCACGGCCACTTCGGCCGGCAACGGGGTTTCCATCTGAGCTCTTGATATTCATACAAGTGGTTCTCGCTTCTCCAAAGGTCTCTTTAATTTTCCTGTGGGCAGTATCTGTCTTACCCCTTGTGATATGCTCCTCTACATCCTTACATTTGTCCTCTAGCCATCCCTGCTTAGCCATTTTGCACTTCCTGTCGATCTCATTTTTGAGACGTTTGTATTCCTTTTTGCCTGCTTCATTTACTGCATTTTTATATTTTCTCCTTTCATCAATTAAATTTAATATCTCTTCTGTTGCCCAAGGATTTCTATTAGCCCTCGTCTTTTTACCTACTTGATCCTCTGCTGCCTTCACTACTTCATCCCTCAAAGCTACCCATTCTTCTCCTGTATTTCTTCCTCCATTCTTGTCAATTGTTCCCTAGTGCTCTCCCTGAAACTATCTACAACCTCTGGTTCTTTCAGTTTATCCAGGTCGCATCTCCTCAAATTCCCACCTTTTTGCAGTTTCTTCAATTTTAATCTACAGTTCATAAGCAATAGATTGTGGTCAGAGTCCACATCTGCCCCTGGAAATGTCTTACAATTTAAAACCTGGTTCCTAAATCTCTGTCTTACCATTATATAATCTATCTGAAACCTTCTAGTATCTCCAGGCTTCTTCCACGTATACAACCTTCTTTTATGATTCTTGAACCAAGTGTTAGCTATGATTAAATTAATGCTCTGTGCAAAATTCTACCAGGCGGCTTCGTCTTTCATTCCTTAGTCCCATTCCATATTCACCTACTACGTTTCCTTCTCTTCCTTTTCCTACTATCGAGTTCCAGTCACCCATGACTATTAAATTTTCGTCTCCCTTCACTATCAGAATAATTTCCTTTATCTCGTCATACATTTCGTCAATCTCTTCGTCATCTGCAGAGCTAGTTGTCATATAAACTTGTACTACTGTGGTAAGCGTGGGCTTCGTGTCTATCTTGGCCACAATAATGCGTTCACTATGTTGTTTGTAGTAGCTTAGCCGCACTCCTATTATTTATTCATTATTAAACCTGCTCTTCAGCCCACGAGTGGCCTACCGGGACCATCCGACCACCGTGTCATTCTCAGGGGGGATGCAGATAGGAGGGGCGTGGGGTCAGCACACCGCTCTCCCAGTCCTTATGATGGTATACTTGACCGAAGCCGCTACTGTTCGGTCGAGTAGCTCCTCAATTGGCATCACGAGGCCGAGTGCACCCAGGAAAATGGCAACAGCGCATGGCTGCTGGATGGTCACCCATCCAAGTGCCGGCCACACACAACAGCGCTTAACTTCGGTGATCTCACGGGAACCGGTGTGTCCACTGCGGCAAGGCTGTTGTCCACTCATGCATTACCCCTATTTGATTTTGTATTTATAACCCTGTATTCACCTGACCAGAGGTCTTGTACCTCCTACCACCGAACTTCACTGATGATGATGATGGCGTGTGACGAGGGCCTCCCGTCGGCAAGTCTTTCGATTTGACCCCACTTCGGCGACTTGCGCGTCGATGGGGATGAAATGATGATGATTAAGACAACACATCACCCAGTCCCTGAGCGGAGAAAATCTCCGACCCAGCCGGGAATCGAACCCGGATCCTTAGGATTGACAGTCCGTCGCGCTGACTACTCAGCTACCGGAGGCGAACTTCACTAATTCCCACTATATCTAACTTTAGCCTATCCATTTCCCTTTTTAAGTTTTCTAACCTACCTGTCCGATTAAGGGATCTGACATTCCACGCTCCGATCCGCAGAACGCCAGTTTTCTTTCTCCTGATAACGACGTCCTCCTGAGTAGTCCCCGCCCGGAGATCCGAATGGGGGACTATTTTACCTCCAGAATATTTTACCCAAGAGGACGCCATCTTCATTTAACCATACAGTAAAGCTGCATGCCCTCGGGACAAATTACGGCTGTAGTTTCCCCTTGCTTTCAGCCGTTCGCAGTACCAGCACAGCAAGGCCGTTTTGGTTAATGTTACAAGGCCAGATCAGTCAATCATCCAGACTGTTGTCCCTGCAACTACTGAAAAGGCTGCTGACCCTCTTCAGGAACCACATGTTTGTCTGGCCTCTCAACAGATACCCCTCTGTTGTGGTTGCACCTACGGTACGGCTATCTGTATCGCTGAGGCACGCAAGCCTCCCCACCAACGGCAAGGTCCATGGTTCATTGGGGGGGGGGGGGGATATTAGCAAATTATTGTAAACGTCCTCGAAAGGGGAAAAATAGTTCACCCACTTGGAATTATTCCCTGATACGTAAGTTCGCATAAAACGGTTTATTTCCTTGATTACCATTTCACACGGATTAGAATGAGGGCTAAATCTTGAGATAAGGATAATTTTGATGTCGTGATATTGCAGAACTCCCTTCACATATAAACTGCGTAATATGATGCGTTGTCTGAAAGAATGGCGACAGGGTTGCCAACGCTAAGTACATAATCTCTACTTACCCTTTTAGTGATTGTGTTGGGTGTCGTGCATTTTATGGCATATAGTTTCACATATTTTGAGAAAAGGACATACAGATCGAATACATACTTGACACTGTACGTACTGTTACTACAATTTCTTTAGGCTTGCTGGGAATAATCGGATCCATTTCTACTTTGCAATCTAGATTCTCAGGCTTTGCCTTTTGACAAATAGTACATGTTTTGATTTTGTGAATTTTCCTCCTCATGTTTGTTAAATAAGTGTAAGTGCTTGGTTTCTGCATAAATTTCTTTGTGACGTAGTAACCCGAGGAAAATGTGTATGCCACATTAGATTCCTGGTTCCTGCGGAATGTAGGCGGACCATTGATTGCTGTCTGAACGTCGGCGGTAGAACAAGTTTATACTGCTTTCCAATAGGATGGTCAGAGTTCTTTGCTATTGTCGATCTTACTTTCCTCCGCCTACGGTCAACCTTCTGCAGTGTTTACATATACCTACATAGACTAGATAATATTGAAGTTAATGTTTGTACTACATCAAAATGATACGATAATCGTTCATATGCTCAAGACCATCTATGTCATGAAAAAATCCCTGAGGTAAATACGACAATGCGTCTGCAATTATGTTGTCTTTACCTGTAATGTATACTACTTCTAACGAGTAGTTCTGCAAGATTGTTGCCCATCGCGATAATCGTGGGTGTACGATTTTGCTCGTCATTAAAAATGTTAATGCCTGGTGATCAGTGCGTACCTTCACGTGTCTCCCAAAAATATAATAGTCGAATTTCTTAAAAGCCCTTATAATTCAGAAGGTTTCCAACTCTTTGGTTGACTAAGTACGTTCGCACTCAGAGTTCGACTAGCAAAACCAATAATTTTTACCTCTTGGTTGCCCCAGATGCTGTTACCTGAACGGGACATGATCCAAGCCCTGTGCATGACGCATCCCTTGCAATACAGAAATCTTCATTAAGATCAGAATGACTCAAAATATTTGATTTACCAATGCTCACTTTATTCTGCTAAAATCTCGTGTATATTGTTCCGTCCAAAAAAGCATGAATCTTCTTTAAAAGCACCAGCAAGAGTTTGCTATTGAGTAATTGATTTGGCAGGAAGCGCATAAAAGTTTTCTGGTACGCAGGTAAGGAAAATTCTTAATTGCATCCAATTTACTAGGATCTTGTCTAATGCCTTCAGAACTGATTATGTATCCCAAGTACATAATCTCATTTCGTGCAACTTTGATTTCTGTGATTGGCTGTAATACCAGCTTGTGCGAACTTATATGATGTATGTTCTAAAACGTATACAGGGTGAAAAGTATTTAAACCGACAAACTGGGAGGTTGTAGGGGACATAAAAACAAATATTTTTCCCTAATGTCATGTTTTCCTATGAGTTCCTATGAGGATTATTTAAACCGGTGGAGGCCGTATTACGATCTTCAGTTGTTAGAGGGCGTATTACGCTCTTCCGTTGTAGGCAATTGCCGTCCACCAGTGTAGTAGTGCATTGTCTCTGTTTACTAATGGAGCGATACACCTGGAGTGAGTACACCGATATGGTTGGTGCGTACTACGTAGCGCACCACAACGGACGAGCTGCACTGCGGGTTCATCAACAACAATATCCTAATCGCCGTATCCCGCATCATGCGACCTTTGTTGCTGTGTACCAACGTCTGCGTGAGACCGAGTCATTTAGCAGATTGCCTGGACAGGGGCGCCATCGAACGGTAAGAACGCTGCAATTTGAGGAAGCTGTCTTGCAGCATGTGGAGCGGGATCCTTCAATCAGCACTCGCGCAATGGCACGTAACATGGGGACGAATCACACGAATGTAAGAACAGTCCTTCGAGAGCAGTTGTTACGTCCATTTCACTTACAGCGTGTCCACAACCTGGAACCAGTTGATTATCCACCCAGAGCACAGTTTTCGCAGTGGTACCTGGAACAGTGTGAAATGCATCCTACATTCCCATCGTCTGTGTTGTTTACAGATGAAGCAACGTTTGGACGTGATGGAGTCTTCAACCTGCACGATTCGCATGTTTGGAGTGAGGATAACCCACATGCCACAGTTACTAGCGCTCATCGAGTGCTGTTCTTCGTTAATGTGTGGGTCGGTGTTGTTGGGGACTGTTTAAATTGGCCGTATCTGATACCTAGGCCATTAAATGGCAGGCACTATTACAATTTTCTTACCAGAGCATTGCCAGAATTGCTGGAAGACGTCCCGCTCCCTACAAGACAACGCATGTGGTTCCAACTCGACTGGGCGCCGGCACATTTCAGTCTTCATGTGCGTCGATTCCTATACCGACGGTTCCCAGAACCGTGGATTGCCAGAGGTGGTCCTGTACCATGGCCTGCTCCATCCCCAGATATGTCCCCTCTGGACTTTTTTTGTGTGGGGAGAGATGCGCAACCCTGTTTACGCAACTCCTGTTGCATCAGAAGAGTATTTGGTTGCCCGGGTAGTAGCAGCAGCAGGAACAATTCAGGATACTCCTGGGGTTTTTGCCCGTGTCAGGCAGAACGCGATCCGACGGTGTAACTTTTGTTTACGTGTCAATGGAGGCATTTTTGAAAATCTAATTAATTGAAATTGGGTTGTGTTAATGTGCTGTCTCTTGGTCATAAAAAATGGAAAAGTGTTTGTTGATTTAATTAATTTGCCGCCAGAGAAATCTTCCTCTACCGGTTTAAATATTCCTCATAGGAAAAAATGAGATTAGGGAAAGATATTTGTTTTGATGTCCCCTACAACCTCCCAGAGTTTGTCGGCTTAAATACTTTTCATCCTGTATGTGATTTTCCCATGACTGTGTGGCTAAAAGAATGTCATCAACGTACAACGTTACCTTTTCCAGCAATTCTGTGCCTAGAGCAGTAATGAGAAGACCTGAACTTACATTGAGTCCGAATGGAAGTACGAAAAATTGGCGATTGCTGCCACAAAAAATAAACGTAGTATACTTCCGTGAATCTTTGCTTAACGGTAATTGCCAAATCGAATTTTTGCATCCACAGTTCATATGCATTTTACCCCAAAAAGTTTCTGCAACTGTTCTTCGAAATCTCCTGGTTTTGTGCGAACTGGCACGATGATTTTGTTGATGGTAAGCGCGTCCAGAACTAAGCGTGTATTTCCGTTGGTTTGATTACAGTTAATAATGGACTGAAATAAGGAGACATTGGTGGTTTTATTTTTGATTTTTTCACGCACCGCAGGCTGCTTGAATAGATGAATCTTATACGTGTTATAGCAAAAGTATTTGCTAAGGTATCTATCTTGGTATTTCCATCTGCGACGCGTGTGTTACAAGAAGCGTGCGCCTCAGCAACTCTTACTACTTGTGTGCTTGATGAATCATGATTAGAAGACAATTTCTCAACATCAGATACAAATAACATTTGCTGATGCTCGTATTTCTTATTCTGATTAAACAAAGTTTCAGTTTTAGCAATTGATTGACCCTGCTGCTCACTAAGTGTTTTAATCTGTGTGTATAAACCTGCAACCTGACCAGTGAGTCGAGTATTTATTTCGTCAACTTTGGTTTTATGCACTGCTACTGTTTTGCAGTGTGACTAAGAAGTGAGATTATGTTATTCAATTTAGTTTCGATTGTATTCAGTCTACGCAGTTTACTTAATATGATTTGCAATGCGTCAGTGACGTTTGAAGACGGCGCAGGCTGCACCATAACCGTGACGTCTAACAATAATACTTCGGCACCAATCATTCATCCTACTAAATATATTTCCTAACAGATTTTCATTATTGTCTACGTTTTGTGTTGTTACTGTGATATTCTGTAACACACATTGGTCATGTCCGTCATCTACAACACAGCCCGTGTCAAAATCTGGATTTTCAATGTTATGCTCTATTTTTGCTAATTTTCTACGTGTTTTAACTATCCCAGCACAAAAATTCTATTAATGAAATTTTGATAGGAAACGTCTGATTTTTAAACATGTTGTTGTTGTGGTCTTCAGTCCTGAGACTAGTTTGATGCAGCTCTCCATGCTACTCTATCCTGTGCAAGCTTCTTCATCTACCAGTACCTACATCCTTCTGAATCTGCTTAGTGTATTCATCTCTTGGTCTCCCTCTACGATTTTTACCCTCCACGCTGCCCTCCAATACTAAATTGGTGATCCCTTGATGCCTCAGAACATGTCCTACCAACCGATCCTTTCTTCTGGTCAAGTTTTGCCACAAACTCCTCTTCTCCCCAATTCTATTGAATACCTCCTCATTAGTTATGTGATCTACCCATCTAATCTTCAGCATTCTTCTGTAGCACCACATTTCGAAAGCTTCTATTCTCTTCTTGTCCAAACTATTTACCGTCCATGTTTCACTTCCATACATGGCTACACTCCATACAAATACTTTCAGAAATGACTTCCTGACACTTAAATCTATACTCGATGTTAACAAATTTCTCTTCTTCAGAAACGCTTTCCTTGCCATTGCCAGTCTACATTTTATAACCTCTCTACTTCGACCATCATCAGTTATTTTGCTCCCCAAATAGGAAAACTCCTTTACTACTTTAAGTGTCTCATTTCCTAATCTAATACCCTCAACATCACCCGACTTAATTAGACTACATTCCATTATCCTCGTTTTGCTTTTGTTGATGTTCATCTTATATCCTCCCTTCAAGACACCACCCATTCCGTTCAACTGCTCTTCCAAGTCCTTTGCTGTCTCTGACAGAATTACAATGTCATCGGCGAACCTCAAAGTTTTTATTTCTTCTCCATGGATTTTAATTCCTACTCTGAATTTTTCTTTCGTTTCATTTACTTCTTGCTCAATATACAGATTGAATAACATCGGGGATAGGTTACAACCCTGTCTCACTCCCTTCCCAACCACTGCTTCCCTTTCATGTCCCTCGACTCTTATAACTGCCATCTGGTTTCTGTACAAATTGCAAATAGCTTTTCACTCCCTGTATTTTACCCCTGCCACTTTCAGAATTTGAAAGAGAGTATTCCAGTCAACATTGTCAAAAGCTTTCTCTACGTCTACAAATGCTAGAAACGTAGGTTTTCCTTTCCTTAATCTTTCTTCTAAGATAAGTCGTAAGGTCAGTATTGCCTCCCGTGTTCCAACATTTCTACGGAATCCAAACTGATCTTCGCTGAGGTCTGCTTCTACCAGTTTTTGCATTCATCTGTAAAGAATTCGCGTTAGTATTTTGCAGCTGTGACTTATTAAACTGATAGTTAGGTAATTTTCACATTTGTTAACACCTGCTTCTTTGGGATTGGAATTATTATATTCTTCTTGAATTCTGAGTGTATTTCACCTGTTTCATACATCTTACTCACCAGATGGTAGAGTTTTGTCAGGACTGGCTCTCCCAAGGCCGTCAGTAGTTCTAATGGAATGTTGTCTACTCCGGGGGCCTTGTTTCGACTCAGGTCTTTCAGTGCTCTGTCAAACTCTTCACGCAGTATCGTAGCTACCTTTTCATCTTCATCTACATCCTCTTCCATTTGCATAATATTGTCCTCAAGTACATCGCCCTTGTATAGACTATATACTCCTTCCACCTTTCTGCTTTCCCTTCTTTGCTTAGAACTTGGTTTCCATCTGAGCTCTTGATGTTCATACAAGTGGTTCTCTTATCTAAGGTCTCTTTAATTTTCCTGTAGGCAGTATCTATTTTACCCCTAGTGAGATAAGCCTCTACATCCTTACATTTGTCCTCTAGCCATCCCTGCTTAGCCATTTTGCACTTCCTGTCGATCTCATTTTTGAGACGTTTGTATTCCTTTTTGCCTGCTTCATTTACTGCATTTTTATATTTTCTCCTTTCATCAATTAAATTCAATATTTCTTCTGTTATCCAAGGATTTCTACTAGCCCTCGTCTTTTTACCTACTTGATCCTCTGCTGCCTTCACTACTTCATCCCTCAAAGCTACCCATTCTTCTTCTACTGTATTTCTTTCCCCCATTCCTGTCAATTGTTCCCTTATGCTTTCCCTGAAACTCTGTACAACCTCTGGTTCTTTCAGTTTATCCAGGTCCCATCTCCTTAAATTCCCACCTTTTTGCAGTTTCTTCAGTTTCAATCTGCAATTCATAAACTATAGATTGTGGTCAGAATCCACATCTGGCCCTGGAAATGTCTTACAATTTAAAACCTGGTTCCTAAATCTCTGCCTTACCATTATATAATCTATCTGATACCTTTTAGTATCTCCAGGGTTCTTCCATGTATACAACCTTCTATCATGATTCTTAAACCAAGTGTTAGCTATGATAAAGTTGTGCTGTGTGCAAAATTCTACCAGGCGGCTTCCTCTTTCATTTCTTACCCCCAATCCATAGTCACCTACTACGTTTCCTTCTCTCCCTTTTCCTACTCTCGAATTCCATTCACCCATGACTATTAAATTTTCGTCTCCCTTCACTATCTGAATAATTTCTTTTATCTCATCATACATTTCTTCACTTTCTTTGTCATCTGCAGAGCTAGTTGGCATATAAACTTGTAGTACTGTAGTAGGTGTGGGCTTCGTATCTATCTTGGCCACAATAATGCGTTCACTATGCTGTTTGTAGTAGCTTACCCGCATTCCTATTTTCCTATTCATTATTAAACCTACTCCTGCATTACTCCTATTTGATTTTGTGTTTATAACCCTATAGTCACTTGACGAGAAGTCTTGTTCCTCCTGCCACCGAACTTCACTAATTCCCACTATATCTAACTTTAACCTATCCATTTCCCTTTTTAAATTTTCTAACCTACCTGCCCGATTAAGTGATCTGACATTCCACGCTCCGATCCGTAGAACGCCAGTTTTCTTTCTCCTGATAATGACATCCTGTTGAGTAGTCCCCGCCCGGAGATCCGAATGGGGGACTATTTTACCTCCGGAAAATTTTACCCAAGAGGACGCCATCATCATTTAATCATACAGTAAACATACCCTGCTACGAAAGTTCATAAATCGAACCTTAAATATTTTGCATCCCAACATTATTTTCTTCGCTCGCTCTTTCATGAATGATGTAACCAAACGAGGCCATCTTGTTAGAACAATGTTCTACGTTTTGTTGTTATACTCCATTGTAGTGTCAGCTTATGTTACATGAATTCTGCAATGAGAAGTGGTGTATCAAATTCAAACTAAACAACAATTCACGTAATAAAATCTACGACATATATATGCTCTTGTTAATGTGCTGCCGCTAAGCATTGCTGCACCTTACCTTTTCTGGTTCTTCTCCCCTAAATTCTCATTTTAATTTTCTCGTCAGATCAGTTTTACTTGTAGGTTTTGATGGTTCTTTGAAGTAGCAAATTAAATTAAATATTAGTACACAATTACAATAGTCCTTCCACGCACGTCGCAGGTTGGTTTATTCGTAAAATGACATAAATATACTTATTACAGGGTTGAGTTGCTGTATCTCAAATGTAATTTCTACGGCCGCCGGACAAGGAAACATCAGGCTTCGTATTTGAAAGACACAGATTACCGATTTGGCTCTGAGCACTATGGGACTTAACATCTGAGGTCATCAGTCCCCTAGAACTTAGAACTACTTAAACCTAACTAACCTAAGGACATCACACACATCCATGCCCGAGGCAGGATTCGAGCCTGCGACCGTAGCAGTCGCGCGGTTCCGGACTGCAGCGCCTAGAACCGCTCGGCCACCAAGGTGGGCCATTACCGATTTGAAAGGACACATATTATGATAGGAGACCACTTATAAAATGATATCTAACGGCCATTATGCTTCATCAATTATCTTCCCGCTGATAGCTGCTAAATATTACTAGACAAATATAAATTGTTTATGACAGAAGTAATTCATTGTAAATATAACAGCGATAGTTTTGAAGACTTACTTTATCAACTAGATAACTGTACAGCGTCTGGTAGATTACACTAAGACGTTCCTCTCTAAACTCTGACAGAGTTTTGCTTTTGTTTTAGAAATAAAATTATCTCTTACGCCCATCACATGTATATAAATTAATACTTTGCCGCTACTCGGCATATTTATTCCACACAGAATTTTTCTTTTCCCTTAGAAGATCTGTTACACGTCCTCTTGCATTTCGTTAGAATCCTCTTCGATTATCGTCTGCCACGATAACACAAAACACACTTTCTTCCGATTGTGATTTAGCGGGTGATGTTTCTCCGCTTTCTCTGTATGCGGTATGCTGTGAAGTGACAAAAATCACGGGACAGGGACATGGACATATGCAGATGCTCCTAGTATCGCACACAAAAGGTAGAGAAGGGCGGGGTTGTCGTTTGTACTCAGGTCATTCATGTGACAAGTTTTTCGACGTGATTATGCCAGCACAACGGAAATTAACGCGGAATTTCAGTTAGAGCTAGACAAATGGGACTTTCCATTTCGAAAATTGTTAGGGAATTCAATACTACGAGATCTACAGTGTCAAGAGTGTGCCCGGAACACCAAATTTCAAGCATTACCTCTCACCACAGACAACGCAGTGGCCGACGCCCTTCACTTAAAGACCCACAGCAGCAGAGTAGTCAGTGCTAACAGACAAGCACAACAGCGTGAAATAACCGCACAAAGCAATGTGGGACAGTGCGGCGGAATCTGGCGTTAATGGGCTACGGCAGGAGACGACAGACGCGGGTGCCTTTGCTAACAGCTCGAGGTAACCTGGGCCCGTGACCATATCGGTTGGACCCTAGGCGACTGGACAACCGTGGCCCGGTCAGCGGAGTCCCGATTTATGTTGGTAGCAGCTGACGGTAGAATTCGAGTGTGGCGCAGACCCCGCGAAGCCATGGACCCATGTCGTCAACAAGGCGCTGTGCAAGCTGTTGATGGCTTCATAATGGTGTGGTGTGTGTTTACACGGAATGTATTGAGTCCTGTGGTCCAACTGAACCGATCATTGACTGGAGATGATAATGTTCTGGTACTTGGAGACCATCTGCAGTCTTTCACGGGCTTCACGTTCCCGAACAACGACTCGCCATTTCACCAGAACACAGTTGTTCGACATTATGAACAATTCGAGCGAATGATTCGTCCACCCAAATCGCACGACGTGAATCCCATTGAACATGCTTGGGACGTAATAGGGAGGTCAGTTCGTGCACAAGGTCCTGCACCAGCAATACTTTCGCAATTATGGACGGGTATACAGGCATCGTGACTCAGTATTTGTGGAGGGGACTTCCAAAGACTGTTTGAGTCCATTCCACGGCGAGTTGTAGCACTATACGGGGGAAAAGGAGTTCCGACACGATATTAGTAGGTATCGCACGACTTTTGTCGCCTCAGTGTAAATCTTTGATACGGTGGCTCTTGGAACACCAAACACTTTGGCTACCTCGGTTACGGAAGCACACATCATACGATTAGAATTAACTTAGCTCTGACATAATGCACTCACAAATACAAAGACCCTTGTTCTGACCATCACTAACACTTGCAACGCATTGACGATATTCCGCAGGTGCCGTTCACGGTCGCATGCTACAGTGCAACCTGCAGGCTTCCCTAGCACCTGTATTTATGTTCGAGCATGCACTTCTCGCGATGTTTCCAATATTTTTGTCCATCCCCCCCGCCTCCTGCCCTGTACGTACATAGAGAACAAGGGTGGTCCTATCACACTTCTCTGGGACCCTCTCGATGACGTCCTTGTATCTTATGAACACCCATGATTCAAGACAATGTGCCGGGTACAATAAGCGAAGTTAAAAAGTTCCCGTGCGAAGGCTGTACAGTTCAGAATCAGTATGCCAATCAGGCAAAATCGCCGTGACCAATGAGGGAGTCATCCCACCGGCTCACCAGATTGAAGATACCCGTTTCGTAAAACAGACTGCCATGTCGTGTGAAGAAATCTAGAACGGCGTGTTGCGTGTTGCACATCCTCACCCGACAGGAATCATCGACCCATGGGGGCCTTTTTTTTTTTTTTTTTTTTTTTTTTTTTTTTTTTTTTAAGAGACCGAAGGCGTGATAACTGTATGGAAGGAGACCAGGACTAAAGGGTAGCTGCTCGACTGTCTTCACTCGAATTGTCCGAAATGGACGAGGCTGGCCTCCCTGGTCGACGGCGTCTTGTGTACAATCGCGACCAATTCGGAACTTGACACACAATTCCGCAACGATGGTTTTCGACAGACATGGTGCCCCACACACATTCTTCATTCTGCGATCGATATATCCCGATGTTTGTCCTTTGGCAGCTAAGAGAAGAACAACAGCTCGTTGATCCTGCTTTGACGCATTGTACGAGGGCTGTCCAGAAAGTAAGTTCCGATTGATCGCGAAATGGAAACCACAGTAAAAATCAGAAATGTTTTATTTGTAAGAGGTAGCTACACCATCCAGCTACGTCTCCACGTAGTCGCCGTTCTGACTCAGACACTTGTCGTACCGTTGTACAAACTTTCCAATACCCTCATCATAGAAGGCAGCCGCCAATGCTTTTCCCCAATTCTCTATGTTGGCCTACAGTTCGTTGTCTGTGCCAAAATGTTGTCTTCATAGCCAGCGGTTCATGCGAGCAGAGATGAAACTCAGAGGGAGACAATTACGTGCTGTGTTGTGGGTAATCAAACATTTACAACTGAAAACGATGCAGGAGCATCTTCATTGCCCCTGCAGTGTGCGGCTGAAAATTGTCTTGAAGAAGAAAACGCATAGCCTCTGGCGAAATTTCTCACCAGGCCCTCGTTCTTGGAGGGAGACACTATTTTCTAGACATCTTTACGCGCTCACTGTGAGGTCAGAAATGAGAAGAGCGACGTGATGCTATCTAGGGTCATAGTACAGACACTGCCGAACACATCTGTGCAAAGCTTTATCGGATTTTCATAGTCGTTTCCATTTCGCGACCGATCGGAACTTACTTTCTGGACACCCCTCGTACAATAACGTCGCCATAGTTCACGTTTCCACATTTACCGCACACATGTCGTAAAGACACGAATGCTACACCAATCCCTTGCCTACACGTTGACGTTTAATACACACTGAACAGCCAAAGAAACTCGTACCATGCCTAATATCGTATAGGACTCCTGCGAGCACGCAGAACTCCCGCAGCACGACGTGGCATGGACTCAACTAATGTCTGAAGTAGTGCTGCGGGGAATTGACACCATGAATCCTGCAGGTCTGTATATAAATCCGTAAGAGTACGAGGGGGTGCAGATCTCTTTCGAACAGCACATTGCAAGGCACCCCAGATATCCTCAATAATGTTCATGTCTGGGGAGTTTGGTGGCCCAGCGGAAGTCTTTAAACTCAGAAGAGTGTTCTTGGAGCCACTGCATAGTAATCCTGGACGTATGGGTTGTTGCATTGTCCTGCTGGAAGTGCCCATGTTCGTCAGAATGCACAATGGACATGAATGGACGCAAGTGATAGGACAGGATGCTTACGTACGTGTCACCTATCAGAGTCATATCTCGACGTGTCAGGGGACCCATATCCCTCCAACTGCACACGCCCCACACCAAGCCTCCACTAGCTTGAACACTCCCCTGCTGACATGCAGGGTCCATGGATTCATAAGATTGTCTCCATATCCGTACACGTCCATCCGCTCGATAACATTTAAAACTAGAGTAGTTCGACCAGGCAACGTGTCTCCAGCTATCAACACTCCAATTTCGGTGTTGATGGGCCGAGGCGAGGCGTAAAGTTTTGTGTCGTGCAGTCATCAAGGGTACGGGAGTGGGCCTTCGAATCCGAAAGCCCATATCGATGATGTTTCTTTGAATCATTCGGACGCTGACACTTGCTGATAGACCAGCACTGAAATGTGCAGCGGAAAGGCTGCACTTCTGTCACGTTGAACGATTCTTTTCAGTCGTCGTTGGCCCAGTTCTTACAGTGTCTTTTACCGGTCGCAGCGATGTCGGAGAGCTGATGTTTTACCGGATTCTTGATATTCACGGTACACTCGTGAAATGGCGGTAAGGGAAAATCCCCACTTCATCGCTACCCCGGAGATGCCGTGTCCCATCCACTATAACACCACGTTCAAACTCATTTCAATTTTGATAACCCGCCATTGTAGCAGCAGTAACCGATCTAACAACTGCGCCAGACGCTTGTCTTACATAGGCGTTGCCGATCGCACTGTACTCTGCCTGCTTATATATCTCTGTATTTGAATACGCATGCCTATACCAGTTTCTTCGGCGCTTCAGTGTACTTCCTCGAGATTGGCGCTTCGTTACATGTATGCAGCAGGAACGCTCTCAGACGGAAACTTTTTGATCCCTCCTTGTATTACTCAAGACCTCTCCGAGGCAATCACATATCTGGGAACGTCGTCCTGTGTACCTGGACCTTCGTTAACAGTCGTAGGATCCCAAACAACTCGAGCAGCAGTATCGCCGAACGGCAGAGTTCAGTATTCATCGCGCCGCAGTCGGGATCTGAGACGTGCTGGCAAACTTTTCTCCTTTTTGCATAGGGTACAACACAGTCTTCTCACAAACAAGAAACATCGAAATGCGGTTTCTGAGTAAGAAAACTGCTGCTGCATAATTTTTCCTTATACAGGGTGAAAATAAAACCGACAAATTCTAGGGACGGATTCTTGAATGGAAATGGAAGAAAGAACGTGATACGAAGGTATGTCCGGAAACGCATCGTTGCCACGGTAGATGGTGTTGACGGTTCCTCTGGCCACGTGCCGTGTGTTCCTTGTGTGCTGCAGGCTGTGTGATTGACGCAGCGTGCTGTAAGCAGCCGAATGGTGTCGTATTCATGTCAGGAACAAGCCAAGGTGGTGTTTGTGTACTTCCAGGCAGATGGAAACGGTCGAGAGGCAGCACGGCTAAACCAAAACGAGTACCCTCACAGACACCAGCCGCATCACACAACTCTAGCTCTTTTTGGGCGTTTGTGTGATCACGGATCCTTTCAAACGGACGAACGTGGAGAGAGGCGGTTTACTGTGTGTCCACCAGAGTTTGAGGACCGGGTTCTATAGGATATTGAGACGAAACCTAGAACAAGCTCTAGAGAAGTGGCCTGCCAACACGGTTAAGCCAAAGTACGATGCAAAAACAGCAAGGATTATCAGCAGTGGAGTGCCCTCTACGGGAAGAATTTTGTCGATGGTTTTTGCCCCAGACAATCACAATTATGCGATTTCTGTTATCAGTCATCTTTACTGACGAAGCAGCCTTTACCAGTACTGGCATAATCAGTCTGCATGATCTTCATCTGTAGCCTACAAACAACCCTAGGGTAACGTTTGAGGCGTCACATCACCATCGGTTCAGCATCAATGTGTGGGCGTGGATTCTTAACGACCTGTTATTATTCCACGGTACCTAGACTAAAGAACGCACCAGGAGTTCTGCGGAATACTTTGCCTGGGCTGCTTGAAAATGTACCTTTCGCAATACGACAGGTTTCTGCGCGGCAGAGCACCGACCTACTTTCACATTACAGTTCGCCGACACCTCAACATCTTCCCAGGCGCTCGATAACATGTGGCGGACCTGTATCATGTCCTGCTAGATCACCGGACTGAAATCCCCTAGGATTTTACCTCTGGGGCATCTGAAAAGCGTTGTGTACGCTGAACCAGGAATCAAGTTCCACCTCCCCTCCCCTTTCTACACTATTCCATTTGGGTGAGTTTCTGCATTGATTCAAGATCTGTACTCCATAGCGAAAGGGTCACCATGAAACAGCAGCAGCAGAAGCCTAAATCGGCCAGTAAGAGGAAGGGTTAATAACGGTCCTTCATTAGTACTATTACAAATTATCACAATGGTCACTCGCAAAGTAAAGACGTTTTACTTCGCCACACGACCACGGTATCCACCATCACCGCCGACCGACCACTGACCTTGGTAACCATGTGTATCAGTTTGGAGGCAGCTACGGTCCAATACAGTTGATCATTGCTTAGCTGTATGACTTTAAAATGTGTGACGACATTGACGATCCCGCCAAATATTGAGCTGCGCAGTGTCATTTGCTTTTCAAAGGCGCAAAAACTCTGGCCCATCTAAATTTCTAGACGGATAACTGACGTTTACGATGATGTGATGAACTAAGCGACAGTTCGGAAGTGGTGTATCGTGTTTAATGATGGACGGAATAATATTTACGACGGAGATCGCTCCTGCTGGCCCTCAGTGGTGACTGTCGGACTCTTAGCAGGGACTGAAACAAAAATCCAACAACACAAGCGTTTCACAGTTAGTGGACTGAATTGCTCTTACTGTCAGACGCTTTAACGACTTCACCGCACCAATAAAAGCAAGCAACGCGGATTACCAATCAGTGGAGTCGCCTTCCTCCACGGTAATGCACGCCCACACGCAGCGGGAATGACACGTGACTTGCTTCAGCCGTTTCGGTGGGGAATGATTCAACATCGACTATACAGTCCGGACTTGATGATAATCAATTCCCTGAACTGAAAGATTTTTTGAGTGGACGACGTCTCAGAAGAGATGATGAGGTTAAAGGACCTGTTAATCAATGGTTCATCAACTTGACGGCAAGTGAATATGCAGAAGGCATTGAAAAGCAGGTGAAACGGTACAAATGTCTAAATTTGAACAGTGACTATGTAGAAAAGGAGCTTGGGTATCAAACTGTATCTAAAATACAGTTTCATTTAATTAAATCACATAAATTCTGTATAAAAAAACGTTCTTTACTTTCGAAGTGACCCTCGTATTATTAATATCCTATACGTTAAACACACCTATTGTTTTTGTTCCAACAGCTCAGTGGGTCCTTGTTGCAATACTAGCGGAAATGGTGGACCAAAATACGCAGATGTTCGACTGTCTGCGCTACCACAGCAAGCCGCAGGAAGTGTTCTGGATTTAACAGACTCTTCTGTACTGTCTCAGCAGCAGTAACCGTCAGAGTTATCTCACTCTTAACTTGAGAAGATTAGGGTCGCCACCGACTCTAACCATAACTCTCCGAAGGTTTGGTCGAGTCGGAAAATAAATTAATTTGATCACAGACCAAAAACTCACAAAAATGCATACGTTGTGAGGTCGCTCATAGCGGATACGATGTAATTAATAGTATTGCCCGTGCACTGTTCTCGACAATCAAACATTTAAAATAAAATAGAAAATGCATGAACACTGCATAAGATCAGCTCCCAGCAACACATCTGAAAATAAGACTTAACATAAAGAATTTGTTATGCAATACAAGGGGAGACTAATCACTGGACCTGTGCATAAGGAAACGCATTGGATGTGCTAACGGGAAAGCTACGAGGTGAGTGGCTTAGGTGCAAAAACGTAATCTCGGAACACAAGAGAAAATTGTAGATAAAATCATTTATTCCTAAGATAGGGATGTGAGGCATGTACATGATTCCTGATAACACGTGGTTTGTGGAGACACAATTTCTAGGTATAGTGCCAAATTCCAACAATATCACATCACACAATCATGTTAACGTTCTTTAAAACAAACATGAGATCGGACAGTTAGTGATGCCGGTAGCCCAACAACTATAATGTTCTACCACGTGGTTGGCTCCCCACGGATGAAAGACACATAAAGCAAGGAAAATTTACGTGAAGGCAAAGCTATAAATATTTAGAAAGATGAAAGCTTATACAGGCACAGCTGAAGGCAAACAGACATTCATACAGAAGCGAGTGCTCACTTCTTATCGACACCTTTGTGTGGCGCTCTTCCGGTGGATCCAAGTCTGCTATAGAAATTTACTAAGTGAAACATCTGCCAAAGTTTTGCATTCCTTGCTGCGACAAGGCAAAGTAATCTTCCAGATTTGACAAGCGAGTCCAAAAGCTAACAGCTCTCCCCTCGCCAAGTAACAGCGCGCCACGCGGTCAGTCTAACTCACCCTTCTTCGACTGGAGCACAGCTGTGGACGCTTCCCGTACCGGCGGCAGACTGCCCGGAAAACCCAAAGATGCCATTTCCGCCACCAACGTAACGCAGGTGGATTTCTCACAACTAGCGAAAACCTCTTTGCCTACTTGACCACTACGAGAGTTGGCTATTCTGTACAACTGCTGCTGGATCTGTACGACTATCGCAGACTCTGCAGCAGACTACGCCACCGTCTAGCAACGTGACACACAACCACATTCATTCAATCACACCATTATGAGAGTAAAGAGAAAAGAGAAACAAGGAAAATAAAGAGAAATGGTAATGAAAATGGGCTACCGGACTAATGAAAGGTGGCTACAGGACCCTTTCAACATCTGTCATCTGTTTGATTTATGATGAGTTTAGAGTGCTTCTGGTCAAATTTATCTCTAGGAGCATGACACGTTTGTCAGTCTCAGTGAATCAGATATGTAAGAAACTTCTGTTTATAGTATTTTCAGCTCTTGGAGAAATTTTAGTGGACACCCATGTTCATGGGCATAAAACTATAGGTATAAGATGACGTTTATTCAATGATGGTGGCACTGGAATAATTATGAAGAGTGATCTCAGACGGAGAAACAAAGAAAATATCTGAAAGAATGAAGAAGTGTTGGGCAGACAAAAGAGAAAACACTTTTCATATAACAATAAATTATAATAATAATTGTATAACCACTGTGCTATTAAATTGTCTTATTGAACTGTATTGCAATATTGAATGACAACAACTTATACAAACCTTTCGTTTAATCAACTATAATGATCCAATGAAGGCCATAAAAATAATTAATATTAATAAATAAATTAAGGGGAATGTAGATAAAATTAATGAAAAATCTTCAAACTTTTCTTTACTACCATATAGTTCTGTAGCATGTTAGAAACACTGTCTTCTATTTTCAGAGTTTAATTCGTGCCTCATTTAGAAGAGACGCCCAAAGACAACATTTTGCTCATTGTTATTGTTAAAATTTCCTCATGTGAGGCGGCCGTTGTGGCCGAGCAGTTCTAGGCGCTACAGTCTGGAACGGCGCTACCGCTACGGTCGCAGGTTCGAATGCTGCCTCGGGCATGGATGTATGTGATGTCCTTAGGTTAGTTCGGTTTAAGTAGTTCTAAGTTCTAGGGGACTGATGACCTAAGATGTTAGGTCCCATAGTGCTCAGAGTCATTTGAACCATTTTTTTCCTCATGTGATGCCTGTCTGGTGTTCAGTGAAGGTAACAGTTAAAGAATCAGGACCCTGACGAAACTAAGATTTGATGCAAGCTTCTTCACTGAAGACCTACTGAAAAATATTTATGATGTGTGTACCGCTAGTCCTGAAATGTCAGTGCAGGCTACGACAAGGGTACGCCAGCAGGAACTGACTAGAACACAGGAGCCACATGAAGACCTAAAAGAGCAAATGTATGGTTATGGGCAACTTTAAGGTACTTGTTTTTGGCACAAATCACAATAAAATCTTTTTTCTGCATTTCCCGCAACTTCCATTTTTAAGTGTATAACGAACGTTTTATATTGAACCATTGCAAATAAAAAGATGAAATTTGCTACAGACTGTAATAAATTAACAATTTCATGTAAATTTTTCAAAGTGCGTTACTGACAAATTTATTTAATTTTTTTTAAATAAAAATTGCTGTGAATAGTACACACGAATTTATAAAATTGTTGCGAGAGTTCTAAAGCTCACATTAAAAAAAAGTAGTGCACAGATTTGTTCACCTATTTACTAAGAATAACCTACCACATTTTGAAAGTGATAAGAAAAGTAGCGTTTGAGCAAATGTTCCTCGTGTAATAGTATATGTTGTCAAAGTATCCAGCAACGTCCTGATCAAATGACTGTACAAAAAATTTGAAAAGTCTGTATTATAGGCAACAACATAATGAAAAGTATGCAAAATTTTGTTCAATTATCTCTCAAACAGTAAAAGCTACATTAGCTTATAAGTACCTTTGTATTTTCTCATACGTCCTCCCTCAGCCCGAACATCCACGATAGCAGGAAACTCTTTCCTTGCTATGGTTCCTTAATGGTGGAAGATCTGCACGCATGCAAATAAGCTCCTGTTTGATAGGTGGGCACAATAACAAAACTTATCGCAACACAAAAAGAAATAACAAACAACATTTCTTTAGAATTTGTTACAAAATGGTTCTCAACTTTGGTACAGTCTGATGCACGGCAGTCGTTACCCCAAACCTAATACAGCAGAGTCCCGCTAATCCGAATGCCGATAACCCGAATGTTGGTTAATCCGAACATGAAAAACGTTAGTCTAAGTGTGTGGAAGACTGTGCGGTGAACGGCTGGACGTACACACTATTTTAATTTACACAGTACAGTAAACATGTATTAGAAAAATTGGCAAGAAAATATTAGGTTTCAACAATGCATGACAATGAAAGAAAAGCAGCCAAACTTACTAAAATACAGCGGACACTTTATCCCTATTTTTAGATGACAAAAACTCAGTCATTGTTTTTTGGCGTTATATGACGCACAGTTGCACCATCGTCACATAAACATCAAATCAGCGGGTGTACCAGTGGGCTGTTGCTCCAAATCGCGTAGCGCGAGGTCGAGGGCCTCTGCTGCTGCTTCACTGTGTGGCACCAGCTCTCCTTTGTCGCTTTCAGACTGTCACTTCCACCACAGCAGTCCACTTCTTCCTGGTCTCGAGTCACAGCAGCAACTAAATCAGCGTCAGTGAGGTTCCCCACACATGCCCCATCCACTGCCATCCACTCATCTACGTCTCCTTCACTAGTTTCTTCGCATCCAGGCATAGACTGTATCATTTGTAGTAGATTTTCCTATTCATTTTCAACTAAGTTGTCCTGAGATTCCAGAGATGTCCACAGTTTTCGCCACGATTTTCTCAGAGTACTTTCTGAAATATTCTGCCATGCCTCAGCAGCCCAATAAACAACATCCTTCACACTGGTCCTTTTTATTTTGTCCACTAAAGGAATGCTATCATCTTGGATCAGCATTTTTAAAAATTGTTTTCTGTAAATGAGTTTTAATGTTTGCAGTGCCCCCTGATCCATCGACTGTAGAAGTGGTGTAACATTCGGTGGCAAAAGCTTCGCCACAATTTCTCCACCACATAATTCCTCAGTGCTGGGGTGAGGTGGCGCGTCATCAATCAAAAGGATTGCACGGGGAGACAAATGATTTTCCTTAGAAGGGAACAAACTGGCCGTGAAAGCATTCTTTCAACAGCTTCCCACTCTTCCGTGCTTTTTCTGGTTGCGATATTATAAGGGCACGGACTTCATGTTCCAATTTTTAAAAGCTCTGCGCCTAGCAGATTTGCCGATCAGCATTAAAGGCAGCTTGTGATAACCAGCAGCGTTGCTGCACGCTAATAAAGTCACACGATCTTTGCACATTTTAAAACCAGGAGCATAGTGTTCTGCTTTCGATGCCAGGCTTCTTGTTGGCAATTTCCCGAAAATTAAGGCTAGTCTCGTCGGCGTTATAAATTTGTTGGCGAGAATACTTTCTCTCTCTTATCACTTTTTCAAACTCACCCAAGTATTCCTTCGCCGCATACGGTCAGAAGAGAGCTTCTCTCCAGTAATTGTTAGCTGACAGATTCCGTGACTATTCTGAATCTGTCTAACCAACCCGGACTCGTACTAAAAGACTCATCACCATTCATTGACTCGTTCAGGTAAACAGCCTTATCCTGAACCAGTGCTCCACTCAAAGGAGTTCCCCTTTCTCTCGCCTGCGTGAATCAAAGGCAAAGAGCTTCATCCACTTTATCGTACAGGGACTGTTTCAAAGGTATTTCGAGTGTTTCTCCCGAAGATGTTGCACAGAACTGTTCAAGCTTCACTCGCTTCTTCTTCCAATCACAAATGGTTGCTTTACCAACACCCAGTTCCGTTGACAGTTTAGATACATTCTCACCATTGCCTATCCACTTCAAAGCATTCAGTTTTTCTTTGAGAGTTAACGTTGTGTGTTTCAGTTTACTCATGACGAAAATACGTACACCTAATACACCTGAACGAATACAACACAACTGCTACGCCTGCCAGCGATCGATAACTAACATAACCGAGCGCTTTGCGAGCCAACTGGCAATGCACTGACCTCAGACACTACAAACATCTCAACAATGCGCAACAACAAGGGCAGGGAGTGAGAGTGAGTCATTGTTCCCACACTTGTTCCCATCTGTTACTATGGTGTACCTACTTATCTGCTTGGTACACTTCATTCTAGAAATTCGTCACCGTAATTCCGGCTAATCCGAACAAATCGATAATCCGAACAAGGTCCGGTCCCAGTTACTTCGGATTAATGGGACTCTGCTGTACAACGAAATCTAAATAACTTTGCTCTCTCTTGGCAGTCTGTTAACTTGTACGGGGGTGAGTCAAATGAAAACCTTAAATATTTTTTTAAATATTATTTATTGTGCAGAAGCGGTACAAAGCTGTATCACTTTTCAACATAATCTCCCCCACGCTTAATGCAAATCCTCCAGCGCTTACAAAGTGCATAAATTCCTTTAGAAAAAAATTCTTTTGGTAGTCCGCGCAACCACTCATGCACCACGTGGCGTACCTCTTCATGAGAACGGAACTTATTTCCTCCCATTGCGTCTCTGAGTAGTCCAAACATATGGAAATCAGTTGGGGCAAGGTGAGTATGGTGGATGAGGAAGACACTCAAAATGTAAGTGTGTCATTGTTGTACAGGCAGTGTGGGGCCTTGCATTGTCATGTTGTAAAAGGACACCTGCTGACAGCAATCCATATCGCTTTGATTTTATTGCAGGCCGCAGATGATTTTTTAGAAGATCTGTGTATGATGCACTGGTGACAGTGGTGGTCCTAGGCATGTAATGCTCCAAAATGACGCCTTTTTCGTCCCAAAAGAGAGTCAGCATAACCTTCCCTGCTGATGGTTCCGTTCGAAACTTCTTTGGTTTTGGTGATGAGGAATGGCGCCATTCCTTGCTCGCTGTCTTCGTTTCCGGTTGGTGGAAGTGAACCCAAGTTTCGTCCCCAGTAACGATTATTGCAAAGAAGCCATCACCTTCTCGTTCAAAGCGCCGAAGAAGTTCTTCATAAGCATCAGCACGTCGTTCTCTGATTTCAGGAGTCAACTGCCGTGGCACCCACCTTGCAAACACTTTGTGAAACTGGAGCACATCATGCACTATGTAGTGTGCTCACGAATGACTTATCTGTAAACATGTTGCAATGTCATTCAGTGTCACTCCGCGGTTTTCCTTCACTATGGCTTCAAGTGCTGCAATCTTCTGTGGAGTCACGAATCGTTGTGCCTGACCTGGACGAGGATCATCTTCCACTCAAGTCACACCATTTGCGAACTTCCTACTCCATTCGTAGACGTGCTGCTGTGACAAACATGCATCACCGTACTGAACCTTCATTCGTCGATAAATTTCAATAGGTTTCACACCTTCACTACGCAAAAACCGAACAACAGAACGCTGTTCTTCCCTGGTGCAAGTCGCAAGTGGGGCGGCCATCTTTAAACTGATACTGCGACGGTATGTGTGCATCTGCACTATGCTGCCACCTACGGGCCATTCTGCACGCTGTTTGTGGCACGCTTACCAACTTACAGGAAAACAACTCGAAATTTCGATTTGCTATTACAAATTTAAGGTTTTCATTTGACTCACCCTCGTACTATAATCGAATGTAATTACGCAGGCACTCTGTTACTAGTTCCGGTTCTCTGTATGCAGCGACTGCTAAATCGGGAGATGGTCTGCAGAGTACTGCAGTGAGGCGACTGATGGCGCTGAATGGTACAGTTCCAATTACTGGCTTGTAGCTGTGTGCCACACACCGCTGACAGTTGACAGTATTCCATGACTGTCGCCCACACTATCGGCAGAAGGAAGGAGTGCGGAAGCAGGGAGAGGTTAATGTTTGTGAGCAGCATCTCGACGCTGCCGCGTGGAGATGAGAGAAGCCAGGTGAGTGGTTGCGCCCGTGTCGTAGAGATCTCTCGCAGTACTTTTTGTGTACCTCTAGCGTGGTACACAATACCTAGTTTGTCTTTGTATTTGGATTGCATGCGGATAAAAGGGGCGTTCCACGGAGCGCCATCTGAGACATCATTAAAGTCGCCAGTATGTAGTACTCTGGTCTACCCGTAGGTGCCAGGACAATCACTAGAAGTGTGACCCCAGAAAGGCAGAGCCCGATTTTCCCAGCCGCTCTCATTTCGTGAGTAGACAATATGGAGAGTGATCATCAAGGGCGATGTAAACGCCACGGATATTCACAAACCAGTTCTCATCGCTAGTCATGATACTCTTGACGAACATCTCGTACTCATTTGCACGATCCAAAAGCTCTTGACAAACTGCGAAGCTAATGTCTTTCTGCTCCTGAATCAAGAGCCGTGGGACGAACTTGGCGGCAACACGATGCATTCCAAGATGCTGTGTCAGGTCTTCAACTGAAATGTTACCTTCTACTGCAGTCTCTTGTGCAGTGACTCTTCGATTGCCATGCACAATCTCGGCTACATTCTTGGCATGGCCGTCGTCGTCGACTTCGAAAGGCGTCCTGAACGGGGGTCATCTCCAACTACCGTCCGGCCATGTTTAAACCTTGTGGATCATCCGTAACACTGCGTACGGCTTGAGCACTCATCACCGCTGGCTTCCTGCATCATTTGGTGCGTGTGTGTGTGTGTGTGTGTGTGTGTGTGTCTTCAAAGTTTTTCTTGAGTTTCACGCACAATTTAATGGAGACTCATTGTTCCTCTAACTCTGCCATCTCTAAATTCGCAAACTGTGCGACACGACGTTCTACTCAATACAGCACTGAACAATAACTAACAGAAGTACAACAATGAACTTCCGGCCGTTATACAGTAAACACAGTTGTGTGCAGGGATGCCAACCGCATTTCGCTCCAGCACAGCACTGGCGCGAAATTACGAATGTTCCAGAACTTTTTGAACATACCTCGTATTAAGGAGAATAGCTGGATCACGTTCACAGAACGGGGGGCAGCCACAGCAGTTGCCAGAAACACTCTGCAATGCACAGTGCACAAACACTTCGAGTTTGGGGAACTGTCTGCCGATAGAGTTCCCAAATCTCCGAATGAAAGAAAAAAAAAAAGAAAGAAAAAACAGTGCAAGGTCTTGTGCATTGATCTCCAACGCCACAGCCAGGATCCAGCAGGAAGTTTCATGTCTCAAGTCGTCACTGGTGACGAGACTCGGCTACACCACCATAAGATGGAGACCAAAGGCCAATCAACACAGTGGAAGCATACAGGCAGCACCAACGAAGAGGTTCTATACAGTGCCTTCAGTGGGGAAACACATGACCGTAGCCTTTTGCGCCACAGATGGAATAGGGATGGGAAAAATCGACCGGTTAAAACCGACAGCCATATTTTGGTTCTTAATAACCGATATTTTTCGATGTTTATTTGGTCTCCTTTTATGTTTTTACTAAATACCTGGTAAAAAACCGCAAAAATCAACTAGCCATAGAAGCGACGCAAAAATTGTTCGCTTTTTAAATAAATCATTTTTAAGTCATGCGTAATTTTTATTCGTAAAATTTGCATTACTTTGAAATGTTGCATTATTATACAAAATGGGAAAAGCTATCATTGCTGTTTTAATAACAATTCCGACGAAAACGAGAAACAAACATCTGACATAAGAATTGGTATAGCATTGCTGAGGCAGTAGCATACCAGTTACCATGTGACATGGCCTATTACATGATGGGCGTGTACATACTGTGTGCAAGCCTTCCCCATCTGGTTTATGAGGTGGTTTACCACTGCCGTCGCCGGACAGAACTTGTATAACCGAATGGCACCATCCCTAGTCTGGAAGTGCGAGTATTTTAGAAGTGCGGTTTCAATTATGCACAATGCTCCATTTGCTTTAAAAGATTAAAAATGGGAGGAGCTACAACCAGTTTGTGACATTATATAAGGAGAGAATGTAATACTTAACATTTAATTCATACTTTACAATAAAAATAGAAAGCAGCTAATCTGCTGCCTGTGCCTACATACCACTATATGCTTGTAGCCCACACGGGCAAATTAACTCAAAAAACAGAGTTCTCCGACTTTAGTTTTCATGCTTTAGCACTGACTATTCGTCATACCCAGATAGTGACAGGATCCACGGTTACAACTGGATTTTTGAGCAGAATTTCAAAAAATTGAAATCAATAGGAGAATACTAGTGACTTTCTGTACTGGTCAACCACTTAGCACTTTCCGAAAAAAAGCAGCGAACAGTGGATGGGCTAAGTTTTCTTTTTATTTGCCTACCTTCGAGGGTTGGAACTTCAATAGTGGCAACTATTTATTTACAGCTCGTACAAAATAGTTACTTGTTTCAAAGTTTTACTGACCTTCAAAGTAGTCACCAGCATTGTGTGTAGCCGGTTGCCAGCGATGTGGAAGTCGTAGGATACTCTTAGCAGTGCCAGTTGTGTTGACAGTTCGAGCGGCGCTGTCTATTGCCCGACGAATTTGTAGCAGTTCTGAAGCGAATGCCGTGAAGTGTTTCCTTCAGTTTAGAAATCGAGTTGAACTCACGAGGGCTGAAGTCAGGGAAGTGCAGTTGGTGGTATAGCACTTAGCAGCCCCATCAGTCAAACAAATCAGTAACAGCTTGCACTGTACGTGCTTGAGCATTGTCCTGCAAAATGGTGATCTGGTCCTGCAGAAAGTGTCATCACTTCTGTCTGTGCGCTGTTCATTTTTGGAACACAACCTGACCATCACTTTGCCGGACAATGCTCAAGCACGTACAGTGCAAGCTGTTACTTATTTGTTTGGCTGATGGGGCTGATAAGTGCTATACCACCAACTGCACTTCCCTGACTTAAGCCCTCGTGAGTTCAACTCGATTTCTAAACTGAAGGAAACACTTCACGGCATTCGCTTCAGAACTGCTACAAATTCGTCAAGCAATAGACCGCACCGCTCGAACTGTCAACAAAACTGGCACTGCTAAGAGTATCCTACGACTTCCACATCGCTGGCAACGTGTTATACACAATGCTGGTGACTACTTTGAAGGTCGGTAAAACTTTGAAACAAGTAACTATTTTGTACGAGCTGTAAATAAATAGTTGCCACTATCAAAGTCCCAACCATCTTAATTTAATGTAATGATTCTATACATCTTAGAACAGAGGGAGACAGATTTCGAATCTTTATTCAATTCTACGATTATTACAGGACATCATGGAAATAAAAAACTGAACTCGCTTATTTCAGAAACCAATTACTTTCAGCGGTTTTAACAATCCGGTTAAACTGGCATCGAAAAAAAGGATATAACCGGAGACTGTTTGTTTCAGTGATAACCGCCATCGCTAGGGTGGAACCCTCGTCATTGACTGTCTGGAACTAGGGACTACGATGAACAGGAAGGCGTATATGGAGACGCATTGGAGGCCGCACCGTGCAATTCAGAAGAAACGGCCAGGAAAGTGGGCGAAAGGGGTGCTCTTGCAACACGACAACATTCGCTTGGATACGAGTCGGGCAACCGCGGCTGCCACTGCTGACACAGGTTTCCGAGTATTGCTGCAGCCACCCTGTTCTCCTGACATGGCCCCTTCTGATCACCACCTATTCGTGGCTACGAAGAAACATACGCACAGGCATCGTTTCGCAGGGGTCCAGGAGCTGCGAGAAGTTGTCGTACTGCACTACCCCGAATGACGCTTTGATAGTAATTCTAGGATTATGTGTCCACTAGATTTGGAAATTAGGAAAAGGGGAGCGTTTTTGCTGGTTGAAGGTAGGCAAACAAATGGAAGTCAAAGGTTGCTTGGAACTGACGACAATTCGAAGATAAAAGATCGCGTATTACAACTGTGACAAAGTGAATAATGGGACACCTCAAGTACGGGCAGGGCAACATACGTATTTCTCCCTAACATCAGGGTGAGATCGAAAATGAGATTTTTCAATCCGTCCAGTGGACTGATATTACGTCACCGGCCATGGCCCCTCTGCTACGAACCAAAAGACAGACGAGGCAGTGAGGGCGCACCACAACTCACATTGTGGGTTCTGGTGCGCTCTGTGTGAAGACGAAGACGCAGAGGGTGACGAACGTCAGGTATTAAGGAGACTGGATCCCAAAGCAGAGAGTTGACCTGGCGCGTCTTGGACGATACTGCAGCCACGGTATCCATGAAAGACAAAGAAGACTTCAAGAGGCATTCAACCATAAGTCAGCGTGTCCAGGGTAGACGACATATTCTGCAGACAGAGAGAAGACAACTGAGGTCGGCGACCACCGAATGAAATCGTTTCCCAAGAATCTGCATTGCACTGGTACAGGGGAGCATGGAAGTGTGGACTTTAAGACGTAACAGTGATGGGTGCAATTGCTTGCTGTAGTGGAAAAGCTGCTGACGGGCTGCCCGACTCCAAGGAATCCAGCAGACAGAGGCTGTTGACAGGAGTAGTATGAGGGCGGATCCAGTGGCGGAAACAACAATCTACGAGTTAAATGCACCAAAATAAATGAACAGACAGAATGGATTCTGTAGGGCTTATAGTCCATGAACCATGGACCTTGCCGTTCGTGGGTTGGCTTGCGTGTCTTAGCGATACAGATGGCCGTACGTAGGTGCACCCACAACGGAGGGGTATCTGTTGAGAGGCCAGACAAACATGTGGTTCCTGAAGAGGGGCAGCAGCCTTTTCAGTAGTTGCAGGGGCAACAGTCTGGATGATTGACTGACCTGGCCTTGTAACACTAACCAAAACTGCCTTGCTGTGCTGGAACTGCGAACGGCTGAAAGCAAGGGGAAACTACAGCCGTAATTTTTCCCGAGGACATGCAGCTTTACTGTATGATTAAATGATGATGGCGTCCTCTTGGGTAAAATATTCCGGAGGTAAAATAGTCCCCCATTCGGATCTCCGGCCGGGGACTACTCAAGAGGACGTCGTTATCAGGAGAAAGAAAACTGGCGTTCTACGGATCGGAACGTGGAATGTCAGATCCCTTAATCGGGCAGGTAGGTTAGAAAATTTAAAAAGGGAAATGGATAGGTTAAAGTTAGATATAGTGGGAATTAGTGAAGTTCGGTGGCAGGAGGAACAAGACTTTTGGTCAGGTGAATACAGGGTTATAAATACAAAATCAAATAGGGGTAATGCAGGAGTAGGTTTAATAATGAATAAAAAAATAGGAGTGCGGGTTAGCTACTACAAACAGCATAGTGAACGCATTATTGTGGCCAAGATAGACACAAAGCCCATGCCTACTACAGTAGTACAAGTTTATATGCCAACTAGCTCTGCAGATGATGAAGAAATAGATGAAATGTATGACGAGATAAAAGAAATTATTCAGGTAGTGAAGGGAGACGAAAATTTAATAGTCGTGGGTGACTGGAATTCGTCAGTAGGGAAAGGGAGAGAAGGAAACATAGTAGGTGAATATGGATTGGGGGGAAGAAATGAAAGAGGAAGCCGCCTTGTAGAATTTTGCACAGAGCATAACTTAATCATAGCTAACACTTGGTTCAAGAATCATAAAACAAGGTTGTATACCTGGAAGAATCCTCGAGATACTAAAAGGTATCAGACAGATTATATAATGGTAAGACAGAGATTTAGGAACCAGGTTTTAAATTGTAAGACATTTCCAGGTGCAGATGTGGACTCTGACCACAATCTATTGGTTATGAACTGCAGATTGAAACTGAAGAAACTGCAAAAAGGTGGGAATTTAAGGAGATGGAACCTGGATAAACTGAAAGAACCAGAGGTTGTACAGAGTTTCAGGGAGAGCATAAGGGAAGAATTGACAGGAATGGGGGAAAGAAATACAGTAGAAGAAGAATGGGTAGCTCTGAGGGATGAAGTAGTGAAGGCAGCAGACGATCAAGTAGGTAAAAAGACGAGGGCTAATAGAAATCCTTGGGTAACAGAAGAAATATTGAATTTAATTGATGAAAGGAGAAAATATAAAAATGCAGTAAATGAAGCAGGCAAAAAGGAATACAAACGTCTCAAAAATGAGATTGACAGGAAGTGCAAAATGGCTAAGCAGGGATGGCTAGAGGACAAATGTAAGGATGTAGAGGCTTGTCTCACTAGGGGTAAGATAGATACTGCCTACAGGAAAATTAAAGAGACCTTTGGAGAGAAGACAACCACTTGTATGAATATCAAGAGCTCAGATGGCAACCCAGTTCTAAGCAAAGAAGGGAAGGCAGAAAGGTGGAAGGAGTATATAGAGGGTTTATACAAGGGCGATGTACTTGAGGACAGTATTATGGAAATGGAAGAGGATGTAGATGAAGATGAAATGGGAGATACGATACTGCGTGAAGAGTTTGACAGAGTACTGAAAGACCTGAGTCGAAACAAGGCCCCGGGAGTAGGCAACATTCCATTAGAACTACTGATGGCCTTGGGAGAGCCAGTCATGACAAAACTCTACCATCTGGTGAGCAAGATGTATGAGACAGGCGAAATACCCTCAGAATTCAAGAAGAATATAATAATTCCAATCCCAAAGAAAGCAGGTGTTGACAGATTTGAAAATTACCGAACTATCAGTTCAATAAGTCATGGCTGCAAAATACTAACGCGAATTCTTTACAGACGAATGGAAAAACTAGTAGAAGCGGACCTCGGGGAAGATCAGTTTGGATTCCGTAGAAATGTTGGAACACGTGAGGCAATACTAACCTTACGACTTATCTTAGAAGAAAGATTAAGAAAAGGCAAACCTACGTTTCTAGCATTTGTAGACTTAGAGAAAGCTTTTGACAATGTTAACTGGAATACTCTCTTTCAAATTCTGAAGGTGGCAGGGGTAAAATACAGGGAGCGAAAGGCTATTTACAATTTGTACAGAAACCAGGTGGCAGTTACAAGAGTCGAGGGGCATGAAAGGGAAGCAGTGGTTGGGAAAGGAGTGAGACAGGGTTGTAGCCTCTCCCCGATGTTATTCAATCTGTATATTGAGCAAGCAGTAAAGGAAACAAAAGAAAAATTTGGAGTAGGTATTAAAATTCATGGAGAAGAAGTAAAAACTTTGAGGTTCGCCGATGACATTGTAATTCTGTCAGAGACAGCAATTGACTTGGAAGAACAGTTGAACGGAATGGACAGTGTCTTGAAAGGAGGATATAAGATGAACATCAACAAAAGCAAAACCAGGATAATGGAATGTAGTCAAATAAAATCGGGTGATGCTGAGGGAATTAAATTAGGAAATGAGACACTTAAAGTAGTAAAGGAGTTTTGCTACTTAGGGAGTAAAATAACTGATGATGGTCGAAGTGGAGAGGATTTAAAATGTAGACCGGCAATGGCAAGGAAATCGTTTCTGAAGAAGAGAAATTTGTTAACGTCGAGTATAGATTTAAGTGTCAGGAAGTCGTTTCTGAAAGTATTTGTATGGAGTGTAGCCATGTATGGAAGTGGAACATGGACGATAACCAGTTTGGACAAGAAGAGAATAGAAGCTTTCGAAATGTGGTGCTACAGAAGAATGTTGAAGATAAGGTGGGTAGATCACGTAACTAATGAGGAGGTATTGAATAGGATTGGGGAGAAGAGAAGTTTGTGGCACAACTTGACTAGAAGAAGGGATCGGTTGGTAGGACATGTTTTGAGGCATCAAGGGATCACCAATTTAGTATTGGAGGGCAGCGTGGAGGGTAAAAATCGTAGAGGGAGACCAAGAGATCAGTACACTAAGCAGATTCAGAAGGATGTAGGTTGCAGTAGGTACTGGGAGATGAAGAAGCTTGCATAGGATAGATTAGCATGGAGAGCTGCATCAAACCAGTCTCAGGACTGAGGACCACAACAACAAACAACATAGTAGTTGGATAGCTGGTTGATGGTTTTATTATAGTTTTGAAGTAGTTGTGTTTAAAAAAATAACTATCAGAAAACACATAGTGCTGTGTCTGCGGTACAGAGATTTAACGCGAACTACACTACTGGCCATTAAAATTGCTACACCACGAAGATAACGTGCTAGAGACGCGAAGTTTAACCGACAGGAAGAAGATTATGTGAAATGCACAACGTGCTGACATGACGAAAGTTTCCAACCCATTCCTCATACACAAACAGCAGTTGACCGGCGTAGCCTGGTGAAACGTTCTTGTGACGCCTCGTGTAAGGAGCAGAAATGCGTACCATCACGTTTCCGAATTTGATTAAGGTCGGATTGTAGCCTATCGCGATTGCGGTTTATCGTATCGCGACATTGCTGCTCGCGTTGGTCGGGTCCAATGACTGTTGTCAGAATATGGAATCGGTGGGTTCAGGAGGGTAATACGGAACGCCGTGCTGGATCCCAACGGCCTCGTATCACTAGCAGTCGAAATGACAGGCATCTTATCCGCATGGCTGCAACGGATCGTGCAGCCACGTCTCGATCCCTGAGTCAACAGATGGGGACGTTTGCAAGACAACAACCATCTGCACCAACAGTTCGACGACTTTTGCAGCAGCGTGGGCTATCAGATCGGAGACCATGGCTGCGCTTACCCTTGACGCCGCATCACAGACAGGAGTGCCTGCGATGGTGTACTCAAAGACGAACCTTGGTGCACGAATGGCAAAACGTCAATTTTTCGGATGAATCCAGGTTCTGTTTACAGCATCACGATGGTCGCATCCGTTTTTGGCGACAACGCGGTCAACGCACATTGGAAGCGTGTATTCGTCATCGCCATACTGGCGTATCACCCAGCGTGATGGTATGGGGTGCCATTGGTTACACGTCTCGGTCACCTCTTGTTCGCATTGACGACACTTTGAACAGTGGACGTTACATTTCAGATGTGTTACGAGCCGTGGCTCTACCCTTCATGCGATCCCTGCGAAACCCTACATTTCAGCAGGATAATGCACGACCGCATGTTGCAGGTCCTGTACGGGCCTTTCTGGATACAGAAAATGTTCGACTGCTGCCGTGGCTAGCGCATTCTCCAGATCTCTCAGCAATGGAAAACGTCTGGTCAATGGTGGCCGAGCAACTGGGTCGTCACAATACGCCAGTCACTACTCTTTATGAACTGTGGTATCGTGTTGAAGCTGCATGGGTAGCTGTACCTGTACATGCCATCCAAGCTCTGTTTGACTCAATGTCCAGGCGTATCAAGGCCGTTATTACGGCCAGAGGTGGTTTTTCTGGGTACTGATTTCTCAGGATCTATGCTCCCAAATTGCGTGAAAATTTAATCACATGTCAGTTCTAGTATAATATATTTGTCCAATGAATACCCGGTCATCATCTACATTTCTTCTTGGTGTAGCAATTTTAATGACCAGTAGTTTATGTTCTTTGTTCTGTTTTTAGTGAGAAAAACCAATTAAACAAGAACATTGCTGATGTCGATAAAGTAGTCGAAACAAAATACAATTTCAGCAAGAAAGAAAGTATGGGTCCCACTTCGGATCTTATAACGGAAGAATAACAAAAATTAATGTTTTCCTCACAAGTGTCTCGCTCGAGAAAGTCCACCAAAGAAAAGACGGAAACAAAACTACTAGAGTGGTCGGCACAGTGGTACCACAAATCTGTCCAGGGAGGCCAGACCACCGTTCCACGACGCTCTTGAGTCACAGGCCGAAGCTACCACTCCTAACGAGGCGGGACTACGAGCAGACGAGGCGCGCGGATGTCCCGGCCGGGATGGCACGTCCTGACAAATACGGGCTGTGCGGTGGCTTAAGAAGGCCGGTTGGCGTCTGGGTCATTTGGGATGTTTTCGATCACGTGAGTGGCGCAGGACAATAGTCCGCTCGTTGATCGCGACCCTTGGCGCTGCTGTCGATGCGCGGTCCTCCGATAGCGGGCCGTGGCGGCCGTTCGCGCAGACACGAGGTAGCGTACTAAGTCGTACCGTAAAAATCCGCTTTGCTTGCACTCGCTGTGATGAAGGCACCCCGCATCTCTGTTCTGTCATGCGGGATGCCGATGTCGTAGGCGGACGGGACAGACGCTGCACATACACTGGTCTTCAAATTTAAAGCAACAGACCGCTATTTACCCTCGCTGTGGCTAATTCACGATATAGTCGTACAAACAGTCGACAGATATCGTTATGATTGTGTTCTGCACGCCAGCAATAGCGTCAGGGCACGTAAAGTGGGGACTGTTGGCAGGGTGGTCGCACATCCACAATGGCTGTGTACTCAGTCACAGACGGTGCAGTGTGGCACAGAGAAGACGCCTGCAGACTCTGTGCTGTGGAGGGTCATAGGAATAATGGAAGCAGGAGAGCTGCAAGCTGATGTGGCCCGATGGCTTAATGTGAATCGTTGTGTTGTTTCTCGGATGAGGCGACAGTTTATAGCGACGGAAACAGCATCCTGAAGGCCAGGGCATGGCCGACCACATGTGACTTCAGAAAAGAGGACAGTTATTTGGCTGCAAGGGCACGACAGTACCTGCTTAATACAGCATGTGAGCTCGCAGCATCCACTGGACGTGTTGTATCGAGGCAAACGGGTGTACAGAAAGGTTCAGCATAGTGGCCTTTCTTGTTGGAGACCTGCTCTCTGTTAACTTCTGGTGTGTCTTCTCAGAAGGGAACGTCTAGAGTGGAGCAGTCAACGTGCCACCTGGACGGTCGAACGGTGGGCCAATTTTTTTTTTTTTTTTACAGGTGAGCCCCAATTTGGTCTATAGAGTGATGCTGGACGGATTCGCACCTAGAGGGCACTTGGAACACGATTTCGAGACTCAGACATTGTGGAAAGAGACCGACACCGATGAGGTTCCCAATGGCGTAGGCAGGGATAATGTTGACCACTCCAACACCTCTTCATGAAGTTGTAAGGGTGAAGCAGCAAGATTTAACGGCTTTCAGGTACCGTGAGGAGTTCTTGGGATCTGATGCGCGGTAGTTGCGTGGTGCTGTGGACCCAGACTTCGTATTGATGGACGGTAATGCACGATCTCGTAGAGCACAGGTGGTTGATATTTTCTAGGAAACGTAAGATACTGCACGCATGGCGTGGTCTGCTCGCTCTCCCGATTTGAATCTCATAGAGGATGTTTGTAATGCACTATGGAGGCGGTTGCACCACGTCAGCACCCGGCAGCCACTCTCCAAGACTTGCGAGCTGTTCTGGAGGAAGAATGGGCGTTGTTGCCTCGACATGAGATTTATGACACCATTCACAGCGTGTCCCGTCATTGTTAGGCCTGTATTGGTGCCAGAGGTTGTCACACCCCATACTGAGCGCATTAAACAGTTGTCAGAATATATGTGCAAATCCGTTAAGTTGGATAAAAAATGAAGAAAATTTTTTTGTCTACCGTTACGCATGTTTCAGTTGTTTACGTTTTGTATTCATCACATCGTTTCTACTTTACTGTTACATGTTTATACTGTTTTGTGGCAAAAGAAACGCAACTTTGCACAATTTCCGTTTGATGCTTTAATTTTGGACACTAGTGTAGTTGCTGCATAAATTTAAGGCTGTCCAAGAAAATGTAATTTGTATGGCCTATTTTAGTTTTCCAGGTAACAGGCTGTAATAATGAAGAATAAACAAATAAATAATGAAATGCCCTGTTGGTGGGTGTGGCAGCCAAAAATGTAGTTCGAACAGGGACTTCAGAAGTTGCCATATCAGTCGCACAAGTGTGTGCAGCTTAATGAAGACTACGCTGAGAAAGCGCATGTATCTGGCGATGCAAAGAGATTATTAGTGAGCCCAAAAAGAGTATAAATCAATATGGAATGCCCTCCAAAGTATCCTACATTCACAACAGTACGTGCAGGGATAGGCAAAATATGTGAACTCCCGTACTTACTTGGGGATGGTTGGAGCTGGATCCCCGTTTGCCCTTAATACAGCTGCGATTCTTCTTGGAATACTGCATATAATGGGTGTATAGTTTCCAGTGGAATGTTACGCCACTGTTCGATTAGCAACCTCTTCTAACACCTGCAGTGACAAGGGAGGCGGAAATTTGCTCTGCAGTCTGCGCTCCAATACCGCCCACAAGGGTTCGATAATGTTCAAGTCCAGGGACTTTGGTGGCCAGGGAAGACGCTGTAGTTCAGTTGCATGCTCCACATACCACGGTTGTACTCTCCTGCCTGTGTAAATGGGTGCACTGCGGTCCTGAAGTATGGCATCATTGTTGGGGAAGAACATTTGAATCATGGCGTGCATATGATCACCTAAAATGCCCACATTATCGTTGGCTGTAACACGGCCATGATATGGCTGCCCACCCCATCACACATCCACCTCCACGCTTAACTGCTGGAATCAAGCAGTCAGTATTGTAGGCTTCTTTTGGCGTTCTCCAGACGTAAACCGAGCCCGGTGTTGGAAAGAACGAAAACGTTGACTCGTCGGACCATATTGTGGGGCGGCGGTTTAGGAGAAAAGTATTTGTTTGCTGTATAAAAGTTTGAATGTAAAATCCAGTTCCTATTATTTAGAATGTTATTAATGCTGTCTTTCGCCGTTCTCAACACTGGCTCTCTATTTAATTTTTAGCACCCAGAAAGTGATTTAACAAAACGTGAAGCCTGTAATTAGAGTTCCTAGTGCCCACTTCATCTGAGAATACAATTATAGCTGCAGCTTATAGCTCTGAGGAATTAGGAGATTGTCCGGGATTTATAATCAAAAACGATATTCCAAAATAGTTGAGTATATTCTGAAAGTCACATATGAAAAACACAAGTATCCCTACAACCTAACTAACAGAGCAGTTCAGAGTGTAATGCGCTGATGCAACTATAAATGTCCGAATTAATTGTTAACATGAATGCTCGCCATAATTTGATGAAAATATTTCATCAAACGCCACGCTAAATAATTGGTAGAATGTCTGTCCCGCGACGGCACGTGAAAATACGACAATACGCAAACTGAAGCTAGATAATGAAAATCAACCCAGAATTAACACTTCACTTGAAATGATTTCATGGTTACACGCATCTCGAGTAACTTAATACGGCATCCGAGGCTGTTTGTAGCAGTGATACCGACGCGACGCGACTCCAGACACAGATGGCGTGTTATTCAGCGTCTGGAGAGAACTGGGGCCTTCCTTCCTCGCGCAGCGTTCTTATATATAAAGCCGCGGTGCGGACGGCTAAGGGAACGCCTGATCAAATCGGCTCTCCCAACTAGCCGCTGGGCTAGTAACACACCACTTCAAGTTACATAATAAATTATAGCTTCTTTTGCTGATGGCCGATGAAGCTCTTTATTTAAATGTGCATTCAGCACGCAGGTAAGTATTGATAATAAAATTTTGACGTGGCTAAGTTAAATATCTTGGGCGAGAGAATTAATTTAATTACACTGCACGCAGTAGATGAGCTCTGAACTGGCCCTTTTGAGATACGCTATCGCTATAATTTTATAGGTATTCAAATGAAACTTTTCACATCTTCATAGTTATAGCGGATCTCCAACCTATTTAAATCTAAACATCCTAGCCTTATTTCTTAGCCTACTTAATCTATCTTGCTTCCTTAAGTTTTGAGACGAAAACCAGAAAATCAGGAATTTCCACTAAAATCTTAATTTGTGTGATCCAAAGTACTGTTTTTATTAAATTATTATGAAAGATGAATCTAATTATAAATTTTGAAGTCTCTAGCTCTTTTCTGTTGCGCCAATGATTTTTTTAGAAAAACGTCCAAATTTCGAAAATGGCTGAAGTTATCGAACTGATATTTAACACATATTAATTTAGTATTACTTCTGACATGCCAGAAAAATTTTAGGTTATTTGCTTGATTTTTAAAGTATTGCGCAACATTTATGACGTCAGAGCTAGTTACAGCAGATTGGCTGGCACACAATGGAAAGACTGATGTGAATTTACTACAGCGTGAGTAGGCTGCTTCCCTACATCACTCTCTACTTAAATTTTTTGTTTTTGAATGTTAATGAATGAAAAAAAATTTAATTACAAAAAGGGAAGCAAGAGTACAGCGTAACTTCCTATGAAAATTAAAATTGAAATGGAAACATATAGAAATATTAACAGAAAACTGATTACCTATATTAATTATTTAAATTGCGGGCATGTTCACTGCCTCTTAAGCAACATTATTACTCAAAATTTAAGCAAAGTCAATGAAACACTTTGGCATACATATTGCCTTAGACAACAAACACATACAATATAAAAATTATGAAACTCTTAAATCCATTAAATACATTAAATACATTTTTACATACACAAATTCAAAGGGAATAACAGGATACATAAACAGATGATTATCCCTTAGCAGTCTCTTCTAAACCTGAAAGAAAATTTCACAACTAAATTTTACACACGTGGTTGTAGCCGTTTTGGCTGGCGTCCTACACTTCCATTCACAAGGGTAGAGGAGGGGAAGTTGCTATGGTGTGCGTCCTTCACGTCCACTCTAACTTACATGGGGAAAGGGGAGGGGTTACTGTGAGTTGTGTCCAAGTCACTCCACGCTTTCACGCAGCTACCAGGCTGCCATTATCTGGTTTGTCCTGTAGAACAAACCAAAAGAGTGCCTCAGACTCTGTTCACTTATTATCTAAGGGTGGGTCACAATCAAATGGGGATATATACATTTTATCCTTCAATATTTTTCTGGAACAAAGTTAACAGAACTTTTTCAGTTTTACTCTTACGGTTACTTAACTGTCATAAAATCGGTAAACAAATGCCTCAAAACGCCGTTAGTAACGTACTAGAGAAAATTAATGCTCTTAAGGCATACAATCATAAATCCTATTTAATCGGAATTTATTATTTCTAGGCCGGAACACTGAACCAATGCTCGGTACATTCCTGACAATTGTATTTCATTTACTTAACTGACTCATCTTTGATTACCTTATTCTTAGAGATAGTATGAGTATATTTGATTAGTAGTTTTCTCAGCTTCTTTGTACATGTAACTTTTGGTAATAGTACAGTTCTGAGTATTCAAAACACACTACGTTTAGTTGACTACTAACTCAACTTATTGGTCCTCTGCTGTTGTGTCAGTTACACATCTGTAATTATGTACTTACTTACTTTGAAGTGTATTTATGCTGAGCTAAAATTTACGTTTCACGTCTATCATTATGTTATTCAATTATGTTGCTAGTGTATGTACTTATTTACCACTCACTCTATTAACATTTAAAGCATAGGATAGCACATTTATTTCATATCTCTAGTGTATTGCAGCTGATCAGTTTGCTCACGTGGCAATCCATTTCCACTCGATCGGACGCTGAAACCACAGGTAGTCTCTCTCGACCTACGACTAAAATGCATCAAGTAATTATGGACGAGCGTAATGCTAAATTCCTTAAACCTATAGGACACCATGAGCTGCTCTGTCTCATCTAACATAAGGGTACCTATGGTCGCATTCACGCCTCCAACTCATAACCTCAATACGTGTAGGTGTATCCTGTCACACACTACACCAAATAATGGCCAGCTCCAACCTTATAAATACTTCAGGGACGTGTCCTTCACGTCTCAACCACAAACACTGCTCAAATCTATTACACTGCCTTTCCTTGCTACACCAGGTGAGTTTATTCTTACAACTTATCTGCATATTTTTCATAACACTAAGCAATCTCTTTCTTACTATTTATTAGTTAGCTCTAATGCATACACTAGGTTTCACTACCACTTCAGATCCTGCTTGAACATGAATTTGTACATCTTTTTCAATTACTGTTGTGGGACCATTTCCAATAAAACAATACTTTGTACTTACTATATTACCAGGGTACTATACATACTTGTTACTCAAATATATTTGTATCTTAATTACTTCATACTTCTCTGTTGTTTGTCACTATTAGGTTTGTCACATTAGGTATTTTGTTTCACTAATCGGTGGATAGAATGGTTACATAACTCATGGCTTGATAGCCATGACGGAAAATTTTCATGTGTTGGAAAGAAGAGGTCGAAATTGTTTTTTTTTTTTTTTTGTAGATAGGAAAGATGAAGAATGAGTGAGACCTGAAACGGGAAAGAAGATCTCACACAGCTGGGACTGCACAGCTGCCACACTGTGTAGAGGTTATAGAACAACCTCCTCCCTACAGCATTCATTAGTTTCAGAAAATTTTCGTAATGGAAAGAAGGGGTCGAAATTTTTGTGGATAGGAAAGATGAAAAGAGTGAGTGAGATCTGAAAAGGAAAGAAGATCTCACACAGCTGGGACTGCACAGCTGCCACACTGTGTAGAGGTTACAGAACAACCTCCTCCCTACAGCATTCATTAGTTTATTATTGGTTTAATAACCATACCGGAAGATTTTGTGTTGGAAAGAAGTGGTCGAAATTTAAGGTGGATAGAAAAGATGAAGAGTGAGTGAGACCTGAAATGGGAAAGAAGATCTCACACAGCTGGGACTGCACAGCTGCCACACTGTGTAGAGGTTACAGAACAACCTCCTCCCTACAGCATTCATTAGTTGAATGCTGGCTTAATAGTCATACCGGAAAATTTAATTTGTTGGAAAGAAGAGGTCGAAATTTTTGGGGACAGGAAAGATGAAGAATGAGTGAGACCTGAAAAGGAAATATCTCACACAGCTGGGACTGCACAGCTGCCACACTGTGTAGAGGTTACAGAACAACCTCCTCCCTACAGCATTCATTCATAACCTTTGACCACGCCACTTCGATCTGAAAATACTTTATGATGCCTTTTTAGAACCTGTCTCAATTCTTCCTTCTGATTAGCTGGAATTTTATCGATTTCCTGTAATTTAGCCTCTATTTTGTCCAAAATAACTGCATCTTCTTCTTCTGTGTTTAGCTTACTGTTACTAAGATTAACATCCTCGTCCCAATACCTCCTATTTTTCAGAACTCGTATAGGCAGCTCCCAAGTTTCATCATCAGTTACTACATGTTTATCACTAAAAGGTACTATAATTACTCCGGTTATTGGCAAGACCATTTTTAACTGACTTCTTTCAAAGTCAACAACACTCTGATATTTTGACAAGAAATCTATGCCAATTAAAACCTCAATACTGAGATTGTTTACAATTAAACATGGATGATCAATTAAATTACCATTAATGTTAAAGGGCAGTAAAGCTTCTTGCTTTACCGTTTTTGACACCTTGCCAGTAGCACCAATTATTCTTAGTCCTGATACCCTCATTACTGTAAGCTTGTCTTTACCAGGTAATGCATCAAAGAAGGACTGAGATATTGCAGTCACCTCACTTCCACTGTCTAAGAGACAACGTACATTGATACCCAACATATTCACTATTATTATAGGGTGGCTTATTCTAGGTTGTACAGGTGGTTTCTCAAATTCATCTAATAGTTCCTTTTGGATTTGTCTCCAACTAAAGTGATCGACATCTGTCTTCATTACATTTAGGTCACAGTGTATAGGGGTTTCCTGAATTACATTTTCAGCTGCCTTTTCCAGTCGGTCTATTAATTTTAAATCGAAACACCGCACGACTTCATTACATATAGTTTGCTGAACATAACCCAAATTACTGTAGTCTGAGCGATTCTGCGCCTCCAGACCGGGCATAACACTAGTTACAGCTAAACAACTTTCACCATTATCGTCGGTTTCCTTCTCAGGTGACAGCTGGTCACAGCTACTGGGTTCATCGACCCCCAACAGGCTACCCTCTACATTCTCATTTATCTCCTGTCCTAAATCTATTAGTACATTATCAACATTCTGCACAGGCACTTTAGATAAGAGCACATCATCCTCATCGTAAATATAAGCATGAATTTCTTCTGCTTCTTCACCTGACAATTCAGTATTTTGTAGCTCCTCCCTATCGTTACACTGCTGCGCCTTCTCTTTCTCTTCCCACTTAGAAAGCGTCTCTAACACGGTATCTATCAAATACTGTGAGTGATCTAATATTTCTGTTGTATCCTCAGATGCTACCGACACTTCTTCCACATGTTCAGTTTGAGTATTCTGATCTGTCTTACCAATTCCCTTAACTACTGGCTTAGGAAAAGTAACCGCCTGGTGAGCGCCAGTGTCCTCATAGACGGGGACTAGTTTTCCTGCCTCGGCCTACTACTGTTTGCTTTACTTCCATTATAATTAACTGGCACAGCATTGCCTTCCGCACTGTTGTTTACCTGCATAATTTTGTTTGGAACAACATTACTGTCATTTGGATGCCATTGTTGGTTCCGATAATTAGTTCCCCAATTCCTACCTCTCTTAGGATGGCGAACACCTACTGTTCTGATGTTTACATTGCCAGTTTGCTCGTTCCGAAAATTACTACTATTGTTATTTGCATTTCTGTTATTACGTGCTTGCTCCTCATTGGCAGCCACACGTTCTACACGTTCCAGATATTCAATGAAACGATCCAGATTGTCTCTAGGGGCAGAGATAATTCTAGTTTGCCAATACCATGGCAGTTTGGCTTCAAGACCTAGTATAATCATTTCCGGTTTCAGCTTTTCGTCCAAATGTGACAAACGTGAAATCCATGACCTAGCAAACTCTTTAATTGATTCCTTGCCTGCATTGAAGCGTTTTCCACTCCAAAATTCTCTCAACACTTCATTTTGCTTATTACTAGACCAATATTCATTAATGAAAGCTGTTTTAAACTCCACTAATGTTTTACACTTCAACATAACATCAGCTGACCAACGCATGGCGTCACCTGCTAAATGGCTTCTAATAAATGAGATTTTCTCTCGTTCAGACCAAGTTGGTGGAATCACATCTTCAAAATCGTTCCAGAAATCTAGCGGGTGGATATTTTTATCTGGATCGAACCGCAAGAACTGCCGACACCCGATAAAAGCGGCGTTTGCAGCTACAACTTGTTGTATACTACCATTACCAGAAGTTACTGAAGCTACTTTACTCTCAATGTTAGCAATGTTAGTACTAATATTTTCTACTTTCATTTCAACATTATCTACTCTTTGTACAATATGAGTAATATCAGTTTTGATGGCGTCTACTTCTGCTTGACATATGTTTACTTTTATATTAACATCTTTAAACCTCTCTGAGCACAGTTCAGATTCCGCCTCGATCTTTTCTGTTAACTTGTGCTCCAGCTTCGCATCTTCCATTTGGAAGTCTTTGCGAACCTCAGCAACTTCGGATTTAACTGTTTTATACATTTCAGAAAACTGTTGAGCAACCTTTTTCTTACTATCCTCATGATTGTAATCAATTTTATAATTCAAACTGTCTAGATCCTCTTTCAACTTATTGCAACCAGCCTTGAAGGTATCGTCCATTACCTCCAATCGTTTATTAAAATTAGTTTGGCTGGCCATAATCTCATACTTTAATTCAGCATTACTGCTTTTACCTCAGTTATTTCAGACTTTAATTCAGCATTACTGCTTTTGACCTGTTCACTTATTTCAGACTTTAATTCAGCATTATTGGATTCTAATTTATTGTCCATTGCCTCAAACCGTTTATTAAAATTTGTTTGACTGGCCACCATTTCAGACTTTAATTCAGCATTACTGGCAGCTATTGCTTGTAATATAACATTTAAATCAACAGCCCCAGCATCTTTGGGTTGCTCACTAGCTGGCTTTTTATCACACTTAGGTGACGAAAAACTAGCTCCAATACCAGAAGCATCAAAACTAAATGAAACTTCAGATTGATCAGTTATATCTAACTTCTCCTTCTTAAACTCTACCATCTCTGATGACTGTTTCATTTTTAATTCATCAGAGAAACTATCATCCAATAAATTTACAATTTCTGCTTTCTGCTTTACTACAGGGGTCTCTATTATTGAATCATTACCCCTTCCCACACTACTGTCAGGAGACAATATTTCATATTTCACCTTAACATTACTACTTTCATGCATATTTACACTTGAATCGTTGTCTGAATTTACAGCTCCCTCAACAGACATAGGTTCATCGCCGACAGTCTTTTAGTGCAGGTTAGTAAAATTTTTAACAGCTTTTCACTTAACTTAGTTCCTTCTGCACGACTTATGGCGTTGCCGGCGCGGCGTACCAGGATTACTGATGCAACGTGGCACGTTGAACTGCAGACGGCACTCCGACGGCTGTTGTGTGTTTGCGTGGCCCGTAACTGCAGGCGCGGCTCCGGCTGCTGTGGCGGACGACTGCAGTGCGGCGAAACTGGCTTCTCGCGATGCGGCAGCACCGCTAGATTCAGTGCCAGCTCCGTCAATCCAGATGCGTTGTTAATCCAATTCCGTCGTCCACATGCACACGTAACACTTTCACTGTTCTATTACTCAGCTGCGTGTCGCATTCCACTCGCGAATCCGAATAGTTAAAAATCACTTTCACTTAGTATAATTTTCCGGCCGATGCACCATATGTGGGGCGGCGGTTAGAATTAGGAAAAATATGTTGTTGCTGCATAAATGTTTGAATGTAAAATCCAGTTCCTATTATTTAGAATGTTATTAATGCTGTCTTTCGCCGTTCTCAACACTGGCTCTCTATTTACTTTTTAGCACCCAGAAAGTGATTTAACAAAACGTGAAGCCTGTAATTAGAGTTCCTAGTGCCCACTTCATCTGAGAATACAATTATAGCTGCAGCTTATAGCTCTGAGGAATTAGGAGATTGTCCAGGATTTATAATCAAAAACGATATTCCAAAATAGTTGAGTATATTCTGAAAGTCACATATGAAAAACACAAGTATCCCTACAACCTAACTAACAGAGCAGTTCAGAGTGTAATGCGCTGATGCAACTATAAATGTCCGAATTAATTGTTAACATGAATGCTCGCCATAATTTGATGAAAATATTTCATCAAACGCCACGCTAAATAATTGGTAGAATGTCTGTCCCGCGACGGCACGTGAAAATACGACAATACGCAAACTGAAGCTAGATAATGAAAATCAACCCAGAATTAACACTTCACTTGAAATGATTTCATGGTTACACGCATCTCGAGTAACTTAATACGGCATCCGAGGCTGTTTGTAGCAGTGATACCGACGCGACGCGACTCCAGACACAGATGGCGTGTTATTCAGCGTCTGGAGAGAACTGGGGCCTTCCTTCCTCGCGCAGCGTTCTTATATATAAAGCCGCGGTGCGGACGGCTAAGGGAACACCTGATCAAATCGGCTCTCCCGACTAGCCGCTGGGCTAGTAACACACCACTTCAAGTTACATAATAAATTATAGCTTCTTTTGCTGATGGCCGATGAAGCTCTTTATTTAAATGTGCATTCAGCACGCAGGTAAGTATTGATAATAAAATTTTGACGTGGCTAAGTTAAATATCTTGGGCGAGAGAATTAATTTAATTACACTGCACGCAGTAGATGAGCTCTGAACTGGCCCTTTTGAGATACGCTATCGCTATAATTTTATAGGTATTCAAATGAAACTTTTCACATCTTCATAGTTATAGCGGATCTCCAACCTATTTAAATCTAAACATCCTAGCCTTATTTCTTAGCCTACTTAATCTATCTTGCTTCCTTAAGTTTTGAGACGAAAACCAGAAAATCAGGAATTTCCACTAAAATCTTAATTTGTGTGATCCAAAGTACTGTTTTTATTAAATTATTATGAAAGATGAATCTAATTATAAATTTTGAAGTCTCTAGCTCTTTTCTGTTGCGCCAATGATTTTTTTAGAAAAACGTCCAAATTTCGAAAATGGCTGAAGTTATCGAACTGATATTTAACACATATTAATTTAGTATTACTTCTGACATGCCAGAAAAATTTTAGGTTATTTGCTTGATTTTTAAAGCATTGCGCAACATTTATGACGTCAGAGCTAGTTACAGCAGACTGGCTGGCACACAATGGAAAGACTGATGTGAATTTACTACAGCTACTACTGCTTCCCTACAATATGACGTGTTTCCACTGATCAGCCGTCCACGATTTATGCTCCTGATACTATGTTTTACGCTTCTTTGTGTCGTTTTTCGTCACTAATGGTTTCGGTACAGCAACTCGTCCATGAATATTCGCTTTATAGAGTTCTCAGCGGACATTGTCGATAGATACGGGATCTCAAAGAGGGCTATTGAGTTCTGCAGTTACATTAACCGCCCTAGTTTTGGGTTGTTTTGTCACAATTCGTATTAGCGTACGACGACGGCTATCATTTAGTTTTGAGTTGCGCCCACTATTACGTTTATACAATGATGTCTTTCCATGCTTGTGTAGGCTCTCATGACTGTTGAAACAGTTGCTGTTGAGAGATTCTACATCTACATCTACATTTGCATCTACATCTACATACATACTCCGCAATCCACCATACGGTGCGTGGCGGAAGGTACCTCGTACCACAACTAGTATCTTCTCTCCCTGTTCCACTCCCAAACAGAACGAGGGAAAAATTACTGCCTATATGCCTCTGTACGAGCCCTAATCTCTCTTATCTTATCTTTGTGGTCTTTCCGCAAAATATAAGTTGGCGGCAGTAAAATTGTACTGCAGTCAGCCTCAAATGCTGGTTCTCTAAATTTCCTCAGTAGCGATTCACGAAAAGAACGCCTCCTTTCCCCCAGAGACTCCCACCCGAGTTCCTGATGCATTTCCGTAACACTCGCGTGATGATCAAACCTACCAGTAACAAATCTAGCAGCCCGCCTTTGAATTGCTTCTATGTCCTCCCTCAATCCGACCTGATAGGGATCCCAAACACTCGAGCAGTACTCAAGAATAGGTCGTATTAGTGTTTTATAAGCGGTCTCCTTTACAGATGAACCACATCTTCCCAAAATTCTACCAGTGAACCGAAGACGACTATCCGCCTTCCCCACAACTGCCATTATATGCTTGTCCCACTTCATATCGCTCTGCAATGTTACGCCCAAATATTTAATCGACGTGGCTGTGTCAAGCGCTACACTACTAATGGAGTATTCAAACATTACGGGATTCTTTTTCCTATTAATCTGCATTAATTTACATTTATCTATATTTCGAGTTAGCTGCCATTCTTTACACCAATCACAAATCCTGTCCAAGTCATCTTGTATCCTCCTACAGCAGCTCAACGACGACACCTTCCCGTACACCACAGCATCATCAGCAAACAGCCGCACAATGCTGTCCACCCTATCCAAAAGATCATATGTGTAGATAGAAAACAACAGCGGACCTACCACATTTCCCTGGGGCACTCCAGATGATACCCTCACCTCCGATGAACACTCGCCATCGAGGACAACGTACTGGGTTCTATTACCACAGTCTGCCCTCTTTGGAACTTAGGTCTTTCATTGCACGTCGACCTCGGCCTCTGAATGCAAATGCGACGTGTGCTCTACTCGTAAACAACCCGCTCTGATGCCTAGTCCGTACTGAACACGCACAGTCCTCCGTTGTTGACCGTCGAACACAACCATCCCATTACTGCCACTGTTCGCATTATTTTGCCTGTCCCCTGTATATTAAGGTCTACACTTTTAAAGTCGTATGGGATTGCATTTCCAACATCTGAAACGCGGCGCGCCGGGAACCCGATGCGGTGTCGTTAGCCAGCTGTGTCGCGGCGAGCGGCAGGTAGCTAAATCGCCGGACGGCGAACTTGGCGCCGGCCAGTGCGGTCGCGCTGCGAGATGCGAGTGCGGCGAACCGCCGCTTGTTTATTAGCGCCGTCCAGCCAATTAACGCGCCCGCCGGCTTTGTATATAATTAAGAAGAAGCGCCCGAGGCAGCTCGCGCCGTGGCGGGGCCCGGGGCAGGAGCGCACGCCCGCCGCCCAAATTGCGGGCCCCGGCGCAACTTGCCCGCGGCTAATTTGCTGAATCAATGAAAAGCCATTAGCACCGCTGTATCACGGCGCATATATGATTAACGCAACACACCCTGGACGCAAAATACATACTCATCCCCCCGCCCCCCGACCACTTGCCCCCCTCTTTCCCCCCTGTGTCTCCGCCGCTTCCCTATACAGCCCGGTTCGCGCGCGCGACCACAAGCTCTACGTTACACGTTGATAAATAATTGTATTAGCTCCATCGATGCCGCGTGAAATCACATTACCGTGCGACTGTGGCGCGCGTCCCAGGTAAATGGTGCCGTGCCGCTCCAAATACTCGCGGCTCTGCACTTAATAGCTAGTTAGGCGTCATTGCATTTTTGATGACTCCGGTCGACTGGGTCAACAGGAAGCTCATGTCCGACTTACTGACTGCAGTCGTTAAAAAATAAGTCTCCGGGTACATTTTGCCAACGACTGTAGGCATTTCTGTGATATGTTTTCACTTAGTTCTATCTCCACGAGGATCGACATCAAAACAATTTTGACAGAAAGGTGGAAATGAAATGAAAATACACTACTGGCCATTAAAATTGCTCCACCACGAAGATGACGTGCTACAGACGCGAAATTTAACCGGCAGGAAGAAGATGCTGTGGTATGCAAATGATTAGCTTTTCAGAGCATTCACACAAGGTTGGCGCCGGTGGCGACACCTACAGCGTGCTGACATGACGAAAGTTTCCAACCGATTTCTCATACACAAACAGCAGATGACCGGCGTTGCCTGGTGAAATGTTGTGATGCCTCGTGTAAGGAGCAGAAATGCGTACCATCACGTTTCCGAATTTGATAAAGGTCGGATTGTAGCCTATCGCGATTGCGGTTTATCGTATCGCGACATTGCTGCTCGCGTTGGTCGAGTTCGATGACTGTTAGCAGAATATGGAATCGGTGGGTTCAGGAGGGTAATACGGAACGCCGTGCTGGATCCCAATGGCCTCGTATCACTAGCAGTCGAGATGACAGGCATCTTATCCGTCTGGCTGTAACGGATCGTGCAGCCACGTCCCGATCCCTGAGTCAACAGATGGGGACGTGTGCAAGACAACAACCATCTGCACGAACAGTTCGACGACGTTTGCATCAGCATGGTCTATCAGATCGGATACCATGGCTGCGGTTACCCTTGACGCTGCATCACAGACAGGAGTGCCTGCGATGGTCTACTCAAAGACGAACCTGGGTGCACGAATGGCAAAACGTCAATTTTTCGGATGAATCCAGGTTCTGTTTACAGCATCATGATGGTAGCATCCGTGTTTGACGACATCGCTGTGAATGCACATTGGAAGCGTGTATTCGTCATCGCCATACTGGCGTATCACCCGGCGTGATGGTATGGGCTGCCATTGGTTACACGTCTCGGTCACCTCTTGTTCGCATTGACGACACTCTGAATAGTGGACGTTACATTTCAGATGTGTTACGACCCGTGGCTCTACCCTTCATTCGATCCCTGCGAAACTCTACATTTCAGCAGGATAATGCACGACCGCATGTTGCAGGTCCTGTACAGGCCTTTCTGGATACAGAAAAAGTTCAACTGCTGCCCTGGCAAGCACATTATCCAGATCCCTCAGCAATTGAAAACGTCTCGTCAATGGTGGCCGAGCAACTGGCTTGTCACAATGCGCCAGTCACTACTCTTGATGAACTGTGCTATCGTGTTTAAGCTGCATGGGCAGCTGTACCTGTACACGCCATCCAAGCTCTGTTTGACTTAATGCCCAGGCGTATCGAGGCCGTTATTACTGCCAGAGGTGGTTGTTCTGGGTACTGATTTCTCAGGATCTATGCACCCAAATTGCGTGAAAATGTAATCGCATGTCAGTTCTAGTATAATATATTTGTCCAATGAATAGCCGTTTATCATCTGCATTTCTTCTTGGTGTAGCAATTTTAATGGACAGTAGTGTAAAATGTGGCAAGTTGTTGCTCCTGGTGCTTCTTTTCTTATTGTTCGCAGCCTACAATTTTGGCATATGACTGTCGTGTAACAAATTACTACATTCCAGTTTGCTACAAAAATGGGCATTATTTTTTTCTCCAGAATATGTGTAGCTGTTGTAGTTATTGCAGTTGTTACCCGAAGACTGCTTTTTTGCAACTCTACATACATATGAACTTGATCCTGCAGTCAAAGTTTGCTCTTCTAATAAAATTTTTGTACGTCGTATTTACCTCAGTTACCAAATTAATTACGGAGCGTATTCGGAAAGCAAGGTCCGATAGGTACGAAATGGAAACCACTGTGAAAATCCGATGGAACTTTGCACGAATGTGTTGGGCTGTGTCTTTAGTGTGCCTGTCGATCGCTTCACGTTGCTCTTCTCATTTTAGAGGGCAAAGTGATCACGTAGAAATACCTAAAGCAACAGTGTCTCCTGCCAGGTGTGTGGATCAGGTGAGAGATTTCGCCTGAAGCTATGCAGCCCACATAACTTAAATGCCACGTATTTCTTTATTCAAGACTATTTTCAGCCGTATTCTGCACGGGCAAGGAACTTGCTCCTGGAATGTTTTCGGTGGGAAGTGTTTCATCACCCACAATTCGGTCCTCCGCTGGTCGTCTCTGCTCACATGAACCGCTGGCTGCGAAAACAACATTTTGGCCCAAACAACGAAAGGCAGACCAGTGTAGAGAACTGGCGGAAAGCACGGGCGGTTGCTTTCTGTGACGAGGGTGCTGGGGAGTTTGTACAACGCCACGACAAATGTCTAAGTCGGAGCGGCGACTATTTACAGAGATAGCTGGAAGGTATGGCTAACTGTTGCGGATAAGATATTTTAGATTTTTTCTGTGGTTTTCATTTAGTGACCGATCAGACCTTACTTTCCGAACAGCTCTCGTATCTTTTGTTGCCACAGAGTTTATTCCATAAATTTTTTTTTCAGTCGTGAGTTTGCACCAATTGCAATCAGCCAATTTACCCTCTTTGCTCCCCGGTTCCATTCAGTATCTCTTCTCTACTTACCCAATCTCCCCTTCTAATCATTAGCATTCTCTTTAGCAGCACAACATTCAAAAAAAATTTTAATCCTCTTTTTCCTGCATTGTTTGAAGTGTATGCTACAACTGAAACTAATACTTTTTTATAAAAGACACATAGACACTCAAATTTATGAGGTGCAGCCCAGAATTTCAAGAATTTGAATATTGCGCCCAAACTATCAGTCACTAGATACCTCAGCTGCGTCTTTCAGGTGTTAGTGTGCTCAGTGCCGTTATAGTGAGCACTTACGTGTGAACGTTGTTGCTGGCTTCTCTACACCCAGTTCTACTGTGTCTGCATATTTCCAAATGGTTAACTTGAAGCAATAACGGATATACATTGAGTTTTGTTTTAGGTTCCACAGGACTGCAGCTGCTTCTCACGACATGCTAAAGCTGTCGGGTTACGGGACGAGGCAACTTAAGTTGATATCCGTGGACATGGGATGTCCATCATCACGAGACACGCGGGACGAACTGGTTAACTTGATTTTGCACTCACTGCGCTCCCCAGCGACAGGTGTCGGCCATTTTTTGACTCGGAAACCTTACAGTTAGTTCACGAAAATTCGCATGCATAGAATTTCTGCACACATTTCCTCTCGTCATCAGTAGCTAGGCATGTTGTCCAATTTGTGGTCTACATAACCAAAAACTTTAATAAGATACATTGGAGGTTCCTACCCAATTCAGTGGCATCTAATAGTCAAGCTTACTAGATGAGTGGCTTGTCAAGCGAGTGCAATTATTATTCGTACATCAGAAATATTTTCATGATTATCACACCCACTGCAAATATGCTTGAAATATGAGCCCTAGTGCCTATAAGTTAAGCTATAATTTATTCTCTTCCTTACTTTTTGATGCAACGGAATGGATAACGCATCTGACTAAGAGCTATTGCACATTTCTGGTGGACTCACTCCACTCTGGCATGGCCACATTTCCTTCCTGCCGTATGTATATTTTATCCAAAGCTTGGACAACCCAGCAAGAAAATGGAGGTTATGTTAAAATACTTCAACAAAATGGCTACCCACAACTCAATAATCAAGACCACTACTCGTCTCGTATATCTGCTCTTTTATTATAATAAATTCTTTCATGCTAATGTTGCAAAATTTCTTGCATTAGACTTAAACACAATAGTAAAACAAGTGATTCTCCACCCAATGGGCATTTTACTTTTCTATGGTCCCGTAATGTTTCTGTCTATTGCTACTGTGCACTTTCTGGATTGGTAAGGAATATTTTGCTACTTCATTCTCTCCCGCACTCTCGTAATCTCATTCATTAGCAACATAACGAATTTATGCTGTACTGTACTGGGAAAAATCATGCTTGACCCACTAAATTCGCTACTGTCTCATGCAAATCAAACAGATTAAATACACATAATAAATCACACTCACAGTACAAAACACATCTCTAAAAACAAAATGTTTGGTTTTCTACTCGTTCTACTTTCCCACATCAAACAATAGTCACCCCAGATTCACACCTCACTGACCCACGTAATAATTTTCCTACCACAAACTCCAGAGGATTTATACACATCTCCCTGTGAAATGCACCCCTCATGGAGTTGCCGTGTAGATGGCTGGCTCACCTTAATTCACTCTCAGAGTATCCGAATATCATGCTTGCGTCACACGAATGTACCTGATAATGGAAGTTTAGGTATCTTATTTATTTCACACACGGATCCTCAATTGAATACTAGGACAAGCACTTCTAATTCTTTTTATTATCTCACAGTCTGGTTGAGATTCACACTGTACTCACCACGTGGAAGTGCTTGTCTCTAATTCAAGTTCTGCACACGGAAATCGTAATTATTTTCAGCTTAGATTTACACACGCAAGTATTTCATCTTAGTACTACCACACGCTAGTATTTCGTCTTATGATTACAACACGTGGTTTCTTTGTCACTTCCGAAGAATCCTATGTTCCCCATGATTTTTATTACCTGCCTATCTTTTTCAGAACAATTTACATCAGTCCCCCAACAAAAGTTTCTGAAAAGAGAAATTATTAGTTCATCTACTCCTAAATATTGTACATCCATACCATTTTCATTTAACTTTGTTTTTTTCTGGGGCACACATAGAGCACATCTTCACACCTCAGGAACCAACGACAGAGTGCTGAAACATGGCCGTTCATCAGGTCATCCCACGCTTCCGCAGCAGTGGGGGATGACCTTGCCACCGAATTGGTCAGCCACATTCCAGGCCCTCTGGTTCTCTGGTATACTTCTTCCTCTGTTTGGTTCGGCCAGAGGTGACCAGAGAACTGTCTCAAAGATGATTGTAGGATCTACCTTCACTATCTGTGGTCAGCAGACGACCAGCCATTCATTCAGTTCACAAACATTACATAACTGGATTCAGGGACGTCTGAATAATTAAACATGCAAATTGCCCTTCTTTCCTACATTGGTAACTGACTTCGTTGTATTACATAAAATGGTGTTATTCTACAAAAAACGCTGTTGTGAGAAGAACAACAAAGTATGTTATTGTACATCTTTTCTGTGTCGGACAGTACTGTACCCTTTCAACATGAATGTGTAACAAGACAAAAATGACAGTTACATTTCACTCAGTAAGAACATAAGCTTATAAAACATCACCAGATCGAACAAACTTATACTGACAGAGAGCGAAATTGTGTTTACATAACATCAAATACTGCAGAACTTAGTTCTATTAATTTCATAGGAAAGTCTCACGATCCTTTAGAAAAAGCGAAGGTAAAATAGAAAGTTTCTATACAGCAGTATGCGAAACCTTTACCGATCTACCATCGGCGAGTTCTAAGGCGAAAATGACTAAAAACAAAAATTCTTTAACTACCAATATGACATTTCCCGTCATTTTATTACAACAAATCCTACCAATTCGTTCTCGGGTCATTCAATGTGCTGGTGCTTAGAAACAGTATATACAGGGTGATTCAGAAAGAATACCACAACTTTAGGAATTTAAAACTCTGCAACGACAAAAGGCAGAGCTAAGCACTATCTGTCGGCGAATTAAGGGAGCTATAAAGTTTCATTTAGTTGTACATTTGTTCGCTTGAGGCGCTGCTGACTAGGCGTCAGCGTCAGTTGATGCTAAGATGGCGACCGCTCAACAGAAAGCTTTTTGTGTTATTGAGTACGGCAGAAGTGAATCGACGACAGTTGTTCAGCGTGCATTTCGAACGAAGTATTGTGTTAAACCTCCTGATAGGTGGTGTATTAAACGTTGGTATAAACAGTTTACAGAGAATGGGTGTTTGTGCAAAGGGAAAAGTTCTGGACGGCCGAGAATGAGTGATGAAAATGTAGCACGCATCCAGCAAGCATTTGTTCGCAGCCCAGGAATTGGCTGTTCCCTCAGCTCGAACAAGAAGCACAACAATTCATATTTCAGCAGGATGGAGCGCCACCACATTGGCACTTATCTGTCCGTAACTACCTGAACGTCAACTACCCGAGGCGATGGATCGGCCGCCAGGCAGCCCGTGACAGAGCACTTCATCACTGGCCTCCAAGAAGCCCTGATCTTACCCCCTGCGATTTTTTCTTATGGGGGTATGTTAAGGATATGGTGTTTCCGCCACCTCTCCCAGCCACCATTGATGATTTGAAACGAGAAATAACAGCAGCTATCCAAACTGTTACGCCTGATATGCTACAGAGAGTGTGGAACGAGTTGGAGTATCGGGTTGATATTGTTCGTGTGTCTGGAGGGGGCCATATTGAACATCTCTGAACTTGTTTTTGAGTGAAAAAAAAACCTTTTTAAATACTCTTTGTAATGATGTATAACAGAAGGTTATATTATGTTTCTTTCATTAAATACACATTTTTAAAGTTGTGGTATTCTTTTTGAATCACCCTCTATTTATAGGGTGTGAGGTACAACATAAAATTCACCGAATACGAGCCTCTGCCGAACGCGACAAATACAGTATGAGGTGTAGGTTTCTGCTCGTGACGTATGTAGCATTGTTGCTTCCCTTCGGTTCTACTTCACGTGGCATGTTCCCGAAATATACAATAGCATAACTTATTTTGTATATCACGTGACGAAATGGCTGCTGAACGCGAAATAGCAGGAAGTGACGTCATAAAACTCGTGAACTGCCACGACACTGTTAGCTAACTCGTCCCTTGTGCCGACGTCTTAAGGGCGGCTTTCGGTGAGCAACCTTTAAGCCAATGAAGAACTCGTCAGTGGTTTAAGCGATTTAAGAATCACAGGGAGTCTGTGGAGGCTCAGAAACCTTCGGGTCGACCGTCATCATCCACGACTCCAGAAACTATAGCGAAAGTGTGCCAAGTGATCCACAAGGGCAGGAGGCACACAATGCACGATGTACGCGAAATCAATGAAATTTCATATGGGACATGTAAAAGCATTCTAGCTGATGAATTGAACATGAGACGACTTGCAATGTCTTTCGTTTCTCGTCTTTAGAACACTGGCCAATGAGACAGCCGTTCATGTGTGCACTGAACTCCAAATAACAGTTTCAAATCATACAGATTTTCTGTCCTGCGCCTTAACTGCCAATTAATCGACGGTGTAGTAAACAATACTCTTCGCTGTGGAAGACTATGCAAGACCATTCTCAAGTGGCATGAAGAACCTAGGGTTCTAGGCATAGCAAGATGAATAAATTTGTTTCATAATTATTTCATTTGTCTCGTTCTAATTTGGAAAAAATTGCTATTAATATGTAGTGTTTTAGTTATTAATTTGATCAATGTAGTTTAAATCAGATTTCCTTTCTTGTTCACCACATGTAGGATACTTCACTCTTCCTCGTTTTTAATGACCATTAGTCACATATTACTATCTTTGATTGTACCCTACACTTCAAGTTGTCCACTATCTTGAACATGTAAGTTATTTCGGCCTTTTTGGGGTTCTGACTAGTTCCTCCATTAACTGTACCTTAACTTTAAAAACAGGTTTTTATTATTGTATATTTTAAGGACTAATTTCATCATCTGCTATTTTTTCCTATTTTTAAACTTCTATTTCGTCAATTACTTAAAGAGTTGTTCTACCATTAACTGTTTCTTGTTTGCTTTAAAATTTAATGTGGTGGATTATTTTAAAAATTAATTTTATGTACTCAGTTAAGACGATGTCTTTCCTTTAATGGGCCCCTGGCCATTGTGATAATGACTTTTCTAAATTTATTAATGCATTCTAACAATTGCTCGAAGTTGCCTGTGTGTTGGGCAGTTGTAACAGATTCTGAATTGACTCAAACTTTTGAATATCTTGTAATGTTTATATGGTCAAGATTTTGGCTGGTTAAATTGTATTCTCATTTTGATAGAAGTTCTCAAAATTTTGGTATCTATGCCTCGTGTAAGGTCGCCTTTGGATTTTCGTGAATGAAGTGTGTTAAGCATAATCAGGAATTTAATGGCCCAACCTACTACTTCAGTATTGTGTCTTCTTCTAATCACTGTAAGCATTTAAACTGGATATGTTTAAGGAGTTGCTTGTCTCCTAGTGAATGTATTGCCACCCCGATGGCTACCATTTCTCCGACCTTGGGTCCCATCAGCACCCAGCACCCAGCACCCAGAGTTTCATCACTGACTGGACCCCGAGCGGACTGAAGCGTGCTGTCTCCCCTTTCCTCCCCCCCCCCCTCCTTCATCACCCATCGTGCTCCAGCATGCGCCGGGTCCGGTAATCCCACTCAGTAACCGCTGCGACGCACCGTGGATCAATGGAACTGCTTGCTGATAAAGGGGAGTAACATTCTGTAATCCTCGTGGTGATCTGTTTCATTGTCTATCTGCCCTTATTATTATTTTCTGGTTTATACCCGACCCTCAGGGTGCCGGCGGTGTGGCCGAGCGGTTCTAGGCGCGTCAGTCTGGAACCGCGCGACCGCTACGGTCGCAGGTTCGAATCCTGCCTCGGGCATGGATGTGTGTGATTTCCTTAGGTTAGTTAGGTTTAAGTAGTTCTAAGTTCTAGGGGACTGATGACCTCCGATGTTAAGTCCCATAGTGCTCAGAGCCATTCGACCCTCAGGGTGTTACTCGGTCGGCTCTTTCGTCGTAAATATAGGCAGTAGTATTGTAGTAAGACACTAGTTATCGTTTGAAAATTTGTCCCGCTATTATGTTGCCTTTCCCTTCTGGTTTGTACCCGATTATTAATGTTCTAATTAATCAGCTCTTGGCCGTAAATACAACCGGAACAATTATACTAACACACAGATTGCCGTTAAACAAAAGAGGAACCTTGTGATTAGATTTAGCGGTTAACCGGTTCAATTCTCTGATTGTCATTGCATTTCTCAGTCATTAGTTATAATCTGAAGAATCTGTTATACTAAGCTGTTCGTTTCTGTGTTTGAAAGACTGGGTCATATTGATGTATTTTAGCTGGATCCTGTGTTCCCGACGAGTGAGCTCTCTTGTAATAAGTGTTCACAAGTGATGTTTTAAGACTTTCCTTCAGAGCGGTCTTAATGACTGACGATCAGGTTAAAAAAATGGCTCTGAGCACTATGGGACAGCTTCTGAGGACATCAGTCCCCTATAACTTAGAACTACTTAAACCTAACTAACCTAAGGACATCACACACATCCATGCCCGAAGCAGGATTCGAACCTGCGACCGTAGTGGTCGCGCGGTTCCAGAGTGAAGCGCCTAGAAGCGCTCGGCCACTCTGGCCGGCCGATCAGTTTAACCTTGAAAATATTAACAGCCAACTGTCAACAGAGCTTTAGTCAATTGTCAGAAGGGACGGGTTGTGATCCAGTCACGCCTTGCTTGCCGATTGAAATTAAGAGGTTGGTTGCTTTGAAGTAGCCTTATCGTTGTCATATTGTTTTCTAATGTGTTTAACCTTTAAACACAGGTGCGCATCTGTCGGCGGAACACCTCCTCGCATCTCACCTACTTCTGAAAGAGGGCACAGTCGAAATTTCAGTGAGCACAGCATGTCCATTTTATACAGCCTTAGCTCTGATAATTGCATGGTATCTTAATGTAAAACAAGCTACAGTTACTGTGTCAATGTTAGCTTTGAATCCTGACTGAAAAGTTACAAAGAGAACTCTTAAAATTTTCGTTGCCTCCAAAAGTTTTAAGTTTAACAAACATTATTTGTGCTCAACTATGGCAGTCAGAGCAAGATGTATTATTGCACTAACTTCCGAGAGGGTGATACAGATTCACATTAACAACATTTTCTAGCCGCACAAGCTGGTGAACGTATTAAAGAAAGAACATCGAGTAGTGTACAATACGCCCCCCCCCCCCACCCCACCCCCAAGAAAAGGGGAATAACGTGGTCCAAACCGCAAAAGTGGTGTCCGACAAATCCTAAAATCAATTCTGCAAGTACCACAGGGCATTCTTGGTGGATGCTGGTGGACTGGAAAACTCACGTGAACATGAAATCCATTAATTCTCCTCATGCCACACGCGAACGTCACATTTTGTGAATCTCTGTGATTCGCTACACCTTTCAGAACACTACGAAAGCGGTAAGAAACTTAATGGTTTTCCCCCCAAAGCAAAATTCACTATCTTACCAGAAATCGTATCTCATTCAGCATTTGGATTTAGCGTAAAGAAACAAAAAACAATTAGGTGAGGCAAAAAAAATCGATTTTAGAGTAACGGTACGATCCTTTGTTACCTTATCTTCTTCGCACTCTTGAAAGAAAAGGACAACAGTGATGTCAGTATAGCAGTACGACAGTGTGCACAAGAACGATGTCGACACAGCGAAATGATCCAGTTGCGAATACAACCAGTAACATTGTTTTAAATGAGTCGCATTGCAAGGAGAAGTCTTAGGACAAGTTAAACGATCTTGTAGTCTAAGTGAAGACTGAGATTTACAGTTATTTATTTAATTTAGTGCTTGACATAATTCAGAATGAGATGAATAGAGCGATAAGTTCTGTATAATTCAGGTCTAATTGAAAAATGATACTAACACAGTGAGAGGTACAAAAATACTGGAACACAGTATGGGATTAGCACACGGGCATACGGCATAATAAAAGGCAGCATTACAAGAAGAAGCCGCAAATACAATCGAAATAAGCAACACAAGTCACGTGGCAAAGTAAGCAAGTAGCGAGCTGCATAGAATGTGGATCGCGCTACCACATTTGCGCTGCTTTTATTCCACTAAACAGCTGCTGTCATCCAAGTTGCACCAGACAGCAGCTTGAGATGCTGTCCTCTCTATCATCCCGGAGCACAATGCCCTTCTCGCGACAGCCTGGAACATAAAAGGCGTGAAATCCAAGTACACGGCCCTCAGCCCTCTACTCTCTAAAAAACTCTACATGGAGGGGATGCTGCTACCAATGTAACCGGCGAGAATTGTTGCTAGTTCATGAAACAGTAGAGCAAAGAGCACTAACATATCACTCCTTTTGTCTACAAGACGCATCTTTTTGAACACGCAGTTGACATTCGACTGAAGTAATGTCCTCATGATTGATCAACCTTACATGCCAAGAACTCTGTCCAGAGCCACGCAATATTATTGGCAGAACCAAGTTTTAGACCGAACGCAGCAGACTCTCCCAGACGGGAAGGTGGTGCCACGGTGTCTGAACCTCTGGCGATAAGGAGAAAAGTGAGAATGTCACGCCCAGTTATTTCTCTAGGGGCTGTGGGGCGGATGTGACATTCGCTGACCCCCGGGACGCAGGTGGCTTCCCAGCTTTCAATATCCGCGGAATAGGTCGTTGCCCGAGTTCCACAAAATTGTCCATCCTACCCTACGTAGTTCCGCTCGACCTAATGAGGTCAAGCAACTGTCTTTATGCGGAAAAATGAGGCTGTAAATATGTCCCAAGTGACGGACCTTCCACAGTGGCGACTGCAAGACTGTCTTCTCAGCCACACTGCTCCAGTATACTCACTAGATAACTACGTAACAGCTGCAAAAAAAAAAAACCATATCGCATAGCAATATGTGACTGTAACCTCATATTGTGACGTTAACGTCACATATTTCACTAATTTGTTGCACACTTTTCACTGATATTTCTGGTGAAAGCATAAAGTTTCTTTTTTTCAGTAGGTCCACGATGTTGTCCTTCAATTTTAGTCTATATTTTTTGTGACCATTGTATCATGTTATACTTTTATTTACCACACAGAAAACTGTTTTCACTTTTCGCTAGTCCTGTGAAAATAAAACGCCTTACAGATGTTACGTGATTATTCCAATTTATGCACAAACGTTACCACATATCTCAACAGCTTATCGTACTGTTAATCGATATGAGAGACGAACATGTTTCCATTTTCAAAACGTTGAATACAAGTGTGCTTCAATAAAAACGTCAACACAAACTAGCTGCCTTTGTCTGTAACGTAAATCTACCAATGGCGAACTCTGTCGATACTCATAAATCAACAGACATTGTAATTACCTTTAATGCTGGCTGTAGGCTACTTTCATAGAAAAATAAATAAATTGCAATTATAAACGGCGCATCTACCTTAATTCACGTAGCTTTAGTGTGGAATTATTATTTATAATGTGTTCATTACTATACGATAACACTACAGGCAACATTTCAAAATAAAAATAACAAGATTTTCCTGACAATTGTTGACATTATTGAGCCATTCGTGGCTCCTGTTCGTGCCATATCTCACTTGACATCCTGTTTTTGCTGTACTACCACCTCGTTATGTTAATTTCGATTACTGATGTCACTGAGTTGCCACCCTGCCTGCCCGTGAGTGGCAACAGCGGCGGTTATCGATGTAAACCCTGGCGTATTGTCTTTGCTCACTGCTATTACTTCCCGGTTGTCGTGTGTTCGGAGTTAGTTCGGATCTGCCAGTGAGCTGGGAGGCGCTAGCAGTGCATTTCGGACCTGGCAGTGTTCGACTTAGGAAGCGGCAGAAGTTCAGTGTGGGCGCGGCTGCAGTGAGATCCGGACAGCCGTGACTCGCCCGACGGTTGCCGATGCGTATCACTCGAATGCGGACCACCTTGGTTGGTCTGTCAGTCGTCTTGTCGGACGACGTGTGGGTTGGCCAGCGATCGCTTATGGGTTGCCTGCGTGCGCCGACTCGTGATTCGTCCTTGTTGTTGCACAGTCGCTGCCGTTAGCACTGTCTAGTCCTTCGTGCAAGTGTTCTTGAAACTGTGTGTAGCTTGTGATGCCGACTGCTCAGTTATTTCAGTGCTGTCTCCGTGCTGATGTGTGGAAGTCGGTCGGTTGGCGTGGAGCAGCGAGGAAATCTACGCGGGGCATAGTTTGGCCGGGCCCGCTGGTGGTCACTAGGCAGTGTCGGAGTGTGTGCGGCTGTTCCCATTGTTCGTGTCCGTGGCCCACCGACCCTGGACACAGAAGTTGAGTTTGGATTTAATTTATCAGCATTTCAAGACTGTTCACATTGTGCCGTTTGGTTCTCGTTGTCGGCTGTTGGGACAGTCCCGCGAGCAACAACGTGTGTGTTCGAGTTGGTGAAGGTTTAGCCACCGTCCGGTGGAGTCTAACTGTATTTGGTTATTTGTAATTGAAGAGCACCAGCGGAATTTTCTGCCTTGTGGCCGTTAACGTTCCGGTTACCTGCCCTGGCCGTTGACGTAAATTTAGGCAGTGTCCCTTCCTCACAGTGTTGTCGCTGTCCAGCACAGTGTGTAGTTAGACAGATGCTTGGTTGTGGGCGTCCATGCCTTATACGTTTGCATTGAATTCCCAGTTGTGTGCTCGTCGAGTGGAGTGCAAGTTACCTTCTCAGTGGGTCTATTGACTGTCTGTTGGTTGGGTTGTCGTCGGATCGAGAATGGTTGGGCCGACTGCCTGTCTCATCTATTGACTGTCTGTTGGTTGGGTTGTCGTCGGATCGAGAATGGTTGGGCCAACTGCCTGTCTCATCTATTGTCTGTTAGTTGGGTTGTCGTCGGATCGAGAATGGTTGGGCCGACTGCCTGTCTCATCTATCGACTGTCTGTTGGTTGGGTTGTCGTCGGATCGAGAATGGTTGGGCCAACTGCCTGTCTCATCTATTGACTGTCTGTTGGTTGGGTTGTCGTCGGATCGAGAATGGTTGGGCCAACTGCCTGTCTCACCTAAGTGAACGTTAGTATTTCAAGTGCTGGCCGACACCCGAAATTTCTGATTGCCGTTAGCTGCACTTCCTTTTCTTATTTTCTGTTATGTTTATTTGTATGGCTCATAGTCGATCGTCTTGAATTAAAGTTGAATTGTTTTTAGTGATGTTTTGAGTCATGGGCCTTCAGCTATTTCGTGGCCGCTGTAGCGGAGCGGTTCTAGGCGCTTCACTCTGGAACTGCGCTGCTGCTACGGTCGCAGGTTCGAATCCTGCCTCGGACATGGATGCGTGTGATGTCCTTAGGTTAGTTAGGTTTAAGTAGTTCTAAGTCTACGGGACTGATGACCTCAGATGTTAAGTCCCATAGTGCTTAGAGCCATTTGAACCGTTTTGATTTTCAGCCATTTTAAAATTAAAATTGTCAGGTTGAAAGGGTACAGTACCGCCCAACATTGAAAATAGGTACGAAATTCTTGTCAGAACAACACATTTTTTGTGTAAAAGTAACTCAATTTCAATTAATACAGCGAAGCCGGATACCAGTGTGGGAAAGAATGACAATTTATTTATTTAATTGATCACATGTGCACTCCCTCAAAATAAATCCCTACATCCAGTTTGGTGAGATCTGTGAAATGAATGAATGTATGGTCGTCTGCTAACCACAGATAGTGAATGGGAATATATGATCATCTTTGAGTCGATCCTTTGGCTACCTTTGGTGAGATCAAAGAGATGGAAGTTACCAGAGCTTTTGAGCGTCTGAAATGTGGCTGACCAATAAGGTAGCAAGGTGCTTCTCCCACTTCGACAGAGGTGCGAGAGAACCGGAATACGGCCATGTTTCGGCACTCTGGCGCTGAACCTTCTGCTGTAAAGACCTGTTTTTTTGTTGTGCTCCGTAATGAAAGTGTGGAGGCATGGTATGGATGTGGAATATTTAAGAGTAGTTAGAACTAATCATTTCTCTTTCCCAGGAACTTTTGTGGGGAAAATTACAAAGTGAGGCAGGTAATTTTAAGGGGATTGTAGTAAACCAACGGTCACAATGAGCCCACGTGTAGTTATAAGTTGAGATACTAGCGTGTGTACAATAAGCTGAAATATTTAAGAATTAATAGCGGGTGTACAATAAGCTGAAATATTTAAGAAATAGCGTGTGTATCATAAGTTGAAGTATTTAAGAAATATCATTCCGTGTGACGCTAAATTTAAACTCTGAGAGAGAATCAAGGTGAGTCGGCCGTTTTTCCAGCAACGCCACTTGGCTTGCATTGCACAGGAAGACGTGCGTTTTTCTCCAGAGTTCACAGTAGGAAAGTAGAATTACAAAGTGGGGCAGTGTCGTGTGAAACTGGGATAGATATTGATTGAAGTGGGAAAGCGGAAAGTGATGATGTTGTAACAGTTCTTTGTGTTGTATTTCATATTGTTGTGTTGTATATGTCATGTAATTTGGGTATGTGTGTTTTGCATGGGGGTAGCAAGGTAGTTTCGAAAGATTTGTGGGTATGCCTGTTCCTTCTGTATCGCTCGATCTGGAGGAAAGTTTCGTGAGGATGATTGTGAGAGGCGAAGTGTGAGGTATAATAAAAGATCCACCATCCGATCCAGGGAGTGCACTGTTGCGGTAAATAGATTACGAGACCATAGTATATAGATTCACTAACGTAAAGCCATGCCCACTGGGCGGAATTTCTCATGTGATTTTGTTGTAGGTTGTAGAATTTGTGTGTTTAGGAATAAATCAGATAGTGAATAGAAAGAGATTGGTGGCCTTTTTTTATTAAATTGTATGTTGTCATAATGTCCCGAATTCATATAAAAGCCGTTAAATCACAGACAAAAAAATAAATGTGGTATTGCCAGTGCGTAGTGTGCAGTCAGAGTTCTATAAATCACTGATAGTCAGATGCGTGTTTCCGTTGCGTATTATTCATGCAGGAGGATAATTTGTAATTAAATAGTAAGATACGAGAATTCATGTTGCTCGATAAATTAAGGAAGAATCCACTCGCTTGGCAAACCACTCATCTTGCAGGCCTGACTGCTTGATGCCACAGTATGAGAAAGGCAAGTGGGTGCCTCTCATAATTTCGACCCTGCCAGGATTATTGCTGTTAAGATTTTTTTTATTTTTTTTTGATGGAATATATTGTGATAGCGCTGAGAAGTAAAATTTTTTTTTGTTTGCAATTTCTTTCTGGATTGGTGAGGATCTTTTATTTTTTTTAATTGCTAGATCGTACAAGGCTGGAAGATCGTGGTATAATTTTTTTTGCGTAATGTCCGTAGTAACTAGGTCGCAGTCTAAGAGTGTAGTCACCATGGAGAATAGCGATTCTGGCGTGAACGTAGCAGTGCAGCAGGAAGTAGCTGTTGACCATGTGTTAACGAGCGAGAAAGACAAACACTCGGAAGGGGTTGAATTGTTCACTGGACCGCTCCTGGGTGATCCTTTATGCGGCGGGCTTTGTCCACGAACGCGGGCCTTCCCCGACGACGCGGGCGAGCCGAGATTAGGACAGGTATGCAGTGAAAGTGCAGCTACTCTTAGCGAGGCTACGGTGTCACAGACGAACGAGGTGAGCGCGTCGAAAGTTGCAAATGACGATATGATGCTACAGTTGTTACAGAGTTTGGTGAGAGATAATAAGGAGAGAGATAGGAAGAATGAGGAGAGACATAGGGAGTTGATGGAAATGATGGACGCGATGTGTAAAGATAGTGAGGAAAGTATGGAGGCACTGGATAAGGGAAATAAAGAGGCAATGAGGAAGGTACACTCTGCCCGCAGTTAATAATCGGTTAGATGAGGGGGAGAAGAATCTGGATGCGGTGCAGCAAGAATGTGATGCTGTGAAAGGAAAAGTCAATAATTTGGAGGTACGAATAAGTGCAATAGAGAGCAATACTACTGAACGTAGGGACGTTTTGCTGGATGAGCGAATCAAAGAGGTAGTGGTCAGAATGAATACGATTAGTGCAGATACAGAAAAGATCAGTACAAGAGGCGAGACAGGTTCTGACAGTACGCAGCGAGAGGTTTATGCCGATCAGGATGAGATACAATCACCATTACAGTTTAAAGAGGCACAATTAGAAATAAGTAGGAAACATAGTGAAGAACTGACACAGTTGCAATTAGCGTGCAGAAGCGAAGGTGAAACACCACCAGGTAGATTGCAGGAGGAGAGTGAGATAAACTCAAAAGGCGAAAATAGGCAAAAAGAGGAAGACGAATTCAGAGAGTCAGAAGAACGGTTGTGTCAGATAAAACAGGTGGCAGACCCAACTGGGTACAGTCCAAGGCTGTTTCAGTTTCAAGATTCATTACCTTCATCGAGGGGACTGCTCCGCAAAACGAAGTTTGTGTATAACTATTTGAGGGACGAGGCTAGAGCGAAAATGCAGGAAGACCTTAAAGACTGTAGTAGCTATTTAAATGAATTCTGGTCGAAAAGTAAGGGGGACCAGGTTACGCAAAGCATATTGATGATGCCAAATCGTAACGAATGTCGTATAAGGGATTCAGTGTGATGCTATCAGGAGATGTTTAGACGAAACAGGTATTTGGATGTGACATACGAACCAGCGGAGTTCATTAGGATCCATATAACGAAGTTGCCAGTGAAATTGCGCAGAGATATAGCGATGGCAGGCAGAGGCGTAGATGATTCTGTGCCATTTCAGCACTTGTTACAGGAACTGGGTAATGAAAGCAATGTTGTGAACGGAAACGCGACTCATAGGTCAGTTAGTGTCGAGGATAGGAACGGCAGAAACTATGAGAATGGCAGGAGAGCATGGAATCCAGGTATTTCTTTCATGTCGTAATCGATTGAAGAATTTGTGTAAACCAATCCAACATATCAGCCCTTAATATCTTGCTCTTAAAACACATGCAGCTGACACTGAAAATTGTCTATGTAGCAGACAAACTCTACTAATATGTAGGAATGCAAATACCATACTTCTGATCAGAGAATAAAACGCCAGTAATGGAATCTATTAGGCTGGTATCTCAGTAAAATTTGCAAATTTTATTTCGAACAGTAAAGTAAAAGAATTGATATGTAATAATGCCAATGAGTCCAGTTGAATTAGTGTGATTCGACTATTGTAGATACTAAACAAGTAATGTAAGAGGTAAACATTGTGATCGAAGTTTTTAAATTAGATGCCATCTGATCTATAGTATGTCATTGTCGTGGTGACAGCTATAATGAAGTGCTGTGTATGGTTGTTCGGAATCTGGTGTTAGTGAAAGAGGCCACTAGCACCAAAGTTACTAACACTTGGGCTGCCCAATTCTCCCAGCTTGTATATTCTCTGCACACATTTAATTTTCGTGTAAGCACATATTCCTAACTAGCGAATTCTTTGTTGTGTATAGTGGACCATTCAGAGTGAGGCGGATTGTCCATGAAAATGCTGTACTGATTGAGACGATCAAGGGAAAACAATCTCGTGGGCTTCATCACATTTCTAACATCAAATTATGGACAAGTTAAGGATAGATCTAAAGTAGTCAATTTATGGTAAATAGTCAGTGTATTTATTTGTGGTGTGTAAAGTTGTGCAGGGTCAAATCGAACATAAGAATTTTCAGGCGGGATGTCAGGAAATATGACAGAACAGACTGGTCGAATGAGTCATGAACAGGAGTCGACAGAGTGGTGTGTGTACGTATTTTTTGTCATATGAATGAGGATCAAGCAGAAATGACGTGATGATTAATGAGTGAATAAAGATGGTAGATAGAGAAGCGACGTGATAAATAGTAGTGGATAAAGGTGGTATATGAGGAGAAAAGCGACGTGAAGCAGTGTGATTAATAAAGAGAGATTCGACGTGATGAAACAGTGGTAAATAAAGGTGAGTAGAATTGAATAATGTGGAGATGTCTTAGATGTATGTTACAGAGAGGCCTGTGTATGCTGCAATAGAGATTGATGCCAATGATGAAGGAAGACCAGGAAATGATGGAGTAATGGACGGACGGAGAGCCGAAATACGAATGAAGAGACGAGGACAACTGCACAATGTGAAAGGACGTAAAGGGAGTATGAGACCCAGATGGTGAACGTTGTGGAATACTGACGTAAGATGTGATATAAGTGTAGATCTAATTCTTAGCATAAAATTTGCGATTGGGCAAAAATAATATTTTTTGTTGTTGTTGAAGCCTGGTACCAGTATAACTATTCAAAACGGTACCAAGAATGTGTACAGTTATTTTGCAGGATGAATAATTTGTGTATTTTTTGTTCTTAGATGAAATGTCGCGATTCTAAGTTGATATTTAGCATAAAGTGAATGCAGAGGTAAGCCGATGGAGAGAGGTGCCAGAGTGAAAGGACGAATTCGGAGACTGGAAAGCTATCTCCGAAACAGCTTCATGTGTTATGTGGTTGAGTATAAGGGAGCAAAGGTATGGTATGTTGTCGTGAGTGTGGTGGTGTTAAGGTTAGCTGACTTCTAGACCTATTCTGTTAGTGTATTAATGGATTGAATGAGAGGGAAAATGTGATGTCTGGTGAGTGAGAGTCGTAGAGTAGTGTGATCAATGCGCACACTCCTGTAAAGGGGATGCTACTGATCTGTAAACTAAAACATTATTATGTATTGTTTGATTGGGATGAACCTCGATGGCAGGTCAGGATCTGACATCATGTGGATGGTTCATACATGTCCTAGAAATGTTGTTATATATAATAAAAAAAAAGGTAAAATATATAGAAAGATACTAATTTCAGTCAGTCACAAGCACAAAGGTGCATTGTATGATGTAGATTTAGAGTCATCAGTTTCTAAAATGTTTGTTGTGTTAGGATGTTAAAGTAGTTTACTATTTAATAACATGTGGTAGGTAATTGTGAGCCTTGTGGATTATTCTTATTTTTTGTTAGAGCACTTTCAAGGGGTATTAATTTCAGTCTGTCACAAGCACAAAAGTTCATTGTATATTGTAGTTTTAGAATAAACAGTTTCGAACACTTTCACTGTGATAGGATGATAGAGTAGCCTACTATTTGATATTGTAATTATGAGCAGTATAGATTGTTTATTATTCCTTTTTTTTTTTTTACACTTTCATGTTTTGTATGAGGGACGACAGGTACAATGAATAGCACGAGTGTGGGCTGTCTATAGAAAAGAGATAAATGTTGATGTTGTATGTGTAGAAAACTAGGGTGTATAATTTTAATGTAAGAATTTCCTTTTGTCTGTAATGTTGCGAGATGCACAGAAGATCTGGCTAATTGGGTGTCGTAACGCCCATACCGCTAACGGGCCGAGCTGACGTCGCCATGGCGACAGGCGACACAGCCGCGGCACTCCCCACTCCACTGTCGGACGAGGTGCACTCCACGCGCCCGCTACAGCAGGTCAACGGCCTGGGGCGACACGCACGTATCACTGGCCATTCATGAGTTCCGCCACCCTTACGACTGGGGAAGGTATCCCGCGGAGGCAACAGCGGGTGGTTTCTTCTGCTCAACGGCGCGCGCAGCGGCGCTACTGCAGAATGGACGAGGCGCGGCAGAGCCCGGCGAGCATTTTTTTTACCAGCAGTTAATAACTAGTACTGGACTGTGGAGCCGTGAAACAAGATGACTGCGACTTTCCATAATGTGGAAAGTGAAGGACTGGTGTTTCCACGTTGTGAGTGGTGGAAAAGATTTTGTCTGTAGCAGACAGGACGATTGTTTTGTTTTGTCTTGACCACTGAATGGTGGGATCCATAAACTTTTGACAATGACTTGTTAAGTGTGCTTTGTGAATTGCATGTGGGACACTTGGTATACTTAGAGGACAGTTGTCGTATGGTGAACAATTATTGTATGAAGGCAAGAAACTAGAGTGGGACATTGACATTTGCGTCTGTAGTAGGAGACATTTCTTGAATTGGCGCGGGAATAAGTGCTGTTTGTTGAAACTTACGACTTTTAATTACACCATGAACTGAAAGGACAGAACCGTGGGTAATAGTAGTTGTAGGGCCATTTTTTGGACGAACAGATTCGTGTGGATGGTACTCTGAGAGTGACTATGACATTTGTGTTTAATGAGAGATACAGTTTACTGTTCAGTGCGTGTTCAAAATGCCGAATTGAGTGACTCAAAGACTTTCGTCCGGGTAACCATGGGAGAGCTTTGACACCGAGACAGTGGTTCTAGGAAAACTATCAGCAACTTTTTGACCTCAAGAAAATCACAGAATGAAATGTTTCCGTGTGACTCGCAAGATAGGGAATAATGTATTTGTAATTGTGTAAATGTTTTTTTTATATGTTTCATTCCTGAAGGGACAGCAAGCGTAATTGTATTTTATTAATATTTGTGTTTAGAATAGTTAGTGTTTTTTTTTGTTTGTTCTGGGTTATCAAGTTCACGTAACATGTTTATTAGAATATGTGGTACAATGATGCTTTAATTATAAGCCAGTGGCGTAATACTAACGTAGCGGTTCATGTAGCATTGATCAGTAAGATTGTCACAGGGGACAAGAGTTTGCATTGCACAACAAATATCGGAATTAACTGATGTATTTTGATGTCGTGCATAGTAATAATCTTGTTGGTGTTTTGACTGAAGCCACTTATTTTTTATTATCACAGTGGTGACATTTCATATTAAAGTGTAACGAAGGCTAGTCGAAATGCAAGTTCTTGTCGTCTAAATGTGTGACAACAGAGAAATGAACAGTAGAGTAAGATAAGAGAGCTACTGGTAGATTCAAGCACTTATTGCTAACTATTTATTGCGTGTATTGGTCAAAGTTGATGGACTGACTAGCTCAGCAGCAGGTATTTGTACTGATGGATAAGGTTAAACTCACTGTCGAGTAGTTGTGGCAATTGCTTAAGTGATGATAGTTAATGAGGTGTGACATGATGTCTTAGACGAACTATATTACGTAACCAGTATGTAACTTGTGGTATATTTCATTGTTTTTCTTCTCAGTTTTATTTCTCTGTAGGTTTGAGGTATATTTTAGAGTAATGGTATGGAGCCTGACATTCTACGTGTAACTAGTGTACGCAATGTTTTTCTTTTGTTGATTTTGTTTTGTATTTAGACTTTGCTGTGTAAGGGTTTTTACAGCGCAATTTATGAATGTCAGATTACTTGCTCTGTGTTTGGACGGTGAGCTATTTAAAATTTCATGAGTACAATTAGTATTTTTTTTATTTTTTGTTTTAGAATTATTGAAATTTGGATTACTCATAAAAATAACGAAGATCCCAGTAACTAAAGCAAATTTTTATCTCAATATTATTTTTTCATTTCTATGATGTGATGTTTTATTTGTCATGTGGATTGTTATATATTTGTATGTGTACGTTACTCCGGATTGTGGAGCGTACAATAATGCAACAACTGTCAATAATTTGGTCGTCTATTTGAGGTCACCAGGGGCTAAGGTCTCCTCCTGGTTATTTTGATGAATTGCTACGTTTGTTTTAATACAGTTTTCTTAAAAAAATGTTCGGAACTACCCTCGCATTGCAAGGATAGTACCGTGCCATTTTTTTTTTGCATGGGTAGCCGGTGGTGAAAGGGTACAGTACCGCCCAACATTGAAAATAGGTACGAAATTCTTGTCAGAACAACACATTTTTTGTGTAAAAGTAACTCAATTTCAATTAATACAGCGAAGCCGGATACCAGTGTGGGAAAGAATGACAATTTATTTATTTATTTAATTGATCACATGTGCACTCCCTCAAAATAAATCCCTACATCCAGTTTGGTGAGATCTGTGAAATGAATGAATGTATGGTCGTCTGCTAACCACAGATAGTGAATGGGAATATATGATCATCTTTGAGTCGATCCTTTGGCTACCTTTGGTGAGATCAAAGAGATGGAAGTTACCAGAGCTTTTGAGCGTCTGAAATGTGGCTGACCAATAAGGTAGCAAGGTGCTTCTCCCACTTCGACAGAGGTGCGAGAGAACCGGAATACGGCCATGTTTCGGCACTCTGGCGCTGAACCTTCTGCTGTAAAGACCTGTTTTTTTGTTGTGCTCCGTAATGAAAGTGTGGAGGCATGGTATGGATGTGGAATATTTAAGAGTAGTTAGAACTAATCATTTCTCTTTCCCAGGAACTTTTGTGGGGAAAATTACAAAGTGAGGCAGGTAATTTTAAGGGGATTGTAGTAAACCAACGGTCACAATGAGCCCACGTGTAGTTATAAGTTGAGATACTAGCGTGTGTACAATAAGCTGAAATATTTAAGAATTAATAGCGGGTGTACAATAAGCTGAAATATTTAAGAAATAGCGTGTGTATCATAAGTTGAAGTATTTAAGAAATATCATTCCGTGTGACGCTAAATTTAAACTCTGAGAGAGAATCAAGGTGAGTCGGCCGTTTTTCCAGCAACGCCACTTGGCTTGCATTGCACAGGAAGACGTGCGTTTTTCTCCAGAGTTCACAGTAGGAAAGTAGAATTACAAAGTGGGGCAGTGTCGTGTGAAACTGGGATAGATATTGATTGAAGTGGGAAAGCGGAAAGTGATGATGTTGTAACAGTTCTTTGTGTTGTATTTCATATTGTTGTGTTGTATATGTCATGTAATTTGGGTATGTGTGTTTTGCATGGGGGTAGCAAGGTAGTTTCGAAAGATTTGTGGGTATGCCTGTTCCTTCTGTATCGCTCGATCTGGAGGAAAGTTTCGTGAGGATGATTGTGAGAGGCGAAGTGTGAGGTATAATAAAAGATCCACCATCCGATCCAGGGAGTGCACTGTTGCGGTAAATAGATTACGAGACCATAGTATATAGATTCACTAACGTAAAGCCATGCCCACTGGGCGGAATTTCTCATGTGATTTTGTTGTAGGTTGTAGAATTTGTGTGTTTAGGAATAAATCAGATAGTGAATAGAAAGAGATTGGTGGCCTTTTTTTATTAAATTGTATGTTGTCATAATGTCCCGAATTCATATAAAAGCCGTTAAATCACAGACAAAAAAATAAATGTGGTATTGCCAGTGCGTAGTGTGCAGTCAGAGTTCTATAAATCACTGATAGTCAGATGCGTGTTTCCGTTGCGTATTATTCATGCAGGAGGATAATTTGTAATTAAATAGTAAGATACGAGAATTCATGTTGCTCGATAAATTAAGGAAGAATCCACTCGCTTGGCAAACCACTCATCTTGCAGGCCTGACTGCTTGATGCCACAGTATGAGAAAGGCAAGAGGGTGCCTCTCAAGGTGTTAGATTGTTTGGGGGCTTCAGCCTAATTTAAGATAAGGCTCTGTTTAAATTTATTTTACCTTGAGTTTTAAGTCATGGGGCCTTGCAGTGGGGCTTAATTAATTTAAATGAAAATATTTTTAGTAGCTGTATGTCCGGTTACGAAGTCTCGTAGCTGGTTGGCCCTGAGTAGTATTAATACGCAATCTGACTGCATAGAATAACAACAAAGAATAAAAGGAAAGTTCCGTTAACACAATCGATTAATTAAGTCCCCAGCAACTTTAAAAGCTACGAAACAACAAAGCACAAGTCTAACTGTTCTGTGTGTGGAAGTGTGATTCAACGTACACATCTGGCACGGTTCTTCCTCAATACGACAAGATATTTTAAACACCATTTACAATGAAGTAATTAAAAAACCAGAAATAGTATAATTGCACGTAGAAACCAGAATTACAGTCTAATACATGAACACAAGCCAGATGCGTTGTTGACTGAACCTGTAACCAAGAGGCATTGTTATTTAGGAAATTTGAAATAAAAATTTTTTTTGTTACCTTCATATATACACTGTAAACATTACAACATCCCCAATCGAACAACGTCTGCTGTCTCTACCAACAGGTCAACTGCACACGACATACCTTCAACTAGTACTGCTATCGACATCCTCTCAACAAGCACTGCCCACGGCAACCTCTGAACTACAACAGCCCACGGCAACTTCCGAACTACTACTGCCCACGGCAACTTCTGAATTACCACTGCGCCAGTGGAGGCGGCGGAATAATACTCTTTGGCGCAATCTCTGGCGCTGTGACTCATTGTAGCCACCTTTCAGCCTTCAGCCGTTTTTAAATTAAGAATCTTTGTCTTTCGAGCATCAGACTGTTTGGAGCCTTCGGCCTAATTGAAGGCAAGGCCTTCTGCCTTGTGTTTTTTTTTTTTGTTTAATTTTACCTTGAGTCTTAAATCATCGGCCTTCAGCCGTCTTTAAATTAAGGTTGTTGCTTTTCAAGTGTTAGATTTTTGGGCCCTCAGCCAAATTATAGAACTTTCTTAACATAAGGCCTTCTGTCTTATAAATATTCTTTTTGGCGTCTGAATTTTGAGTTAATGGCTTTTAGCCGTTTTTTTTAAAATTAAAGTGGTTGTGCCCTTAAGGCATAATATAGTGTGGCTTATTCAGGCGATAACTAAGTTCAAGAATTTGTGCTGTAATGTGTGGTCAAATAAATGAAGTTATATGTGTTCGAGTGTAACAGACAGCCATGGCCCCTTTCCACAACTTAAACTACCTGTCCTGTCCTTTGGGTTTAGCAGGGGGGCTTCAATTACATTTAGTGCTCATCACTGATCTGTACATAATATTATTAGTGTTAAAATTTTCTTGTAAAGAATCTACATGAAGTTATTACTCTTCAAATAACAGGGCATTTAATTAGTTAATATTGTTAATTAGAACATAGGCTTTACTTTGCGTTAGATCACCTGTAGCGCAATAGTTTGACACACTGTGTCTGAAACACCCTATGGTTTCTAATATGTGGTGCGCTAGAATGGGACGGAAATCTGTAGATGTGATGTACATGCACAGACATACCAATGATTACAATTCCAAAAAAATTGGATGATTTAATCAAGAGGAAGAGTTTCACAAACTGACCATTTTAATAACGCATTGGTCCACTCCAGGCCCTCACAGAAACAGTTATTCGGTTTGGAATTGATCGACAGATTTCTTGAATGTCTTCGTGAGGCATATCGTGCCAAAAATCTGTCCAACTGGCGCGTTAGATCGTCAAACCCGAGATTGTTGGAGGACGCTGTCCTTAATGCTGCGAACGTTCTTTAACTGGGTAGATATCCGGCGGCCTGGCCGAGGTAGGGTTTAGCAAGCACCGGGAGAAGCAGCAGAGATTCTAGACGTGTACGGGCGGGCATTATCTTGCTGAAATGTAAGCCCAGGATTGCTTGCCATGACAGTCAGGTTGGTACCCTACCACTGTGTGGTGCGTCTCCAGCCAAGTCTTCGCTGATGACTGGGGCTCAGTTCGAAGTGGGGCTCATCACTGAACACAGTTCTGCTCCGGTCAGTGAGATTCCAGGAACAGCAGTGAAGCGAGTCCCTACTGTGTGGGATCTAAGCAATTAACCATACCAGTTGGTGACATTAGATCCAACTCCTTATCCATAATGCTGTCGCTCTTCTATAGCCTGGGTCGTAGTATGCTGACAGACAGTAATTTCCGACGAGCAGATGTTCGAAGGCTGCCGACCGGTCGATCCCCGAGTGTCCCCGATCGAGACCGAGTACGCGATCGCATAGCAAGAATCCGTCACATTCGACTTTTCGCGCTCGAATGGAACCTCTGTCTGAGTGGGACTGTGCGTCCGCTTATATCCGCGCCTGGCGAATCGACAGTCACTTGAGAAGTACTGGCTTGACGTTCTTCCTACAGTTTCCCTGGAGGCTGACTCTGAAGTCTGGCGCCCCCTCCCTGCTTGGCTATGTAGAGTATCTGCTGGCGGTCACAGCACTACGCAGTTGCAGTACCTAGATGAAACGCCTCTGAGGATTACCTGTAACGGACCATTCTCTGCCAAATGAAATACAAGGAATTTGTATCACACACGGATGGTTCATTACCAGTGACACCCAATTTTCTAGGCTAGCACTCCTTTCTGACTGAGAGGGATCATGTATTTTTTTCTACTGAGGTATGGTTACCGTAATTCAAAATTATACCAACAGGTAAAATTTAGCTTTCCTCATACCGAGTGGTTCCTCGGGTAAGATCAGTTTGGATTCCGTAGAAATATTGGAACACGTGAGGCAATACTGACCTTACGACTTATCTTAGAAGAAAGATTAAGGAAAGGCAAACATACGTTTCTAGCATTTGTAGACTTAGAGAAAGCTTTTGACAATGTTGACTGGAATACTCTCTTTCAAATTCTGAAGGTGGCAGGGGTAAAATACAGGGAGCGAAAGGCTATTTACAATTTGTACAGAAACCAGATGGCAGTTATAAGAGTCGAGGGGCATGAAAGGGAAGCAGTGGCTGGGAAGGGAGAGAGACAGCGTTGTAGCCTCCGCCCAATGTTATTCAATCTGTATACTGAGCAAGCAGTACAGGAAACAAAAGAAAAATTCGGAGTCGGTATTAAAATTCATGGAGAAGAAGTAAAAACTTTGAGGTTCGCCGATGACATTGTAATTCTGTCAGAGACAGCAAAGGACTTGGAAGAGCAGTTGAACGGAATGGACAGTATCTTGATAGGAGGATATGAGATGAACATCAACAAAAGAAAAACGAGGATAATGGAATGTCGGGTGATGCTGAGGGAATTAGATTAGGAAATGAGACACTTAAGGTAATAAATGAGTTTTGCTATTTGGGGAGCAAAATAACTGATGATGGTCGATGTAGAGAGGATATAAAATGTTGAAACGTCCCCTTTGAACAATTTTACATACGACTGTGCTTAAACTGACGCACAATATTTATAGCGCAACGGAATCTGACTTTCAAAATTCCCTACAAAAGAATGGCCCTGACTAACATTAAACTATACCTTTCACAAATCACTTACCTCACAAAAATCTTCGCTGCTCAAGCTACTGCAATACAGCGAGCGCCACTACTGCCAGCTAAATAAAGGATTCAAACTATGGAAGGCACTAATTACTGATAGGGATAGTTAGCAAATGAAAGATATTAATAGAGAACAAAGAATGTATTTACCTTGATATCATCATATATATAGCAGTTCATGACAAATTACAAAACTCCGCCATCTCTCTCCCCACATCCACCACTGCTGGCGGCTCACCTCCAACTGCCCAACGCTACGCGCTGTTCACAGCCAGCTGCCTAACACTACAATGGCGAGTATTACAACAATGAAAGCAGCCACAGACTGCACACGGCACAGCCAATGATTTTCATACAGAGGTGGTGTTACCAATAAAGAAACCTAAACAGCCTACTTACATAGCCCCCATGCTACCCACAAAAAATTTTACAAATTTTTTTGGGCACTGGCCAATACATATTTGTTAAAATTTTTTTTTCACAATTACAATAACAAAGAAATCAAATGGACACACTTATTGATACAATGTTGATCAAAAGCTAAAATTTTCTCACAGTCCATAAAGACAGTCGATATTGGTCATTACAGTAAAATTGCAGTGTTTTTCTCAAAGTCTGAGCAGTAAAAGAAAATGCACACGGAAGTAGTGGATTTCCATGCAGTCTTGAAGAAGTAGTGTTGTCCTTCCAACGAAAAGACAGTGCTGACTCTTGACATGCTGACAGGTAATGGGCCACAACAGAGCAAACCCACACCAGAGTCAGTCGAAGTTTTGAAGAATATCGTTTGGTAGGTCATCACAGAGCAGACCCACTGTAGTCCTGGTAGAGATTACGGTATTGGTGGGCCATCAAAGATGCAGACCCACTATAGTCCTTGTAGAGACGGCATTGGTGGGCCACCAGAGGCGCAGACCCACTGCAGTCCTTGTAGAAACAATGGTATTGGTGAGTCATCAAAGGTGCAGACCCACTGTAGTCCTTGTAGAGACGGCATTGGTGGGCCACCAGAGGCGCAGACCCACTGCAGTCCTTGTAGAAACAATGGTATTGGTGGGTCATCAAAGGTGCAGACCCACTGCAGTCCTTGTAGAGACGGCCAGCAGCCATCTGTTGCAACTGTGCAGGTGCACAATCACCATCGAAGAGTCTTGCGGACAATATAGCAAGTCCATAAACCACCACTTGTGCACTCACAAAGTTTTTTTAATTGTCCTTAGAACCAGCAATGCTGTTATCCAGTCCCTTGCTGAATTATTAACACACGTGCAAACACTAACAGTCCCTACGTGTCGCATATTGTCCATATAGTAAGACCAACAGAAACGTGTGCAGTGAAATGGAACTTACAAGTTACTTAATTTGATGAACTGCTGTCAATTACAATTTTATAACATGAGAGTACAATTACAAAGGTACAAAATACATCATTAAAGAACATAACAATACAGATAACATTTGTAGTACAGGCTTTACAAAAGAATCAAAATAACATATACATCAATGTTACAGGAATTATGAGATAAGTAGATACATAAAAGTTCAGAATAACTTTCGAAACATCAACTTCACACATGAGCATTAAAACAGAATAAATAATATCTAAGCATATTTACAAGTTAAATAACATATTATTAATACCAATTATATTTGAGGATAACAGTATTCCTCATCATAGTGAATAGTATTAGAAAAAAAATTCTATGAAACTACACAGAGACAGGAAGAAAAGAAATACACAAGGGTACACAAACACATAGTGGGATAACACAAGGAAAGGACAGGGTTTGTTTTACTGCAGTATTTTGAAAAAAAACTTTCTTTACTTCTCGGAGATCTCCCTTCGATCTTCATTATTTCCAAAAGTCCTATCTATACCTCCTTCCTGTATTCTATTCATATTTCCTTCAAAACAATTATTTCTCAGTGCAAAATACTCATTTTTGCCATATCTGTTTCTTGTGGCTTCTCAATGCATTTCTTCCAATTCATCATAGTTAGTTTCTTATATAGTCTACCCCCTCTTAAGCTAACTTAAATCTACTGAGCTCAGATGCTAAACTAATGGACGAGGCAATGCAGCATCACATAAAACAATTAATATAAACAGCAATGAAAAAAGATGCAGATTTGCGAAGCAAGCTGCATTAAGAAATTAGCAAAGCAATTGTAATATTACAACTAATCTAAGGCAATGTGCAGCAAACAATAAAAATAAATCATTAGTAAAACTGGCTTAACAGAATAATACAAAGTCAAATTCAATAACACTATGCCTGGCAAACAGCAGCAACTTATACCTAAACATGACATAGCTCAAGCAGAAAAAAATAGTACACTAAAGATAACAATGCAGATAAGTGAAATGTATAATCACATCTTAATGTCTAAGTAATTAAAGTGGTGCACCACAAAAACTAATTCTACAAAAAATTACTCAGTAGTTGAAAAGAAAATTCCATATGCAATTCCTGTGAAGGGAAATATTTTTTTTATGCTCCTTCGTTTTTTTGAATAGATCACAAAATTATTTACTGGATCTGTAGGCATAAAATATTTATATTAGTACATCCATAAAATTTTATTTTAACCAATGCTGCAGTGCAGCTAGAAACTAGATATCAAATGAAATAAGCAACTATGTACAAAGCAAAGCATAAGAACATCGTTCAATATCCATGTGGCATTTCATAAGTAGTAAAAAAAATATCTCATCTAGAAAGACAGTAGTCATAATCAGGTGTGTAGACAAACTATTTCTTGTCATTTCATTAGGCATTTCAGTAAATATCAGAAAGTACGATATGTTTCCAAGTAATGAGCGTGTCGCATTTGCGATGCTTTCTACAAAGGAACGTCAATAGCGAGAATAATGGCCTCCCCTTTTTTTTTTCTTCTTCTCCACCTGCGCCACAAACTAATGGCTTTTTCTCAAGGCGGCTGGCACACCTGGCCGCTCACAACGAATTACTTCACGGTCACTTACCTTTCTTAACGAAATATTTACAACAGCCGTTTTCGCTACAGCGACAGTCTCCTATAAAGATTTCATAGGTCAAGAATTTGCGTTACAAATCTGTAGAAACAAAATCGTATGAATACAACAGCGTCCAAAAATTTTCGTCGGCATTGTAATACATTCACGCATTTACACACATTTCATAACTCTTAAAGTACGATTCTTGGTTTCCAACATCCTTTTTCACAAGTCAAGAGTCCCTAACCGCTACTCATTACTCCTTACCTATTTACACATATATATATTCGTCGACGCTTCTTTAATATTTCATTACATGAAATACATAGCATAATCAAATTCCTCATATAGCATCAGCTTCTTGACCATAGACATACCTCAGCAGCATAATACACATCGTCGTCGAAAAAAATAACATTATAACACCTCAGTCAACTCTCAAAATCGTTGTAGCTTTCTCCAATAATTTCAAAACCTAAAAAAATTCTCTGCTCATTTCAAAAGAGTTATCTACCTCAAATGTACTTCAAAAATCATGATCCCATACCAAATACCTCATTCAAAACTCTCATAGTATCACAATGGTTCCGAAAAAGTATGAACAGTTCACATAGTACAGACAAAATGCAATTTCATACGTGTGAAGTTATTCAACTGTGTAATTACGTAAACATCTGTCACTGATGTAGTAAAAAAAAAATGTTTATCTCTCAGTTACATGATCAGATAGCTGTGTAATTTGTGTGTTAGCGAAATATGGTACCGATGTGTAAAGTTGTATAAGCAAATACCATATTAGCTAGGGTTCCTTGTGGTTGCCACACACATGGTACACAAAGTAAGCGTGTACCCCCCTGAGGATAAATGTAATTATACCCTCAGGTGTTACAGATTACAGCAATGGAATGAAATGTATCACGGAAAACCCTTGTATCATTGTACTTCAAATATCTTAAAAAAATAATTGTTTTAAGTGTGACATTAATCACTCAAATATGTGTCCTGTAGCGCTAAATGTGCGTCTTGTTGCAACATAATCTCTGTGGAAGTGTCGTAGTTATCGTCCTCCGAAAGCTAAGTTCTGCAGAAGTCAATGTACTTACCTCATGATAAACAAAAGTGAAATGCTTCGCGTATAGATATCGTAGTTATTACACTTATTGTTGTGATGAAGAAAGTACTGTACTGTAACGTATTGTTGTGCCACGAAAAAGGCTGTCTCATTGTTGCTATACCACAAAAGTTACTACTAAAACATGTTTTACTTTCCAGAATAAAACAGAAAAACTGTGCAGATATAAAACAGAAACACCACAAAAGCAACATTGTAAATTGTCACTCATTAGTAGCGTCGTGATAAAACCGTGTAGTTGTCACATAAACTCCAGAATGTATTTTCAAGTAAACCAAAATGTTGCATTAAAATCTCAAGTTAAAAAAGCACATTAGCTCTCAATAAACGGTTTTACGTGTGAAATGTGGTGTAAACCTTTGCTCTTCCTAGTATGCAGAGTTTCAACTTTAACGCAATTGTCAAGTGGTATACGTCGGTAAAGAATACTGGAATTTTTCTCAAGGTTAGCGTCTATGTTATTTTTCTCGGAGCCAGCGGGCGCACGCGGCTGCCTGCTTGTGCGAGTCATTGTCTGTCTCTTTGTTGGCGCGCGCCGTTATTGGGATTAGGAGACCTAACTTCTACAAATTCGCCTTGCTGAGAGGGCCCTGCCCTGTTTAAATCCCGCCAATTCTGATGCAATTCAGGTCTGTCGTTACGATCATATCGCCTGTCGTCATGTCGGTAGATTCCATAGTTTCTTTCTTGTCGGTTAAGTGGTGGAGAATTTCTCCCTGAATTATCACTGCACGGTGGACCGTTGCATCTAAAGTCATTCTGTCTCCCTTGATAATAATTATTTTGGTTCCCAAATTGTCTGTTTCTCTGATTGTCTCTGTGATAGTCACTACCACGGAGAGGTGATCTTTCCCTGTAATTATTACTACTCTGTCAATGGTTGTCATACGGGTGGTGTCTGTTTTGGTCACGATATGTGTTGTGAGAATAGCCTTGTCGTGTCCAGTTATTATTTCTTTCATCGCGGAATTGCGACGGATGTGATATGTAATTGTTGTGCTCCTGCGTTCCGCGATTGTCAGTGTCAATTTCCAGTTCTTGTAACAGTCCCTGAAAAGCTTCAATGTCGTCTTTGCAACGTCCTGCCAAAATAATATGTCGTAAATGTTCAGGTAATTTGATTAAGCAAATGCGGATGAGTTCTGAGGGGCTGTATGGGTTTGAAAGATACTGATTCTTATGCAACATGTCTTCAAAATATTTCACAAGACTGGAAAATTCAGATTGTTCAAAGTGTTTCATCATCATGATGCTATGTTTTACTCGGTCTTGTGTAGCTTGAGACCAATATGCTGAGAGGAAGGCATGGTAAAAATCTGCTTCATTGTGGCAATCGTGAATGACCGATCGCATTCTTACAGCTGGTTCATTCTCCAAGTAGCCACACATAAATTCTAATCTGTGTTCTAACGACCAGTTGGGAGGAAAACAATGAGAGAATTGATGGAGCCATGCTTGTGGATGAATGTCGTTGCCAGAATTCTTAAATGTTTTGAATTTACGTGTAGTAATGAACAGCTTATAGTCAAAATCATCATGTCGGCGAGTCGCATATCGGTCATTGTTAGGTCGTGTCGGCCGTTCCATCTCAAAATTCGGTGCACATTGCCAATTTCTTTCATAATTTCCGAAGTGTCCTGTGTTATTATCTAGTGGGTGTTCCGTATTTCTAAGTCCCTCTTCCCGTGTTGGGGCGCGAGTATCCTCTGAAATACGTAATTCTTGTATTACCTCCGTCAACTGATCTTGTACTTCCCGAATCTGTGTATTGATTTGATTTTGATTTTGTTTGAATTTTCTAATTTGTTCATACTCTTCTGTGTCAGTGAAGGCTACAGGTCTTGTGTCATTCAGATCATCATCTACCTTTGTAGATAAGTTAGTGACCTGATCCGAAAGTTCGGCTACTTTCTCCGATAGTGAACACATTTCCTCAGTGTGTTTTTCTGAACCAAGTTTCAGAGTGTCCATTTGTGTTGAAATCGAATCTACTGTGTCCTTTAAGTTTTCTTGAGTTTTTGCAAGTTGCGTAACCGAATCGGTAGATGCAACTCAGTCAATTTTAGCCGACAAGGTCTCATGATTTTCATGAACAATGGTTTGCAGTTCTTTTATGGCTGCTTCGTGATTCTGTAATGCATTTTCATGCCGCGAAAAAATAGGTTGAAAATGCTCACAAATTTGTGTTTTTACGTCATTACAGACTTTTTGACATTTCGATTCGATGTTATGTAACTCAGTAGTTAAATCCTCACGTGTTTGTTCAAGAGTTTGCTCCAATGAGTCTAACTTTTGAAGATTTTGTTCCATTGTGTCTAACTGTTGCTGTGTTTGTCTCTGATTTTGTTCCACTGTGTCTAGCTGTTGCTGTGTTTGCCTCTGATTTTGTTTTATTTGTTGCATTAATTGCAATAATAATGTATTAGTGTCTGGAATCTGTTCCTCTATGCTTTTCGGCAGTGCATTTGCACCGGCAACATTCACATTTTGACAAGCAGAAATTGTGTCTTGACTTATTTGAGAAAACGGTGAGGACCCAAAACCTGAATCTACAGTATTTGCAAAATTGTGTCCTGTCATTCCCGATTCCTGAGGCGAGCTGTTGCCGACCGATTGATCGATAATGCTTCCCTCTTCACTAATTGTTTCACTGCCTACGCCATTGTTTGCCGCCTGCTCCATTTCCCTATGCACAATCACCAAGTTACTATGTTGAACATTAGTTAATTCATTACACAGTGGCGCTAACACACTGCTTTCGTCTTCGCTGTCATTTCTCAGTTTACTTTGGAGCCTAGTGTTACGTTTTTCACACGCCATTATTGTCACAGTATTTCACACGACAACACAGAAAAACACAATTTGAAGAGCAAAAATAAGAGAACACATTAACATAACACTGAAATTAATATCTAGTTAATTGCAGCAGCGAAATACTTGGTGCAAATCTACATGCGTGCCACACCTGTTTTACTGTACAACAATGAAAGACTGCAACCACAAAGGAAATTCTCTCTATGATTACGCGCTAGCAATAAACAATAGCTACACTAATTACACAAACTACAAGAAAAAATCAGAAGATTCCAGTGAGGTATCCTGGCAGGGTCGCCATATGAAACGTCCCCTTTGAACAATTTTACATACGACTGTGCTTAAACTGACGCACAATATTTATAGCGCAACGGAATCTGACTTTCAAAATTCCCTACAAAAGAATGGCCCTGACTAACATTAAACTATACCTTTCACAAATCACTTACCTCACAAAAATCTTCGCTGCTCAAGCTACTGCAATACAGCGAGCGCCACTACTGCCAGCTAAATAAAAGATTCAAACTATGGAAGGCACTAATTACTGATAGGGATAGTTAGCAAATGAAAGATATTAATAGAGAACAAAGAATGTATTTACCTTGATATCATCATATATATAGCAGTTCATGACAAATTACAAAACTCCGCCATCTCTCTCCCCACATCCACCACTGCTGGCGGCTCACCTCCAACTGCCCAACGCTACGCGCTGTTCACAGCCAGCTGCCTAACACTACAATGGCGAGTATTACAACAATGAAAGCAGCCACAGACTGCACACGGCACAGCCAGTGATTTTCATACAGAGGTGGTGTTACCAATAAAGAAACCTAAACAGCCTACTGACAATGTAGACTGGCTATGGCAGGCTGGTTCAAATGGCTCTGAGCACTATGGGACTCAACTGCTGTGGTCATCAGTCCCGTAGAACTTAGAACTACTTAAGCCTAACTAACCTAAGGACATCAGACACACCCATGCCCGAGGCAGGATTCGAACCTGCGACCGTAGCAGCAGCGCGGCTCCGGACTGGAGCGCCTAGTACCGCATGGCCACAGCGGCCGGCGGCTATGGCAGGGAAAGCGTTTCTGAAGAAGAGAAATTTGTTAACATCGAGTATAGATTTGTCAGGAAGTCGTTTCTGAAAGTACACTCCTGGAAATGGAAAAAAAAACACATTGACACCGGTGTGTCAGACCCACCATACTTGCTCCGGACACTGCGAGAGGGCTGTACAAGCAATGATCACACGCACGACACAGCGGACACACCAGGAACCGCGGTGTTGGCCGTCGAATGGCGCTAGCTGCGCAGCATTTGTGCACCGCCGCCGTCAGTGTCAGCCAGTTTGCCGTGGCATACGGAGCTCCATCGCAGTCTTTAACACTGGTAGCATGCCGCGACAGCGTGGACGTGAACCGTATGTGCAGTTGACGGACTTTGAGCGAGGGCGTATAGTGGGCATACGGGAGGCCGGGTGGACGTACCGCCGAATTGCTCAACACGTGGGGCGTGAGGTCTCCACAGTACATCGATGTTGTCGCCAGTGGTCGGCGGAAGGTGCACGTGCCCGTCGACCTGGGACCGAACCGCAGCGACGCACGGATGCACGCCAAGACCGTAGGATCCTACGCAGTGCCGTAGGGGACCGCACCGCCACTTCCCAGCAAATTAGGGACACTGTTGCTCCTGGGGTATCGGCGAGGACCATTCGCAACCGTCTCCATGAAGCTGGGCTACGGTCCCGCACACCGTTAGGCCGTCTTCCGCTCACGCCCCAACATCGTGCAGCCCGCCTCCAGTGGTGTCGCGACAGGCGTGAATGGAGGGACGAATGGAGACGTGTCGTCTTCAGCGATGAGAGTCGCTTCTGCCTTGGTGCCAATGATGGTCGTATGCGTGTTTGGCGCCGTGCAGGTGAGCGCCACAATCAGGACTGCATACGACCGAGGCACACAGGGCCAACACCCGGCATCATGGTGTGGGGAGCGATCTCCTACACTGGCCGTACACCACTGGTGATCGTCGAGGGGACACTGAATAGTGCACGGTACATCCAAACCGTCATCGAACCCATCGTTCTACCATTCCTAGACCGGCAAGGGAACTTGCTGTTCCAACAGGACAATGCACGTCCGCATGTATCCCGTGCCACCCAACGTGCTCTAGAAGGTGTACGTCAACTACCCTGGCCAGCAAGATCTCCGGATCTGTCCCCCATTGAGCATGTTTGGGACTGGATGAAGCGTCGTCTCACGCGGTCTGCACGTCCAGCACGAACGCTGGTCCAACTGAGGCGCCAGGTGGAAATGGCATGGCAAGCCGTTCCACAGGACTACATCCAGCATCTCTACGATCGTCTCCATGGGAGAATAGCAGCCTGCATTGCTGCGAAAGGTGGATATACACTGTACTAGTGCCGACATTGTGCATGCTCTGTTGCCTGTGTCTATGTGCCTGTGGTTCTGTCAGTGTGATCATGTGATGTATCTGACCCCAGGAATGTGTCAATAAAGATTCCCCTTCCTGGGACAATGAATTCACGGTGTTCTTATTTCAATTTCCAGGGGTGTATTTGTATGGAGTGTAGCCATGTATGGAAGTGAAACATGGACGATAAACAGTTTGGACAGGAAGAGAATAGAAGCTTTCGAAACGTGGTGCTACAGAAGAATGCTGAAGATTAGATGGGTAGATCACATAACTAATGAGGAGGTATTGAATAGCATTGGGGACGAGAGGACTTTGTGGTACAACTTGACGAGAAGAAGGGACCGGTTGGTAGGACATGTTCTGAGGCATCAAGGGATCACCAATTTAGCGTTGGAAGGCACCGTGGAGGGTAAAAATCGTAGAGGGAGACCAAGAGATGAGTACTGAAACGTCCTCTTTGAACAATTATACATGACTGTGCTTAAACTGACGCACAATATTTTTTGGCGCAGCGCAATCTGACTTTCAAAAATCCCTACAAAATAATGGCCCTGACTAACATTAACCTATACGTTTCACAAATCACTTACCTCACAAAAATCTTCGTTACTCGAACTACTGCAATAAAGCGAGCGCCACTACTGCCAGCTAAATAAAAGATTCAAACTACTAAAGGCACTAACTACTGATAGACATAGTTAGCAAATGAAAGATTTTGATAGAGAACAAGCAATGTATTTACCTTAATAGTGTTCAAAAGTCATAATATGTATAGCAGTTCATGACACCCAGTCTTACAAATTTCAAAACTCCGCCATTTCTCTCCCCACATCCGCCACTGCTGGCGGTTCACCTCCAACTGCACAACGCTACGCGCTGTTAACAGCCAACTGCCCAACACTACAATGGCAAATTCCAACAATGCCACCCAGCCACAGACTGCACACAGCACAGCCAGTGATTTTCGTACAGAGCGCTACGTGGCGTTACCATTAGAAAACCTAAACAGCCAACTTACAGTACACTAAGCAGATTCAGAAGGATGTAGGTTGCAGTAGGTACTGGGAGATGAAGAAACATGCACAAGATAGGGTAGCATGGAGAGCTGCATCAAACCAGTCTCAGGACTGAAGACCACAACAACAACAACAACAATACCGAGTGATTATAATTAAACGGACGATGTTCCTAGGGCTGCAGTGCGGGATGTATTAATAGCAGGACACTGGAACATCGTAGGTATGCTCCTTAATCGGTACTCTCGGAATATACTGAAATAAATTATAGTCCCACTTTCTGCTACCAGGTGAAAATATGGCGCCGCGTGTGGTCAGATTGTGAAAAGTTTCCTGTTTTGAGGTCAATATGCTGTTGATCCCTTGGCGATGTGTGTTGATTGTTTCTGTGAAGTGAGTCGGATAACAAGGCTGAATCTATCTGTACAAAAATCAACAGCTATCAGAGGAAAGATCGTGCACTGCTTGTACTGTTGTTTTACCAGAACTGCAACAATAGCAGCGCTAGATTGCGTTAATATCGCCGACACAAAGATCTGCGAAGAGGTCCCATGTCAATAAATGGGCTAAAAAACATGATCAAGGAATTTAAAGAAAGAGGTGAATTAAGTGGTGCAGCAGGGAGAGCTAGGCTACCTATTCCCATGGCAGCTGTTGAAGAAGTTGTTGCAGCTACAGCTGACCTTGCAGCACATGCCTTAAATTGTGCAGCAAGTACTCGATGTGTGTCGCTTCCCTGGACAACAGTTCAAAAGATGCTGCAACGTGTTTTACACTGGTATGCCTACAATACTCCGTTTGTGCGCAAGACAGGCTACAACGCCATGACTTTGCCCTTCGTGTTTAGGCGCACATGGATATGAATGTCGTGTGGCTGGGGAATATTCTTTGGACAGACGAGGCATATTTTACCCTGCATGATGCTGTGAATGCACAGAAATGTCGCATTAGGGGTTGTAATTCGCCACATGCTGTGCAAGAACATCCACTGTACTCAGATTATGCGACTGTGTGGTTTCAGGAGTGCCTTGGTTTTTGGTCCATTTTTGTTCGACGATATGACACCTCGCGGACCTGTTAGGTTTATAATAACATTCGCAGGCCACACGCACCTCCTTGCGCAACACGTGATTCCAGCTTTGCAAGAACGTGTCATTTGCGACGTGAAAGATTTGTTTCTAGAAACCTTCGGTAGCGACCGTATCAACCCTAAGCGGTTTCAAGATATTTGGCCTTCCAGATCCTCCGGCGTTGTCCAGATGATTTGTGATTGTGGGAATGTTTAAGGACAGTGTTTATCACTCATATACATTACTGGCCATTAAAATTGCTACACCACGAAGATGTGCTACAGACGCGAAATTTAACCGACAAGAAGAAGATTCTGTGATATGCAAATGATTAGCATTCACACAAGGTTGGCGCCGGTGGCGACACCTACAACATGCTGACATGAGAAAAGTTTCCAACCAATTTCTCATACATAACCAGCAATTGACCGGCGTTGCCTGGTGAAACGTTGTTGTGATGCCTCGTGTAAGGAGGAGAAATGCGTACCATCCCGATTCCGACTTTGATAAAGGTCGGATTGTAGCCTATCGCGATTGCGGTTTATCGTATCGCAACATTGCTGCTCGCGTTGGTCAAGATACAATGACTGTTAGCAGAATATGGAATCGGTGGGTTCAGAAGGGTAATACGGAACGCCGTGCTGGATCCCAACGGCCTCGTATCACTAGCAGTCGAGATGACAGGCATCTTATCCACATGGCTGTAACGGATCGTGCAGCCACGTCTCGATCCCTGAGTCAGCAAATGGGGACATTTGCAAGACAACAACCATCAGCACGAACAGTTCGACGACGTTTGCAGCAGCATGGACTATCAGCTCGGAGACCATGGCTGCGGTTACACTAGACGCTGCATCACGGACAGGAGCGCCTGCGATGGTGTACTCAACGACGAACCTGGGTGCACGAATTGCAAAACGTCATTTTTCCGGATGAATCCAGATTCTGATGGTCGCATCTGTGTATGGTGACTCCGCGGTGAATGCACATTGGAAGCGTGTATCCGTCATCGCCATACTGGCGTATCACCCGACGTGATGGTATGGGGTGCCACTGGTTACACGTCTCGGTCACCTCTTGTTCACATAGACGGGACTTTGAACAGTGGACGTTACATTTTACATGTGTTACGACCAGTGAGTCTACCCTTCATTCGATCCCTGCGAAACCCTACATTTCAGCAGGATAATGCACGACCGCATGTTGCAGGTCCTGTACGGGCCTTTCTGGATACAGAAAACGTTCGACTGCTGCCCTGTCTAGCACATTCTCCAGATCTCTCGCCAATTCAAAATGTCTGGTCAATGGTGGACGAGCAACTGGCTCGCCACAATACGCCAGTCACTACTCTTGATGAACTGCGGTATCGTGTTGAAGCTGCACGGGCAGCTGTACCTGTACACGCCATCCAAGCTCTGTTTGACTCAATGGCCAGGCGTATGAAGGCCGTTATTACGACCAGAGGTGGTTGTTCTGGGTACTGATTTCTCTGGATCTATGCACCCAAATTGCGTGAAAATGTAATCACATGTCAGTTCTAGTAATATTTGTCAAATGAATACCCGTTTATCATCTGCATTTATTCATGGTGTAGCAATTTTAATGGCCGGTAGTGTATCTGGACTGGACTGGAATCTGATCTGGAAGGTAGCATGCGACGACATGTCGTTCTCAATACACCGGATACGTTGCGAGCAGCTGTCGAGCATGCCTTGGTTACTGATGAAGCATTTCTCTGAGTCGGGATACCATACTGAACACATGTCACTTGTGACTACATCCTAATAAATGTTCCAGACATACCGTTACCATGTGTTTGATCGTTCCTTCCCTTTTCACATCACATTGTGACTGCTTACAGCGCCATGTTTTCACCTGTTGCCAGAAAGTGGAAATGTTGTTTTGTCAGCAGACTGCGCGAGTGCACCGATTAATGAACATACGTAAGATGTTTCAGCGTCTTGCGATGTAAACGGCCTTCAGTAAGCACTCGGAACATTGTCAGTTTAATTGTAACCAGGCAGTACTGTAATACTTATATCTCTTCTTCAGACAGTTGGGGCGTTAGCAATAAATCTTTCTTTCACGTCGACTGTCTTAGAAGGCAATGTCTCTTTACAAAGACTGAATATGATGTGTACCTTCAAGCGGTGGATGCATACAACGTACCGTCTGCGTCGCCGGTTTCTGGTGTTTGCTCGTTGTGAGATGAATCATAACTTTGGAAGGTAGAAAAGCAGTTACCGGCTTCATATTGCACGACGCCGAATAGTTCGGTGTGCCAGAAATCATATAACAAAAGTATCAAGATTTCTGGCTACGACTTGGCCGATTTCGTTGTTTACTAATAATACTAACATGAAATTCAAGTATGGAAAGCAGTTTCTTTGATACAGGTGCAGGTAGGGTTCCCAGTTTGTCATTCTGACATAAGCGACGAGCTATGCTTTTTACGGAATAAGTATTCTATCTTATTGTTAGTAAAGTTCGTGTAACTGGTCATAGTATTCATTGAAGAAAAGACCGTATAACTTTAGATACACATGCTGGTAAGCCATATTCAGAAGTGAGCGCCTGAAAGAATAACAAAATGTAGGGTTTAGTTTCCTGAGTGGACTTAAAATGGGTATGGTCAGTTTCGACCAAATACTTTTGAGTGCTAGGTCACGTCATTGTGAGACAGTAACATAAAAAGCAGGTGTTTTAAACGTCTTTGTGGCGGTCCTCCGCAGCAGTTTAGTCGCACTGAAGAGGACCTCTGCAAACATGGTCGAAACGTCGGCTTTGTAGTTACATCAGTGGCCTCACACTCAAAAGTATGTGTTTCAAATGTTCTAATGTGTGTGAAATGTTACGGGACTTAACTACTAAGGTCATCAGTACCTAAGCTTACACACTACTTAACCTAAATTATCCTAAGGACAAACACACACACCCATGCCCAAGGGAGGACTCGGACCTCCGCCGGGATCGGCCGCAAAAAGTATGTGTTTCAGACTTACTGATTTTTCTTCGCAAGCGTTTGATTCTAGACATATTGCATGGTAAGCCTATAAACGTTCAAACTGATTTGTAATGACTGTGGATTCTAAACTGTATAAATCATCACATCCGTAATTGTCGTATAACGAATTACAGCGGGTAGAGGATAGACGTGAAGCTCTTAACAAGGTATGTAAGTTGAAGGGGGATCACTGCTGTCTGCTGCAGCGGGTCATAAAGCGGAATCAGCGGAAACGAGCGAAAATGTGTACATGACCGGGATTCGAACCCGGGATGTGCTACTTATTAGGCCGGTGACACAACGTCATCGCAACTGCACGGACTATCTGTGTGCGCCTCACGGCCTATGCACACCCCCACCGAGCACCAGCTATCCGCAGTCCCTGTCTATTATACTCCCGTTCGCTACTCAGAGATTCCCACAGGAGGCAGTGGTTACCGCACCTGCCTAGTAAGCAGGAGGTTCCGGGTTCGAATCCCAGTCCGGTACACATTTTCACTCGTCGCCGTTGATTCCGCTTAATGTTCCACTGCAGCCGACAGCAGTCACCCCCCTTCAATTTACATGCAGTGTTTCACAACTGCGAGATCTGCGTGGTGTCTGTTCTTTCGGAGGAAGAGACACCACGCATTCAAATAAATTTTAACAAAATGTTTTGTGGAACATGTCCAATAAACGCAGGGATTCATGATCGACAACCCGAACGTAAGAGAAATAGTGCCAAAAGAACTATGCAGAAGGTTTTTTTGACGAATAATTGTCCGACAACTGCGTGTAAGACAATCTGTAAAAGCAAGTCTGCGTTGGGCTGATGCTATCTCTGTCTCTGGCGGTTGTTTTCATCGCTGAAGAGATAGGGGGAAAATGTAACGACGCCAGGCGGTGCGAGAGTACACTGTGAAGTTTCAGCACACAGCGGAATAGAGTGTGCAGGAGTATTGTGTGTGTGTGTGTGTGTGTGTGTGTGTGTGTGCGTGTGTGTGCACGTGGCTGTGTTATACGCCAGCGCCTGTTTACGCAGCTGTGGAGGCGTCACGCTCCTCCGAAAGGAAATGTTTGCGTCGCGACGTTGGCGGCAGCGGCGGCCGAGCCGGTGGCGGCGGGGGCGGCGGGGGCGGCGAGGGCGGAGGTTATCGAACGCCGACGTCGTCGTCGTCGGCGGCGGCGGCGCCGAGGCCCGTGTAACAGAAGCGGTGTCACGCCACAGGGGTTGCGGCCGCCGGTGGTGGGGGAATCCCCTTGCGGTGCGGCGGCGGCGGCGGAGTCGACAGCGGACGGATCGACTGCGCGGCGGCGTGCGGGCGCGTGCAGCTGGCGGAGTTAGTATCGATTGCAGTCGAGAGGGTCGGCGGGAGGGGGGGGGCTGAGGGGGGGGGGCGGAGAAGAGAGAGAGAGAGAGAGAGAGAGAGAGAGAGAGGACGGCAGAAGTTGGGGGCGGGCAGGAAGAGGACAGACGCACGGGGTGGAGAGGGAGAGAGACAGAGAAGGAGGGTGGGGGGGATACGACGGTGGCGTCGCCGCGGCGAAACATGAATTGGAGCCGCTATTAAACTGGGCCCCCTGCGACAACTGCGTTAATTGATGCGGATTGTATGCACTTAGCGCCACAGCCCGGCCGGTGGTCCGCCTTGCGCTGCTCTCGGGGAGCCGTGCTCTCCTGTGACGGCGTGCTCCGTGCTCTTCCAGTTCCGTGACACTCTCTCGTGCCAGAACTGCGTCGTCAGTGTCACTAGACTTGTGTGAAAAACCTAAGGGTGAAAGTAACTTTCAAACGATGTCTCGCTGCCACGTAACGTAGCTCGCTGAAACTTGGAAAAAATGCTGCTGCATGCCATAGAAGTCAACTGAAAGAAATACGCAATGACACGAACTGAAACGACACTTTTACTCAATGGCAAAAATTACACTGAAGCCACCGCGATTATGCAGTGATTAGCTTCAAATGAAGCTAACACACTAAAATTTGAGAGCATTTTTGCAAGTTTTTTCGAAGTTGTTCAAGGGCCGGAAACGTACAGTTTCTGAGTTCTCTCTCTGAAACCTTCCCGTCTCCTCTATATCTCTTTTGTTCCCTTCCCTTCTACAATAGCCTATGAAACCTTCTCTTAGGATTTCTACCTCTTGCTTAATAATAACAAATGAATTCTTACCTTTCAAATTAATTCTCTTTCTCAATAATAATAAGTGCAATCTTCACTTAGAAATTTAAATGATGCTTATTAAAAGTGATTTGCTGATTATTTGGACGAAACATAGAATGTGTCGTCGTCGTGGCCCTCAGTCGTTACCTGCAATAACCCAAAACTGTTCCTTACCTTTTTTACTGTTACTGGATCGCCATCTGACTGCTACATCGAACTGCGACATGAATGTACTTAGTCTGGTTTATTAGCTGCTGCTGGGCTGTCATAATAAGTGGCTGTATTTATTACCAAAGCTGACGTTATTCTTTAATAGCAATTATTCTTAAATTAATTTGACTGAAGTTACGTAATTCATAGTTTAACTTTTCCTTGACAAAAATGAAATTTTGCAAAGCTTTACGTTGATGGTTTTTTGGATGGATTATAATCAGTAATGCGATATTGCTGGCAAAAATTAATTATATTCTGAAAACGATTATTCAGATATTTACTGTTGGTAATGAAATGATTTTACAAACGTTCAAATGGGACTTACTTTTTACAATAATGTTACAACTAGCACTGCGCAAACATCTTCAGTAATCTTGACGTTCCCCCCCAAAAAAATAAATAAATAAATAAATAAATAAATAAATAAATTAAAAAAATCAATAATATTAGTTCCTCTTATGATAATAGTCAGCTGATGTCTCTGTACATCCGTTTATAATCTCTTGTAAATCACAGCTGGTGGCTGGCAGGCACACCGCTCCTCTCAACCTCTCGCTTCAGACCTGCTACCGACTCGCTTCACATCTCGCTTACTACTGACTTCCAACGAACGCTAAAGTGCGGTCTCTCCCGCCAGCAATGCTTTCTGGTGCAGACCATCCCTGCTACCATTACAAAATGTATCAATGCGCGGTCTTTTCCGCTCTTTCCTTAAAATGTATCCATACGCCGTCTCTCCCGCCCTTTTTAAAATGATATCAATGTGCGGTCTCTCCTGGCAACAATACTTTGGTGCAGACATTCCCTGCTACCACAATTATTTACAAAATGACAAATATTAATCATTACTACTTAATTCTATTAATAAAATATAAACATCTTTCATAAATTGTCGTTTGACAATAGGCAGTAGAAATATACACGTCTCACATCTCTTATTGTTGAACGTAGCCTATCCATTAACTGTAGAAAATTCCTGGGTTGAAACCTACTTCGCAAACTTGATGGAGATCAGAGATATCTTTTAAAATCAGATCGAAAACGCGAGTTAGTAGTTAGTGTGCTTATTTGCTTTTCGAACTGTTCATACAAAAGGCGTCACATGATTCTTAATAGAACGTGTGATCACCATGGACAGAAGTGCATGAGTTACAACGTGCCCCCTTGCTCGTCACAAAGTCAGTGAGCAGTTCTTTTCGTAGGGCGTTCCATTCTTCCTCCATTGCGGTTGGCAACCGCTGGGTACTGGATGCCGCACGTTGACGTGTTGCGGTACGGTACCTCTACCCAACGCATTCCATGCGTGCGTAACCGGATTTAAGTCGGGGGAACGGCCAGTCCATTACATTCGCCGAATACCATCTCCTTCCAACAGCTTCTCCACATGTGCTGTTCGAAGCGACCACGCACAGCCGTGCGAAAAAATGAACTCAGGGACGAACGTGTCCATGAAAAGAAGGAAGGAGTACAGTGTCACAGTAAGTTTCCCTGGTGAGTGTACCGTGTTCAAAGATTTAGAGATAAGAACGCCTATACAGGCGCAGAAATTGGAGGAAGAAGAGTAAGGTGTTTGAGGTTTGCTGATGACATGGTCCTTCTAGCCACAGGGTAAAAAGAATTATAGGATTTGGTGGACACCATTGAAACTAACGGAAAAATATATCGAATGAAAATTAACACAACTAAAACAAAAGTATTGGCACTAGGAGGAAATTAGGAAATAAAAATTATGCTGAATGGAGAAACACTAGAACAGGTGCAAAATTTTAAGTATCTTGGAAGCAGGATAGACACTGACTGGAAGTGCACCACAGAAATTAAAACAAGGATAGCAATGGCAAAAGAGGTGTTTTATAAGAAAAGGAGAATTTTCTGCAGCGGTCTGGACACAGAACCCAGGAAGAGACTCATAAAATGTCTTGTATGGAGTGTTCTTCTATATGGCGCTGAAACATGGACTATGAGGAAGAAAGACAGAGAAAGGCTGGAGGCTTTTGAGAACTGGACATGGCGGAGGATGGAAAGAATAAGTTGGATGGACATAGTGAAAAATGAAGAGGTACTGAGAAGAGTGGGAGAGAAAAGACAGTTACTACATGTAATAAAGAGAAGTAAAAGAAATTGGATTGGGCATCTATTAAGAAAGAATGACGGACTGATCAAAACAGTTTTAGAAGGTTATGTTGTTGTTGTGGTCTTCAGTCCTGAGACTGGTTTGATGCAGCTCTCCATGCTACTCTATCCTGTGCAAGCTTCTTCATCTCCCAGTACCTACTGCAACCTACATCCTTCTGAATCTGCTTAGTGTATTGATCTCTTGGTCTCCGATTTTTACCCTCCACGCTGCCCTCCAATGCTAAATTTGTGATCCCTTGATGCCTCAAAACATGTCCTACCAACTGATCCCTTCTTCTAGTCAAGTTGTGCCACAAACTTCTCTTCTCTCCAATCCTATTCAATACCTCCTCATTAGTTACGTGATCTACCCACCTTATCTTCAGCATTCTTCTGTAGCACCACATTTCGAAAGCTTCTATTCTCTTCTTGTCCAAACTGGTTATCGTCCATGTTTCACTTCCATACATGGCTACACTCCATACAAATACTTTCAGAAACGACTTCCTGACACTTAAATCTATACTCGATGTTAACAAATTTCTCTTCTTCAGAAACGATTTCCTTGCCATTGCCAGTCTACATTTCATATCCTCTCTACTTCGACCATCATCAGTTATTTTGCTCCCTAAATAGCAAAACTCCTTTACTAATTTCAGTGTCTCATTTCCTAATCTAATCCCCTCAGCATCACCCGATTTAATTTGACTACATTCCATTATCCTCGTTTTGCTTTTGTTGATGTTCATCTTATATCCTCCTTTAAAGACACTGTCCATTCCGTTCAACTGCTCTTCCAAGTCCTTTGCTGTCTCTGACAGAATTACAATGTCATCGGCGAACCTCAAAGTTTTTACTTCTTCTCCATGAATTTTAATACCTACTCCGAATTTTTCTTGTTTCCTTTACTGCTTGCTCAATATACAGATTGAATAACATCGGGGAGAGGCTACAACCCTGTCTCACTCCTTTCCCAACCACTGCTTCCCTTTCATGCCCCTCGACTCTTATAACTGCCATCTGGTTTCTGTACAAATTGTAAATAGCCTTTCGCTGCCTGTATTTTACCCCTGCCACCTTCAGAATTTGAAAGAGAGTATTCCAGTTAACGTTGTCAAAAGCTTTCTCTAAGTCTACAAATACTAGAAACGTAGGTTTGCCTTTTCTTAATCTTTCTTCTAAGATAAGTCGTAAGGTTAGTATTGCCTCACGTGTTCCAACATTTCTACGGAATCCAAACTGATCTTCCTCGAGGTCCGCTTCTACCCGTTTTTCCATTCGTCTGTAAAGAATTCGCGTTAGTATTTTGCAGCTGTGACTTATTAAACTGATAGTTCGGTAATTTTCACATCTGTCAACACCTGCTTTCTGTGGGATTGGAATTATTATATTCTTCTTGAAGTCTGTGGGTATTTCGCCTGTCTCATACATCTTGCTCACCAGATGGTAGAGTTTTGTCATGATTGGGTCTCCCAAGGCCATCAGTAGTTCTAATGGAATGTTGTCTACTCCCGGGGCCTTGTTTCGACTCAGGTCTTTCAGTGCTCTGTCAAACTCTTCACGCAGTATCATATCTCCCATTTCATCTTCATTTACATCCTCTTCCATTTCCATAATATTGTCCTCAAGTACATCGCCCTTGTATAAACCCTCTATATACTCCTTCCACCTTTCTGCCTTCCCTTCTTTGCTTAGAACGGGGTTGCCATCTGAGCTCTTGATATTCATACAAGTGGTTCTCTTTTCTGCAAAGGTCTCTTTAATTTTCCTGTAGGCAGTATCTATCTTACTCCTAGTGAGACAAGCCTCTACATCCTTACATTTGTCCTCTAGCCATCCCTGCTTAGCCATTTTGCACTTCCTGTCGATCTCATTTTTGAGACGTTTGTATTCCTTTTTGCCTGCTTCATTTACTGCATTTTTATATTTTCTCCTTTCATCAATTAAATTCAATATTTCTTCTGTTACCCAAGGATTTCTATTAGCCCTCGTCTTTTTACCTACTTGATCCTTTGTTGCCTTCACTACTTCATCCCTCAGAGCTACCCATTCTTCTTCTACTGTATTTCTTTCCCCCATTCCTGTCAATTGTTCCCTTATGCTCTCCCTGAAACTCTCTACAACCTCTGGTTCTTTCAGTTTATCCAGGTCCCATCTCCTTAAATTCCCACCTTTTTGCAGTTTCTTCAGTTTCAATCTGCAGTTCATAACCAATAGATTGTGGTCAGAGTCCACATCTGCCCCCGGAAATGTCTTACAATTTAAAACCTGGTTCCTAAATCTCTGTCTTACCATTATATAATCTATCTGATACCTTTTAGTATCTCCAGGATTCTTCCAGGTATACAACCTTCTTTTATGATTCTTGAACCAAGTGTTAGCTATGATTAAGTTATGCTCTGTGCAAAATTCTACAAGGCGGCTTCCTCTTTCATTTCTTCCCCCCAACCCATATTCACCTACTATGTTTCCTTCTCTCCCTTTTCCTACTGACGAATTCCAGTCACCCATGACTATTAAATTTTCGTCTCCCTTCACTACCTGAATAATTTCTTTTATCTCGTCATACATTTCATCAATTTCTTCATCATCTGCAGAGCTAGTTGGCATATAAACTTGTACTACTGTAGTAGGCATGGGCTTTGTGTCTATCTTGGCCACAATAATGCGTTCACTATGCTGTTTGTAGTAGCTAACCCGCACTCCTATTTTTTTTATTCATTATTAAACCAACTCCTGCATTACCCCTATTTGATTTTGTATTTATAACCCTGTAGTCACCTGACCGGAAGTCTTGTTCCTCCTGCCACCGAACTTCACTAATTCCCACTACATCTAACTTTAACCTATCCATTTCCCTTTTTAAATTTTCTAACCTACCTGCCCGATTAAGGGATCTGACATTCCACGCTCCGATCCGTAGAATGCCCGTTTTCTTTCTCCTGATAACGACGTTCTCTCGAGTAGTCCCCGCCCGGAGATCCGAATGGGGGACTATTTTACCTCCGGAATATTTTACCCAAGAGGACGCCATCATCATTTAATCATACAGTAAAGTTGCAGGTTATGTAGAAGGGAAAAGGAAGCGAGGAAGGAAGAGATTCCAGATACTGGATGACATGATGGACGGCACAACATACAGCAGCCTTAAGAAGGAAGCATGGAAAGACAGAAAGCGGTGGACTCAGATATGTGGGATGGGGCGACAGCTATAGGAACTACACAGAACAGAGGAAGATTAATGATCTGGCAATGGCAGTGGAGGTTATAATTGGACCAGGCAGAGTGCATAATGGATAATTTGGCAAAGGTCGTATAGTAAATTTTACATGTGTCTGATAACTTTAAGTATAGGCGAGGTGTAGTATACAAACACTTCAAATCTGGAAAAATTATTTTCTCGAAAGGATGTACAGTTACAAACAACAGGAAAATATTTAGAAGGCAGCACATATCGCTCTTTTGCTTTATCCCTCTATCCTTTGCTTTTTGTTCTGTTTCTAACAGCTAACTTAAAAAAAAAAAGAAAAGGAATGTGTGACTAGTGTTGCAGAAGGTTTGCTCAATGTGGAGTATGAAATCACAGGGTATAGAGTGAATGTGAAGATACAGATGATGGCACAATTTAATGTTGGATCCTCTAAATAAATAGAAGCGATGAGGTACTTGGCAGAATGACTGAATTATGTTTGTGACCAAACGGAAACCTTGCCATGGGCCATTTAGAGGGTATTGCTTGTGTAGGCTGATGCGTGTATTGTGTGGTGTAGTTACAGGAATGTTTCATTAAGGATAAATGGTTAGAGGTGTTGGGGTGGAGTATGGGTGAAGGAGGTTTGTTAAAGATGAGAGTACCCATATTATGGAATAGGACGTTAAGCTGCTGCCACGAAGGAAATTTAGGTTAGTGTTTTCATGTAATTGAAAACTGAATATGACAGGTCATGAGAGTAGCTAACATGAGCAATAAGATGGAAGACAGGCCGAACTGCTAAGTTCATCTGTTGGAGGCTATTTCAACATCTGAAGGATGGATGTTATGGAGGAGAGTTATAATGAAATGAGTATCTTTAGTGAAGGGAGTAGCACATGAGAAAGTGTTGGAATAAAGTGATTGGACGATGTGAAACGTACTGGTGTATAATGTGTATGAAACATCCTTACTTATTTAGTGCTGTCCGGCTTTGGCTCTGTTTAACTGCGCGAATAACGCGCCTAATACCGTTTGCATCAATTTTGAGTGATACTTTCTGTTAATAAAATTTTTTATTCTCAATAAGAGATTTTCAACCTACGGAAATTAATAAATTTAATTGTGCTATGTAATCAAATAACAAATTTATTAATTAAACACAGGCTGAGCAATGTTACCAACCTAAGACACTACAACACCAATCAAATTAACTCCCTAAACTAAGTATCCTACCACTGGCACAATGGAAACTCTTTCCGTTATCGCGTCCCTGTCCCTAACTTCCTTTGGTTGATACTGGTCACGCAATCCTTGTTCTACTGAAGCTCCACCTAGACAGACACAGAATCAGACAGCTCAGGCAAAGATATAGTGGAACGCGTACTCATTTACAATTACTGTGCCCAACTTTACCAATTGTTTGCGCTAATATTACCGTAATTCAGTGCGAAGATTACGGCGGTCGTCCCAGCACCGGCGTGATGTCTTTCCCCTGTGAAAGCTCGATTGTACCTAAAAACGTGGACTTGCTTTCCGTCCGAAAACTCCTGAAGGTAAGTTGCTCACTTGCGGAGTCCACCTAGAGTCGAAACACAATGTGTTTGCAAAAATGCCAGGAGTAGTTGGTAGACTCAAGTGCGCGGCAGCAAAGAAACACTTAATGTTGCATTCGAACGCCACAAGCGAGCACAAATCTGTTTTCTGTTCTCAGAGGAACAGATGATTCTGCTTTTGTGGAGACGTATCCACTGTTGTTGTTGTTGTTGTTGTTGTTGTGGTCTTCAGTCCTGAGACTGGTTTGATGCAGCTCTCCATGCTACTCTATCCTGTGCAAGCTTCTTCATCTCCCAGTACCTACTGCAACCTACATCCTTCTGTATCTGTTTAGTGTATTTATCTCTTGGTCACCCTCTACGATATTTACCCTCCACGCTGCCCTCCAATACTAAACTGGTCATCCCTTGATGCCTCAGAACATTTCCTACCGACCGATCCCTTCTTCTACTCAAGTTGTGCCACAAACTTCTCTTCTCCCCAATCCTATTCAGTACTTCCTCATTAGTTATATGAACTACCCATCTAATCTTCAGCATTCTTCTGTAGCACCACATTTCGAAAGCTTCTATTCTCTTCTTGTCCAAACTATTTATCGTCCATGTTTCACTTCCATACATGGCTACGCTCCATACAAATACTTTCAGAAATGACTTCCTGACACTTAAATCTATACTCGATGTTAACAAATTTCTCGTCTTCAGAAACGCTTTCCTTGCCATTGCCAGTCTACATTTTATATGCTCTCTACTTCGACCATCATCAGTTATTTTACTCCCCAAATAGCAAAACTCCTTTATTACTTTAAGTGTCTCATTTCCTAATCTAATTCCCTCAGCATTACCCGACTTAATTCGACTACATTCCATTATCCTCGTTTTGCTGTTGTTGATGTTCATCTTATATCCCCCATTTAAGACACTATCCATTCCGCTCAACTGCTCTTTCTAGTCCTTTGCTGTCTCTGACAGAATTACAATGTCATCGGCGAACCTCAAAGTTTTTATTTCTTCTCCATGGATTTTAATAGCTACTCCGAATTTTTCTTTTGTTTCCTTCACTGCTTGCTCAATATACAGATTGAATAACATCGGGGAGAGGCTACAAACCTGTCTCACTGCCTTCCCAACCACTGCTTCCCTTTCATGTCCCTCGACTCTTATAACTGCCATCTGGTTTCTGTACAAATTGTAGATAGCCTTTCGCTCCCTGTATTTTACCCCTGCCACCTTCACAATTTGAAAGAGAGTATTCCAGTCAACATTGTCAAAAGCTTTCTCTAAGTTTACAAATGCTAGAAACGTAGGTTTGCTTTTAGAATTCCTTAATCTAGCTTCTAAGATGAGTCGTAGGGTCAGTATTGCCTCACGTGTTCCAATATTTCTGCGGAATCCAAACTGATATTCCCCGAGGTCAGCTTCTACCAGTTTTTCCATTCGTCTGTAAAGAATTCGCGTTAGTATTTTGCATCCGTGACTTATTAAACTGTAATCGGTAATTTTCACATCTGTCAGCACCTGCTTTCTTTGGGATTGGAATTATTATATTCTTCTTGAAGTCTGAGGGTATTTCGCCTGTCTCATCCATCTTGCTCACCAGATGGTAGAGTTTTGTCAGGACTGGCTCTCCCAAGGCCGACAGTAGTTCTGATGGAATGTTGTCCGATGGAATGTTGTCTACTCTACTAACTCTGAACAATTGGAGAGGGATCACTGGTCGCACTGCCAGCAACATCTCCATACCTAACTACGTCTAGGCCTCCACTCGGCGACCAGACCCTCCCTGTCTGCCCAGCCCAGCACCACACCAGACACGCGAGTCCTTACCTCTTGTTGCTGCCAAACTTTCCAGTTCCTCTCACATGTATGCCTACGCGTTTTCGGCCAATCAGGACTCTGAAATTTGGCGTGGTTCTGCCAACTTTCATGGGCGCGCCGTATTTGTGTCCCGTTCCAACCGTTGTATTGTGTCACATGTAGGCTCTCTCTCTCTCTCCTGGTCTCATGCTCGCCCCCTGCACCCACTGGTGCCACTCTGCCGCCGTGTGAAGCTCCGGCCAGCCTCCGGCCACCTCTCTTGTTCCACAGCCCAAAACATCTCTTTCCTGTGTCCGTCCAAACCACCTTCCCAGGGATGATATGCACAGTTCTCAAAACCTTACGTGCCAGTATGAACCTTGTATCTGGTGTATTGTATGTTAACCGTGGACCCAGACGGAAACGCACCGTCCGCGCCGCAGCCGCAGTGGTCCACAACCCCACGACGACTACCGCAGTCCACTTCACCCCTTCGCCGTCCCACACCGAACCCAGAGGGTTATTCTGCGGTTTGGCCCCCGGTGGATGCCCCAGGGAACGTCTGATACCAGACAGTGTGACCCCTATGTTTGCGTGGTAGAGTAATGGTGGTGTACGCGTACGTGGAGAACTTGTGTGGGCAGCAATCGCCGACATAGTGTAACTGAGGTGGAATGAGGGGAACCAGTCCGCATTCGCCAAGGCAGATGGAAAACCGCCTAAAAACCATCTACAGACTGGCCGGTTCACCGGACCTCGACACAAATCCGCCGGGCAGTAGGAACCTTGGTATGTTCTGTCTAACGGCTTTACCTGTCCGCGTGGTGTTTGTCACTTATTTTCATGTAAATCTCATGTAAGGTGCTAAACTCTGCCACCTTAAATGTGGGATGGGGGAGGTCTTTAATTTCATGATGCTTTGAATTTGGCAACGGCCTTGCCGCAATGGATACACCGGTTCCCATCAGATAATCGAAGTTAAGGGCTGTCGGGCGTGGTCTGCACTTGGATGGGTGATCATCCGGGCCGCCATGCGCTGTTGCCATTTTTCGGGGTGCACTCAGCCTCGTGATGCCAATTGAGGAGCTACTCGACCGAACAGTAGCGGCTGCAGTCAAGAAGACCATCATAACGACCGGGAGAGCGGTGTGCTGACCCCACGCCCCTCATATCCGCATCCTACTCTGAGGATGACACGGCGGCCAGATGGTCCCGGTAGGCCACTCGTGGCCTGAAGACGGAGTTGCTTTGAATTTACGGGTGTATGTGGAGTGGTTAAGTTACAGACGCTGCAGGTGGATGGGATTGTAGAACAGGGGTTTGCGGAGAGCATTTTGTTGCAATAGGGAGTGTTCCTGCATTTCTACGCAAGTGGATAACTGTGCTGGAGGCGTTTATGACACCTATAGGCTTATTTTTTGGTTTTGGGTGGTTCTACTCGTTGCTGGCAGCAGTAGATTCAAGCTGTGTTACAGACACGGTGAAATATTATAGACAACAGTGATGAGGAAGCCGAGGTTGCAATCGTTGTGAATTCAGTCGGTTTTTCAGATTTAGACTTTGGGATGGGAATTTAAATCAGTCTTGATTTCCTGTTCTGTGTTCTGAAAGTAACAATGAAGAGGGCCAGTGGATTTCGAAGAGTTTAAAGGATTTCCAGGGGGAGGGGTTAAGGGGGGGGGGGGGGAGACGGAAGAGGGGCTACTTTAGGTGGGTGAGGCAACCATGCTTATCCTACCTGAATGACTGTAATTTTTCGTATGAGGTCTTTATGATGATGGAGCCATTCTTAGAAGTTAGTTGTGGTGTAGTTTGACTTCGTTAGTATTGTTTCAGTTACAAAGGCCATGATTTCAGAGTTAAGGAGTTTGACGCATGAGTCAGAGGCAGGTTTTGAGAAGAGATGGGTGCGGATTAGCACTATGAGACTTTTGTGTGTCTGTTTACTGTCGTGGGAAGGAGTATTTTGCTATTGTTTCTGGGTACTGTCGGATGCGAGGGAATTTACGGGAGGATCGGAGGGAAAGAGGGACGACAAGACCAAGAAAGGCCACGTTCTCAAATTAACCAACATTTCACCTTCAGATAGTGTTTCTTTGATAGCAGAACTCTTCGAGAAAAACAGTCAAGTCCAATTTGTCACGAAACCAAAGAAGGCAATAAAATAAGATGAAGTAGAGAAAAGCATAAAATCCGTCATTATAGCAGAGAGTCTTTTCAAAGTAGTTGGACTGGCTCAAGTATTTATTGCATTTGCAGCAGTGAGAAGTTAACAAATAGTATTTTAGTCATAGTCCATAGAACTCTAGCATTTCCTTAAGTGACTGTAAAAGTAAGCTCAGTCGTGTTTGTTTACTGTTGCGAGTGCTTTCTGTTAGTGGACCAACAGTAGACCGAAAGCGCTCGCAACAGTAAACAAACACGGCTGAGCTTACTTTTACAGTCAATACGTTTAACACTCTTTTGTGGGTCAGATTGGAGGCTGGTGATTCCTGCTTTGCTGGTTTAACACTGCAACAGTGCTGAGGACGAAATCTGCCCAGCTGTACACCGCCTGCCTTGTCTTGCGCGCCGCTCGTCGCAAAGAGTGCGTGGATTGTGGGCGTGTCGCTGCGTTACCGTCAAAGACTCGAAGAACTTTTAGAGAAGTCGTATCGTGGCTTTATCTACGATAAAAAAATTAATAACATAGATATAATACAAGTATTTCCATACATTTGATTTACAATCAGAATATTGCCATCCACAACGTATATGTGCTCACTTTGTTTTCCGGTGTGTTATTCTGAGTTTGCTTCTCCTAGTTTGTAGAGCCTGATGTTGTGCGCCGTGGAACGCGCTTGTCACCTGGAATAAAACAGATGACATGAGGGCTCCAGCAGTAGACTGTGATAAATCGATTGTTAATTGTTGTAAATGTATTGTGGGCTGTTTGAAATGTATTCCCAGTTGTAATTATTTACGAATAAGCGTGTCAGAGTCCAACAGAGCCTTCGTAAATGGCTCGAAACAGCAAGAAGGCAGGTACTTAAAACCGCACAAATACACTACTTTGAAAAGAGAAGAGATTTAATGGAGTAGTGTGGGATGGAATGGGACGAGACACGCAGACATAATGAACAAAATCGCTGGCACCATCTTCATGTCACTTCAGGCGAAGTTTGGAATTTTTTGGTGAACAATCAACTTTTTTCTTTACCTCTAATGGCCACCACTTGGAATAAGGCACCGAATCGTGACGATCAGACACTCAAGCGGTCTATGTTAAGTTTGGTGGTACATGGACATAAAGCTATCCCTTTCTATTTGGCACACCGCTAAAGATCCTTGCAATGGAGAAAATACTTATTTTTTCTGGACAAACACTATGTTTCACCAGAAAATATTCACCTTCAGTGAAACTTTCAGACTCATTAACAAACCACACACCACAACTTCTGGAAGATGAAGAAACTACTGTATTAAAGATCGCTCGAGATGAATTACTCTCAAAGCAGAAGGAAAACACGTTTTTCAGAAAAAATAACGCACTATTGTTTCTAATATCCTACACTAACAACTATAATATACTTGCAGGTAGCTCCAGACCTGAAGACAAAATAGCAAGCATATCTCTCACCACACAATCAGGATGAATGTGTCTTTCAGTGTGAAATGTTGTTATTCCACATCTTTTGCCGGAACTCCGGTTAATGGTTCTCTTTGCATCCGTTCTGTAATATGGGCATAGTACAAGAATATGTACTTCCTATCGGTTTGGGGAAGAGCTTTTCATAACAATCTGTAGTTAATGTTCGTGAGCTACGCAGACAGCAGAGAAAACCTCGTCACATTGGGCTTCGAGTGTTACGCGTTCCATACAGACAAATCTAGCATCACTTGATAAAATGCACATTAATGTCAGGATTTCTAGAATAATCAAATTTGTACAGGGTCGGTTTACTTTAAATGAGTGAAACGTTTTCCTGTCTCTGTTGTTATAAATCTGGCTCAGTGCACAGCTAGCATGCAGTAGACAGCAGCTGGAAGACGAAAGCCCCCGATCTTAGTTCACGACGCCACATGAAATGGACCAGTCAACGCTGTTGCCAATGTGACGTACGAGAACATCGCTTATTTAATGTAAAAACAGGTGAACGCAACAGAAACTTCCACTCCAGGCGTGCAAAACGCACCTAAAGAAATAGCAGTTCGGTGCTGGCATGGAGGAACGTACCTCTTCTCGCAAAGCACTGTGGCGAGGGTGGCCCATTCGATTGGGTACACCAGAGTTTTGGAGCGGAACTAATCGGTTTTCTCACACTGGTCGGGCGGCGCCAATACGGCCTGTCCTTTTATGTTAATGCTCAATAGTTGTGTGGGAACAATAGTGGTGGCTCGATGGTCGTTGCCCCCAAGTGAGGACAGGGACCAGCTCTCGCCGACAAAAGCACAGAAACGGCCGCGGGTCAACTTCGAAAGTGGTCAAATCCCCGAGGACACTAGTCCCTGCTATTCAGTCTCACTGACCACCTTCTGAAGACGAAGTTGAAACCAGAAATCGCAATGGCAGCGCAGCTACGCGGAGAGAAATATGCAAAACTTCCCTCCCAAGCACACGTGCCCGCTGCTCTCAATAAAGTAACCATGAAATAGTGGCAGAAAACGAAGCAATATTAAAGATCTGCCCGTCCAGTTTTGAAGGCCCAAAGAGACATCGACCCCGGCCGCCGAGTCATCCTGTGCCTTGCGAATGTGGTATTGCGGGAGGCAGGAGGGGAAGTGACGCGTGTGATGAGCAGACAGATCTCCTGGCCCCTTTGTCAACTTGACAGACTGCGGGGCTGGTATATCTCGTTCACGTATTTCCTCAGTTAACATCACGACGCTAAGTGAACCCCACACCAATCGCACCCACCAAGTAAAAACCCTTGGCAGTAACGGGAATCGAACCCTAGTCCTGTGCATGGCTGTCATCTACGCTGTACACTCAGCTACGTAGGTGGAAAATGAAACAATATCGCATAGTAATATGTGATCGTTATTTCATAAAGGGTTCAGTTAAGTCACTGAACTGAGCGCCAGACTATTTACTACAAGCTGTAAGTAGGCTGTTTAGGTTTTTATGTTGGTAACGCCACGTAGCGCTCTGTATGAAAATCACTGGCTGTGCTGTGTGCAGTCTGTGGCTAGTTGGCATTGTTGGAATATTCACTATCGTAGTGTTGGGCAGTTGGATGCGAACAGCGCGTAGCGTTGCTCAGTTGGAGGTGAGCCGCCAGCAGTGGTGGGTGTGGGAGAGAGATGGCGGAGTTTTGAGAGCGGACGATATGGACCTGTGTCCGCCAGAAAAAGGAAATTTCTAACACTGGATGTCACGAAATATATATATAATGACTCTTCAACATTATTAAGGTAAATACATTGTTTGTTCTCTATCAAAATATTTCATTTGCTGACTATGCCTATCAGTAGTTAGTGCCTTCCGTAGTTAGAATCTTTTATTTAGCTGGAAGTATTGGCCCTCGCTGTATTGCAGTAGTTCGAGTAACGAAGATTTTTGTTAGGTAAGTGATTCATGAAAGGTATACGTTATTGTTAGTCAGGACCATTCTTTCGTAGGGATTATTGAAAGTCAGACTGCGTTGGGCTAAAAATATTGTGTGTCATTTAATTGATGATCAGAATAAGTAAAGAGAGAAATGTCTGAGCACGTTCAGTTTTGTCAGCTGTTTGAAAATCAAATCACGTAAGAGGTTTACCAGCGCAGTATTTTATAATTTTACAAAGCGGACGTTTCAGAGCCAGTTACAATATTAACGCTGATCGAGGAAATACTAAGAAATTGGTATGGAAATGTCAGGTACCAAGAATTGATACATCAACTTTGGCAAGTAAATGAGTTTAACGTTTGTGTTCGTAAATAAACATAAACAGCATGCACAAAACCTGTACAATGAGTGAAAATGAGGAATGAGTAATACCGAAGGAAAGAAACATTGACTGGACGCTTATAGAGCAAAATACTCAAAGTCAGTTTTACCTTGGTAATACCAGACGCAGTCGGAAACGGCTGACTATCATCACCTTCTCGGACAGGTTGACGACTCGCTGTTCAAGTATTGTTCACGTATCAGCGAGGTTTGGGACTGTCAGAGCATGTTAACGTACCTTGATCTGTAGGGTAGTGTGCCTTTCAAAATTTTTCGATCACCTATCACAACTAAGGATTTATGATTTAAACAGGGATTTTATTCCCGAATTCTGTCATATGCCCATACCGATAATAAAAGAAGTAGACACCTGTAAAGTTTAAGCTCCTCTTTGTGTATCTGGCTTGTTGTTCGCCTACAAGGTCACCGATGAGTAACCACAACGACACTAATGTGCCTTTACCTAAGTCGGTTCCGTTCGAATAGCCCTCATTCCTTCAGCTATAAGTGTAACAGCCAGTTCGCACTGGTTTACAGTAAGCTGTGTGCATATAGCAGTGTGTTTGTATAAGTGATCAGATTATAATGTGGAAGAGGCAAAAGATTGGAACTGCAAAATCTGCCCTAATTGCAGCTCTACATGGGGAAAACTGTTGCAGTACAAATAGGACAACAACAACAGTTGGCGTAGTCCCATCTACAGTGGTGTACACATTGCAACGGTTGAAGCAAACTGGTGCTAAGGCAAGTGTTTCACGATCTGGAAGAAAAAAAATGGTTCACATGGCTCTGAGCGCTATCGGACTTAACCTCTGAGGTCATCAGTCCCCTAGAACTTAGAACTACTTAAACCTAACTAACCTAAGGACATCACACACATCCATGCCCGAGGCAGGATTCGAACCTGCGACCGTAGTGGTCGCGCGATTTCAGACTGTAGCGCCTGGAACCGCTCAGCCACCCCGGCCGGCGATCTGGAAGACCCCGAGTAACATCACACAGGGAAAATCAGCTTATGTGTACAGAGTAAATATCACAGGACTCATGATGCACTTGAAATTCACGATTAAGTAAGTAGTACGGGAGCAGCTCCAGTTTCTGTCTCAACAGTGCAACGCCATCGACGAAGTTTAAAGTGCTGCATAGCAGCTAACAGGCTTTATTTATTTATTTATTTTATTTATTTATTTATTGATTTATTTAACCTGGCAAGATTAGGGCCATCAGGCCCTCTCTTACATCTAACCAGGCATTCTACTTATTTTACATTCATATGTTTTAGTAGGCATGTTAAACTACATCTAGTACAAAAAGTGAAATAAACAATTTGAAAGGTACACCTGGAAAAATACATACATATAGAGTTTATAATCTTAGATCACAAGTACTGTTATAATTAGACATTATTGAACAGACAGATTTGAGATAGGAGTGCTGGCAGCAGGGAGTATGAGGGAGACTCATGGTGAAGGGAGGAGAAGAATAGAGAGACATGATGAAACATAATTAAGGAAATATAAAGCAAAAGAATATTGCGTGGCTAATAGAGATAGATGAATAGGAAGGCATCTCAGGAGCAACATAGGAGACGCTAGCTTTGCTATTTGACAGATGAGGGGATTGTCCTTGTACATTAATTTTGCGGAGAACTTTATGAGGATGATAGTAGGAAATGCTTCAACTTCTTCTTAAAAGCAGCAGGAGATTGAATTTTGCGCAAGGTAAGGGGCAGTTTGTTCCAGAGGCGGACAGCGGCAACTGAGAAGGAGTTTGCAAAAGTTTTTGTTTTGTGAGTGGGCACAGTTAGGATACCAAATAAGAGTGACCTCGTGTTTCGATTGTGATGACATGACAGGTTTTTAATCTCTGAAGCAAGGTACTGGAGTGTTTGCGCCTCGAGGAGTCGGTGGAGTAGACATAGAGTGTGGTAGTCGCGCAATTTGTCCGGCCGCAGCCACCCTAGCTGGGAGTATGAAGCACTAACATGATCGTATCGGCGAATGTTGCAGGTGTAACGCACACAGGCATTCATGGTTAGCTCTAGCCGTCTTTTGTTTTCACTGCTCATGCCTTGTTGAATCACATCACAATAGTGGAGGTTCGGTAGAACGAGTGCTTGCACGAGCTGGCGTTTCAAGTCCTGTGGAAATATGTTCCGAAACTTTTTGAGAGCATAGAGACAAGCAGACGTCTTTCGGCACACTGCGACTGTATTCTCCGCCCAGTTGAGATGCTCATCCAAAGTTACACCCAAGTTCTTCACTGTTCTCTGATATGGTATTGGAGTACCGTCGAGCAGAATAGGAGGTAGCCGTTCGCGGAAATCTGAACTTATTAATTTCTGATGGGCTATTAAGATTACTTGCGTCTTTTTTGCATTTAGTTTAAGCCCCAGGTTTTTCGCCCATGTCACTACTGAAGACAGATCATCGTTCATCTGAGCGATTGCAGTGTTTACATCTTCAGGTCTGACGCTTAGGTAGAGCTGGAGGTCGTCGGCATAGAAATGATATTTACAGGAGGACAGAACCGATGAAATATCGTTGACATATAAAGAAAACAAAAGTGGTCCTAAGACTGATACTTGTGGCACTCCCGAGGAAACATGTTTCCAGGAAGATTTTTCATTTACGCAGACAACACATTGCTGTCTGTCTTTTAAGTAGCTTTCAAACCATCTCATTGCACTATCAGAGAAATTAAGCTGTTGCATTTTTCTGAGCATTATGTCAAAGTTAACAGTGTCAAAAGCTTTGCTGAAGTCCAGTAGCGTCAATATTGTTGCCTTTCGATTGTCGATGGCATATTTCAGGTCATCAGTTACTTTAATTAGAGCAGTGTTTGTGCTGTGATGTTTACGGAAACCGGATTGAAATTTGTCATATAGGCTGAATTCATGCAAGTGTTCAGTGATTTGGTCATGAACAATATATTCAAGTGCTTTGGAAACAGCAGGCAGTATGCTAATTGGTCGGTAATCACTAGGCAGTTGCGGGTTTTCGATCTTAGGGATGGGTCGAATTAGGCTTCTTTTCCATGCAGTGGGATATATTCCGTTCACGAGGGAAAAATTAAATATGTCAGTTAAGACAGGCACTAAGATATCGGCAACATTCTTAATCATGGTTATACCGATACTGTCGTTGCCTATTGCATCAGAAGAGATTCTCATTATTGCTTTTCTTGCCGTATTTGTTGTTACATGTTTTAGATGGAAGGTATCGTTGTTAGTTATCCTGTTTAGGGATTCTTGTGGACGGTAATTATCAGCTGTGCTGGTATTCAGAGGTGCAGAGAAGAATTCATTTAATTCGTTAGCTGACACATGAAAAGTGGTTTCCGATTTTGCCTTTCCGACCCCCAAGCTACGGAGATTCTTCCATAGAGTCGTGGGCGTCAGATCGCTGCATACAAGGGAGCGAGTGACCGAGCGGTTCTAGGTGCAGGTTCGAATCCTGCCTTCGGCATGGATGTGTGTTTTGTCCATAGGTTAGTTAGGTTTAAGTACTAAATTTTCTAGCCCCCCCCCCCTACGAACCATGGACCTTGCCATTGGTGGAGAGGCTTGTGTGCCTCAGCGATACAGGTAGCCGTACCGTAGGTGCAACCACAACGGAGGGGTATCTGTTGAGAGGCCAGACAAACGTGTGGTTCCTGAAGAGGGACAGCAGCCTTTTCAGTAGTTGCAGGGGCAACAGTCTGGATGATTGACTGATCTGGCCTTGTAACAATAACCAAAACGGCCTTGCTGTGCTGCAAACGGCTGAAAGCAAGGGGAAACTACAGCCGTAATTTTTCCCGGGGCATGCAGCTTTACTGTATGGTTAAATGATGATGGCGTCCTCTTGGGTAAAATATTCTGGAGGTAAAATAGTCCTCCATTCGGATCTACTCAAGAGGACGTCGTTATCAGGAGAAAGGAAACTGGCGTTCTACGGATCGGAGCGTTGAATGTCAGATCAGGTGAATACAGGGTTATAAATACAAAATCAGATAGGGGTAATGCAGGAGTTGTTTTAATAATGAATAAAAAAATAGGAATGCGGGTAAGCTACTACAAACAGCATAGTGAACGCATTATTGTGGCCAAGATAAATACGAAGCCCACGCCTACCACAGTAGTACAAGTTTATATGCCAACTAGCTCTGCAGATGACGAAGAGATTGAACAAATGTGTGATGAAATAAAAGAAATTATTCAGATAGGGAAGGGAGATGAAAATTAAATAGTCATGGATGACTGGAATTCGTGAGTAGGAGAAGGGAGAGAAGGAAACGTAGTAGGTGAATATGGATTGGGGGTAAGAAATGAAAGAGGAAGCCGCCTGGTAGAATTTTGCACAGAGCACAACTTAATCATAGCTAACACTTGGTTCAAGAATCATAAAGGTTGTATACATGGAAGAAGCCTGGAGATACTGACAGGTTTCAGATAGATTGTATAATGGTAAGACAGAGATTTAGGAACCAGGTTTGAAATTGTAAGACATTTCCAGGGGCAGATGTGGACTCAGACCACAATCTATTTGTCATGAACTGTAGATTAAAACTGAAGAAACTACAAAAAAGTCGTAATTTCAGGAGCTGGGACCTGGATAAACTGACTAAACCAGAGGTTGTACAGAGTTTGAGGGAGAGCATAAGGGAACAACTGACAAGAATGGGGGAAAGAAATACAGTAGAAGAAGAATGGGTAGCTTTGAGGGATGAAGTAGTGAAGGCAGCGGATCATCAAGTGTGTATAAAGACGAGGGCTAGTAGAAATCCTTGTGTAACAGAAGAAATATTGAATTTAATTGATGAAAGGAGAAAATATAAAAATGCAGTAAATGAAGCAGGCAAAAAGGAATACAAACCTCAAAAATGAGATTGACAGGTAGTGCAAAATGGCTAAGCAGGGATGGCTAGAGGACAAATATAAGGATGTAGAGGCTTATCTCACTAGGGGTAAGATAGATACTGCCTACAGGAAATTAAAGAGACGTTTGGAGAAAAGAGAACCACTTGTATGAATATCAAGAGCTCAGAGGGAAACCCAGTTCTATGCAAACAAGGAAAAGCAGAAAGGTGGAAGGAGTATATAGAGGGTCTATACAAGGGCGATGTACTCGAGGACAATATTATGGAAATGGAAGAGGATGTAGATGAAGATGAAATGGGAGATATGATGCTGCATGAAGAGTTTGACAGAGCACTGAAAGACCTGAGTCGACACAAGGCCCCCGGAGTAGACAACATTCCATTAGAACTACTGACGGCCTTGGGAGAGCCAGTCCTGACAAAACTCTACCATCTGGTGAGCAAGATGTATGAGACAGGCGAAATACCCTCAGACTTTAAGAAGAATATAATAATTCCAATCCCACAGAAAGCAGGCGTTGACAGATGTGAAAATTACCGAACTACCAGTTTAACAAGTCACGGCTGCAAAATACTAACGCGAATTATTTACAGACGAATGGAAAATCTAATAGAAGCCAACCTTGGGGAAGATCAGTTTGGATTCCATAGAAATATCGGAACACGTGAGGCAATACTGACCCTACGACTTATCTTAGAAGCTAGATTAAGGAAAGAGAAACCTACATTTCTAGCATTTGTAGACTTAGAGAAAGCTTTTGACAATGTTGATTGGAATACTCTCTTTCAAATTCTGAAGGTGGCAGGGGTAAAATACAGGGAGCGAACAGCTATTTACAATTTGTACAGAAACCAGATGGCAGTTATAAGAGTAGAGGGACATCAGAGGAAAGCAGTGGTTGGGAAGGGAGTGAGACAGGGTTGTAGCCTCTCCCCGATGTTATTCAATCTGTATATTGAGCAAGCAGTGAAGGAAACAAAAGAAAAATTCGGAGTAGGTATTATAATTCATGGAGAAGAAATAAAAACTTTGAGGTTCGCCGATGACATTGTAATTCTGTCGGAGACAGCAAAGGACTTGAAAGAGCAGTTGAACGGAATGGATATTGTCTTGAAAGGAGGATATAAGATGAACATCAACAAAAGCGAAACGAAGATAATGGAATGTAGTCGAATTAAGTCGGGTGATGCTGAGGGAATTAGATTAGGAAAAAAGACTCTTAAAGTAGTAAAAGAGTTTTGCTATTTGGGGAGCAAAATAACTGATGATGGTGGAAGTAGAGAGGATATAAAATGTAGACTGGCAATGGCAAGAAAAGCATTTCTGAAGAAGAGAAATTTGTTAACATCGAGTATAGGTTTAAGTGTCAGGCAGCCGCTTCCCAAAGTGTTTGTATGGAGTGTAGCCATGTATGGAAGTGAAACATGGACGAAAATAGTTTGGACAAGAAGAGAATAGAAGCTTTCGAAATGTGGTGCTACAGAAGAATGCTGAAGATTAGATGGGTAGATCACATAACTAATGAGGAAGCATTGAATAGGATTGGGGAGAAGAGAAGTTTGTGGCACAAATTGACTAGAAGAAGGGCTGGGTTGGTAGGACATGTTCTGAGGCATCAAGGGATCACCAATTTAGTATTGGAGGGCAGCGTGGAGGGTAAAAATCGTAGAGGGAGACCAAGAGATGAATACACCAAGCAGATTCAGAAGGATGTAGGCTGCAGTAGGTACTGGGAGAGGAAGAAGCTTGCACAGGATAGAGTAGCATGGAGAGCTGCATAAAACATTTCTCAGGACTGAAGACCAAAACAACAACAACAACGAAGTTTTCTAGGGGACTGAAGACCTCACATGTTAAGTCCCATAGTGCTCAGAGCCATTTGAACCAGACTTTATTAAGCAAACAAATTAAGCTGAAATGATTGCACTTTGCGTAGCAACATAAAAGCTGGAGAGTGCAGCATTCTTCTAAGTCTGAACTATCTGGAAGCCATCATCCAATGTTTGTTCCTCGAGTTCATGGAGAGGGTATGAAGAGTCAGTGTGTGATGGAATTAGTGAAGCATAATGGAGGGTCGGTCATGATACTTGGATATTTTGCGGGTGATAAAGTGATCTTGTGAGAATTAATGGAATATTAAAGAAGGAATCTAGTCACAGGATGCTGATCAACAATGCAGTTCCACTGGCGAGAGATGCTGGTTGCGGGTTTCTTCTGCAGCAGGACAGTGATCCCAAGCGTGCTTCAAAATTTTGCGCAGAGTTCGTCGTTAAAATGAGAAACGTGAGGAAAAGCGTTGGGAACTGAAAAATGTCGTGTGGCCACATCAGTCACCTGATTCAAATCCCACTGAACTGTTATGGAACGAACTTGGTATGGTGGTCAAAAAATCTAATGTTGAAGATCGATAGACTAATTTAGAGACATGTTGGACTGCAATATCTGCAGAAACACTAAAAAAAGAGTTTGTACAGCTCTTCTTATATCAAAGCGTAGGTACTTTGAAGAGGATAAAATGCAAAAATTATTGTATTCTACTCAGTGATAGAGGAAATGTTTATTTTGTTGGTCAATTTAGTTTTTATGATGTGTTTGTACACTGAAATAAAGTATATAGTTTTTATAATGGTTGACAGAAAACATTTGAAGGGTAGTGTAAGTGTGGCATATCTCTAGCTGTCTGAACGAAGTTTGTGGACACCGTCAACGGCAGCGTGTGAACTAGGTGGCACTGGCAGGCACTGGCAAGGCTGCTGGCTCAAAGCAGCAGTGGCCGCTGAAGTACCCTGACTCTCAGACACTCCAGCGGAACAGCTCTCTGCTGTCAAGTGGGCCTCTCCAAGTATCCAGCGGAACAGACTCTTTCTCAAAGTATTCTCCCCCATGCAGTCCACTGTCCCTAAATTCACTCTCATTGGTTGGTCCACGGTACACTACCAAACAGGCGGGACTATTCGCGTTACAAACTTGTGACTTCCCCTATGCCTTCTTGGTGCCACTTTATTCAACCACCAAACAAATTCCCTTTAAAAAACAAGTTACGATTGGAATATCCAAGTTTCGCTGTCACGTGCCTCTTTTCCTGAGAATGTTCTTCCTAAACTGGTAAGTTTCCTATTGACTCGCTGTTTTCTAGAAGTGTCTTTCAGGCAAGTGTCATGCCCTGCCATAGTTCTCTAGACACTGACATCCCCTGTGTCCAAGATGAGGACTAGGTTTCAGAGAAGTTCGCCGAGTCACTTGCTTAACGATAACACCTATGAAAGTAAGTCAACGAAACACACAGTGAACTCTGAGAAGAATTTCTCCGTTATATGTGAAATATCGTCTGATCACTCTGGATAATAAAGGTCTGAGCTACATTTGTGATGACATACATAGGACTGTCAACAGAAAGAGCACTAAGGTGACAAAAGTCATGGGCTACCTCCCAATATCGTGTCAGACCTCCTTCTCCCGGCGTGGTGAGCAACTCGCCATGGCATGAACTCAACAAGTCGGAAGTCCTCTGCAGAAATACTGAGCCATGTTGTATCTATAGCCGCTCATAATTGGGAAAGCTTTGCCGATGCAGGATTTTGTGCTCGAACTGATGTCTCGGTTGTGTCCCATAAACGTTCGATGGGATCATGTTGGGCGATCTGGCAGTCTAAATCGTTCGCTTGAATTGTCCAGAACGTTCTTCATCGCCAACGACTGTGGCCTGGTGACACGGCACAATGTCATCCATAAAAATCCCATCGTTATTTGGGAACCTGAAGTCCGTGGATGGCTGCAAAATGTCTCCAAGCAGTCGAACATAAACAAACATGTACAATCAATTATCAGTTCGGTTGGAGCAGAGGACCCAGTACATTCCACCTAAACACAGCCAACGACATTATGGAGCCATCACCAGCTTGCAAAGTACCTCTTTGACAACTTGGGACCATGGCTTCGTCGGGTCTGCGCAGACTCGAACCCTACCATCGGCTCTTACCAACTGAAATCAGGACTTAACCTGACCAGGTCACTGTCATCCAGTCGTCTAGGGTCCAACCGATACCGTCACGAGCTTAGGAAAGGCGGTACAGGCTCTCGCGCCTGTCGTCTGCTGCCACAGCCCATTGGCGTCGAATTTCGCCGCACCGTCTCACACTGATTTCTGCGGATATTTCACACAGTGTTGCTTGTCTGTCAGCACTACCAACTCTACGAAAACGTCACAGCTCTCGACCGTTAAGTGAAGGACATCGGTCACTGTGTTGTCCGTAGTGAGAGGAACTGCCCGAAATGCGATATCCTGGACACACTCTTGACAATGTGGATCTCGGAATATTGTATTCCCTAACGATTTCCGAAATGGAATGTCCTGTGCGGCTAGTACCACTTTCAAGGTCTTAATTTCTGTCCTGCGGCCATAATCAAGGCGGAAACCTTTTCATATGAATCACACGATACAAACGACATCTCCACCAATGCACTGCCCTTTTATATCTTGTGTAAGTCGTACTACCTCTATCTGTATATGTGCATATCGTTATCCCGCGACTTTTGTCGTCTCAGTGCATATGCCAAATACGTGGCTTGTGAAAAATGGACGAAGCCCGAAACTAGTTGACCAACAGATTATTAGCAGCTTCGGTGCAAACAATTAAAAATGTCTTTTCTTCAATATCTGAGGACTGCGAGACGCGACACACCCTACTATAAAGCTTAACACAAACATAATTTTTTTCTTATATCTAACCACTTGCATGGAATGTTTTGAGGACTACGATTGTATTATAAATTTATGAAATAAATTCTATTGCTACAATCGAGTTTTTACTAATATTTTATGAGCACTACAGATTTCGGCATCAGGCTGCATCATCAGGTGCATTCCGTTACATTACATTAAACTGAAAAGTGATTAAGTTAATATGCTGTGCTAGCCAGTGAGGTTGTATGTCGAAATACAATCCTGTACATTAGCGTGTTCATTAAGTGATTTGCATATTATATCACTTCATCATCACATTGAATTATATTTTTATTGGAGATTTATTTGTATGGCACACCAAACCCAGTCAAAAACACATCACAGCTTGAAACACCCCCTATTAAATTCCTTCATTGGATTTTCAGTAATTCGCCGAAGCCGCCAAACAGTTAATTATTATTATTATTAAACCGTGTGCTTAATGGATGAAAGGCTATCGGTTCTTCTGCTGTGGTTTCTGGGGTATTTCAACCGAGTGCAGCTGTTTTGCAACTGAATAGTGGAATGATTGAAAGTTTGTCTACTATTAAGGACCATAAACATTGCAATGTACAAACTGATATATATTTCCTACTAATACACAAATTCTGAGGCAGTTGCTACCTTTGCCTTACACGTCTAATTACGGTTATATCTTTTTATTGGTTGTTGATTTTCAGTACTTCGTCACACGCAATGCTGATGGTTAACATTCACAACAATCCTCACTGCAATCCATGGTTGTTGCTGGCCGACGCGGTTGACGCGAAACACGTAGTCCGGCACTTGTCACTTTCTGTTTCATATCACTCGCGAATCGGTATTAGTGAGGGTCAACCCCACGACGATCAGGGGGACGTCCTCACTCGTCATACTCCGGTGAATTTTACCGTTTACAACTCACTCGACCACCATTCTAGCCTGTCTCTCCCGCACCACTTGTCACTCGACACTCTCCCATACTACTCCGCACTCGACACTCATCTCACTGCCTACTGCAGCGCTTGACAATCGACTCTTGTCTACTATCGACCTGGGCGTCGGATTCTAGCATCCATGTTCGTGGGATCATGGATCCCTTATATCCCCGCCCTAAAAACCTTCTTTGTAGCCACACGCAAAAAAGAATAATAGGAAAAAATTATCATATAGTATACAAATGAAAATGAGGAACATAAGTTCTGGTTCAAATTCTGAAAAATACATTGTATCACAAATAATAATACCCTATTGACTTCGAAAGCAAACTGCCCCTACAGAAACATCATACAGCATCAATCTGTCTTAATTAATATGGCATGGTAAATATTTTTACAAACTTATCTTACATTCAGTTACCTAAAATCTTCATTTTCAAAGGTTTGTCTGGGCCATTAACTACATATTTGTTACTTATAACTAGGTACAGCAAAGACAAGAAAACAAACTAGTTTAATGCCAGCTACCCCTCTGGTATGCTGTCCTTTCAGCAGGGTTCCTGCTGTCCATACTACTATCACTCTAATATATAACTCACTTGGTGAACACACACTAAAGTACAGGAAGAAATTCACAGCTTATTCATTTGAGTCCTTAACACAAGCGAAATTGAATACCAAAACGAAATATAGCATTTACACCTTGACTTATGCAATTATTTTACGATCCCTCATACCTCTACAAATTGATTCCATAATGTTAAATGCTCCATTATCGCATTAAGTATGTCTTACATAACTATTTGCATCACTATAACTAATGTCGTCATCCAATGAAAAATTTTGAACTACTGATCATTTCATTTTGCCAGACTTTTACTGCCATCGCTAATGCTCAGATGAAAAATTCAATATTTCCTATTATACTGACATTAATGAAAATCTGCTATATCGATATTTATTATTCATTACACAGTGCCAGATTGACTCTGATAGCTAATGGGATACATGATTTACTCATTACTCATGAGTTACACTTTCTGTTTTATCACCATACTTTAGATCAACAATGAAATGTTGTGCTAGTGACACAGTACGATGTATTTTTTTTTTAATCTTTATTTAATCATTTTCGTGATACAATGTAACCTACTACCTAAATACATTAGTAGGTCCTATTCTTTCCTGTATGCTGAGTCTGTCCTTCCGACAATCATATCTTTTTCGATGTCTTCACATTTTTCCTGCAGCCATTTCGTCTTAGCTTCCCTGCACTTCCTATTTATTTCATTCCTCAGCGACTTGTATTTTTGTATTCCTGATTTTCCCGGAACATGTTTGTACTTCCTCCTTTCATCAATCAACTGAAGTATTTCTTCTGTTACCCATGGTTTCTTCGCTGCTACCTTCTTTGTACCTATGTTTTCCTTCCCAACTTCTGTGATGGCCCTTTTTAGAGATGTCCATTCCTCTTCAACTGCACTGCCTACTGCGCTATTCCTTATTGCTGTATCTATAGCGTTAGAGAACTTCAAACGTATCTCGTCATTCCTTAGTATTTCCGTATCCCACTTCCTTGCGTATTGATTCTTCCTGACTAATGTCTTGAACTTCAACCTACTCTTCATTACTACTATATTGTGATCTGAGTCTATATCTGCTCCTGGGTACGCCTTACAATCCAATATCTGATTTCGGAATCCCTGTCTGACCATGATGTAATCTAATTGAAATCTTCCCATATCTCCTGGCCTTTTCCACGTATACCTTCTCCTCTTGTGATCCTTGAACAGGGTATTCGCTATTACTAGCTGAAACTTGTTACAGAACTCAATTAATCTTTCTCCTCTTTCATTCCTTGTCCCAAGCCCATATTCTCCTGTAACCTTTTCTTCTACTCCTTCCCCTACAACTGCATTCCAGTCGCCCATGACTATTAGATTTTCGTCCCCTTTTACATACTGCATTACCCTTTCAATATCCTCATACACTTTCTCTATCTGTTCATCTTCAGCTTGCGACGTCGGCATGTATACCTGAACTATCGTTGTCGGTGTTGGTCTGCTGTCGATTCCGATTAGAACAACCCAGTCACTGAACTGTTCACAGTAACACACCCTCTGCCCTACCTTCCTATTCATAACGAATCCTACACCTGTTATACCATTTTCTGCTGCTGTTGATATTACCCGATACTCATCTGACCAGAAATCCTTGTCTTCCTTCCACTTCACTTCACTGGCCCCTACTATATCTAGATTGAGCCTTTGCATTTCCCAATTCAGATTTTCTAGTTTCCCTACCACGTTCAAGCTTCTGACATTCCACGCCCCGACTCGTAGAACGTTATCCTTTCGTTGATTATTCAATCTTTTTCTCATGGTAACCTCCCCCTTGGCAGTCCCCTCCCGGAGATCCGAATGGGAGACTATTCCGGAATCTTTTGCCAATGGAGAGATCATCATGACACTTCTTCAATTACAGGCCACATGTCCTGTGGATACAAGTTACGTGTCTTTAATGCAGTGGTTTCCATTGCCTTCTGCCTCCTCATGTCGTTGATCATTGCTGATTCTTCCGCCTTTAGGGGCAATTTCCCACCCCTAGTACAAGAGAGTGCCCTGAACCTCTATCCGCTCCTCCGCCCTCTTTGACAAGGCCGTTAGCAGAATGAGGCTGACTTCTTATGCCGGAAGTCTTCGGGCGCCAATGCTGATTATTTATCAAAATTTAGGCAGTGGCGGGGATTGAACACGGGACCGAAGACGTTTTGATTATGGATCAAAGACGCTACTCCTAGACCACGGGTAAAATACTCATCATACTCCGGTGAATTTTACTCGACCGCCATTGTAGCCTGTCTCTCCCGCACCACTTGTCACTCGACACTCTCCCATACTACTCCGCACTCGACACTCATCTCACTGCCTACTGCAGCGCTTGACAATCGACTCCTGTCTACTATCGACTTGGGCCTCGGATACTAGCATCTATGTTCGTGAGATCATGGATCCCTTACAAGCTTAACACTTTCACAAACAGATGCTTACATTATTCCAAAGAGTCTTAAGTGATATGATTAACTCGTTTCAATCGCTAAGATTGTAGTATGTAGTGACAATGAAACCTTTTCGTTCTAGATGCGTTTGTGTCATGACACTTTTAGATAATACGATTACATGGTAAAGACAGTTTTGTATTGTTAAAGGGAATGTTTTCAACAAAAAACATACAACGTTGGAGAAGTTTATGAATAAATTTATACTGCTACTCTCTAGCTTACTACTTAGTAACATGTTACCATGACCTCAGCCATGAATGAAAATCTCTAATTCTTCTTCTGAGTCTATTTGGTGTCTCTTGTTCATTTTATGTTGATGCTTATTTTATTGAAAATGTTATCTTTAACAATAAAAAACTGTCTTTTCCATGTAATCATATTATCTAACATTGCCATAACATAAATACATCTAGACGGAACAGGTTTCATCTTCACTGCATATTACCATCTTAGCAGTTGACACTAATTTATCTTACCAGTTAAGATTCCGTCGAATGATGTTAACAACTGTACGTGAAAGTTTTGAGCTGTGATGTGTTTGTCACTATGAGTGCAAAACCCCTAAATTTCCAACAAAAATGTAAGTAAATGCACAAATAAAGTGATCTAAACACTTACTGTACAAACTAATATATACTGCGAGGAAAAAATTAGTACACCCGTTTAGATGTTCCCAGTTCACTCAAGATTTATTGTTGCAACACTGTATATGGAATACATGAAATAATTGCATTTACCGATCAATAGCGCAAGCGGTTCACAGGGACGAGGCATCCATCCATGCTGAAATACCGATATTAGTAAGCGATGTGCCCTCGGTGGGCGGCAATGCAGGCGTTGACTCCGGCATCCAGTCTATCATACAGATGGCGAATACCGCCCTGGGATACGTATTGCCACGACTGCTCGACCCCTTCATGTTGTTCTGTAACAGCTGTTGGTTGACAAGTCACATGAGTCACTTCTCATCCCGTCATATCTCACACATGCTCGATTGAAGACATATCCGGAGATGTTATTGGCCAGGGAAGTTGCCGCACGTCTTGCAGAGCACGTTGAGTTCCACGGGAAGTGTGTGAGCTAGCATTATCCAGTTGAAACAACACATCAATTCCCCATTGCAAGAATGGCAAAAGAACAGGACTACTAATATTCTGCATATACTGAGTCTGGTTGGCGTCCCCTCCAGAGAGACCAAAGATGGATATTATAGGTTATCGCATTCCAGACCTGGGGTGGGGCAGTGTGTTTTGGAGGAATACACTCTGTGAGACAGCGGTCGCCAGGTGTCCATCGTACGTCCAAACGACTGTCACTTGCGTGTAGGCAGAATCTGCTTTCATGGCTGAAGATCACGCTGCACCAGTCGAACCGTGCACGGCGATGCTGTGATGTGAGTGGAAGAAGTGCGTTCCAGTAGTCACACTGGTAATTACTGGTTCGCAACAGGTGGTGTTGACACGTCTGGGCTCACACGACCTGTTTACTACGCTGTGGTAGCTGTACGGTCTGCCACTGCTACTCTTACACTACGACGATCCTAGCGGCGGTCTGTGCTGCGTGGACGCCCCGAACCTCATCTGCTCGTGTGAGAATGTTGCCGTGATTACTGATACCAGCATCGTCCACCTTGTGCGGCATTTCTCCAGAGGCAGCATCCCCCCTCTTGCAAGGCCACAATTTCACTCCTTTCCAACTCTCTTAGCTGGTTGTAGGAAGCTCTAGTGCGCCTTTGTGGCAAGTTGCTTGCTTCACACGTTTGCACCATACTGAGCCTTGAGGTTGTTTGCATCCTCTGTTACAGACTAGACGCAGATACCAACACCACTACGCTATGTGTTGGCGGACGACATTGAAGCCACTATCAGAACGTCTACTATCCTGCAGGTGGCATATGCCGTCATCGGATCAAAATCGACGTCATCAATTCCAGTGAACCATTTTTTTCCGGCCGTGGTTATGTATCTTTCTCTACGAGATTGTATTTCGAAACATAATCTCACTGGCACACGCAGCACACGAACTTAGTGACACTTCGGATTACTGTAATGTAGGGCCTACAGGTAACTGGAATTCACCAGATGATGACAGCCTGTTCCGAAACGCGTCGTGTTTAGTAAAAAATAACTGAAGCTGTAGAAATTATTTCATAAATATCATTTTCAGGTGTCATATTGGATTCAGCTCTCATACACGACTGGCCATTAAAATTGCAACACCACCAAAATGACGTGCTACAGAGGCGACATTTAACCGACAAGAAGAAGATGCTGTGATATGCAAATGATTAGCTTTTCAGAGCGTTCACACAAGGTTCGCGTCGGTGGCGACACCTACAACGTGCTGATATGAGGAAAGTTTCCAACCGATTTCTCATACACAAACAGCAGTTGACCGGCGTAGCCTGGTGAAACGTTGTTGTGATGCCTCGTGTAAGGAGGAGAAATCCGTACCGTCACGTTTCCGACTTTGATAAAGGTCGGATTGTAGCCTATCTCGATTGCGGTTTATCGTATCGAGACATTGCTGCTCGCGTTGGTCGAGATCCAATGACTGTTAGCAGAAAATGGAATCGGTGGGTTCAGGAGGGTAATACGGAACGCCGTGCTGTATCCCAACGGCCTCGTATGACTAGCAGTCGATATGACAGGCATCTTATCCGCATGGCTGTAACGGATCGTGCAGCCACGTCTCGATCCCCGAGTCAACACATGGGGACGTTTGGAAGACAACAATCATCTCTACGAACATTTCTACGACGTTTGCAGCAGCATGTCCTATCAGCTCGGAAACCCTTGACGCTGCATCATAGACAGGAGCGCCTGGGGTGGTGTACTCGACGACGAACCTTGGTGCACGAATGGCAGAACGTCATTTTTTTGGATGAATCCAGGTTCTGTTTACAGCATCATGATGGTCGCATCCGTGTTTGGCGACATCGCGGTGAACGTACATTGAAAGCGTGTATTCGTCATCGCCGTACTGGCGTATCACGCGGCGTGGTGGTATGGGGTGCGATTGGTTACACGTCTCGGTCACCTCTTGTTCGCATTGATGGCACTTTGAACAGTGGACGTTACATTTCAGATGTGTTACGACCCGTGGCTCTACCCTTCATTCGATCCCTGCGAAACCGTACATTTTAGCAGGAAAATGCACGACCGCATGTTGTAGGTCCTATACGGGCCTTTCTGGATACAGAAAATGTTCGACTGCTGCCCTGGCCAGTACATTCTGCAGATCTCTCACCTATTGAAAACGTCTGGTCAATGGTGGCCGAGCAACTGGCTCGTCACAGTACGCCAGTCACTACTGTTGATGAACTGTGGTATCGTGTTGAAGCTGCATGGGCAGCTGTACCTGTACACGCCATCAAAGCTCTAATGCCCAGGCGTATCAAGGCCGTTATTACGGCCAGAGGTGGTTTCTCTGGGTACTGATTTCTCAGGACCTATGCACCCAAATTCCGTCAAAATGTAATCACATGTCAGTTGTAGTATAATATATTTGTGCAATGAATAGCCGTTTATCATCTGCATTTCTTCTTGGGTTAGCAATTTTAATCGCCAGTGGTGTATTTCATCAGTCGCGCCTTGCAGCAGCGACAGCAGCAGCTACCACCACCTGATGATGGCGAGCAGTGGCGTCAATGAAATGTTGTGCTAGTCACACAGTACGATATATATATATATATATATATATATATATATATATATATATAATCTTTATTTAATCATTTTCGTGATACAATGTAACCTACTACCTAAATACATTAGTAGGTCCTATTTTTAACTATTTCTATATTCTATCTGCAGCTATTATTATGTTTAACACTACAGGTTTTTACTACAATCCATCACCACTATGGGGGTTATTCTACTATACTATACTATGTTATTATTTGTCTAGTGTTACCTTGATTTTAGCTTGTATTCCTAGGATACTACTTGCAGATGGTTATTATTATGACTACTCTACCTGCAGCGTTACAAGTGTGCCAGAATACGATATAAACCTAATTTTTTGGCCATTCCCACTGAGCTAATCCCAGTGGGAGTGCCCCCTGGCACTGGGCTGGCCGGTGACGTAGTCGCTGCAGTTCTGTACTGTTTCTATTATCCTAGATTGAACCTATAACTAACCTTATATCTAATGTCATAATTGGTGCGTGGTCATGTCCGGGTGATGTACTGACCCCCCAACCTATTCCGAAAACCTGGCAGATTCCAGCCGTGAGGCGGCTGGCCGAGTCCACGTCCCGGCGAAACAGGGGGGTGTACGTGACAAGTCTGGTGTTTATTTATTGATTGATACCTAAATATTCTTTGAGGACTTTGCTCGATATTAGTTTGTTAGATGATTCAGGACGTTGAAGGTGTTTTCGTGCCTGAGCAGGTGGTACGTGTCGTTGTTCGGCAATTGTTCCCTAAGTTGTTGTGCAACATCGTCGAAGAGGGTCACTCGTACAGCACGTGGTCTGGAGTGCCCTGCACTGCTCCACAGTCACACGCTGATGTTGCCCTTTTCCCGAACCGACAAAGATATGTCGGGTAGGGTGCGTGCCCAGTAAGAAAGTGCAGCAATCCCCTTGACGGTTTGATGTAGGTGAGTTCTAGGCGTTCCTTTATGCTTGGAAACAGCTCGTGTGTTCTTCGGCCAGTTTCCTCACTATCCCAGAGTTCCTGCCATAATTCCATTCCCCTTCTTTTGATGCTTTGTTTATCCCCTACGTATATCCCCATAATTTCTTCTATTTTCTCCCTTCTATTTTTCTTTATCCAATACCAGGTGGCCTGTTCCCTAATTTTTATATCCAGTGGACATAACCCCCTCAGTACTGAAAGTGCCCCTCCTGGAGTTGTTCTGTATGCGCCTACTGACCGTAGGAGCATATTTCGCTGCACTCTTCTTACGGCCACGGCAGGCATGACCCTCGTGAGCCTGTGTGCCCAGACCGCTGACCCGTAGCCTATTGTGGATGTGGGGATACTGTTATGGTACAACTTAATAAGATCAGGTGGGAGGTGGAATCTTTTGTGTCCTATTCCGATTAAGTTGTGTAGTACTGTGAGTGATCTTTGTGTTACTGTGTCAATATGCGATGCATAGTTCCACCTCTCGTCGACGATGACACCAAGATACCGGGCTTCTCGGCGCCTGAGGACTGGTAGGACATTTATTCTAACGGTAGGATTTCTTATGAGTTGACCCTTGAGCAGCAGTTAGGTTGACTTATTAGGTGCGATAGACATTTTTGTTTTATGACACCATGTGGTCAATATTGTAATAGCTCTTTCTACTTTTGGTTCCAAATCTTCGCGGCTGCGGCCGCCGACCAGCAGCAGGAGGTCATCTGCGTAGGCTATGACCTCTAACACATCTTCACTGCTCTTTAGTTCTTCTAAGAGTGGTTCCATATTTATGTCCCAAAAGAGTGGCCCCAGGTTGGATCCCTGAGGACACCCCTCGGTGATTTTCTTACTGACTTTGCCGCTAGGGGCCGATAGCCAGACCTCCCTTTCTTCACAATAGCTCCTCAGACAGCCATACAGCGGCCCTGGGCATTCTTTCTCCCGCAAGCAGGAGAAGAGCGAAAGAGCGAAGGCCACCACAGGTTGTCAAAGGCGCCACTGATGTCCACCATGATGCCAACTATGTACTTGTGCGGGGCAGAGTCACAGACATCCGCGGCCAGGGCGATTGCGTCAGACGCCGACCGTCCTGTCCGAAACCCGAATTGTCTGTCACTCATCCCGCACAGGACCCGGTGTGCAGCCAGCCTGTCTGCCAGCAACCTCTCAAAGAGCTTGCCCAACAAGTCCAGTAGACATATGGGTCTGTATGACTTGGCTTCTTTGGAGTGTTTGTCTGGGCCTTTTTTAATTATGACTACATTCGCCTTCTTCCATGTTGAGGGGAATGTCTGAAGCCGTAAACACTCGTTGTACAGCTGAGTGAGAGGTGCCACCAGCTGGGGGGCGAGGTACTGTATCACCTCCGCAATAATGCCGTCTGGACCGGGAGCCTTGCCTTTTTTGAGAGCTTTTATTTGGCAGCTTACCTCTTCTTCGGAGAAGGGGTAGACCACACGGTTGTTTTCATAGACCCGTTGGTTCTCTCGTCTTACTCTCTGCTGTTCTTCCGAGTCATCTTCCTCTCTATCGTCAGGTAACTGGGCACGGAGTAGGGCCTCCGCAGTTTCCTGCCAGGTCTCCGTCATCCGGTCCCCGTCCCTGACGGTAGATAACACCACAGGTGATTTGATTTTTTCTCTTACTATTTTGTAGGGTAATCCCCAGGGGTCCGTAGCCAATTGGCTTTGCACATATTTCTCCCAGCTCCGCATCCTGACATCCTTGAGTTCCTGTTGGAACTGTTCTTTGGCTTCTCTGTACATCTGCAGCCAGCGCTGCTTTTCATGCCAGACGACACACCGCTGGTAATACCTCCTCGCCCTCCGTACTGCCTGGCGCATCTGCCCCAGTTCGGCTGACCATGGTGAAGGGGAGGCCGCGACGGCCCTCCCCCTGCTTGGTACAGCTGCCTTCACTGCCCTGGTTATCGCACTTGTAAGACCTCTGGCATATTCTTCCACGTTGACATCACCCTCCAGTAACGCAGGAATGTCACACTCCCTCGCCAGGCGGTCCCAGTCGGTTTTGTTATAGTTAAGCTGCGTTTCCCACCCCATGTCCCAGTGGCACTCGCTGTCTCTTATGATGAATGTTATCTTGTTGTGGTCACTAGTAGTAATCTGATACCAAACTGTCCAGTTCGGTAATTTTGTTGAAAGGTTTGGCGTTACCAGGCTAACATCAATGTTTGTACCATGTCCTCCCCCTCCGGTGTAGGTGGGAGGGTTTCCCTGTTTGTTAGCGACCATGAATTGTAGTGACATGATTGTGTCGACAGCTTTTTCTCCTCGGTCGTCCTGAGTACCACTGAACCACAGGGGGGGTTTTTCTTTCCCCTTTTTTTCGAAATACAGTTCTGAGAACTGTATTTCGAAAAAATGGGTACTCAGAGTGGCAGATTCAACGTGCTCTCCGCCCAACCACTACAGCACAACCTGTTGAGATGGATGAAGTCACGAGGGAGGAGGTAGGCACTGCATTTATTCCATACACAGGCGCACTCTCGGGGAAAATCGCCCGCATTCTGAAGAAACACCGGGTAGGAACTGTGTTTTGTCCTCCGAATAAAACCCGTGCACTGGTGGGGAGCGCCAAAGATGACCTCGGTTTGAGGAAGGCCGGCGTGTACCAGATTCCGTGTCAATGTGGCAAGTCGTATATTGGTCAGACGATGCGTACTGTCGAGGATCGATGCCGTGAACACCAGAGGCACACTCGACTGATGTATCCGAGCAAGTCGGCGGTCGCTGAACATTGTTTGTCGGAAAATCACGCTATGCAGTATGAACGCACGAGGATTCTGGTACAGACGTCGAGATACTGGGACAGTGTTGTTAGAGAGGCCATCGAAATTCGCACCAATGACGACCTCATAAACCGTGACTGTGGCTATAATCTTAGCAACGCTTGGGAACCAGCGATTGGGTTAATCAAAAGTAAATCGAGCAAACGTATAGTTGTGACGACCACGGCGGACAGAGCCATCACACCGACGTCATCTCAGACGCCGTCGCAATCTGTTCCACCGCGCGACCGTGGCGCGGGGCGCGGACGGCGGAGGGAGCGCGCCGCGGGCGGAGGGTATTTAAATCGGCCGCCGCCGCGACCGAACCCAGTTCCCTCTGAGCAGCCATAGCGTACGGATCTCCGTGCCCGCACGTTCACAGGAGCTCAGTCCGTCAGTTCACCTGATGATGGCGACATGTATGATCGCCGAAATATTGTGCCCGTTGGACACTATAGACCGGCAGCACACCCGTGGATATTTTGATTATCTTCCATTGTGATAATGAGGTGTTGTGGCCTGGTGATCTTCTGTATAAATTCTCTGAATTTGTTGGCCCTTATTGCATCCCTCAACCTCTTGCTTGGAGACTTTCTTTTGGGCTTCCTGTTCCCATTTAGGGACCCAGCCACAGTCAATTCGAGCTATGAGTCTCTGCTCGAGCATCCTGTAGGTAGGGCAGTTTCTGCCAGTGGTGTTACATGACTTTTCGCCTCTCTTTATGCAGGGTATGCAGATTCCAGCTTTGCTGCAGTTTTTCCTCGTATGATCCTCGGCCCCACACCTGGAGCAGGGCAGCTTTCTTTCACAATGCTTATGTATGTGATCTAAGTCGCCACAGTTGTGGTATCTGGGAACTACTAGGTAATCTCGTAGGTTTATCGCGTGAAAACCTATGTAGACTCTCCCCAAAGTGGTGATTCTGCGCCACATCTTTCCAGAGACCTTGGCAACGTGATGTACGACGTCACGCTCCCGGGGCCCTGTTCTGAAGCGTAATTTGAAGTCATTTCTGAATGTTTCCCAGTCCATTTCATCGAAATTTTGATTATATAGCGTCTCATATATATCTGATTCTGTTAATGCTACTGGTACGTCATAGAGGATCAGCAGCGGATTCCGCTTTTTCGGTGGTTCACATTTGACTGCTGTATTCAACTTGGCGTTGTTTAGGATTTTGTCTCTGTCTTCCTGTTGTTACGTCAACTACTACCACGTTTTTTGTTGCCTTAACTTTGTTTATTTTGATTTTGTCTTTAGCGGGGTCAATTGTAGTGGTGAATATTTCTTGTACCTTTTTGACTGTTTGTCCGGGCAGGGGTCTTAAGAAGACCGCCGTGTCCGGCCTTTTTGTGACCTTAGCAATTGTTTCCTTGGTGGTTTGGGATTTTGTGACTGCTTGTGCAGCCACTGCAGCCCAGGTTTTGGTTGGCTGCTGCCTTAGTCTGTTGTTCTCTTTTTCCAGTTCTTCGAGTCGCCCCTCAAGCTTTGCACTTGCAATGGCCCAGGTGGCGAGCTCATTTTTAATTGCCAGGACTGCAGCCTGGCTGATTTTGCCGTTTTTCACACTCGAGTCCAAAATTTGATTAATTTTGGTATGTCTCTCGAGTGTGGTTTGCACATTCTGTTCCGCTTCCTCCTGTGAGGCAGGAACAGCCGCGATCGACGTCCTCGAGGTCGCACTGGAGTCACTCGTCTCTGGTTCAGCCATGTTTGTAGACGAGTGAAAGAAAAGGATGGGAGCCCGTCTGTTGCCCCGGACCGGCTCCTCTGGCATGGGGGGGACTTCTGCAGCTCGCCCACCGACCTCGCCCCTAGGTCAAGGGCACTCCAGAGCTGCCGGGTTCAGCGCGCCGTTGCCAGCGCCCTGGTCCCCGTCGAAGGCCTCGTCGTCGACGATTTCACACGACGCTCCTCGGCAAGTGCACCGCCCACTCCGGAGAGGCGGATGCACCCCTCGCCCTTCGCGGCTTACTAGCCCGAGCTTCCACCTGTCGGCCAAGGACCCACTCCTACTCAGGTGGTGGGTCGGTCCCCCAGTCGTTCGGCGGTCTGGGCCCATCTAACCTGGCCCAGGCGATGTCACCACCTCCTGGGTTTGGCAGAACACGCCCCGGTTACCCAGGGGCGCGGCGAAGCACCCTTGCCGACTCGCGCCGCGATCCAACGCCAACAAACGAAGTCGCCGGCATGCAGAGCACCTGCTGGTCTGGGCCCTGCGAACAGAAAGGGACTGGTGTTCGGTCCCTCGACACAGCTCCTCCTGTGCCACGCACCCTTCGATTTCGCATCGGGTTGGGTCGCAGCTCTCCCTTTTGTCGCAAGGCAGAACGCCGAGCTTAACATCTGGCACCACGGGAAGGCGGAAAGAGCCACTTGGGAAGGAGAGGCTATGAGAGACGCGTCACTTCCCCTGTGAGGACTGCCGCGGCACACCCGACTGGTAGCGATACGCCCCAGTGCGAACTCCCGTGCCTTACGGCGCGCCGGCAACGGGCAGGCCCGCGCCGAACGCGCCGTCAAGCGACCGACCCCACGCCAAACTTGTACGATGCATTTGGAAGTATAAATCGCGTACATTTCGTCTGTTTGCAGTTAAAGCAATCACAGAACACCTGCTCCTGGCGACCCCCTCCTAACATTCTCCGTCCATCACTGCATACACGAGTGAATACGTCCCCCGCCTCTCCACCCGCTCAGGAGCTGATTATGCCAAGCTAGAGACCCAAGAGACCCGTCGGGTAGCACAGCATTACGCACGACTTGTTCCCAATGTGGGGCGATAAACGATTAAATACCCGATTATATCGTAACGCTGCACGTTCGGTGTGCGCAAAAACAGAAAGAAGAAAGGAGCAATCCCGAACGCACGTTACGTTCGCCGGATGGTCGGAGAGACAGGGCTGTTTAATATTGGAGGGCCGGAGCCCACACGGGTGTCTTTTATTAATAATGGCGTCGCTGCGCGGCGTTAGCGCAGATATGCGTGCGATGTGCCAAAATTCGGGGCAAACATTTGCTGTGAGCCGCCGCCGTTGACAGTGGCGGCGTGTGGTGTGTGTGCGCGCACCAGCACTATTTGGCCAGCGCGGTACACACCGCTAGCCGCGATTTGCGTTAATAATACACGGCGCGGTCGCAGCCGCGTGGCGTGCTCTCCACCAGCCAGCGACCCACACACGGCTGGCCGGCTGGCTGGCTAGAGCCGCGGGCGGCGCGCCGAAGCGGCCGACGCTGCACAACACGGCGAGCGGGGTGCCGCACACTGGCGCCGCAGGCGATTAGTCTGCAAAAACCATCCGCACTGTCCGACTCCGTGACTTTATATTCGTCTTCTTCCTGTTCTTCTTCTTCACTCCACGGATTAGGCAACGTTGTCTGTTCCGGCTTCGAAACGTTTCTGACCGTCGTTTCCTTGCTCTTCCCGTACATCGGCGTTGCTCTTCTGGATCCTTCTCCTCCATAGTTCTCTATCCATTGCCTCTTCCTTCTTCCATCCTTTCTCCCTTAGGTCCCCGGATATCTTATCCTTCCACCTCATCTTCGGTCTTCCTCTCCTTCTCGCTCCTTCAATCTTTATATCTTCAACTCTGTTTCCGATATACTCTTCCCCTTTTCTGTGTAAGTGTCCGTACCACCTTAGTCTGCTCTCTTGTACCTTTTCCTCTGTGAGTCCCACTTCCACAGCTCCTCTAACAAATTCATTTCTAATCCTGTCCTTCCTCGTTACCCCACACATCCACCTCAGCATCCTCATTTCCGCCACTTCCATCTTCCTTTCCTGGGCTACTGTGATTGGCCATGTCTCTGCCCCGTATATCATAGCAGGCCTTACCACCGACTTGTACACATTCCCTTTCAACCCAATGCTCACTCTTCTATACTACACAAATTTTTCTTCTCCTAGATCTCCCCTTATTTTTTTCATTTGAAATTCTTCATCTACATCTACAACCACGTGGCTACTCTGCAAATCACACTTCAGTATGCTGGCGTACGTCTTCGCCAGCACGCTGGTCGGCACCAGGAAGCATTGTACAGGCGTGAACTAGGCGCTCCTGTGACAAGAGAAGACCAAGACACGCCCCCAGGCTACGCTCCGATGACGTACCCTGGCCAGCGTGCATAAAGGCCGGCGCCGCCGACCGAGCTGCCTCAATCGCTCAAGCTCAGTACCTCACTATGTCGCGTCGGGACTCAGTTCGCATTGCACCTCAATACGTCGTTGTCCGGGGACTGGGTGATTCTGTTGAGGACATTATTATTGGTGACAGTGGCTAGATTGGACTGCGTAAAGAACTGTGACTTGGTACGGGCGGTGATGACCGCGCAGTTGAGCGCCCCACAAACCAAACCCCATCACCATCATCATCATCAATACGTCGCAACGTGCTCAAGTCTTCCACAGTGATAGTCGTCGCCTCGCACCTTAGCTAGCTGTGAGGGAACGTTGGTCACTGCATATACAGGGTGGTCCACTGATCGTGACCGGGCCAAATATCTCACGAAATAAGCGTCAAACTAAAAAGCTACAAAGAACGAAACTCGTCTAGCTTGAAGGGGGAAACCCGATGGCGCTATGTTTGGCCCGCTAGATAGCGCTGCCATACGTCAAACGGATATCAACTGTTTTTTTTTAATAGGAACCCCCCTTTTTTATTACACATTCGTGTAGTACGTAAAGAATGTTTTAGTTGGACCACTTTTTTCACTTTGTGATAGATGGCGCTGTAATGGTCACAAACATATGCCTCACAGTTATAACGAACAGTTGGTAACAGGTAGGTTTTTTAAATTAAAATACAGAACGTAGGTACTTTTGAACACTTTATTTCGGTTGTTCCAATGTGATACACGTATCTTTGTGAACTTATCATTTCTGAGAACGCATTCTATTACAGCGTGATTACCTGTAAATACCACATCAATGCAATAAACGCTCAAAATGATGTCCGTCAACCTCAATCCATTTGGAAATACGTGTAACGACTTTCCTCTCAACAGCGAGTAGTTTGCCTTCCGTAATGTTCGCACATGCATTGACAATGCGCCTACGCATGTTGTCAGGCGTTCTCGGTGGATCAAGGCAGCAAATATCCTTCAACTTTCCCCACAGAATAAAATCCGGGGACGTCAGATCCGGTGAACATGCGGGCCATGGCTTCGACGACCGAACCACCCGTTATGAAATATGCTAATCAATACCGCTTCAACCGCGCTATGTGCGGGACATACATCATGTTGGAAGTACATCCACATTCTGCCATGCAGTGAAACATCTTGTAGTAACATCGGTAGAACATTACGTAGGAAATCAGCATACATTACACCATTTAGCATACCAGCGATAAAATGGGGGCCAATTATTCTTTCTCCCATAATGCCGCACCATACATTAACCTGCCAAGGTAGCTGATGTTCCACTTGTCGCAGCCATCGTGGCTTTCCTGTTGCCCGATAGTACATATTATGCCAGTTTACGTTACCGCTGTTGGTGAATGACACTTCGTCGCTAAATAGAACGCGTGCAAAAAATGTGTCATCGTCCCGTAATTTCTCTTGTGCCCAGTGGCAGAACTGTACACGACGTTCAAAGTCGTTGTCATGCAATTCCTGGTGCATAGAAATATGGTCGCGTGCAATCGATGTTGATGTAGCATTCTCAACACCGACGTTTTTGAGATTCCCCATTCTCGCGCAATTTGTCTGCTACTGAACACTTCCTGTTTCCTTAAATAACGTAACTATCCGGCGAACGGTCCGGACAATTGGATGATGTCGTCCAGGATACCGAACAGCATACACAGCACACGCCCGTTGGGCATTTTGATCACGGTAGCCATACATCAACACGATATCGACCTTTTCCGCAATTGGTAAACGGTCCATTTTAACACGGGTAATGTATCACGAAGCGAATGCCGTCCGCACTGGCGGAATGTTACGTGATACCACGTACTTGTACGCTTGTGACTATTACAGTGCCATCTATCACAAAGCGAAAAAAGTGGTCCAACTAAAACATTAATATTTCTTTACGTACTACACGAATGTGTAATAAAAATGAGGGTTCCTGTTTAAAAAGGGGTAGTTGATATCCGTCTGACCTATGGCAGGGCCGTATAGCCGGCCAACCACAGCGCCATCTGGTTCCCCCCTTAAAGCTAGACGAGTTTCGTTCTTTGTAGTTTTTTCGTTTGATGCCTATTTCGTGAGATATTTGGCCCGGTCACTATCAATGGGACACCCTGTATATACACTCCTGGAAATGGAAAAAAGAACACATTGACACCGGTGTGTCAGACCCACCATACTTGCTCCGGACACTGCGAGAGGGCTGTACAAGCAATGATCACACGCACGGCACAGCGGACACACCAGGAACCGCGGTGTTGGCCGTCGAATGGCGCTAGCTGCGCAGCATTTGTGCACCGCCGCCGTCAGTGTCAGCCAGTTTGCCGTGGCATACGGAGCTCCATCGCAGTCTTTAACACTGGTAGCATGCCGCGACAGCGTGGACGTGAACCGTATGTGCAGTTGACGGACTTTGAGCGAGGGCGTATAGTGGGCATGCGGGAGGCCGGGTGGACGTACCGCCGAATTGCTCAACACGTGGGGCGTGAGGTCTCCACAGTACATCGATGTTGTCGCCAGTGGTCGGCGGAAGGTGCACGTGCCCGTCGACCTGGGACCGGACCGCAGCGACGCACGGATGCACGCCAAGACCGTAGGATCCTACGCAGTGCCGTAGGGGACCGCACCGCCACTTCCCAGCAAATTAGGGACACTGTTGCTCCTGGGGTATCGGCGAGGACCATTCGCAACCGTCTCCATGAAGCTGGGCTACGGTCCCGCACACCGTTAGGCCGTCTTCCGCTCACGCCCCAACATCGTGCAGCCCGCCTCCAGTGGTGTCGCGACAGGCGTGAATGGAGGGACGAATGGAGACGTGTCGTCTTCAGCGATGAGAGTCGCTTCTGCCTGGGTGCCAATGATGGTCGTATGCGTGTTTGGCGCCGTGCAGGTGAGCGCCACAATCAGGACTGCATACGACCGAGGCACACAGGGCCAACACCCGGCATCATGGTGTGGGGAGCGATCTCCTACACTGGCCGTACACCACTGGTGATCGTCGAGGGGACACTGAATAGTGCACGGTACATCCAAACCGTCATCGAACCCATCGTTCTACCATTCCTAGACCGGCAAGGGAACTTGCTGTTCCAACAGGACAATGCACGTCCGCATGTATCCCGTGCCACCCAACGTGCTCTAGAAGGTGTAAGTCAACTACCCTGGCCAGCAAGATCTCCGGATCTGTCCCCCATTGAGCATGTTTGGGACTGGATGAAGCGTCGTCTCACGCGGTCTGCACGTCCAGCACGAACGCTGGTCCAACTGAGGCGCCGGGTGGAAATGGCATGGCAAGCCGTTCCACAGGACTACATCCAGCATCTCTACGATCGTCTCCATGGGAGAATAGCAGCCTGCATTGCTGCGAAAGGTGGATATACACTGTACTAGTGCCGACACTGTGCATGCTCTGTTGCCTGTGTCTATGTGCCTGTGGTTCTGTCAGTGTGATCATGTGATGTATCTGACCCCAGGAATGTGTCAATAAAGTTTCCCCTTCCTGGGATAATGAATTCACGGTGTTCTTATTTCAATTTCCAGGAGTGTATTTGTGATATGGACACTGACAAGATTCAAGAATTACCACATGTTATTTGCTTGCTGTTAACCACAGAACTTCAGTTCGGACATAACTGAAGTGCGCAATTGGTTCCAGTAATAAAGTGTATTGTAGTGAGAAGAAGTGTGTTGTAGTGAGAAGAAGTGTGTTGTAGTGAGAGGAATCTGGCCACCCACCTATCGTACCAGCCTCTCCTCATCCACCCTGGAACTACAAATCATTACAAGAGGGCACAGCCACGACAACAAGCGCCTGACAGAGTGTGTATCGAACCTCCACCACAATAACCTCTGTTGTCCTACTTCGAACAGCACGCGGTAAAAACAAACACCTACAGTGTGCGGCTCTTAAATCCGGATTAATGAAACTTTCTTAAAAAACAGCAAATTTATTAAAACAAAATACAAATGAAAATGAAAATCCTTTTACGTGTAAGTAGTGGCATGTTTCAAGAGTTACATTACTCGATATAACCGCCTTCACCCGCAATGACCGCCTCCAATCTTGTCCTGAAGCGGTCGCACGCACTATTTAAAACTGCGATGTCCATATTCGCAAATGCTGCTTCGATAGTGGTGACACTTTGGACTAGACTCCAAACATAATAGTCGACGGGGTTCAAATCCGAGCTACTCGGGGGCCAGAACTCCTTTGACCAGAACGTGTCAGCGTTACCCTAGAGCCAGTATGAGGTCCTCCTCTGCCATCCGGCGAATTGCTCGCTCGCTGACATTCAATACTGACGACAGTTTCCTCAGCGGTTGCCCCGAGTCCTCCGAAATCAGCGACTGAGCCTTTTCGATGACTGCCGCGGTTCGTGACACGCGTTTCCTCGACTGAGGTTTCCTCGCCGAGTTAGCGGAACCTTTCCCAGATTTCTCAGAAGCATTACACTTGGCCACAATATCATAAACAGCTGGTCTCGGGTACCGGAACAATCGAACTATTTCAGTGGGCGACCGCCCAGTGCGAAGAGATTCGATAACCGCGGCTCTGCGGTAGTATTCTGAACTTGTCCGTAACATCTTGGCCATTTTAAGATTCTGCCTGTTTACTAGATGCCTATGACTTTCACGAAAGCCAATCGCGACTTCCGGCGAAATTACGATATGGCATGAAACTGAAATTGAAATTTGTCCCGATTTAAGTGCCACACCCAGTACATCTTTCCGTGTCAACTCCGATTCCCATTATTTTATTATCATGATCGTTTCTCCCTATCTAGGTCGGCAGTAACAAAATATTTTCGCTTTCGGAGGAGAAAGTCGGTGTTTGTAATTTCGTGAGAAGATCTCGCCGCAACGAGAAACGCCTTTGTTTTAACGATGTCCACCCCAAATCCTGTATCATGTTCGTCGCACTCGTTCCCCTGTTTCTCGATGATACGCAACGCGCTGCCCTTCTTTGACGTCTTTCGATGTACTCCGTCAATTGTACCTGGTAAGGATCCCACACCGCGCAACAGTACTGCAAAAGACGACGCACAGTAGTAGTGTAGGCAGTCTCTCTAGCAGATCGGTTGCGTCAACTGAGTGTTCTGCCAATAAAAGGCAATCTTAAGTTCCCCTCCCCCACAACATTTTCTGTGTGTTCTTTCCAGTTTAAATTGCTTCTAATTGTAGTTTAATTTACGGCCTTCAGATTTGATTGATTCTTGGTGTAACCTAAGTTTAACGGATTCCTTTTAGCACTCATGTGGATGACCTCACACTTTTCATTATTTAGGGTCAGTTGCTCATTTTAGCCCCATACAGAAATCTTAAATAAATTGTCTTGTAACTGGTTTTGATCTTCTGATGACTTTACTAGACGATAAACGACAGGATCATCTGCAAACAACCTAAGACAGCTGCTCAGATTGTCTCCTAAATCGTTTATACAGATAAGGAACCTCAGAGGGCCTGTAAAATTACCTTGTGGAACATCAGAAATCTCTTGTGTTTTATTACTCGAAGACCTTCCTTCAGTTACTAATAACTGTGACCTCTCTGACAAGAAATCACGAATCAAGTCGCATAACTAAGACAATATTCCGTACGCTATTTGCTTAAAAGCCGCTTCTGAGGTAGAGTGTCAAAAGCCTTCTGAAATCTAGAAATACGGATTCAATTTGACAGCCTTCGTCGACAGTACTCAACACGTCGTGTCAGTAAAGAGTTGGTTATGTAAAAGAGTACACCCATTTACCGTTGTTAAGAATCTGAATGCGGCATCCTCTACCAGTGCCATAGAAAAAAGCACGAACAGCGATTATAGAATTTCATTCCTGTTCGTACCCTGTTTTTACACTACTGGCCATTAAAATTGCTACACCAAGAAGAAATGCAGATGATAAACGAGTATTCGTTAGACAAATATACTATACTAGAACTGACATGTGATTACATTTTCACGCAATTTGGGTGCATAGATCCTCACATATCAGCACCCAGAACAGACACCTCTGGCCGTAATAACGGCCTTCATACGACTCGGCATTGAGTCAAACAGAGCTTGGATAGCGTGTACAGGTACAGCTGCCCATGCAGCTTCAACACGATACCACAGTTCATCAATAGTAGTGACTGGCGTATTGTGAGGAGCCAGTTGCTCGGCCACCATTGACCAGACGTTTTCAATTGGTGAGAGATGTGGATAATGTGCTGGCCAGGGCAGCAATCGAACATTTTCTGTATCCAGAAAGGCCCGTATAGGACCTGCAACATGCGGTCGTGCATTATCCTGCTGAAATGTAGGGTTTCGCAGCGATCGAATGAAGGGTAGAGCCACGGGTCGTAACATATCTGAAATGTAACGTCCACTGTTCAAAGTGCTGTCAATGCGAACAAGAGGTGATCGAGACGTGTAACCAATGGAACCCCATACCACCACGGCGGGTGATACGCCAGTATGGCGATGACGAATACACGCTTCCAAAGTGCGTTCACCGCGATGTCGCCATACACGAATGCGACAATCATGATGCTGTAAACAGAACCTGGATTCATCCGAAAAAATGACGTTTTGCCATTCGTCGTTGAGTACACCATCGCAGGCGCTCCTGTCTGTGATGCAGCGTCAAGGGTAACCGCAGCCATGGTCTCCGAGCTGATAGTCCATGCTGCTGCAAACGTCGTCGAACTGTTCGTGCAGATGGTTGTTGTCTTGCAAACGTCCCCATCTGTTGACTCATGGATCGAGACGTGGCTGCACGATCCGCTACAGCCATGCGGGTAAGATGCCTGTCATCTCGACTGCTAGTGATACGAAGCCGTTGGGATCCAGCACGGCGTTCCGTATTACCCTCCTGAACCCACCGATTCCATATTCTGCTAACAGTCATTGGATCTCGACCAACGCGAGCAGCAATATCGCGACACGATAAACCGTAATCGCGATAGGCTACAATCCCACCTTTATCAAAGTCGGAAACGTGATGGTAAGCATTTCTCCTCCTTACACGAGGCATCACAACAACGTTTCACCGGTCAACTGCTGTTTGTGTATGAGAAATCGGTTCGAAACTTTCCTCATGTCAGCACGTTGTAGGTGTCGCCTCCGGCGCCAACCTTGTGTGAATGCTAATCATTTGCATATCACAGCATCTTCTTCCTGTCGGATAAATTTCGCGTCTGTAGCACGTCATCTTCGTGGTGTAGCAATTTTAATGGCCAGTAGTGTAGTTTGTAGGCTTCTATTTATTGCACCGCATATCTGCTGGATGCCAATGGCATTGCTGCAGTGGTACCATCGGTTCGCATCGTATCACCGAAGTTGAGCGCTGTCGAGCTCGGCTGCCACCTGTGTAGGTGACCGTCGGGGTCCGCTGAGCGCTGTTGCCAAGCGGGCTGCACTCAGCCCTTGTGGGGACCACTGAGGAGCCACTTGGTTCGGAAGTAGCGGCTCCAGTCACAGAAACTGACAGCGGCCGGCAGAGCGGCGTGCCGACCACGTGTGCCTCCATATCGGCATCCAGTGGCGCCTATCGCCTGAGGATGACACGGCGGTCGGTCGGAACCGTTGGGCCTTCCCTGCTCTGTTCAGACGGATTTAGAGTTCATGTTTGCTGGAACACTGGTAATCTGTTTTTAAAACCCTTTTCCTATTTATAACTGACATACGTTCCTAAGTAATTAAAACCCATAACTTCTTCTAATGTAGCGTCACCGATTACAATTTTGATTCCAACAGCACAGTTACCTTTGAAGGCCCATAGTTTCCGTCTTTGAAATAAATTTTAGGATTTTAATTCTCACATAACTTCTGTGAAATATATACTGCTCTTTGCAGTTCGTCTGCAGTTTTACTTATAATAATCTGATCATCGGAGAATAGCATGGTCTTTAAGTGCAATAGAAATTTATTCTTTAATTTTATACATCCACTATCTGATCAGAGCGTTGATATAAATTGTAAACGAAGTTGGAGACAAGTGGCAACCCCGCCTTATATCTTGGTCTATATGTGTCTTTATGCTGCACCTTCGGTTTCCGACATATACGCTGATTGTTGCGTCGTTGTATATAGATTTTAATACTTTAGTTAGATGATTCGGATATACACCTTCATTCACGACTTCGCATAGTTTTTTCCTGCTTACACAGTCGAATGCTTTTTCATAATCAGTAAAAGCAATGTGTTGAAAGGTTATATTATCTTCCCTTTTCTATTACATGCTTAACTGTGAAAGTGGCATCTGTACATGATTGTCCCTTTCTAAAACCGTTTTGTTCTTCTAGTAATAAAACGTCTCTGATAAGCCGTACTTATTTACGTATATTCTTGTATATATTTTATATCCTGAATTCATAATACACTCCTGGAAATTGAAATAAGAACACCGTGAATTCATTGTCCCAGGAAGGGGAAACTTTATTGACACATTCCTGGGGTCAGATACATCACATGACCACACTGACAGAACCACAGGCACATAGACACAGGCAACAGAGCATGCACAATGTCGGCACTAGTACAGTGTATATCCACCTTTCGCAGCAATGCAGGCTGCTATTCTCCCATGGAGACGATCGTAGAGATGCTGGATGTAGTCCTGTGGAACGGCTTGCCATGCCATTTCCACCTGGCGCCTCAGTTGGACCAGCGTTCGTGCTGGACGTGCAGACCGCGTGAGACGACGCTTCATCCAGTCCCAAACATGCTCAATGGGGGACAGATCCGGAGATCTTGCTGGTCAGGGTAGTTGACTTACACCTTCTAGAGCACGTTGGGTGGCACGGGATACATGCGGACGTGCATTGTCCTGTTGGAACAGCAAGTTCCCTTGCCGGTCTAGGAAAGGTAGAACGATGGGTTCGATGACGGTTTGGATGTACCGTGCACTATTCAGTGTCCCCTCGACGATCACCAGTGGTGTACGGCCAGTGTAGGAGATCGCTCCCCACACCATGATGCCGGGTGTTGGCCCTGTGTGCCTCGGTCGTATGCAGTCCTGATTGTGGCGCTCACCTGCACGGCGCCAAACACGCATACGACCATCATTGGCACCAAGGCAGAAACGACTCTCATCGCTGAAGACGACACGTCTCCATTCGTCCCTCCATTCACGCCTGTCGCGACACCACTTGAGGCGGGCTGCACGATGTTGGGGCGTGAGCGGAAGACGGCCTAACGGTGTGCGGGACCGTAGCCCAGCTTCATGGAGACGGTTGCGAATGGTCCTCGCCGATACCCCAGGAGCAACAGTGTCCCTAATTTGCTGGGAAGTGGCGGTGCGGTCCCCTACGGCACTGCGTAGGATCCTACGGTCTTGGCGTGCATCCGTGCGTCGCTGCGGTCCGGTCCCAGGTCGACGGGCACGTGCACCTTCCGCCGACCACTGGCGACAACATCGATGTACTGTGGAGACCTCACGCCCCACGTGTTGAGCAATTCGGCGGTACGTCCACCCGGCCTCCCGCATGCCCACTATACGCCCTCGCTCAAAGTCCGTCAGCTGCACATACGGTTCACGTCCACGCTGTCGCGGCATGCTACCAGTGTTAAAGACTGCGATGGAGCTCCGTATGCCACGGCAAACTGGCTGACACTGACGGCGGCGGTGCACAAATGCTGCGCAGCTAGCGCCATTCGACGGCCAACACCGTGGTTCCTGGTGTGTCCGCTGTGCCGTGCGTGTGATCATTGCTTGTACAGCCCTCTCGCAGTGTCCGGAGCAAGTATGGTGGGTCTGACACACCGGTGTCAATGTGTTCTTTTTTCCATTTCCAGGAGTGTACATATTTCCCTATGATTTTCACGCCTGTTCCTAACACCTTCTTCAAACATAGCCATAACTTTGTAGTTCTTCTACTGCAAGGATCAGATGATACAAATGGTGATTTCTTTTCTTGAGGAAACAGTCTGGCTACTGAAGAAGTTTGGTTTTCTTTCTGTTTTGGATGGTTAGTTCACAAACAGTACAAAACTTCCTGTTGAGACGAACAACAGAGTCATGGTCATCAGGTTGTGCATCTGCATTGAGTGGAGGGTTTTTTGGTACCTTTAGAAAACAAACAGGCATGAAATTAGCATAAAAGTTTTGATGTAACTAAACTACGTATTATTATTTTCTGCAGCAGCAGCTTCAAAAATAAAGAAAACTCACAGAGCAGAGTACTCATGTATGCATAAGAAAAAGAATTAATATGTTGAAAGTTTTTAATTAATAGTTTGTTGCCTAGTCACAACATTCTCAATTATTTCAAACGTAAATATTCTAGTAAAATATACAATACATAGGCAGCGACTGTGACACCAGCTGCCAAAAGCCAAGAGAAACAAATTTGTCATCAAATGCTGTCAAATAAATAGGTATTATACAAGGGAAAATTGCAATAATTTATGAAAAGAACTAGTGCAACTGTGAGAAATTATGAAAAACACACTGCTATGATGTGAACACAAGACGATGAAGTTCCATCAAACTGGGATTTACGGAAATGCTCTGAACATGTTGTGCTGTTTTTCACTAGTGTGCTGCATTTCGTCGCAATCCTTGATCTGCAATGTTTTCCTTGTATTAGCCTTTGTGAACCTACATATTGTAAACATAAAAGTTAGTTAGTGAAAAACATGTAAACGACTAGTTCATGTTTACATCAAAAGTATTACACTCTTAAAGAAAAAAATCTCATTGCAAAGGAACTATCTGAATGGGATGAAGATTGGTCGATGTGATTTACATGTACGGACTATCAAATGATTACAATATCAGAAAAACTGGATCATTTATGCAAGAGAAGGAGCTTCAAAAAGGTCAATTAAGTCAATAACGCAATGGTCCACCTCTGTCCCTGATGCTAGCAGTTATTTCGTTTAGTACTCATTGCTAGAGGTTTTTTTAAAAAAAATGGACACAAACAATCTCAACTGCAAAAACATTTATTTTGGTGGTAACAGGCTTTCGTCAGTTTTCGACCATCCTAAGACCCTCATACTGAAATATGAATATAGAATGGATTTAGACGTATGTGTGATATAGTATTAACATATAAAATACATCATAAATAGCAAATATTGAAAGAAGAAATTATACCCATGAGTGTAGGCGGTTTTGCAACTCCACGAACGTCAACTGTTGAGGAGAGCTACGCGGTAGCAAACCGAATTAGGTCAGCGATAGCCAGTCAGGCATACATGACGTAAAACAGTTTTACAATAAGGTATATACACAACAGTTACACGAAAGCTAATAAAGAATGAAGAAATAGGTATAGTACACCATATAAAGTAACTGCTACAAAAAGCATTTTGTCGATATGCGATAAAAATATATATACAAGAGATAAGCAATCATAATCGGTTGTGAGAACACTGATAGCCATCTGTGGGAATTCATCCAAACTCGTAAATTTTATGCCATCGAGGTTATTGATTAAGCGACGCCCCGGGTTCTCGTGGAGGCGGCGATTTCAGAACTGTGACAGCGACTGGATGTTAAATACGAACTGAAATGCAGGCCGAAATGTAGAAAAGCGTGTCTGATATTGAAAATTGCTCTTATACCGTAGTGTCAATGAAAATACCGCGTGAACGACGTTATTTACCATGGAAGCTGCGTGGAGGTGTCGGTGTGCACGTTTCGACGCAAAACAAATTCAAAGCTGCGACAGCGATTAGCTGTTACAAAATACCGGCATGAAAGCAGGAATACGTGTCAGACCCCCCCGATGAGATTGAGCAAGTAACCAACAAGATATCAAGTAAAGTAAGGTAAAGCAAGAAAAATAAGTTACATCAAAAGAGGTACGGCACAAAATCTCATTGACACATCGAGGTAGTCAAAAACATAAAACATAGAGCATAAGAGCAAAAGAAATTGAAGTTTAAAAAGACTATCAACATAGTTGTTTGCAGTCATAAATATTCCAGGAAATTCCATAAAATACGCGTACATACATCAGTTATACGAGAATGAGGTTACATCACTACATTATACGTCATGAACCCATCTAAGTAGTCGTAAATGTAAAACAAACGCATAAGCAGTCAAAAGCTAAAAGACTATTGAGTATAGCTGTTTACAGTCACAAAAAGCCCATAAAATAGCAATAAGCTTGGAGTTACAATTATTATTTGGAGAAATTAAAGAGGAATAAAAACGAACAGATGTAAAATGGCATTACGTTAACTGAGTCTTCCGTCGGTTCTTGGTAGAACAACATCATAATAAAGGAAAAGCGCCAGTTCGCTTTTGCTCTACACTATTACTTTTATTGCATTAACGTCTGAAGATGGCCTTGTAAGCTGAAAACAGGTTAACCCAGTAAAAGTAATACTGTAGAACGAAAGCAATTAGCGCTTTTCATTTATTAAAACAGCATTCGTTAGCTAGCCTAGAGCAAAATCATCATATTACATCAAGCGAGGTACTGCACAGTGTTGTCGTAAGACAAGCTGGACCTATTAAGCTAGCCATGAATAAAAAGTAGAAACCAAACGGAGCCAAAAGTTGAAAATGAAATAAACAAGGTTTTATACAACAATGAAGACACGCCATGAAATATGAAGTACAATTGCTCGTTGAGTTTGGACAAGAACCATAAATTTCTCTCTTTTAATGTGTTGAATAACAATCCTCCAGATGCACTGAGAATAATTTTTAAGTAATTTGTTATAGATCCTTTTGAGTGACTGTGGTGTGTCACCTGATTTACTATGAGACGCACGTGAAGTATGTTCCTTATGAGTAGTGAAGTTCCGATTCGTCTGGTCAATATAACGTTTGTCACAGTCATTATATAACATTTTATAAACACCGGAATTTAACAGCTATTATTGCAGTTTCCTTATGTAAGTTTCAGCCTATTCTGCAAAAGGTTGTTAGCAGCAAAGGCTACCGTCATATCGCTGTTCTTGAACAATTTATTAATATTGTCAGAAAGTAAACCCATGTGTACCATTTTGGTAAATTTGCTGGTGGGCGTTGTAAGACTGCTGTCAGATTGTTGCAATTTACGAAGCAAATAATTAACTTTATTGGGTTTAACACAGTAAGCTTTGGCAGTTTACTTTAAGATGTTTAATTCTTTTTGGATTGCATCTAGTTTCGTGGGTAGTTTAAGTGTTCCCCGTATCAAAGATTTGAAAAATGTTTTTATGTTTAAAAGGATGGCATGAATTTGCATCAATAATTATATCCGTGGCAGTCCTGTAAATGGTAGCACAATGTCTACCGGTGCAATTTGAAATGGTTAGATCTAAAAAGTTGACGCTATTGTTGTTTTCGTATTCTAGAGTAAAAAAAAATTGGTATGAAAGTTATTTAAAATGTTAGTGGTGAAACCACCTCGACTCTGGAACCTTTATATAACAACAATCCTCAATGTTTCTCTCATAAAATAAAATTTCATTTGTTATTTGCAGCTTGTTTTTGAAAAATTCTAATTCTTCGTGATTTATAAAGATATAAGTTATGGTACCGGCTACTGCATTGCCCATTATTAATCCCTCCTTTTGGAAGTAGATTTTGCCATTGAATGAGAAGTAGCTGAAAGCATTAGTATTTATAAGCAACTCAATGAAGTATGTTGTTTCTCCTGTACTTACAGCGTTATTTTGTTTTTAATAATGATTATTATTTCGAGGACTAGTATGTTACTAAACAGGTTCTTAATGTCTAATGAAGAAAATTTTGCATTGACAGGAATTTCAATGTTGTAGGTTGGCTGCCGTAGTTTTTATATCTGTTCTTTATGCCAAAGTTCTCTTTAAAAGAGTAAAACGTCCTCAAAATATCATTCAGTTTTTTATTAGGGTTGTACGATGGACAGTTAATACTATTAATAATTGGACGATTCGGCGTATTAGGTTTGTATAGCTTTAACTGGGATCTTAATTTAGGTAACTGGGAATTCATTGTCTTTCTGTGAGGGTTTTTCTTTCGGTAAAATTTTTTAAGCATATTCTGAAATACCGGAGTTGGGTCTTCGTTAATTTCAGTAGTGCCATTTTCAGCGAAAAACGTTGAATTCATTGAGGTATGATAACTTTCATTAACAAGGACCAGTTTATCCTCGAGAAACATTCTCAGAAACTATTGACAGAATTGTTGCATGTCCGCCTGAGGCATATCGTGCCAAATTCTGTCCAGATGGTCGTTAGATCGTCAAAATCCTGAGATGGATCGTGAAATCTGCCCATAAGTCTCCAAACGTTCTCAACTGGGGAGAGATCAGCTACCTCGCTGGCCAAGGTAGGCTTTGACAAGCTGTAAGGGCGTCGGGATGACGACGACCGAACAGGTCCTGCTACGAAAATAAATGGCACCCCAGACCATAACTCCTGGTCGTTGGGCCGTATGGCGGGCGACAGTCAGGTTGGTATGCCACTGCTGTCCACACACGCCTCCGGTGGTCATCGGGGCTCAGTTGGAAGCAGGACTCATCACCGTGCCGTATTTGGTTGCCCTTCATGCAGGCTATCCTGGGTTTACACTTTAGCTAGGTGAAGCGTTTGGAGCACCATGGCTAGGGCCCTCCAATTAGGTAGGGATTTTGAAGATTTAACCCGACAATTGGTAAGATATATCTCAGAAAGGTATCCAATAACTCTATCAATTAAGGCCAAGCCGAATAATTGCTCTCACATCAGGACCCGAGGTGGACCATTGCGTTATTGATTTGCTCAATTTATGAAGGTCTTTCTCTTAAATATAATCATCCCGTTTTTATGAAAGTATAATCATGCATATGACAAGTATCGTCCCACTCGCGTAATTCCTTCCGTTTCTTTGTTTAGCTTAGAGTGCATTTGTAACACGAGTAACCATTTTTGCACAAATTTACGTTTGTAATTCGACGAATAACACTACAATACACACACACGCTACTCACAGTGATTCGGTCTGTAACATATCATGGCAGAGTGCATGCGTCACTCACTGGCTTGACGTTAATGGTTTTAGGGCACTTCCATACATTCTGATCTCCTTGATCCATGCCCACTAGTCGGTATCTGCGGTACATCAGTTGTTGCTCAGTTGTGGTGGTTTGCCCTAACTACGCTCTTTTGTGAGCAGTGAGTCTTGGCCGATGCGAATACAACACAGCCATTGATCTGTGTCTGAAGGTGAAAACTTGGTTCTGCGCTGTTCTGTGCTGTGTTCGATGCAAGATAGAGGTACGGGAGCTCTGAGCCATATTGAGAGGGAAACAAATTGCTTGGTGATTACAACGTGGGTTCGTACGTGAAATCTCATAACGAGAACTTCATACTGCATCATTTGGTCACAAGCGATGGATGATAATATGAAATATTCTTCAATGAGCTGCTCGCCTTGCCATATTGATGCAAGGTACACTTGTACTGAGCTATTATGAGTGATACTGTGGGACATTCAGTTTCGATTAAAGTGGGCCATAATTATTTTTCTTTATCCTATTGATCTGATCCACAGCCAAGCTATGTACAGTAAATTCACTCTTCATTCATCCAACAACTCTTACCATTTTTTAATGGTTTCCTGAGCGCCTTGTGAGCGAAGTGTTTGTCTTGCAATGCCATAGATCCCACGTGCTTTGTATAACTATGTTCTTCACGTACAATCAAGAACATGGATGTAACAATTAAAAATTGATAAAAATATTTCTACTTTTATTCAAGCACGTAAGCCATTATTAAACCGAGGACATTTATGTAACATTTCTTTTCGAGAAGCCATATGGACATGCATTTATAAACTATTCAGTAACAGGTTCCTACTTTTATCTTTGCCTTCAGCAAGAGTGTTTATTCCGTGGCAATTGTTTTCCATATGATTCATGCAGTTAATCAGCATATGATTTCTAGCAGTATTTTTTGTACAATTCTTCCAGGTTTCAGGAGCTGACTTTTCTTCGAGAACGTTGGTGCAGAAACTGATACATAAAGTTCATGTAGCATATTTGGCACGGTCACTATCGATGGACCGCCCTATATAAATGATCTAGTAGAAAGGGTCGGATGATCTTTAAGGCTGTTCGTAGATGACGTGAATGTCTGTAACAAAGTGGCAAAGCCAGAAGACAGTAACGATTTGCAGAATGATCCAGAGAATTGATAAATGGTGCAGGCTGTGGCAGTTGGCACTGAACGTAAATAAACGTAACATATTGCGCCTACATAGGTAAAGAAATCCACTACTGTACAGCTACACAATTAAAGCACTGGAAGCAGTATCTACTTTAAAATATCCTGGAACAACTATGCAGAGCGACCTTAAGTGGAATCATCACATAAAAGAAGGAATGTCAGATTGCAGACTAAGATTCATAGGAAGAATCTTAATGTAACTCATCCACGAAAGAAGTGGCTTATAAGGCGATTGTTCACCCGATTCTTGAGTACTGTTCACTTATCTGGGATTCTTACCAGGTGGGACTGATAGAAGAGAGAGAGAGCAGATCATTCCGGAAAGAGTAGGACAACATATTAATTCCCCCCACATACGTGTCGCGTAATGACCTCGACGAGAAAATACTAGAAACTAGAACCAATGCAGTGGCCTATCGGCAATCATTCTAGCCACAAGCTGTTCTTGAGTGGAACAGGGCTGGAGGGCTCAGTTGCTGGTTGAGCCGCGCGTGGCTCGTGTTCATCCGCTGCTTAGTCCAGCGGCATTATCCCCATACACAGCGCAAATGTTTCTGGCTCTCTCCGCTGCGCCATCATGTATTTTACACCCTGTTTTTAACGTACTTCCACCTCACTATGTTAATTTAAATTACTGGTGTCAGTGAGTTGCTGCTTTGCCTGAACGTGACCGGCGCTAGCGGCGCGTATCGATATATTCCCCCTCTTGTGGTATCTTTGCCCGACTGCTATTACTTGTCGGTCGTTGTCAGTCGTAAGGTAGTTCGGGTCGCGAGTTCGGGCTGCCAGTCAGTTGGAACGCGTCTGGAGCGCAGTCCGACCTGCCAGTCGGGGAGTTGCAGAGCGGCGCTGGTGCAGTCGGGTTGGGGCAGCAGTGAGGTTTGCGCCGACATGGCTCGCCAGACCACTGCCGCCACGCACCTCTTGAGCCGGGCCACGGACTTGCTGGATCGTCGGTCGGTCGTCGTACCGGACGACGCGTTTTGGCTCGCCGTTCGTTCGTGAGTCGGCTGTGTGTGTGTGTGTGTGTGTGTGTGTGTGTGTGTGTGTGTGTGTGTGTGTGTGTGTGTGTGTGTGCGCGTGTGCGCGCATCGACTCCCGATTTGTCTTCGTGCGTGCTTAGTTACTGTTGGGTATCATTCAGATCTTCGTGCAAGTGTTTGTCAGGTTGTGAGGTTGTGTGTGTAACTGGCGTTATTTCCACTCACGACTATTGTAGATGTTGTCGGCATTCTGAGGGGAGTCGGTCGGTTGGTGCGGACCACGGAGGATATCTCTGTACGGCGCAGTCGGCTGGGGCCGCTGGCAATCCATGCGCAGTGTCGGAGCGTGTGTGGAGCTGTCCAGTCGCTACGAGTTTCGTGGTTCACCGACCCAGGACGTCAAAGTTGAGTAGTGGTTTCAGGCACCCAAGCCACGTCCATTCACGTTGTGGTGTCCGTTTCGGTGGTTCGCTGTTGGTGAGGTTTTCCTGTGAGCAACACCAAGTGTTGGTATTGCTGAGATTTAGCCACCATGTGGCGGAATTAATTATATTGGTTGACAACAGTTCAAGTGCACTGCCTTGTGGCCGTTAGTGTTGTGGTTACGGGCCCCGGCCACTGACGTAGTTCAGACAGTCTCCTTTCCTCACCTGTTGTCGCTGTGCAACACCGTGTGTAGTTTTGACAGCTTAATACATATACGTATTTGATTGTGGATAATCACGCCCTTAACATTTTGTGTTTGAATTCTCATGTACCGATTGGTGGCAAGCAAGTCGTTTGTCGGTTGGTCCGTGGCTGTCCCTTGGTTGCGTTGCGACGGATCAAGTATAGTTCGGCTCACCACCTGTCTCACCTAAGTGAGCGAGGGCAGACCCACCCCCTGGAGGCTTCTAAGTGCTCTTGTCTTTACTGTCATTTTTCTCACCAATGATAAAATATTCTTGGTTTTACTGTGTTTTATGCAAGTAAGTTTGAATTCTGGCAAGTGAATATCTGCTGAAAGGTTATTGCCGTTCTGTTGTCTTTTCTTTTAGTCCGGGTTCAGATACTTAAGGCAATTGGTTATTTTTTTTTTTTTCAATTTTGGAAAATTCACTGAGGGCCTTCAGACTTGGAACCTTATTTTTAATCTTACCTTTCAAGCCTAGAGATTGCGGGTTTGAACCTTATTCTTAAATTTATCTTTCAAGCATTGCCGCCTTCTGCTTTGGAAAGGTTATGGTACTTTATTTTAAAATCTTGAAAATTTTATGGTGGGCCTTCAGCCGTTTGTATTGCATCTTGTTTATGTTTGTCTATCCACCCTTGCCTTGAGGCTTTCACCCTAACTGTGATAATACATATTTTAGTTATTTATTTGCTATTTTAACTGCATTTTTATCTTGTTGAGTTTTAAGATTTCTTGTCTCGAAAAATTACAATTTTAAGGTGAAACTGACCCCAACCTTATTCGGCCCTTTCCAAAATCCTAATCACCTGTTCTGCCCAGCGGGTTTAGCGGGCGCTTCACTGGTACATAAGTACCTTCCGCTACACACCATCAGGCGGCTTGCGCAGTATGATGTACGTGTGAATGTACATGAAAACCCACCTGCATATTTATCAAATACAATTCTCAGATTCAATTGCGGTAATCACAGCTAAATAAAGTGATGAGCAGTTAGCACTAGCTAATTATTCGAAGGATGCACGCCAGACAGCACGCATTCTTTCAGTAGTACACTTCATGCCAGTCTGATATTGCTTGCCTCCCGTCATGAGGTATTGCAATTGCTGAAAATGTATGTATATGTAAACTTTATTCTCCTTATGGTCTGAAGAACTGCTAAATTACACTACTGACCATTAAAATTGCTACACCAAGAAGAAATGCAGATGATAAACGGGTATTTATTGGAGAAATATATTATACTAGAACTGACATGTGATTACATTTTCACGCAATTTGGGTGCATAGATCCTGAGAAATCAATACCCAGAACAACCACCTCTGGCCGTAATAACGGCCTTGATACGCCTGGGCATTCAGTCAAACAGAGCTTGGATGGCGTGTACAGGTACAGCTGCCCATGCAGCTTCAACACGATAGCAGAATTCATCAAGAGTAGTGACTGGCGTATTGTGACGAGCCAGTTGCTCGGCCACCATTGACCAGACGTTTTCAATTGGTGAGAGAACTGGAGTATGTGCTGGCCAGGGCAGCAGTCAAACATTTTCTGTATCCAGAAAGGTTTGTACAGGACCTGCAACATGTGATCATTGCATTATCCTGCTGAAATGTAGGGTTTCGCAGGGGTCGAATGAAGGGTAGAGCCTCGGGTCGTAACACATCTGAAATGTAACGTCCACTGCTCAAAGTACCGTCAATGCGAACAAGAAGTGACCGAGACGTGTAACCAATGGCACCCCATACCATTACGCCGGGTGGTACGCCAGTATGGCGATGACGAATACACGCTTCCAAAGTGCGTTCACTGCGATGTCGCCAAACACGGATGCGACCATCATGATGCTGTAAACAGAACCTGGATTCCTCCGAAAAAATGACATTTGCCATTCGTGCACCCAGGTTGGTCGTTGAGTACACCATCGCAGGCGCTCCGGTCTGTGATGCAGCGTCAAGGGTAACCGTAGCCATGGTCTCCGAGGTGATAGTCCATGCTGCTGCGAACGTCGACGAACTGTTCGTGCAGATGGTTGTTGTCTTGCAAACGTCCTCATCTGTTGACTCGGGGATCGAGAAGTGGCTACACGATCCGTTACAGCCATGCCGATAAGATGCCTGTCATCTCGACTGCTAGTGATACGAGGCCGTTGGGATCCAGCACGGCGTTCCGTATTACCCTCCTGAATCCACCGATTCCATATTCTGCTAACAGTCATTGGATCTCGACCTACGCGAGCTCCAACGTCGCGGTACGATAAACCGCAATGGCGACAAGCTACAATCCGACCTTTATCAAAGTCGGAAACGTGATGGTACGCATTTCTCCTCCTTACACGAGGCATCACAACAACGTTTCACCAGGCAACGCCGGTCAAGTGCTGTTTGTGTATGAGAAATCGGTTGTAAACCTTCGTGATGTCAGCACATTGTAGGCGTCGCCACCGGCGCCAACCTTGTTTGAATGCTCTGAAAAGGTAATCATTTGCATATCACTGCATCTTCTTCCTGTTGGTTAAATTTCGCGTCTGTAGCACGTCATCTTCGTGGTGTAGCAGTTTTAATGGCCAGTAGCGTAGTAAAAGTACACAACCTGATCAAAAGTGTACGGACACCCTTTTGTAGTGCGCAGCTGACCAGTACACGTCACGAGGGACAGTCTCGCGAGTGTAAAATGTGGCGGGGAGTACAGTGTTGATGAGTGAAGAAGCACCGACAACAGAATCCGTCAGTTAGTAAATCTCAGTGACTTCGAGCGTGGACTGTTCACTTGGTGTCTCCTGAGTAACAGATCCATCAGGTACGTTTCAACCCTTCTAAGGCGACTGTTAATGATGTGACTGTGAAGTGGAAATGGGAAGGAAGACCCACAGTTAAACAAAGCCAGCGTAGACCTCATGTACTATCGGTCAGTGTCCGTCTAGTGTAGCACAGGGTGGCTGTAAAAAAACGGCACGGAGTCAGTGAAAGGAGTGCCTGCTTAGCTGCGAGGTAACGTGTTTGCCTCCTCTGCATTGGGCCCTGGTTCGATTCCCGGATGTGTTGGAGATTCCCTCCACTCGGGGACTGGGTGTTGTGTTTTCCTCGTCATCATTTCATCCTCATCACTGGCCGCAAGCCGCCCAATTTGGCGCCGACGGAAATACGACTTGCACTTGGCAGCCGAACCCGACTGGGAATGACCCGTGGAAGGAATGACCCGTGAGTTCCAAAGTGCTACCTGTAGCCCAGGCAACACAATGACTGTGTTTGGAAGTTAAAAATCACGGCCGTTGAGAGGCTCTTCGTAAGCCATGTATTCTTCTAGTCAATGCTAAGCAGGCCGGCCGAAGTGGCCGAGCGGTTCTAGGCGCTACAGTCTGGAAGCGCGCGACCGCTACGGCCGCAGGTTCCAATCCTGCCTCTGGCATGGATGTGTGTGATGTCCTTAGGTTAGTTAGGTTTAAGTAGTTCTAATTTCTAGGGGACTGATGACCTCAGAAGTTAAGTCCCATAGTACTCAGAGCCATTTGAACCATTTGAACCATTTCACACGGATTAGAATGAGGGCTAAATCTTGAGATAAGGATAATTTTGATGTCATTATATTTCAAAACTCGCTTCACATATAAACTGCGTAATATGATGCACTGTCTGAAAGAATGGCGACTGGGTTTCCAACGCTACGTACATAGTCTCTACTTACCTGTTTAATGATTGTGTTTGGTGTCGTGCATTTTATGGCATATGGTTGACATATTTTGAGAAAAGGTCATACAGATCGAGTACGTACTTGACACTGTACGTACTGTCACTACAGTTTCTTTAGGCTTACTGGGAATGATCGGATCCATACTGCTCAGAGCCATTTGAACCAATGCTAAGCAACGCTTGAGGCAGTTTAAAGAGAACGCCACTACACACCAGCTGACTGGAAACAACAACCATGCTGTACGACGTGGCAATCCGATGATGGTTTGTATGTTTGGTGAATGACTGGATAACGTTGCCTGCCACTATCATGTGTAGTGCCAACAGTGAAGTACAGACGAGATGGTGTTGAGGTATAAGAATGTTTTTCGTGGTTTGGGTGTGTTCCTCTCATTGGGCTTTAGGAAATGCTGAATGTGGAGAGATATGGACATACTTTATACCACAGTGTAATGCATACAATAGAGCGACAGTTGAGAGTCAGTGCTTGATTCTATCAGCACGACGTAGTATTCTGTCTCGGAATGATTTGTGGACAATAACATTCCTGAAACGGACTGATCTCCCTGGAGGTTCGACCTGAACGCAATGGAACACTTTTGGGATGAGTTAGAATGTCCCTTCGCTCCAGACCCCAGAGTCCATCGCCACCTTGTGGCTCTTGAGGAGGAATAGGCTGCCTTTCTCCCATAGATATTCAAAGATGATTGAAAGTGTTTCTAGCATAACTGAACCCCCCCCCCCCCCACATTAATGTTCAATAATAGATATCCAGATATTCGTCACATAGTATATGTGAGATACAGGGTGACAATTATTGAACTATATGAAATAAAATGGTCATAACTTCCGAAAAGTTTGCGTTGGGATATTCAAACTGCACGGTTGGCCGTGGGGTATGATGGGAATTATTATGGTTTTGCTTTAGCGACGAAGTCCACTTTCGTTTGGATGGTTTCGTCAACAAGCAGAATTGGCGCATTTGGGGGACTGAGAATCCGCATTTCACGATCGAGAAGTCTCTTCACCCTAAATAGGTGACTGTGTGGTGTGCAGTGTCCAGTCACGGAATAATCAGTGCCATATTTGTTGAGCGCATAGTGTCTACCAAATGGTACGTGAAGTTTTTGAAAGATGATTTCATCCCCACTATCCAAAGTGACACTGATTTCGACAAGATGTGGTTCATGTAAGACGGAGCTGGACCCCATCCAACCAGGAGAGTGTTTGACGTCCTCGAGGAGCACCCTGGCTGCATCATTCTAGCTGCGGGGTACCCGGAGGCCACTGGCACGGGTCACAGTTGGCCGCCATATTCTCCGGATCTGAAGACGTCGGACTCTTTTTTTGCGGGGCTATATTAAAGACAAGGTGTACAGCAATAGCTGCACAACCACTGCTGAGCTGAGAACAGCCATTCAGGAGGTCATCGACACCATCGATGTTCCAACACTTCAGCGGGTCATGCAGAATTTCGTTGTTCGTCTGCGCCTTATCATCGCTAATGATGGTAGGCATATCAGACATGTCATAACCTAAATGCTAATATCTGTAGTGACGTTTACATGTTGAGTAACGTGTGTTGCATGCCGTAGTTTGTAACTAACGGTTTTTTTTTCATATAGTTTAATAACTGTCACGCTGTACACACTCTGTATAAAGTACACATAGATTAGTCTGTGCCGAGTAGTGTGTATTGTAAATTTGTTTCCCTCCCTCTTAAGACATTGCCTCAGCAGGGGGAGAGACCGCTGTTAGTCTGCGATCTGGAAGATGATAATTCTCACGAGAGCTGGCGGCGTGGGGGATGGCACTTCATTTATGAAACAGCGCCGCCCCCGCCCCCCGCCCCGGCGACCGTGTACACATTGTCCGACACGTCCACTCGACAACAATACCGGCCTTGTGTACAAGCGTGTTCATATTTTTTCTCCCACCCCTGCGAGCAGCGATTCCCAGCGCGCCTGTTCCGACTGGCCCGTTGTAAACCCCACCCCAATCGCACCCCTCCATAGTTGTCCCCCGCACCTCTCTCTCCCATTCTCTCCCCTACTACCCCTCCCCCCTTCATGGCCCTTACATAACCTGTGAGCTCTCACACCCCTGTTGGCGGCACATCCGCATTTCCAAATAGATGATGTTTTGTTGTTGTTAGCTAACAAGATAGGGGCAGCCGGGCGGCGAGGGTTTTGTGACGGTTCGCTGGAAAATAGGGAGGGGTGATGCGCGGGGGAGTGACGGGGGCGGTGCGGGCAGCGAGAGGGGTGGAGAGTGTGGCGCTGCGAGCGACCGGTTTAATCTTTCAAATTACCAGCCAGCCGGCGAAAATAATTCCACAAATTATTTTGCTGACGAGCGCGCTGAACAGAGCCGGGGGGTGAGGGGAGAGGAGGGGTGGTGCTGGCGAACGGTGTCGAGCGTGGAGGGGGGGGGGGAGGGAGTTGGCGGTTGGAGCAGGGTGAGGAGGGGGGGGGGGGGGGTTGCGCATAAACGCGCAGATTGAAACTCGAGTGCGAATGCTGTGCCTCGCGCGGAGGGCCAACAGTTCGCCATAGCTGATCACCACCGTGGCTCGATTTTTTATTTTTTACGTGTAGTTTCCGAAGCTCCCAGGGAATGTTGTCACATTTTCATGTATGTTTGTCCCCAGCTTCATCAGAACATACTGATTCCTTTTCATCTTTAGTGTGTGTTAATATCTGCTTTTAGAACTCAAATTATAAGTGACTGTAAAAATGTAATCAGCCTACTATTCTTCGATAATGTTAACCATTAGACAATTAATACAATGACGACAAAAAATTCGCAACACCAACGAGTAGTGTACGTAAACGGTAGTTGGTGGGCGTGTTTCTACATCTGATAAAAAGCGCTCCATCTTCAGGCCACAAGTGGCCCATCGGGAGCATCCGACCGCCGTATCTTCCTCACTGAGGATGCAGATAGGAGGGGCGTGTGGTCAGCACACCGCACTCCCGGTCGTTACGATGGTTTTGTGTGACCGGAGCCGCTGCTATTCGGTCAAGTAGCTCCTGAATTGGCATCACGAGGCTGAGTGCACCCCGAAAAATGGTAAGAGTGCATGGCGGCCCGGACGGTCACCCATCCCACTGCGGGCCACGCCCAACAGCGCTTAACTTCGGTGATCTGACGGGAACCGGTGTATCCACTGCGGCAAGCCCGTTGCCTATATCTGAAAGATGATGTCTATTCAAATGACGCGCCGTTCGGATAAGAGTGGGCTAGCAGTGCAACTGTGGGGTTGCAAATTAGGTTCGCTTTAAATACACACTGTAACGGTCTTGACCTTTAGTTAGAAATTGGACGTGGTGAGTTGATGTTAGTCAAGATTGCCCTTAGGGCAACAAAGACGCCATTATCAGCACCTCCCATAGACTCAACGAGGTCGTGTATAGAGCTATGAGAAGCTGGATGTTCCTTCTGCGATACTGCAGAAAGACTTGGTGGGAATGTGTCCACTGTACCTGACTGCTGACAGCTGTGGTCACAGATTGTGCAGTCGCGAGGAGACGTGGCGCTACCGAGGGGGAAGGCCATCGTCTTCGGCGCAGCATACTGCATGTGCAATTTGAACAGCTGCTGGCACCGCAGTGACACGACGAGGTGTTACAAATCGGTTACGTCAAGGACAGCTCCGAGCCACACGTCCTGTAGCGTACCATCCACTAACCCCAAACCACTACCATCTGCGACCAGAGTGACGTCAAGCGATAGCTCATTGGAGGGCAGGGTGGATGTCTGTTGTGTTTTCTGATGAAAGCTGGTTCTGCCTCGGTGCCAGTTTTGGTCGTGTACTGGTTAGAGGGAGGTCAGCAGGCGACTCGCAACCAGTCTGCCTGCGTGCTGGACACTCTGGTCCTACACCTTGAGTTATAATCTGGGGCGCCGGCCATTGTAGCCGAGCGGTTCTAGGCGCTTCAGTCCGGAACCGCGTGACTGCTACGGTCGCAGGTTCGAATCCTGCCTCGGGCATGGATGTGTGTGATGTCCTTAGGTTAGTTAGGTTTAAGTAGTTCTAAGTCTATGGGACTGATGACCTCAGATGTTAAGTCCCATAGTGCTCAGAGCCATTTAAATCATTTGAACACCAAAGATTTCAGCCACACTTCGTAAGTGTCTGCCTCCGTTGCCTGGTGGCCAGCACGTCTGACTGCCATTCAACTCTTCGCAATAAGAACCCGTGCGAGATTCTCTTATCTGTGTTGCCACAGACGGAACGTGTTGTCTCAATTTGTACTGCAGCAACAGGACTTGTAAGGAACGTAGCTGTACTTTGCCACATCACAAGAAGACACAGACCTGTCATCTTGAAGCAATGTCGTCCCGGTACAGAGGTGGCACCTGGATACTCAGACTGTTGCTTTTGCTGTCATTTTGCCCGTTCGATTTTCCATCGATAACGAGAGGACACGCCACGTAACTTGCGGAAATGGGTTTCAAAACACCAATTCGTTCCAATCTGTTGTGTTCCGAAGCATTTTTATCGCAAATGGCGTGAGGTACCGTACGTACTCGTTAATACTTCGAGTGGGCATTGTTCTTAAGTCTAATGTGCACTTGGAAACCCTTTGCTAGTCCGAGTGTGCCATCGAACAAAGGTCCATACAGTACCTTTAAACAATTGATGAATACTTGATACGGAAAGTTTAGTATTGATTAAATGCACGTTGTCTTGAATTTCGGAATCAAACAAATCAAATGGATCCATACCAGAAATTATGAGATTAGGATTACTGTCAACAGAACTAATGTAGTCGTACTCTTACATATATTTTGCTGCAACGTGCCCTTTGCGAGAATAGAGGTGCTTCCGCCGTTGTAGGCAGTGAGTTAAGGAAGTGATGTCTGTTGCTTAGGGTGCCCCAGTTGTTCATAAGTAATTTGATTAACTAATGTGACCAGAGCGCCAGTGTGTCTCGGAAATGGTATGTCTGAATGAAGATCTGTAAACAGATGAACAGTTCATAGCTATTACTCTAAATATGATTGCTTATATCTGATTTTTGAGGGACGATGAGCTTCTCTGGTCGTCTATTTGACGAGGATTTATTTGAATGTGTAAAATTTGGCACTACGCGTGTAGGTTTGTGGTTCCCTTCCTTGTGTCTGCAGCTCCTGTGAATATTCCAGGAGGAGTGAGTGTTGAATCAGAATATGAGATCATATTGATTTCCACTCTTTGAATTTAAGATGTAGTTTTGTGGAACGGAGTTTATAAAGCCGTGACCCAGTACCTCACATATTTTTCAGCTTATTTATTTCTCGGGTTTATAATATTTCGTCAGCAATTAGTGTTTATAAAAATGTACGAGGGCATTCGATAAGTAACGCAACAAGGCCGGCAGAATAGTGCGCTCCAACACAGTCTGTTATGTTTGTTGTGCGTCCAGCAGTTCCTAATGCTCGACAGCAAACTCTGTGTTTGTTGTTTCTGAAACTAAATGCCGGCGGTGAGTATTGGCTGTCCTGTGGTTGCCAATTTATACAAGAAAGTAAAACAAATTCAATACAGGATGTCCCAGAAATGTTACGACCGATTTCGAGGCGTTGTAGAGGGCGTCTTGAAGAACAAATTGCCAGTAGGGCAGGCCTGCAAGTCAGTGAAGATAAGACAGAATACACGGTCCTGAACAAATCAGCGACAGATGGGGACCCGCTCACGGTGGACAGTCTCCGATTCAAAATGTCAAATACTTGCAAATAGCTTGGTAGTCTTTGCAGTGATCAGAATCACTGTGAAATTCAAATAAATCCAACAGTTGTTGGAGGCAACAGAGCATACTTTAGCGTTCAGGATGTGCTGAAAAAAGATCACTATCAAGAAATCTTAAGATCAGGCTGCACCAAAGTATGATTATACCAGTGGTTATGCAAGGTTGTGAAAACCTCACCTTTAGGAGAACAGACCAAGAGAAATTACTTGTTTTCGAACGAAAAATCCTCAGTAAAATATATCGCCCTGTGATGGATTCACAAACAGGGGAATGGAGAATTCGAAAAAACCAAGAATTAAAGAGCTTTATTCACGGCCTGATATTATGAAAAGAATAAGAATAAGAAGAAGAAGGTTGACCTGGGCTGGAACTGTAGCAAGGATGAATGAAGGGCGGATACCCCATGATGTCTTTCTGGGAGCTGTAACTGGGAGGCGATAGCGAGGACGACCGCGGACAAGACGGAAGGACAATATTGACAAGGACACCGAGGACATGGGACTAGGAGCCAGCGAGTGGTGGCAGGAGCCTGTCAATCAGGAACGATGGAGGAGGAGTGTGGAACAGGCATATGGTCACTAAGGCCCAAGCCACGGATAAGTAACTAAGTAACATTAAATAAAAAGTGACATACAGTGTTGCTGTGTGAATAAACTGACATACGAGGTTGAAGTTCAACACCATCGAAACGTGACTTTGTACGCTGACGGTCCGTAGGCAGGACATCTCGCCATTTTGTCTGTTTTCCAGTGATCGCGACTGACCAACATGTTCACCAGTGGAAAAGATGGAGCTAACCGCTGCGTAGAAAATTCTTGTCCTCTATGAGTGCGATGCTCTGTTGCCTTGGTGGATAATGGTTTCGGACACGGGTCTCCATCAGCAGTTTATTTTTCTCCATTATACAGAAAAACATTTGAGGTTGTAGGGAGCTGCAGAAGAAAAATAAACGACGGATGGAGACCCGTGTCCGAAACTGTCATTCACTGAGACGACAGAGCATCACATCCTCAGGAGATGAGGCCTCTCTGCTCTATCTTATCCACTGGGGGTTGCAGCAATCAGTCCCGATCACTGAACAACACACAGCAGCGTGGGACGTTCCGCCTACAAAGTCACCTTTGCTGCTGAAGGGGTGGCCTAGTGACAGGCGCTGGCATCTATAACTGCGACGCTCTGCAGCGCCCTCGAAAGATGTTTCCGGTGCGGGCTTTCAAATAATACAATGAATGAGGTGGTGTTGGTGCGGCACACAACTACATACCCTCATACTCAGAGTTGCAACATTATAAGCTTTGGCTGCTTTCGTTGTCTAGGGGCTGGGATACATAGTTGCCACATTGCAGGCCAAGTACTGCTGAGTCTACAGTATACGATAAGAATACACACATGAATCGAATGGTCGAAGGCTTCTATCACTCGGCAATTGCGAATTATGAAAGTAACATGTGAATTTATAAATGAGACTGCAATTAAATAAAATCTGCAGGTACTATGATGTTGTTGTTGTTGTTGTTGTTGTGGTCTTCAGTCCTGAGACTGGTTTGATGCAGCTCTCCATGCTACTCTATCCTGTGCAAGCTTCTTCATCTCCCAGTACCTACTGCAACCTACATCCTTCTGAATCTGCTTGGTGTATTGATCTCTTGGTCTCCCTCTACGATTTTTACCCTCCACGCTGCCCTCCAATGCTAAATTTGTGATCCCTTGATGCCTCAAAACATGTCCTACCAACCGATCCCTTCTTCTAGTCAAGTTGTGCCACAAACTTCTCTTCTCCCCAATCCTATTCAATACCTCCTCATTAGTTACGTGATCTACCCACCTTATCTTCAGCATTCTTCTGTAGCACCAGATTTCGAAAGCTTCTATTCTCTTCTTGTCCAAACTAGTTATCGTCCATGTTTCACTTCCATACATGGCTACACTCGATACAAATACTTTCAGAAATGACTTCCTGACACTTAAATCTATACTCGATGTTAACAAATTTCTCTTCTTCAGAAACGATTTCCTTGCCATTGCCAGTCTACATTTTATATCCTCTCTACTTCCACCATCATCAGTTATTTTACTCCCTAAATAGTAAAACTCCTTTACTACTTTAAGTGTCTCATTTCCTAATCTAATCCCCTCAGCATCACTCGATTTAATTTGACTACATTCCATTATCCTCGTTTTGCTTTTGTTGATGTTCATCTTATATCCTCCTTTCAAGACACTGTCCATTCCGTTCAACTGCTCTTCCAAGTCCTTTGCTGTCTCTGACAGAATTACAATGTCATCGGCGAACCTCAAAGTTTTTACTTCTTCTCCATGAATTTTAATACCTACTCCGAATTTTTCTTTTGTTTCCTTTACTGCTTGCTCAATATACAGATTGAATAACATCGGGGAGAGGCTACAACCCTGTCTCACTCCTTTCCCAACCACTGCTTCCCTTTCATGCCCCTCGACTCTTATAACTGCCATCTGGTTTCTGTACAAATTGTAAATAGCCTTTCGCTCCCTGTATTTTACCCCTGCCACCTTCAGAATTTGAAAGAGAGTATTCCAGTTAACGTTGTCAAAAGCTTTCTCTAAGTCTACAAATGCTAGAAACGTAGGTTTGCCGTTTCTTAATCTTTCTTCTAAGATAAGTCGTAAGGTTAGTATTGCCTCACGTGTTCCAACATTTCTATGTTAACGACTTTAAATGACGAATACGATAGTAGAAGTGCTTTTGAGAATGCGGTATATTTCCGCAAAACACTTATTAGTGTTGATGGTCCAGCAATTAAATAAAATATAAGTTGAATAACAGGGAAACAATAGATTCCTGTTTCACGTAATTAGTTATGAACAACAACATAGCTCGCGAGATATTCACTTCTGAACGCATACTACGACTTCACTGCAGAAGCCACGGAAGTCAAACAAGAGCACAGGTGGGCACTCCGAAATATTCTATCCTGCGCGACCGCGCGCAAACCGCTCCACTGTCCAAGTTCTTCCGCCGACTTGTGCGTCCGTCGCGTCCTACTCCAGGATCCTCCCCGTGTCCTGCGCGACGGTCCCTCGCGCTGCACTGTTCCAAAACTCCCCTCCATTCACTTCGGTAGTCGCCTCCCTTAGTAACGAACGCTGTGATTGGCTAGAGCGCTCCCGCCCTGTGTTCAAGCCAACGCACACTCACTAACATATTAGAACACATTCCAAGTACTGGATTTACATTTAAGTAACTTGAAATTAAATAAATATTCCTACGGCTGGACCATAAACACGCTCTAACACACATCATTAAATCTATAAACAAATCAAATAGACATATATATCAATGGAATAGAAACAGAAGGTAGGCCAGTAGGCTAATGTCTCTCCTTTCTAAAACACAGTAAATATTTAACCAATTTCTCCATGAATAGTATATCTCGGATATCAACAAGATGAATAAATATATTTATTAGCATGTTGCTACAATTTTTTCGTGTCACTGTAGGGTACTTAAGGCCTGACGCGATGGGTAGTGATGGGCCACTTTGACCTTCAATAACTCGTGTACCGCCGGCCCGGGTGGCCGAGCGGTTCTAGGTGCTACAGTCTGGAAGCGCGCGACCGCTACGGTCGCAGGTTCGAATCCTGCCTCGGGCATGGGTGTGTGTGATGTCGTTAGGTTAGTTTGGTTGAAGTAGTTCTAAGTTCTAGGAGACTGGTGACCTCCGAAGTTAAGTCCCGTAGTGTTCAGAGCCAACTCATGTACTATTCAAGTTACATGCCTATAATTCATACCAATTCAGGTTTACACTAATAACTTTCTAAAGACACGTCGATCGACAAAATCTGAAGAGCCGTTTAGACTTTGCAAATTCGTTGCTGGGTGTTACTTGTATAATTTACCGTCGGCTACTAAACTGTAAACTAATAAAGCTATTGAAAATCTGATTACACTATCAGAATCGTCGTGCAAATAACGGTAATGTACACGTTTCTTTTTGAGGTATCACGGTTCATCTGGCTACTATTAATTTCTATACGAACTGTGAAATGTCTGCCATTAAGGTTTTAGAAAGTGCGCCATCTTTGGCACTCCCGGCATAGACATCTCCTTCATCGACACAAAGCACCGTCCTCGTCACCAAGGAATTCCCAGCCACGCCACGCTACGCCTGGACCCCGGCACCACGTGGTCCAGCTATTGTGCCGAGGCCAACGAGAAAGACAGGCCCCGGTGCGTGAACGTGACGTCACACTCGGCGTCTTGATTTGCTAGTGGAAGCAACGTGTGTGAAAGAGCATTGCTATTTGCTGCGTTGTTTTTCGTACTACAAAAGTGGAGTTTAACTAAGTGCATCAACAGAAAACGTGTGTATATGTGAAAGTGTGTCTGGTGATGCATCCACAATTTGTTATGTTTACGGTGTTGTGTGCGAAACATTGATAATTGTAAGCAAGGTATGTTAACCTCAAATGCATCTTCGTTTACTACTTTAGAAGATTCTAACCGTCTGTGTGTGTTTAACCTGACGTGATTTTGAGATCTTACACCTCGCTGTAACTTCGAGGTAACGTATTGAAATACGGTTTCATTTTATTTCTAGATCTGGAACTCTTGAAATGCCACGTCGATGTAGTGTGCTCGGCTGTCGGTCGAATTATGATTCCGAAACAGAGAGAACGACTACATTTTCTTTGCCATCTGACGAGAGTCGACGTGCACTGTGGCTTCGAAATATCCCAACAGACTTAACCAAACTAAAACGGCCAAATATTTGTGTAAAACACTTCAATGAATCATGTGTAATTCGAGTGGACATAATTATGGACAGAGGACAACTGAAAGAATTTCCCAGAATAATCCCAAAACTCACCGAAAATGCTGTGCCAACTATTTTTCCCAACACTCCCTCATACTGTTCTAAATCAACTACAAAAGTGAGACGTCTTGCTGATGTGGAAGATGATAATCTTAAAAAAGCTATTCAAGACAGTATTGAGTCAAACAATTTACACCTCCAACAAAATTCACTTTCGTGTCTCAATGATATTTCTGTATTTCTAGAAGGCCAGAAAATTTGCAGCAACAAGTGGTCTGTGATTAGAGATGATGAAAAATTGCATATCTGTCTTTTGGGATTAGACAGGGGAATACCTTGTGTTACTGCATTCATCACTGTTAATAGTGATTTGAGCTTTAGAGTAAATGTTAGTGAAGGAATTCATTTTGCAATTAATGCATCCATCAATGATGTGAAGAAATTAACTTCCATAAACGTTTTAGAAAATGTAATGTCAATGGTTGAGAAAGGGGAAATTTTGGCTAGTGTTACAGATAAAATAAACTGTACTGTCAATTGCTTGTAGACTATCCCAAATTGTGATGAAAATGCACAACTCCATGTATCACAAATCTGAAAAAACAACAGACACTATGGCAACAACACCATGATAGTGGCGTGCTGCTTGTATGTACATTCTGTCAGTGCATACAATGCCTTGAGGAAATGTGATTTAATGTTCTTACCCCACCCACGAACCCTGCAGAAACTAATTTGTAATTACCAGCTAGTCACTTCATCAGTTCAAACGAGTCCTTATTTAGAAAACAGGGTGAAATATTTAGAAAAACATGAGTTGTTAGTGTCTCTGTTGTTAGATGAGATTTATGTGCAACCACAACTTTCATTTAAATCTGGCTCAATACATGGGAGTAGCTTTTTTCATCCTGAGACGTGTTGGATGCAGAAGCGTCCGATCTTACCCGTCGGCTTTGACCCATGACGTCACAAATATGGCGGAAACGACCATAAACGACAATTCCAATATGGCGGATATAAAAACATCGCATACGTATCATAAACACTGAAATACACAGGTTTCACAAAAATCCTAATGACTCTAACGGGACAAGCGTGGGAAATTGGGGGTTTTTGGGTGGGGAGAAACTAAATATACACAAATGTAGCCACCGACCGCCATACAAAACCACGCAAAACGACGAAAAAAATCAACATCACGAAACTGACCAAATACGAGAAAAACACATTCTTATCCAGAATCAGACACTTCCCTTGACCAACATAGATCTACAGTAACTCCCGATCCCATAAATTAGGATCGAACACTTCCCTTCACCTATATAGCTCAACAGAACCTCCCGATCACATCCCCCGATACAAAACTCAAAAAACACTTCCCTTAAACCTACATACATCTACAACAGCTCCCGATCCCATAAATTAGGATCGAACACTTCCCTTGACCTATATAGCTCAACAGAATCTCCCGATCCCATCCATCAATACAAAAATAAAAAAAAAACAACAAACCATAGCAAACAAACATTTCCCTTAAACCTACATACATCTACAGCAGCTCACGATCCCATAAATTGGGATCGAACACTTCCCTTGACCTATATAGCTCAACAGAACTTCCCGATCACATCCCCCGATACAAGACTCAAAAAACACTTCCCTTAAACCTACATACATCTACAACAGCTCCCGATCCCATAAATTAGGATCGAACACTTCCCTTGACCTATATAGCTCAACAGAATCTCCCGATCCCATCCACCAATACACACACAAAAAAAAAAAAAAAAAAAAAACGACAAAACCATAGCAAACAAACATTTCCCTTAAACCTACATACATCTACAGCAGCTCACGATCCCATAAATTGGGATCGAACACTTCCCTTGACCTATATAGCTCAACAGAATCACCCGATCCCATCCCCCAACACAAAACTCAAAAAACACCACTAGCAAAAGCAAACAAACACTTCGCTTAACCTACATACAACTACAGCAGCTCCCGATCCCATAAATTGTGATCGAACACTTCCCTTGACCTATATAACTCAACAGAATCTCCCGATCCCAACACCCAATACAAAAATGAAAAACCACCAAAAACCATAACAAACAAACACTTCCCTGAACCTACATACATCTGCAGCAGCTCCCGATCCCATAAATTGAGATCAAACACTTCCCTTGACCTATATAGCTCAACAGCAACTCCCGATCCCATCTCCAATTACAAAAATCGACATACTCCACCAAACATTGAGATTAACACCCCTCCAGCTATATAGCTCAACACCAGTTACCAATCCCATATCGACCACTACCCATGACCTATGATCTCAAACACATCTTCCAATACGAATACCAATACCAACCTTCACAGCCACAAATCTCAATGAAACACTTCCCTATACCCAATACACAACACATACACCAAAAACAAAAAAAAACAAAAAATGGAACTTACCACAAAAAAGTTCCAGCCCCACAACCTAGATTGGCCACCACAATCACACCACACACACACACACACACACACACACACACACACACACACACACACACAGCAAAGAGAGCACTTTACAACTTCGGCAATTAATCCGAATAGCTGTAGAAACTTGATCAGGTCTAACGGTATCTCGCCCATCATCGCCCTCAACCGAACACTATTCATGCGGTCTTTCATATCCATTCCTGAACAAAAAACCACAACCGAATACACTCAATAACAAACTCACACGACGTACAGCAATTACAATTACATTAACCATCACACAAAACCGTTAACTCACTAATACAAATTCCGCTTCAAAACCACGAACACAGCACTCACCACTGAGCAACAGCAAACTGACCCCAACAAACCAAACAAACGTAAACCATGAACACACCACCAGAGGGCACGACAAACATCCCCACGACATCTACAAACACGCCACAATCACAAACAAAACTCCGCGCCGTAATGACGTCACACACCACAACACGCTTACGTCACGGGTCAAAGCCGACGAGTAAGATCGGAGGTTTCTGTTGACCCCTTCCCTTTTGTCTAAATATGTTGATGTTGTAGCAATTATACCAGTAGCTAAAATGACAAGTGAAGAGCTGAAATCTTTGATCAGTAATGTTCTGTGCATGGTGGAAAGAGTGGGCTTCAAAGTTGTTAGTCTGATAGCAGATAACAACAGTGTAAACAGGAAGGCATATGAACTGTTCACCCCCAGTAAAATTCTCCAACCCAGTATTGAACACGCTCTAGATCCTTCCAGGAAACTTTTTTTTATGTTTGACACTGTACACATTCTGAAATGTATCAGGAACAATTGGCAGACAAAGGGAAGTGTTAATAAAGTGTTACAGTTTCCTGACATGACTGATCATTCAGTAATATTGACAGCACAGTACAAGCATTTGGAGCTGGTATATGAGAAAGAAAGAAACTCTTTAGTCAAATATGGCCACACACTATCAGCTAGAGTACTGTATCCATCGTCTATTCAAAAACAAAATGTGAAATTAGCTTTGAAAATTTTCAATGAAAATAACATAGTAGCTTTGAAACATGCAACAAAGGATATGCCTAATGTTACTGAGCACATAAATCAGACAGTGACTTTCCTTCAGGTGATTGTGAACTGGTGGAAGATTGTGAATGTTACAAGTGTATTTGAAGGACAAAGATTCAATGATCCTTACAGAGAAGCCATCAGGAAGACAACAGACAATCAGGTGACATTTCTAAATAATCTGTGTCATTGGCTAAAAGTTTGGAGAGTACCTGTACCAATAAGTGATGCTTTAACATCATAGACATTCCAGTCTTTAATATTAACAACTGAATCTTTTCTGCAGATAATTCCATACTTATTTGAGAAATATGACATTGACTACATATTGCTAGGAAAATTTCAAAGTGATGATTTAGAGGGCCGCTTTGGGTGATACCGACAGTTGAGTGGGGCAAATTACTACATTAGTTACATCCAAGTTTTAGAAAATGAAAGAAAATTAAGATTCAAAAATGATGTACTGTTTGCAGCTCAAAATGATAATGTGCACTTGAAACACATAATTCCTGCCCAACAACAGCTAGACTGTAATATTGACATTAGCATTTTTTCTGATATTATGGACATCACCTTCGGTATGGATGATGTTCCACCTAACATGTTACCTATTTTGACATACATAGGAGGTTTTGCAGCTAGGAAAGCCCTTCAGAAATCTAAGTGTGACAAATGTACTGAATGGTTGCAGCTGAACAAAGAAGTTGAGGTAGATTCTTCTTACAATTTTGTGAAGGAACTGGACAGGGGTAAACTGACTTTGCCTACAGAGACAGTAGTGATCACAGTTGGAATAGTGTGGCATACAGTCTCTCTACTTGTGAATGACTTCCTTCAGCAATTTATGTCGTGTGGAAAACAGCTTTCCGTTTCTCAGAGGATATGAATGTCAAAAGTTGTGAAAGCAGTGGATAATGCTGAATGTATGTGTTTGCTTCACAACACATTGTTAAGCAAACTGGAATATGTATCTCTCTGTGCCAACAGGATACTCATTTACAATTTTGAGAAAATGCATAATGATAAGGCAAGTAAGTCCAAAACAGATTCAAGGAAAGTGAAGAAGCTTAGGACTGACACATAAGTTTGAAACCCTCTACACAGATACCATTTCTTTTTTTGTACTTCCTCATGTTATTAAGTTTTACAGATATCGCACTGTTCTTATTGTACAGTTTTATTTCATTATGTAACACACTATTTTTGATTTTTACTTTGTTTTTCCTATGGAGGTGTAAATAGTGACCAGATGTGGTTCCATGTTTGTGAAAGCAACTGTTGGTTGGGTACTGGTCAATATTTTTCTTTATGTATCTCACTGTTTGAAAATCGTATTCACATGGAACTTTCAGGATACCCAAGTTTTTAAACAGCACTCTCCAGTGAGCTTTCTAGTTACTGTTTAATATAATATGTATAACCCTTTGTTTTAGTTGCAAGTGTTTCTATATTCTGCCCATTTACCCCCCAGAAGGTTCAGTTTTGTGATGAAAATTTCCATATCACTGCTAGGAGAACAATGTATATATAATATGTTTAGGCTTTGGAACATATTTGTGTCGCATATGTTTATGGCTGATATTACTATATGTTTTTCTCCACTTAATGAAATAATATCATTTTGGACTTCATACATAATGCCTTCCTTAACATACATGCATGGCCCACCATCGCGCATAAAGGTTCTGCTATACTGAAATGCTAGATTATAAGAGTTTAAACCATTAAGACTTATTTAAGGTGTGCTACATCAATCTTCTGTGATGCAAACGAGTGAGTTGTCTATAGTCTGCAGTTCCACTTGTAGTTGCAGGACTTTATTTCTCATGGACAGAATATTTTGGTGAAGGATTAAGAAACCTTACCTTGAAGGTTTCTCTCTCTTTTTGTCCTTGACTAAAAATCCTTTGGATGAAGAGCAGGCATGATTTTCTGTTTCCACACAGTACTACAGAATGTTGCTTCTATTGACTTCTCATCTTTCAAAAGTGCTGTTGTTGTTACTGCTGCTGATGGTGATGCTGCAGCTTCTGATGTTGGTGAGGATGATGTTTTCAGTAACTTACAGATAATGCAATGGAAACACCATGGATTGTTAGGAATTTGTTTATTTCCTCTGTGAAGTATGTTTATTTTTTTCTTTTGTCATACTTGCATCTTCACCCTCCCATTCAGTTCATTTCACATAGTAGGAAATAGAATGTAACAGATTCAATTCCTCCTGTTAGATTTCTTGTGTCTATTCATGCTTTATTGATAATGAAAAGTGCAACAGGGTACACTAGTAGCCCACTTGATTGCTTGAGTTTTCATTTTTTTGTTTTTGTTCAGACTGCAAACATTACACATATAATCCACAAATACATAACGCATATACTTATGTTGTTTCTGTGGCTGGTTTGTTTACATTAAAATTACATTGAACACAGATGTGTAGCATACATAGAGTGGAGCAGAAAGTAAATCCTGGTACAAATGCTTCAGTGTCTCCACACTTGGCATCTATACCTCAGATTGCATTTCCATATATATATATATATATATATATATATATATATATATATATATATATATACAGCATGAGAAAGCAAATTCTACTGCAAATATTGTTTGATAAAGTAATGATACTGCAAATATGGTTGTAAAGCATTTTCAGAGAACTTTGTGTCTAATTTCTTTTATATAGTCAGGCATTTAGTTTGATTGAAGCATATGTTTTTGTTTTTCTTGGTGTCACATCCATGGCAGCAACAGATTTTGTGATTATTTGGCTAATTCTGTCATATTTTCTACAATGCCTGTAAAGAATTTATTAGAAGTGTAAACTGCCTCTAAATTTTTGAGAATAGTATCATTAAATGAATATTAAATTGACCTAAGGCAGTATCATATTGCCATGAAATGTATAGCACCAATACGTTGGAACATCTTGTTTCATTAAAACCTTCAAAGGGGCATATAGAGTCACTTCTATTGGAAACTTGAAAGCTCACAGTAAGATGTAAAATTATATTTACAAATTTATCACACTACTGTAATGAGTTTAAAAGATGCCACAAATTTACCTGCCTAATGTTTATGAACTTACCTATTATCTTACCTCAATTAATATCAACTGTTATGAGTAACGAAAATGTATGTTTTTAAATGCATTACAAATTTGTTAAAATAAATTATGTATGTGAAATGTTTGTTCCTGTTCATTATTGTCTTGATACCTGGTTCTTGCTATACTACACTTCAGTTAGGAATGAAGTGAAAAGTGAAAAACATCTACTGATGTTTATTCTTGGTATATTCAAAAGTCTCTCTCTCTCTCTCTCTCTCTCTCTCTCTCTCTCTCTCTCTCTCTCTCTCTCTCTCTCTGTGTGTGTGTGTGTGTGTGTGTGTGTGTGTGTGTGTGTGTGTGTGTGTGTGTGTGTGTGTGTGTGTGTGTGTGTGTGTGTGTGTGTGTGTGTGTGTGTGTGTGTGTTTTTTGGAGGGGGAGGGGGGTTATTAGGACAGAGAGACCTTCATATAAATTCGTGTTGTACAGAAAGCATAAAGCTAAAGAAATTTTAATGTTTATCAAGTAGTGCTAGTTGTTGATTTGTGGAAACTACCTGTAGTACACTGTTTGATAATAGTTTATCTCAGGTGTTGCAGATGTAAGCCAAGAAACACATGTGGGTGCATTCAAAAAAGTTTTAGATACTACTGTCCTGGATACAGGGCCCCTTATAAATTGAAATTGTCCTTTCAATTTGGAAATTCATTTCCTTTTATTCGGTTCCTTCTCAATCAGTTCCTTCTATTTGTATATGTAGGTGCTGCTTGACAGTTAGGGGGCCAGTAGAGAAGTAAACTGGTAATCCAAGATGGTAAATGTTCAATTTTATATTGGAACTACTTAGAATATACAGTGAGCATAAAATGGAAAAAAATACACAACTTAGATTATGCATTTTGTAGTGTCATCTTCAGACACAAACCAATATATATATATATATTGACAGAAAGTACTTTTTGACTTCATAGCCATGTGAATGTCTATTAAAAATTACTACACAGTCAGTACTCCAAGTAGAAATTTTTCCATTGTGGAGAACACTGAAATGATGTAGCAGTTCTTCCAAAAACTAACAGCCCTTATTCCATAAACATAATATCTGCATCAACACTGACTTCCTCAAGAGACAGGTAAGTGATAAGTTCTTGTCAAACTACAGGTGAGATTTTTGTTTTTGGTAGAACTGACCGCCAAACAACTGCATAAATATGTTACAAGTTACTTTATTTTGCACAACCTGTTTCGAGGAAACCTCTTCCTCATTATCAGGTGCCTTTTTCTAATTGCAATGAATAAAATATGCAAGAAAAATACAGGTGAGAATTTGCTTCTGACAATTCGATACATTAGGTTTGTTCATATCCAAGAACGTAATAATTCCTGTCTTAAAGTATTTAATAGAAGCAATTTCATTATGCCCCTTAGAAACAACGTGGCATTTGTGCAAAACAGGAAATAAGATACATCTATTACGTTCAGGTGACCGCCCTACAAGTGCTGTCAAAACTGTGGCGTAATGCACAACTTCGTCGAAATCATTCTGTAGAGATGAGCATCTTTTGTAATTAAATTTTCACTCATTAAAAATGAAACACCTTGGAGAAAAATCGGTGAAATATAAGAGGAAAAATATCGGCTGCTCACATTTTCTTTCGTGTGAGGAAAAAAGACCTACTGAAAGCAAAGGCGGTCTACCTATATTTCTCTGCGCCTTGCGTGAATGTAATCTAGAACGGAAATGCCTACGACACGTCTATCTTTTAACTTGTTTCGATCACTGTGATTTGAATATTTCGCTATCTGTTAGAAATGTTCATACACTTACAAATAATGTTATGAATGGAATTCTATGTGAGAGCCTGTCGAAAATTAGTTGTCTGTAATTGCATTTTAGAAAAAATCTGTACACATTCTTTCCTTTCGTTCATGCAATTATTGTGAAGTGTAATTACTTTACCGGTTACTGGAGACAAAAATGTCTAAAACCACATACATCTAGACGTAAACTGTGCTTGGTTACTAAGCAAACAAATTGAATAAACTCTTAATTGGGATGCATATGTTTTATTTGTCATGCCAGACCTGCTGTTTTTCAGCTATTAAATACGTGTGCCTACATCAGTGTTCTTGATTGCTAGGTTTCTAAGTATATCTCGCATCGAAGTTTACCAGTATTCAGAAATCTAGTATATGTGTACCCAGCACAACTTTAATTCATATAAAACTTTCGTGGACGCATTTTAGAAAGAGGTGCTATCTGTTCTGAAGTGACAAGATGTTAGGACGCTGCCGGTCACGTGACATCCTCTGTGTGACGTACGCGGCGCGGCCTGTCTTTCTCGTTGGCCTCGTATTGTGCGGCATGACGCGGTTGGAAGCGAGCCGCGGCTTTGACGGCCACCTCTACTCCGAACATAGAACATTCCCAGGGCGCTCGTTACCTCACGCCGGACACAGGTTTCTATCGTTGATTTGTCCCTTAAGAAACCCTCTACATTCCCTCGATGTTTGTCGCAACATTTCTGGGGCACCCTGTGTAATAAAAGAAATTTCAGTTAGTTTACCAACATTGTCATGCAACTGAACTCGTTGCGAGAGATATGTGCTTTGTCCATATTTGCATGGGATGGCATAGACCACGACAAAAAATTAATAAATGAAGAAAACATCATATTTATTTACACTACTTATAAGACTAAGAATTATATGTTTATCTTTCGATTACTTGATAGTCTGTTCCAGCAGTTTCTCTGCTTCAAGCGGTTACAATATACAGCCAATTGCTAGCTGTTATAGAGTTAGTGGCATCGTGCTATGGACCTTCTACACTCACTGCGAATTTTTTTGTATCTGGTGCAGATCTCAGTGTACGCCATCTTAAAAAAATGAAAGGAAACACGCAGATGGTTGTACTTGCATGCAGTGAGCAAAGACCGAACATGGCGTCCTCTGACGGTGTCCGTAGCACCGCTCGTAAGAAGGGAGAGAGATCTGGAGAGGCGTCACTCGAGGTGGCGCGATGGTAGCCTGTTTAAATCTTTGTAAGCCCACCTTCACACGGATGGTAGCGGGACCTCTGCTGCTCAGTATATAATGTCGAATCAGAAGACGTTCAGTCGTCGCGAAAATTTCCAGTTGTTATTTTATTTGAGCAACCGGTTTCAGCGCTACATTACTGCGTCTTGAGGCCCCCTGACCGACGTGTAGGAGTAATTCCACCTTTGGTCCAGTCAAAACGGGGGACAGTATTGAATGACTCTGGTACCAGTAGATTTATTCTTGACACGGCGGTCCCTTCAAAGAACAAATCTACATTAATGACTATCAAATTAGTGACTGGATAAGGCAAGATTTGCCTCGAGAATGATTTGGAAGGAACGTTCTGAATGATCGTTTAGATCAACAGCCAGTCAGAATAAAGCTGTTCCCGTGCGACAATAGGAGTGGTCATATAGGAGGGTACCTCGAGAAGCGGCTGGTCCCGGCGGCGGTTCGAGTCCTCCCTCGAGCATGTGTGTGGCGGTTCGTTGTTAGGATAATTTAGGTTAAGTAGCGCGTAAGCTTACGGACTGATGATCTTTGCAGTTAAGTCCCATAAGATTTCACACACATCTGTTTTTGAACCTCGAGAAGAGTCGCTTGCTACCCGGTCTACGGATAACACAATGTCAGATCGCTTCTCATAAATACTCTGTAAGATGAGGAAACAGTGAGCCAATTTCGGTTCGAACATATAGTGCCTGAACCAACTGGAGGTACGAACATTTTAATGAAAGTTTGGTGTTTCTGAATGAAATAGTTTGAGAGATATGAGCGTGTGAACTTTATGGTCGTAGTAACAACGCCGCGTGGCGTATTTCGTGCTCTGTACGGAATCTTTGGCGAGCACTCCTTACGAAGAAGACCACTGAAACGACCGAGTGTTTAACTCGCGAATAGTTGTGGGTCTGTGACTGGAAGAACGTGAAAATTAGTCGGGTCGGACTTACTGAAATTCTGGCTGCTTTTCTAGTGAATATTTGTTATACAGACAGTGGATTTTGAATGATAACGTTTTACCATATTAAATACAGACTTGATATCCATTTCATGTGTTTCAGTATGAGTAAAAAGCAGAGATAATCTAATTTTAAACGCTTTTCTGCAAGCAGACGGAAGACCCCGATCGCCGATTTTTTAATCATGAACTTTCAGGAACTGACTTTCACCTAGAGTTGCGCGGCCTGCGTGTGGTAGGTATCATGCAGTGACGTTATCAACGCTACTTAACACTGCCTAGCACGTATCAGCTGCCACAGAGTTAAGGGCCGTCAGCAAGAATCCTATCGAGGATCGAGACTGGTGGACTGAACTGACGGCAGACCCCATCCCGCTGAGACGGGGGAGAGATGACTTCACGCTAGGCTGCGGAAGAGTAATGACAGAGGCTGTGGGCCACGTATAAGGCGAACCTCGCTGTCGCAAAGAAGGGTGTTCACGCTCGAGTGCTGAGTACACTGAGGGAGAGCTGAACTCAGAGTATCCAGCAACTACTGCTGCCGCCTTCCATATCACTCTACGAGTTTAGTAAGGTGAGCCATCCTTGCTAGCGCCGATTCTGTAGGGACGCGATATTAGTTCACTCCCTTGGGGAGCCAGTTATTCCGTTCTAATACTTCGCAGCCAGATAGTTTGCTTTCAGTATGCATTTTGGCGTTCTCATTGTTGTTCAATCCTATTTTTCAGTATTCCTCCTGTAATTTACTACCTATGCTTACAGTCACTGGTCGTATTCGTGTATTATCCACATAACCTTACATTTATCGTCTTCACCGACGTGTGCAAAGCATAGACTTCATCATTAGGATTCGTTTGTCCAAGTATTAAATGTTCAGTTATTTATCTCAGTTGAAACGTCCCCTTAGAAAAATTTATACATGACTGTGCTTAAACTGACACACAATGTTTTTTAGCGCAATGCAATCTGACTTTCAAAAATCTCTACAAAAGAATGGCCCTGACTAACATTAACCTATACCTTTCACAAATCACTTACCTCACCAAAATCTTCGTTACTCGAACTACTGCAATACAGCGAGCGCCACTACTGCCAGCTAAATAAAAGATTAAAACTACTGAAGGCACTAACTACTGATAGGCATAGTTAGCAAATGAATGATTTTGATAGAGAACAAACAATGTATTTACCTTAATAGTCATAATATATATAGCAGTTCATGACATCCAGTCTTACAATTTTCTAAACTCCGCCACCTCTCTCCCCACATCCACCACTGCTGGCGGCTCACCTCCAACTGCACAACGCTACGCGCTGTTAACATCCAGCTGCCGCTGCCCAACACTACAACGGCAGACAACAATGCAAACTAGCCACAGACTGCACACAGCACAGACAGTGATTTTCATACAGAGCGCTACGTGGCGTTACCAATAAGAAAACCTCAACAGGCTACTTACATAGCCCCCATGCTTGCCACAAAAAATTTTACAAATTGTTTTGGGCACTGGCCAATACAGATTTGAAAAAATTTTTCATAATCATTATTACAATAACAAAGAAATCAAATGCACACACTTATTGTTGCAATGTTGGTCAAAAGCTAAAATTTTCTCACAGTCCATAAAGACAGTCCTGATCGTTCATCACAGTAAAATTGCAGTTTTTTTTTCTCAAAGTCTGAGCAGTAAAAGACAATGCACATGGAAGTAGTGGATTTCAATGCACTCTTGAAGAAGTAGTGTTGTCCTTCCAACAGAAAGACAGTGCTGACTCTTGACATGCAGACGGGTAATGGGCCACAACAGAGCAAACCCACAGCAGAGTCAGTCGACGTTTTGAAGAATATTGGTAGGTAGGTCATCACAGAGCAGACCCACTGCAGTTCTAGTAGAGATTATGGTATTGGTGGGCCACCAGAGGTACAGACCCACTGAAGTCCTTGTAGAAATAATGGTATTGGTGAGTCATCAAAGGTGTAGACCCACTGTAGTCCTTGTAGAAATAATGGTACTGGTGAGTCATCAAACATGTAGACCCACTGTAGTACTTGTAGAGATGGCTAGCAGCCATCCGTTGCGACTGTGCAGGCTCACAATCACCATTGAAGAGTCTTGCAGAGAATATAGGGAGTCCATAAACCACCACTTGTGGACCCACAAAAAAATTTTTTTTTAAATGTCCTTAGAACCAGCAATGCTGTTATCCAGTCCCTTGCTGAATTATTAACACATGTGCAAACACTAACAGTCCCAACTTCTCACATATTGTCCATATACTATGACAAACAGAAACGTGTGCAGTTAAATGTAACTTACAAGTTACTTAATTTGATGAACTGGTGTCAATTACAATTTTATAACATAAGAATACAATAACAAAGGTACAAAATACATCATTAAAGGACATAACAATACAGATAACATTTGTAGTAAAACAGGCTTTGCAAAAGAAAAGAAATAAACATGTACATCAGTGTTACAAGAATTATGACATAAGAACATACATAAAAGATCAGAATAACTTTTGAAACATCAACTTCACACATGAGCATTAAAACAAAACAGAATAAATAATGTCTAAGCATCTTTACAAGGTAAATAACATATTATCAGAAAAATTCTACAACATAACTCTCATCAGATAAACACATAAAGACAGGAAGAACACAAATATACAAGAGTACACAAACACATAGCGGAATAACAGAAAGGGAAAGGACAGGGTTTGTTTTATTGCAGTATCTTGCAAACAAAACTTTCATTAATTATTGGAGATCTGCCTTCGTTCTTAATTATTTCAAAAAGTGCTATCTATACCTGCTTTCTGTATTCTGTTCACATCCTCTGTCAAAAATAGTTTTTCTCCACTGTACACTACCCTTTTTTTTTGGCCAAACCATTTTCTTATAGCTTCTCAATGCATTTCTTCCAATTCATCATAGTTAGTTTCTTATATAGTCTACCCCCTCTTAAGCTAACTTAAATCTACTGAGCTCAGATGCTAAACTAAGGGATGAAGCAATGAAGCAGCGCAAAACAATTAATACAAACAGCAATGAAAAAAAATGGAAATTGTCAAAGCAAGCAGCAGTAAAATAAATTAGCAGATCAATTGCAATATTACAACTAATATAAGGCAATGTGCAGCAAACAATAAAAATAAATCAGTAGTAAAACTGGCTTAACAGAGTAATACAAAGTCAAATTCAGTAACACTATTCCTGGCAAGCAGCAGCAGCAAATGCAATAACTTATACCTATACATGACAAAGCTCAAGCAGAAAAAATAGTACACTAAAGACAACGCAGATAAGGGAAATGTCTGTTCACAACTTAATATCTATGTCATTAAAGTGGTGCACCACAACTTATTCTATGAAAAATATTACCAAGTAGTTGAAAAGAAAATTATGTATGCAAGTACTGTGAAGGGAAATGTCTTTTTGTGCTCCTTCGTTTTTTTAAGTTATTATTTACTGGCTCTGTAGGCATAAAATATCTATATTAGTACATCCATAAAATTTTATTTTAACCAATGCTGCAGTGCAGCTAGAAACTAGATATTAAACAAAATGAGCAAACTCTCAACTAGAAAGACAATAGACGTAAAATGTTTCTCATCATTTCATTAGGCATTTTAGTAAATATCATAAATTAAGAGCTCCACAGTAAAATCATATGTTTTCAAGTTTGAGCGTGTCGTATTTGCGATGCTTTCTACAAAGAAATGTCAATAGCGAGGATAATGGCCTCCTTTTTTTCTCCACCTAATGGCTTTCTTTTGTCAGACGACTACCTCTCAGCTGGGCGCCCAAAACGCATTACATCAAGGTCACTTACCTTTCTTACTGAAATATTTACGACACCAGTTTGCATTACAGTGACAGTCTCATATAAAAAATTTCACAGGTCGAGAATTTGCGTTGCAAATGTGTAGAAACAAAATCCTATGAATATAACAGTGTTCAAAAAGTTTTCGTCGGCATTGTGATACATTCACGCATTTACACACATTTCATAACTCTTAAAGTAAGATTCTTGGTTTCCAACATCCTTTTCCACAAATCAGAGTCCCTAACCACTACTCATTATTCCTTACCTTATTATACATATACATGTTCGTCGACACTTCTTCAATATTTCATCATAAGAAATACGTAGCATAATCAAACTCCTCATATACGGTATCATCACCTTATTGATCATAAACATACCTCAACAGCATAATACACATCGCCGTCGTAATAATATCATAACATCTCAGTCAATTCTCAAAATCGTCGTAGCTTCCTCCAATAATTTAAAAACCTAAAAAAAATTCTCTGCTCATTTCAATAGTGTCATCTACCTCAAACGTACTTTAAAATCATGATCCCATACCAAATGCATCATTTAGAGCTCTCATAGTATCACAATGGTTCCGAAAAATATGAAGGGTTCACACAGTACAGACAAAATACAATTTCATGAGTGTGAAGTTATCCAACTGTGTAATTGGGTAAATATCTGTCACTGACGTAGTAAAAAAAAAAGTTTGTTTCTCTGTTACATAATCAGATAGCTGTGTAATTCTGTGTTAGAGAAATATGGTACTGATGTGTAAAGTTGTATAAGCAAATACCATATTAGCTAGGGCTCCTTGTGCTTGCCAAACACATGGTACACAAAGTAAGCGTGTACCCCCCTGAGGATTAATGTAATTATACCCTCAGGTGTTACAGATTACAGTAATGGAATGAAATGTATCACGGAAAACTTTCTTTGTAATTCAAAAATCTTTAAAAATAAATGTTTTAAGTACAAAATTAATCATTCAAATATGTGTCCTGTAGCGCTAAACTGTGCTCTTGTTGTAAGATAATCTCTGTGGAAGTGTTGTAGTTATCGTCCTCCGAAAGCTAAGTTCTGCAGAAGTCAATGTACTTACCTCATGATAAACAAAAGTGAAATGCTTTGCATATAGATATCATAGTTATTACGTACCTTACCGTGATGAAGAGAGTACTATAATGTAACGTATTGTTGTGCGACAGAAAAGGCTGTCTCATTGTAGCTATACCACAAAAGCTACTACTAAAACATGTTTTACTTTCCAGAATAATACATAAAACTGTGCAGACATAAAACAGAAACACCGCAAAAGCAACATTGTAAATTGTCACTCATTAGTAGCGTCGTGATAAAATCGTGTGGCTGTCACATAAACTAACCACTGTGTCATCTGGTATCTCACAGAAAGTACTTTAAATCCAGAATGTATTTTCAAGTAAACCAAAATGTTGCATTAAAATCTCATTAGCAGTACTGGTAATTGTTCTAAGTATGTGAGCCTTATAGTCGTTACGTAATCGTGCAACTAACAAGCAAGAATGTACACACACAATAACACTGTGTCGTCTGTTCACAATAACAGTGCATTCGTAATTTCTGTTTAAATGAGTTCTCTTGGTTCTTGACTGGATATTTAACTTCAAACATTGTTGCATGTTAACAGATTTTAAGTCTGACAAAGCATACTAGTAATGTAAAGTGAAAAATCTTATAGCAAAGACTAAGTTAAAAAAACATTATCTCTCAATAAACAGCTTTATGTGTGAAATGTGGTGCAATCCTTTACTCTTCCTAGTACTCAGAGTTTCAACTTGAACGCAATTATCATGTGGTATGCGTCGGTAAGGAATACTGGAATTTTTCTCAAGGTTAGAGTCTATGTCAGTTTTCGCTGAGCCAGCTGGCGCACGTGGCTGTCTGCGGTGCGAGTCATTATCTGTCTCTTTGTTGGCGCGCGTCGTTATTGGGATTTGGAGATCTACAAATTCACCTTGTCAAGAGTGCCCTGCTCTGTTTGAATCCCGCCAGTTCTGATGGAATTCAGGTCTGTCGTTTTGTCGGTAGTTTACATAGTTTCTTGTTTGTCGGTCATGTGGTGGAGAATTTCTCCCAGAATCGTAACTGCGCGCTGAACTGTTGCGTCTGATGTTATTCTGTCTCCCTTGATAATAATTGTTTTTGTTCCCATATTGTCTGTTTCTATGGTAATCTCTGTCATATTCATTACTACGGAAATGCAATCTTTCTCTGTAACTCTTACTACTGTGCCAACGGTTGTCATATGGGTGGTGTCTGTTTTGTTCACGATTTGCATTGTAAGAATAGCCTTGTCGTGTCCAGTTATTATTTCTGTCTACAGAAGCACAACACCAAGTGAGACTATCAGAAGTTCTTTTCCTTGAAGTATTAATCAGTGTAGCCAAGACACTGAAATGTCGTAATAATATTCCATGTTATCATTTTGGTAGTACATTAGGTACACTAAACAGTGGGACCATAATAACATCTCCATCGCTCAAGGTGGTGGACAGCATGTCGTGTCAACACCACGTTCTTGTAAGGTACACCAACGTATAATTAGTGCAAAAACCAAATATAGTGCTCCATGATCATGAGGATAGACAGGACAAACGGATATTGCAGTAATTTCTGGTAATTAGGTCAGAAGGTGAAGGACATTAAGTCACATACTAGTCTTCATTGAGAATTACACTAGTCTAACAACTGATTTGAGTAATTGGTGGCACTCATCGCCCAGTTACTGAACATTTCTGTACCATGTATGTAGTATTACAGAATAATGTTCATAAGTAATCTGTGTACAGAGAACATTGGCACTCATTGGCCAGTTACAAACCATCAGAAGTCATCATTCAAAACAGGAGCTAATGAATGGCATAGTATTAATATAATTCACTTAGTTATAGTAATCATTGGCACTCATTGTCCAGTTACAAAGATATAGCAAGTATTGAATAGTACAAAACATTTTTCATCATTCAAGTGACATGCGACATATTTAAAATAATTATTGGCACTCATTGACCAGTTACAAAGTATTCTTATATTTTTATAAAATCTTATTCATTATTATTCAGAAGTTATCTTTCAAAATGAGAGTCAATTATTGGCATAGCATTTATAGAGTATAACAAAATATTATTTACAGAAATTATGGACATAGTATTTATGCATTATTACAAAGCATCATTCAGTATTACTCAGAACTAATCATGCCAGTGACATAGGACATATTGAAAATGTAGCATACTGTAACTATTATTCAAGGTCTGTGACTAGAAAACATCAGTATTACTCAGAACTAATCATGCCAGTGACATAGGGCATATTGAAAATGTAACATACTGTAACTAATATTCAACGTCTGTGACTAGAAACATTACTCAGAATTACTCAGACCGCTCTTTTTTTTGTGATTGCAATGCATTGCGTTGAGATCAATAATTAATTACTGTGGCATAACAATATTTGCTTTTGAGTTATTGCTGCAAATGAAGATGTGTAACGTCATTCGTCATGAGTCAGCTGTAGCAAGGTTATGAAACAAATAGAGTATATGTGATCACATTTATGAATGACACAGGTTTAATGACCAACTGCTTATAGCACATTAATTTCATGAATAATTTCTCCTGCAAAAAATACAAAATGGATTATTAAATTGAAAGAAGAAACGCATATTATGCTGCAAAGTAGTGAACTTCGAATTAACAGGTAGTGAAATGTGTATAAAATATATATGTTCTATAGCTGTCCTTTCCAAAACCTTCAGTCATCATACCACGTGACATAAGACATACTGTCAAAACGAATTGCAACAAATACTTAAATAACTACATAGCATTTCTTAACTAACAGTAAATATATAAACTTCATCATTATTTTCATCTGCAAAGAAAAACTTCATAATTCATATCACTATAACTCCATTATCATCATCACCTGTAAAGAAAAACTTCATTATCCATAGTAGCATATTCTTCATCATTATTCATCACCATTCATTCTATTCTCTGCACTGTTTGATTGCGTACATGCAATTGTCACGTTTTGTGAAACCATTTGGTCATTCTGTGATTCTCGAAAAGGTTTCCCAATCGGATGTGCACTGTTAGTCACTACCTCGGAATTAAATAAATCTGTCGTATTTTGAGTACACTGTTCATTTTCGTTAGAAAAATTTGTCTGTTCATTACGTAAATTTTGCAAACCGGGTGTGTCAAGCAGGGCAGCGTTCATTGTAACAGAACGTCCCGCGTCATCAATTGTCGTTAAATTAACAGAGGACACAATTGAATTTGTTTGCTCATCACTAGGATCAAAATCAATATTAGTGGTTGGTACGCACTGATTGTCTACAATTAGGGGATTATCATCATTACACTGAGTGTCGCAAATACTATCGGTCAAATTATTCGAGTCGGCTCTTTCACTCATTACACATCGCGATGTGCTGTTGACAGTTTTTCGCGGCATTTTTCACAAATCACAATTAAGAACAAAAGAAACAAGGACAATGCAAAATGCAACAAACACAATTACAACAGAGAGCAAGAAATTGCTGATGATTTGTGAAAGAATGGGTGACAAATTAGTAAATGCGTTGCGCCAGATGCCAACTACATTTAAGTAAATAAGAGCAGATATATGACTACTTCTCAGAAGATTCACAAAGAAATACGATCCTGGCCGGATGTCGCTATGTGTATCCTCCCCACAGAAAAATATTAATGATGAAAATGGACCAAGCGTAAACTCCCCACAAAAATAATAATAAAATGAATTTTTCTAATATTGTAACCTCAGAACAAAATTAATTTTAATGTAACCTCTGAACAAAATTGGCTCCCATTTATAATCTGTCTGCAGAAATGAATTCACATTTAATGTAACCTCAAAATTCTTTTCTCATTTAATGTTATGTTCGAAACAGAAAAATTCCTAAACACCAAAATAATAAAAAAATTAGTAACCTGGTAAATTTTATGAGGACAGCAGAGCTGCCCTTCGGCCCTGTATTCTGAATAAAAAAGCAAAAGTTCTTACCTCAACAAAAACTGCAAATATATCTGCTCTTATGTAGAAATTTTCGACACAGCTTCGTGCAATGCTGGCATATATATATATATATATATATATATATATATATATATATATATATATATGATTCTTGGAAGGAATGATCATGAATTGGAAATATTCTTTAAATTGAAATGAATACTTTTCTTTAAAAAAAAAGTTACTTTATATTGTAAAAATTATTATTGGGGCTTTTTTTAAATAAATAAAATAACAATTAATATACATCACTAGATATGCGCAAGGTTGCTTCTTTACCTTCTACAACAATAATCATCTTCCAGAGTTCTGACCAGAGTCCCGAGCAGAGCAGACAGCCGACACGCGCCGACTACCGCCGACTCACGCAGACTACAGTCGACTACTAAAGACTACTACTTACTAGCACTTACAGAAGACTAAAGCCGACTGACGCCGACTCGCGACAAGCAACAACTCTGGTCAGAGATTCTGCCATGCCTCGCCCATCGCCGGCGACGCATACGTCTTTCAACACATGTTATTCGAATCTATCGATAACAAATCTAGTAGACTACCTCTGAATTGCTTCGATGTCTTCTTTCAGTCCGACCTGGTACAGATTCCAAACACTCGAGCAGTAATCAAAAACAGGTCGTACCAGCGCCCTATATGGGGTCTTCTTTACAGGTGAACCACTCTTCCTTAAAATTCTCCCAATAAATCGAAGTCGACCATTCGCCGTCCCTACCACAGTTCCCACATGCCCGTTCCACCTCCTACCACTTCGCAACGCTACGCCCAGATATTTAAGCGACTTGACTGTGACAAGCAGGACACCAGTAATACTGTATCCGAAAGTTACACGTTTTATCTTTCTACTCATCCGCATTAACTTATACTTTTCCACATTTCGAGCTAGCTGCCATTCATGACACCAACTGGAAATTTTGTCTAAGTGTCTTGTATCGTCCTACAGTCACTCAACTTCGACACCTTACCGTACACCACGGCATCAAACAAAAAATCGCAGATTGCTGCCCACCCTGTCCGCCAAGTCATTTCTATGTATAGAGCAACAGCTGTCTTACCACACTTCCCAGGGGCACTCCTGACGATAGCCTCGTCTCTGATGAACACTCACCGTCGAGAACAACATACTGGGTTCTATTACTTAAGAAGTCTTTCAGCCACTTGGTGTCAGAGCCATGACACGGCGGAGACTCCGTTTCGTCACGCAGCGAAGCCGCTCCAAGTGCGAGAGAGGTGTCTGGCTGTCATGCTACATTGTAGCAGCAGAGGGTGCTGTAGTCTAGAGACACTGGAGGCATTACTCACTGGGCGTGCGCCATTGGTCCCACCGGATTCTGCACGAAAAGCCATCAGCGTCTCACGGAAACTTACAATTCCGTCGCCAATTCTGACGCCCGTTGGGGTGGTATCGATACGTGATATCACAGAAACAGTCAGTTTGGGAGACTTGAGAAGGGTTGAAATATTTCTGACGGCTTTGTTACTCAGGTGACATCCAGTGATAAGCCCACGTTGGAAGTTGTAACCTCCCCCTCACTTATCAACCTTAATGACAGTAAAAATTAAACCGCATGTACCTAATGGAAATTTGGGAAGAGCAATCGTCACCGAAGTCAGTCAATCGGTAAAAAGGGAGGAAAGGGTTACATCTAAATGAAAGGAAAAATGCAAATGAAATTGGTGAAAATTAATTTTGAGAAAATGGTAAAATTAATAAAGAAAGTAAATGCGCGGCCGTTACGTTAACAATTAATTGGCGTTAATTATATATTTGAGATTTGAGGAAAATTACGGTCGCTAGTCCCATGGACAACTACTATAATAACTGGAAATGAAAGATTATTGCACATATATTTAGCACTAAAAGCGTGTCAACTGATGGTTGATACGTGTTGTGTGAAAACTGAATGTTTGTCAGAAGTAATAAATTTCGCTACACTCTGACTTAATTTAGCAAAAGAATTAATAAAACCGGAAAATTGAAAGTTAATTTAGTGACTCAAATTAATATTGAACTTTGTTTCTGAAGCACTACGAAATTCAATAAAATAAGGTTAGTCTTGGGCTACCTCAACACTCATTTTAAAAGCTACTTGAATCTACGCAAATTAAAAATTAGAGATTTAAATTCGAACTTGAATTAAATGATTCTGAACAATTAACAACAGTAAAATTTAGTACGTACCACGCTGAGCTGCAGTCACAGGTAAGCTAAAATATGGTAACAAAACTCGAACTCTTAATTTGTGCTTGTGTAATCAAAATGTAGTTCTATTTGGTTATGGTAGCCAGCTATGAATACCCTAACTGAACTTTGAAATTGAAGCAGTGAAATGGAATGATATTACTTTAACGCTGGCGTTTGAATTTCAACGACACTCGGGTTCATTCCGGAAAAGGAAGGGACCCTGCTTGGTAATGCAATTGGGACAATGAGCAACAAAGGTTCATGCTAAGTTGCTGTATTTTGCTAATGGAATAGTTTGAAAAGCTGAGGTCTGCCATACAGTTCTAAAACTTTACGTGCTTCCAGTCTTCCTTGTTGGTTGATTGAAGGGTTGAAGTCGTCGATCGAGGAGGTGGCGACAGTCACTCAATGTCGGCCGTCGCTGTTGCAGAAGCTGGATGTTGGCGCGCCTTCTTCTCGACACGGTCACCAGGCGAAACGGGCTCTTGATGTGCGCCAGCTAATACTTCCCGTCCGCGACACCGTGTCAGAAACCATCATAGCAATTACATGCTGCCAAACCCTGAAAGCGCGGCAACTCTTGGGAGCGTCACACAACATACCTGCTCCACGGCCCTACTCCAGTCAGACTCTCTCTGCCCGCGCTCCATGCGGCAGAGTTAACACTACCAAAGATCCTAAACACTTTGGTTCTCCACACGACCTATCGATGTAATCGTTCGATAGCGTAGTTTCCCCTAGGCCAGACCCAGCGTAAAAATACAAATAATATTTACAAAACAAACCAATTATACATCGGCATAAATACATAAATAAATATATATAAATTGTGAAACAATTACCATATATAAAGCCATATCTTCAGGTAACAAAATGCAAAAAAATTATAGTACAATAGATGGAAATAGGAGGATATGCATTTCTGGTGTTTCAAAGTCAATGAATTCTTGTGACAAACCCATTGTGCTGTTACTGCTTTTCTACTTGCAAGAAAACCCTTCACGTACTAAACCTTCAGAAATATCTCAATTTAGCAGGCAACTCCATGGATGGTCTGTAATATTATTGGGCTTTCCGTCGTATGAAAGCTGTGAGTACCCTTGGAAAGGCACTCACGTAGCTGTGTATTCAAATGGTGCAAATGGCTCTGAGCACTATGGTACTTAACATCTGTAGTCATCAGTCCCCTAGAACTTAGAACTACTTAAATCTAACTAACCTACGGACATCACACACATCCATGCCCGAGGCAGGATTCGAACCTGCGACCATAGCGGTCACGCGGTTCCATACTGAAGCGCCTAGAACCGCAAGGCCACACCGGCCGGCCAGCTGTGTATTAAATAATCGAGACCTACTCTTTGTAAGATATTTGTTTTATATAATTTATGTAACTGCAAAGATGCGCATCTAGCACGAACGCTAATACATCACAGTCAAAGAAACATTTTAATAGAAGCTGAAATGAGCGTTCCGCTTCGATCTAAATAAAAAAATATGACGGTAAAAAACTTTGTAGATTTCAGATTTTATCGTACTTCTTCTTGAAATGTGGAAGCGTAAATAAGGTCGTCTTTAAGCCATAAAAGTGAGCGGTCTTGCCAGCGTGCAGACAACAGTTATTAATTAATGAAATTTAAGTAATTTATGTTCGATACTGTAAATCGGCAAATTATTATTATGAAGGTGTTGAACGGTGCAAGAATTGTCTCGAAGGAAGGATAAAAGTAATGAGTGTAATTTGTGAGAAAGATGTGAACCAAGAAGCGAGTACAGGACAGGCTGAGATCTGATCGCACCAACACAGTCAGAAAATTACTTATGTACGTTATACTGTTTATAAATAAGTCCTAATTGCTTGTGAGAATTATTTGAATATATTTAGTGTTTACCAGATTTCTTATTCTATTCTTTTTTACCTCCATGTCATATTATTTTTATAAATGTCAAACAGACTTTATTACAGCAGAGAATACTGAGGCATCCAAGTCGTAGACAGAAGGCCGCTCCTTGTTTCCTATACAACTCATAGCCGCCCCATTTTTAATGTTTTCATTTGCAAATGCAATTTTTTTATTGTTCACTGTTAAAGGTTCCTTAGGTGATTATAAAAAAAAATGGTTCAAATTACTCTGAGCACTATGGAACTTAACTTCTGAGGTCATCAGTCCCCTAGAACTTAGAATTACTTAAACCTAACTCACCTAAGGACGTCAGACATATCCATGCCCGAGGCAGGATTCGAACCTGCGACTGTAGCGGTCGCGTACTTCCAGACTGAAGCGCCCAGAGCCGCTCGGCCACTCCGGTCGGCGGTGATTATAAAATTTATACTGATTACGTAAAGAAATCCGGGTTGTTCTTGTCCAAATAATAGAAGCCTTTGCGTAATCAAAAACTAGCCTCCTTCTGACAACGATCAGGAGCCGACCAGAAGACGGACGTCTTCGACCGCTTTCGTGTCTCCTGTGGCAAAGCTGTGCCAAACTGGGAACACAACATTCTAGTATGAAACACAATACATATATAATTATCAGATTAAAATTGAAAAATTGAAATACATTTGATTTTTTTTTTTCTTTTATCATTCTAGCGGTCGTATGAGGGGCGCATAGTAAAACCATCCATGCTTTACCACCCGAGTTTTGCGACAATTAAGCCAGTCCATCTTTGAACTGATTTAGTGAGCCAGCACACAGGAAACCTTCCTATCTGTTATGAGGAGATGCTCTCGTAGTTTTTTGTCCCCTTGCAGAGCCGTAGCAGTGCCATCGGATTCTGAAAGTGGAATACTACTGTCTATGTTTTACGTCAAAAAGTGGGAAGAAGTTTTTTGTGCAAACAATTTTTACACGGGATGCCATTATGGTGGGTTTATGCAGGGAACACCATAAAATGAACTTGTTCACACTGATTATAGGCTAACTATTAACGGTACGAGAGTATGGTCTACCGCATGACGAGATCGAAAGACATCCCATCCATGACCGCCGACTATGGCGCACTGTCTGTAACTTGAACGTACAATCGGTATAGTTCGTATAAGATCCTATATCTTCGGTTATGCCCAATTTATTCCTTTATTTTTTAATATCAACGTTCCCTGACATTGTAAAATTACTGAAAGATGGTATTAGACTCTCCCTAGTGTCCGAAGAACAAAAGGCAATTTTTATGAGCAAATATTTATTAACAACAATTACTTGATTCGCGCCAAAATAAATGTACATTCCCTACATATCTCTTTTCTGATGTCACGTGAGATTTCTTCTCAACAGTCATCCCAGTGGCTCTGAAAGCGCCAGATGGCCAACCGCCTCCACTAGCCAGCGAGGGAATCTACCCCTTCTTACTCCGTATGTACTACAGTGCTGATAACATTCACTTCAGATATGTGGAATAGCAGAGTGTAAATAAACGGCGCTCCTATCCGCAAATAAGGGGTACCTTATGTACTGACAACACAATACTCCTCATCTGGCTTTATAAAGGTGGGTCTGTATCTCGTGACATCTAGTGGTCAGTTCTGCATTACATATTGTCGAGATAGTTTTGATCAGATAGTGCATGTGACTCTATGATGTGTTCTGTACTGACACGTAAGATGTGTTCGTCAGGATAGAAGTCAGGAGCGGAGGGCGTTGTAAAAAGACAATTAATTGAGTGGAATGGACCCAGTTTATTCTTGTAATGATGGTACAGTGGTGCCTACGTAGGGCTGAGCATCAGAGAGGCAGAGGCTAGAGGAGCGACTACTCGGGGCCGAGGTCCGAAGCTAAGAGAGCGCGGAGCTGTTTCCAAGCCGCCCTCGCCGCTCCCGGCCGCGCCCCCACGTGATCACACGATTAGCCTCTGATTGGAGGATTGATTCCGCCAACGTGCCTTGCTAGTAGCGTGCCCCCGTCAGCGCAACCAACCCGTGGGACTTGAGTCTGACCGAGGAGCACGTGGCAGGAATGTGCCGACCGTGGTCTTCCGGCCAGCACCTTCCACCACAGTATGCCCAAGCCGGCTACGGCCGAACATTATGCATTGAAAAATTTATTTAAATAAAATTTTGTCGGCAATGATCCCTCTTGGGGGTCTCCTCCCTGCACAGATGGCAAGAACTATGCCCCTTACATGAAGTCATTAAAGATCACCGAACTCACGTTGAGTGAACAGTAGGGCTGAACAAATGACTGACAAGGCACAATGCATCTTTTAGAGGGGATATTATGGACGTATTGGAATAATTAATGTTGGATGATGGTTTTAAAGTAATTCACACAACATAAAAACTTTGTGGAAACGCGTCGATTTACTGGAGGCTAGTTTATCCCAGGGAAGTATTCGAGTTGACCGTGGCCGGCTGGGGAGCAGCGAAGGGAAGCGACAATAGGCAGCTTAGGGCGGCTCAATCTCTGATAAAGTGGTAATGCGGCGCGGCCTCCAGCCGCCTTAAGATGAGTGACAGTGAGTGGGTGGTTGACCCCATGCTGGTGTACCGGGAAGCAGACGGAGTGGCAGAATGAAATACACCGGCATCCGATGGGTACGTAGGACCGAGGAATTTGAAGTACCCTCCTGGGAGCCAAAATTTCGGAAAAAATGGTGTTTTGTGCAGACGCTAGCCTTGATGGGTGGCATGGGAGGAGTTAAATAGCAGAAGTTGTGAGGAAGGGATATTTTGTGGGAATTTGTTCACTTTCCAGAGCAGGCATTGGTCGGCACTGGGAAGCGACGCATAATTAACGCGACTTGTGCTGCAATTGGCGTAAGTGATTTTGCTGGAGGGGAAACTGAGGCGAAGAGTGAACTGGCAGAAGTCTCAGTAGGAGTCTTCCGTTCCCAGCTTGCCTAGAGTGCGGACATAGCGTTCTTAGCCTGCCTGAGAGAGAGTGACCATCTCTGCAGTTTAAGACTTAGCAAACTGACTGACTGAGCTTGGAGATAGAGAGTTTTCGTTCAGCTACGTACGGAGCAAGATAGCTAGGAGTGAATAGACGAGCGCAGCCTTGCAGCACCACGAGACCAGCCCATGTCCGCACAACGACGACGCCCCGCTACGCTGAAATCAGTGATATTGCGCCGCTCCGGCTTGAGTTAGGCCACTGATTAACTTGTTGGATCACGTCGGCAAAGTTTCCATGAGGGTTTCATGGGTCGTGCATTGTAGAATTCTTCTCACCCCTGGGTCAGTCGACAGGAATTACTTTTGATTTATCGCGCTTTACTCCATGCAAACGCAATTTATTACCACTGCGTGTTAGGAGAATCATGCAATGTGATGATTGAAGGTTGTGAGTTAAAATAAATCTGTGCTAATCAACTGCATCTGTTTTCAATCAAGTAGTTGAAATCCCAAGTCACTTTCTTAATTAATTTTATGTTCGACATTTGCATCTGGTGTTCAATAGCTAAATATAACTTCAATGTGCACCCCTTTTTAATTGAAAGGGATCAATTGTGAATCAATTAATGTCAACACTGCCACCGCAGTTCCATCAGGATTGACAGGGCCTTATGACTTTCTTTGCATTATCCGATATTGCGGCAGTTTTGCACCTTCTGTTGATCTATTAGTCAATTAGCTGGGGTGAACACACGCCAAAACCAGATAAGTGACGGGTGGGGTGCCACAGACATATTTTATACCGTTTCATAATGTTCAGTATGCATAGAGCAAGAGTTCTTTCACTGTGACGATATCGTTTGTGGATTAATTTTCGCATAGACATTGAAATAATGTTCAAAAATGGTATTATGATGTCTGTATTAATTATTTTATCTTGACAAAATGAATTATGTTTCGATCGAGCCTCTTTTAAGGCAAGAAATCTAAAAGCGAAAATCTAGGCAGTGCATCAATGGGCTCCAGACAATTCAAGGCCCTTCGCGTGTGTTACATGTATAAACCACCTTACATGGTCACATTGTACTCAGGTACAAAAGATACATAAATACTCACACTCCACTCCACAAACCACTCTTGCTCACTTCCTGAGTACAAGTGTATTATACGTGTTGATGTAGGAATAGATTTCTTGCCAAACTGCTGCTCGAGCCATTCATTTAAAATACGAAATTTCTACAGCGTTATCCCTCCATCCCCCTGATCCATAGTTCCTTATGCCCTACATGCACAGCAATATATTGCTCCGAACGCGACCGAATAAAAAGTCTTTGTAAATGCTAATGATCTTCGTGAAACATCACCTGCACCTACACGTTGGCGAGGAACACTCTAACTTAACGACGTAATTCCTTCTCGCCGCGAAAATGGCGCAGTACGTTACGATCGCAGCTGCGCGGTGTTCCCCGAAACCATCTGATTACAGCCGACGTAAATCCCGCTCGGGCTGGAAAGATAGAACGCCCGTTGACCAAAATAAAGTGCTTCGATGCTAATTAGTTTCGTCGCAAGTTTGCCGGGCCGCTTCCGATCGCGGCGATGGCATCGCGCGACTGGTGTTCGCAGATTTAGATGGCGGCGGTTGCGCATTCTTTTTCCCGCTGCAACACGACGCGCTGATCGGCGGCCCAGATCGGCAGATTCCGTGCACGCTCGGGGCCGGAGCGAGACAGCTGCAGGCCGCCTCGGCCGCTCTTCCTTTGTTTTTGTTTACCGCATTTGCACGGCGCGCGAGCACGCGCATATTCATGTCGGGCGACGGCGAACTAGCCAGCCGTGTCGCTCCGCGACTGCCGTAAACAACAGCCAGCGTTCCCGACTCTCAGCTGGCCGCGCCGGAGGGTAAATATCTCCAGCCCAGTGCCTCGGAACACGGCACGTCATCCGTTCAACCCGAAGATCTTCATCCCAGCTGGTGTAGGGAGTGTGTCAGAATTCTCCATTACATTGAAAACAATATACCCAACTTAACGCTGTCCTTTCCATTGTGTAAAACTGGAAATAAATAAGCACTCAGATATTGATAGTAACAATCTGAGGGCTAAACATGGGAGCGCGATTCTAAGCATTGTTGTGAGACGAGGTCTGTCTGCGAGAGTGGAAGTAGTTGTGTTGGTCGAGAGCTCAGAGACAGAAGATGTGTCATGCTACCCTCATGGCAAATCTCACCACACTCAAGGCCTGATTTCATTTATATAGCCAGGAGGGATTTTGATGGCTTAACTACGCTTGAAGATGGAATTCAAGATCGCACTTCGCAAGCATAGCGCAAAAGCAGTTGCAGGGTTAGTATCGTGAATGTTAGTCCGCGTTTGCAATAATCCCATGTTTTGCTTGTCAGTTAAAGAAGCCCCCTTATCCTCCAAATAATAATAATTATTCTCCACATCCAATTAATAAATATGTTGTCCTTATTAAATGTTAATGCAACCTTGAAACTGAAATAATTTTGTTAATCTGGCACTGAGCCACTATTGAAACTTATACGGTCATTGTTAGGCATTTCGCCATTATTAATACTTGGTCACGATGATTTCTGGAGTTTTTAAAGAGACTTAATTTATGAAATCCCTTCTTACAAGTTATTTTGTAGCTACCAGGACCCAAGCAAACTCATTTTTATTAAATTCATTCTTAGTAACAGTAATATTTAGCCGCTGCTGCTGCATGTTGCTGCGAACTGCTGTAAACCGCAAGGAAAAAGTCAGTCATCCAAAGAGGTGAGTGCAAAACTTAGGATCAAAGCAGAAACTGACGCACCACAACATGCCATGTACTAATCCAGTAAATTCCGTTGAACGAGTCAGATTCTGTATCACTTGTAAATTTTTGTTCAAAAACGAAGTCAGATAGTTTATCCAAATGTTAGTTTTGAGTTTTTCGTGTAATGATCTGTTGAGGGCTTAAGTGGCAGTGAAACTGCCACTCATACGACCCGCACACAGTGTTATGCAGGTCAGATTCCGGTTACTGAGAGCTCAGGCTGCTTATCGAGTCTACTTTCACAGACGAACATAGGCATATTGGTTGCAGCTAAGTTACGTATTTGTTGCAAGTATGTTACACCGCCGTTGGTGGGGAGGCTTGCATGCCTCAGTGATACAGATAGCCATACCGTAAGTGCAACCACAACAGAGTGGTATCTGTTGAGAGGCCAGACAAACGTGTGGTTCCTGAAGAGGGGCAACAGTTTGGATGATTGACTGATGTGGCCTTGTAACATTAACCAGCCTGCTGTGCTGGTACTGCGAACGGCTGAAAGCAAGGGGAAACTACAGACGTAATTTTTCCTGGGACATGCAGCTTTACTGTATGGTTAAATGATGATGGCATCCTCTTGGCTATAGTATTTGGGAGGTAAAATAGTCCCCCATTTAGATCTCCGGATGGGGACCACTCAGGAGGACATCATTATCAGGAGAAATAAAACTGGAGTTCTACGTATCAGAGCGTGGAATGTCAGATCCCTCAAGTGGGCAGGTAGGTTGGAAAATTTAAAAAGGGAAATGGATAGGTTAAAGTTAGATATAGTGGGAATTGGAGAAGTTCGGTGGCAGGAGGAACAAGACTTCTGGTCAGGTGAATACAGGGTTATAAATACAAAATCAAATAAGGGTAATGCAGGAGTAGGTTTAATAATGAATAAAAAAAGTAGGAGTGAGGGTAAGCTACTACGAACAGCATAGAGAACGCTTTATTGTAGCCAAGATGGTCGCGAAGCCCACGTCTATGAGAGTAGTACAAGTTTATATGCCAACTAGCTCGGCAGATGACGAAGAGATTGATGAAATGTATGATGTGATAAAGGAAATTATTCAGATAGTGAAGGGAGACGAAAATTTAATAGTCATGGGGGACTGGAATTCGATAGTAGGAAAAGGAAGATAAGGAGAAGTAATAGGTGTATATGGAATGGGGGTAAGGAATCAGAGAGGAAGCCGCCTGGTAGAATTTTGCACAGAGCATAGCTCAATCATAGCTAACACATGGTGTGCGTGACGCGTGGAAATCATGTACCCAGTACTCTGGACGTTAATGTTACCCAGTTTGGTACTCGTACGGTAATTAGTTTCCGTGTTATAACGTGTTCAATAGGTAAATTTAATTAAAATCACCTGGTTGTTGTTGTGGTCTTCAGTCCAGAGACTGGTTTGATGCAGCTCTCCATGCTACTCTATCCTGTGCAAATTCTTCATCTCCCAGCACCTACTGCAACCTACATCCTTCTGAATCTGTTCAGTATATTCATCTCTTGGTCTCCCTCTACGATTTTTACCCTCCACGCTGCCCTCCAATACTAAATTTGTGATCCCTTGATGCCTCAGAATATGTCCTACCAAGCGATCCCTTCTTCTAGTCAAGTTGTGCCACAAATTTCTCTCCCCCCAATTCTGTTCAATACCTCGTCATTAGTTATGTGATCTACCCATCTAATCTTCAGCATTCTTCTGTAGCACCACATTTCGAAAGCTCCTATTCTCTTCTTGTCTAAACTATTTATCGTCCATGTTTCACTTCCATACATGGCTACACACCATACAAATACTTTCAGAAATGACTTCCTGAGACTTAAATCTATACTCGGTGTTAACAAATTTCTCTTCTTCAGAAACCATTTTCCATTGCCAGTCTACATTTTATATCCTCTCTACTTCTACCATCATCAGTTATTTTGCTCCCCAAGTAGCAAAAGTCATTTACTACTTTAAGCGTGTCATTTCCTAGTCTAATTCCCTCAGCATCACCCGATTTAATTCGAGCACATTCCATTATCCTCGTTTTGCTTTTGTTGATATTCATCTTATATCCTCCTTTCAAGACACTGTCCTTTCCGTTCAGCTGCTCTTCCAGGTCCTTTGCTGTCTCATACAGAATTACAATGTCACTGGCGAACCTCGAAGTTTTTTATTCCTTTTCCATGGGTTTTAATTCCTACTCCGAATTTTTCTTTTGTTTCGTTTACTACTTGCTCAATATACAGACTGAATAACATAACCACCCGGTATTGTAATTAAAAATAAGACTGATGGAAATTGCTAACTTAAGCACAAGGTAATTTTTCTGCGTGACGTATTTGTGACATATAGGCGAATTGAAGGGTGTTCACCGCACAGTTTAATATTGAAGCCACTGAAGGTGTTGCTTACAGTCAGGTAATCTCTGAACTCCTTCCACATCCAAATCCGAGAAATACATTTCAGCACTGGAACCGTCATCTTCTACGTTGACGACCAGGCGGTCAACAACAGAATCCACGTAGCCTCCAGCCGCCACATTTTCTGCTCGTCTCTTATGGCGTGGTGTTCTACATGCCGCTAGCGTTCGGCAGTGTCGTGTGACGGAGCTTCGTGCATTACTTCCAGTACGTCTGGCTGTTTGGATGTCTTGTTTTTTCTCGTAATAAAACCCTTAACTGGGCTCCAGGTCAGTTCTATCGGGTACAAGTTGCAGTGGGTGAAAGTGCAGCATTTGTACGGTGTGCTCGATGTCGTGAAAATTGTATTCTATGTTTTTATGGCGCTTATCACTTTGGTTCGTGTGAGGCCACATTGTGGTATAAAACGATAGACATAGTCGAAATACAGAGTACCTGATTTTTAATTTTTATTCCAAAAATTAATTTTGTGATGTTTTCTTAATGTAAATAAACTTTTATAAAACATCGATAGTTAAGAATTTATATTTGCAACGAATAACTGGAATTTTGCGAGGAATATCTAATTAGAAACAAGAAGATGTGCTCTTTTCGTAAAAATGCTGATTAGATATGTGTTAATTAGCACATATTTGAAGAATTTTTGTGTTTAAATAATGTAGATATTCGAATTGCCGTATTCTGCCTGTTTACATATCTCTGTCTTTGAATACACATCCCTATACCAGTTTCTTTGCATCGCTCAATCATCCTTTCACTCCGAAGCCCAACCGCTGGAAGTGCGGCGAAGTGCGTCATCTGCTGACGTCACATGTTCAGCATTTCTCGTCCACTTTTGGGGTATTTTCCGACATTTAGGGCCCCACGTGCCGGATATTAAATTACTTGTCTTCATCTAGGTCACTCCTGCAGTTTTAAGCGTTAATAAGAATCACCCCGTGTATACACTTGTTCATGTAACTGTCGCATGTGCAAGTCGTAAAATTTCTGGAAGAACCTTTTAGGGCACAAAAGCGTTGCATTCTCTCTCCGATCGTCTGCTTTCTCTCCTCTGTCCAGCTCCTTTTCTGCATTTGCGTGTCGTGTAAGCTCTTAAAACTGTCGATCAGTGAGCAGAACATACCGACTTTCGTACTGTCCATTAAAAACTGCTTCGTTAGTCGGGTGGCATTCATCCGGAAAGAATGTCCATAGAACTTTAATTGTCGTATCCTTGTGGGCTTCATCAGCCGTCTATTATTCCTGTGTAACTTCTATCTACCTCGTAGTCTATGCTGTCCATCTGTTATCATAGAACCCAGTATTTTTCGAAAGTTCTTGCGCTCAAATGACCCGGGACCTGCTACTCTATTCACTTCCGTATAGCAATTCGTTTTTTTTGTTTGTTTTTTCCCTGTGTGATACTGCCTGAGGTTAGTTTTTCTAAGGTTGCCTTTGTCTGGTACAGAACACGCTTCCTACCAAAAGTTTCGTACGTTGGCAACAGTCATAACAAGGCACATCCAGGGACAAGAACTATCAACTTGAACTCGCTATAAAAATTTTCTCCTCCGTTTCCTTTACTGCTTGCCTCCTTGTAAAGATTGAATAACATGCGAAATAGGTTACAATCCTCCGTCATTCTCTTCCCAATCACTCGACATTTCATGTCCATCGATCTTTAGAACTGCTGTCTGGTTTCTGTGAAATTGTAAATAACCTTTCGCTCCCCGTATTTTGTCCCTGATGACTTAAGTGATAACTCACCTGTAATTCCTCTCTACGGTTAAGTAGTGATAGCTTCCTCTTTGACAAAATATTCTGTAGATAAAGTAGCCCGCCATTCAATCTAGGACCGAGGACTACGCAGGAGGATGGCATCATCATGCAAATCAAAACTCGCATTGTACAGGTCGGAGCGTGGAATGGTAGTTTTCTTAATCAAGTAAATAGGTTAGACAGATGCACCTCTGGTCTAGGGGTAGCGTCTTCGATTAATGATCAAAACGTCCCCGGTCCCGGGTTAGCACCTCACCGCTGCTTAAATTTTGAATAAAAATCTTCAGCAATTGCGGGCGAAGATTTCTGGTGTAAGAAGTCTGCCAACGGCCTTGTCAGAGAGGGCGGAGGAGCGGACAGAGGTTCAGGGAACTTGTAAGTAGGCTGTTTAGGTTTTTTATTGGTAACGCCACCTCTGTATGAAAATCACTGGCTGTGCTGTGTGCAGTCTGTGGCTGCTTTGCATTGTTGTAATACTCGCCATTGTAGTGCTAGGCAGCGAGCTGTGAACAACGCGTAGCGTTGGGCAATTGGAGGTGAGCCGCCAGCAGTGGTGGATGTGTGGAGAGAGATGGCGGAGTTTTGTAATTTGTCATGAACTGATATATATATGATGATATCAAGGTAAATATATTGTTTGTTCTCTATTAATATCTTTCATTTGCTAACTATCCCTATCAGTATTTAGTGCCTTCCATAGTTTGAATCTTTTATTTAGCTGGCAGTAGTGGCGCTAGCTGTATTGCAGTAGTGGGAGTAACCAAGATTTTTGTGAGGTAAGTGATTTGTGAAAAGTACAGGTTAATGTTAGTCAGGGCCATTCTCTTGTAGAGATTATTGAAAGTCAGATTGCGTTGCGCTAAAAAAATACTGTGTGTCAGTTTAAGGACAGTCGTGTAAAATTGTTCAAAGGGGAAGTTTCATATGTCGACCCTTAGCCGAGGATACCTCACTGGAATCTTCTGATTTTTTTTTTTCTTGTAGTTTGTGTAATTAGTGTAGCTTTTGTTTATTGCCAGCGCGTAATTGTAGAGAAAATCTCCTTTGTAGTTGCAGTCTTTCATTGTTGTACAGTAAAACAGTTGTGGTATGCATGTAGATTTGCACCAAGTATTCCGCAGCTGCAATTAACTAGATATTATTTTCAGTGCTATGTTAATGTGTTCCCCTATTTTTGCTCTTCAAATTGTGTTTTTCTGTGTTGTCGTGTGAAATACTGTGACAATAATGGCGTGTGAAAAACGTAATACTAGGCTCCAAAGTAAACTGCGAAATGACAGTGAAAACGAAAGCAGTGTGTTAGCGCCACCGAGTAATGAATTAACTGATGTTCAAAGCAATAATTTGGTAATTGTGCATAGGGAAATGGAGCGGGTGGCAAACAATGGCGTAGACAGTGAAACAATTAGTGAGCAGGGAAGCATTATCGATCGGTCGGTCGGCAACAGCTCGGCTCAGGAATCCGAAATGACACGACACGATCTCGCAAATACTGTAGATTCAGGTTTTGGATCCTCACCGTTTTCTCAAATGAGTCAAGACACATTTTCTGCTTGTCAAAATGTGAATGTTGCCGGTGAAAATGCACTGCCAAAAAGCATAGAGAAACAGATTCCAGACACTAATAGATTATTATTGCAATTAATGCAACAAATGGAACAAAATCAGAGACAAATGGGACAAAATCTCAAAAGTTAGACACAATGGAACAAAATCTCAAAAAGTTAGACACAATGGAACAAAATCAGAGACAAACACAGCAACAGTTAGACACAATGGAACAAAATCAGAGACAAACACAGCAAAAGCTTCAAGAGTTAGACTCATTGGAACAAACTCTTGAACAAACACGTGAAGATTTAACTACTGAGTTACATAACATTGAATCGAAATGTCAAAAAGTCTGTAATGACGTAAAAACACAAATTTGTGAGCATTTTCAACCTATTTTTTCGCGGCATGAAAATGCATTACAGAATCACGAAGCAGCCACAGACTGCACACAGCACAGCCAGTGATTTTCATACAGAGGTGGCGTTACCAATAAAAAACCTAAACAGCCTACTTACAAACTCTCTTGCCTCTGGGGTGGGAAACTGCCCCTAAATGCGGAAGAATCAGCAATGATCAACAGCATGAGGATCCACAAGGCAATGGAAAGCACTGCATTGAAGACACATAACCTGTAACCGTAGGACATGTGGCCTGTAATTGAAAAACTGCCATGATGATATCTACATCGGCAAAAGATTCCGGACCAGACCCCCTTCGGGTCTCCGGGAGGGGACTGCCGAGGGGAGGTGAGCATGAGAACAAGACTGAATAACCAACGAGAGGATATCGTTCTACGAGTTTGGGAGTGGAATATCAGAAGTTTGAACGTCGTAGAGAAGCTAGAAAATGAACCATCTCAACAATCAAACAAATGGTGGCCCTTAAACGGTACTTCGTCTGACAGTGGTAAAAACTTTCAACTTTTATGAAATCTTCACTAACACTGTTCGAAAAATAAGACATATCTGATTAAGCTCTATTTTGACTACATCACTAGATTTAAGCAGTTAAATCTTTAATATGAGACTATTATATCTTTTACTGTAACCACTTTCAGCTTACTAGTTTACTTAAATATTTTACTACATAAGTTTGCAATTATCTTTATTATTTTAGGATACTCGGATTTATTTTTGGTATGATAGGACCCTGTCTAGGTATGTATAATAGGAAAATGAAGTCCTTTGAACAGTCGCGCTTGGGTAGCTCAGATGATAGAGCACTTGCCCGCGAAAGGCAAAGGGCCCGAATTCGATTCTCAGTCCGGAACACAGTTTTAGCAGCGCGGAGTGGCCGCGTGGTCTCAGGTGCCATGTCACTGACTGCGCGGCCCCTCCTGCCGGAGGTTCGAGTCCTCCCTCCCATGGGTGTGTGCGTTGTTCTTAGCATAAGTTAGTTTAACTTAGTTTAAGTAGTATGTAAGTCTAGGGAGCTCTGGGCAATGGCCTTGCCGCAGTGGATTCACCGGTTCCCGTGAGGTCACCGAAGTTAAGCGCTGTCGGGCGTGGTCGGCACTTGGATGGGTGACCGTCCAGGCCGCCATGCGCTGTTTCCATTTTTCGGGGTGCACTCAGCCTCGTGATGACAACTGAGCAGCTACTCGACCGAACAGTAGCGGCTTCGGTCAAGAATACCATCATTAGGACTGCACGACCCTCCTATCCGCATCCTCCTCTGAGGATGACACGGCGGCCGGATGGTCCCGTTAGGCCACTCGTGGCCTGAAGACGGAGAGGGACCTATGATCTCAGCAGTTTGGTTTCTTAGGAATTGTCAACACTTTTTTCACACTCCATCCGAGGCTATTCAGGCAATGATTGTTGCGTAAGCCACTCTCACGCTAAGCCTTAAGATGTTGCCTCTATGACTCCTACCTACAGACTGACGTCTCTCTTCGTTGTTCTACGTTGCTACAGCATGCCAAATAATCCCACGTTTTCGCCTTCCCGCCTTTCCATTCCGTTTGAGGTGGAAACCACCATTTTCTTTACATCTCACCCTTGCGACTCTAATGCCCTCAACATGAACCATTTTCAAGTTGACAATATATATCTTTTAACTCATTTATCTTATTCTGAAATTAATTGTTTGAAAAATATTATACTAAAATCTTTTACGAGTCCATGTTATTACAATTTACACATGAATGTGCTTCATAGCAGTTTTGTCGAAAGCTATTAACTTTCAGATATATGTCATAAAAATTGAAACGTCCCCTTAGAACAATTTATACAAGATTGTGCTTATCCTGACACACAATATTTTTTAGCGCAACGCAATCTGACTATCAAAGATCCCTGCAAAAGAATGGCCCTGAGTAACGTTAAACTATACCTTTCACAAATCACTTACCTCACAAAAATCTTCATTACTCGAACTACTGCAATACAGCGAGCGCCACTACTGCCAGCTAAATAAAAGATTCAAACTACGGAAGGCACTAACTACTGATAGGGATAGTTAGCAAATGAAAGATATTAATAGAGAACAAACACTGTATTTACCTTAATAGTCATAATATGTATAGCAGTTCATGACAAATTACAAAACTCCGCCATCTCTCCCCCCACATCCACCACTGCTGGCGGCTCACCTCCAACTGCGCAACGCTACGCGCTGTTCACAGCCAGCTGCCTAACACTACAATGGCGAGTATTACAACAATGCAAAGCAGCCACAGACTGCACACAGCACAGCCAGTGATTTTTATACAGAGGTGGCGTTACCAATAAAAAAACCTAAACAGCCTACTTACAAAATCACGATGGAATATTGTAAGACAGGTTGTAAAGACTTTTTTTTTTGTTTTAAAGCAAAGTCACACATACATGAGGGACAATTGTGTTACGAGATAAAGACAATCCGAGAAGGATTAGTTCATCGGCTCATTGTCCTACACGCTTTTCTGTCGAACTTTGCCATATATGATCAGTAGCTGTTACAAGAGACATTATAACCTGAATAATACTGCCGAAAAACATTCCAAAGTCCAACTTATTTAATATTGCATATGGTTTCATGTCTGGGGCTGCGAAAACTTACGTGCTTAAAATAAAACACGATGAGAAGGAAACTTTTCTTTTGTTTTTTCTCTGTGTGAACTAATCGATCCAGAGTTTTACGTTCCCAGAGTAATCTGCTACGTAGCAAAGGAAGCAAAGAGTTGTTGCTCGGATACTTCAAATTTCTCTCCGTGCAAAGAGGCTACATGGTGAAGAATAAGTACGTAAGTAACATGAGAGTTCTTAACTTTTTTTTTTTCGAGACGTGATCATTCTTGTACTGTATCAAGTATTAGCCACCACTAAACCGCTTCTCAAGATATTATTCTTAAATATGTAGGTGGCCGAAAACATGCTTGTAATTGCTACGTTCCAGACGACTTTCTTTCATTTGGCAATACGGGAAAATATTAAGAGACAATTAGAAAATTCTATGAGCATGAATACAAGGAGAGTAATGTTATATGTGTTTCATCATGTACGGGTTTTATTAGCCACATATCAGCGTACAAAATGGTACTGTAGTATCCGATACACGGCCTCCTTCGCTACAGTGGGTAATTAAACAATGCCGCAACTACAGCGGCTCGTCACGGCAGCGTGTTGGCAGAGGAGGGTTGCGGGCTGGGTTTGCCGTGCAGGCAGATAAGCGGTTAGCCCACGGTGAGTGACAGGAAGTGGGGATGCGAGGCTTTACGGCGCGGCGCGGGCAGTGCTTAATGGCTGCTCCGGGGGATCGAAGCGCGGCCCTCGACAGCGGCAGGAAGCGCGGATTAGCTGGCAATTTGCGGGCGCGTCCAGCGAGGGCCGTGATCCGAAAACACGCGGCGGGGTGTCGGCGCCGCTGCCGCTGCCGCTGCCGCACTAGCTTGATGGCCAGCAACAAGTGAGGCCTAGCCAGCCGTGCGTAGCCTGTGGCTGCGTCGCTGTCAAAGCGCCGCTGAACGACAGAGGCACCTGTTCGCTGGCGCTACGATCTCGTCTGCTACGTTCTACGAGAGACACTCGTATTCAAACTGACACTGTACAGGCGCATGTCAGCTTTGGTGCCAAATTGCATGTATCTACCTGGCAAAGTGAAGACCTGACCATGACGGCAGCACCGTCGTGTTTACACCCGAGAAACTGGGACTGTAGGGGCGGTAGTAAAGCCGCCGGCACACGGACTGCGCTGTCGAATGTCAGTGTAGAGCGTGCCGAGACCAACACGATGCTGGACATTCAGCAACAATGCGACTCGAGCATACGGTGCGTTGTCCTCGACGTGATATACGCTACCGCTGCGTTCTCCAGCGGCAGCTGTCGGCTGTCTGTGGCTCGCACATTACACCGTTTGCGAAATGTAGGGGCGTGAAATTTCTACGTTAGCTCTATTGAAACGCACATTTGCTCCCTTTTCCACATGCTAGTTATATTGTTCTGTCTATAGCATACATAAATAGAAACTTCAATATCTATTGATACATCACAATGCAAAAAGAGACGTACCATATACAGTCAATAAGAACATCCGCTTACAAAAGTTCCATAGAAGTATTGCGATACAAACTCTTAGTGGATCACTGTTTCTATCCAGCAGCAGAGTCTTTACAATATCTAAAATCAGAAACTTAAAACGACAAAAATATCTTACTGCTAGTAGAGCAAGCTGTTTTTTACAGTAAGCCAACAGAACAAACTCACTCCTGGAAAGACTGCATTTATATTTACATAACATCGAATATTACAGAATATACTTTTATTAAATTAATAAGAAAGCATCGGAACGTGTTAGGAAATGCGAAGGCTAGTAATAAAAATATTTGGATTTAGTAAAGCACGAATCACCTACACATCACCTTTTACCTTACATATCTGTGACGCTTCACATTGCGTTATAACGACCATGATTGTTGAGTGACCATACTTTGCGCTATGGCAACCACAGAAAGCTTTAATCGCAGATTTGTTACTAACTGACATTTAATTATAACAAATTGTATCGAGAACATTGCATTTCTTATGCACCCGCAGTCTGCCGTTGCCTTGAAGCAGCATACATTCGTAATATACAAGTTACAATAATTCTTTAACCACAAATATGACGACGTTTCACGTCATCTTATTACAACAATTAATACAACTATGGACGGATTTTCGACAGCTCCTACATTTTCTGATGCTTAGAAACGACATATTTATATATGGTTTTCTGCTGAAAGCCAATATGGCGTCTCGCGAATCTGTGCTGCAGAGAGATGAGGTGCCTGTGACGTAGGTGGCGTTCTTCCAGCTCATTGGTCAACGTTCGAACGCACGTTCGGAAACACTCCCCAGCGTGCTTTGTCTGCGCTGTCACGACAGAAACTCGGCACAATCTACACTCAACGTCCGAATACACGGTCCGTGTGCCGAGGGCGTAACGTCAGCCTCGGCAGTATTCTTACAAGTGAGATGACACGATCGTATGGCTATCATTTCGCGGGAGACTCGCCTGATGTTAGTCTTTTTGTCTGATGGAACTTCTGCGAATTGCCTATCGATGAAGATGAGATGAAGTGATGAGGTCGACACACAAACGCCCTGTCCACGAGCGAAGTAAATCTCCAACCCGGGAGGGAACTGAACCTGGGACCTTGCAATCTGGACTCTGCGACGCAAACCATTTGAAGGACGGAAGTGGAAACCATCGAAATTCCAGATCTCACATTTGTCAGGAGACTCAAAAATCAATCTATGTCTACTGTACGTGACTGGTTTTTGCCCAAAAATCTGAGGAGGTATCGTGATATCACAGAATTATGCCGTCCACCTTCACCACCACAAAAAATTAAGATACAAATTAGAAAATAAATGATTTATTAAGAACGTTCTGAGTATCATACCCGAAAACTAACCGATTCACAGTGCCAATACGAAATTTATTGTTCGGAGAGTCACTAATACAGAGGCATTATATTGTATTTGTGTTAATGCAAATACAGGAATAAAACAGAATTATTTTAACTAGTAGAAGTATAGTCAACATTAACCACTTCTCATGTGTTTTACATTTTGTACAGGAGAATACCAAAACTAAATACATGAAAAACATGGCTCAATACTGACTTGTGAGTCTTGCACAGCTCCGTTCTTGGGATCAGATATTGCAAGGATTGATGTGCTGTTGAGGAAGAAATGGCATCATAGTCTACAAGTCTTTCGATTGTGCTACTGATAACAATGGCTGGTCTTTGAAACGAAGTACGACATGACGTACACCAACAATGGTCTTTCCTCTTTTGGACGCAATGAAATTTTGCCATTCTCCTGTTTCAAAGCAAGAATTTTTAATAGCTGTGTGAGATGACTTTGATCGTACTGCATTTGGAGATCTTACACGCCTGCATCGATAACAATGTTTCACCCGCATCTTTAAAATCAGAGAGGTCGCTTTTATGCACTGGAAAGACATTTGGAACTCTCGGGGAAAGACTTATTGGGGAAAAGATGATGGATCTTCTAGTAACGAATGTCTGAAACTTTTTGTCCGTGATTTGACAGTTGGAAATTGTCTATGGACATGGAACAGAGAGCTGAGAACGCAATAGCACTGGAAATGAGTATTCTGAAAAAAAAAACCAGAATATTGCACTTCCATTTCCATTCTTTACTTATTTCGTCGGCGTTCCTCTTCCGAAGACATCTCTCAACGTCCTTCGATGAAATGTTTACTCACAAGGGAAACTCCAAATCGCTCCCTCACCAGATTTAGTCGTAAGATGTCCCAGTGGACAGCCCGTCAAAAACTGAATATAGATCGAGCAATAGCTGTGAAGTTCTCGTAAAGTTGGTATTTCTTTCTATTATTCATAACATCAAAGGAATTGCTGCATAATACATTTATCCGTATTGCCAACAGGATATTTATTTTGTGCACTTGGATTCTTCTTCTTGAATCCTTTACCGCTCGGCATTGTGTCATTCCTTCTGTAATTTGTACACCATCCCCACACTCACTCAACTTTAACAATTTGCTTCCACGCTCTATCAAGTTTTCCATGATCGCTGTCACTTCTTTCTGCTTCCGCCATTAGTAAATTGAATAACGTTAACAACAAGCCACTACAGCTGCCCGAGAAGGCATTTTCCACAATTATGTTCCCTCTTTGCACTCCGGGGTAACAAAACGCACTTCTTTGAGCTAGAATATGCCTGTACCTAGTGCGTCACCAAGTCTGTTCCCAATACGGTCAGGCCCCCGGTTCGCTTGGTCACTTAATATTTAATAAAAACTGTTTTGAAGCAGACTGCACCACATTTGAGTTAATTTCAATGCCACGAATTGAACAGAGATTACTGGGATTTTTTTTATTAGTGTGAGAAACATCAATAAAAGGAAATAGAAAAGTTGTAGAATGTATTGTAGCTAAAGTTCTGAACGGATGCGGATATACCTGCCGAATTTTTCCTTGCATATCTGCAGTACTATTGACCTTTATAAAACGTGCAGGCGTTTCTGAATATCCGCAATAATGATCAGTTTACTGTTGAATATTAAAGAACGTTGGCTATTAAGTTACTTTAGTGTTTTATAATGATGTGGCCTAATAATCAAAATTGTTTTATTCAAAATGACAATGGGCGTGGAAGCCTACAAAAACTGTATAATTATTATTGTTTAAGTGATTATTATTGTCCATTAGCGAGGGAATGTCGCTATAGTGGCTGAATTAGCAGTATCCCGGAGACGGTAATTGCGTCGTTGACATTAACAAGGGATAAAGCTTGTGACATGGCGATCTTCCTGATTTTGTGGCCAAATACACGTGCATCCTCTTGCTGTCCTACTGTCTGCTACATTACACCTGGGCCATATCTGTTTACTTCACTTTAACAGATTTCCCTTACGTAATTACGGAAAACTGCCACAAAACGACATGAAGGCTGTTGTAGAACACCCCATCCGTTGCTGTCGTCGCTTGTTGGTCTGCCTCCTGTTCGTGTACCACATACGACGTAAATAATGTCCGGTATAAGGTCAGTGACGCTAGCAAAGTTTCCGTTTAAAATATTTACAAATACGCAATGGAACGCTACCATACAGCCAGACGAGAAACTGAAGCGCCCAGAACAGGTGGGGGTATCGAAATGAAGCTTCGCTGGTTGAGAGGGTACGTGATCCAGCATGACGTTGCACACCTTCTGGCCTGGAATCGTGCACTGACTGGGTTGGGAAGGCTGTCAAAAGGCCATTGTATCCCGTACTGAGGGAAGCTGGGCCACATCTCTTGTAAATATTTTCAACATTTGGCGGCCCTGTCAGTAACTGTATAAATATTAATTTTAATTTTAATAACCAACAGCCTCAGATGCAATGTTTACCTTGATTTACCTAGGTTTCAGTCGGGATAACCCAACCTTTTTCAGAATAAAAGTAACTACCGTCTGTCCGTAGTGGACATCGTGAAGCTGAAAGTACATATCCATAAATTATCGTCAGACTGTAAAAACTTATCTGTAACTGCCTCGCCGCACTTCGCGACCGCGATTCGGCAACCACGAGTGCTGTACTGGAACCAGCGAAGTGTATAGGTAATTTTTAACTGCAGGCAAGATAGGACATCAGTTTATATTGCTACTTGATATTACTTGGCAATGTTGATGGAATGATCTGCAGAAAACTTCGTAACATTCGTTTCAATAGTTATGAGAGAATCTTGTAACTTAAGGAAGGTACCAAATACGTGACAAACTGTGTTTCATTAATATGTGGCCACGTTCGACCTCAGTTTTATTTGTCTACGGAATGTGATTTACGAGATCCTAATTCAAAAGAAGCAAGTTCTGACCACCTGTAAGCCCACTGTGAGACTCCAGTGTATCGAACGGACTGAACCGGTTTACAATAGCTCAATATCCACCCATGATGATGAAACACTTCAAATGTGGAAAATTCGGAAATCTGTGGTAAGTTCCCATGGGACCAAACTACTGAGGTCATCGGTCCCTAGGCTTACACACTGCTTAATTTAACTTAACTTACACCAGGGACAACACGCACACACACACACACACACACACACACACACACACACACACACACACATGTCGAGAAACGACTCGAACCTCCGACGGGGGGAACCGCGCGAACCGTGACAAGGCGTCCGAGACCGCACAGTACCCCAAGTGGCACTTCAGATGTGAATGCGGATGCGGATGCCGATGTGGGCGCGGATAGGATTTTTACAATTTATGGTAACCTCTAGGTGTCCCAGGATAACCTATAGTTGCCCTGGGACTTTTTATAATACTCACAGCACCTAGTTCGCTGTGTAAATAGCCATTTATGACATTAGTGTGTTTATGAAATAGTGTTCAGAATACAAAAGCACACTTTGGAATTAATCGCATCGCCAAGAAAGCTTATAATTCCATATGAAATATATCTTTGAATTTATTATGTTTGAAATCAGTTGCATAAACAGTTGTTAGCACGCACAATAGACATAAATATCAAATGACTCTTGCTGTGAAACGACGTTGAAAGCAATGCAGTTCTATGAAGTCACCTTGAATGCAGCAGTAGAGAGAGGAAAGATATATTCACTCTCAGAAACGTATCAGAACATTCATACTGTTTTGAAACAATAAAATACGCTTAATACAATCCACACAATTCTACCTTTGTAACTGCAGCAATTTGTGTTTAAGTGTTCAGCAAAGAAGGACTTATTTAGAATGTGTGCTGTTGTCTTCAGTACTTTGGAATTAACCACAACGTCAAGAACGCTTTTAATTACAAATGAAATTTATCTTTGAATTTATTATGTTTGAAATCAACTCAATAAACGGTTGTTAGGACACATCGTATATATAAATATTAAATGATTGCTGCTATGAAACGACCCGGAAAGGCAAAGCAGTTTCATATCGTCAACTTGCAAGCAGCACAGGTAGAGAGAGGGAACACACATTCACTCTCAGAAACCCATCAGCACATCCATACTGTATTGAAACAATAAAAGACTCTTAAATAATCAGTTCTATGTTTGTAATTGCAGAAGTTTTCACTTAAGTGTGCAGCACAGAAGGATTTTTTTAGACTGAGTACTGTTGTCTTCAGTCCGAAGGCTGATTTGATACAACTCTTCATCCTACGCAATGTACCGTGTCCCACATAACAGTCAACCTCCTCACTGTAGTCAAGCCTAGGCCTCCCTCTTGACTTTTCACCCCCACTCTTCCCCACAGTACCAAATTTACGGTTCCTTGGTGGCTCAGGACTGCTTCTGTAGCACCACATTTCAAAAGCTGCTTTTCCCTTCTTGCCTGAACTGCTTATCACAAACGTCACACTTCAGAGAAATATCTTCAGAAAAGATTTCCTATCTATCTGTATCCGGAGCCCGCTCCAGCTAGTGCCGGGTCAGGGTGCTGGCGAGTCCTCTCCATTTGGCTCGGTCCTCCCACCACTTTTCTTCCTCCACTTGCTGCCAGGTCACACCTCTCCTTTCCACAAATATTCTCACTCTAGGTTTTCCGCCGTGTTCTTGGGCGCCGTCTAGGTCTTTTTCCATCCATCTTTACTTCTTCCATAATTTTGAGGAGTCTCTGCGCACACATCCTCTTAACATGCCCGTACCATCTTAATCTCTTTTTTTCGATTTCTTCTCTCATACTTTCTTGCTTAAGGTCCTTTCTAATATCTACATTCCTTGCTATGTCCATTCTTGTTTTTCCCTTAACTGCTCCGAGAAATTTCATTTCCCCTGCTTGCAGTCTGCTCCAGTCCCTTTCTGTCATTGTCCATGTTTGTCCTCCATAGGTGACGGTAGGGAAGTAATAACTCTTATACATAAGGAGTTTTGCTTTTTCTGAAACTTCCTTATTTCAAATCCGATGTTTTATTGTTTAGTAGAAATTACCTCCCTTCTGTAACCTCCTATTAATTTCGTTGGTTATTCTTCCAACACTAGATATTTCACCCCCCAAATAAGTGAAACTGTCTACCTCTTTGAGGGGTTTTCCATTCAAAGTAATATTCCCACTGATCCAGTTGTCTCTTCCAAATACCATTACTTCACTCTTATCTTTATTTATTTGTAATCCATACCTTTTCATTATTTCCTTTGATTGTGGTACCATATAAAATCATTAACCTGGCTCCAGGGAGGTAGGGTGTCCTTCCCTATTCCTCCACTGGGGTACTTCCTGTCTAGCGCGGCCACGTCGCAGGGGTGGGCATCCTACACTTCAGTAGGCCGGAGTGCTAGGATGGCTGAGTTCAGGCAGGGACCCAATCCCGTGGGGTATAACACGGAACCCATGCCCAGGGTTACAGGTGAAGACCTTAATGGCAGCGGCGGCGCAGAGGAAAGACTTGGGAATGGTGAAGCTGACAGATGAGGCAACCCTGCTTTCTGGGGATTAAATGAGAAGGGAACAACTGCCTTGTGGTGGGGGAGAAACCACAAAGGCTAAGGGAGACAACCATAACAGAAAATCCTTTCTTGCGTTAGGCCTAGCAAGCCACTGGGAAAGTCTTCATGTATTGCTTTCAAAACACGGACGAGCATCGGAACAAATGAAATGATTTCTTCACATATAAATGTATACTTGACGATACAAAATTTATGTCTTTCGGACATGATTTCCTAGCTATTGTCAGTCACCGTTTAATATTCTGCCTAGTTCGACCTTTGTCGCTATATTGCTGTCCAAACATCGAAATTCATCAGCCACTTTTAATGTCCTATTTCCTAATATAATTCCCTTAATGTCCCATGGTTTAATCTGACTACATTCCACTACCCTTAATTTACTCTTATTGGTATTTACCTTAAAACTTCTTCTCAATACGCTATCAACCCCTTCTATTTAATTTTCCAAGTCCTTTGCCGTAAGCCGGCCGAAGTGGCCGTGCGGTTAAAGGCGCTGCAGTCTGGAACCGCAAGACCGCTACGGTCGCAGGTTCGAATCCTGCCTCGGGCATGGCTGTTTGTGATGTCCTTAGGTTAGTTAGGTTTAACTTGTTCTAAGTTCTAGGGGACTAATGACCTCAGCAGTTGAGTCCCATAGTTCTCAGAGCCATTTGAACCATTTTCCTTTGCCGTATCTGAAAGAATTAGACTGTCGTCCCCAAGCCTCAAATTTTTAATTTCTTCTCCATCAAATTTAACCCTCTCGAAATTTCAGCTTGGTTTCGTTTACTGCTTGTTCACTGAATCGATTATATTACTTCGGGGATAGGCTACACCCTTGTCCCACTCCATTCTCATCACTGCTTCTCATTCGTGTCCTTACGAGTGTCATAATTATAGTCTGGTTTCTGTATTAGTTGTAGGTAAGCTTTCCAACCTCTTCTTTGATCTCTACTACCTTCAAATTTTAAGGAGAATCACAAAAAAAGCCTTATACCAAAAGTAATCATTATTTATATCTGCAGTAATTTATATTTAATACTACAGGACAGAGAAATTCATTTTAAATGATTAATACCAACACTGACGTGGAACCATGCCGAATCCAGTGCCATAGAGTCCAGTGCCGCGGCCACCTGCACTAAGTTTCTTGGTTGAGGATCCGTCCCACCAACAGACTGACTGGGGTAGTCCCACAGATTTTCGATTGGTTTCAACTCCGGGAAGTTTTATGGCCAGAGGAGTACGGTAAACTCATGTTGGTGGCCTTTGAACTACGCACGTGCACTGCGAGATGCGTGACAAGTTGCATTAGTGTGCTGGTAGATGCCATTTTGCCGAGGAAAATCAAACGGTGTGTAGGGGCTGATACGATCACCAAGGATAGATGCACACTTTTTTGATCGATTGTGCCCCCTAGCTTGACAAGAACACCCAGGGAATGCCACGAAAACATTCCCCAAACCATAACGCTCCGTCCTAGACACTTCCGACCATCGTTTCAGGTTGTTTGTTTACAAACATTTCACGCCATACACGCCAAAGGCCACCTGTCATCTGAAAAGACCACTTGTCGCCACTCAGTGGAAGTCCAGGTGGACGTCCAGCTGCCGTACAAATTCCGGTCTTCATCGCTGCAGAGCAGCAGTCAGCTTGGGTGCATGTTACAAGCGCCTGCTGTGGAGGCCCATACGCAGCAACGTTTTCTGAATGATCATTCAGGATACGCTGTTGGTAGCTTCTTGCTCAACACTTCTGTTGGCCTGTACACATGTCCCGGCCGTTGTTCACCAGTGTCATCTATCTCTGTTGATCCAGCACGGTTTCATCTGTGGCCCGTGGTGCAGCACAGTTCCCTCGGCGCCGGTTTTGAATAGTGCCATTTTGCTGTGCACGTTAATCTTTAACCATGGTGACATCAGTTAATAAATATAGCCATCTCAGAAAAGCTTCCACCCTTGGCTCAAAAGTGAATGATCACGGACGTCAGATATACAGACCCGTTTCCACATTACGACGATGACTGCAATGTTTCCCATGTTCCCCCTCTCCCCAACATGCTTTACGTACCCTCCAGTGGTAGTGCTGCTTCCTGCCATTTGTGTGTGGTGGTCACACCTTGAAGTTGAACATAGGTGGTGGTCACATTAATGTGAATGGACCCTCTAGTTTGAAATGAACGTATTCTGTATTCTGAGTGGCTCGAGTGTGTGGAATGCTATAGTGCTCAAAGTTCTATGGTGGGTGGAGGAACTGGGCTGTTAGTGGTCAGGATGGAGTGCAGCTCACCAGCCTAAGCGTCGTTGAAGTGGTGTAGTGGGTGGATTCCCTGTGGATGTCTGACGTAGTTGTTGTTGTTGTTGTTGTGGTTGTGGTCTTCAGTCCTGAGACTGGTTTGATGCAGCTCTCCATGCTACTCTATCCTGTGCAAGCTTCTTCATCTCCCAGTGCCTACTGCAACCTACATCCTTCTGAATCTGCTTAGTGTATTCATCTCTTGGTCTCCCCCTACGATTTTTACCCTCCACGCTGCCCTCCAATACTAAATTGGTGATCCCTTGATGCCTCAGAACATGTCCTACCAACCGATCCCTTCTTCTGGTCAAGTTGTGCCACAAACTCCTCTTCTCCCCAATCCTATTCAGTACCTCCTCATTAGTTATGTGATCTACCCATCTAATCTTCAGCATTCTTCTGTAGCACCACATTTCTAAAGCTTCTATTCTCTTCTTGTCCAAACTATTTACCGTCCATGTTTCACTTCCATACATGGCTACACTCCATACAAATACTTTCAGATATGATTTCCTGACACTTAAATCTATACTCGATGTTAACAAATTTCTCTTCTTCACAAACGCTTTCCTTGCCATTGCCAGTCTACATTTTATATCCTCTCTACTTCGACCATCATCAGTTATTTTGCTCCCCAAATAGCAAAACTCCTTTACTACTTTAAGTGTCTCCTTTCCTAATCTAATACCCTCAACATCACCCGACTTAATTCGACTACATTCCATTATCCTCGTTTTGCATTTGTTGATGTTCATCTTATATCCTCCCTTTAAGACACCATCCATTCCGTTCAACTGCTCTTCCAAGTCCTTTGCTGTCTCTGACAGAATTACAATGTCATCGGCAAACCTCAAAGTTTTTATTTCTTCTCCATGGATTTTAATACCTACTCCGAATTTTTCTTTTGTTTCCTTTACTGCTTGCTCAATATACAGATTCAATAACATCGGGGAGAGGCTACAACCCTGTCTTACTCCCTTTCCAACCACTGCTTCCCTTTCATGTCCCTCGACTCTTATAACTGCCATCTGGTTTCTGTACAAATTGTAAATAGCCTTTCGCTCCCTGTATTTTACCCCTGCCACCTTTAGAATTTGAGAGTATTCCAGTCAACATTGTCAAAAGCTTTCTCTAAGTCTACAAATGCTAGAAACTTAGGTTTGCCTTTTCTTAATCTTTCTTCTAAGATAAGTCGTAACGCCAGTATTGCCTCACGTGTTCCAGTATTTCTACGGAATCCAAACTGATCTTCCCCGAGGTCGGCTTCTACTACTTTTTCCATTCGTCTGTAAAGAATTCGTATTAGTATTTTGCAGCTGTGACTTATTAAACTGATTGTTCGGTAATTCTCACATCTGTCAACACCTACTTTCTTTGGGATTGGAATTATTATATTCTTCTTGAAGTCTGAGGGTATTTCGCCTGTTTCATACATCTTGCTCACCAGATGGTAGAGTTTTGTCAGGACTGGCTCTCCCAAGGCCGTCAGTAGTTCCGATGGAATGTTGTCTACTCCGGGGGCCTTGTTTCGACTCAGGTCTTTCAGTGCTCTGTCAAACTCTTCATGCAGCATCATATATCCTATTTCATCTTCATCTACATCCTCTTCCATTTCCATAATATTGTCCTCGAGTACATCGCCCTTGTATAGACCCTCTATATACTCCTTCCACCTTTCTGCTTTCCCTTCTTTGCTTAGAACTGGGTTTCCATCTGAGCTCTTGATGTTTATACAAGTGGTTCTCTTATCTCCAAAGATCTCTTTAATTTTCCTGTAGGCAGTATCTATCTTACCCCTAGTGAGATAAGCCTCTACATCCTTACATTTGTCCTCTAGCCATGCCTGCTTAGCCATTTTGCACTTCCTGTCGATCTCATTTTTGAGACGTTTGTATTCCTTTTTGCCTGCTTCATTTACTGCATTTTTATATTTTCTCCTTTCATCAATTAAATTCAATATTTCTTCTGTTACCCAAGGATTTCTACTAGCCCTCATCTTTTTACCTACTTGATCCACTGCTGCCTTCACTATTTCATCCCTCAAAGCTACCCATTCCTCTTCTACTGTATTTCTTTCCCCCATTCCTGTCACTTGTTCCCTTATGCTCTCCCTGAAACTCTGTACAACCTCTGGTTCTTTCAGTTTATCCAGGTCCCATCTCCTTAAATTCCCACCTTTTTGCAGTTTCTTCAGTTTTAATCTACAGGTCATAACCAATAGATTATGGTCAGAGTCCACATCTGCCCCTGGAGATGTCTTACAATTTAAAACCTGGTTCCTAAATCTCTGTCTTACCATTATATAATCTATCTGATACCTTTTAGTATCTCCAGGGTTCTTCCATGTATACAACCTTCTATCATGTCTGACATACAGGCATGAAAACAGTAATGTGAAATACTCTTTTGATTTCATGTCACAACAGAACAATAGTGGTGGTACTAGACGTCGTCCAACAACCCCAAAATGCAGGCTGGACTCGGATGACGAAGTGTCCTTAGCTCAGCAATGGCCTGTTGTCATTTTGTTGTGTGATGTCTCCGTGGGCAGTGAGCAGGGGCTGGGTGACGTGATGCTGTCATCACTATAGCGGTGATGCTGACTCGGGCCTCATGCAGGGCTCAGGAGGTCGGGGTGACTGGCACCGAATATCCAGCTCGGTGCACGGTGCACTGGAACGTGCAAAATGAAACTGCATTCCCCAGCGTGGCTGAGGGCGGCTCGCAGCAGTGACTTGTGCCCTGGTGGGCGATGGCGGGCGAGAACAAGGTGATGATCAGCCACGGTGTTTGACAGCTGGGTGGACAGGTGGCCCAGGCTCCATCCACTGTCACCGATGGTAGGCAGCCAGTAGCGGATGGAGGTTAACCAGCAGTCAGCCTGTCGGTTCTGAAGTGTCGAGTCAGCAGCATTCAGTGTTAGTGCTGACAGCAGGCCCACAGACATAATCTGTCGGCGGTAGCTGACTCCTGGAGGTGGCAGTTTATACCTGTCTACGCCGGCCGCGGTGAAGCAGACGTGATGAGATTGCCCTAGCTTTCCCGTTGTGTCGGTATCTTCCCTGGTCTCACTGTGTAGCAGTTTAGTCTTTCTGGAAGGGGTTTCACAGTGACAGCGTAGTCCGCTTACAGTGTCTTACGCAGAAAACCGGTACTAGTCCCGTACTGTGGCTTCTTGAGTCACTTTGGTTGCCGTCCGCTACGAAGGGACCACGGAATTTTTCTGCTGGGAGAGGCGGAATGGAGGCCTAACAGTAAATTATGCCCTAACGGCTCTTCAGTTGACATAGCCAGATGTTGCTGATGTCGTAGAACAAAAGCTGTCAACAGCTCCAGCCTCGACTAATTACAGCAGCAAGCTCTCGCTCATTCCAGGATCAAACACGTCCTTTGCTTGTTACTGGGAAGTCTTATTCGGCCAGCTGCGTCCTTCGCCGTCCCCTAGTATACAGCAAAGAAAGTGCACGGACCAGACCTTTTGGTGGTCAGTGGGCACCATGCTTCAACCAGGGTAGCCCACGGCTCCATCCTTCACCCGGCCGCTTGCCGCAGAGTCTACCTGTCTGCACTGTGTCATCCCATTCTTTTGTCCAGTGCTGATCCGCAAAAAGCCCTACTTTCCACCAACTGTGACTACATGGCACAAACAGGTTTTAGAGGACTGAGAAAGTCACAAAGAAACCATTATAACACAACGTAAAACAAATTACTCTGAAGGCTTTCGTGGCCGTTGTCATTAATGTTAAAATCTTCTGACTCGTTGAGCCATGTCACATTCCCCTTCAAACGTACGCAGTGCTCGACGTTTCAATCCCTTTACTGTGGTCAGTAGGAAACCTCAAGAGCATTTGGAGCTGCCTGAAACAGTATTCCCTTGGTGCAGCTCGCGGCACGGACGTAGCAGCAGTTGCAGCTTATAATGACTAATGGAAACCTCCATTTTGGGAGGTCGGTGTGCCAACTATCCGTCATACCATGAAGAAGAGCACAGCTTCTAAACGAAAACGCACGACAGCACATCGTCTTGGTACGCTGTTGCTTTAATATCTATGGCACCTTTTTGTACCTAAACACGCTATAATGGATTTAAAAGCCGAAACTAAGTGAGAGATGAAGTCTGCATAAATACAGCTGCAGTGCTGAAAAGTAGGACAATATAATGAACTTAAGAAAGACCCTACAGCTAGCATATTGAGGAAAACAAATTCGCTGATAAAGTCATCTACTTCAACGCAAAAGGAAGATAAGAAGGTTTTGTTGAAGAGTGAAGCTATGTGTCCCAGACTTTATGGCCTACCTAAAGTTCATAATACAGGGTGATTCAAAAAGAATACCACAACTTTAGGAATTTAAAACTCTGCAACGACAAAAGGCAGAGCTAAGCACTATCTGTCGGCGAATTAAGGGAGCTATAAAGTTTCATTTAGTTGTACATTTGTTCGCTTGAGGCGCTGTTGACTAGGCGTCAGCGTCAGTTGATGCTAAGATGGCGACCGCTCAACAGAAAGCTTTTTGTGTTATTGAGTACGGCAGAAGTGAATCGACGACAGTTGTTCAGCGTGCATTTCGAACGAAGTATGGTGTTAAACCTCCTGATAGGTGGTGTATTAAACGTTGGTATAAACAGTTTACAGAGAATGGGTGTTTGTGCAAAGGGAAAAGTTCTGGACGGCCGAGAACGAGTGATGAAAATGTAACACGCATCCAGCAAGCATTTGTTCGCAGCCCAGGAAAATCGACTCGCAGAGCTAGCAGAGAGCTGCAAATTCCACAATCAACTGTATGGAGAGTCCTACGAAAAAGGTTAGTTATGAAACCTTATCCGTAACTACCTGAACGTCAACTACCCGAGGCGGTGGATCGGCCGCCAGGCAGCCCGTGACAGAGCACTTCATCACTGGCCTCCAAGAAGCCCTGATCTTACCCCCTGCGATTTTTTCTTATGGGGGTATGTTAAGGATATGGTGTTTCGGCCACCTCTCCCAGCCACCATTGATGATTTGAAACGAGAAATAACAGCAGCTATCCAAACTGTTACGCCTGATATGCTACAGAGAGTGTGGAACGAGTTGGAGTATCGGGTTGATATTGCTCGAGTGTCTGGAGGGGGCCGTACTGAACATCTCTGAACTTGTTTTTGAGTGAAAAAAACCTTTTTAAATACTCTTTGTAATGATGTATAACAGAAGGTTATATTATGTTTCTTTCAGTAAATACACATTTTTAAAGTTGTGGTATTCTTTTTGAATCACCCTGTATTAACCTTCCTCTGAGACCCATTGTCAGTGCTATTAATTCCCCAACGTACCAAACAGCAAGATATCTGGCAACTTGTTTACATTCACATATTGGCAAAACTGAGTCTTATGTAAAAGAGTTACGTCATTTTATTGAGAAACTTGAGGGACTAACTTTGGCTCCTGAGGATATTCTTGTCAGTTTTGACATAGTGTCTTTATTTACGACGATTCCGCTTAACGAAGTTATGGTTTACATAGCGGATGTTTTCCCAGCGGATTTGACTGCTCTTGTCAGACACTGCCTTACCTCTAGTCGGTTCCAGTGGGAGGATGAGTTTTATGAGCGGGTTGATGGTGTGGCCATGGGTAACCCATTGAGTCCTATGATTGCTAATCTTTACATAGAAAAATTCGAACAATTAGCTCTGGATGATACATTCGTTGTTTGGTCACATAGAAAAAAAGCTTTAGAGGAATTCTTTTGTTATTTAAATAGTATAAATCAAAAAATCGAGTTTACCATGGAAATGGAGAAAGACAATGCAATATCCTTCTTGGATGTCTTCAAAAAATGGCTCTGAGCACTATGGGACTTAACATCTGTGGTCATCAGTCGCCTAGAACTTAGAACTACTTAAACCTAACTAACCTAAGAACATCACACACATCCATGTCCGAGGCAGGATTCGAACCTGCGACCGTAGCGGTCACGCGGTTCCAGACTGAAGCGCCTAGAACCGCACGGCCACACCGGCCGTCGGATGTCTTCGTCATGAGACAGACTGATGGCAGCTTCAAACATAAAGTCTTTGGGAAGGTTACACATACCGACAGATATTGCATAAGGATTCCAATCATCACCCACAACAGAAAAAAGTCTAGTGGACAGAGCTAAAAGGATTTGTACGCCGGAACACCTGGACGCCGCGTCAAAACATCTAAAGCAGGCTTTTGAGAAGAATGGGTACTATAATAAAGAAATAAATAGGGTTTTTCGACCGAACAACAGGAGGCCTAAGGACAACGATAGGATACAACGATGGAAGAACACGGTTTCTCTACCCTTGTTGAAAAAAGTAACGGATCAAATTGGCAAGATTCTAAGGAAATATGACGTTCGACCGATTTTCAGACCAACTAAGAAAATAGCCAAGCACTTAGTTCCGTTAAGGATAAACATCCCCTTCTGTCTGCAAGTGGTGTATATAAGATTCCGTTTACGTGTGGTAAGATCAACTACGGACCAAATATTCACCCTGCGTCAAATTTTGGAAAAGAAATGGGAATACAATAAACCAGTTCATAATCTTTTCATAGATTTTACAAAAGCATATGATTCAGTATTGCAATCAAAATTGTACAGAATTCTTTTGGAACTTGGAATACCAAAGAGTATGTTACACTTATAGAAGCCAGTTTGAAAAACACGAAAGGTAGAGTACGGGTGTGGAAACAGGAGTCAGAAGAGTTTGTAATAAAGAACGAACGGACTTAAGCAGGGAGATGTCCTGTCTCCGCTACTTTTTAATTTAGTCCTAGAATATATTGTACGAATGGCAACAGATAATTCAGAGGGTGTGGAGTTAAATGGAAATATTAAGATATTAGGGTATGCAAATGATCTAAACATCATTAGCGATAGGAAAGAATCTGTAACAGCAAATGCGAATGCGTTAATCAAGGCTAGTGAAGATGTAGGTCTCCGAGAAATGAGATTGAATCCGAACTGAAGAAGAGATTACGGGCGGTAAATGCGTGCTACTTCTCACTGAATAGATTACTTTCATCACGGATATTGTCTAGGAATTTAAAGATTAGAATATACAAAGCTATTATTCTACCAGTTATGCTGTATGGGTGTGAGACTTGGTCTCTCACTGTGCAAAATGAAAAGCCATTTCGAGTATTTTACAACAAAATTTCGAGGAAAATTTTCGGAGCAAAAAGGGATGACATTAGCGGAGAGTGGCGAAAACTGCATAACGAAGAGGTTCACGAACTCTATTCAAGCCCTGACACAATCAGTATTATTAAATCACGTAGGCTGCGATGGGCGGGTCACGTAGCTCGAATGGATGAGGGCAGGGCAGCGCGCAGAGTACTGGTAGAGGGAAAACGTCCTGTGGGGAGACCGAGGCGTAGGTGGGAGGACAGTGTGGAGGCTGATCTGAGGAGTCTAGGTATTGAAGGGGAATGGGAGGAAATAGCCCAAGACAGGGACAGATGGAGGAAATACGTTGCTGCGGTCATGGACTCTCGAGTCCGGTATGAACAGTGAGTGGAGGTCTACAATGTAACTACAAAGAGAAGTGTGAATACACGGTTGAAGTAACATAAAAGTTTTTGCCGACTAGGGAAAACAGACACATCAGCCGTGGCGGAACATGCTCTTCAAGCAGGTGATCACGTAATGAAATTTTCGGAAACGTTTTATGTACTATGACGAACTATTATCTACGGCTATATAGAGAAGCCATCGAAATATATAAACATGGGGATAATTTTAACTGAAAAGAAGAAGCCGTGAAACTCAGTGATATATGGACTGTGGCGCTACAGAATCGATGAGAAGTTTTTATCTTTGACGTACTATAATCGATAGTAAAAATATTTATCTGATAAGGTTTATCTCTACTATCACGTGAAATCCAGACCACGCCCACTTTCCACAGTATTTAGGCCGCTCTTCGACGTCCGACTCGTCAGTCGGCAAGACTCGGCACAATCAGGAGCACCTCCGAAGATGTCCAACGTAGCTTTGGACGAAAGGTCAGGGATTGAAGAGTTCCATGGACCACGGCCATGCAACTCGGAAAAATTCTCAGCAGCTTATATCTAATAACTACTGAGGAGGGACTGAATCGAACTGGGAAACAAAGAAATATGTGGCCCAGTTTGGCTAAAAGAAGGGACCAGTCGGCAATATACATTCTGAATTCTGAAGTATCCAGGATTTGTCAGTATTATAATGTGGAGCGAAGTGTGGGTGAGTCAGTGAGTGGTGGCGGGGGGCGGGGGGGGGTGAGGGGGGGGATGGAGCGATTGTAGAGGGGATGAGGCATGAATGCAGTTAACAGGTTGAGGTGTATGTAGGTTGTAATAATTACGCAAAGATGAAGAGACCTGTACAGAATACAATAGCATGGAGACGTGCATCAAACCAATCTTTGGACTGAAAGCTACAACGACACATTAACATATGCATTTCACAACAACATGCATTATTCAGTGTAAAAACGTATTTTGTGCAGGAACTCGCGGTTGATACATTGATGTACGGCTGCTAAGGGCACGCCACTGGTCAATGTTCAACCACTGACTCTTCTTTTCATACATTCTTGAATGCTAGCATCGCCGTGTTCAGAATATAGTTCAAGTTGGGGTGATAGATAATCAGAGTGAATAAATTCCCTACGCAAGTAGATTGCTTTTCATCGATCCTCTGTTTACAAAAGACTGTCGGGCTTGTGGTAGGATCAGAAATCTAGGAAATTAACTGAGCGGTCGTCTCTTTGGACACCCGATGCAGGTGCCAGCGACTCTGTTGTGGTCGCTAAATAATCGTGGAAGGTCAATACTTCGCAGGTAAACTGCTGATACATCGAGTGCACTGAAGCAGGGTGGGGATCCCGCTGTGAGCTCCCGCCTCCCGCCTCCCGCGCACACGTTCCGTGGCAGAACTATCCTGCCGCGGCGCCTCCCCCCCCCGCCCCCCGCCCCCTCCCCCCGCCCCCACAAACCACTAGCAGTTCCGTGCCAGGCGCCGACGTCGCCACGGGCTGCGGTTTCCTATGGAGACGGGGCACGCCTCTGTTTACCGTGACGCCACTCGTGGCAAGGTAACTCCTCAGTGTCTTAATTACGTTTATGTGGCGTTTAGCTGTGCAGCTATTAGCGCTACTACTCTATATTTTAATACCTTTGCAAAGTACGTAGTTATTTGATGTGTGTACGGTAATGAGGGACGATGCGAGTCGTTGAGAGCCAAGGTATAGCTCAGTTTTTCCCACTTCTGAGAAAAGAAACGTTTTGCGTTTCGTTCAATGCACAGGGTGGTTATAATTAAATTTTCCCTATTTAGCACGTTACAACACGGAAGCTAATTACGTACGAGTACCAGACTGGGTAGCATTAACGTCAAGGACATGGGGAAGAGAAATAATGCAGAGTCGATTCAGTTGAAACACTTTTAATGTGCTGCTACGGTACATCCTAGCAGTAGATACCGATACCATTGCTGATACAGAAATGGCTCAATATGGCGCCCGTCACTGTCCAGAAGGGTCTGAAATCGAGGAATGCATTCTGCACAGCACAACGAAGCATGTCCGTAGGTATGCTGGCTACCTCTCTTAATATACTGCACTTCAGATCAGCACATGTGTGAATGTTCTCCTGGTAAACCCTATCCTTCAGGTAGCCCAACTAACAGAAATCGTAGAGAGTGAGCTCAGGTTATCGTGCCGGCCAAGAATTTGGAAACGATTGGCTGAAAATTAGATCGTTTCCAATTTTGTCTCGGAGAAGCAGGTAAACAACACGATCGATGTGTGGTGGGGACCCATCTTGCTTGAAAACTTGAGTTTAATGCGCCTCTCTCCTGTAGCACGGGTATGACGTGCAGGCGAAGCATATCGTAGTAACGCTGGCCACTCACACAGCACGCCTTTGGTGCTTGAGCGCCAATCTGTTCAAAATAGAATGGACCAATGATGAACGTAGCCGTGAAGTCGGACCATACGGTGACACGTTTACCATGCCGAGGAATTTCATTCACAGCGACTGGAGGTGAAGATCCCCACACTCGGCAATTGTGTATGTTCACCTCGACCGTCAGAGGAAAATGAGCTTCAGCTGTCCATAAGATGATCCAGCGCCAGCCCTCATCAACTTCAATACTTGCGAGAAGGTGGAGAGTGAAGTCAACACGTCTTTGTGGGCACTGTGGTGCAACATGCTGTACGACGTGTATTTTGTATCGATACCACTTGAGAATGGTTCGAAGCACCTTCCGCACAAGGGACCACGGGATGTTGAGCTGTCGTGACACAGCACGAGCACTGCCCGACGATCGGGCGTTGCCTTCCACAGCGACAGCCACTTCACCGACCACTTGTGGTGCAACCAATCGTCGGCCTCTTCCCGGACCGACGTCCAGCTTTCCACTTGATTCGAACTTCTTCGTCACGTTTCGCGATAGCAGATGGAAACAGAGGACCCTTCCGTAATACTTTCGACCGGCGATATTATCGAAGGGCAGTTGCAGAATTACAGTTGTTTTGATAATACAGCTTCACCAATAATGCGCTGCTACTTTTATCCAAGCTTATGTTGACACGTCAACAAGTGCACTGTGACTGGTCAGGTGTGTGAGTGAGACTATGAATTGCACTGACGGGTCACGGCACTTTGTGGCCATACCTGAAATGGTTCAAATGGCTCTGAGCACTATGGGACTTAACATCTGAGGTCATCAGGCCCCTAGACTTAGAACTACTTAAACCTAACTAACCTAAGGACATCACACACATTCATGCCCGAGGCAGGATTCGAATCTGCGACCGTAGCAGTCTCGCAGTTCCGGACTGAAGCGCATACAAACTCTCGGCCACAGCGGCCGGATTGCCATAGATGGAACCGGACGGTTATGCTGTGACCCAAGGGAATCATGCACCCCATATTCTGGACATTAACGCTACGAACTCCGCTTCTCGTACGGTAATTGGTTTCCGTGTTATAACGTTTTAAATAGGTAGAGATTAATTATAACCACCCAGTACACTCATGCTTTACAATAATTCGTGATTCATTTGATGAAATGTACAAATGTGTTATTATAAATACGTTTACTGCACACATTATAATTATTTGTACCTTAAATTCCTCTTTATAGCCTCTAAAATTTGAGTACCACTATTCCTCTCAGAAATTTACTCATACTGAAAGGTAAACGGGTATAAAGCAAGAGTTGTACCACTTTTCTTATAAAAGTTTTGGTGAAGTTGAATATCTGTAAAGGATTACACTGTCTTTTAATCTCCATAATCTCAGTTTATTTATAAAATATGAACATAATATGATACACTAAATGTGAGTCTGCACTTATTGCTCCCATTATGCACTTTTCTCTCACTAACTGAGTCAAAATAATTGAATTATCGTTAATAATTACTAGAATGCTACCTACTGACTCTGTCTAACAGTTCAGCAGTGCGTTCACCTACGGATTATAAATAAATTGTTGTTCCTGAATGTCGAAATTTCTTAAAACGTATTTCCTTTCATGCTGATATTTCAAGAGGCTTTATAATGGAGCAAGTCTGTTGATTAGGTTTCACTTTCCACATCGTCTTCCTCTGCCAAAAGGTCAACATGTCCACCTCCAGGTTCCTGAGCCGAACTTGCAGTTGTCAGTTGGTTGAAGAAGGCGTGGTGCACCGGAGGGATGTACGGGAGGAGAGTCATCACGGCATTCCTTTTAGACTCGGTGTCAGGTCGCACAGCGTTGTTCAGAGGGATGGGCTTTATGGCTTATGTACTTAATGTGAGACATCATTGCTTGATTCATGGTTCAAATGGCTCTGAGCACTATGGGACTTAACATGAGGTCATCAGTCCCCGAGAACTTAGAACTACTTAAACCTAACTAACCTAAGGACATCACGCACATCCATGCCCGAGGTAGGATTCGAACCTGCGACCGTAGTGGTCGCGCGGTTCCAGACTGAAGCGCCTAGAACCGCTCGGCCACACTGGCCGGCTGCTTGATTCATGTAGGCTTTAACCTAGACTTCAACATGGAGTGCAAACTTCCTTTCTAAGGGCAATTTCTGCTTTGATAACATCTGGATATTACAGATCTAAAGAAAAAAAAAACAATGCTAATACTTACTAGCATTGTTATAACGCCTCTTTGATTTTAAATCGTAAATCAACACGTAAAACAACAGAGAACAACAAGACCATGTGGCCTTGCCGTTTGACTTCCACCACTATTCCCGCGAAAGCACTTCACTCTGGCGTGCGAAGAAGAATGCATTTGGAGCTCTCAAGTGGTCCCGGTGCGAGTTACCGTTGTACCACTACTCCACAGCAAATTTCCGTGCATTGTGAATAAACTGAGTGGTATGGCTCAAAAACTAAAATTTTTTGACTTAGATCGCTGAAAAACACTCGACCAGTAATATCGATGCATCGGATTTAACCTACAGGTTGCTAACGATTCCACGTACTCGATGCATCGACATCTTTTTATTCTATGCATTAACCTACTTTCTTATTTGTTTCGTTGTCTCAATTCACGTCATTTGCGTTATCTGAGATGGTTTCGAATTTATCTGAGAATTCATGTTGGAAGACTGAACGAAAATCTGTCGGAAATTTGGAAGGCTAAAAAAAAAATTCCCAAAACTCTCTAAAACTAGCGCCCCATAACTGCTTTGACTAGCACTTAGTATCTGCAACTGGACGATTTGTTTCGCGTAGCAATAATAAGCTACAGGGTAGTTGTAATTAACTCTCACTACTTGGGCCACTGTAGACTGAAAACTATTAACACTATGGATATCAACTTCATAAGAATCATGTTGAGACTGTTTGCTGCAGGATATGCATTGTTGGTAGTGCCGTACGCAGAATGAGCGTGTCGTTACTTGTGTACTGCTGTTTCTCGTAATGCTGTCAACAGGATGACTCCTCTGGTACACAACACAGTTAATGAAGTTATGAAAAGAGGAAAGGACGTCGCGAAGGTGCAACACATCTGCAGGAATGCATAGTCTGTAAGGCATCTAGCACTGACGGTTGGTGGGTTGCATGACTAGTAGGTTCTTCAAAAACAGTCTGACGACAATGACGCCTCGCCTCCGTTCCCAAACTTCTATGGTCTACACAGGGGTTTGGAGTCGTAAAGACGTATCTACAAAATGGGTGTTCTTGAGATAAGGCGAAAGAAGCTTTGCAACAGTGGAAAGACTGTCATCGTGACCACTTAAGTTCACGACGTTGATAATCATGGTACTTCATGGTTGTCAGAGTGAGTTTACACTCATTCAATAGTATTTCAACCTCAGCATTAAGTGCTACATAACAAAAAGATAGGCACTGTTGTAGATACGTTGCTTTGACTTTCATCTTGGTGCTCTGGGTAGTCACATCTGATGTGATAGAAATAACAATAACATAGAATGCACTCGACAAAATACATTTCGCTTAATTTCGTTAATAATTTATAACAATTTGTTTTAGAGATTTTTAAGTGTTTTACAGTATTTCAGAAATTACGTAGTACATAATTATATTGTCATTTTATTTTAAACAACACAAAGAGTAATCACTATGTGGACACTACAAAATATATGAGAAACACAAGATAATTATCGTATTTATTTGTAAAGATATCACTGAAACACTAAACAAGACTTAATGATAGTTGAGAATACTTTAGTCATCATTATCATAAACTTTAGTTTCTATTTCGTGACCAGTTCTTGTATCCGCCTCTAACGACTTGTAGAGGAGATGATAATGCTCTGGTATGATCCCCATGTTGCAGAGATCTAGAAGATCCTTAAGTTTTTCTTTCTATATGGCAACTGGAGAAGAATACAAAGATTGAAATGTGAAAAATTCTTCCAACTTTATTTTCGTTGTGCGGTAGATTTCCGTTTCTTTGAATTCTTCTGAAGTATGGTTGCTGTATTTAAAATAAATGTGTTCTGAGTTTTCTTTTCGATACTGAAACCAGAATATCTTGAGCTGGTTGACATTTTTTCCATCAATGTCAACTTTTCTTAATTTTGTAGCGTCTCAGTTCTGGGAAATCCAGTACGTCCTTCTGCTGAACTTCAATAACACGGTATTTTCTATTTGTCACTGTGACGGCAAAGGACCATCCTGACGGATCAAATATATCAAGCAGTTTTATCTTTTTCCCTATCGAGGATGAACTCAGTCGCTCAATTGCATACGAGAACATAGCAGATACGTTTCCATTTCTGTTTTTTCCTTCACATGTATAGGAAAAGAAGTTCTGAGATTACAGTTTTTACCATCTGCTTTTCTTTCTAGAAAATTAAACAAGCATGATCCAATTTCTGCAGATCCACGTTTGGATGTCCTTTCACTCTACGTATAGCATACAGTTTCTCTTGAAGCTGTATTGTGTACAGTTCGATTGCACAGAGCAAGCTTTCATCGATAAAACAATGCTTTAACATTTGTCTTTAGACAGTAGCAGACAGCGTTCAGACCAAATTCTGATAAATGGAATTTTCCCGATGCAGCTTTCAAGTTTATGCTGTCTTTCCTAGCCCTGGCTAGACATTCCTGATCAGTGTGAGTCTCCTGCTGTGAACGATGAATTTGATTCTCTGTGGCATCCATATGAGAGAAGCTGTACCACGTATCACACACTTCAGTTTTAGGTACATGGAAGGTTAGGTTAGCTGCAGTATTAAATACGTTTCGATAGCAAAAGATCCCTTTTTTGGGGGTGATTCGACCATTTTCGCAAGTTTCAGTATACATTAGGTGTATTTTCGAAGATTTAACTCGTGAGACAAGCACTGTTTCTCCAGATCCCTCCTGACATAATGTGAAGGGAGTTTTGGAAAGCTATTGGTGTGAGGTCTATTTTTTTCTTTCATAGTGTCTGATTTAGCTATAGCTGATTTGGACCGTCCGCTTTGATCTCTAGGAATTACTCTGTGCTCATTCCTTTTTAACATAAACTGGCGTGTAAATGAGCCATCTAAGTCCAACGTAGCAAGAAAGGATTGAGAAACCGTACTTTTTGACCAGTTTTGTTTAAAAAGTGTTTATTTTTAAGGTTCCTTCTGGAAGAACCTGAGGAAGTGTTCTTATCCGCCTTTTCTACAATTGTACTGATGTATAACAGCTGCTTGTCTCTATCACCTGAACTCCAAAATTCTTCATGAACGTTTAGTTATCAACCTCAGTTAAATTATAACTGCATTTCCTTACCAATCCTTTGGCTTAACTGACCCTCCAGGGATATGTTTGCCTTTGCAAGAAATATGATGGCTTCCCCTATTATCATTTTCTTTCAGTTGCTCAGTTTGGGCGGCTCGTCTTCAATTTATCTTTGTCTCATTCCCTTCGTCAGATTTCTTTTTACTAACAGGTTTCTAATATTATTGAAAGTTTTTGAAACATCCGATATTACAGTGCTTCATTCTTCCAGAACTGCATTTGGATTGCTAGTTGTAGTGGTTTGTCCCTCAGAGGTGCAATGTTTAACGATTTGTTAAGAAGAGTCGTAGGGTGATCTAAAAAAATGTTAAAACCAAAATTTTCCGAGGGAATTTAACATAGGGGCGCAATATTCACAAAACTAATATCCTTAAATTTATAAAGTAAGCATTAATCGAAGCTAAAAGATATTTGTGTATTGCTGTTTTTTTTGGAGAAGCACAACGCCTACTTAAAAAATTCTTTGCTGTCCACCGAAGTCCCTTGTATACTAACGAACAATATCACGAATAATCCAACAGAAATTGTTTGAGTTATTACTTTTGCATAAATAATTCTACTGTCATTCTCTTAGCTCCGATTGATTCAGATGCATTAACACTGCTGATTTGTACAAAGCATCACTACCATGACTATCGTCCTTTGTTGCTAGCTGATAATTAGGATCATTCAGGCAATCATCAGACGACAAATTCAAATCTGAATCATTGGCGGCGTTGAACAGCCTTTTGGAATCTTCAGCTGTCACACAACTGCTTTCGTTAACACGGCCAATATTTTTTGCAATACCGTTACGCATAAACAAACGACTTTAGCACGTAGTTCTGTACATCCCATTTAAATATCTGGGTTTAATTAATTCGATATTTGATTATTTACTGAGAGTAACGAAAGATAAGTTGCCACAGCCTGTAAAAGCATTGCTGCATGATGATGAAAGCAACTTGTGAAAGCTAAATGAACTTGAGTTTTCTTCCGTAGTAAGTTTTTAATTATTTAAAAGAGTACGAATTTTTTTCCTCTGGAAAAAAAATGTTGACTGCACGGCAGAAAAGGCGCGAATGATGAAACTAACAATGGTTTGATGCGTTCTATGCAGCGTAATAATGGATAAGCACTGTTCTTAACAATATTGCAACTGTTGCGTGTACAATGTGTGCACAAGGCTGAACCACATTTTGGATATGTACCTAGAAATACACAGCCTTTGTTCAGTGAAAAGAGGACTATATGCACTTGTGCTATCATTCTTTTTAACGTCACATTACTGCAAAGGGAGCCACAATGACGTAAAAGCCAAAACGCTAGTGTGATATTAAATATCAACGTAGATTTTTGGGTACGCTCCAGAACGCTTAAAGATAGGAGTTCTTCTGTTTATGTATTCAGTAGATTGATTTTCTAAGATGGCGGTGAAGTAAACATGTCAAATGGCCAGTTTTGTAGACACGTGGTTATGACTTCAAACCCGCACACGGCGACCGTACAATGCATCTCTGGAGAGGGCGTTCCTCCCATGAAAATTGATTATTCCGACGTCACGTACAACACAAGCAGCGTTGTCAGCGTTTTTGTTTATACAACCTGTAGAATAGCGATGCTCCTCGTGAACAAAAGTCATTTGAGTAGCGATTTTCTGGAAGAATGTAGTAAATGTTTTCTTCTTTCATGTTCTATAAAGTAGTGGAAGCACGTAGCAAGTCGTCGCTCTTTACTACACCTCAAACGTCACTTAAGACTGATTACAGAAATATGTGGCTTATGAGCAGTTTACCACACTATTTTTAACCCCCGAATCAGTCATTGTACTGTCTGGACTGCTGGTAGCAATTTGGCACTCATGAGCGATTCCCTCAGCTAATTACATGCGTTTCTTTACAGCCACCCCCCACAGTGCTAGACGGTCTCTGTCATGAGGTTTTCCTGGCCTCGGTTCAGCTTTGGTTGCTGCTTCGCGATTCCTCAGTCACATTACCGAGAGTCGACTTTGACTGCTCCAGAAGGGTTGTGATGTCCCTCGCGGATTTGTCGCTCCGGTGACCTCCAATAACCGGTCCACGTTCAAAGTCATCGAGCTTTAGCGGGGTCAGAATGGTCGTGAGTGTTGGTGACCGCGTTACAGGACATGATGTTGGTGCGGGTGTAAGACAGGGCATCAGCTAGGATGGACCAGCTCCTCGGCCGTCGAGACGGTGAGAGTAACAAACAGTTTATTTAATGTAATCCTTACAGCAGTCGGAGGCGTCGTCTCGAATGCGTTCTATGCCTTCAGGCAGCCAGTCTCTCGTCAGCAAAATACCGGTGGCCTGTTGGATGGGCACGGACACCAGCGGTCAGAGCAGACTGCATGAGCGTCCTTACGTAAGTTTTACACGAACGACTTTCCGGTCAAAGTCCAGTACTCGAAGAGCGTTCGCCTTTCAGCGCCGCGTGTAAATCGGCAGCCATCCACTTCACGAGTGTGCGTATGACGTCAGGGATCTATAGACTGCGCAGGTGTGGAGTTCCGAATTTCCGGGTACGCTGTACAATGCGCATGCGCAGGAACGGGAGACTGTGGTGACGTCTGTTGTCACTGGAAGTTAATCCGTTGTGGCCGAACTCACTCCCGTTATGGAAATGGATTTTGTGCTTTCGTGTCTTCTCAATATTTAATGCGTTGCATTGTTTGACTGTTCCGTCGGTTCTTGCTAGAATATTTTATACATTGTGAATGAAAACACAGGCAACACTGGTGTTATATTCTAGAATATTTATCACACAAACCGGTTTTCGGCATTTACACCATCATCAAGTACAAAGATAAAGATGTGGTCAACGAAACTTTTTGCAGTGCCAAATATGTTAAAGTGGTGCATCTACAAAGTGTCTCAGTTTCCAAGAACGAAAATTTTGAATGTTAGATTTATGAAAAAAAGGAGAGAAATTATTTTATAAAGCTTACATCAATAGTTTTCATCTTTGGAAGTGGAAATACTTTGTAGATACAGTAGTTTAACATCTTTGATCCTACATAAATTTCACAGAACTTCATATTTATCTTTGTTCCAGATGGTGCTGTAACAACTGAAAAGATATTTGCAAAATAAGTAATAAGTATTGTATAATATAATACCCGTGTCATGTGTGTTTTCATTCATAATGTTGTTTGCGTTGTTCGCCTTGTTTTTGTGAAATACTGAAAACCTTACACGAGTCCATGGTACTTTTCCTCCAACTGTTCTCCTCTAAGAGGGACGAAATATTTGAAAGCCTAAAGGTATTTACATTTTAACGTATCAAAAGCCTACACTATGCGTAGTTAAGAATGTAAATAGATAAATGTGTTTTAATGAAAATTATTTCAAAAGTGAAAAAGTCAGAATTATTTAACGAGACAAATAATTTTTGATGTTTATGCTTGACAAAAAAACAAAATTATTATACCAAATGTGAGCCAGCACGTAACTCAGGTACGATTCGTGTGTTTATTATCACGGCTGTCGTACCAAGTGCTCAAAATGTTGACCTTAATCGTTGTCCCACGCTATAAATTGATTCTGTAGAAACAATATTTCACGTTGAGTCTCATCTGGAGTCAACGGCAGCACAGGCCCGTGTTATAAGGCGTTTCATACCTTCGCGAGTCGTGGGTGTTTCCCAAAAGACCTCTTGTTTTAATTTTCCGCAGAGATGACAGTGTAGAAGTGTTAAATATGGCAAATATGAAGGTCACTTTCGTTTGCTGAACGACATTTCCAATGCTCTCCAAATGTTGCCCTAAGAGAGTCTGCGAAATGGGAGAGACATCAGTCATGTTGCTACCATTGTCTTGTCTTGTGTCCACTGGGATATCTTGCAATAACTGCGGCAGGAGCATGTCTTAGAAAATCGAGGAACTTGACTGTATTTAGATTCCTACCAATAAAACAGCAACTAATGATACGCGTCTTGAAAAATACACACCAAACAGTGATAGACCAAGAGCGTTGTTTTTCTCCACTTCTTTCAGTCAGCGTTGATTTTCGACTGACAATTAGCGCACACTGCGAAGACTGACTTGTCTATAGTTTGTAAACGATACTCAGTCCTGAAGCAAATTTTTTCATAGATATGCCGCATGACTTTGCACTTTTTTAGTAGACAACATTCGGACAACCATAACCAGTTTTGGAAGTCATTGCCATGAAGTTGAAGATGCAACGAAATGTCAAGAGTGTGAAATACGATGGAATGTGGTGTTCCCAGAAATCTAGTTCAGTTACTTCCTCTCGTAGTTCCGAGATGCCACTTAGTAACATTTTTATTGTGTGTTGCTGCTGCTGAAATGTTAGTTTCTTCCCCAAGATTGGCGATCTTTCACAGAAGCTCGAGATTTAGTGCGGACTTCAATGCGAGATGCCTATCACAGTTTCCACAACGAAACTTTGTCTCGAAACCTGGCAGAAAATCCAGAAAGGTTCAGGTTGTATGTGAAGTATGTTAGCGGCAATAAACAATCAATGCCTTCTCTGCACGATACCAATGGAAATGCTATCGAAGACAGTGCTGCCAAAGCAGAGTTACTAAACACAGCCTTCCGAAATGCTTTCACAAAAGAAGACGAAGTAAATATTCCAGAATTCGAATCGAGAACAGCTGCCAACATGAGTAACTTAGAAGTAAATATCCTCGGAGTAGAGAAACAACTTAAATCACTTAATAAAAGCAAGTCTTCTGGTCCAGACTGTATACCAATTAGGTTCCTTTCGGAGTATGCTGATGCATTAGCTCCATACTTAACAATCATATACAACCGTTCGCTCGACGAAAGATCCGTACCAAAAGACTTCAAAGCTGCACGGGTCACACAAATATTCAAGAAAGGTAGTAGGAGCAATTCACTAAATTATAGGCCCATATCGTTAACGCCGATATGCAGCAGGATTTTAGTACATATATTGTGTTCGAACATTATGAATTACCTAGAAGAAACCGGTCTATTGACACACAGTCAACATGCGTTTAGAAAACATCGTTCCTGTGAAACACAACTAGCTCTTTATTCAGATGAAGTGTTGAGCGCTATTGACAAGGGATTTCAGATGGATTCCGTATTTCTGGATTTCCGGAAGGCTTTTGACACTGTACCACACAAGCGGCTCGTAGTGAAATTGCGTGCTTATGGAATATTGTCTCAGTTATGTGACTGGATTTGTGATTTCCTGTCAGAGAGGTCACAGTTCGTAGTAATTGACGGAAAGTCATCGACTAAAACAGAAGTGACTTGTGGCGTTCCCCAAGGTAGTGTTATATAGGCCCTTTGCTGTTCCTTATCTATATAAAGATTTTGGAGACAATCTGAGCAGCCGTCTTCGGTTGTTTGCAGATGACGCTGTCGTTTATCGACTAATTAAGTCCTTAGAAAATCAAAACAAACTTCAAAACGATTTAGAAAAAACATCTGAATGGTGCGAAAAGTGGCAGTTGACCCTAAATAACGAAAAGAGTGAGGTCATCCACATCAGTGCTAAAAAGAACGCGTTAAACTTCGGTTACACGATAACTCAGTCTAATCTAAAAGCCGTAAATTCAACTAAATAGCTAGGTATTACAATTACGAACAACGTAAATTGGAAGAAACACATAGAAAATGTTGTAGGGAAGGCTAACCAAAGACTGCGTTTTATTGGCAGGACACTTAGAAAATGTAACAGACCTACTAAGGAGAGTGCATGCACTACGCTTGTCCGTCCGCTTTTAGAATACTGCTGTGCGGTGTGGGATCCTTACCAGGTAGGACTGACGGAGCACATAGAAAAAGTTGAAAGAAGGGCAGCACGTTTTGTATTATTGCGAAATATGGGAGAGAGTGTCACAGAAATGATACAGGATTTGGGCTGGAAATCATTAAAAGAAAGACGTTTTCCGTTGCGACGGAGTCTTCTCACGAAATTCCAATCACCAACTTTCTCCTCCGAATGCGAAAATATTTTGTTGACACTGATATACATAGGGAGGAACGATCACCAAGATAAAATAAGGGAAATCAGAGCTCGTACGGAAAGATATATGTGTTCTTCTTTCCGCCAGCTATACGAGATTGGAATAATAGTGAATTGTCAAGATGGTTCGATGAACCCTCTGCCAGGCAGTTAAATGTGATTTGCAGAGTATCCATGTAGATTTAGATGTAGATAGATGATTGATCAGCTGATTTCTTTATGCTTGGCGTATGGTATTCTCCTCATTCCAGTTTCTAGAACTTTCTTTTATAATGTTTGGAAAGACAGGTCATGGGTACTTGGCACGATCTGGACACTGTTCGGCGTACAACCGCAGCCATGTTCTAATAGTTTGGTGACATTCGCCACGAACAGTAATCACTTTTTCGACTTTCGTATATACTGAGGTGACAGAAGTCGTGGAATGGCGATATGCAGGTGGCGGTGGTATCGCGTACACAAGGTGCAGAAGGGCGCTGCATTGGTGGATCTGTCATTCGTACTCGGAGTGATTCATGTGGAAAGGCTTCCGAAGTGATTACGGCCGCAGGGCGGGATTTAACAGACTCTGAACGCCGAATGTTAGCTAGAGCTAGACGCATGGGACATTCCATTTTGCAAATCGTTAGGGAATTCTGTATTCTGAGGTCCACAATGTCAAGAGTGCACCGAGAATACCAAATTTCAGGCTTTACCTCTCAGCACAGACAACGCAATAGCCCACCGAGAGCAGCGGCGTCTGCGTAGAGTTGTCAGTGCTAGCAGACAAGCAACGCTGCGTGAAGTAACGGCAGAAATCAAGGAGGGACGTTCGGCGAACGTGTCCCTTAGGGCAGTGTGGCGATATTTGGAGTGAACGGGCTACGGCAGCAGACGACCGACGCTCACACCGCCTGCAGCGCCTCTCTTGGCCTCGTCACCGTATCCACAATGGTGTGGCCTGTGTTATATGCAATGGACTGGCTCCACTGATCCAACTTCACCGACCTTTGACTGGAAATGGTTATGTTCGGCTACTTGCAGACCTTTTCCAGCCATTCGTGGACTTCATGTTCCCAAACAACGATGGAATTTTTATGGATGGCAGTGCGCCATGCCATCAGGCCACAATTGCTCGCGACTGGCTTGGAGAACATTCTGAACAGTTCGAGAGAATGATTTAGTCACTCAGGTCACCTGACCTGAATCCCATCGAACATTTATGAGCGCAGTTCGTGCACAAAATCTTGCACCGGTAACACTTTCGAAATTATGGACAACTATAGAGGTAGCATGGCTTAATATTTCTGCATGGGACTTTCCACGACCTGTTGAGTCCATGAAACATCGAGTTGCTGCACTACCCCGGAAAAGGGAGGTCCGACACGATATTAAAAGGTATCCAATGATTTTTGTCTCCTCAGTGTACATTTTGAATGTGTCAATAGCTTAACGTGCAAGTTATCTGATTGTTACAACAGTAGAACACAGACTAATAGGCTTCAGGCAGACAGGTAAACACAAGAACCATATCTAAGTTACGTGATTGCTCACATTTTGTGTAATGGGCAGATGTTTCTAAAAACTCTTTTCGTATGTGGGACAGTGATTTGTGGTGCCGTTATCTTGATGCTATTTGATCAAGTTTCATATATATATTATTAGGCTAAAGTTCTCTTAGAAGCTTCTTTCAAATGGCACAGAAGAAAGTGCGTAGGTCCATAAAAATTCTAATTCGGCGACTATAAATAATAAAAATTACATGGGAACGTCGATATATTCGACATACTGTCCGCTATAATCTGGTGAAAACCGCACCTCGATACAAACTGAAGAGCCAAAGAAACTGTTACACCTATCTAATATCGTTTGGGGCCCCGGCGAGAATGCAGGAGTCCCGCAACATCACGTGGCATGTCTGAAGTAGTGCTGGTGGGAATTGACACCATAAATCCTGCACGGCAGTCCATAAATCCGTAAGAGTACGACGGAGCAGATAGGGTTGATAGAAGAGATAGAGAAGATCCAACGGAAAGCAGCGCGCTTCGTTACAGGATCATTTAGTAATCGCGAAAGCGTTACGGAGATATAAATAAACTCCAGTGGAAGACTCTGCAGGAGAGACGCTTAGTAGCTCGGTACGGGCTTTTCTTGAAGTTTCGAGAATATATCTTCACCGAGGAGTCAAGCAGTATATTGCTCCCTCCGACGTATATCTCGCGAAGAGACCATGAGGATAAAATTAGAGAGATTAGAGCCCACACAGAGGCATACCGACAATCCTTCTTTCCACGAACAATACGAGACTGGAATAGAAGGGAGAACCGATAGAGGTACTCATGGTACCCTCCGCCACACACCGTCAGGTGGCTTGAAGAGTATGGATGTAGATGTAGATGTAGATGTAGAGTGGAGACCTCTTCTGGACAGCACGTTGCAAAGCGTCCCAGATATGCTCTATAACGTTCGTGTCTGGGGAGTTTGGTGGTCAGCGGAAGTGTTTAAACTCAGAAGAGTGTTTCTGGAGAAACTCTGTAGCAATTCTGGACGTGTGCGGTATCGCTTTGTCCTGCTTGACCTGCGTAAGTCCTTCGGAACCCACAATGGACATGAATGGATGCAGGTGATCAGACAGGATGCTTACGTACGTGTCACCTCTCAGAGTCGTATCTAGACGTATCAGGGGTCTCATATCACTCCAACTGCACACGCCCCACATCATTACAAAGCCTCTAACAGCTTGAACAGTCCCCTGCTGACATGCAGGGTCCGTGGATTCATGAGGTTGACTCCATACCCGGAAACGTCCATTCTCTCGATACAATTTGAAACGAGGCTCGTCCGACCAGGCAACACGTTTCCATTCATCAACATTCCAATGTTGTGTTGACGAGCCCAGGCAATGCGTAAGCTTTGTGTCGTGCAGTCATCAAGGGTACACGAGGGGGCCTTCAGGTCTGAAAGCCTGTATCGATGATATTTCGTTGAGTAGTTCGCACGCTGACACTTGTTGATGGCCCAGCATTGAAGTCTGCAGCAATTAGCGGAAGGGTTGCACTTCTGTCACGTTGAACGATTCTCTTCAGTCGCCGTTGGTCCCGTTCTTGCAAGACCTTTATCTGGTCGCAACGACGGCGGAGATTTGATGTTTTACCCGATTCCTGATATTCACAATACACTTGTGAAATGATCGCACGGGAAAATCCCCACTTCATCGCCACGTCGGAAATGCTGTGTCCCATCGCTCGTGCGCCGACTATAACACCACGTTCAGACTCGCTTAAATCTTGATAACCTGCCATTGTAGCAGCGGTGACCGATCTAACAACTGCGCCAGACACTTGTTGTCTTATATAGGCGTTACCGTACGCAGCGCCGTATTCCGCCTGTTTAGTTATGTCTGCATTTGAATACGGACGCCTATACCAGTTTCTTTGGCGCTTCGGTGTATTTATTCATTCTGAATTCTACCACAGAGTGTGCCGTAAGAACGATTGCCACCTTGTTCAGTCTTTCTGGGAAAGAGGGAGTGTCATAACAAAACTCGTTTTATTTTTCTAACGGTACACTGAAACTCTACGCAAATTTACGAATCACTTGATCTGTCACAAGGGTTGATCCAATTAATATTCAGAAGGTCGATGTAATTAATCGTCAGTTAAAACATACCAAACTATTTTTCTGCGGCAGTCGGATATCAGCGTAGGCTTGATTATCCAGAGGACCGTAGTCTCGCGGGGTATGGGGGAAGAGTAATTCTCCGAAGCTTGATTTAAATATACCTAGCGATTTGCAATACGACGAACAACCACAAAAGCTGTTCGAGCTGTTATTTTGATTGCGAGACCACGGTTTATTCGTGGCGCAGGGCACCATCTATCCCTCCCTTTTCGATGAATTGCTGCCACCCCAGGAAACCCAACTTCGGCATTGCAGGCCAGTACAAACCTTAGCCGTTACTCTGGTTAGGTTGGCCGCGGGCTCCTCTTTCTGCTGGCGGACGCTTGCTGGTTTGCGATATTATCGGTAACAAAACTGACGGGCGAGTCCCTTTGACCTCAGTAGCTTACAGTGGCAAGCTGGAGTAACTCCGTGGAGCTCAGTAGCGCAGATGTATCTGTATGTCTTTGTGCTCGATTACGGTTCTCAGCAGCAGTCATAAATCTTACAATCCCAATTCGCAGCGCTCCGCTTTAAACGTAATGCAAGCGCGCTCATTTCCGTCATGAATCACCTGAAATGCAGTAGGTTGCATCTCGTCGGTAAGTGCGAGAGAGCTTACTATGCTTGCACTATAGTGCTTTGTATTGCCACTGCCTGGGCCTCAGTTTATTCTTTCTCGTGGATAACGATCATAACCATTTATCTCTCAGTGTATACTCTCTCTCTCTCTGTCTCTCTCTCTCTATGATCAAGGGCTGGACGAGTTAACTGAACGCTCGTTTATGTTTTAAGTTTTCCCTTTGTATTTTCCTGTAGCAAGACGTTTTCAGTCTCAGATTTGTGCTATTCCTGTGTCAAATTTAAGTTGTAAGAGACTACCTCGCATTTCCAAGTGTGTGTCTAAGGAAATACATCCAAGGTTTTAGCAGATCTATCCTACCTCTGGTCTGTACAATTCCCCCGTTGCCTCCGACAACCACTTAATTAATAGTGAGAACACCTGCTAGAAGAGATGAGACCTGATGCTGGTCAGCGTCAAGACAGCAGGAGAGACACCCATTTCAATTTCTACCGCCCTTATCAAGGCAAGTAGCGTATAATCAAAAAAGTAGCCGAAGCGGAAATAATTGCTACTTAATGTTTTATTGATTCAATGGGTTCATCTGCGATCCAGTATGACCGTCCTAGGTCCCCATCCCCAGGCAGATTTGTGGTTAAGTAGTGGGGGGAGGGGAAGGGTAAAAATGTACCCTCAAAAGGAATGCTTTTGCGGTTTTACGTTATATCTCGTAAAGGACTCACAATACCGAAAACATGGTCCTGTTAAAAGTTGTAGGGCATCAACTTCTGCTCTGGGTGAGACAAGACGCATATTTTTTAGGACAACTGTTTGCCATACTAGTGCTGATCGATTTTGGACAAATTTTACATATTCATGAAAAATTTTCGTTTTAACTTCTCCTTTTTTGGTAATGTCATCTAAACTAACCCATATATCAATGAAGTGGCCTGTACAAAAATGTTAGAGGAATAAATTCTGCGTTCAATGATGCCAAAAATTAGTTTTTTGGGTCACCTGCTTCCGTGGAGCTCCACTTTAAAGTTGGGCCATTACTTACCGTCAGTGACCTCTGTTTATGTTTATACAGCTGTTCTTCAACAAGTGTTATTTACACTAAGTTAAATATAGTGCTATAGCACTCCGTTGTACTAGTCTCCGGTGTACTAGGCTTGTGTAAAGAATGATTTCATACAGAATATGATGAGATTCATCCATCTGATATGGAGGTAGGAGGCGGGATAAGAAGCACAGTTCCTGAAATGATTTAGTGATGATTATATTTCATAATAACTAATATTGTAGTTGAAGGCATGAAGATGAAAAGGGTGAAAAATAGGCATGTATACAAATTTCACAGACGTCGAAGTCTGACTGTCGTTGGGCCACTCGGCTCCTCAAAGTCTGTAAATAAAGTCGCCCCATACATGCAGTCTAGGTCTTCGTCAACATCTGTTTCATCAGTTTCGTCTGGTTGGCTAAAGTTTTTGCAGGATTTCTAAATCAGTGACCGCTTAATCCGAGCCTTCCGACACCCACAGTCACCTGTAGACCTTGCATTTGCAGAAAATTGTGGAGAGAAGTAATTGTGGAACTGGTTCCTTGGAGGTAGGAACGAGGTCAAGACCAAAATTTGAAGCCTACCAGCCCCCAGTGTCCTAGTAACATTTGCACTTGTAGGTAAGTTGTCAAGCAACGTTGACGGGCTGCTTCAGATTTTAGAGGTAAGGATGCCCGGTTGAATTTGGATTTCACGAGGGGTTTGAAAAACCAGTCGAATCGCAATCTAAAGTATCTCCTGCCCTACTTCTGTAGAGGATTGTTAAAAATCGTACGCATTCCTTAGCAATAGCTTCAGCTTGAGAGTCATGCTGTATAAACTTTTGATTTCCTCTAGAAGACATTTATTTTCGACCAACAGCTTGACCGCCTTCTTCCTGCTCTACTTGGAGAGTGCTGAAGTTGTGTCATATTCAGTTATGGCATGGAGAAATATGAGTGGCCTTGTGATGTTGTCTGCTGTTTGAAGCTGTTGGGACAAAACACTTTCGGTAGGGTCGTTCCAGATTTTGAGGAAAGTATGTTTGCTGATGGAGTGACAAGAGAATTGAGCACGATGACAATGTCCACATCTCCGAGAACTACCGCAATCTTCGCATGCTCCTGTGATGTCTCAAGGGTCGTGGCAACTATCAGGTAGTCTGTGTCTTCATTAACTTGCTTTACTGAGAAGCATTCACATTCATGCATCTCAGTCAGCGAGCTAAGGAGACGAGTTTTGTTTCTGTCGTTGGAAAGGAATTGCTCCTGAGAGGTCGTCACCACCATTAATTAGGTAAAGGTGAAGTCAGGCGGAGGCTCTCAGCATATTAATTGCTCTTGGTGGCCAATTCTTCTGGCCAGTCATCAAGTACCACAAACTTCGTTTGTAGTGGCTTTCTGTCGTTGCCTTTCTTTATGACTGAATCAAGGAACACCTGTAGGTTTTGTGGAATATAATCCTCACAGTTTTCCATAATGTGCTCGGGATTTGGGTAACAGTCAAGGGGATATACTTTTGAACGGATAACAAGTCGGAGGCGTTCTTCCTCTTCATTTTCCTGTTTGGATGTAGACCGTTGCTGTGAAAAGATTTTGTAACCAGTATAGCAGAAGTACAGTACTGACAAACTGCCGGCCGCGGTGGTCTAGCGGTTCTGGCGCTGCGGTCCGGAACCGCGGGACTGCTACGGTCGCAGGTTCGAATCCTGCCTCGGGCATGGGTGTGTGTGATGTCCTTAGGTTAGTTAGGTTTAAGTAGTTCTAAGTTCTAGGGGACTTATGACCTAAGATGTTGAGTCCCATAGTGCTCAGCGCCACTTGAACCATTTTTTTTGTTGACAAACTGACATTATGATGTCACTCCCATAATGGTCTTGCAACCTCTTCTTCAGAGATTTCTCACTGACTTTTTTGCCAGGGAAATCTTTCAGAACCTCTTCCAAAGGAAACTGGCACTCATATTTCAAGTCTCCAATACAGCTGCAAACATTTTGTAAAGCAGTAGTGATATCTTCATCGTGGGGTCTACCTGTGATGTTTGCTGAACGTACGGGTAAGAAAAATTTCCTCATGCAGTTCTGATGGTATCTCGCCTCATCGGTAATCAGCCCCCAACCGGGATGTACTTCCTACACCCACTGGTCTGCCCGGACAGCTGTAGTTTCGAAAACACCTGTTTTAAAACTGAAAGCTGACTGACCTGATCGGACTGTAGGTGCAACTCCACTTCCACTAGCTTTCTCTGCAGCAGCTTCATTTTTCTCTCTGGAGTAAGTTCTGTGGCACGTGACATCAAGTTTTATGGTATCGCATGTCTTAAAAAGAGCATCCTTTCCATCACGTCTCTTCTTACTGCACACCAATGAAGTTCTGATTCCTCTTGCTTTCACGGTCACTGCCTCACTCTCCTCTATTGTCTTTTCACACACGGGACACAGATCTGTCATTTTTATATCTCTTCTTTCCAGTTTGTGACGGAATTAATTGTAGATTTCAAATTTTAGTTAAATAACATAGTACTGTATTTACTAGGTACAAGACTAATACTATTGTGCGCTACAGTACTATGTTTTACCCTTTGTCTAGCATCTGCAACAAAAAATTCACTATTCTTCCGCATAGCCTGCACAATCAACGAGAGTTGGTCCAATCTTATGGTGGAGCTGTACGCAAACGGGTGGTCCACAACATTCACTTTTGGTCTCTTCGAACGCAGAACTCATTACCTTAAAATATTTTTACGGATCAGTTTATTGATATATGGGTTAGTTTAGATGATATTACCAAAACATGTGAAGTTAACACGAAAATTTTTCATAAATATGTAAAATTTGTCCAAATTTGATGAACACTAACATGGGAACTAGTGGTCCAAAACATATGCCTCTGGTCTCATTCAATGCAGAATATGATGCCCTACAACTTTTTTCGATATTCTGAGTCCTTTGCGAGAGAGACCCAGGATAGTCATGTTAGTCATACTGCACCACAAAAGAAGCCAATGGAACAATAAAACCTTTTGTAGCAATTATTTTCTATTTAGACTTTAAGCCTACTTGCCCAATCGCCACATTTGTTGTTTTAAAAAAGAACCGATGGAAGCCGTAACATCTACAGTGTCTATGCTTTGCTTTTAACGCACTTGACGCTCCGGCGTAGAGCTACAACAGCTGGTGCTCTCTTCTCGTAATAAACGTGAACACCCATTTGAATTAGCGAAAGCCGTTTGATGAACATTTTTGTCCGTTCGGCGTGAGGATGACAGTACGTTCGCACGGGCGGATTGTAATGGCCGTGTAAAGGCAAGTACACTACACTGCGTTCTGTAACAGGCGCGTTTGCGTGACGCTGCAGTTTCCCGCCCCTCTTTACAATTTTTTTTAATCATTTCGTGCGCACACTGCGATCTCTTTATGCAGAGCGAGCCATTACCGCCCCTGCGTGGCGGTGCTGTTTGCTAATATTCGTGTCACTGAATATGTAATTAACACAATTGCAGTGCAAGTAAAGATAACTCTGCAAGCAGTGGCCCAACGGCCGCCTCGTCACACGCCATGATTAATTCAGAAGCGAAAATTTCAGCGTTCGCAAAAAACTGCGGGCGAGCGAATTTTAAATAACCGGCATATTAGTATTGCTGTATATGTATTAGCGGGAAAATACAGATGTTTGCAGCAGGGGAACCCCTCCGGCGCGGCAAATAAATTAGCAGTCGTATTTTTGCGAATGATGATTTTTACGCGCGCTTGCCTCGACAAACGCCCCGCGGAAAAAGTAATTATTTGACGGCAATTTTTGCTGCAAACATATTTTTTGTATAAATTGCATTCGCGTGTCCCACTGTTGTTTGCGGGTAATTACTTAATTAACGAAGTTAATTTTGTCTTCCACTGTGGCTTTACTAACACTCGACCCGCGAGTGTGTGCTTTTTGCACAAAAAACTCTGCCGTGATTACTATTTTTATTTGTTTTCAATCGATAGCGAACAACGCCGGTTTTCCGCTGTGCCTTATGTCATACGAACGGTAGCTGCAGGGTTAAACCAAATTCTGATGTCGTTCTGCGATAGTTCTTTATCCACAGCTCTCCAGTGTTCCGCAGTTGCCCAGTTTCTGAAATTTGTACACAGTCGTGAGGAAGGTATTTTACTCAAGGAAAAGTATACGCTGCACCGATCGTTTACGACCATTACATTCATTCGGGCAAGAGCCACATTCATTCAAAATTAATGAAGTGAGAACATTTCTGCCTCCGGAGTTACTTTCCAGTATTGGTAAATTTCTACAATTGTATCATTTTCAAACGGTGGTGATGAGCATAAGGACAAGCCTATAAGCTGTCCAGCAACCAGAACATGGCTTTAAACGCCTAAAATTTACAAATAGTCCTGCGTATAATTGGCGTGAACACAGCTTATTGAATCCAATGGACTGAGCACTTAGATTTTCAGTATTACATTAACGTAGTGTGTTGTCAATATGTCATATAATTTGTTAATAATTGGCAGCCAACGCTGTACAATCGCAATAAAGTCATGAGATGTTCAGTTGACTCTTTTGTTAGAACATGTTACGCGTTTCGGGATTACACCCATCTTCAGACATCACAAAGTTCAACTCCTTCCTAACCAACCAGGCTTACAGCCTTGACAATTCAAAGAAAGTGTGGAATAGCTTATGAATGCGACACAAGTTCTGCTTCAAGACTGCTTGTGTGGCAGTAATGTGTTATCTGACACTTTCTTTGAGTTGTCAAGGCTGTACGCCGGGCAGTTTTGGAAGGAGTTGAAGTTTGTGATGTCTGAAGATGAGTGTAATCCCGAAACGCGTAACATGTTCTAATAAAAGAGTCAATTGAACATCTCATGACTTTATTGCGATTGCACAGCATTGGTTGCCAATAATTAACATAAAAATGATCGCAGGCCTCAGACGGGATTTTATGTCCCCTATATATTATATAATTTGCTTATGATTATTTATTGATGAGGGGGGCACACGGTATAAAATGATGGTATAGGTATACAGTAACTGACGAATTTATTTCATCTGACCAGGCCTAGCTCTTCTATTCGTCTAGAGCCCAACCGTTAAGATGACGGGCCTAGGAGAGGTGCTGCAGGCGATGTAGTAGACTACATGCACTTCATGTTCTCAAAGAACGAAGGAATTTTTATGGATGACAATGCGTCATGTCACCGGCGCTCGCGATTGGATTGAAGAACAGTCTGGACAATTAGGGCGAATGGTTTGTCCACCCACGTCGCCCGACATGAATCCCATCGAATATTTATGGGACATATACCGAAGGTCAGATAGTACACAAAATCCTACACCGGTAACACTTTCGCAATTATGGTTGGCTATAGAGGCAGCTTGGTTCACTGTTTGTTTCCGCGGGGGGAGTTGCAACGACCCGTTGAGTCTCTGCCAGGTCGATTTGCTGCACTACTCCGGTCAACAGGAGGTCCGGCACGGGAGGTATTCCATGACTCTTGTCCCCTGGGTGTACATTTCCATGACCACGTACATGGGAACGCGAGGTAGCCCGTTACGATTACAATATCGGATACTAGACACACAGGAACAGGACAAACCTGACACAGAAAACGTCTTGCGGCAGGGCAAAACACAGGGAACAATTTTCAACGTAAACGAGCGTCCTGTTAAGTGGTCCAGTCCTTCATCAGAGAGAGAGTGTGTGTGTGAACTGAGAGATAAATGTTAATTATTATTATCCACGAGAAAGAATAAACTGAAGCAGTACAAAGCACGGGATCATTGTGTTCAAAAATACCGCGTGCGAGAATGATATTTTTCTAGGTGCCATATTTGATAATAGAGACAAAGGGTCAAGTGTTTTGGGTATCCCCCGGCCTTGCATTCCTTTGTATACCTATCAGAAGAAAGAGCATACTGTAGCTAACCTATAGCGTAGGATCAAAATTTAAACATTATACACGTTCTCCAGTGTAGGCAAATTGAGCAAATCGGTTGGTTCTATTGCAGTATGTGTGGTATAGCGTTGGTAGTAAACGGCTTATAAAAGCACAATTTGTTCATAGGCGGTTCTTGAGAAAACCCTAAAAAACCATGATTTTCCGGTACTAAAACTACCAGTTGTGGGGATGGCCTCTTCTATTCATGGAAAATCGTTGAAATTTATTACCGTGCGTTCTTAAGAGATTTCGGAGAACCTTGAAGCTTTTTTCCATATCATTAACCGTTACCGAGAACCAGAGGAAGAAAGTTACCTACTTTTGCACGTAAAGTACGAGTATGCATGTAACAGCCTGTCTGAGGCGTAAATGTACTTTTAACTGACATAATGAGCAGATGAAAAAGTTTTCTGGGATGATTGCAAAGGTTTTAAGGCCACTAAACTACGTTTTTTAGTCGCCATTTTTTCACCAATAAAAGTATGGTTCAAATGGTTCAAATGGCTCTGAGCACTATGGGACTCAACATCTTAGGTCATAAGTCCCCTAGAACTTAGAACTACTTAAACCTAACTAAACTAAGGACATCACATACACCCATGCCCGAGGCAGGATTCGAACCTGCGACCGTAGCAGTCCCGCGGTTCCGGACTGCAGCGCCAGAACCGCACGGCCACCGCGGCCGGCAATAAAAGTATGTGACGCGCTGTCTTGATCTGGGAATTATTCAGTGGTGCCGTAAGCGCCTTAAAAAATTAATTCCTCATGCGAAAGTCTTTGTACTTGCAAATCGATATAATGCAGGTGTAGCCTAAAAATGTTGTGCATTTTTATGTGATGTAATGTGAAGTGGACTTCCTTTGAAATGGAGACGATTTTGTTTTAACTTTGTATTATGCATATTTATTTGTTATTTATATGTGTCAAAATATGTGTTCGAAGGATATAAATAAACTGTTAAAACTTTACTGACCGACTGAATTCGTTTTATATAAGCAGCACACCCCGCAGTAATAGGGAAAAGAATGGAATCAGCAGAGAAATGGTTCTGTCCCGCGAGGAATCAGTCAGTGATGGTGGGAGAGAGAAAGCGGCAGTGGAAGACAGGGGTGGATGATGACAAGAGCATTGGAAGCCAAGGAGGGTGCAAATAATGCTGGTCAGTGAGACACAATGGCAGCAAAAGAGAAGGTGAGATGAATGGGGATATTAGCAGTGGATGCAAAAGAGAGAGGAGACTGTTGTAATGAAAAGAGAGATGGGAGGAGACCAAATATAGGCCTGGGGGGGGGGGGGGGAGGGGGGCGTCTGAACCTTTCCCCCTCAGACTGGCCAACTTAAACACGGAAAATTTTCCCATTTTCACCCATCCTCTTTTACCAGTTGTTAAGGCTTCCCAGTCTAGGGGTCAACAACCCGAACAAGCCATCACCAGTGACGTGTGTGGAGAGGAGACAATGATGGTTGAAGAGAAAGATAGCCGACTATAATTGACAACGGGAGAGACAGTGGCAGTGGGAGAGAAACGTATCAGGACAGAGACGATGGCAATGGGACAGGAGACAGTGAAAGTGGCAGGGAAGGAGACAGTGCGGAGGAAGAGCGAGAGAAAGAGGTGAAGACAGCGACAGCGCGAGAGACAGACCGGGGAAAACCCCAATGGGGGGAAAAAGGAAATAGTGGGAGATGCTGTGTGTGAGGACTGAGGCAGATGGTTCCCAAATTTTTTCTGCCAGTCTCTTTTAAAGAGGAACCTTTTTATGCTCAGACATGAGCATTTTTCATCTGCTTGTTACACAATTATGAATTTAAAACAATCAAACAATCATATTTGTAAAGTCTGGTCTCTTGCTAAGGAAGCAATAATTTGTCGTAATGGAAAGAGTAGTGCCCAGCTAAAGAAATTTAGGACTGAATTATCTCCAGCTTTAGCCAGCTTTTGGTACCTATAACGCTTCGAGCTTCATTGCTTTCTATTATCGCTCAGATCTCTGGTTCTTTTACAACATGGCTATGACAATTTACAACTACAATACTGATTGTTGCTACATATACCATTTTTCTGTGTGTCTCCTGCACCCTTTGAAACTAAAGTCCTTCTGCACTTCCCGAAGAGCCTCTAACCTAAAACGCCACCCCGTCCACACCACAAAGCTTCCGCTACACTCGTAGCAGCCTCCTGTGTGTAGTGGACACGTCATCTACTAACTGGAACCCGAAACCCCACTTCGCTATGGCATAAGACAAGGAATCTGCAAACTACGTGGTCACAGAACCGTCTGAGTCTCTAATTCAGACCCTCCACTTGGCTCTGTACCAAAGGTTCAGAATTGGTCGTGTCGATGATGCTACACATAGTAAGCTCTGCCTTCAGATCATAAGCAAGACTGCCAGTGTTTACCGCTTCAGCTAGCCTCCCGGAAAGCGATGCACATCGTTAGTACCAACATGAGCCGCCACCTGCAGTTGGCTGCACCCTGTGCTCTTTATGGCATCTGGAAGCACTCGTTCCATTTCTGAAATGACTCCTCCCCGTACGCACACACAGTATACTATTTCTTCCTCCCCTTGGCAGACATATCCATGGTAGGCCCATTACACACGTGACGTTGGAGCTCCTAACTAATAGCGAACCCACTCTTTGTGAATTCCCAGATCTTGTGGGTAGAGAGGGCGAACGACTGTATCTCACTTATGATTTTTATCAGCCGCAGATAGTGCCCAAAACCCGTTCATCAGACAAATTAGGGAGGCCGTTTGACTGGCTCCTGGAAACTCTTGTGCTGCCTGCCACACCTTTAACCGGACTTTCACTCGACCATGAGCGAGGTGTCATCCTGAAAATGGGCAGTACCTGGGATGGTCACAGTGGTGCGCCAATTGGGGGACCCGAGGGACGTGCTGTACATACACTGCGTCCCTACATCTAGCCCCCACCTTCCCCCACCACATTTATACCCATTGGCCACAGCCTCAGACTGCATGACTGAAGCCAGTACCACCTGCAGCTGCGAGTGAAGAGTCGCCAACTGAGCTTGCATCTGGACACAGAAATCACAAGTCCCTGTGCGTACTAGTTTCGGAGGAATTACAATTAAAATGTAGAACTCATAAACGAAACGCTGTGTTCTGAAGTGCTGCTGCATAGATGGGAGCTACTGCCCAAATAATGCGGTCTACAACTTGAACTGACTGCACGCATGAACAAAAATGTCTGTTGCATAACAAACGGCGGAACTACACGCTACACAGTAATTGAGGCACTCCTTGAAACACATATACGTAAGAAATTTAAAATTTTAGACTGAAAAGTAGACAGCATGCAGACCTCAACCATCAGTGTGTTCCACTACAAAGATTGCTGAAAGTATCGAAAGCATTTGAAATTTTGGGTCTCGATATTCTCAGACCATTCAGCTGATCAACAGGCAGTAACAGCTATGCAGGGTGTCCTAGGATAAATGGACATTACTCAGGGATATGACAGGAACTACTATTCAAAGCAAAAAAGTCTAATACATAGGGGCTCTAAGACATACACCTCACAAACTCTGAACATTTGTTCGTCTTCACTAGTGGAAAACATCTCTCTTACTGAACGAGTGCTCATAATTCTTAAGGTATGCTTTATAGAGCTCCTTGCCTACTAGGCAATTTTTTATTGTTTTTGTCCATACTACCTCCTCCTATGGGAAGCAAAGAGCTTCCACCGATTTGTCTCACAGTATCGAAGATGATGAACTGCTCGCAGTTCTTAAGACAAACTTTTTAGACTCCCATGTTTACTAGACTTTTTTGCGTCGGGTGATCGTTCCTGTCATATCCCTGAATATTGACCATTCCTCCCGGGATATGCTCTCTAGATATTTAACTTCTCCTGTTGTCTTGCAGTGATTGCAATCCCAGGTCAATAGGCGAATATGGTACCTCAGGCCACGATGCACAACTGGCTTCTAAGATTCGGTGTTCCTGACTCAATAATTACAAATTAAGGCGCTAATTTTATGTTCAGTCTAATGAAACAGCTATGTCATTTACCACATATTGAAACGGAACTTGTTGTCCCGTTCCATATTTTTCCAGTAAATTCCGGTACAGGAGAAATATAGCCAGAGTGTTTTGACTCTGCAGAAGCGAATTCCGTGTATGACAAACAGAAGAGAATGGACCAAGTGGTGTTTATTTATTTATTTATTCATTTTATTTCGTGTGTGCCACGTTTCCTTGTATCCTTTCCCTTATGCGACCTTGGACTGTATGAATGATACAGTATGTGATGTAGCAGAAAGCTCTGGTCAGAGGTCGTAGCATTGCATGTGTAGAGTCCTTCTGTGGTAGGATAGTACCAACCCCCTAAACGTGAACAATAGTCAGGTCAGAGGACGCGAAGGCTCGAGGATTGGCTCTGTTAGGTTGGCGAACCATCCCCTCCACCACCTTTTGAACGAACAACGGTTAGGCGAGGTGTCCGCTCGAGCACTTGTTCCTGGACAGACATGGAGACGCAGCTCTCGTTTTGGTAATGTTAACAAAGGTATTAGATGGTCTAAAATCTGCTCGGTAATGATGTTCAGATGCTGAAATCAGGTGCGAGATTACCACTAAACCTCGTGAGGGAATTTATTTTCATAATTTATTCGAATTTCAGTAGAACTTTGCTTTTGTGACTTGATCAGGCCATGCACCATGGGCCTTAAGTTCACGGTCATATTTTTGCTCTGTCCTTAACGAAAATTCACTCATTCAATGTATTTTAATCTGCTCTTTCATTTACAGTAATATTTTGGGAGATTTTTATTCATTTTTCATATGTTTTGTTTGTGAACTTGCTTTCGCGCCACGTGGTCGGTTAGAGCAACCGCCACATTGAAAAACTGTTGTTTGGGTCTGAAAATGTATTGTACAAGATGAATAATCATACGCTAGTGGGCAAGTGTAGAATAGGGAGGAATAAACTTGTGTGTTCGTATTTTTCTGGATTTCTGTTGTCTACCGGAACTTTGCCACGTGTGTTGAATAACATGGAAGTGATGATGTTTCTTGTACTTCCCCTAACTATTTGATTTGTTGGCGATGTTGTGCGTTAAGTAAAATATATGGTTTAAACTCGTGCCACTAGGAAAAGTATCGGACTTTAATGCCCACTGATTTGATAAAGACTTGTGAAATACTCTTCCACCCTGACCTAGATGTGCTTGTAGTGTCTTTGCTGAACTTGTTGTGAGTCATCTGTAGTAACTGAATGTAATAAGCATGGGTTTAGGTATAATTGTGTGTCTGTGTGAAATTACATTGAAGCCAGGTCTGCGCTACCCTATCCCATTCCATGATTACGTGGCGAAACTGCACCATGTTGACTAGAGAGATCAGTTTTGATGATGTGTATTGCAAGAGAAGCACGACTAGTTGAAATACCATCGGTACTGAATAAATATCAATTAATCTCTACCCTTGACTGATTATTTGTTCCCTCCATCATAAAGAATAGGTGAAAGTCAGTACCTCAGTCGAATTCTGGGTCACGAAAGCAAATAAAAGCTATATACTGTCTAGTAAGCCCTGTATATGTGCTTTCTGTAGTGGTTCAAAAATATTGCGTTATCCGTTGCGTTCCGATTTTTACCGGTCGGTTAAAACCTTCCGCTAGAAATTATTAATACCCGGCAATAGCTCGCAGGGGCCAGCAATTTAGTGGACCACACGAATTTAAGAAACCATTTACTACAGACGGTAGCTTGCAGGAACGGTAGGACATGACAAAGCGACGGTAATCTTCCTACTTAGGTAGAGTTGTACCACCACCAGAACTAGAATGTTACGTTGCAATATTTGTAAGCTTAGGACTAGGCCTTACCACCTTAAGTCGAATTTAAACTGCAAAAATGATGTGTTATTATGTAAACGCACATCATAATGATTCGGACGTCTGTCTCTCATTCGTTGCGTCCACATATAATTCTGAAATACACGGGAATAGTGGGACCCAGCACTGTAGTATATGGTAGAAAGATGCCAACACATTTTGACTTAGTGGAAGCTAAAAATGGAAATAAACAGAATGTCAGTTAACAAATTTTTACAAAGAAATTGTGCAATGTTTGACAAAAAGCGAAGAGAATAAATATGAAAGCGCTCAAGTGACGGAAGAAGACGAAACGATCTATCTTTAAATTACCTAAGTGTAGAGTTGGACAGTGGGTTTTACTGGTGAAAGGGCTAGATAGAGAGATTCTTGAACTGTTATTAGCTACTATATTAGTTCATAGAGATGGCATCCGCTGTCAATGTCAAGTTGCAACTGCCAACCAAAAACTTCACATGAGAGCTTCTGTGAAGTTTGGAAGGTAGGAGACGAGGTACTGGCGGAATTGAAGCTGTGAGGAGGGGGCGTGAGTCGTGCTTGGGTAGCTCAGTTGGTAGAGCACTTACCCGCGAAAGGCAAAGGTCCCGAGTTCGAGTCTCGGTCCGGCACACAGTTTTAATCTGCCAGGAAGTTTCAAAAAATTGTGTGTTTGAAAAAATAAGAAAAAGATAACATGCCACACAATACAATTTTAGTAATAATTCTAGATCAGTGTATCTAGAAAAGTGCATTCAATAATTATGGAAAATTGTAAGTTGGTGTCTTAAAAATTTTCCAAGATAACGGGTCAAAAAATTCAGTAACTTAACTTTGGTGGCATAGGGCACAGCCCGCATCTCGTGGTCGTGCGGTAGCGTTCTCGCTTCCCACGCCCGGGTTCCCGCGTTCGATTCCCGGCGGGGTCAGGGATTTTCTCTGCCTCGTGATGGCTGGGTGTTGTGTGATGTCCTTAGGTTGGTTAGGTTTAAGTAGTTCTAAGTTCTAGGGGACTGATGACCATGGTTGTTAAGTCCCATAGTCCTCAGAGCCATTTGGCGTAGGGCACACAATGTCCGCTTAACTTTCGCGAGGTCTGAATGTATTCCACTGGAGAACTTCAATATTTCCGCTTGCATTACATAATCGAGACTAGACAGGGTGCAAATGTCTACTTTTTATCTCTTGCATGTTAACTGAATAAATGTTCATCCTCAACTCTAAATAATTTTGATCTGAAACTTCCTGGCAGATTAAAACTGTGTGCCGGACCGAGACTCGAACTCGGGACCCTTGCCTTTCGCGGGTAAGTGCTCTACCAACTGAGCTACCCAAGCACGACTCACGCCCCGTCCTCACAGCTTTACTTCTGCCAGTACCTCGTCTCCTACCTTCCAAACTTAACAGAAGCTCTCCTGCGAACCTTGCAGAACTAGCACTCCTGAAAGAAAGGATATTGCAGAGACATGGCTTAGCCACAGCCTGGGGGATATTTCCAGAATGAGATTTTCACTCTGCTGCGGTGTGTGCGCTGATATGAAGTTTCATATCAGCGCACACTCCGCTGCAGAGTGAAAATCTCATTCTATTTTGATCTGGCTAATATTTCTTGTATTGTGATCGTGAAATATACTTAGTTTTTTTGTGTCTTGTGAGTCTATTTAGCTTGGCGCTTCTGCTACCATTTTTGCAATGCAGTTAATGCAACTTTACTGAATTTTAATAAGCCTGTCTTTCTGACTGTTTTATAATTAGTAAATGTAGGATCACTTTCCATATATTTGAGATTATTTTCTTGAGTAAACATTATTCACGAGTATTCTCTGGTGTTGTCTACATCGATTTCAGACGTTAGAATGGAGCCCTTTTATTAATTTTTCATTGATCTTTTATTTAATATTTCTGTTTATTTTATCAATTCGCAACTCTAACGAATGCGTAGACTATTTGACTACAGGATCATAGCTACAGATTATTATTTGCAGCAAGTTAGTTGCTGGGGATGATAGCAGATGCGTGTGGCCCGATGCTACAAATTCATCGTGTCATACTCTTCAAACAGAACCATGCACATCCCAGTTACCTAAGATGCAAGTAACAACAGGTAAGTTCAGAATATGGGGTTTCGTCGGCCAGGATATGAATCTACACTACTGGCCATTAAAATTGCTACACCAAGAAGAAATGCAGATGATAAACGGGTATTCATTGGACAAATATATTATACTAGAACTGACATTTGATTACATTTTCACGCAGTTTGGGTGCATAGGTCCTGAGAAATCAGTACCATGAACAACCACCTCTGGCCGTAATAACGGCCTTGATACGCCTGGGCATTGAGTCAGACAGAGCTTGGATGGTGTGTACAGGTACAGCTGCCCATGCAACTTCAACACGATACCACAGTTCATCAAGAGTAGTGACTGGCGCATTGTGACCAGCCAGTTGCTCGGCCACCATTGACCAGACGTTTTCAGTTGTTGAGAGATATGGAGAATGTGTTGGCCAGGGCAGCAGTCGAACATTTTCTGTATCCAGGAAGGCCCTTACAGGACCTGCAACATGCGGTCGTGCATTATCCTGCTGAAATGTAGGGTTTCGCAGCGATCGAATGAAGGGTAGAGCCACGGGTCGCAACCCATCTGAAATGTAACGTCCACTGTTCAAAGTGCCGTCAATGCGAACAAGAAGTGACCGAGACGTGTAACCAATGGCACCCCATACTATCACGCCGGGTGATACGCCAGTATGGCGATGACGAATACACGCTTCCGATGCGCGTTCACCGCGATGTCGCCAAACACTAATGATACCATCACGATGCTGTAAATAGAACCTGAATTCGTCCGAAAAAATGACGTTTTGCCATTCGTGCACCCATGTTCGTCGTTGAGTACACCATCGCAGGTGCTCCTGTCTGTGATGCAGCGTCAAGGGTAACCACAGCCATGGTCTCCGAGTTGATAGTCCATGCTGCTGCAAACGTCGTCGAACTGTTCGTGCAGATGGTGGTTGTCTTGCAAACGTCCCCATCTGTTGACTCAGGGATCGAGACGTGGCTGCACGATCCGTAACGGATCGTGCAGTGAGTCAACAGCCATGCGGATGAGATGCCTGTCATTTCGACTGCTAGTGATACGAGGCCGTTGGGATCCAGCACGGCGTTCCGTATTACCCTCCCGAACCCGCCGATTCCATATTCTGCTAACAATCATTGGATCTCGACCAACGCGAGCAGCAATGTCGCGATACGATAAACCGCAATCGCGGTATGCTACAATCCTACCTTTATCAAAGTCGGAAACGTGATGGTACGCATTTCTCCTCCTTAGACGAGGCATCACAACAACGTTTCACCAGGCAACGCCGGTCAACTGCTGTTTGTGTATGAGAAATCGGTTGGAAACTTTCCTCGTGTCAGCACGTTGTAGGTGTCGCCACCGGCGCCAACCTTGTGTGAATGCTCTAAAAAGCTAATCATTTGCATATTACAGCATCTTCTTCCTGCCCGTTAAATTTGGCGTCTGTAGCACGTCATCTTCGTGGAGTAGCAATTTTAATGGCCAGTAGTGTAATGGCTTTAGCATTGCAATTATAATTCTAACTCTTTAGAATATTCTGTGTGGTTGGTCCCAGACCTGTTGCAGATAGACAGGTTGTGTTGGAGGCTCTGAGCATAAAATTTTGCATAAGTTGTGTGTGGGGCAGTTAGGTGCGTAGCTTCAAGAAAGAAGGGAAAAGGCCACAGATAGGCGCGTTGAGTTCCAGTTTTCAGCAACCAGCGGCAGTGGCTTCAACAGTGGCAGCAGCAGCGAGAGGCGGCGGCGACTTTGAGTGCATCAGCGTCTGCAACAGCATTGGCACCAGCCCAGCAGCGGCCACACTTCCGGCCTTACCGGTAGTAGCCGGCGTGACTGCAAAGTTAAGCAGTGACATCGATAGCGTTTGAACCCGAAGGGTTGCCATCAGTGATGGAGCTTACAATTCATCAATCACCCAGTCTGTGTGGTTCAGATAATGCTAGTGGGACAGACAGTCCTAAACCTGAATGCATTCGTATTGATACTGACCATGTTAGTGAGGCAAACAGTTCGAAATCAGAGAAAGAAAATTGCAGATGATTCAGTGAATGTAGTACAGGGGCATTGGGTACAGAGCTAAGTTCTATTAAAACAGGGCGTCGTTCAGTAAAAACAGCCATCATGGTACCGCAAAATTAAGCTAGGTTCAGTGGAAAAAGAGCATTATCAACGTAGAGGCTAATTTAGAACGTATAAAGAGGTGTCAAAAATTACATCAAACATTGAAGGGACAATTGAGACAAAATTTGAGATTGCAAGACAGATATGGGTGAAATTTCTGAGGAGGTTGGCTGGGTTAATACGAGAGTCGACGCAGTGGAGAGACAGTCGCGGACAAGTTGGAAAAGATACAGGCTGAACTGGGCGACTACCTATAGAATTGTGTGTAGAAGCAAAATACGCTTGAAGAAGTGACCAATAAAATTGTTAACAACTTGTCAGGTAGAGTGGAGGAGAGTGTGAAAAAGCGGGGGTTAAAATAGGTAACAGTTTGAATCAGGTATAAATGATGAAGTTTTGCAACATGAACAGCAGATTCAAATTTATGGGCGGAATTATACATCTTTAGCAGCGAATCAGGCTACCACTGTGATAGGTGTCGCATGGGTTGGTTTAGGAATGACAAAGTGTTTTGCAAATGATCGAAAATAATAACCAGTTGATTTTATTGCTGAGTGTAGATACCGGTTTTCTGCGAGGAACGTCGGAAGAGGCTAAAATTAAGTTCATGTGCAACACTCAACCATGGGCATATTTAATGTGTGCTTAATTGTACTACCTGTTAAGTGTTTGAGATTTGTTTCCAGAGCCAGTTATGGAGTAAAGCGAAGCAAACGCGACTTCAGAATGAATTTGTAAACGAACAAAGTTTCAAACACCGATTTGGGTCGATGGGGGATATTGGTGTGAGTAAAATGGCTAATTTGATGCATATAATTCGTTCGCAGGGAGTATTAACAGAAATCACGACGGTCAGGAGACAATTACCGGAATTCAATGGAATGTTGTTCACAGTCCGACTAATTCCATCGCTATATTTATGTACTCGTATTTTACTGAAAAGCTAGAACAGGCACTGGAATTCAAGCCGCACAGTGGGAGCAATAGACAGTGAAATGAGTATCAGAATAGGAACTATAATAAGAAGCAAAATAATTGTCATAAGACTAACCAAAATAATTATTACCGTAATAATAATTTCTCAGAGGAGAAATGGAAATGGAAATTTCTACAGTGTAGGGACCGTAACGAAACGCAACACCAGAATAAGAGGCCGGAAACAGGAGGTCGCCTCATTTCAGGTCCGGAGATGGCAAAATAAACCGGCTATGAAAAGGAAACGTTATTATAAGAATACAGAGGTCGTTGGAAATTCGCCAGAGAAACTACAAGTGTTAGAACTAGAGGTATAGGAGACGTAAGAATGAAATGGGGAATAATCTTAAGTCGAACAAGCACAAACATTGCACAAGAGATATTGTACAATTTATTAAGAAGAATGATAATGATAACATGGGGCTGAAAAATGTATTTTTTTTAAAGGAAAATGAAAGAAGGAACGAATGTCAGTTTGCTGATAAATTCTGTGATCAAAAGAGTGGATCTGGATCTGAATTTGTTGGAAGTAGATTGTATGGTGAATTCTGATGAGGTACTAGTCAGCAGCAATAGTTACATAGGTGAAAGTAATATGGTGAAAGTACTATGGATGAATTTTTTATCGATTGAAGTAGGTGAAGCTATCTGTGAAGGTAGCGTAGCGGTAGTCTTGTAAGATGAAGATAAATTTGTGGTATATCGATGTGAATATGTGAAGATATTTTTGAGGGAGGCAGAGTGGTAGTCTCGTCTGCTGGTGATGAATTTTATTATGTTTCTGTGGAAGCGGGTGATATGTTGTTAAAGGGAGGTAAAGGTGATGTTTTAACTGCTTCCTGTTGATGGAAGGCTCTTGATGATAAATTAATTGTGAGTGGATGTTGAGGCATGGACGTGAGAATAATGTGTTGGGCGGTAGGTTAAAATATGAAGTGGCTGAGGATTATGAGAGGAGCGAAAAAGTAATGAAGACAAAGGCATATCCTAGTTGGGCGGAATGCAAGTGAAATGCGAATTCTGATGCACTGTGATGTAACAGAGTCAATCTGTGTGGTGTATCAGACTGTGATGCATGGAGCTATTAGTGGTGATTTTTATAATGTATCGACGGATATGAAGGGAATTTTAAGTATTGCAGCTTACGGGATATCGGCGAATGTTAATGGAGTTAACTTTGATACACTTTGTGTTGATTCGGTGGAAATAAACGACTTTTTGCTTTGTTAAAAGTCGCGCTGACTCGAAAATTACGATAAATTTATAGTTCTCATTCCACTGGACCCACAGCATAGAACACGTAATAACATGGCATTATGAACAGGAACGGTCCAGACTAGCTGCAGTAAGTTTAATACTCTTTATTATGACAGCTGTTTCATCTTTATCGCCATTCTCAAGTAATGTCTAGTATGATTTCATGTCCATATTGCGTCTATACCGCGCCTATAGTAAACTGTCATTGTCTAATTCGTAGATATTACGTGAAATATAGTAATTATAAACGTACAGGAGACGTTTTATCACTTACTTGATAGTCCATTTATATTATTTGATAATTCGTTTCCTCTGATGCATTTCTGGAGTGTCTTGTGTCCTTCGATTAAGCAGGCAGCCGCCGTCCACGTGCTCTGGGATTCCCCACATCCTGTCACGCGTTCCTCGCGCTTCTGTTGGCGCTGTCCAGAGGAAACGAACAGTTAAATAAATGTCAAATCGTACTGTATAATATTGGAACTATCAAAGAAGTGATAAAACGTATACTGTATGTTTAAAATTACTACATCGCATGTTATCTCCACTAGTTGGACAATAACAGTTTACTATAGATGCAATATGGACGTCAAATCAAACTAGACGTTGCTTGGGAGTGGCAATAAACCCAATGCAGCTGTGGTGAAAATGAATATTAAACTTATTGCAACTACTCTGAAGCTTTCCTTTTCAAAATTTTAGAATTATATTTTACGTGATTATTTGGGCATTTATTCAATATGATACAATTTTATACTTTGTGTTAGATTTACAATAATTTTTATAGTAGGTGTTATGACATAACCTAGGAAGCACGTGCAGATTCATATACCATCACAAAGATACTCACACTATTCTTCTGACCCACGGAAGTAGCGTATTCTATTTATTATGTTACATATTTTATTGATTATGCTATGGAAGTATGTCAAATTTGGTGGAACTTATTGTGGCAAGTTACGAAGTTAAACCGCCGCTTTAAATGGAGGTGTGCAACGTTACATGTATGTAGTCGAATTATTCGGCCACCTATGATTGGTAGGAGGTAAAGAAAATTTGTTTACACAGTTGAGAACTAGCTGATTGGCCCAGGTCAGAGGGTGCAGCATGGCTGGCCGAGCCAAAGCCAGTACTACTGGTCAGCCCAGATACAAAGGCAAGGAGCACTTAGCAGGATGTAGGTAAATCCCAAAGTATGTGGATGACAGTTGCCCACTTAGCTGGGGAAAGAAGATACAGTATAAAGCAGTCTGAAATATGGTTGTAGAAATTCAGTAGTTAACCACACCTACATAACAAAGCAAAGAAAATTGAGGCACATCCAATGAAACAACAGTATTTTCAATATCTTACAGTAATTAAATATTTTCACAATGAGCCTTAGAATTAACAACTTTTCAATACTTCATCAAACGAAACCTCTGATGATACCATTACACTATAGCTATCATCTATTAAAGCTTCAAGTATGTATATTTTGTATTTATTGATTTATTACAGTTGATATATTTTTCATTATGCAAACATTTGTCAGAACATTATATCCTCCACAATAACAAAATAACTGACTACAGCATTAGTACCTCACATCTTGACGTACTTGTGTAGTTATTTAAGGAATATGTTACTATTTTAGCCAAGAACTTTATTTAAATATGATTGCAATCAATATTTAAAAAAAAACCAATGTGATCTGAAAGTGGTCAGTTGCATGTGTTTGCTGACACCACCATTGAAAAGAACCCCAAAAGATTCTTCTACCAAACAAACATAAGTAATAGTTTGAACAATATTTAATAACATTTTGCTGTCATTGAACATAAGAGCATGCATGCAAGAATGCTGGTTTCTTCATTTATGAAAAAAATTATGATTAATATTTATTGTAAATAGTCTAGATGTGACCAAATGTTTGTGACATTCTTTTCTTTAAATATTGTTCTAGTATATTAGCTTAGAGTGGAAAGCTGTCCAGTTAAGTCAAATCATGTCTGTACAATATAAGAGCGATATAGTTCTGATAGGATGTCCTTCGCCCAATGAAGAAACTTGCAGTGACGAAATGCTACTGGAGTCAAGTCGAGACAAGGACTTTTTGGGTAGTGTGCTTATGGGAGTGGTTCAAGACACTTGGACGTTAGGTCTGGAAGATGGCAGACCAGCCTGAGGTAGCGTATGTATTCAGACACATCAATGGTAGATTCTGAGTGGTGAATGGCCGCTAAAATACTTTAACTTCTGAAGAGAATTTAACTTTCGTGATGTCTGAATAGCTCCAGTGCAGAAGTTTAACTTTCCCACTTGCAATACCCTTTATGTCTCGTGTGTTAATGAGTAAACAATCATGCTAGATTCTGAGTTATTTTGAGCTGGCTAATATTTTGTGTATTGTGGTCTCGAAATAGACTTAGTTTATCGTGATCTTGGATGACTGCTTAGCCTGAGGATTCTTCTACTATTCTTACTATCCACTTGATGCAGCTTCGTTGCATGTTAATAAAGTTATCTTTTTGACTGTTGTATAAGTGGTAATTGCAGACCCAATTTCCGAATAAATATTATTCAACAGAACTGTCTAGTGTTGTCTACATCGATTTCAGACATTAGAACAGATCCCATTCAGTAATTTTTAATTTATCTTTTATGTAATATTTTTGATTATTTTATCAATTTGCAACTCTACTCAACGCATAATTATTTGATTGCAGGTGATTATTTCCAGTGAATTTGTTGCTGGGCATCGAAGTGCCCGCATCTCGTGGTCGTGCGGTAGCGTTCTCGCTTCCCACGCCCGGGTTCCTGGGTTCGATTCCCGGCGGGGTCAGGGATTTTCTCTGCCTCGTGATGGCTGGGTGTTGTGTGCTGTCCTTAGGTTAGTTAGGTTTAAGTAGTTCTAAGTTCTAGGGGACTGATGACCATAGATGTTAAGTCCCATAGTGCTCAGAGCCATTTGAACCATCGAAGCAGATGTGTACAGTTCGACCCTACAACTTCAGCGAGCCATTCTTTTTAAACAGAGCCTTGCAATGCCCAGTGTAAGTAACAGTACGTAAAGTCGCAGTTGGAAGTCCAAAACGTAACCTTGCTAAATAAGACATTAAAACGAGACCTCCTACATTACGTGGACGAATTCACTTGATCGTAAAAGGGTCGAATGACTGTGGAGCATATGTTTCAACACATAGAACAGTATCGCAACACTTGTATTGACCACAAGTGTCAGTGTTTCTGGCAGCTTATTGGGTCTTGTCATTCTTTGTCTAGCCTAAATCTAGTGTAAGAATAAAACTGTATCCTCTTCTGAACCAGAAGTGCTCCAGATACCAGTAGTATGGTTTATTAATAAAAGTAAGAATAGATATGAAAGATTTAGAGAAATGAATTATTGGTAAGGTATGGAAGAGCATATGTAAATTACAGCATGTTTCTGAGTAGTATGTGGAAATCGATTATTTTGGTGTATAAGTATTTTTAGTTGAAATGTGTCCTTGTACAAATAGAAGTCTTCTGGGTTGAGTTTAACAAATTAAGGTTATAGAATTAGGACCATAACTCAGGAACTCTGAGGTTCGAACTAGACAGACTGAGTGGGGAAACAGAATCATGGCATAAATTGCATTCTGTGCATGTATGTCAAGACTGTTTCAGAAACACACCAGAGAAAGCTGAGAATTTTTTAGACATTGGGGGAATGTTGCACAGCAGAGTAGTATACTGGTGCAGTTAGAAACAGTTCAAAGATCTTTCCTGGCAACACCAGAGGCAGATCAAAATGGGTCAATATCCAGGTGGAGTTCAACCAAGAAAGTATCACTGGTAGAACAGCAATGATCATAGAAGCTACTGCAACACACTGAATGAGCTGAGCGACATATCAAGCACATAAAAGTGTAATATGACAACTGATGGATGTTTTCATTATCGGTGGCTGTGCAAATCGTGTAATGAAAGCTAAAGCCAGATGCGAGAGAAACTCTTCAGCACACTGGCACAGAAGAAATAGTATCTGAAAGGTGAAGCTGTGAAATCTTGAAGCTAGCAAGAGAGCTGACCAAACTAGAAAAGCAGGACGAATGGTGCCACTGGCAGGCATGTACCCCACCACTGACACTGATCTGGTCTTAGGCATTTCATAGGTACTCCTTCTACATAAGCTGACTCTCACATTGTATCCACTAGTGCTTAATCATTATATAGTATTTACTTCCCTTTAGTTTCATTAACAACGTTTTCATCTCATCAGGCATTTGGGATCACAAATATCCACTTACAATGTCCCTCCTTTAATTCCTTTCACCTCAAACCAAATCTCAACGAATATTCTTAAACATTATCATACCAAATAAATCTATTTGTATACATTTCTATTATCCATGAATTCATTTCCGTTACTAATTCCAATTACCATCAGGCACATCTCTTTTTCAATTAAATATTTTTTTGTAATCAGTACTCTCCAACTTATTGTTACATTACTCTCCTACTTCCATTGTTACACTATCATCTTAACAAATCTGAATATATTTTGAATAAAACAGTCACCTCTTCATCCGTTTCTTCAGATTCATTACATAAGCCCATTATATGTAAAATATCTTTCAGTTCTTTGTACAGCAGTCATTTCTTTCAACACAGCTGTTAATCCATAACTTACTTTAAAATCAAACTGAGTTCTGTTGGTACTATACTATATAATACCTTGAATCAAGCTGCCTCAAAATATGTATGCTACAGAAACCTTTGCTCACCATTAATTATTGTCTCTGATACATACAAATAAATTTACTCTTTATTAAATGACTCTTGATTAAATAATTTTTCTTGCATTTCTATTCTTTTTCGACATTACTTAAGCAATTGAAAATTCATTTAACAATCCAAATTATTAACACAGCTTCTCAATTTATCACTTAGTCATATACATATGTCTATGAGTATACAGTTATATGATGCTGAAGTGCGCTAATTTCAAGCCAAATATATCATTATCTCAAAACCTCACCTGTAGCTAATACAAAGTTGAATTATGATACTATTCTCAATTTTATCTGAATACTTAAATGACATAAAATCATGTTTTGATAATACAAGTAAATAATAAGTGCTAGGACTTTTTGTGCACCTGTAATCAATCAGCTTCAACCTTTATAAGAATACCACTGTTAGCATTGTTTAACTTGAATTAAAATACGTTTTAAAACATCTAATCAACCTCAATGTAAGTTCATATCCATACGTGCCTAACTCTGTATAAAATATTCTTTTAACATTCCATCTACACTATGACATTTCCCTTACATAACTACATAACTTATTAATCCAAAATAGATCAGGATCTGTCAAAGATTAAACATTGTTAAACATATTTGTTGTCCATTTTGACTTAACACTGAGTTATACTGCTTCAGCAGCCAAGAAGTTGAATCTTCAATAATATTTACAAATAACGTATCTGCTACCCCTTCCTTCTGACCTTATCCTTCACTCAAAATTAAATAAATCAATAATTCATTGGCTATATCGCCTCAGGTAAGTAATAACATAAAGCAAAAAGGTAATAAAGTAACAGAATATAGTTTTACAATATTCTTGGTAAATAAACAAGCTTCATACTGTCTTGTACCAGATCACATGAGAGGTAATGCATCACTGTTTCTTCATGACGTCCTCTACAGTACATTAAATACTATACTCTCGTCCTGGAAACCGAACTAAGATGCATCATAAATTTCTTCCACCTATGTCTCTATGATATAATGCTTTCTTTATGATTCCATCTTCTCTGAAAACCATTGTGAGTGTGACACAGTATACAGTTTGCTATAACCAAAATTTGGATTTAATCGTCAACAAGAAGATATATTCCCACGGACATCAGTTGATGTATTAGCTTACATACTATGCAGTCATAATTTAAGGCTTTCTTCCAGTAACTCACAAGGCGGACATACTCTTTGCCATAGAACTTAAAACATGAATACTCCTATATCCACTCCTTTCAAAGCTGAAATCTTCCTCAATGTACAGTTTATAACTTAAATCTTTTCCTTATGTAGGTTTTCTGTTATTGTAGACTCAAATATATTCATTAGGACATGTGAATTGTCTTTTAAAAGTTACTTTGAACTGACACAAAGTCTTAAAATTATTTCTGCAATTGGAACTCCTTTCTGCTGCTTCCCCACTTAAATGTTTAATGCTAAAGTCAATTTGCATAGTCTCTACCCAAGCCTTGGGGAACACTTCCTTAAACTGCTTCATAGAGTGCACAGAAACCACTGGATCATAAGTAATTCCAGTTCATTGTTATTCGCTATTCATTATCAACTGCTGTATCTACTCATCATAAATCTCTTAAAATCGAATACCTTTACTTGGTCCATTAATAACGTGTTGCCATGTAATTTAGTTCCATGCCAATCTTATGGAAGTGTCAGTAGTTGTCATTCTAACATAAACATAATACCTTGCTTCAGGTTTCATATTAGTTGTAAGAACCTTTATGAAGCTTACCCTTTTGACCTTAGCGAATATTTTACTCAATTCAAAAGCATGTGCCACTGGTGATATACTGATAATTCCAACGGCTCTAATATTATTAAAATCACATATTCCACTTTTATTACTTATATTATTAACTGGCTTAGGTGCCAATGTCGACTTAACTGGCTATTCACTGTTATTACTTATCTGCATGCTTAGGTACTGCTGATTGACCTTCTGTGTATAGACAACCTTATACTCTTTTACTACTTGCCGTGTAGACTCTTGAATATTCTTTATCAAGAGAGTGGTTTCTGCCCTTAAAAACTTCAAGTGACTACTCTCATATCTTAATGCTCCTTTATATTTACTAACTTCAGTTATAATATCATCTATTAATTCTTCTTGTAAGCAGTCCACCTTTTCACATAATTTACCAAAGTTATTCACCAAGTCACATAATTTACAAAGTCATATAATTCCATATTGTAGCTTTTAAACTAGATTATATTTCAGCCTCCAATCTGGGCTACAACCTTTGTTTATCTGATTCCAACCCCTTATATAGACTCAACACAAGGCTACATAAATTCCACTCCCTTTAATTACGCAATCTATGACTGACAGTTTCACTCTGTGCCTCTGACAAGTGCTCCTTATCAACATGGTCTCCTTACACATCAATATAGATTAATTATTAACAAATGTCTTCAACTTGTCTAAAGTATTTTGAAAAATGAAGAAAACAGCAGACTAGCTGCTTTACCCACAATCTTTCATTGGGTAGATGGCTGGTTCTGGAACAGTTACAGCTCAATTATCTGGTGCAAAAAATAAACTCACTCAATCATCTGAGGTCATCCTCACCCCAGTCTTGTCATAGAACCAAAAAATCCATGTCAAAAGAGTAAAAGGGACAAAAAGTCCATAACAGCCGTTCCCCATACTGTGCGACTGGAAACACATGTTCAGAGCCAGTGGTAGACAGAAAACATCTTTCGAATTTGTACTGAATGCTTTCTCTGAGAATTACTTTGAACAATTAGTTCATGAGCCCACACGAATTAAAAATGGTTGTAAAAACACCCTTCTACTTCTACATCTACATGGATACTAATCAAATCACATTTAAGTGCCTGGCAGAGGGTTCATCGAACCACCTTCACAATTCTGTATTATTCCAATCCCGTATAGCGAGCGGAAAGAATGAACACCTATATCTTTCCGTACGAGCTCTGATTTCCCTTATTTTATCCTGGTGATCGTTCTTCCCTATGTAGGTCGGTGTCAACAAAGTATTTTCGCATTCGGAGGAGAAAGTTAGTGATTGGAATTTTGTGAGAAGATTCCGTCGCAACGAAAAACGCCTTTCTTTTAATGATTTCCAGCCCAAATCCTCCCATATTTCGCGATAATACAAAACGTGCTGCCTTTCTTTCAACTTTTTCGCTGTACTCCATCAATCTTATCTAGTAAGGATCCCACACCGCGCAGCAGTATTCTAAAATAGGAAGGACAAGCGTAGTGTAGGCAGTCTCCTTAGTAGGTCTGTTACATTTTCTAAGTGTCCTGCCAATAAAACGTAGTCTTTGGTTAGGCTTCCCCACAACATTTTCTATGTGTTCCTAAGTTGTTCGTAATGAGATCGATGTTTAATGAGATCGACAGGAAGTGCAAAATGGCTAAGCAGGGATGGCTAGAGGACAAATGTAAGGATGTAGAGGCTTATCTCACTAGGGGTAAGATAGATACTGCCTACAGGAAAATTAAAGAGACCTTTGGAGAGAAGAGAACCACTTGTATGAATATCAAGAGCTCAGATGGCAACCCAGTTCTAAGCAAAGAAGGGAAGGCAGAAAGGTGGAAGGAGTATATAGAGGGTTTATACAAGGGCGATGTACTTGAGGACAATATTATGGAAATGGAAGAGGATGTAGATGAAGATGAAATGGGAGATACGATACTGCGTGAAGAGTTTGAGAGAGCACTGAAAGACCTGAGGCGAAACAAGGCCCCGGGAGTAGACAACATTCCATTAGAACTACTGACGGCCTTGGGAGAGCCAGTCCTGACAAAACTCTACCATCTGGTGAGCAAGATGTATGAAACAGGCGAAATACCCTCAGACTTCAAGAAGAATATAATAATTCCAATCCCAAAGAAAGTAGGTGTTGACAGATGTGAGAATTACCGAACAATCAGTTTAATAAGCCACAGCTGCAAAATACTAACACGAATTCTTTACAGACGAATGCAAAAACTAGTAGAAGCCGACCTCGGGGAGGATCAGTTTGGATTCCGTAGAAATACTGGAACACGTGAGGCAATACTGACCTTACGACTTATCTTAGACGAAAGATTAAGAAAAGGCAAACCTACGTTTCTAGCATTTGTAGACTTAGAGAAAGCTTTTGACAATGTTGACTGGAATACTCTCTTTCAAATTCTAAAGGTGGCAGGGGTAAAATACAAGGAGCGAAAGGCTATTTACAATTTGTACAGAAACCAGATGGCAGTTATAAGACTCGAGGGACATGAAAGTGAAGCAGCGGTTGGGAAGGGAGTGAGACAGGGTTGTAGCCTATCCCCGATGTTATTCAATCTGTATATGGAGCAAGCAATAAGGGAAACAAAAGAAAAATTCGGAGTAGGTATTAAAATCCATGGAGAAGAAATAAAAACTTTGAGGTTCGCCGATGACATTGTAATTCTGTCAGAGACAGCGAAGGACTTGGAAGAGCAGTTGAATGGAATGGACAGTGTCTTGAAAGGAGGATATAAGATGAACATCAACAAAAGCAAGACGAGGATAATGGAATGTAGTCGAATTAAGTCTGGTGATACTGAGGGAATTAGGTTAGGAAATGAGACACTTAAAGTAGTAAAGAAGTTTTGCTATTTGGGGAGCAAAATAACTGATGATGGTCGAAGGAGAGAGGATATGAAAGGTAGACTGGCAATGGCAAGAAAAGCGTTTCTGAAGAAGAGAAATTTGTTAACTTCGAGTATAGATTTAAGTGTCAGGAAGTCGTTTCTGAACGTATTTGTATGGAGTGTAGCCATGTATGGAAGTGAAACATGGACGATAAATAGTTTAGAGAAGAAGAGAATAGAAGCTTTCGAAATGTGGTGCTACAAAAAAATGCTGAAGATTAGATGGGTAGATCACATAACGAGTGAGGAGGTATTGAATGGAATTGGGGAGAATAGGAGTTTGTGGCACAACTTGATAAGAGGAAGGGACCGGTTGGTAGGACATGTTCTGAGGCATCAAGGTATCACAAATTTAGCATTGGAGGGCAGTGTGGAGGGTAAAAATCATAGAGGCAGACCAAGAGATGAATACACGAAGCAGATTCAGAAGGACGTAGGTTTTCTGGGAGATGAAGAAGCTTGCACAGGATAGAGTAGCATGGAGAGCTGCATCAAACCAGTCTCAGGACTGAAGACCACAACAACAACAACAGGTATTTTGTTGAATATACGGCTTTTAGATTAGTTTAACGAGTTCTTTTTAGCACTCATGTGGATGACCTCATACTTTTCGTTATTTAGGGTCAACTGACACTTTTCGCACCATTCAGATGTTTTTTTTAAAATCGTTTTGTAGTTTGTTTTGATCTTCTGATGACTTTATTAGTCGATAAACGACAGCGTCATCTGCAAACAACCGAAGGCGGCTGCTCAGATTGTCTCGCAGATCGTTGATATAGATAAGGAACAGCAAAGGGCCTTTAACACTACCTTGGGGAACGCCAGGAATCACTTCTGTTTTCAATTACTACGAACTGTGACCTCTCTGACAGGAAATCACAAATCCAGTCACATAACTGAGACGATATTCTATAAGCACGCAATTTCAATACGTGCCGCTTGTGTGGTAGTGTCAAAAGCCTTCCGGAAATCCAGAAATACGGAATCGATCTGAAATCCCTTGTCAATAGCGCTCAACACTTCATCTGAATAAAGAGCTAGTTGTGTCTCACAGGAACGATGTTTTCTTAACCCATGTTGACTTTGTGTCAATAGACCGTTTACTTCGAGGTAATTTATAATGTTCGAACACAATATATGTTCCAAAATCCTGCTGCATATCGACGTTATGTGGGCCTGTAATTTTGTGGATTACTCCTACTACCTTTCCTGAATATAGGTGTGACCTGTGCAACTTTCCAGTCCTTGGGTACGGATCTTTCTTCGAGCGAACGGTTGTATATGATTGTTAAGTATGAAGCTAATGCATCAGCATACTCCGAAAGGAACCTAATTGGTATACAGCCTGGACCAGAAGACTTGCATTTATTGAGTGATTTAAGTTGCTTCACTACTCCGAGGATATTTACTTCTACGTTACTCATGTTGGTAGCTGTCCTCGATTCGAATTCTGGAATATTTACTTCGTCTTCTTTTGTGAAGGCATTTCGGAAGGCTGTGTTTAGTAATTCTGCTTTGGCAGCACTGTCTTCGATAGTTTCTCCACTGCTATCGCGCAGAGAAGGCATTGATTGTTTCTTGCCGCTAACGTACTTCACATACGACCAGAACCTTTTTGGATTTTCTGCCAGGTTTCGAGACAAAGTTTCGTTGTGGAAACCTCTTAGCCACAAATAATCCTGATCTAATAGAGAGCATCAGATGAATACAGGGATTAGTGAGCACAAGGTCATTGTAGCGAAGCTCAAAACCATATCAACCAAACCACTAAAAATAAACGCAAAGTATATTTATTTAAAACAGCAGATAAAAATTCGCTGGATGCCTTCCTAAGAGAGAGCTTCAATTCTTTCCAAGCTAATTATGTAAGTCTAGACCAGATACAGTATCGACAGCAGTAGATAGATTCATACCACATAAGTTAATAAGAGACGGGACTGATCCACCACGGTACACAAAACACGTCAGAACGCTGTCGCAGAAGCAACGAAAAAAGCATGCCAAATTCAGAAGAAGGCAAAATCCCCAAGACTGGCTAAATTTCACGGAAGCTCGAAATTTAGTGTGAACGTCAATGCGAGATGCTGTTAATAGTTTCCACAATGAAATATTGTCTCAGAATATGGTAGAAAACCTAAAGAGATTCTGGTTGTATGTAAAGTACACCAGTGGCAAAAAACAGTCAATACCATCACTGCGCGATAGTGATGGAAATGTTAGCGATGGTGGTGCCACTGAAGCGGAGTTACTAAATACAGTTTTCCGTAATTCCTTCACGAAAGAAGGCGAAGTAAATATTCCATAATTCGAAACCAGAACAGCTTTTAGCAAGAGTGACGTAAAAGTAGATGTCTTAGGTGTTGCGAAACAACTTAAATCACTTCAGAAAGGCAAGTCTTTCGGTCCAGATGGTATACCAGTCAGGTTCCTTTTAGAGCACGCAGACGCAATAGCGCCTGTCTTAGCAATCATATACAACCGCAAACATGACGAAAGGTCTATTCCTAAAGACTGGAAAGTAGCACAGGTCACACCAATATTCAAGAAAGGAAATAGAAGTAACCCATTGAATTACAGACCCATATCACTGACCTCAATTATAAGTAGGATTTTGGAGTATGTACTGTACTCGAACATTATGAATCAGCTTGAAGAAAATTACTTATTGATACATAACCAACACTGATTCAGAAAATATCGTTGTTGTGCAACACAGCTAGAGCTCTATTCCCATGAAGTAATGTGTGCTGTCGACAAGGGATCTCAGATCGATTCCATATTCCTAGATTTCCAGAAGGCTTTTGATACCGTTCCTCACAAGCGACTATTAATTAAATTGCGTGCATATGGAGTATCGTCTCATTTGTGTGACTGGATTCGTGATTTCCTCTCAGAGATGTAACAGTTCGTAGTGATAGACGGTAAATCATCGAGTAGAACAGAAGAGATATCTGGTGTTCCGCAATGTAGTGTCATAGGCCCTCTGCTGTTCCTGATTTACATAAATGATGTAGGTGATAATCTGAGCAGCCCCCTTAGATTGTTTGCAGATGATGCTGTAATTTACCGTCTAGTAAAATCATCAAACGATCAATTCCAATTACAAAATGATCTAGAGTGAATTTTTGTATGGTGCGAAATAAAGAACAGTGCGAGGTCATCCACATGGGTACTGAAAGAAACCCGATGAATTTTGGGTATACGATAAATCGCACAAATCTAAGGGCTGTCAATTCGACTGAATACCTAGGAATTACAATTACGAGCAACTTAAATTGGAAAGACCACATAGATAATATTGTGGGGAAGGTGAAACAAAGACTGCGCTTTGTTGGCAGAACACTTAGAAGATGCGTCAAACCCACTAAAGGGACAGCCTACATTACACTTGTCCGTCCTCTGCTGGAATATTGCTGCGCAGTGTGGGATCCTTACCAGGTAGGACTGACGGAGGACATCGAAAAAGTGCAAAGAGGGGCAGCTCGTTTCGTGTTATCGCGCAATAGTGGTGCGAGTGTCACTGATATGATACGCGAGTTGGGGTGGCAGTCACTGAAACAAAGGCGGTTTCCTTTGCGGCGAGATCTATTTACGAAATTTCAATCACCAACTTTCTCTTCCGAATGCATAAATATTTTGTTGACACCCACCTACATAGAGAGAAATGATCATCATAATAAAATAAGAGAAATCAGAGCTCGAACGGAAAGATTTAGGTGTTCCTTTTTCCCACGCGCCATTCGAGAGTGGAACGGTAGAGAAGTAGTATGAAATTGGTTCGATGAACCCTCTGCCAGGCACTTAAGTGTGAATTGCAGACTAACGATATAGATGTAGATGTAGACAAACAGGAAAACAGCTGTATTAAGCAACTGTCCAGAGGTTTTCTTCATTTAAAAATGAACTTGTACAGTTGAAGCTTCCTCATAAGAAGATATCTTTATCTAAGGTATCTATCTAGCAACAAGATGATCAGTGATGCTGAATGGTGAACCATCTGCCACTTTTGTTGGTGTACCATTGGACCTGTAATGTATTGACTGCTGCTGTGCTTCCAATCATTGCTACGTGTGACCAGCAACCAGTGATTCATGAACTGGTTGCCCATGTGCTAGTTGTGTTGACACCTCAGTTGTCACATCCACTCACTGACGTCTGCTTTCGCTAGTGAAAAGACTTCTATTTACTCACATGTCGTTGGAAACAAGTAAGTGAACAAACTTGCTTAAGTCCACTCTGGAGCAAAACAGGTCGCACCATTGTAACTAGTTCACTCCCCACTGCCAGGGTCGAACGTGCACACAGCTCACTAACTCAGAGTCAGCTTTCCCAGGCTCGTCCCCATTACTGCAGACGTCATTAGGTATGCAATGGATTGCACCCTGCTGTCAAGACGAGTGGAGCAGGGCCCAGAATACTATCCATAGCTGACTGGATCTGCTGTGCCACTGCCAACCTCTGTTCCTCCATATCTGTCTCTTTTCTAATAGTAGTAGCCAAGATCCTGGCAGGGTCGCCACTGTGGAGAATCTCCTATCATGTGGGTCTACCTTTTTGTAGGTGTCCGCATCCTTAGCTCTGTGGTTAGCACATCTGACTCCCAAAAAGGATACGTACTAAAGCAACTGATAACCCATGCATAACAAAAATGGTTCAAATGGTTCTGAGCACTATGGGACTTAACATCTATGGTCATCAGTCCCCTAGAACTTAGAACTACTTAAACCTAACTAACCTAAGGACAGCACACAACACCCAGTCATCACGAGGCAGAGAAAATCCCTGACCCCGCCGGGAATCGAACCTGGGAACCCAGGCGCGGGAAGCGAGAACGCTACCGCACGACCACGAGCTGCGGACATGCATGCATAACAACAACAAAAAATCTGTACACAGAACTGAGAGGAGAAGAGTGGCATAACAAAACTGAAATGAAAAGCCGATCTTTAAATAGAAACAAGTGTGGCAAATCTTGGACAAAGCTGCCTGAAGTACCAAGGTATAAACTAACTGGTATCACAAATGTAAAACTTGCAGCAGTTAGCCTGAGACCAACTGACAAGTGCCTCAATTTCGATTCCAGTTACACCTAAATATACAGCTTCTAATGTGGGAACACAGCAAGAATATGACAAGCACGCAAATAAATTATAGCGCTCATCAGCAGAATCACTCCGGCAAATGTAAACTGAGAGTTGCTGACCGCACCGAATACAAAACCTGTGCCAAAACGAAAAAGGATAAGCACTATATGGATTTTAGGCCAGACTGTGTACAGAATAATCGAATTAAAGGGCAAAGACAACATAGAGTACCTGTCATACTAATGGGGGGAAAATAAAAAGGCCATGGTTTCCGACAGACACAGAGCAGGATTCATGAGCTTTCTGCAAATAGCCCTGGGGGGGACCTTCAACAAAGCCACTCAGCCCACATACCTCTTGCATACGGGAGTCTAGCTGAGGAGAGGGAGGTGGCAACCCGCAAGTGCGCCCCACCTGCACAGCAGTCTCTGCCACAAAACATCTTGATTCCAGTGACTGTGTAGTGTCAGATTTGTTTCTGTGTTGTTACCAACGAATGTCGCTGTCAGTGCCAGTGAATAGTAAGTAGAAAATAAAGGAGAAAATAAAACGATAAATTAATATTCTCTCACTGCCAAAAGTGTCAGTTCTCACAGAAACATTTTTTGCTTTATTAATTGCCACATACTTAAATTAGACCTCTGCTAAGAGTTTTACTGTACTAAAGCACATCCATACGAAAAACTAAATTCTACTCTGAACTCTCTTGCCTAATCGGTCCAATAATGATGTGACTGATTTAAATTTCCCCTCAATATGTGTTTCCTCGTATCCCTTTATTTAGGTCTCACTGTCCATCATATTCTTCCTATCAACTTCTAAATAATGTTAAAATTGTAGGCGATAATATAAAGTATTTTATTTGCACTGTCGCAATGATAAATGTCTGTGTCACCTCTCCACATAAAATATTGACCTCCAAACTACGAAGTGAAGTCCTTGGAAGATCAAAATGTACTAAATTTCACTGCATAATAGCAACAGTGCAGACGATAGACCTAATCTCATACGTTCGTATCCTATAAAAATTTGTACGCTAATAACAGAGAACTGCTTATTTCGTGACTTGAATAGTCAAATAAAAAGTCATACACAATGAGGAAAGATGTCAATAAACCTAACTCGTAAAGTTCACAAAAAGACTAAAAACATTCCAAAAGCAGACACAAAGAAACATATCCTAAGTCCAGAAACAGAACGCACTTTCAACACCGTAAAGATGTTCAATGAAAATGTAATAAAAGAGAAAAGTTTTAAAAGGAAAAACTGAAATGAAATGTAAAGTCACATTCCTTAATAATATGTGTTCCTTGTAAGTATACAAGACAATAACTAAAGTTTTATGAATGTCAAAAAAGGAAAGCTGCCATGCAAAGGGGGAGGGAGGAAATCGATTCTCGGCCGGATCGGCAATTTTCCCTGCACAGGGCTGGGCGTTGTGTTGTCCTCATCAGAACTGCATCATAAATGGCAGCACTTAAAAAGACTTGTAAGTCTGCCGCCGAACTCCCCAAATGTGAACTCCCGGCCATCAATGGCATACGATCCACCGAGGGGTTACACGAACCCGGATGTACCAAGTCCTCGACATCAATCCAGGTCATATACTACACAATAGGTGTCTAAACTAGATTCCCTGATACTTGCTAACTGCAACAAGCCCTGAAATATCCTTCAAATTACTCGAATTCATACTGTCAGTGTTGAGAGACATCGCGATTACTGGGACTGCTAAAAATTGCAACTTCTAGAGAATATGTAGTTCTTCCTAAAACTACATAAACTGTCACTTTTATGTATATATTTTCTCACACGATAAAGAAACCAATCGATCAATATTAACTTCAAATCAAGGAGTAACACTAATAATTCAGTTCATTAAAGTCAAACTGATAATCACAAATCAGGAGACGCTGTAAACCAGTGGCGACCTATTTCTTTTCTTCTCACAGAGATATTGCGCCTGTGGTTTCCTGGTTGTCATTAGCATTACAGTTCAATTGCAATCTAGCAAATGTGGCCTAGCGCACAAATGGTATAGACGATTCATACATGAGAAGAGGAGACTTCTTACAAGACTCGTTCATAACAATATAATCATACACTACCGGCCCTTAAAATTGCTACATCACGAATATGACATGCTACAGACGCGAAATTTGACCGACAGTAAGAAGATGCTGTGATATGCAAATGATTAGCTTTTCAGAGCATTCACACAATTTTCGCGCCGGTGGCGACACCTACAACGTGCTGACATGACGAAAGTTTCCAACCGATTTCTAATACAGCAGTTGACCGGGTTTGCCTGGTGAAACGTTGCTGTGATGCCTCGTGTAAGGAGGAGAAATGCGTACCATCACGTTTCCGACTTTGATAAAGGTCGGATTGTAGCCTATCGCGATTGTGGTTTATCGTATCGCGACATTGCTGCTCGTGTTGGTCGAGATCCAATGACTGTTAGCAGAATATGGAATCGGTGGGTTCAGGAGGGTAGTAAGGTAGGGGTAGTTTACTGCCCGCCATCCATGTGGAGCACGTGTTGGTCTCACCGCGGACTTCTAGACTGAGCCACACACAACTGATTTCATTAAAGTGTACGGGCCTGAAGAGGCTTTGACGCAACGTCGAAACTAGTAGCGAAGTAAATAAAAAACCTTAAGTACAGCTGGAGGAAATTCATTTCTAATATAAATTATACCAGGTGTGTCCCACCTTCATCCAGTTTAAATACGGAAGTACGAAGACTTTGACATTTCGTCGTACAGTACATCGATTCCCTGACCCAACTGTGTTTCATTCCCTTTCGCCCTGCAGCCTTGCAGCCGCCTAACTGATTCCAGAATATCTATTGTCTTCGCGTACGGTCTGTCAGACTCCAGATAAATCTAGATTCATCAAGTGCAGACTGGCAACCAATACATTCGTGACAAAAACACCGCAACGTCCGCTGCTCGTCTGAAGCGGACAAGGGGCCAGGTAATAAAAAAAAAGAACGGAATAAAAACGTATCTCGTAGGAGCGCAACAAGGGGCGCCGTATTGTGTTGGGCTGTATTGTACTGTACTGCACTGTGGCGGCGGTGCTAATGAGCGATGTCGCGGCACCGCCGACAGGCCGCCGCTGACGTATCGGTAGGAGAAGAGAAAAGGCACAAAAGGAAGGGGGCGCGAAAAATGCCACGGGGTGGGGAGCAGCGGAGTGCAGCCAGCCAGCCAGCCAGAGTCACCTTGCGCGTGAAACGAAATTACGCGCCGGCTGTGAAAAACAGCGGCCCGCCGCGTCGAGAGCCGAGCCACGGGCCGTGGCGTCGGCTCTGCGACCGTGGCGCGGCGTGCCCGGTCGGTCGCGCACTTGCCCTCGCCTCGCTGCCGCCCATAAGCAGAATTTGAGTAACACGCAAACAGAAACAAAATAAAAGAGAACAGCACGGTGGAGGAGGAGGCGGAGGGAGAGAGAGAGAGGGGGAGGGCGGAGGGAGGGGCGTGAGAGGGTGGCTACGCGGACGTAAAAAAAAAAAGGGAAAGAAAAAAAAGCACCTGTTGTGAGTGCTAATGAAAGATCAATACGGCCGACCGGCGGCAAGGGGAAGAGGCGGCAGCGACCGGGCGCGGCGGAATTAATTTTCCAAACTGGAGGCTGGATGTAAATAGGTTATATACTGTTCGGCGTGATTCTCTACGGCCGTTTTTCCCCCTGTAATTCCGCTCTCCAATCGTAAATCAAATGAAATAAAAATGCGCCGCGCGCCGGCCGCTCTTCATGCATCACTGATAGCTGCCGGGCTGCCGACCGTCCGCCACGTCGCCACCCCTACGGACCGCCACCCCCGCTCTTTTAGCCCGTAAACTTTTTTTTTTTTTTAGTCACACGTGCTGGGTGCTTTTTTACGCGCTGATACCCCATCCGCCTCTGCAGCTTTAAGAGAATAGCCACCTGAGCTCCACGCGTGACCTCACGCAGGCCGAGCGTCCTGGAAGACACCCTCACTCGCCCCCAATGCCACTCGGCGCGGCAGCCCACCCCTCCTGAGACGTCTTTGAATGCGGCCAATTTCCTCGAGCAACAGAGCGATTACGATTTTACGTGGGTTGTTACTGGCGGTTCTACATACTCCGCACTAATTTTTTCAAAAGCCAGTTTCACCACCTAATTCGCAAGAACAACCTAAAAATTTCCATAAACTGCTTTTTCAGTTTATAAAGAACAAAAGTCGACTTCGTATACAAACATATACCAAATGTCATACAAGCTATAAAACCTTAAAAAAAACATGTAACACTTGACCATCTCACCCGAGTGTCAGGGTTAGATGACCAGGCACCTAGGCGACTAATGGCCATCGGACAAAACGCTTTACAATCAAAGAAAAAATTACAAGAAAAAGCTTTTAGCCCTTTAAAAGTGTATTATTGAATATATCAACGTAAAAAGTATTTCCTAAAGATATTAACTGTAGGTAAATCATAACTTAAACAGAACCTCGTTTGTAAAAAGCAGTTTACGATTCCCGAATTTTTTTAAACATTTTTTTTAACTCCACTCTAACAGGTGACACGTACGTAAGCATCCTGTCTGATCACCTGCATCCATTCATGTCTATTGTGAACTCCCGAGGGATTTGGGCAATTCCAGCAAGACAATGCGACACCCCACATGTTCAGGACTGCTACAGTGTGGCTCCAGAAACACTCTTCTGATCAGGTTATCTTCCATTCAGAAGTCTGTTGCACGCAGTCACCGTTATATTGACTTGTAAATAATAGATTTCAGCTATCAGTCGTCCTTTTTAAAATTTATTGGCATATCTAGATTTCTAGTTGTACATAGAAAATAATGAGAAATCGTCTCAATTATGCAGTTAGTCGAATATAGAACTAAGCCTAATTTATGAAGAGCAGTGTTTACTTTATAGGCTTAGATTTCCTTTTTTTAAATTGCGTTACCACTTCGATGCCACACATCAGCGTATTATGTCCAGGATTCATGTAGCCAACGCTTACACCTAACACACTGGATTCAATCGAGGGTTTTATCTGTTTTTGAGTAATCTTCGCCGCATCCACCGCACGCGTCCTCTTGTTCAAGAAGTTCGCCACTTGACTCTTCCTTGTAATGAACGTCATCCGACGAGTCTGAACTGTCTACCATTAATCTTACTGCTCCGAGCCTTTTTCCCAACAAGCCCAGTTTTTTTCTGTTTTGCATCAAGTTTCAATTTTAATTTCTTAATATTTTCTTTTGACGTCAAGTTTTTAGCTTTAATTTTTCTAGGCCTCCGTGTCTTAGTTGGAAGTTCGAGTGTAGTTGGTAAAGGTGAAATATTGTTCAGAATTTTTTTAAGGGTGATGGGTTCGTTTCACTTGAAAGCACATGTCAGATAGGTCTATCGTCTGGACTTGTATAAGGTCCTGATGAGGTGACGTTGCTCTTCTTTCAGGCGATTTTAATAATTTTTTTCATTATTAAATTTAGGGCAAGTTGCACAGTTGAATCATAAGCTAGGCTTCGTACACAGGCCCTTGTTAAGGGAAAACCATAGGCTTTATTCCGTTTTATGTGGTGGACAAGTCGCAGCTGAACCCAAACAAGGACTAGGACCCATTGAAATTTAGGAATCAATGCCGGTCTTAATTTTCTCTCAAGAGTTTTTTTGGGAATATTAAACTCCGTGGAAGCTTTCTTCCGAGAATAACTATCACTGTTTACTTTATTAATAGGATTCTGAACGTCTTCTCCTTTCCACGATCCCCTAGAACAGCCGGCCTTCCGAATGTACTTATTTGGCATCTTTAAAAAAGTAACGATGCCATCAAGATTTAGAATATAACACGTTTATGGGATGGCCATCCATCCCGATTATCGTATGGCCATCTCTCCCCATCAGCCGGGAAAGTAGGCCATACCGCGTCATCACACATGGTGGACGCAAACTCAAACGAAACCTGCGTACCGGTATGCAGTTAGTCCTAAACAATTCTAGAAGTAAAGTTTCCGTCGCTACTCACAGCCTAAGTTATGTTTAAATCGAAAGGTTATGAAGTACTACATAGTTTCATGGTATACTGAAAACTAAAACCATGGAAATTAGCTGAAATAAAGAGTCATCAGGAGCGGCGGCAACAATAACCCACCTTACTAACTGCCAACTGACCGGCAGTGCTGTACAGCGAATCGTGGAAGAACTACAGCAGTTGTCCATCTCTACCGAATGGCCGTCTGTATCGCGTTTACCCTACACTACCTGGTCAACTGTACCCGGACACCTATTCGTAGAGGTCAGTATGCAGTGGTCCGCCGTTCACCTTTGTGTGGGCTTCAGCTCCGCTCGGCAGACGCTGAGTCAGGTTTCTGAGTGTCTACGGAGGCACAGCAGCACAGTCTTCCTCAAGAGCCGAAAGCACAGAATGTTGTGACGTCGGATGCTGCAGTCTGGAGAGAAGTCGACATTCTAACACATCCCAAAAGTGTTAAATTGGCTTCCGATCGGAACTCTGGGTAGCCCAGTACATTTCAGGGATGTTGTTGTTGTTCTTCTGGCAGTCAGGATCTGTTTTCGCTTTTGGTTTAAAGTTCTTCATTTGAAGCGGTAGTCTCTGGATCGATTCTTTACACATTTTCTTCATTTGCATCTGTACATGGATACTCTGCAAATCACACTGGAGAGCCTGGCAGGGGGTTCATCCAACCACCTGCTCGAAGATTCTCTGTTATTCCAGTCTCGAACAGCGCACGGAAAAAACGAACACCTATATCCTTCCGTGCGAGCTCTGATATCCCTTATTTTATTATGGTGATCGTTTCTCCCTATGTACGTTGTCGTCAGCAAAATATTTTCGCATTCGGAGGAGAAAGTTGGTGACTCAAATTTTGAGGAAGATTCCGCAGCAACGAAAAATGCCTTTGTTTTAATTATGTCCACCCAAAATCCTGTATCATCTGAGTGACAGTCTCGCCCCTATTTCGCTATAATACAAAACATGCTGCCCTTCTTAGAATTTTTTCGACGTACTCTGTTATTCATAGCTGGTAAGGATACCAAAAGAGGACCGAAAAGTGTAGTGTAGGCAGCCTCTTTAGTAAATCTGTTACATCTTCTAAGTGTTCTGTTAATAAAACGCAGTCTTTGGTTCGCCTCCCCAACAGCATTTTCTGTGTGTTCTTCCCAATTTAAGTTGTTCGTAATTGTAATTCCTACACTGTGAAACGTCCCCTTAGAAAAATTAGTGAATTACTGTGCTGATAAACCTCTTACGTTATTTGATTTTCAAACTGGTAAGCAAAACTGAAGATACTCAGACATTTCTCTCTTTACTTATTCTGATCAACACTAAACTGACACACAATATTTTTAGCGCAACGCAATCTGACTTTCAATAGTCCCTACAAAAGAATGGCCCTGGCTAACAATAACTTATACGTTTCATGAATCACTTACCTCACAAAAATCTTCGTTGCTCGAACTACTGCCATACAGCGAGCACCAATACTGCCAGCTAAATAAAAGATTCTAACTACTGAAGGCACTAACTACCGATAGGCATAGGTAGCAAATGAAAGATTTTGATAGAGAACAAACAATGTATTTACCTTAATAATATTCAAAAGTCATCATATACAGGGTGTTACAAAAAGGTACGGTCAAACTTTCAGGAAACATTCCTCACACACAAATAAAGAAAAGATGTTATGTGGACATGTGTCCGGAAACGCTTAATTTCCATGTTAGTGCTCATTTTACTTTCGTCCACCTACGCTCAATGGAGCACGTTATCATTATTTCATACGGGATACTCTAGCTGTGCTGCTGAAACATGTGCCTTTACAAGAACGACACAACATGTGGTTCATGCGCGATGGAGCTCCTGCACATTTCAGTCGAAGTGTTCGTACGCTTCTCAACAACAGATTCGTTGACCGATGGATTGGTAGAGGCGGACCAATTCCATGGCCTCCACACTCTCCTGACCTCAACCGTCTTGACTTTCTTTTATGGGGGCATTTGAAAGCTCTTGCCTACGCAACCCCGGTACCAAGTGTAGAGACTCTTCGTGCTCGTATTGTGGACGGCTGTGATACAATACGCCATTCTCCAGGGCTGCATCAGCGCATCAGGGATTCCATGCGACGGAGGGTGGATGCATGTATCCTCGCTAACGGAGGACATTTTGAACATTTCCTGTAACAAAGTGTTTGAAGTCACGCTGGTACGTTCTGTTGCTGTGTATTTCCATTCCATGATTAATGTGATTTGAAGAGAAGTAATAAAATGAGCTCTAACATGGAAAGTAAGCGTTTCCAGACACATGTCCACATAACATATTTTCTTTCTTTGAGTGTGAGGAATGTTTCCTGAAAGTTTGGCCGTACCTTTTTGTAACACCCTGTATATATCAGTTCATTATACACAGTATTACAAATTTACTCTTTCTGATGGACACACGTCCAGATCGTCCGCTCTCAAAATTCTACCATCTCTACGTGCTGTTCACATCCAACTGCCCAACACTACAATAGTGAATATTCCAACAATCCCAACCAGCCACAGACTGCACACAGCACAGCCAGTGATTTTCATACATTTTCGTGGCGTTACCAACATAAAAACCTAAACAGCCTACTTACAACTGAAGCGTTAGAGAAACTGTATAGGCATGCGTGCGTCTTCAAATATAGAGATATGTAAAGAGGCAGAATACGGCGCTGCGATCGGCAACGCCTATATGAGTCAACAAGTGTCTGGGGCAGTTGTTAGATCGGTTACTGCTGCTACAATGGCAGGTTAACAAGGTGTAAGTGAGTTTGAACGTGGTGTTACAGTCGGCGCACGGGCGGTGGGCCACATAATCTCCGAAGTAGCGATGAAGTGGCCATTTTCACGTACGATCATTTCACGAGTGTACCGTGACTATCAAGAATCCGTTAAAACATCAAAACTCCGACATCGCTGCGGTCGGAAAAAGATCCTACAAGAACGACTGAAGTGAATCGCTCAGCGTGACAAAAGTGCAACCCTTCCGCAAATTGCTGGAGCTTTGAAGGCTCGGCAATCAACAAGTGTCAGCGCGCGAACCATTCGACGAAACATCATCGATATGGACTTTCGCAGCCGAAGGCCCACTCGTGTTCCCTTGATGACTGCACGACACAAAGCTTTACGCCTCGCCTGTGCCCGTTGACACCGACATTGGACTGTTGATGACTGGAAACATGTTGCCTGGTCGGACGAGTCTAGTTTCAAATCGTAGCGACCGGGTGAACGTGTACGGGTATGGAGCAATCTCATGAATCCATGGATGCTGCATGTCAGCAGGGGACTGTTCAGGCTGGTGAAGGCACTGAAATGGACGACTGAAGAGATAGAAATGCATTCCCTCCGCAAATTGTTGTAGATTTCAAAGCTGGGCCATCAGTAAGTGTCAGCGTGCGTGCCATTCAACGTAACATCATCGATACGTGCTTTCGATGCCGAAGGCCCACTCGTCTACCGTTGATGACTGCACGACACAAAGATTTACGCCTCGCCTGGGCCCATCAACACCGGCACTGGACTGTTGACGACTGGAAACATATTGCCTGGTCAGACGAGTCTCGTTTCAAATTGTATCGAGCGAATGGACACGCACGGGTATGTAGGCAACCCTGTGAATCCATAAACCTGCATGTCAGCAGGGGACTGTTCAAGCTGGTAGAGGCTCTGTAAACGTGTGGGGCGCGTGTAGTTGGAGTGATATGGAACTCCTGATACGTTTAGATACGACTCTGACGGGTGACACGTACGTAAGCATCCTGTCAGATCACCTGCATCCATTCAAGTCCATTGTGAACTCCGAGCGACTGGGAAATTCTAGCAAGACAATGCGACACCCCACATGTTCACAATTGCTACATAGTGGCTCCAGAAACACTTTCCTTTTAAACACTTCCACTGGCCGCGAAACTCTCCAGAGACGAACATTATTGAGCATGACAAACTGCCTATTGGCTTCTGTCTCCGGTTCTTCGGCCGACGTTCATCTAATGATTTTTCTGACGTTTAGCCAGCACGAGTGGCTGGCATTGTCAAAGCTTCACCCTCCATTGCCGGTGGTGAACTGGAGCCGAGCTCGCGGCCGCAGACTATATGTACCTGGCGCGCCAACGTCCGAGGGCTTCTCCGCGGTCATTTATGGTGCGGTTCTCCTCTTGCTACCTGCGACGGTCGTTCGCTGCAGTACGGGAAGCCAGGATCCGTTTACCTTAAGGCTTTCCTCTTTCTTGTTCAAACTGTTCGCGTGTTTTTGGATTTCTACAGCTTCTCTGAACAAGCGCGTGTGATAGTGCTTCTGTACAGCCAGAACTTCCGTGTCGGCGAATTTTATTACGTGGTCGGTCTCATACAGTGCGTGCTCTGCCACGGCCGATTTCTCCACCTGCCCCAACCTGCAATGTCGCTTGTGCTCTTTGATCCTGGTGTTAATTGATCGTCCAGTCATTCCGACATAAACTTTTCCGCATGTGCCTGGTATACGGTATATTCCCGACCTTGCAAGTGGGTCTCTTTTCTCCTTCGCCGATCTAAGACACTCTCTGATCTTCCTTGTCGGTTTGAAAATCGCCTTTACGCCATGTTTGCGCAATGTACGGCCGATTCTGTCCGTCAGTCTGGGAATGTATGGCAGAAAGGCCGTACCCGACATTTCTTTTTCTGGTTCCTTACTTCGCCGAGTGTTTAGCTCTGTTACACTTCTAATGTAATTTGTGGAGTACCCATTGCTCCTCAGAACAGTTTCCAGGTGTTGCATTTCTCGTTTGAGGTGTTGAGGCTCACATATTCGTCCTGCTCTCGTTACGAGCGTACTAATCATGCCTCTTTTCTGGCTCGGGTGGTGGTTTGACAGTTTGCGCAGGTATCGGTCGGTGTGTGTCGGTTTTCGATACACGCTGTGTCCCAGGTTTTCGCCTTCCCTTGTGACCAGGACATCTACTGCCCTTTCTAGATGAAAATCATTAGATGAACGTCGGCCGAAGAACCCGAGACAGAAGCCAATAGGCAGTTTGTCAACAAGTGGCCACGAAAGCCTCAACAATTTTGTATTATTGAGCATACCTGGGATGCAGAGATCTGCACCCTCTCGTACTCTTACGGATTTATGGACAGCATGGCAGGATTCATGGTGTCAGTTCCCTCCAGCACTGCTTCAGACAATAGTCGAGCCCATGCCACGGCGTGTTGCAGCGTTTCTGCGTGCTCGCGGGGCCCCTATACGATATGAAGCAGGTGTACCAGTTTCTTTGGCTCTTCAGCGTAGTTGAATTTACGGCATTTAGATTTGACTAACCAGTCAATCTATTATGCCCTTCTTATGGCCATGCTATCTAGCACAAATAACTCGAAATGACTGACATCATCTACATACCAAACACTAGAAGACACTACTTTCAAAGATGACCTATGGTGGTGTGGAACCTCAGTGGAAATAAAGTAACGTGATCACAGCTGTTTAGCTTCATAGCCCTAATAAGCCGAAGCAATTTGCGATATCACCCTATGTACTGCGTCCGGTGAGTCGAAGTGATGGTTCTCTTACTCGTCTGCGACGATGGAAAAACTCCAGCCACAAATAAACGCTTTCAAACACTAGGACGTCAGAAGGCGGTCCTCTGACTCACATACTCTAATACTGTCTTCTCCTCTCTGTGTTCTACAAACGAGAAACGCGATCTCCCAGCCACAACGACAAAGTTCAGATAACGTCTCATCATAAGTATAGGCAGAAGTGCTCCCATTTGCTGAACATTGCATAGTCAACGATGACTTCCAACCCATAGGTGAAGTCCAGAATCGTATAGGTTCGGAACAGTGCACTGCCTAACTGTTCTAACTATAAAACAAAGATAGCAAGTCCGTGTGTCGCAACAAAGCTGATACCGTGTGACGTCACATACGGGCGCTCACAGCGGAAGACTTCGTCTCTCCATTGCTGGCTTCCCAGCAAGGTTCGGCTCCCCACCCTTGTAATTCCGAAAACGAATCATATTCCCGAAACCACGTAATATTCTCCCTCTCTACAGAACGCCGAAAAACCTTATTTTAGTCTTTTGTCGTCCAACGCGGAAAGTTTTCGAGGGAAAACCTATACTCGTACAATGGTACGCTTCTGAGTGTAAATCCTTGGAAATAACCCAGCCTGCATGGTTTCCGAGGTGCCGCTTCTTCGTTCCTCTCAGCTGCGTCCAAGATTTGCAGAGTTCCCGCTTATCCCTCCACTACTGCTACAATAGCGGCCGGCCATCACCCTATTGTGCTCCAGAGCTCAGCTGCCACGACATCCGTCTGGCTACTTCCTGTCGTTAAGCAGGACCGACATCTGTGCGGCCCTTCCACCCACAGCTTGAGTTCTGCCTGCCGTTTCATCTCCAGTGGCGTTCCAACCTCTACTAGTATAGCCAATCATTCATTACGCTGTTTTTTATAATAAAGACACTCCATCACCTTTCATGCAATAAGCGTTAACAATTATTTACAAGGCATACGTGACAATGTCAGTCTCTTTTAAATATTCATATATACGATGTACAACCTTCAAATGATTTGTAATTGTGGTTGTAGTTCACGGCAAAGTATGTGTATGAGTGCTTGTAAGGTGAGAAATTATAGCCACCTTACAAGTGAAATGAGAGCTTGTACTTAGAGATATATACACTGATCCAGTTGTTATGGGTAGAATAAGACATTACCAGATAAATGGAATTTGCCACAATATGACGAATATACAAGAAGGGAAACAAAGTAGAATGTCGTAACCATAGGGGCATTAGCTTGCTCAGTATAACCTACAGGGTAGTGTCCGTAATTATCCTCAGAAAATGACAAACATTGATAGACAATAACATACAGCGACCCCAAGCTGGCTTTCGATCAAACCGATCGGCAATAGATCACATTTTCACCCTGTTTGAAAAACATTGGGAATATGGTAAAGGTATATATACTGTATATAGCCCGTCGTCGATTTTCAACGCGGATATGACTGCATCCACAGGAATTGCCTATACAACGCACTGTGTGAGTTTATAATCCCTGAGAAGGTAGTGAGAATGGTATCTTGAGCGGATGGGGCAAGTTGAGCAGTGCGTTTCCGAGGCGAGACTGAGGTAGGTGCTCTGTTCAGTATCATCTTAGAGAAAGCAATAAGTGAATGTAGGCAACAGAAGAGCGCTGGAGTGCAGATGGATGTAGTTTGAGTTGTTCACATGTGCAGATGATACAATACTGCTAAATGAATCAAACCATGAGTTAAAAGGAATGAACCAGAGAATGGACAACTCCACAAAGAAGGTTGGGCTAAAGGTGAATAAGTCAAATTGGAGTTTATGCTTTTAGGAAGAAGACAAGAGCAGCGACAATTTCTTGAGGTAAATGGCATGAGGCTGTAAGGTGGTGGTGTTTTGCCTATTTACACGATCAATTGACGTTCAGGGACCTCTGTCTCCTGTGGTGGCCTATTATTTTACGGAGGACTTTGAACAAAAAGCACTACAGTCAGCCACTATCAAACCCTGTTGTTTTCTGCGGTATGGGGATGGTACATTTGTGGTGTGGCCACATGGACTTGATACTCTACCTGCGTTTCTTCAGCATCTGAATTCGCTCCATCCGAATATAAACTTCACAACTGAAGTGAAAAAAGATGGCACTTTACCTTTTCTTGATGTCTTGGTACGAAGGAAAGCAGATGGAACAATGGGACACAGCGTCCACCGCAAGCCAACGCATACAGATCCATATCTGCAGGCCACAAGCTCCCATCATCCTGCACAATGCGGTAGTGCGTTACGTACGTCAGTTCATAGAGCACATGTGATGTCTGATCCTGAAAGCCTGTCGAGTGAATTACAACATTTAAAGACAGTGTTCCGACAAAACGGTTATTCTGAGAGACAGATAGGTAATGCATTCAGGCCCAGCCGAGTTCAATCTATGGAGCAGAATGAAGATACGAAGACACCCACCATTTTGGCCTTTTTGCCGTATTTTGGTGCCATGTCGTCAAGAATCGGAAGAGTCTCGGGAGATAAGGAATTAAGAGTGTTTTTCAACCATCCGAAAAACTGAGAAACCAGTTGGGTTCGGTTAAGGATGACCTTGGACTGAGGAAATGTGGTATGTACAAGATTCTTTGTCAGTGTGGAGCAGCGTATATAGGCCAGACATGCCGCACAGTACAAGAACGCTGCGACGAACATCGGCGCCATAAACGCCGTCGTCAACCGGAAAAGTAGGCAATTGCGGAATACTGCCTAAATACAGGACATCGTATGATTTATGAAAAGACGGAAGTTTTATCCCAGGCATCATCCTTCTGGGACTGCGTCATTAAGGAAGCAATACATATCCGTACAGCCGATAATCTTATCAACAAAGATGCGGGGTTTCAACTGAGCGCAGCCTCGAACCCTGCATTGGCTCCCATTCAATCACGACGCGAAAATCAAGATTCTTCGATGACAGGCCCGTCATAGCACTGGCCTAGCACGGCCGTTGGTGAGTACCGTCTGGCCGGACTGCTGACAAACGCAGCGTGCACCGCACGTGCGGGAGAGCCGCTCTGCGATTCTCGGCAGATGGAGTCTGAGTGGGGCAAATCACTGGGCGTTCGCGATTTCCGCGGCTGCGCGTTGTTCGCGCGCGTGTTCTGAAAACGGGCAGTGTCAGTTTAGTAATGATCAGAATAAGCAAAGAGAAGACTGTCTCAGTACGATCAGTTTCACTCTGGAGTTTGAAAACCAAGTAACGTTGATGTTTTACCAGCACAGTCATTCTTTTCATTCAAAGGGGAAGTTTCAAGGGCACCTGACGAAGAACGGATCTACTTTCAAACCGGTGGTGGGAGGAAGAGAACCCGTTGGGCCTGACCAACAGCAGCACGGCAAACTTCTGTCCTGACGTGTACAAGGTTTCAGCACAGTGGTTACAAACTTTCAGGAGAGATGGAGTACATCTAGATGATGGAAATCACATAGCAATGAATGGTCGGAAACGCTTTCCTGGTACGGTAGTAACGACACAAAATACAATTCTGAAGGACCTGAACAGGGTGGGAAAACTCGTTTATTACGCTCAGTAGAGCCGGAATGGTGGGACAGATTTCGCGGCAGTACGAGGTAGATGACGCTACGTATACTGCAACGTGAGACGACGTGGCATGCTCGCTGCGAAGCTTTGTTAGGCCTGCCGACGAAGTGGGAGTAGGGTGACGCGGTACACGAACTCGGAGCCCTCTGGTATGCATCTGACATATGGGGACGCCGATTGCAGAGTGTTAGCCCCACAGTGGTTGTACGCCCTTTACCCCACGAGATACACTCCCTGTCACACACCTGCACGCTTGCACTGGGTTGTCCGAAAGGGACCCTTCAGCGAACAATAACAACGACATGACCTAACAGTACGAACAGCAGCCAACGAGCAGACCATGCTTGGGCTGGTACAGAATAAATCCAGCGCCCGCATCACACCCAGCGCGTGCAGTTACTGGACGAAAATGATTTTGTTCCAAGCGCGGCCTTTGACAGGTGGTGTTCACAGATGCGCACAAGAGATTCTGGCTCCCAGCCGCCATTTTATTCGCCGATGTGGCGATCTTCACGCAGGAGGGTATGTTCGATCCACTTGACACCCGTGTGTGGCTAGAGGAGAAGCCACACGCAACAAGAACCCGTACAGCTCAGAGACGGTTTTCGTGTCTACGTGCTGACATCGTCGGGGACCACCTTGTTGGACGTATTTGTTGCTCCAACGTGTGACAACTGCAGATTATCTCATCTTTTTTCAGCAAGTATTGGAGCTTCTACTGGATGACACACATGTAGCCGCTGTGGCATGTTGGGGTCTCCTCACATGTGTGTCGCCACTTGAATGCATTATACCAACAACTTTGGATGGGCCGGAGTGGTCCAGTGCATTGACCAATGTCACATGTCTTGAATACTTCCTCTGGGGATACGTGAAGACACTGGTGTGCGAAACCCTCCTTAACAGTGCTGAAGAGCTTGGTGCACGTAGCGTGCCAGGTGCTGTGGAAGTCCGGGACGCACCCGGTATTTCCCAGATCTTCCACGTGCCTGCATCACGGTCCAGGGTCATAATTTGGAACACAGTCTTTGATGACGATCGTTGTCTGTTTTCGTTCTTATTTATTGCGTTGTGCTGTACTAGATATAATAAACATGCTTCCTCATCCTGTTCGTGTCCTTCCTTTCTTGTGTTGTGGCATCAGCATAGAAAACGTTTCGCACCGTTCGCTACTCTGTGCTTATCTATAGTCTAGGTCTATTCTATCCCTCCTGAGAGTTTGTAACCGCTGTGCTGAAACACTCTGTATCTCTGACTCAGCCCTTAGCCTTCGTTCTTTGCTACAGTTTCGCACAAGATTACATTGGCAAGGTGTCTACATTATGTATGCTGCCAGCGTAAACATTCAAAGCTCCAGATACTCACATAGCCACTCGCTCATGATCTCTTATAAGAAACACTGGGACTGTGAAACAGTCAGTACTTAAACCAAGTGGCCGTGCGGTTAAAGGCGCTGCAGTCTGGAACCGCGCGACCGCTACGGTCGCAGGTTCGAATCCTGCCTCGGGCATGGATGTTTGTGATGTCCTTAGGTTAGTTAGGTTTACTAGTTCTAAGTTCTAAGGGACTAATGACCTCAGCAGTTGAGTCCCATAGTGCGCAGAGCCATTTGAACTTAAACCAACATGTTGGCCCGTTCCTTCTTCAGAGGCTACTGATTAGCTGAACAGATTACGATGCAACAAGGAAATCAGCATTATGAGTGCGCAAAATACGTCGAAATGTGAGATTAAATGCGACAGTTCTGATCGGCCCATACCAGCCTCTGCGTGATGGACACTGCATTTCTTGTAGCGTCTTCACTGCAGTTTATTGAACACTTCTGTAAAATTCTTTCACCTATTGAAGGATCACGTGACGAAACGTACAGCTTTTCGTTGCGTCTTCTCTATCGGTGGTATAAATACAATCTGGAAAGGATCCCAGATTGCTGAAATACACAAGAAATCGACGAACAAGTGTTTTGCAACTGTAAGCCATTTCTTTCGTGGATGAATTAGATTTCCATAAGATTCATTGAATAAATCTCAGCCTGCCATTTACCTGTCCTACAGTTTGTTTCATGTCGTCATTCCACGTTAGGTCGCTCCAAATGGTTAGTCCTAGGTATTTATTGATGATCAACTACTTCTAGTCAGCTGTGGCCAATAATGTATCTCATACAGTCAAAATCCCTTTCCATTACAGAGTGGATGTAGTTGATTTTCTATTTTGCAATCATTTATCTCAGTATTAGAGACCAGCGATCCGCCCCTGAACTGATTTAAGCAGCCACATCCTTTTAGGAGTGGGTTATTGGTCAATCGGAAAGAAAAAAACGTTAGCTGCTCTGATACGATATGTGTCTGTGGTGACGTTAGTGGGCAGAATGAGGACTCTGCAGTAGGCTGCTGCAACACAAAACGTTTCCCAAGCTGCAAAATAATGCAGTATAGACTATACATATGTGAAGATTTGCGTATCATACCAAAGTGTTCAGGTTTTCTCAGCCATAAAAAGAACAGAAAATGAAGAAAGATAAATTCTTCAGGTCACAGTATTAGTGCAGAAAACACTTTGCCACCTTATTGTGAGTTTAGAGGATAACTGTTTACAATGTAGGTACAATAGTGGTGTAGAAGAAGAGAAGAAACAATTTGATATAGGACGGTCAATCAAATCGGTTTAACTACCTCAAATTGGCCTACAGTAACTACCTAAGCTGAAGCCTATGCACGTCATGTGATATTTTCAATAAGCTCTCGCTCTCTTAATGCAAACAATTAGTCCTAGAGAAAAAAAACTAACAGGAGCTTTTTTGCATGACATTCAATGTAGTTTAATTTTGTACTGGGATAAGTTTTCGCTAAAGGCCACGTTTTTCCAATTATGCAAGAAAAGCGCACAAAAGTGACCTTCAAACACGCTCCCACCCCCCACAATCACCTGTCACCAGCCAGTATTGCTAGTATGTTGTTAATGACACTCTCTCTTTCTACTACACAAAAATAATTTCCCATATTCGACAATTTTTGGTCTTCTTTGACTCAGATATTACGCCACTGACTTATTCGTAAACTTACAATCTGGTTTACGTAAATTTTACATCACAAATTTGTGAATTTTAGCAGCATAAAATTAACAATTAAATCGTTTTATTTGTCTGACCTTCTTACTACATAACTACTGTGCTTGTAAGAGTTAAGTTTAGATCGAACTGTAAACATAGTTAGTTTCTGCATAAAGTTTACAAAAGTCTTTTTTCCTTCATTACCCTCATAGGAAATTTTAATTAATATCAACAATACAGCGTACTAAGCTCGTGAGGAAATAGCCCAGTCAGTGAATACCAAAGAGGGTCGAATATGGGAAATAATTCGTGTAGAAGCACATTTTGTACTGTGGTAGGAGGGAGTGCCATGAACAGCATACAAGAAATACTCAACGGTGGGATATAAGTATGGGGTTGAGGTGTGTTTGAAGGTAATTTTTGTACTTTTTTCCGGAATTACTAAAAAAAAATGACATGTAGCGAAAACTTATCGCAGTACAAAATTAAACTACATTACAGTTTCTTCAAAAAAGGTCCAATACCGTTTTTCTATGACTAACAGATTTCATGAACAGAGGAGAGCGAGAGAATAGTAAAAATCACATGCATTGTGCACTGCACTGTAGCTTAGGTAGTTTTTTAGGCCAATTTGTGTTGATAGGCCACAAGTGTCCTATATCACATTGTTCTTGATAGACCACAAGTGTCTTATATCAAATTGTTCATCTCGATTTCGTCTACACCACTGTAGCATGTCGTAAACAATTATCCTTTGCTCCCTGTATTTCCAGTCTTCACTTGAAAAGAAAATCTCAAATTTCAGAAGTGCTATAAGCGTTTACAGGCCTTTGAGTGAACTGTTACATTTTATCCTTTGACGTAACTTCACACTTGGAATACGTTGGCGATCATGTGAGTTGCAAAAGCAATGATCTTCAGCCACCGTCACTTGGAGCTGATCACAAAGCGACTCAGGAGTCACTCCTCTCACAATAGCTCACCGTCTGATCTGGCTCCCTAGCCGATTTGGCTCACTGGGTGATCCTGCTCACCAGGTGATCTGGCTGACCGTAGTTGACTCAGAGTAGTTGGAAAAGCAGGCGTCACTCTGCTCCCTACAGCTCTCATGGAGTAGATCACAAGGTGACTTTACACTTTTGGCTCATTCACCGAGCTGATCACAAAGCAACTCAGGAGACACTCCTCTCACAACAGCTCACCGTCTGATCTGGCTCCCTAGCCAATTTGGCTCACTGGGTGATCCTGCTCACCAGGTGATCTGGCTGACCGTAGTTGACTCAGAGTAGTTCGAAAAGCAGGCGTCACTCTGCTCCCTACAGCTCTCATGGAGTAGATCACAAGGTGACTTTACACTTCTGGCTCATTCACCGAGCTGATCACAAAGCAACTCAGGAGACACTCCTCTCACAACAGCTCACCGTCTGATCTGGCTCCCTAGCCGATTTGGCTCACTGGGTGATCCTGCTCACCAGGTGATCTGGCTGACCGTTGTTGACTCAGAGTAGTTGGAAAAGCAGGCGTCACTCTGCTCCCTACAGCTCTCATGGAGTAGATCACAAGGTGACGTTACACTTCTGGCTCATTCACCGAGCTGATCACAAAGCAACTCAGGAGACACTCCTCTCACAACAGCTCACCGTCTGATCTGGCTCCCTAGCCGATTTGGCTCACTGGGTGATCCTGCTCACCAGGTGATCTGGCTGACCGTAGTTGACTCAGAGTAGTTCGAAAAGCAGGCGTCACTCTGCTCCCTACAGCTCTCATGGAGTAGATCACAAGGTGACTTTACACTTTTGGCTCATTCACCGAGCTGATCACAAAGCAACTCAGGAGACACTCCTCTCACAACAGCTCACCGTCTGATCTGGCTCCCTAGCCGATTTGGCTCACTGGGTGATCCTGCTCACCAGGTGATCTGGCTGACCGTTGTTGACTCAGAGTAGTTGGAAAAGCAGGCGTCACTCTGCTCCCTACAGCTCTCATGGAGTAGATCACAAGGTGACTTTACACTTTTGGCTCATTCACCGAGCTGATCACAAAGCAACTCAGGAGACACTCCTCTCACAACAACTCACCGTCTGATCTGGCTCCCTAGCTGATTTGGCTCACTGGGTGATCCTGCTCACCAGGTGATCTGGCTGACCGTAGTTGACTCAGAGTAGTTGGAAAAGCAGGCGTCACTCTGCTCCCTACAGCTCTCATGGAGTAGATCACAAGGTGACTTTACACTTTTGGCTCATTCACCGAGCTGATCACAAAGCAACTCAGGAGACACTCCTCTCACAACAGCTCACCGTCTGATCTGGCTCCCTAGCCGATTTGGCTCACTGGGTGATCCTGCTCACCAGGTGATCTGGCTGACCGTTGTTGACTCAGAGTAGTTGGAAAAGCAGGCGTCACTCTGCTCCCTACAGCTCTCATGGAGTAGATCACAAGGTGACTTTACACTTTTGGCTCATTCACCGAGCTGATCACAAAGCAACTCAGGAGACACTCCTCTCACAACAGCTCACCGTCTGATCTGGCTCCCTAGCCGATTTGGCTCACTGGGTGATCCTGCTCACCAGGTGATCTGGCTGACCGTAGTTGACTCAGAGTAGTTGGAAAAGCAGGCGTCACTCTGCTCCCTACAGCTCTCATGGAGTAGATCACAAGGTGACTTTACACTTTTGGCTCATTCACCGAGCTGATCACAAAGCAACTCAGGAGACACTCCACTCACAACAGCTCACCGTCTGATCTGGCTCCCTAGCCGATTTGGCTCACTGGGTGATCCTGCTCATCAGGTGATCTGGCTGACCGTAGTTGACTCAGAGTAGTTGGAAAAGCAGGCGTCACTCTGCTCCCTACAGCTCTCATGGAGTAGATGACAAGGTGACTTTACACTTTTGGCTCATTCACCGAGCTGATCACAAAGCAACTCAGGAGACACTCCTCTCACAACAGCTCACCGTCTGATCTGGCTCCCTAGCCGATTTGGCTCACTGGGTGATCCTGCTCACCAGGTGATCTGGCTGACCGTTGTTGACTCAGAGTAGTTGGAAAAGCAGGCGTCACTCTGCTCCCTACAGCTCTCATGGAGTAGATCACAAGGTGACTTTACACTTTTGGCTCATTCACCGAGCTGATCACAAAGCAACTCAGGAGACACTCCTCTCAAAACAGCTCACCGTCTGATCTGGCTCCCTAGCCGATTTGGCTCACTGGGTGATCCTGCTCACCAGGTGATCTGGCTGACCGTTGTTGACTCAGAGTAGTTGGAAAAGCAGGCGTCACTCTGCTCCCTACAGCTCTCATGGAGTAGATCACAAGGTGACTTTACACTTTTGGCTCATTCACCGAGCTGATCACAAAGCAACTCAGGAGACACTCCTCTCACAACAGCTCACCGTCTGATCTGGCTCCCTAGCCGATTTGGCTCACTGGGTGATCCTGCTCACCAGGTGATCTGGCTGACCGTTGTTGACTCAGAGTAGTTGGAAAAGCAGGCGTCACTCTGCTCCCTACAGCTCTCATGGAGTAGATCACAAGGTGACTTTACACTTTTGGCTCATTCACCGAGCTGATCACAAAGCAACTCAGGAGACACTCCTCTCACAACAGCTCACCGTCTGATCTGGCTCCCTAGCCGATTTGGCTCACTGGGTGATCCTGCTCACCAGGTGATCTGGCTGACCGTAGTTGACTCAGAGTAGTTGGAAAAGCAGGTGTCACTCTGCTCCCTACAGCTCTCATGGAGTAGATCACAAGGTGACTTTACACTTTTGGCTCATTCACCGAGCTGATCACAAAGCAACTCAGGAGACACTCCACTCACAACAGCTCACCGTCTGATCTGGCTCCCTAGCCGATTTGGCTCACTGGGTGATCCTGCTCATCAGGTGATCTGGCTGACCGTAGTTGACTCAGAGTAGTTCGAAAAGCAGGCGTCACTCTGCTCCCTACAGCTCTCATGGAGTAGATCACAAGGTGACTTTACACTTTTGGCTCATTCACCGAGCTGATCACAAAGCAACTCAGGAGTCACTCCTCTCACAACAGCTCACCGTCTGATCTGGCTCCCTAGCCGATTTGGCTCACTGGGTGATCCTGCTCACCAGGTGATCTGGCTGACCGTTGTTGACTCAGAGTAGTTGGAAAAGCAGGCGTCACTCTGCTCCCTACAGCTCTCATGGAGTAGATCACAAGGTGACTTTCCACTTTTGGCTCATTCACCGAGCTGATCACAAAGCAACTCAGGAGACACTCCTCTCACAACAGCTCACCGTCTGATCTGGCTCCCTAGCCGATTTGGCTCACTGGGTGATCCTGCTCACCAGGTGATCTGGCTGACCGTTGTTGACTCAGAGTAGTTGGAAAAGCAGGCGTCACTCTGCTCCCTACAGCTCTCATGGAGTAGATCACAAGGTGACTTTACACTTTTGGCTCATTCACCGAGCTGATCACAAAGCAACTCAGGAGACACTCCTCTCACAACAGCTCACCGTCTGATCTGGCTCCCTAGCTGATTTGGCTCACTGGGTGATCCTGCTCACCAGGTGATCTGGCTGACCGTAGTTGACTCAGAGTAGTTGGAAAAGCAGGCGTCACTCTGCTCCCTACAGCTCTCATGGAGTAGATCACAAGGTGACTTTACACTTTTGGCTCATTCACCGAGCTGATCACAAAGCAACTCAGGAGACACTCCTCTCTCAACAGCTCACCGTCTGATCTGGCTCCCTAGCCGATTTGGCTCACTGGGTGATCCTGCTCACCAGGTGATCTGGCTGACCGTTGTTGACTCAGAGTAGTTGGAAAAGCAGGCGTCACTCTGCTCCCTACAGCTCTCATGGAGTAGATCACAAGGTGACTTTACACTTTTGGCTCATTCACCGAGCTGATCACAAAGCAACTCAGGAGACACTCCTCTCACAACAGCTCACCGTCTGATCTGGCTCCCTAGCCGATTTGGCTCACTGGGTGATCCTGCTCACCAGGTGATCTGGCTGACCGTTGTTGACTCAGAGTAGTTGGAAAAGCAGGTGTCACTCTGCTCCCTACAGCTCTCATGGAGTAGATCACAAGGTGACTTTACACTTTTGGCTCATTCACCGAGCTGATCACAAAGCAACTCAGGAGACACTCCTCTCACAACAGCTCACCGTCTGATCTGGCTCCCTAGCCGATTTGGCTCACTGGGTGATCCTGCTCACCAGGTGATCTGGCTGACCGTTGTTGACTCAGAGTAGTTGGAAAAGCAGGTGTCACTCTGCTCCCTACAGCTCTCATGGAGTAGATCACAAGGTGACTTTACACTTTTGGCTCATTCACCGAGCTGATCACAAAGCAACTCAGGAGACACTCCTCTCACAACAGCTCACCGTCTGATCTGGCTCCCTAGCCGATTTGGCTCACTGGGTGATCCTGCTCACCAGGTGATCTGGCTGACCGTTGTTGACTCAGAGTAGTTGGAAAAGCAGGCGTCACTCTGCTCCCTACAGCTCTCATGGAGTAGATCACAAGGTGACTTTACACTTTTGGCTCATTCACCGAGCTGATCACAAAGCAACTCAGGAGACACTCCTCTCACAACAGCTCACCGTCTGATCTGGCTCCCTAGCCGATTTGGCTCACTGGGTGATCCTGCTCACCAGGTGATCTGGCTGACCGTTGTTGACTCAGAGTAGTTGGAAAAGCAGGCGTCACTCTGCTCCCTACAGCTCTCATGGAGTAGATCACAAGGTGACTTTACACTTTTGGCTCATTCACCGAGCTGATCACAAAGCAACTCAGGAGACACTCCTCTCACAACAGCTCACCGTCTGATCTGGCTCCCTAGCCGATTTGGCTCACTGGGTGATCCTGCTCACCAGGTGATCTGGCTGACCGTTGTTGACTCAGAGTAGTTGGAAAAGCAGGCGTCACTCTGCTCCCTACAGCTCTCATGGAGTAGATCACAAGGTGACTTTACACTTTTGGCTCATTCACCGAGCTGATCACAAAGCAACTCAGGAGACACTCCTCTCACAACAGCTCACCGTCTGATCTGGCTCCCTAGCCGATTTGGCTCACTGGGTGATCCTGCTCACCAGGTGATCTGGCTGACCGTAGTTGACTCAGAGTAGTTCGAAAAGCAGGCGTCACTCTGCTCCCTACAGCTCTCATGGAGTAGATCACAAGGTGACTTTACACTTTTGGCTCATTCACCGAGCTGATCACAAAGCAACTCAGGAGACACTCCTCTCACAACAGCTCACCGTCTGATCTGGCTCCCTAGCCGATTTGGCTCACTGGGTGATCCTGCTCACCAGGTGATCTGGCTGACCGTTGTTGACTCAGAGTAGTTGGAAAAGCAGGCGTCACTCTGCTCCCTACAGCTCTCATGGAGTAGATCACAAGGTGACTTTACACTTTTGGCTCATTCACCGAGCTGATCACAAAGCAACTCAGGAGACACTCCTCTCACAACAGCTCACCGTCTGATCTGGCTCCCTAGCCGATTTGGCTCACTGGGTGATCCTGCTCACCAGGTGATCTGGCTGACCGTAGTTGACTCAGAGTAGTTGGAAAAGCAGGCGTCACTCTGCTCCCTACAGCTCTCATGGAGTAGATCACAAGGTGACTTTCCACTTTTGGCTCATTCACCGAGCTGATCACAAAGCAACTCAGGAGACACTCCACTCACAACAGCTCACCGTCTGATCTGGCTCCCTAGCCGATTTGGCTCACTGGGTGATCCTGCTCATCAGGTGATCTGGCTGACCGTAGTTGACTCAGAGTAGTTGGAAAAGCAGGCGTCACTCTGCTCCCTACAGCTCTCATGGAGTAGATCACAAGGTGACTTTCCACTTTTGGCTCATTCACCGAGCTGATCACAAAGCAACTCAGGACACACTCCTCTCACAACAGCTCACCGTCTGATCTGGCTCCCTAGCCGATTTGGCTCACTGGGTGATCCTGCTCACCAGGTGATCTGGCTGACCGTTGTTGACTCAGAGTAGTTGGAAAAGCAGTCGTCACTCTGCTCCCTACAGCTCTCATGGAGTAGATCACAAGGTGACTTTACACTTTTGGCTCATTCACCGAGCTGATCACAAAGCAACTCAGGAGACACTCCTCTCACAACAGCTCACCGTCTGATCTGGCTCCCTAGCCGATTTGGCTCACTGGGTGATCCTGCTCACCAGGTGATCTGGCTGACCGTTGTTGACTCAGAGTAGTTGGAAAAGCAGGCGTCACTCTGCTCCCTACAGCTCTCATGGAGTAGATGACAAGGTGACTTTACACTTTTGGCTCATTCACCGAGCTGATCACAAAGCAACTCAGGAGACACTCCTCTCACAACAGCTCACCGTCTGATCTGGCTCCCTAGCCGATTTGGCTCACTGGGTGATCCTGCTCACCAGGTGATCTGGCTGACCGTTGTTGACTCATGGTAGTTCGAAAAGCAGGCATCACTCTGCTCCCTACAGCTCTCATGGAGTAGATCACAAGGTGACTTTACACTTTTGGCTCATTCACCGAGCTGATCACAAAGCAACTCAGGAGACACTCCTCTCACAACAGCTCACCGTCTGATCTGGCTCCCTAGCCGATTTGGCTCACTGGGTGATCCTGCTCACCAGGTGATCTGGCTGACCGTTGTTGACTCAGAGTAGTTGGAAAAGCAGGCGTCACTCTGCTCCCTACAGCTCTCATGGAGTAGATCACAAGGTGACTTTACACTTTTGACTCATCCACCGAGCTGATCACAAAGCAACTCAGGAGACACTCCACTCACAACAGCTCACCGTCTGATCTGGCTCCCTAGCCGATTTGGCTCACTGGGTGATCCTGCTCACCAGGTGATCTGGCTGACCGTAGTTGACTCAGAGTAGTTCGAAAAGCAGGCGTCACTCTGCTCCCTACAGCTCTCATGGAGTAGATCACAAGGTGACTTTACACTTTTGGCTCATTCACCGAGCTGATCACAAAGCAACTCAGGAGACACTCCTCTCACAACAGCTCACCGTCTGATCTGGCTCCCTAGCCGATTTGGCTCACTGGGTGATCCTGCTCACCAGGTGATCTGGCTGACCGTTGTTGACTCAGAGTAGTTGGAAAAGCAGGCGTCACTCTGCTCCCTACAGCTCTCATGGAGTAGATCACAAGGTGACTTTACACTTTTGGCTCATTCACCGAGCTGATCACAAAGCAACTCAGGAGACACTCCTCTCACAACAGCTCACCGTCTGATCTGGCTCCCTAGCCGATTTGGCTCACTGGGTGATCCTGCTCACCAGGTGATCTGGCTGACCGTTGTTGACTCAGAGTAGTTGGAAAAGCAGGTGTCACTCTGCTCCCTACAGCTCTCATGGAGTAGATCACAAGGTGACTTTACACTTTTGGCTCATTCACCGAGCTGATCACAAAGCAACTCAGGAGACACTCCTCTCACAACAGCTCACCGTCTGATCTGGCTCCCTAGCCGATTTGGCTCACTGGGTGATCCTGCTCACCAGGTGATCTGGCTGACCGTTGTTGACTCAGAGTAGTTGGAAAAGCAGGCGTCACTCTGCTCCCTACAGCTCTCATGGAGTAGATCACAAGGTGACTTTACACTTTTGGCTCATTCACCGAGCTGATCACAAAGCAACTCAGGAGACACTCCTCTCACAACAGCTCACCGTCTGATCTGGCTCCCTAGCCGATTTGGCTCACTGGGTGATCCTGCTCACCAGGTGATCTGGCTGACCGTTGTTGACTCAGAGTAGTTGGAAAAGCAGGCGTCACTCTGCTCCCTACAGCTCTCATGGAGTAGATCACAAGGTGACTTTACACTTTTGGCTCATTCACCGAGCTGATCACAAAGCAACTCAGGAGACACTCCTCTCACAACAGCTCACCGTCTGATCTGGCTCCCTAGCCGATTTGGCTCACTGGGTGATCCTGCTCACCAGGTGATCTGGCTGACCGTTGTTGACTCAGAGTAGTTGGAAAAGCAGGCGTCACTCTGCTCCCTACAGCTCTCATGGAGTAGATCACAAGGTGACTTTACACTTTTGGCTCATTCACCGAGCTGATCACAAAGCATCTCAGGAGACACTCCTCTCACAACAGCTCACCGTCTGATCTGGCTCCCTAGCCGATTTGGCTCACTGGGTGATCCTGCTCACCAGGTGATCTGGCTGACCGTAGTTGACTCAGAGTAGTTCGAAAAGCAGGCGTCACTCTGCTCCCTGCAGCTCTCATGGAGTAGATCACAAGGTGACTTTACACTTTTGGCTCATTCACCGAGCTGATCACAAAGCAACTCAGGAGACACTCCTCTCACAACAGCTCACCGTCTGATCTGGCTCCCTAGCCGATTTGGCTCACTGGGTGATCCTGCTCACCAGGTGATCTGGCTGACCGTTGTTGACTCAGAGTAGTTGGAATAGCAGGCGTCACTCTGCTCCCTACAGCTCTCATGGAGTAGATCACAAGGTGACTTTACACTTTTGGCTCATTCACCGAGCTGATCACAAAGCAACTCAGGAGACACTCCACGCACAACAGCTCACCGTCTGATCTGGCTCCCTAGCCGATTTGGCTCACTGGGTGATCCTGCTCACCAGGTGATCTGGCTGACCGTAGTTGACTCAGAGTAGTTCGAAAAGCAGGCGTCACTCTGCTCCCTACAGCTCTCATGGAGTAGATCACAAGGTGACTTTACACTTTTGGCTCATTCACCGAGCTGATCACAAAGCAACTCAGGAGACACTCCTCTCACAACAGCTCACCGTCTGATCTGGCTCCCTAGCCGATTTGGCTCACTGGGTGATCCTGCTCACCAGGTGATCTGGCTGACCGTTGTTGACTCAGAGTAGTTGGAAAAGCAGGCGTCACTCTGCTCCCTACAGCTCTCATGGAGTAGATCACAAGGTGACTTTACACTTTTGGCTCATTCACCGAGCTGATCACAAAGCAACTCAGGAGACACTCCTCTCACAACAGCTCACCGTCTGATCTGGCTCCCTAGCCGATTTGGCTCACTGGGTGATCCTGCTCACCAGGTGATCTGGCTGACCGTTGTTGACTCAGAGTAGTTGGAAAAGCAGGTGTCACTCTGCTCCCTACAGCTCTCATGGAGTAGATCACAAGGTGACTTTACACTTTTGGCTCATTCACCGAGCTGATCACAAAGCAACTCAGGAGACACTCCTCTCACAACAGCTCACTGTCTGATCTGGCTCCCTAGCCGATTTGGCTCACTGGGTGATCCTGCTCACCAGGTGATCTGGCTGACCGTTGTTGACTCAGAGTAGTTGGAAAAGCAGGCGTCACTCTGCTCCCTACAGCTCTCATGGAGTAGATCACAAGGTGACTTTACACTTTTGGCTCATTCACCGAGCTGATCACAAAGCAACTCAGGAGACACTCCTCTCACAACAGCTCACCGTCTGATCTGGCTCCCTAGCCGATTTGGCTCACTGGGTGATCCTGCTCACCAGGTGATCTGGCTGACCGTTGTTGACTCAGAGTAGTTGGAAAAGCAGGCGTCACTCTGCTCCCTACAGCTCTCATGGAGTAGATCACAAGGTGACTTTACACTTTTGGCTCATTCACCGAGCTGATCACAAAGCAACTCAGGAGACACTCCTCTCACAACAGCTCACCGTCTGATCTGGCTCCCTAGCCGATTTGGCTCACTGGGTTATCCTGCTCACCAGGTGATCTGGCTGACCGTTGTTGACTCAGAGTAGTTGGAAAAGCAGGCGTCACTCTGCTCCCTACAGCTCTCATGGAGTAGATCACAAGGTGACTTTACACTTTTGGCTCATTCACCGAGCTGATCACAAAGCAACTCAGGAGACACTCCTCTCACAACAGCTCACCGTCTGATCTGGCTCCCTAGCCGATTTGGCTCACTGGGTGATCCTGCTCACCAGGTGATCTGGCTGACCGTTGTTGACTCAGAGTAGTTGGAAAAGCAGGCGTCACTCTGCTCCCTACAGCTCTCATGGAGTAGATCACAAGGTGACTTTACACTTTTGGCTCATTCACCGAGCTGATCACAAAGCAACTCAGGAGACACTCCTCTCACAACAGCTCACCGTCTGATCTGGCTCCCTAGCCGATTTGGCTCACTGGGTGATCCTGCTCACCAGGTGATCTGGCTGACCGTAGTTGACTCAGAGTAGTTGGAAAAGCAGGCGTCACTCTGCTCCCTACAGCTCTCATGGAGTAGATCACAAGGTGACTTTACACTTTTGGCTCATTCACCGAGCTGATCACAAAGCAACTCAGGAGACACTCCTCTCACAACAGCTCACCGTCTGATCTGGCTCCCTAGCCGATTTGGCTCACTGGGTGATCCTGCTCACCAGGTGATCTGGCTGACCGTTGTTGACTCAGAGTAGTTGGAAAAGCAGGCGTCACTCTGCTCCCTACAGCTCTCATGGAGTAGATCACAAGGTGACTTTACACTTTTGGCTCATTCACCGAGCTGATCACAAAGCAACTCAGGAGACACTCCTCTCACAACAGCTCACCGTCTGATCTGGCTCCCTAGCCGATTTGGCTCACTGGGTGATCCTGCTCACCAGGTGATCTGGCTGACCGTAGTTGACTCAGAGTAGTTGGAAAAGCAGGCGTCACTCTGCTCCCTACAGCTCTCATGGAGTAGATCACAAGGTGACTTTACACTTTTGGCTCATTCACCGAGCTGATCACAAAGCAACTCAGGAGACACTCCACTCACAACAGCTCACCGTCTGATCTGGCTCCCTAGCCGATTTGGCTCACTGGGTGATCCTGCTCATCAGGTGATCTGGCTGACCGTAGTTGACTCAGAGTAGTTGGAAAAGCAGGCGTCACTCTGCTCCCTACAGCTCTCATGGAGTAGATCACAAGGTGACTTTACACTTTTGGCTCATTCACCGAGCTGATCACAAAGCAACTCAGGAGACACTCCTCTCACAACAGCTCACCGTCTGATCTGGCTCCCTAGCCGATTTGGCTCACTGGGTGATCCTGCTCACCAGGTGATCTGGCTGACCGTTGTTGACTCAGAGTAGTTGGAAAAGCAGGCGTCACTCTGCTCCCTACAGCTCTCATGGAGTAGATCACAAGGTTACTTTACACTTTTGGCTCATTCACCGAGCTGATCACAAAGCAACTAAGGAGACACTCCTCTCACAACAGCTCACCGTCTGATCTGGCTCCCTAGCCGATTTGGCTCACTGGGTGATCCTGCTCACCAGGTGATCTGGCTGACCGTAGTCAGAGTAGTTCGAAAAGCAGGCGTCACTCTGCTCCCTACAGCTCTCATGGAGTAGATCACAAGGTGACTTTACACTTTTGGCTCATTCACCGAGCTGATCACAAAGCAACTCAGGAGACACTCCTCTCACAACAGCTCACCGTCTGATCTGGCTCCCTAGCCGATTTGGCTCACTGGGTGATCCTGCTCACCAGGTGATCTGGCTGACCGTTGTTGACTCAGAGTAGTTGGAAAAGCAGGCGTCACTCTGCTCCCTACAGCTCTCATGGAGTAGATCACAAGGTGACTTTACACTTTTGGCTCATTCACCGAGCTGATCACAAAGCAACTCAGGAGACACTCCACTCACAACAGCTCACCGTCTGATCTGGCTCCCTAGCCGATTTGGCTCACTGGGTGATCCTGCTCACCAGGTGATCTGGCTGACCGTAGTTGACTCAGAGTAGTTGGAAAAGCAGGCGTCACTCTGCTCCCTACAGCTCTCATGGAGTAGATCACAAGGTGACTTTACACTTTTGGCTCATTCACCGAGCTGATCACAAAGCAACTCAGGAGACACTCCTCTCACAACAGCTCACCGTCTGATCTGGCTCCCTAGCCGATTTGGCTCACTGGGTGATCCTGCTCACCAGGTGATCTGGCTGACCGTTGTTGACTCAGAGTAGTTCGAAAAGCAGGCGTCACTCTGCTCCCTACAGCTCTCATGGAGTAGATCACAAGGTGACTTTACACTTTTGGCTCATTCACCGAGCTGATCACAAAGCAACTCAGGAGACACTCCTCTCACAACAGCTCACCGTCTGATCTGGCTCCCTAGCCGATTTGGCTCACTGGGTGATCCTGCTCACCAGGTGATCTGGCTGACCGTAGTTGACTCAGAGTAGTTGGAAAAGCAGGCGTCACTCTGCTCCCTACAGCTCTCATGGAGTAGATCACAAGGTGACTTTACACTTTTGGCTCATTCACCGAGCTGATCACAAAGCAACTCAGGAGACACTCCTCTCACAACAGCTCACCGTCTGATCTGGCTCCCTAGCCGATTTGGCTCACTGGGTGATCCTGCTCACCAGGTGATCTGGCTGACCGTAGTTGACTCAGAGTAGTTGGAAAAGCAGGCGTCACTCTGCTCCCTACAGCTCTCATGGAGTAGATCACAAGGTGACTTTACACTTTTGGCTCATTCACCGAGCTGATCACAAAGCAACTCAGGAGTCACTCCTCTCACAACAGCTCACCGTCTGATCTGGCTCCCTAGCCGATTTGGCTCACTGGGTGATCCTGCTCACCAGGTGATCTGGCTGACCGTAGTTGACTCAGAGTAGTTGGAAAAGCAGGCGTCACTCTGCTCCCTACAGCTCTCATGGAGTAGATCACAAGGTGACTTTACACTTTTGGCTCATTCACCGAGCTGATCACAAAGCAACTCAGGAGACACTCCACTCACAACAGCTCACCGTCTGATCTGGCTCCCTAGCCGATTTGGCTCACTGGGTGATCCTGCTCACCAGGTGATCTGGCTGACCGTAGTTGACTCAGAGTAGTTCGAAAAGCAGGCGTCACTCTGCTCCCTACAGCTCTCATGGAGTAGATCACAAGGTGACTTTACACTTTTGGCTCATTCACCGAGCTGATCACAAAGCAACTCAGGAGACACTCCTCTCACAACAGCTCACCGTCTGATCTGGCTCCCTAGCCGATTTGGCTCACTGGGTGATCCTGCTCACCAGGTGATCTGGCTGACCGTAGTTGACTCAGAGTAGTTGGAAAAGCAGGCGTCACTCTGCTCCCTACAGCTCTCATGGAGTAGATCACAAGGTGACTTTACACTTTTGGCTCATTCACCGAGCTGATCACAAAGCAACTCAGGAGACACTCCTCTCACAACAGCTCACCGTCTGATCTGGCTCCCTAGCCGATTTGGCTCACTGGGTGATCCTGCTCACCAGGTGATCTGGCTGACCGTTGTTGACTCAGAGTAGTTGGAAAAGCAGGCATCACTCTGCTCCCTACAGCTCTCATGGAGTAGATCACAAGGTGACTTTACACTTTTGGCTCATTCACCGAGCTGATCACAAAGCAACTCAGGAGACACTCCTCTCACAACAGCTCACCGTCTGATCTGGCTCCCTAGCCGATTTGGCTCACTGGGTGATCCTGCTCACCAGGTGATCTGGCTGACCGTTGTTGACTCAGAGTAGTTGGAAAAGCAGGTGTCACTCTGCTCCCTACAGCTCTCATGGAGTAGATCACAAGGTGACCTAACACTTTTGGCTCATTCACCGAGCTGATCACAAAGCAACTCAGGAGACACTCCTCTCACAACAGCTCACTGTCTGATCTGGCTCCCTAGCCGATTTGGCTCACTGGGTGATCCTGCTCACCAGGTGATCTGGCTGACCGTTGTTGACTCAGAGTAGTTGGAAAAGCAGGTGTCACTCTGCTCCCTACAGCTCTCATGGAGTAGATCACAAGGTGACCTAACACTTTTGGCTCATTCACCGAGCTGATCACAAAGCAACTCAGGAGACACTCCTCTCACAACAGCTCACTGTCTGATCTGGCTCCCTAGCCGATTTGGCTCACTGGGTGATCATGCTCACCAGGTGATCTGGCTGACCGTTGTTGACTCAGAGTAGTTGGAAAAGCAGGCGTCACTCTGCTCCCTACAGCTCTCATGGAGTAGATCACAAGGTGACTTTACACTTTTGGCTCATTCACCGAGCTGATCACAAAGCAACTCAGGAGACACTCCTCTCACAACAGCTCACCGTCTGATCTGGCTCCCTAGCCGATTTGGCTCACTGGGTGATCCTGCTCACCAGGTGATCTGGCTGACTGTTGTTGACTCAGAGTAGTTGGAAAAGCAGGCGTCACTCTGCTCCCTACAGCTCTCATGGAGTAGATCACAAGGTGACTTTACACTTTTGACTCATTCACCGAGCTGATCACAAAGCAACTCAGGAGACACTCCTCTCACAACAGCTCACCGTCTGATCTGGCTCCCTAGCCGATTTGGCTCACTGGGTTATCCTGCTCACCAGGTGATCTGGCTGACCGTTGTTGACTCAGAGTAGTTGGAAAAGCAGGCGTCACTCTGCTCCCTACAGCTCTCATGGAGTAGATCACAAGGTGACTTTACACTTTTGGCTCATTCACCGAGCTGATCACAAAGCAACTCAGGAGACACTCCTCTCACAACAGCTCACCGTCTGATCTGGCTCCCTAGCCGATTTGGCTCACTGGGTGATCCTGCTCACCAGGTGATCTGGCTGACCGTTGTTGACTCAGAGTAGTTGGAAAAGCAGGCGTCACTCTGCTCCCTACAGCTCTCATGGAGTAGATCACAAGGTGACTTTACACTTTTGGCTCATTCACCGAGCTGATCACAAAGCAACTCAGGAGACACTCCTCTCACAACAGCTCACCGTCTGATCTGGCTCCCTAGCCGATTTGGCTCACTGGGTGATCCTGCTCACCAGGTGATCTGGCTGACCGTAGTTGACTCAGAGTAGTTGGAAAAGCAGGCGTCACTCTGCTCCCTACAGCTCTCATGGAGTAGATCACAAGGTGACTTTACACTTTTGGCTCATTCACCGAGCTGATCACAAAGCAACTCAGGAGACACTCCTCTCACAACAGCTCACCGTCTGATCTGGCTCCCTAGCCGATTTGGCTCACTGGGTGATCCTGCTCACCAGGTGATCTGGCTGACCGTTGTTGACTCAGAGTAGTTGGAAAAGCAGGCGTCACTCTGCTCCCTACAGCTCTCATGGAGTAGATCACAAGGTGACTTTACACTTTTGGCTCATTCACCGAGCTGATCACAAAGCAACTCAGGAGACACTCCTCTCACAACAGCTCACCGTCTGATCTGGCTCCCTAGCCGATTTGGCTCACTGGGTGATCCTGCTCACCAGGTGATCTGGCTGACCGTTGTTGACTCAGAGTAGTTGGAAAAGCAGGAGTCGCTCTGCTCCCTACAGCTCTCATGGAGTAGATCACAAGGTGACTTTACACTTTTGGCTCATTCACCGAGCTGATCACAAAGCAACTCAGGAGACACTCCTCTCACAACAGCTCACCGTCTGATCTGGCTCCCTAGCCGATTTGGCTCACTGGGTGATCCTGCTCACCAGGTGATCTGGCTGACCGTTGTTGACTCAGAGTAGTTGGAAAAGCAGGAGTCGCTCTGCTCCCTACAGCTCTCATGGAGTAGATCACAAGGTGACTTTACACTTTTGGCTCATTCACCGAGCTGATCACAAAGCAACTCAGGAGACACTCCTCTCACAACAGCTCACCATCTGATCTGGCTCCCTAGCCGATTTGGCTCACTGGGTGATCCTGCTCACCAGGTGATCTGGCTGACCGTTGTTGACTCAGAGTAGTTGGAAAAGCAGGAGTCGCTCTGCTCCCTACAGCTCTCATGGAGTAGATCACAAGGTGACTTTACACTTTTGGCTCATTCACCGAGCTGATCACAAAGCAACTCAGGAGACACTCCTCTCACAACAGCTCACCGTCTGATCTGGCTCCCTAGCCGATTTGGCTCACTGGGTGATCCTGCTCACCAGGTGATCTGGCTGACCGTAGTTGACTCAGAGTAGTTGGAAAAGCAGGCGTCACTCTGCTCCCTACAGCTCTCATGGAGTAGATCACAAGGTGACTTTACACTTTTGGCTCATTCACCGAGCTGATCACAAAGCAACTCAGGAGACACTCCTCTCACAACAGCTCACCGTCTGATCTGGCTCCCTAGCCGATTTGGCTCACTGGGTGATCCTGCTCACCAGGTGATCTGGCTGACCGTTGTTGACTCAGAGTAGTTGGAAAAGCAGGAGTCGCTCTGCTCCCTACAGCTCTCATGGAGTAGATCACAAGGTGACTTTACACTTTTGGCTCATTCACCGAGCTGATCACAAAGCAACTCAGGAGACACTCCTCTCACAACAGCTCACCGTCTGATCTGGCTCCCTAGCCGATTTGGCTCACTGGGTGATCCTGCTCACCAGGTGATCTGGCTGACCGTTGTTGACTCAGAGTAGTTGGAAAAGCAGGAGTCGCTCTGCTCCCTACAGCTCTCATGGAGTAGATCACAAGGTGACTTTACACTTTTGGCTCATTCACCGAGCTGATCACAAAGCAACTCAGGAGACACTCCTCTCACAACAGCTCACCATCTGATCTGGCTCCCTAGCCGATTTGGCTCACTGGGTGATCCTGCTCACCAGGTGATCTGGCTGACCGTTGTTGACTCAGAGTAGTTGGAAAAGCAGGAGTCGCTCTGCTCCCTACAGCTCTCATGGAGTAGATCACAAGGTGACTTTACACTTTTGGCTCATTCACCGAGCTGATCACAAAGCAACTCAGGAGACACTCCTCTCACAACAGCTCACCGTCTGATCTGGCTCCCTAGCCGATTTGGCTCACTGGGTGATCCTGCTCACCAGGTGATCTGGCTGACCGTAGTTGACTCAGAGTAGTTGGAAAAGCAGGAGTCGCTCTGCTCCCTACAGCTCTCATGGAGTAGATCACAATGTGACTTTACACTTTTGGCTCATTCACCGAGCTGATCACAAAGCAACTCAGGAGACACTCCTCTCACAACAGCTCACTGTCTGATCTGGCTCCCTAGCCGATTTGGCTCACTGGGTGATCCTGCTCACCAGGTGATCTGGCTGACCGTTGTTGACTGAGAGTAGTTGGAAAAGCAGGAGTCGCTCTGCTCCCTACAGCTCTCATGGAGTAGATCACAAGGTGACTTTACACTTTTGGCTCATTCACCTAGTCAGCTCTCAGCTGGCTTTCTTAACTCAGTGCCTCTTCATTTGAGTGTGGCTCTACTGGATGTTTTTGTTTACCATAATAACAGTATGTATTTACATTACTATTTTTATGCATGTGGCAGTGCATATGGAAATGTTTCTGTTGTCTATTTATTTATTTAATCTGATCAGATTAATGACCTTATACTCCTTTAACATTTGACAAGGGTTTTATATGTAATTTAAAAACTTTTTACACCATAGTTACTTCAAAAATAATAATATTTTTTATAAGATATGTCCTCTTCTTGTTTTTTGTGTATTAGGCCCTTGTCTGTTACACCCTCTTGGTTGAAATTATTACCCTTTCCACCTTTTGCTTGGGCTTTCTAAAGACCTTGTGCCCAATGGGTAATAATTCATCACTAATTTCAGTGTTCTGTCATTTTCTGTTCTTTTGATATAGTCCTTTCGTTGTTCCTGTGAGCTTTTCACTCCCAGTTCTTCTGTGATATCAGTATTTATTTTCTTATACACACTCTTTTTAGGACTCATGTATCAAAAGCTTGCATTATTTGTTCATTTCTCCTTGTTAGACTCCGTCATTCATTCCCAAATGCCATAGTTGCTAACGACATCGTTTTGTAGAACTTATGTAGAGTTGCCTTTCTTACTTTAGTTCTGAACGTTCTATAGATTCTTCTGCTGATGTAATTAAATCTTTCTACTTTCGTTTCTATGTTTTCTTTCGTGAATAAATCTGTACTTCCTACTACACTGAACGAGTTTACTCTTTGTAGTTTCTGATCATTTACTATTATTTTTCTGGGAATTGCCTCATGGCCCCTGAATTCCGTAACTTCAATTTTTTAAAGAAACGAACAGATTATATATCTGAGCTTTTGTGGATAAAATTTTAACAGCAATCTGGAGTGTGTTCATTGTTCCAATAAAGTCACTATCAGGGATGTGCAGCGACTGTTCAACTTGACAAATATTTGTCTGAAGCATATTTGCCTAGTAACAGCGATCTTTTAAACTGGTGGGAAACCAGGAAATTACTGTACTCAACACAAATCCAATGGGTTCTGGAAATATTACGTATCTCAGCTACATCAGTGGCCTGTGAGCGTACCTTTTCAAAAGCAGGAGAAATATGAACTGAGAAAAGAAATTGACTCACTTAGAGTAAAATAGATGAAACTTTACTTACAGGACGTAATACTGTTCAATTTTCTCTTCTGTGGCACATCCACAGTCCATTCATATTAATGTGACCATCCCTTATGTTGAAGTCAACGTGGAATAACCACCCACAGACAGACGGTGGCAGCATCAGTAGTGGAAGGAATATAAAGTATGTCGTGGGGGAGTGGATAACGGTGGAATCATTGTCGTAGTATGGAAACAGAGTGGTTTATATGACATCCAAAAAGGCACGAACATTGGCTTTGGGGCCAAGGGTCAAAGCATTTTTGAAAAGGCTAAGTTTGTGAACTGTTTACGTGCCATCGTTGTTAAAGTATACCGGGTATGGCAAAATGGTGCTGTTCAAAACCGGCACCGAGCCAAGTATGGTGCGCCAAGGGCCATACATATCAGGGGTGAACGATGACTGCAGAGAAGTGTGCAGGCGAATAGAAGTGAGCAGCAGACCGCCCAGATCAAACATGCGGACAGCGTCTCCTCAACGACCGTTCAGATTAGGTTAGATTAGAGATTAGATTAGTTTTTCGTTCCATAGATCCGTGCTGAGGAGATCCTCGTGGATGTGGAACATGTCAACTTTTTTTTTTAGCTGAAATAACAATACTAACAGTATGAATATATACAATACATCATTTGTTTCTATTAAAAAATTCGTCTATGGAGTAGAAGGAGTTGGCCGCTAGTAAGTCTTTCAGGCTCCTTTTAAATTGATCTTTATTTGTAACTAAATTTTTTATGTTTGCTGGCAAATTAATGAAGATGAGTGTTCCTGAGTAGTGGACCCCTTTTTGAACTAAAGTAAGTGCTTTTAAGTCTTTGTGCAGATCATTTTTGTTCCTGGTATTGTATGTACGAACTGAGCTGTTTGTTGGAAAATGAGATATATTATTTAGGACAAATTTCATTAAGGAGTAAATATACCGAGAGGCAGTGGTTAGTATACCCAGTTCTTTGAAGAGGTTTCTACAGGACGTCCGTGAATTTACTCCACAAATAATACGTATTACACGCTTTTGTACTCTGAAAATTTTTGTTTGACTTGAAGAGTTACCCCAAAACATTATACCGTATCACATTATGGAATGAAAGTAGGCAAAGTATGCAAGCTTCTTCATTTTTATGTCGCCTATGTCTGCTAGCACTCGAATTGCAAATACAGATTTGTTAAGGCGTTTCTGCAGTTCTGTGGTGTGCTCCTCCCAACTGAATTTATTATCAAGTTGTAATCCCAGGAATTTAAAACTGTCAACCTCTTCTATCTGCTCTTCTTCATACTTTATGCGTATGCTGGGTGGAAACCTCTTACAGGTTCTGAATTGCATGTAGTGAGTCGTTTCAAAGTTTAATGTCAATGAGTTGGCTTTAAACCATTTATTAATATCCATGAAAATATCATTAGCAGATCTTTCTAGAACTACACTCGACATACTATTTATTGCAATACTTGTGTCATCTGCAAACAAAACGAACTCTGCTTCTGGCAGTGTAACTGATGAGAGATCATTAATTTTCAGCGAACGTTGCTGCGTACGGTCCTGCACAGCAGGTGCCTGGCTCACACACCCATGCTGGCTGCTGCTCATTCGCGACGAATGCTGGAATTTCCACGCCAGTACCGCGGTTGCACGTAATGTCTAACGGCAGACACCCTGCGAAATACGTCAGGAGGGTCTGGGGAACGTTCTCGTCGCATTCCCTGGGTGACAATAGACTGACACAATATGCATCTACCATTGCAGTCGATGACCACCCCTACATGCATGGCACCTACCACTAGGACACTACAACGTGCCACACAGTTCGCAGTGTACGCGCGTAGTTCGAAGAGCACCAGGTTGATTTTGCGGTACTCACCTGGTCACCAAACTCTGGATTTAAATCCAATCGGAATCTGTGGGACCATCTCGACCGTGGATCCTCACACGAGAAACCTCGTTCAGCTGGCTACGGGCTTGAAGACGGCATGGCTCCACATCCCTGCACGTAGCTTCAGGAACTTCATTAATTCTCTCCCTGCTTATCTCGCAGCTGTCAGTGCACCAAAATCTGGTTATTCAGGATTTTTACAGGTTGAAAGGGTCCTGTAGTCCCCTTTCAGTATCATTTTATTTGCTTTCCAGTGATACAGAACTCTCTGGCATGAGTGAGTGAATGAATGTGGGTGTGTTTCATTTTGCTATACGGTGGTTTGGTCTGCTGCAGAGAACCAGCGGTAGTCGTACAGAATGGCCAACCCTTGTAGTTTTCAGGTAGGCAAAGAGGTTCGCTCCCCTTGTGTGAAAGTTACCGGTGTTAGGTTGGTGGCGGAAGCCTCATCTCTGGGTTTTCCTGGCCACGGGGTTGCGTGGGAGACGTTGGAGTGCGTGAGACGGTCAGTCTGCTTCGAGCTCGCCGAGGGTCTGCAGCCGAGGTCTGTTCGAAGAAGGGTGAGTTGGTTTAACCGCGTGGCGCGTTGTATCATAGCGAGAGGGGAGCTTTCAGTTTTTGATCTCGCGTTTCATCTTATAAAGATTGATTTGCTGGGTCGCAGCAAGGAATGCAAGGCTTTTGCCGACTTTGTTTGATTCCTAATGCAGAATTGACTTCGATCCGTAAGAAGAAGGTAGCACAAAGGTGTTGTACATGTTGTTCAGTGTGAATGTTTGTGTGCGTGCAACTGCTTCTTAGTGAATTTTCTTTGACTCATTACTTTATGTCCGGTGGAAACCATCCACATGGGTCAATATTAGAATTTGTTGGCCCTCTGTCATAATCCTTTGTCTATTCAAATGTGTCTTCTGTAAAATGTTAATTGTTCGCGACTGCGTGGTTTGATGTTGCTAAAATTTTGCCATGGCAGATAGAAACTGTGTCTCCGCGAACCACGTGGGCACACGAGTCTCTTGTGAAACGTATAACGTTTCACAAGCAATTGTACTTAGTTACCAGGCAACAGCAGTTCTATAGATGCATTACATCAACGTTTTAGGGAATAAATAATTTTGCCTCCAATCTCATCCAGTGTACCGACGTTACGTTTCCGTTACCTACGCCATTTACCTTGTAGTTTTCATTGTTAGCCCATCCGTAGCGTTTCCATGTGCACAGGTCCAATAATTAGTGTCCTTTTTTTATTTAAAACAAATTCTCTGGAATAGATGTTGTTTCCAGGAATGTTGCTGCAAGCTGCACTTATGCACAGTGTTCGCGCACTCTTTACTTTATTCAATATTTGATTCACAGGAACAATGCTTGGATCATATTAATAATTACATCCCATTGTTTATCAGTGACTTTGTCATGAATGTTCTTTTGTGAGTTTTTCTTATCAATAAATTAAGTAATTTTACGACTCAGCGCAACCTCTTATTTGTCGTGTGGCTACAGTTGGTGGCGACCCAATCTTTTATGTTGATTTCAATGTCACATAGCATTTTGTTATTCAAAGTGTTCGTGGCTCTTTTAGCCATCAGGATACATTCAAAGTGCATTTCACGCTTCTTAGTCATAAAAACCTTTTATTCACGCTACTTACAAGGTTTTCACATGAATGTGACTGGACAGTGTACATTAGCATACTGGCTACCAATGACGACCATATATATTTAAAATAATTACAATTCTGCTAAAATTCTTTTACTGTATTTTGTATCCAATAGAAATATGAAAGCTTTAGAAGAATAAATCGTACTTTTACAGTTTTCCTTCTCAGTAAAAGATATTTAGGATTTGGTTGTAGTATTTTTAATTTTTACTGCAGATAAAATGTAGAATATATAAATCTCAAAACTACTAGGGATGTAGCACAAACTTGTTACTTCTCTATCTGTAATATTTAAAGACAGGAGTAAATGATATAAAATGCAAGTAGAGTGACATGAATTAAAAAGGCAAAGTGACTTTTATTTATTTTTGTGAGTGAATGGTGAGTGATGAGTCATGAAAATGATGTAGTTCATGCCAATGAGTGAACAGTTCTGATACGATCTTAAAAAGAATGGTTTTGCCCATGTATACTCATTTTCTGCCAATTCGACATCCGTGCGATAACTGCAGGAAAGAACTGTTTTTTCATATTTAGCAGTCAAACAGTTTCAGAAGAGCAAACCCCTGTTATATTCTGTTCCACTATCGTCACAGAGCGACTGAGTGAATCATTTCGATATGCATACTGACCGTTTATAAGGTCCAAACTTCTTAGCATCAGTTGCCAAAATTTTGCTTTCACTGCGTCTTCTTTACATAACACCCCTCCCCCTCTTTCCCATGACAGTGCATCTGCAGTCACTCGTTGTGAGGGAGAGGACGTGTGTCGCCAAGTACTTTCCGTGAACTAATCTTCAGTGTTATGTCAAGGCTCATGCCACAAAGAATACAATCAAGGGGTTCAAAGGTTGGTTGGAGCCTCACAGGGGGTATCTAATTCAGGTTATGTAGGCAAGTCGAGACAAGATCAGTGGAAACGTGGCGGGGGAGAGATAACGTTTGTCAGAATAGCGTCTGATGTTAATGTTTCACTTTCGAAGAGCAGTATTACTGTATGAATGTGAAGTGGATATCGAGGAAGTAGGGAACAAGTGCAGCATTACTGGCTGTGACAGGAGGTGCAGATTTTCTGCTTGCTGTATTTTTACCTCCGCAACAGCTCCGGTGGAAGAGCCCGCGTTGTGGTTTTATTGCGGCGGTTTTAATGAAACGACGAGCAAACGCCGTGCTGCGTTTGCGAACTGTTTACAGTGGCCACAGCGGCTGAGTAGAGAATATGAAATGATAACATTCCGCTTATGCTAATAAATTACTTTACGCTGCGAACAGCAAATAACGTAAGGAAAAAAGTGTGCTTCCGATCGAGACGCAAGTTCAGTTTTAGGTGTACCGCGTATCGGTGCCAACAACTTTATACGATGCTTTGCGTACTCTTTTATTGTTAAACAGCTCGCCGAAAAAACGGAAGAAAAATAAAAAGTACCGGATAAAATTTTTTCCCCGAGATCAACATCTACACGATTACTCTGCGATTCAAACTGAAGCGTTTGGCAGAGAGTTTATCAGTTACTTTCGGATACTTTCTCTTTCGTTCCTCTCTCGAATAGCAAAAAGAACACCTAAATATTACTGCAGGAGCTACGATTTCCTTGGTGATTAAAGTTTGGTGAAAAGATCTGGCTACAATGAAAAAGTCTTTCTTTTCAAGATTTCCACCCCAACTCACCTATGATATCCGTGACCCTCTATACACATACATAATACAAAATAATATGTCGTTCTCTGAAGTTTCTAGATGTCCTCCGTCAATTCTGTCTGCTAAAGATCCCACACAGCGTACCAGTATTCCAGAAGAACACTGACAAGTGCAGTGTGGACAATCTATTTAGCAGATTTGGTTCATCTAAGTGTTCTGCCAATAAAATGTTATGATTTCTTCGTCTTCATCAAGATATTTTTCGTGTGATGTCTCCGTTGTATGCTGCTAGTAATAGTAAACTCTAGGTATTTATTTGAAATAACAACTTTTAAATTTGTGTTTCATCATACAACCGAAATTTAACGAAATTTTTTAGTAGTCATATGGAGGACCTTAAACATTTTATTGTTCAAGCTCTATTGCCACGTTTCCTACCATCCAGATATCATCTACAAATCATTTTTTAATTCGTTTTGATCTTATGATGAGTTAGCTAGACGGTAAACGTCAGCATCATCTGCAGAGAATATAAGAGGGCTGTTCAAATGATATCTTAAATTGTTTATATAAATTATTTAATTTCACGTGATTAGAGGCATCAGGATTACATTGGAGCAGGGCTTCACACACACAGTACCTATTTTAAATCACAGTTTCCTAAGAAATAACAGTTTAGTTTGACAAATACAATTAAAATGATTTGAGTGTTTAAAGTGACTAATGATGAAACGGAATTTGTTGTACCATTCCATTTTTTTTTTCAGTAAATTCCGGTTCAAAATGGCTCAAATGGCTCTGAGCACTATGCGACTTAATTTCTGAGATCATCAGTCGCCTAGAACTTAGAACTAATTAAACCTAACTAACCTAAGGACATCACACACATCCATGCCTGAGGCAGGATTCGAACCTGCGACCGTAGCGGTCTCGCGGTTCCAGACTGACGCGCCTAGAACCGCACGGCCACACCGGCCGGCATAAATTCCGGTGCTGGTGAATTATAGCGAGAGTGTTTTTTTTACTCTGTAGAAATAAATTTGTGGGTAACAAGCAGGAGAGAACGGACCAAGCGGTGTTTATTAATTTATTCATTGATTTTTATTTCATGTGTGCCACGTTTCCCTGCATCCTTTCCCTTATGCGATCTTGATAGTATAAATGAGAAATTATGTGAAGTAGCAGCAAGCTTTAGTCAGAGGTTGTAGCACTATATGAGTGGAGTGGTTCTGTGTTAGGATAGTACCAACCCCTAAACGCGAACAAGTTTGCCAAATATAGTGTGCAAGTCAGGTCAGAGAGGTTGCGGAGGCACGAGTATTGCCTGCGTTAGGTTGGCGAACCGTCCCCTCCACCACATTTTGAACGAGCTACGGTTAGGCGATGTGGCCGCAGGTACACATGTTCCTGGGTAGCGGCGCTGTACAGACGTGGAGATACAGTTCTCGGTTTTCGTAATGTTAACAAAGGTATTAGAAAGTTTGAAATATCTTCGTTAATAAGGTAAAAATGTTGAAATCAGGTGTGAGATTACCACCAAACCCCCACAAGGGAGTTTATTTTCATAATTTAGTCGAATTTCAGTAAGACCTTCGCGTTTGTGCCTTCGTCAGGCCACGCACCGTGGGCCTGTGGTCTTTCCTTTACAGTAACATTTTGGGGGATTTTTTTATTTTTCATATGTTTTCTTTGTGTACTTGCTTTCAAGCCGAGTGGTCAGTTGGAGCAACTGCCACATTGGTAAAGTGCAGTTTCGATCTGAAAATGTATAGTAGACGAGTGGATAACCATATGGTAGTGGATGAGCGTAAGATAGGAGAGGAATAATCTTGTGTGTCCGTACTTTTGCATTTCTTTTGGCTACCGCAACTTGGCCACGTGTGTGGAACAGTATTAATGTGATAATTAGATAATGTTCTTGTGCCCCCCCCCTCCCCCCATAACTATTTGATTTGCTGACAATTTTGCGCGTTACATAAAATATACGTGTTAAACTCTTGTATCTGGGAAAGTTTAGATTTTTAATACCCATTGATGGAATAAAGACTTCGGAAATTTTCTCGCCATATGAAAAAAAGGTCCCCCCCCCCACCCCCCCGCCAGCTGATTAACGTGGTGTTTCTGAACGCAAGATTGAACCAAAATTGGCAGTCATAGTCAAGTGCACCGCTTGCTACCCCTTCTTCAGCTTACGTTTCAAAGAAAATTGAAATATTTAGGCAGATACTCTTTCGCCCTGACAGAGTTCGCTTGTAGTGTCTTCGCTGAACTTGTTCTGCGTGACCTATAGTAACTGAATATAATAAGCATGGGTTTAAGTATAACTGTGTGCCTGCTTGAAATTCCATTCAAGCCAGCTCTGCGCTCTCCTTTCCATAATCATGTGGCAAAAATCAATCATGTTAACTAGAGAGAGCAGTTGTGATGTACACTCCTGGAAATGGAAAAAAGAACACATTGACACCGGTGTGTCAGACCCACCATACTTGCTCCGGACACTGCGAGAGGGCTGTACAAGCAATGATCACACGCACGGCACAGCGGACACACCAGGACCCGCGGTGTTGGCCGTCGAATGGCGCTAGCTGCGCAGCATTTGTGCACCGCCGCCGTCAGTGTCAGCCAGTTTGCCGTGGCATACGGAGCTCCATCGCAGTCTTTAACACTGGTAGCATGCCGCGACAGCGTGGACGTGAACCGTATGTGCAGTTGACGGACTTTGAGCGACGGCGTATAGTGGGCATGCGGGAGGCCGGGTGGACGTACCGCCGAATTGCTCAACACGTGGGGCGTGAGGTCTCCACAGTACATCGATGTTGTCGCCAGTGGTCGGCGGAAGGTGCACGTGCCCGTCGACCTGGGACCGGACCGCAGCGACGCACGGATGCACGCCAAGACCGTAGGATCCTACGCAGTGCCGTAGGGGACCGCACCGCCACTTCCCAGCAAATTAGGGACACTGTTGCTCCTGGGGTATCGGCGAGGACCATTCGCAACCGTCTCCATGAAGCTGGGCTACGGTCCCGCACACCGTTAGGCCGTCTTCCGCTCACGCCCCAGCATCGTGCAGCCCGCCTCCAGTGGTGTCGCGACAGAGAGTGTAACTCCACAATAATTTTGGTAATTAAAATAAACTACATCGAAACACAAATTACAAAAGAAAAACCTCGAACTGGTTACTATCGTCTTACTATTAACCTTATGGGTCAAACAATTGTATAAGCACGTGGTACTGGTCTCACAAAGTACACCCCACGTGGGTTGAACATAAAGAAAAGTTGCTATATTGAAAAATATTGTCAAGACGAGACGTTATAATCTCACGCACATTCGCGTTTAAGATTGATGATCTTAGTTAGAGTTACTGATCCACACGTGGTTCCACTTTACTCACAAAGTAGTGACAAAGCAACTACTGGAAGATATTCTGAACTTCACACTCAAATTACACTGCGTTGCAATTTAAGATAACTTTAGATATTTTAGAGCTAAACCTGAAATAAAGGTGATTAAATTTTCAGTTAGGCTGAACTTAAGAAATCCATTGTCCTACGGACTTAGCAGACACGCGCTTAGCCGGAGATCTTACCACTTCAGACGCTCGCCGCGGACAGACTGACCTGGGCCCCTACCAAGGGTGCTTCCAGATACAAACGGAAGTGGCCAGAGAGGCAGCTTCCTATACCAACATGACAAGGGACGGACAGGACCGTACTAAGGATAGAAACCTCTTTGCTTTTATAAAGCGTAGCTACCTGTTCCGACGTTGGTCCTACAATTCTCTAGCAGACAGGCTTGTCTTCTACCATCAAGCATGCAACTAGAAATACATTTGCTCATTCATCCTTTCACACAGAAGGGAAGGGGGATGACAGTATCTTATCATATACAGTATAAAGGGGATGTAGTTTCCGTATTAGACCGTGTGACATGAATTACATATAAACTGTGTTTTAAAGTGTAGTAGTGTTACAGATCGTTCTTGTTTATGTGTAAAAGTAACACGTTTCACTGCTCAGTCTCCTCCCAGGTAGTCAGAAACACCACAGTAAATTTAGAAGAGAAATTTATGCAGTAAATGACAACAGTTTTAAAAAATTAACATGAAAGGAATCCAACAGAGACCTTTCATCGATAGCGTCGATGTTCCGACACTGTAGCGGGTCATGTAGAATTTCGCTATTCGTCTGCGCCACATCATCGCCAATGACGGCAGGCGTATTGAACATGTCGTAACCTAAATCCTAGGTAAAGTGTGCGCACGCCGTAGTTTGTAACTGTTTTACCTTTTTTCGTATAGTTCAATAATTGTCACGCTATATGTTCATTTATCTGTGCATTCGAGGAGTATGCTGAAAAACTAGTGATTTAAGTTTCTGCCAGCATGTGAAAATGTGGCACTCTAGGCAGTCAGAACGTGGCGTGGCTGCAGGAATGAGGAAGGGACGATCAAACATTTGGCAGCATTGGTTCCGGCACGTTTATTAGCATAAGGTCACAGGTTACAAACTACAACATTTGTTCGATATAGTCTCACTGACATGCTGCATGCACAACACAGCTAGTTCGATAGTTTGTAACACCGAAAATGCAGGATGCATGGCACCTGCTACCTATATATAACTTTTTTCTGAATCGTATGTAAAAATTTGTACTTTAAATGCTTCCTTTTAATAAGTAAGGACATTGCTTCACTGTATGTGTACATTTAGGTAGAAGTCTGTTGACGTTTTATTGTATTTACGTGTTTTACTGTGAAACTTATAAGCTCTGGGAAAAAGCCAAAGGAATTGTTATTTGCATCGACTAGCAACGATAATAGCAGTGCTTGTGCGTTGTAAAATCTTTGTGTAGGGGGTAGTTGCGCAGAGTGCGTGGAGAGAGCGAGAGACGGGTTTCAGCGCTTGTAGTGTGCGGAAGTGTGGTGTTAACGCTCTCGCAGTAGAGAGTACCATTTCGGCGGCATCATGTACGCGCGCCGGCCAGATGTCTAGTAACAGGAGGAAGGACAGTGGACGGGCGGAAGCGGCTGCATTAATTACGATTGCCCGTTCCTGTAACTAGCCGTGGCCCCACAAGACGCTACCGTCTTCAAAAACAGCACCAGCAGTTGCAGCAACAGTTTCGTCGTCGGCTCCGAGTTTCGTCGTATGCACAGCACTGAAGTAAGACTGTTAATTGGTAGAAAGTATTAACGGCTAACCCAGCAGCAGAACTGAGCGTGATTTGATTAATGAACTTTATTTAAATGATAATCAGTTAAACTCAGGCCGATTGTGCCCTCATTGCCCCAGACATTGTTACCAAGCAGGGTCCTTGTTCCTGTTTTTCCTAATATGCTAACCGAGTGTCATAAGAAACAAATTGAATAGTTCCAGTTTATTAATGAATAATTTCTCTTTTAAGAATTTTAGCCTCAGTCTACTCTCAATTAACTGTTGTACAATAGAGGCTTCAGTATATGACTAAAGTAAAGCAACTTCATTTTTCAAGTTTGAGAATCAATCAGTGGAAAAAATCCAAATCTAAAGAAATGCACAAATTAAGAGCGCGAATGTTTTATTTATTTTACATATATCTTGGAGCACATGGCTGTTTGGTTTGGTATGTATTCTAGTATTTAATTCTGTTCAAGTCATTAAAAAGGGCTCAGTTGTTCACACAATAATATGAAATCCAATTTGCAAAATAAGTAACGGCAAAGTAAAAAGTGCTTGTTTTTTTCTGAATTTCTTTGATGACGTTATGCTGAGGTCACTGGAAGTCATTGTTCACGTAACGAAGTTCAATACTAACATAGTTTAATTACATATTTTCAAATCATTACTCGACTGCCTTTTTCAAAATTTAGTGCCAAACATAACGTAAGAGCGACTTTTAAGTTTTCTTTATCATTACATACTCACTTAAAATTAGTGCAAAAAAGAACAAAAAAAAAGAAAAAACGTGGCAACCTTTAGTTGCCACGTCAGTGTTTAATAATACGTGTTTTTCTTTCCCATCATCTTGTACAGGATTTTGGATGTAAATTGCCCTAGTGGGCTGGCGACCGTTAATTATTTTCTTTTTGTTCATTAGTGTAACTTTTGGTTTCACGATCAGTGGTACCCCTTTTCTGTCCAGTATTGTTCGTGAGTGAATGCACAGAATAACTTTCATTTTCCAAATTATAGCCCTGTTCTGCTTAATTACTCTTTATTTTTAGTAGACTTTTCATCAGAAGGATCGGTTGTACACTTTTCCCCTATTTATCGGTATTATTTCTTCGGAAAAGATAGCCTTATGCAATTACTAAAAATCCATTAGGCGTACACGCTATCCACGGTCATATTTGATATCGCAAGCAGGATAGGCCGATTAGTAATGGGGAGGTTACAAGTTGCTCACATATTCGGTGAAATCAGAGCGATATGTCGTCAAATGCTATTGCTCACATCAATAAAGCGTCCGGATACATCCTTCATAGATATGCTCTTTCACATATCTCCATAACGAGAAATCACATGGATTTAGGTGGGGGTATCTGGAAAGCCACACTTCTTGAAACCATGCAGTGGTTATCGAATGTTTCTCGAAACAGATCTACCATCTGGTAAGCGACATGTTCTGCCGCCACATCTTGCATGAAAATAGTGGTCTGAAAGCAGTTTCGTTCTTGAAAAGCTGGAATGACATGCTGCACAAGGAGGTTCTCATAACGTACAGAAATCACAGTACACCTAACGCCGGCTAGGTGTCATTTCCTCGAAGAAAAACGAACCGGGAATGAAGGAGATTGTGAAACCACACCACACAGTCATATATGCCACTTGACAATCGTGCACAACATGTGGCAGAGTATACCCTATATGCGACAGCTCTACGCATTCACGTCACCGTGCAGAATGAAATGTACCTCGTCCACCCAAAGAATATTCCCCTGGCACATGGCATCCATTTTCAAGCGTGCCAAAAAGCGAAGTGCAAAGTCATGGCTCTGTGGCCTCTCTCGTGGCTTCATTTGGTGCACATTCTGAGTCTTGTAGGGCTATCAGTGGAAAATGAGGCGCATAATTTTTTTTACTGTTGACAACTTGCTTCTTCCATTTTCTTGATCGTATTCTTTAGCTCATTTATTGGTATGGGACCTATTTCCATCTGTTTCCGTTGGCAGCATTCCCACAATGTGGCGCTGCTTTTGCTGCCGTTCTGATAAAACAACTATACCAGCTACGTATGGTCTTTCTTCTCAATAGCCACTGCATTTCACACAGAAAAATTCAACCTTCTTAATTCTTTACAGCCGCGCGTTATTAGCCGAGCGGTCTTAGGCGCTGCAGTCATGGACTGTGCGGCTGGTCCCGGCGGAGGTTCGACTCCTCCCTCGGGCACAGGTGTGTGTGTTTGTCCTTAGGATATTTCAGGTTAAGTAATGTGTAAGCTTAGGGACTGATGACCGTAGCAGTTAAGTCCCATAATATTTCACACACATTTGAACATTTTTTGAATTCTTTACACCAACAGTCACATCACAAAAGAAATGAGCGACAAACAGCATACTGACTGCGAAACAGGAAATATTTCACGTTCTGACTGCTTAAGCGTCATATTTTCACCTGGTGGCAAACAGTGGCACTATGGTTTTTTCAGCACAGTCCGCCAGCGCACTGATTAATGAGCATACATACGATGTTGCAGCGTCCTATGATATACAGGGTGGTCCATTGATAGTGAATTTGAATTATCTCACGAAATAAGCATCAAACGAAAAAACTACAAAGAACGAAACTCGTCTAGCTTGAAGGGGAAAACCAGATGGCGCTATGGTTGGCAGGCTAGATGGCGCTGCCATAGTTCAAACGGATATCAACTGCGTTTTTTTAAAATGGGGACCCCGATTTTTTATTACATATTAGTGTAGTACGTAAAGAAATATGAACGTTTTAGTTGGACCACTTTTTTCGCTTTGTGATAGAGAGATCTGTAATAGTCACAAACGTATAAATACGTGGTCTCACATAACATTCCGCCAGTGCGGACGGTATTTGTTCGTGATACATTACCCGTGTTAAAATGGACCGTTTACCAATTGCGGAAAGTGTAGATATCGTGTTGATGTATGGCTGTTGTGATCAAAATGCCCAACGGGCGTGTGCTGTGTACGCTGCTCGGTATCCTGGACATCTAAGTGTCCGGGCTGTTCGCCGGATACTTATGTCATTTAAGGAAACAGGAAGTCTTCAGCCACATGTGAAACGTCGACCACGACCTGTAACAAATGATGATGCCCAAGTAGGTGTTTTAGCTGCTGTCGCGGCTAATCCGCACATCAGTAGCAGACAATTTGCGCGAAAATCGGGAATCTCAGAAACGTCGGTGTTGAGAATGCTACATCAACATCGACTGCACCCGTACCATACTTCTATGCACCAGGAATTGCATGGCGACGACTTTCAACCTCTTGTACAGTTCTGCCACTGGGCACAGAAGAAATTACGGGACTCGTTCTCTTTAGCGACGAAGCGTCACTCACCAACAGCGATAACGTAAACCGGCATAATGTGCACTATTGGGCAACGGAAAATCCACGATGGCTGCGACAAGTGGAACATCAGCGAACTTGGCGGGTTAATGTATGGTGCGGCACTATGGGAGGAAGGATAATTGGCCCCCATTTTATCGATGGCAATCTAAATGGTGAAATGTATGCTGATTTCCTATGTAATGTTCTACCGATGCTACTACAAGATGTTTCACTGCATGACAGAATGGCGATGTACTTCCAACATGATGGATGTCCGGCATATAGCTCGTGTGCGGTTTAAGTGGTATTGAATAGCATATTTCATGACAGGTGAATTGGTCGTCGAAGCACGTTACCATGGCCCGCACGTTCACCGGATCCGACGTCCCCGGATTTCCTTCTGTGGGGAAAGTTGAAGGATATTTGCTATAGTGATCCACCGACAACGCCTGACAACATGCGTCAGCGTATTGTCAATGCATGTGCGAACATTACGGAAGGTGAACTACTCGCTGTTGAGAGGAAAGTCGTTACACGTATTGGCAAATGTATTGAGGTTGACGGACATCATTTTGAGCATTTATTGCGTTAATGTGGTATTTACAGGTCATCACGCTGTAACAGCATACGTTCTCAGAAATGATAAGTTCACAAAGTACATGTATCACATTGCAACAACCGAAATAAAATGTTCAAACGTTCCTATGTTCTGTATTTTAATTTAAAAAAACCTACCTGTTACCAACTGTTCGTCTAAAATTGTGTGTGCCGGCCGAAGTGGCCGTGCGGTTAAAGGCGCTGCAGTCTGGAACCGCAAGACCGCTGCGGTCGCAGGTTCGAATCCTGCCTCGGGCATGGATGTTTGTGATGTCCTTAGGTTAGTTAGGTTTAACTAGTTCTAAGTTCTAGGGGACTAATGACCTCAGCAGTTGAGTCCCATAGTGCTCAGAGCCATTTGAATCTAAAATTGTGAGCCATATGTTTGTGACTATTACAGTGCCATCTATCACAAAGCGAAAAAAGTGGTCGAACTAAAACATTAATATTTCTTTACGTGTACACGAATATGTAATAAAAAGTGGGGGTTCCTATTTAGAAAAACGCATTTCATATCCGTTTGACGTATGGCAGCGCCATCTAGCGAGGCAACCATAGCGCCATCTGGTTTCCCCGTTCAAGCTAGGCGAGTTTCGTTCTTTGTAGTTTTTTCGTTTGACGCTTATTTCGTGAGATATTTGGCCCGGTCACGATCAATGGACCACCCTATATATATCTGACACTGCAGCATTCGGAACGCCGTCTCTTTAATATAAGCACCCGCCATTATTCACGGTAATAAAACGAACTGTGTGACTACTGTCCAGGAGGTCGATGGAGAAATGTTATCACTATAATTCGCTATGGCTCGTCGACTGTGAAGGAGTGATACATTCCTGAAACTGATCATCTGAAGCTAGCTAAACTGTAATTTAAAATTGCAGAAATGTAAGATCCTGCCTGATTAGACTTCTGGTGCCACATTTCGAATTAATCTCCAGTACGACGGCTCATCTGCCTCCGTGGTTGAGTGGACAGAGTTAAGACTGCAATGCAGACGAATCGGGTTCGATTCCCGGTACTGCCAGAATTTGTCCTTGGTGAGAGGACTGGTACGGGGTGCAGTCACTCTCCTGATGCCAGCTGAGGATCTACGTGCACGTCACGAAAACCGACAACGGCAGAGAGAGCGGCGTGCTGGTCCTAGGCGCTTCCATAATGCATCCAATAACGCCATTGGCAGAGGATGAGGCGGCGGTCGGTCAATGCGGATAGGCCCAGAGACGTGTGGACGGAGTTAACGTTTTGCAACCGTTTCTTCGACTAGCACAAAAAAAAAACTCAAAGTGCCGCTGCTGACTGCTTAATAGTGGGAGCTGTGTGAAAGTTACTAGTTAAAATTATTGTACGATGTGCCATTTTTGTTGATTGCAGGTCCTTCTGTACACTTCCCACTGGTCCCCGAGTGTTTTTACCCGATGTCTGATGATGCTCCTGTGAGAACTAAACGCGTCACAAATTAGGTGAAGGAAAAACCATTTTGCAATCGAGAGTGCTTATTTTTTCTTGAGTTAAAATACATTGCATTTTGCTTCATCCCCAATACTGGATACAATAAGAAACAAAATTGCCTTTGTTCTGTGAGATACAGTCCTAAGAAAACAAAAATAAAGATGATAAACGCATTTCCACTTGATAAACACGAACGAGAAGCAAAAACAAAACCTTGCAAAAGAGACCACAGTAAACACTACAGTTTCTTGTCACTGTTATCTGGCATGACACACTGTTTGTGAACCAATTGGTTCTCCTCATAATTGGAGCTACTTCTCAATGTGGCTAGGCGCACTCCTAACCATATTGTCCAGATAAGCCTGTGGGACATTGTCTCAGTTGTCCACAGTGGCCTCTATGATATTCTGTAAGGTCTCTGCTGGAACAGGACGACTGCCAACCACACGTTTTAGCATGGACCACGCATTCTCAATGTAATTGAGATCTGAAGACTATGGAGTCTATTCCATCCGCTGATTCTACGATCCACTAGGTAAGTGTCCACAAGATGAGGCACTGCGTTGTCGTCCATCAGCTGAACCCCATTCCAACATTTTCACCAAATGGAGCTTCCATACGTGCAACTATGTAGTGCCGATACTTCACACTTGTCATCCTCCCATGTAATGTTACAAGAGGTGTCCTGCTGCCACATATGATTCCACCCCAAAACATGACTGAACCGCCTCGATAACGGGGGCGGGCTGCGACACAGTTAATCTGTAACTGTTGTCCTCTTTCCCTCCACACACAAATGTAGTATTGTCAGGGTGGAAACTGATCCGTGTTCCATCCGAAACGAAGATTGTTTGCCACTGTTGCTGACTCCAAAAAGTGTCGTTTCGTGTCCATGCGACACGAGCTCCTCTCCAATCCAGATTTAGAAGAAGAGCTTTTGAGAGGTCTTCTGGGGCGCAGTGCCTGCTCATATAGCCTATTTCGTATCGTTCCTGCTGGCATCTGCGCTCCCGCAGCTGTTTGGAACTGGCACCACATACATGTACCACTGTGTTGACGGTTTCTGCTTGCTGTTATATACAGATATCGGTCCTGCATACATGTTGTTTATCTTCTGCAGACACTTCTTTAACGATCCTCAACTGATCCTTGTCGTTAGCAACTTGTTCCAGGTCCTAGAGACATCACTTTGACACAAAGTGACGTTCACTATCTCGTTCCCTGCACCATTCGACTGACTATATAGAGCCTCTGTTCAGGCGTTACTGTTGTTGTTGTTGTTGATCATGTTGTTGATGGTGATGGTACCGATGTTTGGTATGTGGGGCGCTCAACTGCGTGGTTATCAGCGCCCGTACAAATTCCCAATCTTTGCTCAGTCCAATCTCGCCACTGTCATGAATGATGATAAAATGATGAGGACAACACAAACACCCAATCATCTTGAGGCAGGTGAAAATTCCTTACCCCGCTGGGGATCGAACCCACCACTCTGCGCTCGGGAAACGAGAACGCGAGACCACGAGCTGCGGACGCGCTTCTGTTGTGCGAACCATCCCGAGGCACTAAAACTCTGGTGACGACACACAACACAGCTACTGTAATGTTTGCAGGTGTCACGGTTGCCATAGAGTGCACATACTACCGCTTCACAGTAGAAACATGTACTTTCACCGATAAAATTACAGTACAAACAAACGAATGTTGAATAACGTATTTCTGGAAGCTTCGGCAATATGCAACATTTATTTTGACCACTGTGTTATTTTAATGTTGAGGCAGCAACACGAAGCGACGAAGTTAACGTGATACATTGTCGCAGGCTAAACGTATGTGAATATAGCTCACAACGGCCGAAAATGGTAATCACATGTTCTCATCGCAACTGGCCGTGAATGGGTGAAAAGTCACACCTCCAGTTCAGACGATAAACGCCCAGTAGCAATCCTATCGCTTACAGGAAGACTCGAACCTTTGGCCACTTGAGTGACGAAACACACAACGGCAACACGCAATGCACCTTCTCTCCGCTGGTTTTCTGCAACTTCCTCAGTTGAACCTCACAGATACAGGGTGAACATTAATAAAACCTCCAAACTGCAGGGACGGATTCCTGACTGGATATTGAGGGAAAAAGCTCCTATGAACAGGTGTCCGGAAATGCAGCACTGCGACGGTAGATGGCGCTGACTAATGACAGTTCTTCTTACAGCGTGCCTCGTATTCCATGTCTGTTAGGGAACAAGCCGAGGTGGTGTTTGTGTACGGCCAAGCAGATGGAAACGGTCGACAGGCAGCACGACTATACCAAATCAAGTACCCTCACAGACACCAGCCACAACATCTCAAGCCCTTTTTGGGTGTTTGTGTGATCACGACACCTTTTACACAGACGAACGTCCAGGGAGGCGGGGGACTGCGCGTGCACCAAATATGGAGGACCGGGTTCTACAGGAATTGAGGCGAACCCTACTACAAGCTCCAAATCTGGCGTAAGCACAGTCCGCCGCCTCCCTGAACGTTTGTCTGAAAGGATCCGTGATCACACAAAGGCCCAAAAAGGGCTTCAGCTGTTGTTGTGTGATGTGGCTGGTGTCCCTAAGGGTATATGTTATTTGTTTCGGTGTAGCCGTGCTGTCTGTTGACCGTTTCCATCTGCTTGGCAGTATAGAAACACCATCTCGGCTTGTTCCTGACGTGAATGCCTGACCATTGTAAGACGTATGCTTTGCCGGCGATGGGCGAGGCATGACAGAGTCTCTGACTAGAGAGTAGTTTGTCGTTAGTTGTTCCTTGTCGCTAGTCTGCGCTTGTCTGCGCGAGTCGACAGTAGTCTTCAGTAGTCTGGAGTAGTCTGCGTGAGTCGGCGGGAGTCGGCATGTGTCGGCTCTGTGCTCTGCTCGGGACTCTGGTCAGGACTCTGGAGGATGAGTATTGTTGTAGAAGGTAAAGAAGCAGCCTTGCGCATATCTAATAATGTATGTTAATTGTCATTTAATTTGTTCCAGAAAATGCCCCAGTAATAATTTTTATAATATAAAGTAACTCTTTTAAAGAAAAGCATTCATTTCAATTTAAAGAATATTTCCAATGCATGATCATTCCCTCCAAGAATCAAAAAAAATATACGCCAGCACTGCAGGAAGCTGTGTCGAAAAATTTCTACTTAAGAGCAGATATATTTGCAGTTTTTATTGAGGTAAGAATTTTTGTTTTTTTTTTATTCAGAATACAGGGCCGAAGGGCAGCGCTGCTGTCCTCATAAAATTTATCAGGTTACTAAACTTTTTTATTAATTTTGGTGTTTAGGAATTTTTCTGTTTCGAACTTAACATTAAATGAGAAAAGAATTTTGTGGGAACATTAAATGTGAATGCATTTCTGGCAACAGACTATAAATGGAAGCCAATTTTGTTCAGAGGTTACAATATTAGAAAAATTCATTTAATTATTAATTTTGTGCGGAGTTTACGCTTGGTTCACGGTCCATTTTCATTCTAATATATATTTTTTTGTGTGGGGAAGTTACACTTGGCGACATCCAGGATCGTATTTCTTTGTGAATCTTCTGATAAGTAGTCATACATCTGCTCTTATTTACTTAAACGTAGTTTGCATCTGGCGCAACGCATTTACTAATTTGTCACTCTTTCTTTCACATATCATCGGCAATTTGTTGCTCTCTGTTGTAATTGTGTTTGTTGCATTTTTGCATTGTCCTTGTTTCATTTGTGCTTAATTTTGTTTGTGAAAAATGCCGCGAAAAACTGTTAACAGTACATCGCGATGTGCAATGAGTGAAATAGCCGACTCGAATAATTTGACCGATAATACTTGCGACACTCAGTGTCTTAATGATAGTCCTCCATTTACAGAGAATCAGTGCGTACTGACCGCTAGTAATGATTTTTATCCTAGTGATGAGCAAACAAATTCGGTTGTGTCGTCTGTTAATTTAACGACAATTGATGACGCGGGACGTTCTGTTACAATGAACGTTACCCAGTTTAACACACCCGGTTTGCAAAATTTGAATTGTGAACAGATAAATTTTCCTAACGAAAATGAACAGTGTACCCAAAGTACGACAGATTTATTTGATTCCGATTTAGTGACCAACAGTGCACATTCGTTTAGCAAACCTTTTCAAGACTCAGAGAATGACCAACTGGTTACACAAAACGCGACAAAAGCAGATACACCATCACACAGCACAGAGAATATAGTAGGTAATATTGGCATGGATCAAGTTATGGCATTATTGCTACAACTTAATGAAAATTCCAAACAGTCGAAGAAGGAACAAGACGACAACTTCAAACAACTTAGTGAAAAACAAGACAATCTTAATGAAAATTTCAAACAACTTAGTGAACAAATTACAGCCGTTTCCGCGCAATGTCATGATACTAAAGAACAATTACGTGAGGAAATTAAGGCTTGTGCTAGGAAAAGTAGTGAAGAAATTAGATCTGTGGCACAAGAATTAAATAATAGACATGCAGATACAACTAAATTACTTAGAGACGAAATTAGTGCAGTCGGTAAACAATGCTCTGAAAACGCAACACAGTTACGCGACGAGTTTAAATTAATGACAGCAGAACTTTCGCGCACACTGGATGCAAAAGTAGACGCGAAATTCGACCAACAGAACAGTCAAATTGACGAACGTTTTAATCATCACCTACAAAACAGTGAAACGCGTTTCCGTAAATTTATACTGGAACAGAATAAAGTAAAGCGACAAGTCATGGAAACAATTACCGCACAGAGACAGGAAGATAAACGTAAATTGTTTACGAAAGCAAAAACATGCGTAGACAACAATATTGCTACAGTATCAGAAGAAATTAATACTATTAAACAGTTGAACACCGAATTGCGTGATGAAATTTCCGATGTTAAAACAAAAACAGACACACACATAGTAGACTTTCAGACAGTGACCGACAGACTTGAACAATTAGAACTAATTCAGGATCCCGATGTCATCAAAGCTGACGTTAAAAAATTGAACGAAGCCACACGTAAAATACAAAAACAAATTAATGCTTGTGACACTAAAAACGGTGAACAGGTAAAAATACTGACTGAAAAATATGATGAATTGGCCAGTTGTATTGATGTTATCGAAGTAATAATGACAGCAAATCAGACGATACTTCACCGATTTCGTTTAATCAAACACCTGAATTCCAAAATTTACAGCAGACGATCAGTGAGATAGATTTGTCCAATAATACATTACGTAGAAAATTGTCAACTTTACAGCAAGAAGTGGCAGAGATAAAAAATATTTCAGTTAATAACACGTCACAGCATACGGCTCATTCCGAACATTTCTCACATTCACACAGCCAGTATAATTTGGGTAATTTACAGAGAGTACGTGACTTAGATTCCGAACAGTCACAGACAAATAGATTCTCATACAATCCTGAACCTGTTCAGACGTACAGAGACGATAATTTTGATTACAAGCATTTTCTATCCGTGAGAAAATTTAAAGTATTTAAAAATGACAGAACACAGATTCACCCCTTGGATTGGATACAACAATTTAGCTTTGCTTTTCCACCGACTTGGCCCGTAACACATAAACTTGAATTTATTTGCAGTTTTTTGGAAGGCGAACCGGCAACTCGTATGAGACCGATCGCGAGACAATGCTACTCGGTAGAAGAATTTCAGAATGCTTTTCTGTCAGTGTATTGGTCGAAGACGACACAGCGCAGAATCAAGGATCAATTAATTAGTTTACCAAATTATGAGAACTCAAATTTTTCCACTGTCACGCAATGTTTTGAGCACATGGTCCAACAAAACCAGTACTTAAGTGAACCATACAGTGAATCTGCACTTATTCAATTATGTATTTCTAAATTACCACGATCATTAAAGAGTGTCACTTTTAACGGGTCAGTAGAAAGAAAATATTTCGGCATTCAGAGATCTGTTACAGCTTTTGGAAGTGCAGCAATCGGATTATTCCTTTATAAACAAAAATTTTTCATATAATAACCAAGGTCAACAAAGATACAGCAATTACGATCAGCCACGCAATTTCAGTAGCAAAGGTAACAGACGCTTCAGGAACGACAACCACCAGAACTTTAATAACAGACAAAATTTTAATTGTCAGTATCGACAAAATTATCAGCAACAGGAACCACATTTTGGTAACAATAGAGTTTTTTCTCCGCAACAGCAACAAAACCAACCGGTTAGCATACCTAACCAACAATGTAATGTACAAGGTCAATGAAGCTTTAATGTTTCGCCGCGTGCACGTATAGCATCAGCTCCAACAAATAGTAACGCACAGCAACAAGGAAATAACTACGTACAGAAAACACATCATTTCAATTCCTATCGCAACGCGCTATATAGCAATGACTATCATGATAGACGTAAAAATAATGAGCATAATTTTCAGCGTACGTTTAATAACAGTCGGTCTTATCAGCAGCAAAATCATCCGCAACAACATACACTCCTGGAAATGGAAAAAAGAACACATTGACACCGGTGTGTCAGACCCACCATACTTGCTCCGGACACTGCGAGAGGGCTGTACAAGCAATGATCACACGCACGGCACAGCGGACACACCAGGAACCGCGGTGTTGGCCGTCGAATGGCGCTAGCTGCGCAGCATTTGTGCACCGCCGCCGTCAGTGTCAGCCAGTTTGCCGTGGCATACAGAGCTCCATCGCAGTCTTTAACACTGGTAGCATGCCGCGACAGCGTGGACGTGAACCGTATGTGCAGTTGACGGACTTTGAGCGAGGGCGTATAGTGGGCATGCGGGAGGCCGGGTGGACGTACCGCCGAATTGCTCAACACGTGGGGCGTGAGGTCTCCACAGTACATCGATGTTGTCGCCAGTGGTCGGCGGAAGGTGCACGTGCCCGTCGACCTGGGAACGGACCGCAGCGACGCACGGATGCACGCCAAGACCGTAGGATCCTACGCAGTGCCGTAGGGGACCGCACCGCCACTTCCCAGCAAATTAGGGACACTGTTGCTCCTGGGGTATCGGCGAGGACCATTCGCAACCGTCTCCATGAAGCTGGGCTACGGTCCCGCACACCGTTAGGCCGTCTTCCGCTCACGCCCCAACATCGTGCAGCCCGCCTCCAGTGGTGTCGCGACAGGCGTGAATGGAGGGACGAATGGAGACGTGTCGTCTTCAGCGATGAGAGTCGCTTCTGCCTTGGTGCCAATGATGGTCGTATGCGTGTTTGGCGCCGTGCAGGTGAGCGCCACAACCAGGACAGCATACGACCGAGGCACACAGGGCCAACACCCGGCATCATGGTGTGGGGAGCGATCTCCTACACTGGCCGTACACCACTGGTGATCGTCGAGGGGACACTGAATAGTGCACGGTACATCCAAACCGTCATCGAACCCATCGTTCTACCATTCCTAGACCGGCAAGGGAACTTGCTGTTCCAACAGGACAATGCACGTCCGCATGTATCCCGTGCCACCCAACGTGCTCTAGAAGGTGTAAGTCAACTACCCTGGCCAGCAAGATCTCCAGATCTGTCCCCCATTGAGCATGTTTGGGACTGGATGAAGCGTCGTCTCACGCGGTCTGCACGTCCAGCACGAACGCTGGTCCAACTGAGGCGCCATGTGGAAATGGCATGGCAAGCCGTTCCACAGGACTACATCCAGCATCTCTACGATCGTCTCCATGGGAGAATAGCAGCCTGCATTGCTGCGAAAGGTGAATATACACTGTACTAGTGCCGACATTGTGCATGCTCTGTTGCCTGTGTCTATGTGCCTGTGGTTCTGTCAGTGTGATCATGTGATGTATCTGACCCCAGGAATGTGTCAATAAAGTTTCCCCTTCCTGGGACAATGAATTCACGGTGTTCTTATTTCAATTTCCAGGAGTGTATTGTCATGAATGAACCGGACAGTAGGTATCATCCCGAACGTAATACGTCAGGACGAAATAACAGAACAGTACAAATAGTGGAAATGCCACAGCATCCTCCTGCAGATAACAGCACGTCAGAAAGAATTTGACTAGATATAGTACAGGTTGCATCTTCCAGCAACGCAAGCAATATTTCAGATACACAGAATCTTGTTTACGAAAATGTTATTTGTAACATGCTTTGTTGAATTCACCATTTTTATCATACCCAGATTTTACTAGAAATTTTTCCATTGCCACCAACAGTTCTAACACCGCTTTAGGCGTACATATTTTTCAGGAAATTGAAGAAGATGGTTGTACAGTAATTAAAAACATCGCTTTTGCAAGTCGCATTCTGTCACCTGCTGAACGAAATTATTCTGTTACAGAACTTGAAACATTATGTGTTGTATGGGCTTTTACGAGATATCGGCATTTTCTTTATGGAAGACATACCACCGTTTACACAGATCATAGAGCGATACAGCTTTTACTTTCCGCTAAATTTACACACAACAGATTAAGCAGATGGAAACTTTATTTACAGGAATTTAATTTTACAATTGTTCACATTCCCGGCACACAAAATATTGTAGCAGACGCACTATCCCGTTCTCTTAACAACAATCAGCAAGACATCGCAACCAACTTCTGCAAAGCAAATTTCAGCGTCATGTACATTCAACAATTGCATATGAAAATTTCATTTCTTCGTCATTACAAGACATAGCACAAGAGCAGAGTAAAGACAACGTGTGGAAAGAAATTAAACACCTTTGGCAAGATAGGAATAATGTTACCATTAGAAACCATTACACTGTATGCAATAATATTCTGTTTCGCCGCTCTCATCCTGACAGCAACAATTAGTTATTATGCATTCCTGACGAACTTGTTAACAAATTAATCTGGTATACTCATTTAAGTTACGCACATTACGGAGCCAGAAAATGTTTTCTTATACTGAGACAGAACTGTTATTTTACCAACATGGAGAAACGTATACGACGAGTTTTAGCGTCATGTAAAATCTGCCAGAAAGCTAAATCAGACACAACTTCACATGTTCCTCCATTACATCCCATTGTACCTGTTAAATTGAGACTTATGGCCGCTGTAGACATTTTTGGTCCGATTCCCAGAACTAATAGAGGTTTTTGCTACGTCTTTGTCGCTGTTGAACTCACTTCAAAATTTGTTACCTTCACTCCGTTACGCAAAGCTACTGCTAAAACTGTTTCGAAAGCACTTGTAAAACATTTTCTATTTCATGTAGGGCATGTGTTGAAAGTAATTTCCGACAAAGGATCACAGTTTCGATCTGCTATATGGACACGTATGTTAAGAGCTAGAAACATTTCTCCTATCTATATATTCAGGTACCAAGCTTCTTCGAACCCTTGTGAACGATTAATGAAAGAAATTGGTAAACTGTGTAGAATATACTGCCATAAAAAACATATTGATTGGGACACACACATACTCTCATTCCAGGATGTAATTAATTCCATACCAAATGAATCTACTATGCTATCTCCGTCTGTTATACTGAAAAATGTTGAACCACCTAACAAAATTAAAGAATTAGTAACCTTTCCTACATCTCGTCGACTACGACACCATGAAATAATTGACATTGCGCTGAACAACATCAAAAGTGCCGCAGAGCGCCGGAGAAGGCAGCAAAAACAGGTTTGTACACGCCGTGACTTTCACATTGGACAGAAGATATTAGTACGTACACACTATTTATCCAACAGAGGAAAGAGTAGATGCAGTAAATTTGAGCTTCTATACGCAGGTCCATTCGGATTCGCAGCATTCCTCACCCCAATGTAGTACACGTCGAAACAGTAATGCCACTTACTAATTTTTTTATAACCACTTATGCAATTATATTCACATGAACACTTACTGATGATTATCGTATTTTTTCTTGGCAAGTGCCCGGCAAGGTAAGGTTAGCAGGTCGCTCTTCTTGTCGTTACACATCAGACCGTGCATATTTTTCCAGATGAACTTACACATTTTATGACCACATATGCAATTATATTTATGTGACTACTTACTGATGATTGTCGTATTTTTTCTTGGCAAGTGCCCGGCAAGATAAGGTTAGCAGGTCGCTTTTCTTGTCGTTACACATCAGACCGTGCACATTTTTCCAGATAAACTTACGTATCTTATGAATAATTATGGAATTCAATCTAGTGACATATTAATTTTATTAAATTCTCTCTCCATTAAAGTCTTCAATTCTCGCCTCTATTAACTACACAACATACAAGCTGAACACAAAGAAGGTCACATTTCTTGTCATCATATATCAGACCGTGCATATTTTCCATTTTTCATGTATGTATGATTGTTTTCCTGTTTTGTTTGTATGCTCTATTAAATATTTAAGATATAACAAACACCAGTTGACTTTAACATTTTGCTTTATGATAGCTCAACATCGTGACTATTTTACTCTTTTTTTTTTTTTTTTTGCTGCTACATTGTGATACTCTGTGTACATTTTTTGCACCTGCACACTGTCTGTTTTTTCACATATTACGTTTTCTGTCATGCTATGCTGTATGCTCAATTATGTTACTATAAACCAGTTTTTATTTAGTGGATATATGATTTAAATGCAAGACGTTAATCTTTGTTCACCATTTTCAGAAAGCAATAACGTGTAGAAGAAATAAATTAAACAGAAATGGGAATTTCACCTTCGGAATGAACGAAAGAAGAAGCAATACCTCGTGACGAAGAGTAAATGGGTCAGAATTAACAAACATTAACAAGAATATACTACACACATCGTAGAATAGCAGACTTAACTAATTTTTTCTTTCAGAATACGAGGCGATTGATGCAGGCTGTCAGACAGAACTACACATCTTAGTTTTAGTGATGAAATATGCTAGAAATAAGGAATAGTTGTATAATGAATAATGAAGTGACTTTTTTTGCAGATGATAATGAATGGTGATGAATAATGATGAAGAATATGCTACTATGGATAATGAAGTTTTTCTTTACAGCTGATGATAATAATGGAGTTATGATAATATGGATAATGAAGTTTTTTCTTTGCAGATGAGGATAATGTTGAAGTTTATGTATTTATGCTATGTAGATATTTAAGTATTTGTTGCAGTTCGTTCTGACAGTATGTCTTATGTCGCATGGTATGATGACTGAAGGTTTTGGAAAGGACAGCTAGAGAACATATATTTTATACACATTTCACTACCTGTTAATTCGAAGTTCACTACTTTTCAGCATAATAATCGTTTCTTCTTTCAGTTTAATAATCCATTTTTGTATTTTGCAGGAGAAATTATTCATGAAATTAATGTGCTATAAGCAGTTGTTCATTAAACCTATGTCATTTATGAATGTGATCACATATACTCTACTTGTTTCATAACCTTGCTACAGCTGACTCATGACGAATGACGTTACACATCTTCATTTGCAGCAATAACTCAAAAGCAAATATTGTTTTGCCCCGGTAATTAATTATCGATCTCAACGCAATGCATTGCTAGCGCAAAAAAAGGGGAGTTCTGAGTAATTCTGAGTAATGTTTCTAGTCACAGAAGTTGAATAATAGTTACAGTATGTTACATTTTCAATATGTTCTATGTCATTTGAATGATGAATTCTGAGTAATTCTGAGTAATGCTTCTAGTCACAGACCTTGAATAATAGTTATAGTATGTTACATTTTCAATATGTCCTATGTCACTGGAGTGATCAGTTCTGAGTAATACTGAATGATGCTTTGTAATAATGCATAAATACTATGCCCATAATTCCTGTAACTAATATTTTGTTATACTCTATAAATGCTATGCCAATAATTGACTCTCATTTTGAATGATGAAAAATGTTTTGTACTGGCCAATCAGTGCCAATGATTACTATAACTAAGAGAATTATGTTAATACTATGCCATTCATTAGCTCCTGTTTTGAATGATGACTTCTGATGGTTTGTAACTGGTCAATGAATGCCAATAGTTATTTTAAATATGTCGTATGTCACTTGAATGATGAAAAATGTTTTGTACTATTCAATACTTGCTACATGTTTTGTAACTGGACAATGAGTGCCAATGATTACTATAACTAAGTGAATTATGTTAATACTATGCCATTCATTAGCTCCTGTTTTGAATGATGACCTCTGATGGTTTGTAGCTGGCCAATGAGTGACAATGTTCTCTGTAAACAGATAATTTCTGAACATTATTCTGTAATACTTTATACATGGTACAGAAATGTTCAGTAACTGGGCGATGAGTGCCACCAATTACTCAAATCAGTTGTTAGACTAGTGTAATTCTCAATGAAGACTAGTATGTGACTTAATGTCCTTCATCTTCTGACCTAATTACCAGAAATTACTGCAATATCCGTTTGTCCTGTCTGTCCTCATGATCATGGAGCACTATATTTGGTTTTTGCACTAATTCTACGTTGGTGTACCTTACAAGAACGTGGTGTTGACACGACATGCTGTCCACCACCTTGAGCGATGGAGATGTTATTATGGTCCCACTGTTTGGTGTACCTAGTGTACTACCAAAATGATAGTATGGAATATTATTACGACATTTCAGTGTTTTGGCTACACTGATTAATACTTCAAGGAAAAGAACTTCAGATTGTCTCACTTGGTGTTGTGCTTCTGTAGAAAGATATGGACTTTCAGTGCAGCTGCGTGCAACCTAAAGTGCTACAACCATGACGCAATCCTTCCCATTCCTTTCCTAGTTCTTGTAAAATGGTAAACACTTATACAATGCGTTTAAATTCTTGTAAAATGATAGACATATACAGTGCGTGTGCACTTCATTTCATTTGTTAACAAGATCAGTTGTCCTAAATATGCTAAAGACTTATACAGTGCGTGTGCACTTTATGTCATTTGTTAATATGATTTGTACTCATTACATATACATTTTGTGATTTCCTGATATGTTCTGTACTACAGTGCGTGTGCACTTTCGTCATTTTGTTAACATGATTTGTATTCATTGCATATACATTTTTGTGATTTGCTGATATGTTCTGAACTACAGTGCGTGTGCACTTTTTGTCATTTGTCAATATGATTTGTACTCATTGCCTATACATTTGTGATTTCCTGATATGTTCACTACTACAGTGCGTGTGCACTTTTGCCATTTGTTAATATGTTTTGTACTCATTGTGTATACATTTTGTCATTGCCTGATATGTTCTGTACTCAGTGCATGTGCACTATATTTTATTTCATGTTCTGCACCTATATATATGTATATATTCTGTGATTGTAAAGTTAGTTAATTAAGAAAAATTTGTTGCTCATGGCAAGTCCAATTGACTCACCATCGCTGCCAAATTCCCCCCCCCCCCCCACCCCCCCAGTGGAGGGTTATGTAAGACGTATGCTTTGCCGGCGATGGGCGAGGCATGACAGAGTCTCTGACCAGAGAGTAGTTTGTCGTTAGTTGTTGCTTGTCGCTAGTCTGCGCTTGTCTGCGCGAGTCGACAGTAGTCTTCAGTAGTCTGGAGTAGTCTGCGTGAGTCGGCGGGAGTCGGCATGTGTCGGCTCTGTGCTCTGCTCAGGACTCTGGTCAGGACTCTGGAGGATGAGTATTGCTGTAGAAGGTAAAGAAGCAGCCTTGCGCATATCTAATAATGTAGGACTCTGGAGGATGAGTATTGCTGTAGAAGGTAAAGAAGCAGCCTTGCGCATATCTAATAATGTATGTTAATTGTCATTTAATTTGTTCCAAAAAATGCCCCAGTAATAATTTTTATAATATAAAGTACCTCTTTTAAAGAAAAGCTTTCATTTCAATTTAAAGAATATTTCCAATGCATGATCATTCCCTCCAAGAATCAAAAAAAAATATACGCCAGCATTGCACGAAGCTGTGTCGAAAAATTTCTACTTAAGAGCAGATATATTTGCAGTTTTTATTGAGGTAAGAATTTTTGTTTTTTTTTTATTCAGAATACAGGGCCGAAAGGCAGCGCTGCTGTCCTCATAAAATTTATCAGGTTACTAAACTTTTTTATTATTTTTGGTGTTTAGGAATTTTTCTGTTTCGAACTTAACATTAAATGAGAAAAGAATTTTGTGGGAACATTAAATGTGAATGCATTTCTGCACACAGACTATAAATGGGAGCCAATTTTGTTCAGAGGTTACAATATTAGAAAAATTCATTTAATTATTAATTTTGTGGGGAGTTTACGGTTGGTTCATGGTTCACGGTCCATTTTCAATCATATATTTTTTTTGTGTGGGGAGGTTATACCATTCTGCTGTTAACAGTACGCTGTCTCACTCACACAGCCCGCAACACACTAGGAACACACAGCACGTCGCCAGAGAAACTCTAATTCGTCAGAGCCATCTACCGTGGCGACGATGCATTTCCGGACACAGGTTCATATTACCTGTTTGCCTCCATTTCCAGTCAGGAATCTGTCCTTGCTGATTCTCGGTTTCATTTGTGTTCACCCTGTTTAAGACAGTACTTTCGTTAATCTCCTGTACGTCGAGAGACACCTCAAAGTAGTTCGCGGTTCCTCAGAACAATGGCAGTTCATTTACCTTAAGCTTACCAAGTTCGTCTGTTCCATTAAACACCACCTCTAGCAAGCTGGTGGCTCCATAATCAAACTCAGGCCTCCTGCTATCAAATGTGCGTGCAAGGGGAAAGTCGGAGACAGCCAACCGATTCGGCTCTTATTTGGCAGGTCGCTCGTCTACAACCTAAAACGAACGATATCAAGGTATTTTGGGGCAACAACAGCCCGTTTTTGAGAAGACAACCCCTAAAGTTCATGACACGCAATAGACTCAGAATTGACATGACCAATACATAACTGAAAACTGAAAGTTTTTCATCGTACTACAAGAGGTATGTGAACGCATTTTTTCCTATAAATCTAAGAAAGAAACTTTTCCGACTGCCTCTTGTGTACCCAGAAGGTATAGGGCCTACGCTGTTAAAAGAAAGCGACGTTGGGGTAGCAACAAAGGCATCCCGCTCGGAAACAAAGAACCTAGATTCGATTCTGAGTTTCATTCTGCAGTTTTTTTCCATTTGCATATTTTGCGCATCCAAAATGGTAGTAACCGGAGGATTAATAAGGTAAGTAAATCAATAAGAAATAATGCAAATAAATTTTTCAAACTACTTGGATTAGTAATGAATTAAAATTTCAAGTTCCCTTGTATCAAAATAGTTCCGATTAGGGCTGCTGCGAACGCAAGCTTTCAACATGCATTATCACTTACGGGAGAAAAACTAACCCTTGTCGCAGTTGCCAGTACACATAAAACAACGCATTCGTATAAAGCGCAATATTCCATCACAGAGCCTTGAAAATTGTTACCTAAAATTTTCTTGTACTTATGAGAAAATATCGATTAATTTGATCCTCGGTTTATAGAAAAGGTCAATCATTCAAACGACTCGCCGGCCGTGGTGGCCGAGCGGTTCTAGGTGCTTCAGTTTGGAACCGCTCAACCGCTACGGTCGCAGGTTCGAATCCTGCCTCGGGCATGGATGTGTGTGATGTCCTTAGGTTAGTTAGGTTTAAGTAGTTCTAAGTTCTAGGGGACTGATGACCTCAGATGTTAAGTCCCATAGTGCTCAGAGCCATTTGAACCATATTTTTTTTTTCAAACGACTCGTTAAAAATGTTTGTCATTTGTTCTGAAACGTGGAATTCTGCAAATTCATTTTATAAAATATACATTGAGAACATTTTCAAATCATTCATTGTTCATAACAAATGTTTTCTGATATTGTGTTCCCAGACTGGATGAAGAGTGTCTGTAGGTGGGGAGCATCAGCTGACTTGCACGGTAGAAGCAATACCGCCAAAGTGAGCACCTGCCTACCTACCACCCACGTGGTGGTTACTTTTATAGCCAAGTTAAAAACTTTATGTCGAAACTTTCAAATTGGAATCTGCTTCTGGCAATCCAGAGGGAATTGTACTGTTGCCCAGAAGCAGTAACGATTCAGAGTATAACTAATGACCATCTTTCAGCACCGAATTTTCAAGTAATGTTACCGTGAGTCTTATGCATCAAGATAAGCTATCGAAAAAGAAATATTTTTAAATGTTAACCTAATCTGTCGTCCTCCGAAGCTTCGGAAGGAACACTATAGTTGCTCTAAGACTGCATTCATTATATGTTCTTGGTACCTTAAATATACGTGCTTCGAATGTTTGTATGACAAGTATTATCCGTCTAGTTGTTCGAGGGAAATTGAGGACGTGTAACAGAGTGTGTGAAAGAGCCGTTATAAAGCGACCAGGATTAAATTTTTTTTCTACGCTAATCCTCCTATTTAACTGTATACTAATCCTATTCCTAGCAATTTCAAAACAAAAATAAATAAAAAATTCTACGGAATGCATTCGGGAATCGACGAAAACAAGTTCTCTGCTCCGCAGGCAGATACTTTCCCTTTTTTTAAGTTGAAAATTTATGCCTGTCCGCGACTCGAATCCGCATTTACTGCTTCTCATGAGCGGTTGCCTTCACTGCTCTTTTTGTTAATGAACATATGTTTTATAGATTTTATGTTTAAATTATACACATATTCGAATGTAACGAAAAAAGACCAATAGGGAACTTCGAACCAGTGATCCATTGATTATCCGCTTACCATTCGTCTAACCCTACTGCTTTTTTTCGCGTTACCATTTTTTATTACTTTTTTACTTTCTTTTCCATCACAAATATAATAATTCATGATAATGATAAGGTGGACTTGCGACCCAAATGTATTTTTTTAAATTTTTCAATTTGCTCCAGTCTTTCAAGTTAGTGGACTCAAATGGTCCCAACAACAGTGTACGTAATAAAATTACAGTACAAAATGAAACCTGGGTGACAGTTGTGAGTGCCGTTTACATGTGCGCGTGTTGTCATAAATACAATCCTGGGCATGTGAACTGACAACCTAAATGTGCTACTGTGCTCAAAGTCGCATCACTTACATGAAATTGAAAAGAATACTGTGAGTGTGAAAACGGATCTCAATCATAAGCAAATAAATAAGCAAACCAATAATTTACGCTCAGCAGACTTGGTCAGTGCGAACTGTTTGAAAAAAAAACCATAAGTTTATAAAAAAACCAAACCAAACTTTAATGTCGACCAGTATAAGAATGTAACCTGAAACACACGCAAATTTCTGCACTGACATAGGCCCTGGTAAAATAAAAAAAAAAATGGACACAATCTGCATTGGTCAAAGGAAACGAAACAATCATGTACTATGAATATCCCCTACAAGACTCCGCAACACCTAAAAATATTGCTAAAAACTAACAACAGTTGGTCCAGCGAAACTGGGTTCATAATGTTGACACAGAACGCCAATGAAACACATGTCTCAACCTTTAAGTTCTGAAATTTCAGTTAGGAAGGAACTTATATATATATATATATATATATATATATATATATATATATATATATATATATATATATATACTCCTGGAAATTGAAATAAGAACACCGTGAATTCATTGTCCCAGGAAGGGGAAACTTTATTGACACATTCCTGGGGTCAGATACATCACATGATCACACTGACAGAACCACAGGCACATAGACACAGGCAACAGAGCATGCACAATGTCGGCACTAGTACAGTGTATATCCACCTTCCGCAGCAATGCAGGCTGCTATTCTCCCATGGAGACGATCGTAGAGATGCTGGATGTAGTCCTGTGGAACGGCTTGCCATGCCAATTCCACCTGGCGCCTCAGTTGGACCAGCGTTCGTGCCGGACGTGCAGACCGCGTGAGACGACGCTTCATCCAGTCCCAAACATGCTCAATGGGGGACAGATCTGGAGATCTTGCTGGCCAGGGTAGTTGACTTACACCTTCTAGAGCACGTTGGGTGGCACGGGATACATGCGGACGTGCATTGTCCTGTTGGAACAGCAAGTTCCCTTGCCGGTCTAGGAATGGTAGAACGATGGGTTCGATGACGGTTTGGATGTACCGTGCACCATTCAGTGTCCCCTCGACGATCACCAGTGGTGTACGGCCAGTGTAGGAGATCGCTCCCCACACCATGATGCCGGGTGTTGGCCCTGTGTGCCTCGGTCGTATGCAGTCCTGATTGTGGCGCTCACCTGCACGGCGCCAAACACGCATACGACCATCATTGGCACCAAGGCAGAAGCGACTCTCATCGCTGAAGACGACACGTCTCCATTCGTCCCTCCATTCACGCCTGTCGCGACACCACTGGAGGCGGGCTGCACGATGTTAGGGCGTGAGCGGAAGACGGCCTAGCGGTGTGCGGGACCGTAGCCCAGCTTCATGGAGACGGTTGCGAATGGTCCTCGCCGATACCCCAGGAGCAACAGTGTCCCTAATTTGCTGGGAAGTGGCGGTGCGGTCCCCTACGGCACTGCGTAGGATCCTACGGTCTTGGCGTGCATCCATGCGTCGCTGCGGTCCGATCCCAGGTCGACGGGCACGTGCACCTTCCGCCGACCACTGGCGACAACATCGATGTACTGTGGAGACCTCACGCCCCACGTGTTGAGCAATTCGGCGGTACGTCCATCCGGGTTCCCGCATGCCCACTATACGCCCTCGCTCAAAGTCCGTCAACTGCACATACGGTTCACGTCCACGCTGTCGCGGCATGCTACCAGTGTTAAAGACTGCGATGGAGCTCCGTATGCCACGGCAAACTGGCTGACACTGACGGCGGCGGTGCACAAATGCTGCGCAGCTAGCGCCATTCGACGGCCAACACCGCGGTTCCTGGTGTGTCCGCTGTGCCGTGCGTGTGATCATTGCTTGTACAGCCCTCTCGCAGTGTCCGGAGCAAGTATGGTGGGTCTGACACACCGGTGTCAATGTGTTCTTTTTTCCATTTCCAGGAGTGTATATATAAAGTAGACTCTAATATAAAAATTCAGTTAACCTAGCATCTTCCACTGTATAATAAATTAGATCAATCAATCCAATAATTATTAAAAACTCGACTGTGACGGGGATGAAGCGGACCAGCAATAGAAGACTACAAAAATAAAAATAAACTTTTTGCCTCATCAAAAACATGTAGGGAATGTGTATCTGACGGGGAGCGTGCAAGGGATAAGTCCCTGCAGACACAGTATCCTCTGTGCCCGCGGTGGCTCAGATGGGTAGAGCGTCTGCTGTGTAAGCAGGAGATCCCGGGTTCGAGTCCCAGTCGGGGCACACATTTTCAACATGTCCCCAATGAAGTACATCAACGCCTGTTTGCAGCTAGGGTGTCCATTTAATTATCATTTCATTTCTAGGAAAGCTGCATGGTCATCCACGGTAACTGTTCTTTCGGGAACAGATACTACCGTCATATATAGTTAAATAATACCTTGTTCTTCATTTAAAAACCTTTTTTATGTCGGTATGCATTCCAGCGATTGTTCTGACTCACCATTCCTCCTCGTAATAAATATGCAACTCACATACTTCCAAAAGTGCGTCCATGCATTACACTCTACAATCAACGAACCCCACCTGCTGCACAGCGTTGTATTTTGTTAGTAAACGATATAAAGAGAAAACAACCAAGCTCAGGATACCGTTCCGGTAATATAAGGGGCGTTCAAAAGAAACGAGCCGGAGTGTGGAATGCGCAAACCGGTGGCAGGAGGTTAACACCGTTGCGTGTGTCACGAGGTGGGGTTCCGACCAGAGCATGGAAGTTCACAGCTCGACGCTAGAGGCCACACGAACACGTCACGTGACTGTACAGATCTAACAGATCGTCCAACGCTGTCAGTCGCATTGCAGACAGTGACAAGGAGGTGATCAAAAGAATAGTAAAGAGGTGTTGTTCGTTTTGTGACAGCGGAAGGAGTAGGAGGAACGGAAATTCATCGACGAATGTCACAAGTGTACGGCGAACACTGCACGTCCCTTGCAAGGGTCAAGGCGGGGCACAAGCGCTTCAGGGAAGGACAGGTGTCGTTAGCCAATGATGCACGGTCTGGAGCACCACACTGCATTACCGGTGGCTTCGTCCAGCTGGTGGATGCACTCATTACTCACGACCACCGAATGACAGTGAAAGCCATAGCCGACGTGGTCGGATTGAGCGTCAGGAGTGTTCACGCCATCATGGAGGAACGACTGCACATGCGCAAAATGTGTACCCAATGGGTGCCCCACAGTCTTTAACCACACCAGGAAGCACGTCGAATGGGCACTGTCTTGCTCATCTGCGGCGCTGTGCTCGGGAAGCGAATGCGTTACTGGCACGAGTGGTGGCTGGAGATGAGTCATGGTGTCATCACTTTGAAACAGAATCAAAACAAGGTCTCCAGACGGAGCATCCAGGGTTACCACCACCAAAACAATTCAAGGCCATCCACACGAGTGCAGGAAAGGTTATGCTGACGTTATTCTTTGACCAAGATGGCCCCCTTCTGATTAACTTCCTGCAGCCTGGGACAACAGTGAATGCCCAGCGTCACTCGCAAGCCCTGACCACCCTTCGCCAAGCGACCAAATCAAAGCGAGCAGGCAATCTCACCCATGGGGTGATTCTGCTCCACGACAATGCAAAGCCTCATACGGCCAACACAGTCGCGGCACTCCTGCAGAAATTCAAATGGGAGGTTCTCGGCCACCCTCCCTGTGATATCGCCATTTTTGGTCCCCTTAAAGAAGCTCTGAGGGACAAACGATTCACTTCGGACGACGACGCCCAGCTGCACGCGCTGAACTGGTTAACATCGCAGCCCCACAAATTTTATGAGGCAGCCATTCACCGCCTTGTCACAGTGGGACAAGTGACTCAACAGTCAGGGTCAATACTTCTAACATACAGATACCGGTTTCTGTAATTATGCCTCCAGCTCGTTTCTTTTTAAACGCTCCTTATACAACATAATAACGACATGCATTCGAATGCATCAGAAAATAAACACTGTCCAGTCCCAACTTCCCACAGCTGTGATCCTAGTACGTCTTTCCAGAGTACAGTATGGTTCATCTATCCATTTCGGGATCCAAATCAGTGTCTACCGGAATCAACTTTTCTTGTCTGGTACTAACCAGCTACAGGAAGGGTGGGGGGGGGGGGCAGTGATCCTTGAATACACTGCTTAAGTAACTGCCATTACCAGAAGACTGATAGTCTGATGCTAACTGGAATTGTGCTGCGATTGATCGTGACAGTCCTGGAAGAAAGTCCAAAAATCAAACACATCTTTGAGACCATCTCGCAAAAAGTAGAAAACAGAAAGTCCAATGTCAGTGTTGACGAGCCCAGGCGAGGCGTAAAGTTTTGTGTCGTGCAATCATCAAGCGTACACGACTGGGCCTTCAGGTTGGTTCAAATGGTTCAAATGGCTCTGAGCACTATGGGACCTAACATCTGTGGTCATCAGTCCCCTAGAACTTAGAACTACATAAACCTACCTAACCTAAGGACATCACACACATCCATGCCCGAGGCAGGATTCGAACCTGCGACCGTAGCAGTCCCGCGGTTCCGGACTGCGCGCCTAGAACCGCACTGCCACCGCGGCCGGCGGGCCCTCGGGTCAGAAAGCCCATATCGTCGATGTTTTGTTGAATGGTCACGCTGACACTTGTTGATGGTCCAGCTTTGAAATCTGCAGCAATTTGTGGAAGGGTTGCACTTCTGTCACGTTGAACGATTCTCTTCAGAAGTCGTTGGTCCCGTTCTTGTAGCATCTTTTCCCGGCCGCAGTTTTGTGGGAGATTTGATCTTTTACTGGATTCCTGATATCCACGGTATACTCGTGAAATGGTTGTACGGAAAAAATCGCCACTCATCGCTACCTCGGAGATGCTGTGTCCCATACCTCCTGCGCCGACTGTAACACCACGTTCAAACTCACTTAAATCTTGATAACATGTCATCGTAGCAGCAGTAATCGATCTAACAACTGCTCCAGACACCTGCCTTCTATAGGCGTTGCCGACAGCAGCGCCATATTCTGCCTGTTTACTTATCTTTGTACTTGGATGTGCATGCCTATACCAGTTTCTTTGGCGCTTCAGCGTATATTTGACTGTGCATTGATGATATAATCAAAAAGGTAAAAAGCTGAACAATGAATACGTTCAAATGGCACTGAGCACTATGCGACTTAACTTCTGAGGTCATCAGTCACCTAGAACTTAGAACTAATTAAACCTACCTAACCTAAGGACATCACACACATCCATGCCCGAGGCAGGATTCGAACCTATGACCGTAGCGGTCGCTCGGCTCCAGACTGTAGCGCCTAGAACCACACAGCCACTCCGGCCAGAAATGAATAAGTATAAACGGAGCAAACCAGTAAAAACATCAAAACTAAACTGGAAAAAACCGTACCTGTATAACATTTTAATTTAAATTAACAAATCCAATAAAAGAAATTAGTACTTCACAAGACTAATTGATTGATTTGGGGTAGCACACCAAATAGCGAGTTCTTCGGTCCCATCGGATTGTGTCAAGGATGGGGAAACAATTTGGTCAGGCTTTTTCAAGGGAAACATCCTGAGATTTGGCTGAAGCGATTTAGGTAAATTCCGAGAAAACTAAATCAGGATGGTCGGACGAAGAGATCTTACACATGTAAAGTGATCTGTAAACGGAGTAGAAGGTAGAATTGGCAGTAGGGCTGAACAAAAATGACTGACAAGGCACAATGCATCTTGTAGAGGGTATATTATGGACGTATTGGAGTAATTAATGTCGGGTGATCGTTTTAAAGTAATTCACATGACATGAAAACTTTGTGGAAACGCGTCGATTTACTGAAGGCTACTTTATCCCACGGAAGTATTCAAGTTGATCACGGCACGCAGCTGGGAACGGTGAAGGGAAGTGACAATAGGCAGCTTAGGGCGACTCAAACTCTTGAGAAAGCGGTAACGGGGCGCGGCCTCCAGCTGCCTTAAGATGAGTGACAGTGAGAAGTGGTGGTTGACTCCATGCTGGTGTAACTGGAAGCAGACGGAGAACATGTACGCCTGTTGATAAATGTCCGTCCTCCCGTTTTCAGTGAAACATGCGAGAAAGCCGCGCAAAGCTATGGTGGAGCGGTCAACAGAGGTCAAAATATGCTTGTTCGTGACCATAGCAACTTCACGCTGAATTCATGGTCCATAGAGTCTGAAGTAAATCAGGTGAAGAGCGACAGAATGAAATACACTGGCCTCCGATGGGAACGTAGGACCAAGGAATTTGAAGTACTCTCCTGGGAATCAGAATTCTGGAAAAATTGGTGTTTGTGTTGATGGGTAGCCTGGGAGGAGCTAAATAGCAGAAATTGAGAGGAAGGGAAATTTTGTGGGAATTTGTTCACTTCCCAGAGGAGGCATTGGTCGGCGCTGGGAAGTGACGCATAATTAACGCGACTTGGGCTGCAATTGGCGTAAGTGATTTTGCTGGAGGGGAAACCGAGGCGAAGAGCGGACTGGCAGAAGTCTCCATAGGGGTCTTCCGTTACCAGCTTGCCTAGAGTGCGGATGTGGCGTTCTTTACTCTGCTGCCTGAGAGAGAGTGAGCATCTCTGCAGTTTAGGACTTAGCAAACGGTACGATTAAGCTTGGAGATAGAAAGTTTTCATTTCAGCTATGTACTGAGGAAGACAGCTAGAAGTGAATAGATAAGCGCATAACGACGCCGCGCCGCCACGCTGAATTCGGTGATGTTGCGCCCTCTCCGGCCACTGATTAATTTGTTGGATCACGTCGGCAAAGTTTACACGAGGGTTTCATGGGCTGTGTACTGTAGAATTCATCTCGCGCATCGCATTACACCTGGGTCAGTCGATAGGAATTACTTTTGATTTATCCCGCTTTACTCCACGCAAACGCAATTTATTACCACTGCCTGAGAGGAGAGTCATATAATGTGATGATTGAAGATCGTGAGTTAAAATAAATCTGTGCTAATCGACTGCATCTGTTTTCAATCAAGTAGTTGAAATCCCAAGTCACTTTCTTAATTAATTTTATGTTGAACATATTCATCTGGTGTTCAATAGCTGAATATAACATCCGTGTGCACCCCTTTTAATTAAAAGGGATCAATTCTGAATCAATTAATGTCAACACTGCCACCGCAGTTCAATCAGGAGTCACAGGGCCTTATTACTTTCTTTGCGTTATCCGACATTGCGGCGGTTTTGCACTCTCTGTTGATCTGTTAGTCAATTACCTGGGGTGAACACACACCAAAGCCAGATAAGTGGCGGTTGGGGTGTTACAATAGAATTGCCATACAAAGCTTTCCTAACGATGAAGGCTCAGTGACCAGGGACACCAACTTGCTGTTACATGAAGTCACATTGAAGTTCCCCGACCTGAGGAAACGAAAACTGTTCAAACATGTCGAGATTAAAAGTCGTTATTCAAGCCTCTGCGAAGAAAAACCGGTTCCACTACACGGCCATGAATCAGAATACATCGAACGTTTAACTTTGGGCTGTCACTCACAATTTGCATGCTGCAACGGCGTTTCTCAGAGCCTAAGATCCTCAAGTTGTGTCGGTTTACCTTCTCGGACACACTTCGTCTGTGAAAATCATCTTCTCCAAAATATCTGGGTCATCGTCGACGCGATTCAGAATCTCAATTGCGAATGTTTTGCATATTGACCTGACATCAGGTTGTAGCGCTTGCAGCAACTGCCCCTTGTAGGCATCAAGTTTCAGGCTCTTGCGCTGCACCAGCTTCAACTGTCAAGACGCGTGGCTGATTGATGTAGTTGGCATCCAGATAAATGTCTGTAACATTCCTTTTGCGCATCTGCATCACTCATGCTCGGACGCCCAGAACTCGTCTTCTTCATGAAACTTACATAGTCTCCCGAGTGCCACTGGCTGATGGTCAGAGATGACGGTCCATACACTGCGCAATCTGCTGGGGGACTGGTGACGGTGGGGGAGAGGAGAGGCGGCCATTTTCACCAATTATTCCGCAAATTGCAGCCTTGTACGTGATACGCCCGCTAAACCCGAAGGGCAGAACAGGTAATAGGATTGTGGAAACGGCCAAAGGTTGAGGTCAGTTTCTCCTTCTAATTGTCATTTATTGTAATTTAATAACCTTTACAGCGGTAAAACACAGGGAGCGAAAGACTATTTACAATTTGTACAGAAACCAGATGGCATGGAGGGGAAGCAGTGCTTGGGAAGGGAGTGAGACAGGTTTGTAGCCTATCCCCGATGTTATTCAATCTGTATATTGAGCAAGCAGTGAAGGAAACAAAAGAAAAATTCGGAGTAGGTATTAAAATCCGTGGAGAAGAAATTAAAACTTTGAGGTTCAGTGATGACATTGTAATTCTGTCAGAGACAGCAAAGGACCTGGGAGAGCAGTTAAACGGAATGGACAGTGTCTTGAAGGGAGGATATAAGATGAACATCAACAAAAGCAAAACGAGGATAATGGAATGTAGTCGAATTAAGTCGGGTGATGCTGAGGCAATTAGATTAGGAAATGAGACACTTAAAGTAGTAAAGGAGTTTTGCTGTCTGGGGAGAAAAATAACTGATGATGGTCGAAGTAGAGAGGATATCAAATGTAGGCTGGCAATGGCAAGGAAAGCGTTTCTGAGGAAGAGAAATTTGTTAACATCGAGTATAGATTTGTCAGGAAGTCATTTCTGAAAGTATTTGTATAGAGTGTAGCCATGTATGGAAGTGAAAAATGGACAATACTAGTTGTACAAGAAGAGAATAGAAGGTTTATTATGTGGTGCTACAGAAGAATGTTGAAGATTAGATGAGTAGATCATATAACTAATGAGGAGGTATTGAATAGGATTGGGGATAAGAGAAATTTGTGGCACAACTTGACTCGAAGAAGGGATCGGTGGGTAGGACATGTTCTGAGGCATCAAGGGATCACCGATTTAGTGTTGGAGGGCAACGTGGAGGGTAATAATCGTAGACCAAGACATGAATACACTAAATAGATTCAGAAGGATGTAGGTTGCATTAGGTACTGGGAGATGAAGAAGCTTGCACAGGATAGAGTGGCATGGAGAGCTGCATCAAACCAGTCTCGGGACTGAAGACCACAACAACAACAACAACAACCTTTACAACAACAGTGGCACAGGACCTTTACCGAATGCAGCTATTTCACTGCTGAAGGCCTTAACAAATCAACAAGATAAAAAATCCAATTAAGATAGCAAAAAAATAATTTTAAAAAATCAACATACACAAAGTGCAATAGAAATGGCTGAGAGCCACAATTAAATTTCAAAATTTTAGTATATATTACCATATACTTTTGAAGGCAGAACGCCAGAATGTTTAACAACAAGAAATCTTAAATATCAACGAGATAAAAATCCAATTAAGATAGCAATAAAGTAATTAAAAAAGTAACATATGCAAAGTGCAATACCAATGGCTGGGGGCCACAATTAAGTTTCAAAATTTTATAATGTATTAGCACAGACTTTTAAAGGCGGACGGCCGCATTGTATAAGCTTGAAAGATAAATTCAAAAATTGATTCTGCAATATTTTTAAGTAAATGAATGAATAATCATAAGCCTTGAATTTAATGTAGCTGACAACAAATAATTAAACACCGGTGGCACTCAGAAAGCCTCCAGGAAGGTCGGTCCTCCTCGTTCACTTAGGCGAGACAGGCGGTGAGCCCAACTATACTTGATCTGTCAGAACCCTACATGAGAACTCAAACCAGAAAGGTTTGAGTATGTATTAGCTGTCAAAATTACGCACCATGTCGGAAAGCGACAACAGGTTAGGAAAGGATGCTGCCTGAAATTGTGTTAGTGGCCAGGGCAGGTAACCAGAACATTAACGGCCACAAGACGGAAAATTCCACTGGTGCACTCAAATCATAGTCGACCAAAATAGTTAACTGCACCGCATGGTGGCTAAATCTCAGCAGTAGAAACACTCGGTGTTGCTCACCGGAAAACCTCCCCAACAGCAAACCACCGAAATGAACCACCACAACATGAATAGACGTGGCGTGGGCAGTTCACTACTCAACTTAGACGTCCTGGGTCGGTGAGCCACGAAGCTCGTAGCGATCGGACGGCTCCACACACGCTCCGACACTGTGCAGGGGCTGCCAGCGGACCCAGCCGACTGTACCGAGCGGAGGTAACTTCCCTCGTCCGCAACAACCGACCGACTCACTCCAGACCCCCTTGCCGGAAACTATATGCCCCAAACCGAATATGGTACACGGCGCAAATATCGATACAGATCAGTGCTGCCACACGTAGAAGGAAGAAGAACCACAACGTAACCGCAACAATGGCGGGAAACCAAACACAGACAGACAGCGAGGTTCACGGAAACGCATAGTTGGGAGAGAGCGCGGCTCACTACGCATTCCCATTTATGAAATATATGCAACCAAAGTTACGGAAATCATTTTGAAACTCATTTCATAAAGTTCAACCAAGCAGCGACAGAAGAATCTATTAACCCATTTAGGAAATTCATTGGAGCATTGCCTGAATATACGCGAGTGTGTTCTTAACTTACAGTACAGTTATTCGACGTTTGTTATGCTGCCTAAGCACGGTAAGCAGATACCGCTTTGAGCTAGGTTCTGTTGCAGTATGCAAAGGCGTAGCCAGTGAGGGGTAGGGGACAACAGCTGCCTCTGCTCTTCACCCCTCCAATCCCCTCTCCAAAGCGAGATTGTCTCTTGAAACCGGACTGGCATCTTGCCCCGCGTAACAGAATATCCGTCTGAGGGAAGTCAGAACATCAATGCACAGTTATCAGCCGGAACATGAGGACCATCTACCCAATAGCTGGTATGTCCACCTTTGGCACGGGTAACAGCGGCGACGCGTCATGGCATGGAAGCCATGAGTCCTTGTCAGGTTGCTGGAGCGACGTGGCACCTCATCTGCACACACAAGTTACCTAATTCCGATAAGTTCCGGGCAGGAAGGCGAGGAGCTCCGACGCTGCATTCAGTCATATCGGATTCAGATCTGGCGAACTGCGGGAGGGGGGGGGGGGACAGCACATCAACTGGGGCTTGCCACTATGTTCCACGAACCACTCTGTCACGCTGATGGCGTTGTGACATGCGCATTATCTTGCTGAAAAATGCCACTGCTGTGGGGAAACATAATAGTCATGAATGGGAGCACGTGGTCTGCAGCCATCGTACGGTACTCCTTGGCCGTCATGGTGCCTTTTACGAGCTCCACTGTGTCCATGGATGCCCACGTGACTGTTCCCCAGAGCCGCCAGCTTGTCTCCGAACCGCAGTAAAGGTGTCAAGGAGCTGTTCCTCTGGAAGGCGATGGATTTGCGCAGTCTCATCGGCAGGATGAAGAAGGTATCGGGATTCATCAGACCATGCAACGCCAACGTCCAGTGCCGATGGTCAAGTGCCCGTTGCAGTGGTAGTTGGCGATGTGGTGGTATTGGCACATGCGTGGATCGTCGGCTGCGGAGGCCCATCGTTAGAAGTGTTTCGCGCGCTGCGTGTTCAGACTGATCTGTACTCTGCCCAGCATTAAAGACTGACGTTAGTTCCGCCACAGTTCCCCGCCTGTCCTGTTCTAACAGTCTGCCCAGCCTACGACGTCCGACATGTGAACTCAGAGGTGGCCGTCCAACCCCACGGCGCCTGGAAGTGGTTTCACCTTGGTTTCAGCACGTATTGACGACACTCACCACTGCACAGTTTTCGAAATGCTCGAGCCAAGCATCGAGGGCATCACAATCTGCCCTCAGATACATCGTGCACCTTCCCCATTCTACACACAGCAGCACTCTCACTTATACTACATGTACTGTAAGTAGGCTGTTTAGGTGTTTTTATTGGTAACGCCACCTCTGTATGAAAATCACTGGCTGTGCTGTGTGCAGTCTGTGGCTGCTTTTCATTGTTGTAATACTTGCCATTGTAGTGTTAGGCAGCTGGCTGGGAACAGCGCGTAGCGTTGCGCAGTTGGAGGTGAGCCGCCAGCAGTGGTGGATGTGGGGAGTGAGATGGCGGAGTTTTGTAATTTGTCATGAACTGCTATATATATTATGACTATTAAGGTAAATACAGTGTTTGTTCTCTATTAATATCTTTCATTTGCTAACTATCCCTATCAGTAGTTAGTGCCTTCCATAGTTTGAATCCTTTATTTAGCTGGCAGTAGTGGCGCTGGCTGTATTGCAGTAGTGGGAGTAACCAAGATTTTTGTGAGGTAAGTGATTTGTGAAAAGTACAGGTTAATGTTAGTCAGGGCCATTCTCTTGTAGAGATTATTGAAAGTCAGATTGCGTTGCGCTAAAAAAAATTGTGCGTCAGTTTAAGCACAGTCTTGTAAAATTATTCAAAGGGGACGTTTCATATGTCGACCCTTAGCCGAGGATACCTCACTGGAATCTTCTGATTTTTTCTTGTAGTTTGTGTTATTAGTGTAGATTTTGTTTATTGCTAGCGCGTAATTGCAGAGAGCATCTCCTTTGTAGTTGCACTCTTTCATTGTTGTACAGTAAAACAGGTGTGGCACGCACGTAGATTTGCACCAAGTATTTCGCAGCTGCAATTAACTAGATATTATTTTCAGTGCTATCTTAATCTGTTCCCCTATTTTTGCTCTTCAAATTGTGTTTTTCTCTGTTGTCGTGTGAAATATTGTGACAATAATGGCGTGTGAAAAACGTAACACTAGGCTCCAAAGTAAATTGAGAAATGACAGCGAAGACGAAAGCAGTGTGTTAGCGCCACCGTGTAATGAATTAACTAATATTCAAAGTAGTAATTTGGTAACTGTGCATAGGGAAATGGAGCGGGTGGCAAACAATGGCGTAGGCAGTGAAACAAGTAGTGAACAGGGAAGCATTATCGATCGATCGGTCGGCAATAGCTTGGCTCAGGAATCCGAAATGACACGACACGATCTCGCAAATACTGTAGATTCAGGTTTTGGATCCTCACCGTTTTCTCAAATAAGTCAAGACACATTTTCTGCTTGTCATAATGTGAATGTTTCCGGTGCAAATTCACTGCTGAAAAGCACTGAGGAACATGTTCCAGACACCAGTGCATTGTTATTACAATTAATACAACAAATGGGTCAAACACAACAAAAGCTTCAAAAGTTAGACACAATGGAGCAAAATCTTCGAAAGTTAGACACAGTGGAACAAAATCAAAGACAAACAGCAACAGTTAGACACAATGGAACAATACCAGAGACAAACACAGCAACAGTTAGACGCAATGGAACAAAATCTTCAAAAGTTAGACTCATTGGAGTAAACTCTTGAACAAACACGCGAGGATTTAACTACTAAGTTAAATAACATTGAATCGAAATGTCAAAAAGTCTGTAATGACGTAAAAACACAAATTTTTGAGCATTTCCAACCTATTTTTTCGCGTCATGAAAATGCACTACAGAATCATGAAGCAGCCATAAAAGAACTGCAAACTACTGTTCATGAAAATCATGAGACCTTGCAAGCTAAATTTGACTCAGTTGCATCTACCGATTCGGTTACGCAACTTGCAAAAACTCAGGAAAACTTGAAGCATACAGTAGATTCGATTTCAACACAAATGGACACTCTGAAACTTGGTTCAGAAAAACACACTGAGGAAATGTGTTCACTATCGGAGAAAGTAGCCGAACTTTCGGATCAGGTCACTAACTTATCTACAAAGGTAGATGATGATCTGAATGACACAAGACCTGTAGCCTTCACTGACACAGAAGAGTATGAACAAATTAGAAAATTCAAACAAAATCAAAATCAAATCAATACACAGTACAAAAGAGAAATCCGGGAAGTACAAGATCAGTTGACGCAGGTAATACAAGAATTACATATTTCAGAGGACACTCGCGCCCCAATACGGGAAGAGGGACTTAGAAATACGGAACACCCACAAGATAATAACACAGGACACTTCGGAAATTATGAAAGAAATTGGCAAGGTGCACCGAATTTTGAAATGGAACCGCCGACACGACGTACCAATGACAGATATGCTACTCGCCGACACGATGATTTTGACTATAAGCTGTTTATTACTACACGTAAATTCAAAACATTTAAGATTTCTGGCAACGACATTCATCCAAAAGCATGGCTCCATCAATTCTCTCATTGTTTTCCTCCCAACTGGTCGTTAGAACACAGATTAGAATTTATGTGTGGCTACTTGGAGAATGAACCAGCTGTAAGAATGCGATCGGTAATTCACGATTGCCACAGTGAAGGAGAGTTTTACCATGCCTTCCTCTCAGCATATTGGTCTCAAGCCATACAAGACCGAGTAAAACATAGCATCATAATGATGAAACATTTCGAACAATCTGAATTTTCCAGTCTTGTGAAATATTTTGAAGACATGTTGCACAAGAATCAGTACCTGTCAAACCCATACAGCCCCTCACAACTCATTCGCATTTGCTTAATCAAATTACCTGAACATTTACGGCATATTATTTTAGCAGGACGTTGCAAAGACAACATTGAAGCTTTTCAGGGACTGTTACAAGAACTGGAAATTGACACTGACAATCGGGGAACGCGGGAACAGGAACACAACAATTACAGGTCACATCTGTCACAATTCCGCGATGACAGAAATAATACACGACAAGGCTATTCTTATAACGTAAATCGCGACCAAAACAGACACCACCCACATGACAACCACTGGCAGAGTAATAATAATTACAGGGAAAGATCACCTCTCCACGGTAATGACTATCACAGAGACAATCAGAGAAACAGACAATATGGTAACCAGAACTATTGTTATCAAGGGAGACAGAATACTTTCAGACGCAACAGTTCAGCGCGCAGTTACGATTCAGGGAGAAATTCTCCACCACATGACCGACAAACAAGAAACTATGTAAACTACCGACATGACGACAGACGATATATTCGTAACGACAGACCTGAATTGCATCAGAACTGGCGGGATTTAAACAGGGCAGGGCCTTCTCGTCAGAGTGAATTTGTAGAAGTTAGGTCTCCTAATCCCAATAACGGCGCACGCCAACAAAGAGACAGACAATGACTCGCACAGCAGGCAGCCGCGTGCGCTGGCTGCCTCAGAGAAAAATAACACAGACGCTAACATTGAGAAAAATTTTAGCATTCCTCACCGACGTATACCGCATGATAATTCCGTTCAAGTTGAACCTCTGCGTACTAGGAAGCGTAAAGGTTTACACCACATTTCACATGTAAAACCGTTTATTGAAAGATAATCTGCCTTTTAATTTTGTCTTTGCCATATAACTTTTCACTTTACATTGCTAGTATGCTTTGTCAGACTTAGAATCTGTTAACATGCAACAATGAATGAAGTTAAATATCCAGTCATGAACCAAGATAACTTATTTAAACAGAAATTACGAATGCACTGTTATTGTGAACAGACGACACAGTGTTATTGTGTTTGTGCATTCTTGCTTGTTTGTTGCACGATTGCGTAACGACTATAAGGCTCACATACTTAGAACATTTACCAGTACTGCTAATCAGATTTTAATGCAACATTTTGGTTTATTTGAAAATACATTCTGAATTTAAAGTGCTTTCAGAGAGATACCAGATGACACAGAGGTTAGTTTATGTGACAGCTACACGATTTTTATCACGACGCTACTAATGAGTGACAATTTACAATGTTGCTTTTGCGGTGTATCTGTTTTATATCTGCACAGTTTTTCTGAATTCTTCTGTAAAGTAAAACATGTTTTAGTATTTAACTTTTGTGGTATAGCTACAATGAGACAGCCTTTTCCGTGGCACAACAATACGTCACAGCACAGTATTTTCTTCATCACAACAATAAGCGTAATAACTAAGATATCTATACGCAAAGAATTTTACTTTTGTTTATCATGAGGTAAGTACATTGACTTCTGCAGAACATAGCTTTCGGAGGACGATAACTACGAGACTTCCACAGAATTATCTTACAACATGACGCACAGTTTAGCACTACAGTACACGTATTTGAGTGATTAATTTCGCACTTAAAACATTTTTTTTAAGATATTGGAAGTGCAATGATACAAGGGTTTTCCGTGATACATTTCATTCCATTGCTGTAATCTGTAACACCTGAGGGTATAATTACATTATTCCTCAGGGGGGTACACGCTTACTTTGTGTACCATGTGTTTGGCAAGCACAAGGAACCCTAGCTAATGTGGTATTTGCTTATACAACTTTACACATCGGTACCATATTTCTCTAACACACAAATTACACAGCTATCTGATTATTTACCTGAGAGAAACAAACATTTTTTTACTATATTAGTGACAGATGTTTACGTAATTACACAGTTGAATAATTTCACACTTATGAAATTGTATCCAGAATGAGATTTTCACTCTGCAGCGGAGTGTGCGCTGATATGAAACTTCCTGGCAGATTAAAACTGTGTGCCCGACCAGGAAGTTTTATGAAATTGTATTTTGTCAGTACTTTGTGAACTGTTCATATTTTTTCGGAGCCATTGTGGTACTATGAGAGCTTTGAATGATGTATTTGGTATGGGATAATGATTTTTAAAGTACGTTTGAGGTTGATGACACTATTGAAATGAGCAGAGAATTTTTTTAGGTTTTGAAATTATTGCAGAAAGCTACGACGTTTTCAAGATTTGACTGAGGTGTTATGATGTTATTATTACGACGACGATGTGTATTATGCTATTGAGGTATGTTTATGATCAATAAGCTGATGCTATATAAGGAATGTGATTACGTCTTTATATGTATATGAATAATGAATAGAAGTTAGGGACTATGGTTTGTGAAGAAGGTTGTTGGAAACCAAGAATCGTACTTTAAGAGTTATGAAATGTGTGTATATGCGTGAATGTATCACAATGCTGGCGAAAATTTTTTGGACGCTGTTATATTTATAGGATTTTGTTTCTACAGATTTGTAACCCAAATTCTTGACCTGTGAAATATATTTATATGAGACTGTCACTGTAGCGGAAACTGGTGTCGTAAATATTTCGGTAAGAAAGTTCAGTGACCACCCGCACGTAATGCGTCGTGGGCACCCAGCTGAGCGGCCAGGTGTGCCAGCCGCCTGGAGAAAAGCCATTATTGCGAGCCCTTTTCAGCGGCACAGGTAAAAAAAAAGGGGGAGGCCATTATCCTCGCTATTGACATTCCTTTGTAGAAAGCATCGCAAAAACGACACGGTCGAACTTGAAAACATATGTTGACACTGTGGAGCTCTTAATTTATGATATTTACAGAAATGCCTAATGAAATGACGAGAAATATTTTTACATCTGCACACCTGATTCTGACAAGCGTCTTTCTATGAGAGTTGAGAGAATTTCTACTAACTTATGAAATGTCACATGACTATTGAATGATATTTTTATGCTTTGGTTTGCGTAATTGCTTATTTCATTTGATATCTGGTTTCCAGCTGTCTTGCAGCATTGGTTTCATAAAATAAAATTAAATGCATTTGCTAATGTGAACACTTTCTGTCAACAGATCTATTAAATAATTACTTTATGATCCATATTCTTCGAAAAAGGAGCTCTTGGAATGGAAAGAACAATAAGAAGGGACTAGTAACAGGAACTGCATACATAATTTTCTTTTCAACGACTTGGTAATTTTTTTTTGGTAGAGTAAGTTATCGTGATTCATCACTCTAGTGTTAAGATGTGACATAGGTATTAGACATGGCCATTTTTAGTGTAATATTTTTTCTGCTTGAGCTATGTCATGTTTAGAGATTTTTTTTTGCTGCTGCTGTTTGCCATGCATAGTGCTACTAAATTTCACTTTGTATTATTCTTTTAAGCCAGTTTTACTACTGATTTATTTTTCTTGTTGCTGCACATTGGCTCATATTAGTTGTAATGTTGAATTGCTTGGTAATTTAGATTTACTGTAGGTTGCTTTGCAAATTTCCATTTTTTTGTCATAGCTGTTTGTGTTAATTGTTTTGTGCTGCTGCATTGCCTCGTCCCTTAGTTTAGAATCTGAGCTCAGTAGATTTAAGTTAGCTTAAGAGGGGGTAGACTATATAAGAAACTGTTGTTGTTGTGGTCTTCAGTCCTGAGACTGGTTTGATGCAGCTCTCCATGCTACTCTATCCTGTGCAAGCTTCTTCATCTCCCAGTACCTACTGCAACCTACATCCTTCTGAATCTGCTTAGTGTATTGATCTCTTGGTCTCCCTCTACGATTTTTACCCTCCACGCTGCCCTCCAATGCTAAATTTGTGATCCCTTGATGCCTCAAAACATGTCCTACCAACCGATCCCTTCTTCTAGTCAAGTTGTGCCACAAACTTCTCTTCTCCCCAATCCTATTCAATACCTCCTCATTAGTTACGTGATCTACCCACCTTATCTTCAGCATTCTTCTGTAGCACCACATTTCGAAAGCTTCTATTCTCTTCTTGTCCAAACTAGTTATCGTCCATGTCTCACTTCCATACATGGCTACACTCCATACAAATACTTTCAGAAACGACTTCCTGACACCTAAATCTATACTCGATGTTAACAAATTTCTCTTCTTCAGAAACGCTTTCCTTGCCATTGCCAGTCTACATTTTAAATCCTCTCTACTTCAACCATCATCGGTTATTTTACTCCCTAAATAGCAAAACTCCTTTACTGCTTTAAGTGTCTCATTTCCTAATCTAATTCCCTCAGCATCACCCGACTTAATTTGACTACATTCCATTATCCTCGTTTTGCTTTTGTTGATGTTCATCTTATATCCTCCTTTCAAGACACTGTCCATTCCGTTCAACTGCTCTTCCAAGTCCTTTGCTGTCTCTGACAGAATTACAATGTCATCGGCGAACCTCAAAGTTTTTACTTCTTCTCCATGAATTTTAATACCTACTCCGAGTTTTTCTTTTGTTTCCGTTACTGCTTGCTCAATATACAGATTGAATAACATCGGGGAGAGGCTACAACCTTGTCTCACTCCTTTCCCAACCACTGCTTCCCTTTCATGCCCCTCGACTCTTATAACTGCCATCTGGTTTCTGTACAAATTGTAAATAGCCTTTCGCTCCCTGTATTTTACCCCTGCCACCTTCAGAATTTGAAAGAGAGTATTCCAGTCAACATTGTCAAAAGCTTTCTCTAAGTCTACAAATGCTAGAAACGTAGGTTTGCCTTTTCTTAATCTTTCTTCCAAGATAAGTCGTAAGGTCAGTATTGCCTCACGTGTTCCAACATTTGTACGGAATCCAAACTGATCTTCCCCGAGGTCGGCTTCTACCAGTTTTTCCATTCGTCTGTAAAGAATTCGCGTTAGTATTTTGCAGCTGTGACTTATTAAACTGATAGTTCGGTAATTTTCACATCTGTCAACACCTGCTTTCTTTGGGATTGGAATTATTATATTCTTCTTGAAGTCTGAGGGTATTTCGCCTGTCTCATACATCGTGCTCACCAGATGGTAGAGTTTTGTCATGACTGGCTCTCCCGAGGCCATCAGTAGTTCTAGTGGAATGTTGTCTACTCCCGGGGCCTTGTTTCGACTCAGGTCTTTCAGTGCTCTGTCAAACTCTTCATGCAGTATCTTATCTCCCATTTCGTCTTCATCTACATCCTCTTCCATTTCCATAATATTGTCCTCAAGTACATCTCCCTTGTATAAACCCTCTATATACTCCTTCCACCTTACTGCCTTCCCTTCTTTGCTTAGAACTGGGTTTCCATCTGAGCTCTTGATACTCATACAAGTGGTTCTCTTCTCTCCAAAGGTCTCTTTAATTTTCCTGTAGGCAGTATCTATCTTACCCCTAGTGAGACAAGCCTCTACATCCTTACATTTGTCCTCTAGCCACCCCTGCTTAGCCATTTTGCACTTCCTGTCGATTTCATTTTTGAGACGTTTGTATTCATTTTTGCCTGCTTCATTTACTGCATTTTTATATTTTCTCCTTTCATCAATTAAATTCAATATTTCTTCTGTTACCCAAGGATTTCTATTAGCCCTCGTCTTTTTACCTACTTGATCGTCTGCTGCCTTCACCACTTCATCCCTCAGAGCTACCCATTCTTCTTCTACTGTATTTCTTTCCCTCATTCCTGTCAATTGTTCCCTTATGCTCTCCCTGAAACTCTCTACAACCTCTGGTTCTTTCAGTTTATCCAGGTCCCATCTCCTTAAATTCCCACCTTTTTGCAGTTTCTTCAGTTTCAATCTGCAGTTCATAACCAGTAGATTGTGGTCAGAATCCACATCTGCCCCTGGAAATGTCTTACAATTTAAAACCTGGTTCCTAAATCTCTGTCTTACCATTATATAATCTATCTGAAACCTGTCAGTATCTCCTGGCTTCTTCCATGTATACAGCCTCCTTTCATGATTCTTGAACCAAGTGTTAGCTATGATTAAGTTATGCTCTGTGCAAAATTCTACAAGGCGGCTTCCTCTTTCATTCCTTCCCCCCAATCCATATTCACCTACTATGTTTCCTTCTCTCCCTTTTCCTACTGACGAATTCCAGTCACCCATGACTATTAAATTTTCGTCTCCCTTCACTACCTGAATAATTTCTTTTATCTCGTCATACATTTCATCTATTTCTTCATCACCTGCAGAGCTAGTTGGCATATAAACTTGTACTACTGTAGTAGGCATGGGCTTTGTGTCTATCTTGGCCACAATAATGCGTTCACTATGCTGTTTGTAGTAGCTAACCCGCACTCCTATTTTTTTATTCATTATTAAACCTACTCCTGCATTACCCCTATTTGATTTTGTATTTATAACCCTGTAATCACCTGACCAAAAGTCTTGTTCCTCCTGCCACCGAACTTCGCTAATTCCCACTATATCTAACTTTAACCTATCCATTTCCCTTTTCAAATTTTCTAACCTACCTGCACGATTAAGGGATCTGACATTCCACGCTCCGATCCGTAGAACGCCAGTTTTCTTTCTCCTGATAACGACGTCCTCAGGAGTAGTCCCCGCCCGGAGATCCGAATGGGGGACTATTTTACCTCCGGAATATTTTACCCAAGAGGACGCCATCATCATTTAATCATACAGTAGAGCTGCATGTCCTCGGGAAAAATTACGGCTGTAGTTTCCCCTTGCTTTCAGCCGTTCGCAGTACCAGCACAGCAAGGCCGTTTTGGTTAATGTTACAAGGCCAGATCAGTCAATCATCCCGACTGTTGCCCCTGCAACTACTGAAAAGGCTGCTGCCCCTCTTCAGGAACCACATGTTTGTCTGGCCTCTCAACAGATACTCCTCCGTTGTGGTTGCACCTACGGTACGGCCACCTGTATCGCTGAGGCACGCAAGCCTCCCCACCAACGGCAAGGTCCATGGTTCATGGGGGGGTATAAGAAACTAACTATGATGAATTGGAAGCAATGCATTGACAAGGTATATAAAAAAAAGATTTGGGCCAAAATGAGTATTGTACAATGAGAAATAATTATTTTGAAAGAAATATGAATAGAATACAGGAAGGAGGTTTAGATAGGACTTTTTGGCAATGATGATGAATGAAGGGAGATCTCCAAGAAGTAAAGAAAGTTTTGTTTGCAAAATACTGCAGTAAAACAAACCCTGTCCTTTCCTTATATTATTCCGCTATGTGTTTGTGTTCCCTTGTGTATTTATGTTTTTCCTGTATTTATATGTTTATCTGATAAGACTTGTGTTGTAGAATTTTTCTAATACTAAGCTACATTCACTACGATGAGGAATACTGTTATCCTCAAATATAATTTGCATTAATAATATGTTATTTTCTTTGTAAAAATGTTTATAGACATTATTTATTCTGGTTTGTTGCTCACATGTGAAGGTGATGTTTCAAAAGTTCTTCTGATCTTTATGTGTTTACTTATGTCATAATTCCTGTAACACTGATGTATATGTTATTTTGATTCTTTTGTAAAGCCTGTACTACAAATGTTATCTGTATTATTATGTTTTTAATGATGTATTTTGTACTTTTGTAATTGTATTCTCATGTTATAAAATTGTAATTGACACCAGTTTATCAAACTAAGTAACTTGTAAGCATTCATTTCACTGCACACATTTCTGTTGGTCATAGTATATGGACAATATGTGAGAAGTAGGGACTGTTAGTGTTTGCATGTGTGTTAATAATTCAGCAAGGGACTGGATAACAGCATTGCTGGTTCTAAGGACAATTCCAAAAACTTTGTGAGTGCACAAGTGGTGGTTATGGACTTGCTATATTATCCGCAAGACTCTTCAATGGTGATTGTGCACCTGCACAGTCACAACAGATGGCTGCTGGCCATCTCTACAAGGACTGCAGTGGGTCTGCACCTCTGGTGGCCCACCAGTACCGTAATCTCTACAAGGACTACAGTGGGTCTGCATCTTTGATGACCCACCAGTACCATTATTTCTACAAGGACTGCAGTGGGTCTGCGCCTCTGGTGGCCCACCAATACCGTAATCTCTACCAGGACTAGAGTGAGTCTGCTCTGTGATGACCTACCCACCAATACTCTTCAAAACTTCGACTGACTCCGCTGTGGGTTTGCTCTGTTGTGGCCCATTACCTGTCAGCATGTCAAGAGTCAGCACTGTCTTTCCGTTGGAAGGACAACGCTACTTCTTCAAGACTGCATGGAAATCCACTACTACTGTGTGCATTTTCTTTTACTGCTCAGACTTTGAGAAAAACACTGCAATGTGATGAATGATCAGGACTGTCTTTATGGACTGTGAGAAAATTTTAGCTTTTGACCAACATTGTATCAATAAGTGTGTGCATTTGATTTCTTTGTTATTGTAATTATGAAAAATTTTTTCAAATCTGTATTGGTCACTGTCCAACACAATTTGTAAAATTTTTTGTGGGGAGCATGGGGGCTATGTAAGTAGGCTGTTTAGGTTTTTTTATTGGTAACGCCACGTCTGTATGAAAATCACTGGCTGTGCTGTGTGCAGTCTGTGGCTGCTTTTCATTGTTGTAATACTCGCCATTGTAGTGTTAGGCAGCTGGCTGGGAACAGCGCGTAGCGTTGCGCAGTTGGAGGTGAGCCGCCAGCAGTGGTGGATGTGGGGAGAGAGATGGCGGAGTTTTGTAATTTGTCATGAACTGCTATATATATTATGACTATTAAGGTAAATACAGTGTTTGTTCTCTATTAATATCTTTCATTTGCTAACTATCCCTATCAGTAGTTAGTGCCTTCCATAGTTTGAATCTTTTATTTAGCTGGCAGTAGTGGCGCTGGCTGTATTGCAGTAGTGGGAGTAACCAAGATTTTTGTGAGGTAAGTGATTTGTGAAAAGTACAGGTTAATGTTAGTCAGGGCCATTCTCTTGTAGAGATTATTGAAAGTCAGATTGCGTTGCGCTAAAAAATATTGTGCATCAGTTTAAGCACAGTCGTGTATAATTGTTCTAAAAAAGGGGACGTTTCAGTACCATACATGTGTCTGACAGTCACTCATCTCCAGGTGACGCTGCTATCGACTGCACGTATTTATATCGATAGTAGGTCGGTGATCATAATGTTGTGGCTGATGAGTTATGTGGGCTGACAGCAAGCGCACACTCAGCCATGTATAATAAAATCTCAAAACTATTTTACTGATGCCTCTAAGCAGGAGCATTCTACCGTCTGTACAGCGTTATTTCCCGAATATAAACTTAAGTCCCGTTTCACAATGGAACACTGGTGACGGTCGCCGACAGAGATGCAGTCGTTTGAACTGGAGCGTTCACACCGCGACACCACACCGCCCACCGGGCCACTGTGGCCCAGCGATGACTCCAGCCTCGCCACACGTGACGGACACGGTCACTATCTTCACAGCAGTCACCGCCACACATGCATTAGTTTGGATTGCAGTGTTCGCACTGCGGCGCCGATGACAGACACAGCGCTGCAGATTTGCCAACAGACAGCCAGTCATTTCTGAGACAGTGCCGCGAAACATTCATTGTACATTATACTGTACACATTGTAGTCACGAGCTTAGATTTGGCTAACAGGGAAGACTTTATAAGTGCAGTGGAAAGTCGTCCTGCTATTTGAGATGTCAAAACCGATGCCTGTAGCAAAAAAGTGATGAAAACGAGTGCGTGGCAAGAAATTATAACGAAGTTACACCACTGGCCATTAAAATTGCTACACCAAGAAGAAATGCAGATGATAAACGAATATTCATTGAACAAATATAATGTACTAGAACTGACATAGCCGGCCCGAGTTGCCGTGCGGTTCTAGGCGCTACAGTCTGGAGCCGAGCGACCGCTACCGTCGCAGGTTCGAATCCTGCCTCGGGCATGGATGTTTAGTTAGGTTTAATTAGTTCTAAGTTCTAGGCGACTGATGACCTCAGAAGTTCAGTCGCATAGTGCTCAGATCCATTTGAACCATTTTTTTTTAGAACTGACATATGAATACATTTTCACGCAATTTGGGTGCATAGATCTTCAGAAATCCGTATCCAGAACAACCAACTCTGGCCGTAATAACGGCCTTGATACGACTGGGCATTGAGTCAAACAGAGCTTCGATAGTGTGTACAGGTACACCTGCCCACGCAGCTTCAACACGATACCGCAGTTCATCAAGAGTACTGACTGGCGTATTGTAACGAGCCAGTTGCTAGGGCACCATTGACCAGACGTTTTCAGTTGGTGACAGATCTGGATAATGTGCAGGTCAGGGCAGCAGTCGAACATTTTCTGTATCCAGAAACGCCCGTACAGGACCTGCAACATCCGGTCGTGCGTTATCCTGCTGAAATGTAGAGTTTCGCCGGGATCGGATCAAGGGCAGAGCCACGGATCGTAACACATCTGAAATGTAACGTCCACTGTTCAAAGTGCCGTCAATGCGAACAAGAGGTGACCGAGACGTGTAACCAATAGCACCCCATACCATGACGTCAGGTGATACGCGAGTATGGCGATGACGAATACACGCTTCCAATGTGCGTTCACCGCGATGTCGCCAAACACCGATGCGACCATCATGATGCTGTAAACAGAACCTGGATTCATCCGAAAAAATGGCGTTTTGCCATTCGTGCACCCAGGTTCGTCGCTGAATACACCATCGCAGGCGCTGCTGTCTGTGATGCAGCGTCAGGGGTAACCGCAGCCACGGTCTCCGAGCTGATAGTCCACGCTGCTGCAAACGTCGTCCAACTCTTGGTGCAGATGGTTGTTGTCTTGCAAACGTCCCAATATGTTGACCCAGGGATCGAGACGTGGCTGCACGATCCGTTACAGCCATGCGGATAAGATGCCTGTTATCTCGACTGCTAGTGATACGAGGCCGTTGGTATCCAGCACGGCGTTCCGTATTACCCTCCTGAACCCACCGATTCCATATTCTGCTTTCAGTCATTGGATCTCGAGCAACGCGACCAGCAATGTCGCGATACGACAAACCGCAAACGCGATAGGCTACAATATGACCTTTATCAAAGTCGGAAACGTGATGGTACGCATTTCTCCGCCTTACATGAGGCATGACAACAACGTTTCACCAGGCAACGCCGGTCAACTGCTGTTTGTGTATGAGAAATCGGTTGGAAACTTTCGTCATGTCAGCACGTTGTAGGTGTCGCCACCGGCGCCAACCTTGTGTGAATACTTTGAAAAGCTAATCATTTGCATTTCACAGCATCTTCTTCCTGTCGGTTAAATTTCGCGTTTGTAGCTCGTCTTCATGGTGTAGCAATTTTAATGGCCACTAGCGTAGTTTCTAATTTCATTGAGAATATAAGGGACGAAAAAAACATAATTCTTAAGTTTGTTGTTTTTTCAAATTTAATGCCTTATTTTTCGGACCATAAAAGAGTAGCGAAATTTAGTTGCTACGCCTCTAAAGGCTAGGAGCTTAGTAACCTTCAAGCACAAAAATGGTTCAAGTGGGTCTGAGCACTATGGGACTTAACATCTGTGGTCATCAGTCCCCTAGAACTTAGAACTACTTAAACCTAACGAACCTAAGCACATCACACACATCGATGCCGGTGGCAGTCTTGCAACCTGCGACCGTAGCGGCCACGAGGTTCCAGACTGAAGCGCCTAGAACCGCACGGCCACACGTCGAGCACATTTGCATCCCTGAGCCCTTTTCTTTGGCATTTACCAGTATTAAGTGTACCTTTACGCAGTTTTAATGCTATAAGCGTGGAAACCATGAACTCACCACTACAGGGCGAATGAAGAAGAAATACAAAAAAATACCTATATTTCAAAATTTTCGTAACAAAATTAAGTGTGCGTCTTATCGTCATCCGAAAAATACCGTTAAAATATTACTGTCTATTCCCGTGATTTCTTCTTTCACTTATCGTAGCAGTTCATCAAATGAAGTTTTCAACATTCGAAAATACTGAAAAAACTTCTCCTCATCTTCTCTCAGATCGACATAAAGAATATAAAACAGTATTTTCTCCAGCCGATCTCGTAGCAGTGAATGTATGTGTCGAATGTTTTATCTTCATTCTCTTCCTACTCCTGTTGCTTAGAAGTATTAACAAAAGTTCCTCCTCGCTCGAGTCGATTTCACTAACTTATCAGACGGCAATGCCTGCAGTTTCGGACACCAGTGATCCAGGAGTGTTCATCACAGTTAGCGCTGACCGTCAATGGCGACCGTCACCAGTGTACCAGTGTGCAACGGGCCTAAGATTCGCTTATCTAACTCACTCACAGACTATGGTGTTTAAAATTTTCTAGGCAATCCGAGTTATTGTATTGCCTTGCACAGCGCTTACTCGCTGCAGTTTTGTCTTCAAAATGGAAGGTTGTACTTCTGACGAATGATCGGCGGCTATAGACATCGTCAACCGTCTGCATTGCCAGGAGTTGTCTGAACATTGTATGCTCCGAGAGAAACTCAGGTCTGATACTGCCTAAGCTGTTGAGAGTAACAACTGTGATTACAGTCTCTGTGTCATCGAAAGGTGGGTGACTGACATAAACCGTGTCTTGTGCTACGGCTTTGCGTTACGGAACGCATAAAATACCGCTGACAATTTTCGATTCGTAGTGTGCCAAATATGTGTATAGGCAACAGGGTTGAATATTCCAAGAGAACAGCACGCACACCACCTACCAAACAGGTGGTTACAGAGTATTCGAGCTTGAGTTTGTTTATGAGCTGTAAATGAATTCATTAACGCCCAGTTCCGAGTGTTACTTCATTGGAATAAAAGAGATTTCATCGCTCTTACAGATCTGTGTCGCGTTGGTACATTCGCGTTTCAGGATCTGTCAATCTGGAAGACGTAGAAGTCATGTTCTCTCTCTCCCCCTCTCTCTCTTTCTCTTTCCGCTCTTTCTCTCCAATCACCTCCCCTCCCCTCTCCGTTTCCCCCCACCCTCCTTCCAGTAAAACGCCGTAGCTTTTCCATTTGCCTCGGATGAGACAACCGTTCAGTGCCACGGTCGATGGGCCCCCGGAAGCAAAACAAAAAAAGAGAGAGAGTCGCGGGGGTTTCCCCTGCGGCGCGGTTGGCTGGAAACGGGGGCGGCGACAACCGCAACCCAGTGCAGCCACCCGGCGGCGGCCGCGCTTTATTGCGGTCGCGCCGGCGGCGGAAGTTGGTAGCCCTGCGCGGCGCCCCGCCCTGTCCGCCCGGAAAATAAATGTCCAGAGTTGGCAACGTAATTTCTGGCCGCTACACGTGCACGGCCACTTGGCAAACAAACAACTGTACTCTTGCAACTCGCCAAAACACACACACACACACGTTCTCGCGAGAGAGGATGTAAAAAGCGGTCTGCGCCGCCGCGGACCGCAGTAATTATTCACTTAAACATGCTCGCGGGCCCCTTGCAGTAATTGCTCCCATTCCGCAGCGCGAGAAAACTCGCCTCGCCGCTTATCGAGATAACTAAATCTGGCGCCCCCGGCCCCCGCCCTTCCGGCCTTTATTTCGGCTGATGGCGCTCGCATTGCGCCGGCGGCCGTTGGTTAAACGCCGGGCTTATCTGCCGTCGCTGGCGGCGTCCATCACGCTTCGCGATCCCATACTGACCGCGCCCACGCTCTACGCCGGGCAGGTGCCAAACTCACTAACTGTCCCCCTCCGTTGCTCTCGTAATACGTGACAACAACCTCAAAACGGAATTCTTTGCGTCTGATCAGCTGGCTAATCTTTGGCGGTACCGGTGTTGCTCATTTTCAGGGTTCCCTACCTCAGTTGGTAAAAATGGAACCACAGTAGCATCATTTTTGTTGTCCCTTTTTTTTCAGGAACAGGTAGACGTGTCAAGTTGAAATTGACTTCAAATACCGAGATCTATGGTCCCTTGGCAGAGTAAAAAAAATTAATCTTCTAAGTCAATAAAATCCAAAGATATGGTCATCTGCTAAGATACTTCTTTCTCAAGAAACAGAAGAGCTATCAAGTTGAAATATTTATATTAAATACTAAGTCTACTGTGTCTCGCTGGTATAAAAAAATTTAAACTTCTAACTCAAACGCAGTCACCAAATGATACGGCCATTTATGCCACACATTCTGATGACCGCAAACTCAATCTTCAAAATTTATAAATGAACGATCTTTATACATAATTTAGTATGTACAGAATTCTCAGGGCTGGGGGGCGGTTATAATTAAACTAACGGTGCTCCATAGTGCTGCAGTACGGGCTGTATACATCACAGGACGTTGGAACATCGTAGGTATCTTCGATAAGGATAGAAACTCAAGTAATAAATTGAACGGTGACCAAAGATCGACTTGCACCCACTTCTCCTGCTTACTATACACCATTCTGTCACTGTGGCTCAGATACACTACGTGATCAAAAGTATCCGGACACCTGGCTGAAAATGACTTAAAAGTTCGTGGCCCCATCTATCGGTTATGCTGGAATTCAATATGGTGTTGGCCCTCCCTTAGCCTTGATCACAGTTTCCACTCTCGCGGGCCTACGTTCAATCAGGTGCTGGAAGGTTTCTTGGGGAATGGCAGCCCATTCTTCACGGAGTGCTGCACTGAGGAGAGGTATCGATGTCGGTCGGTGAGGCCTGGCACGAAGTCGGGGTTCCAAAACATCCCAGAGGTGTTCTATACGATTCAGGTCAGGACTCTGTAAAGGGCCAGTCTATTACAGGGATGTTACTCTCGTGTAACCGCTTCGTCACAGGCCGTGCATTATGAACAGGTGCTCGATCGCGTTGAAAGATGCCATTGCCATCCCCGAACTGCTCTTCAACAGTGGGAAGCCAGAAGGTGCTCAAAACATCAATGTAGACCTGTACTGTGATAGTCCACGCAAAACAGCAAGGGGTGCAAGCCCCCTCCATGAAAAACGCGACCACACCATAACACGCAATCTGACAGCTGACGTTCACCGGGCACTCGCTACACCCACACCCTGCCATCGGGCCGCCACATTCTTTACTGTGATTCGTCACTCCACACGTCGTTTTTCCACTGTTCAATCGTCCAATATTTACCCTCTTTACACCAAGCAAGGCGTCGTTTGGCATTTACCGGGATGAGAAACCGCTCTACCATGAAATCCAAGTTTTCTCACCTCCAGCCTAACTGTCATAGTATTTGCAGTGGATCCTGATGCAGTTTGGAACTCCTGTGTGGTGGTCTGGATAGATGTCTGCCTAATACACATTACGGCCCACTTCAACTTGTCGGCGGTCTCTGTCAGTCAACAGTCGAGGTCGGCCTGTACGCTTTTGTGCTGTACGTGTCCCTTCACGTTTCCACTTCACCATCACATCGGAACAGTGGACCTAGGAATGTTCAGGAGCGTGGGAATCTCGCGTACAGACGTATGACACAAGTGACAACCAATCACCTGACCACGTTCGAAGTCCGTGAGTTCCGCGGAGCGCCCCATTCTGCTCTCTCACGATGTCTAATGACTACTGAGGTCGCTGATATGGAGTAGCTGGCAGTAGTTGGCAGCACAACACCTAATATGAAAAACGTGTATTTGGGGGGAGGGGGGGGGGGGTCCGGATACTTTTGATAGTGTAATTGCACGGACTACTCTCGTCTAACGTCCTTCCTAAAATGGGCTGAAGGCATGAATTGAGTTTTGTGGTAGGGTGGTCATTGGACTAGGCTTAGTCTGTGCAGATATGTCCGCCACAGTGCCATTGTCGTATAGTGTTTAGCACATGTGTATAATAAGCAAGATACCCGGGTTCAAGTCCTCCTGTTGGCACAAATTTTAATTAATTACTTCACCTTCTATACTTATCGAAGGTAAAGCAGAGTCTCATATGTCTCCAGGAAAACGTACTTCCATCATTGTTGGTATGTTCGTTAAGCAATACGAGCACAAAGCACACTGAAAAAAGAATAGTTCGTCTTTCTGCCACCAGTCGAAAATGTCGCACTGCATGCAGTCAGAATTTGAAATGTATCCTGTTTTGGCGCCAGTATGCTGTGTGTCACTTGCCGATGCATGTTCATTTCTTTTGCGGAGTGATTGCTTGTGTAAATGGTTAAGAAGTTTGAAGTTTTCCATACGAAACACAATAGCTCTCGAGAAGAAAGACCCACCACTGCTAATAACGTCGTTTTATCAGAACGGCAGCAACGGCGGCGCTGGATTGCGGGAATATCACCGACAGAAACAGCCGAAAAGAGGGTCCATTGTCAGTAAATGGTTTAAAGTAAATGAACAAGAAATTTGAAGAAACCGATGAAATAGGTGGTGCAGTAGGGAGAGGAAGGTGGTAATTTATGAAACTGCTGTAGCTTTAGCCGACCGTGCAGCACAAGCCTCAAATTCTGGAGACAGTGCTCGAGCTGTATCACAGGAATTCTCTCTCGCCTGGTCCACATATCAAGAGAATTTAAAGAAATTAAACCGGTATCCATACAAGATTCAGAAGGCTCACGAAATGAAGCCAAATGAACGCTACAACGCCGCGACTTCGCCCCTTTGTTTTCTGGCACTCATGGAATTGTATGACGGCCAGGGAATGTTCTTCGGACGGACGAGACACATTCTATTCTGCACCGTGCGTTAATGCACAGAACTGTGGCATATGGGATTCTACTCCGCCATACACTGTGCAGGAGCACCCGCTGCATTCAGCTTATGTGACTGTGTGGTTTCACGAGCTCCGCCACTGTCGGTGACACCTCACGACCCTTTTAGGTGTACAGTCATATCTGCACGTCACTAGCCACTCCTTCTGCAACACGTCATTCCAGATTTGCGAGAAAGCAACTGTGTCCACACCACTGTTTTCATGCAAGATGAAGCGACACCTCATGTCGCTTGACAGCTGAGAGGTTTGCTTTGAGATACCTTCAGTAATGACCGCATCATCTCTATGAAATTTCAAGATGCGTGTCCTTCCAGGTCCCCCCGACCTAAATTCCCAAACAGAGTAATTCGTATATGTCAAATATCTGCACCTGGCACGTCTGCCCATGACATAATTTTGACGACGTACACGCTAGAATGTCCCAGACAGAAACCGCAACTGACTGCACACCGAGACTTCAGACGCATTAATTTTATCTGAACTTTTAACTGAGGCGCTAGAAATATTTTGGGGAAGGTCTCCTATTCCCTTCTCGGAATAAACGAAAAACGACAAGGATTTACTAACACACTTACTCAACTAAATGACGAATATGTTTTCCTAAAGAGCGGAAAAGTATGAAGGAAACCTAAACCTTGGGTAACTGAAGAACTGAAACAGCTCATCAAACTCAAGAAGCCGGGAATACATACTGCATCCCCAGCCTGAAAATCGTATTGCTTACAAACGGAACAGTCAGTCAAGCCGTGAGAAATGCACACAGTTTTAAATGACAACAGAAGTAGACCAACTGTCTTACGGAGAAAGCCCTGTGGTTTTGGTATAGGCAAAGTAAGGGCTGCAGCTGATCCCATTGTCCCAGCTGAAGAGCTAAACCGATATTTCACATTACCTACAACTACAATTGAGCCACAAACGAAACAGAGCCTCACTGATTACTTTATGGGGGTAAATAACATAACTGTAGCAACGAAAAATACTATCTAAAGCATATTGCAAACAATACCGATTTGGGGGTGGGGGGTAGACACGAAGGCATCACAGTGCAAATGATGAAGCTCATTATTAACCCACTACTGCTCACTATAGCAGGTATCTTCAATCACTACTTAAGCAAAATGTTTTCTCTGACGCTTGGAAACAGGGACTATTTAAACTCACCACCTACAAAGGATGTTGTCACAACACGCACTGATTATCGAGCTATTTGCATTCTCCATACACTGCACAAGGTCTTAGAATATGTAGTCCATGACCAGCTAACGAACTACCTAATTACAAACAACCTACTAGAGCACTATGAATCAGGTCTCCCTAAACATCGCCTTAATAAAGGTAGCAGATGACATGAGGATTGTCACGGACGCACAACAGGCGACGCTCATCTATTTATTAGTCTGCAGCAAACGCTTTGTCATTGTCGACTTCCACATTTTACTTGCTAAACTTAATAGCCTAAGTTTCTCGCCAAGCGCATTGCAACGGTTCAGTAATATCCAGCAGCACGATGTCACCATGGTGACAGGTAGTACCAGGTGTCCCCCAGGGTTCGGTATTAAGTGTTACACTACACAACTGGCCATTAAAACTGCTACACCACGAAGACGACGTGCTACAAACGCGAAATTTAACCGACAGGAAGAAGATGCTGTGATACGAAAATAATTAGCTTTTCAGAGCATTCGCACAAGGTTGGCGCCGGTGGCAACACCTACAACGTGCTGACATGAGGAAAGTTTTCAACCGTTTTCTCATACACAAACAGCAGTTGACTGGCGTTGCCTGGTGAAACGTTGTTGTGATGCCTCGTGTAAGGAGGAGAAATGCGTACCATCACATTTCCGACTTTGATAAGGGTCGGATTGTAGCCTATCGCGATTGCGGTTTATCGTATCGCGACATTGCTGCTCGCTTTGGTCGAGATCCAATGACTGTCAGCAGAATATGGAATCGATGGGTTCAGGAGGGTAATACGGAACACCGTGCCGGATCCCAATGGCCTCGTAGCACTAGCAGTCGAGATGACAGGCATCTTATCCACATGGCTGTAACGGATCGTGCAGCCACGTCTCGATCCCTGAGTCAACATATGGGGACGTTTGCAAGACAACAACCACTGCACGAACAGTTCGACGACGTTTGCAGGAGCATGGACTATCAGCTCGGAGTCCATGGCTGCGGTTACCCTTGACGCTGCGTCACAGACAGGAGCGCCTGCGATGGTGTACTCAACCACGAACCTGGGTGCACGAATGGCAGAACGTTATTTTTTCGGAAGAATCCAGGTTCTGTTTACAGCATAATGATGGTCGCATCTGTGTTTGGCGACATCGCGGTGAACGCACATTGGAAGCGTGTATTCGTCATCGCCATACTGACGTATCACCCGGCGTGATGGTATGGGATGCTGTTGGTTACACGTCTCGGTCACCTCTTGTTCGCATTGACGGCACTATGAACAGTGGACGTTACATTTCAGTTGTGTTACGAGCCGTGGCTCTTCCCTTCATACGATCCCTGTGAAACCCTACATTTCAGCAGGATAATGCACGACCGTATGTTGCAGGTCCTGTACGGGCCTTTCTGGATACACAAAATGTTGGACCGCTGCCCTGGCCAGCACATTCTCTAGATCTCTCACCAACTGAAAACGTCTGGTCAATGGTGCCCTAGCAACTGGCTCGTCGCAATACGCCAGTCACTACTCTTGATAAACTGTGGTATCGTGTTGAAGCTGCATGGGCAGCTTTGTAAGATGGCAAGAACTATGCCCCTTACATGAAATCATTAACGATCACCTAACTCACGTTTAGCGAACAGTAGGGCTGAACAATAATGACTGACAAGGCACAATGCATCTTGTAGAGGGTATAGTATGGACGTAGTGGAATAATTAATGTCGGGTGATGGTTTTAAAGTAATTCACACGACATGAAAACCTTGTGGAAACGAGTCGATTTACTGGAGGCTAGTTTACCCCAGGGAAGTATTTGACCTTGGCCGGCCGGGGGACAGCTAAGGGAAGCGACAATAGGCAGCTTAGGGCGGCTCAAGCTCTGAGAAAGCGGTAACGTGGCGCGGCCTCCAGCCACCTTAAGATGAGTGACAGTGAGTGGGTGGTTGACCCCGACTCCATGCTGGTGTACCGGGAAACAGACGGAGAACTTGTACGCCTGTTGATAAATACCCGTCGTCCCGTTTCCTGTGAAACATGCGAGAAAGCCGCGCAAAGCTACGGTGGAGCAATCAACAGAGGTCAAAATATGCGTGTTCGTGACTATAGCAACTTCACGTTGAATTCACGGTCCGCAGAGTCTGAAGTAAATCACGTGAAGAGCGACATAATGAAATACGCCGGCCTCCGATGGGAACGTAGGACTGAGGAATTTGAAGTACTCTCCTGGGAGTCAGAATTCCGGAAAACTTGGTGTTTGTGCAGATGCTGACTTTGATGGGTGGCCTTGGAGGAGCGAAATAGCAGAAGTTGAGAGGAAGGTAAATTTTGTGGGAATCTGTTCACTTTCCAGAGCAGGCATTGATCAGCGCTGGGAATTATTACCACTGCCTGGTAGGAGATTCATGTAATGTGAGTTAAAATAAATCTGTGCTAATCGACTGCATCTGTTTTCAATCAAGTAGTTGAAATCCCAAGTCACTTTCTTAATTAATTTTATGTTCACATTTGCATCTGATGTTCAATAGCTGAATATAACATCAATGTGCACCCCTTTTTAATTAAAAAGGGATCAGTTCTGAACCAAGTAATATCAATACTGCCACCGCAGTTCAATCAGGAGTCACAGGGCAATATTACTTTTTTGCGTTATCCGATATTGCGGCAGTTTTGCACTCTCTGTTGATCTGTTAGTTAATTAGTTGGGATGAACGCACGCCAAAACCAGCTAAGTGACGGGTGGGGTGTTACAGCTTTACCTGTACATGCCATCCAAGCTCTGTCTGACTCAATGCCCAGGCATATCAAGGCCGTTATTACGGCCAGAGGTGGTCGTTCTGGGTACTGATTTCTCAGGATCTGTACACCCAAATTGCGTGAAAATGTAATCACATATCAGTTCTAGTATAATATATTTGTCCAATGAATACCCGTTTATCATCTGCATTTCTTCTTGGTGTAGCGATTTTAATGGCCAGTAGTTTATTTTCATTGTACGTCAATGGCGTGTCATCAGTTTTGTCCTACTGCAAATACCCCATGTACGCTTATGACCTCCAGTTTATGTAAGTGTAAAACCAATAAACCTGAAGACAGCAGTGGGGAATCACAATACCGACCTGTGTGCTCAATCAATTGGGGCTCAGGATATAGAGTTGATGAGCAACCGATGCAAAACCCAAGCGATACTAGCTATTCATTGTAGGCTCATTAGCCTGATATATCGGGAATCTTTAATCGTAAATGGGACAGATATCAGCTTCTTCATCAAAGAGTCAAGGAGCAATAACAAATGAAAATCTGGATCGGACTGCGTATTTAACTGCAGTGTGCAAGAAGGCATCAGCATCTCTCTATCCCCTACAAAAATATAAAAATCTCTTCCTTCTTGACCTGAAAAAGACACTTGTACAGACACACTTCAGATTATTGATTACAACGATGTTATCCTACAGGGCCTTTCTCTGAAGCTTAAGGGGCATGTAGCTGCTTATGGATACCCGTGTTTGTTTTACCTCTAATGTTCGACTCTTTGATCATATTTCACCATCATATTCACCGCTATCATGCCTGCGTGCAGACAAGTGCAAATATTTCCATGTCCACTGCCCTCTCTTTCTCATCAACGTACACTCTACCTCATGACTCTCCTCGATCTTAACGCTCTTCTGTCCCACCCCATTGTTCAATTGCTTTCTCGAAGTCCTTCTCAGTAGCCGGTACTCGACTCTGGAGTAATCTCCCACATAATATTAGAGAAGTGAATAACATCTTCAGCTTGAGAAGAGACTTAATGACATATCTATCAAAGCAACAATAAGGATTACCATTGCCCCTTTTTTATTACCTTTGTACATCCTTCTTTCCAACCAGATCTTCATCTCCCAGTATATTCAGCTGGTGACGTTTCTTAAATTTCCATTCCCCAGAACTCGATCTATCAGGAAGCCATATAAATCCTTTTTACCTCATACCTGCCACAATCATTTTGTTATTGTTGTCATTGTCTTCATTACTATTATCACTATTAATGGCAGCAGCTGCAGTAATAAAAGTACTGCCAGTATCAACTTTATTACTTCAGTCAGTATTATTTACTCCCATTACCACTTCAGACGCTCAAATTATTTTAAAACTGGCTTTCGTACAAAAATTATTTCTCAGATAACTATGATGTAAGAAAGGTACTGTGTGTGTGAAACCCTGATCTGATGTGAGATAGGATCTGATGGGCCTAATAAAATATCAGGTTGAATAAATAAGTTCATCCATGTGACTTCTCGTTATTGGGACATCTAAAATACCGTGTCTATTACGGAGGTATCCAGACCGTTCCTGACCTGAAGGACAGCATAAGACAATATGTCGATTTTATTACGCCGGACACCCTGCAAGCAACTGTATTACGGATGCAGCGTGTTGCTGAGGCGGAAGACCGTGTTAGAGCCACCATTACCACGTGTTTGATCGTTCCTCCCCTTCCCCCCCCCCCCACCCACCCAGACCGTATTGTGACTGCTTACAGTGCCATAGTTTCACATGGTGGCAGAGGTGGCACTATTATCTTTTCAGCATCTATGGATGAACTTACCTACTACTACGTTTCAGCGTCCTGGGATGCATACAACCCACAATGCAGCACTCAGAACACTTTGAGGTTACTTACAACCACACGGTATATACGGTAATTACAGTCACCCAAGAAGAAGTTGTGCGACGTTAATGACAGTTGGTGAGCATATTTCTGTATCCAGAAGATGATGTCTATTCACATTTTACGTCAGTTGCAGAAGGTGTAAGTGGGCTGTTTAGGTTTTTATATTGGTAACGCCACGTAGCGCTCGGTAGGAAAATCACTGGCTGTGCTGTGTGCAGTCTGTGGCTGGTTAGCATTGTTGTTTGCTATTGTAGTGTTGGGCGGCTGGATGTGAACAGCGCGTAGCGTTGCGCAGTTGGAGGTGAGCCGCCAGAAGTGGTGGATGTGAGGAGAGAGATGAAAATTTTTTTTTTATTTTGTATTTTAATAATTTTTTTTGTCATCTCTCTCCCCACATCCACCACTGCTGGCGGCTCACCTCCAACTGCGCAACGCTACTTGCTGTTCACAATTCACATCCAGACGCCCGACACTACAGTAGCAAACAACAATGCAAACCAGCCACAGACTGCACACAGCACAGCCAGTGATTTTCATACCGAGCGCTACGTGGCGTTACCAACATAAAATCCTAGACAACCTACTTACAAAGGGTGGTGCTAGTAGCGTCACTATAACGATGAAAATTAGGTTTGCTTTAAATACGAGCTGTAACGGTCGTGGTCGGACTTGGTGAGTCTATGTCAGACTAGAATACCTTTAAAGCGACATAGATGCCATTATGAAATCTCACTGAGTTTGAATGGGGCCGTATAATAGGTGCACCCATCTGCAGGTGGTCGCTCATGTCGGCACCAATGATGTGTGTCGTTATGGATCGGAGGAAATCCTCTGTGGCTTCCAGCGGCTATCTGATTTGGTGAAGACTGCCAGTCTCGCTAGCGGGATGAAAGAAGAGCTCACCATCTGCAGCATCGTCGACAGGACTGACTGCGGACCTTTGGTACGAGCCGAGTGGAGGGTCTGAATCAGAGGCTGAGACGGTGCTGCGACCGTGTGGGCTGCAGATTCCTCGACTTGCGCCATAGGGTGATCGGGTTTCGGGTTCCGCTGGATAGGTCAGGAGTCCACTACACGCAGCAAGCGGCTACACGGGTAGCAGGGGTTGTGTGGCGCGGACTGGGCGGTTTTTTAGGTTAGATGGCCTTGGGCAAGTACAGAAAGGGCAACAGCCTCAAAGGGTGCGGAGCAAAGTCAGGACATGCGGGGACCAAGCAGCAATCGGTATTGTAATTGTAAACTGTCGAAGCTGCGTTGGTAAAGTACCGGAACTTCAAGCGCTGATAGAAAGCACCGAAGCTGAAATCGTTATAGGTACAGAAAGCTGGCTGAAGCCAGAGATAAATTCAGCCGAAATTTTTACAAAGGCACAGACGGTGTTTAGAAAGGATAGATTGCATGCAACCGGTGGTGGCGTGTTTGTCGCTGTTAGTAGTAGTTTATCCTGTAGTGTAGTAGAAGTGGATAGTTCCTGTGAATTATTATGGGTGGAGGTTACACTCAGCAACCGAGCTAGGTTAATAATTGGCTCCTTTTACCGACCTCCCGACTCAGCAGCATTAGTTGCAGAACAGCTGAGAGAAAATTTGGAATACATTTCACATAAATTTTCTCAGCATATTATAGTCTTAGGTGGAGATTTCAATTTACCAGATATAGACTGGGACACTCAGATGTTTAGGACGGTAGGTAGGGACAGAGCATCGAGTGACATTATACTGAGTGCACTATCCGAAAATTACCTCGAGCAATTAAACACAGAACCGACTCGTGGAGATAACATCTTGGACCTACTGATAACAAACAGACCCGAACTTTTCGACTCTGTAAGTGCAGAACAGGGAATCAGTGATCATAAGGCCCTTGCAGCATCCCTGAATATGGAAGTTAATATGAATATAAAAAAAGGGAGGAAGGTTTACCTGTTTAGCAAGAGTAATAGAAGGCAGAGTTCAGACTACCTCACAGATCAAAACGAAAATTTCTGTTCCGACACTGACAATGTTGAGTGTTTATGGAAAAAGTTTAAGGCAATTGTAAAATGCGTTTTAGACAGGTACGTGCCGATTAAAACTGTGAGGGACGGGAAAAACCCACCGTGGTTCAACAACAAAGTTAGGAAGCTACTGCGAAAGCAAAGAGAGCTTCACTCCAAGTTTAAACGCAGCGAAAACCTCTCAGACAAACAGAACCTAAACGATGTCAAAGTTAACGTAAGGAGGGCTATGCGTGAAGCATTCAGTCAATTCGAAAGTAAAATTCTATGTACCGACTTAACAGAAAATCCTAGGAAGTTCTGGTCTTACGTTAAATCAGTAAGTGGCTCGAAACAGCATATCCAGACACTCCGGGATGATGATGGCATTGAAACAGAGGATGACACGTGTAAAGCTGAAATACTAAACACCTTTTTCCAAAGCTGTTTCACAGAGGAAGACCGCACTGCAGTTCTTTCTCTAAATCCTGGCTGACATCGAAATAAGTGTCCAAGGAATAAAAAAGCAACTGGAATCATTCAACAGAGGAAAGTCCACTGGACCTGACGGGATACCAATTCGTTTCTACACAGAGTACGCGAAAGAACTTGCCCCCCTTCTGACAGCCGTGTACCGCAAGTGTCTAGAGGTACGGAAGGTTCCAAATGATTGGAAAAGAGCACAGGTAGTCCCAGTCTTCAAGAAGGGTCGTCGAGCAGATGCGCAAAACTATAGACCTATATCTCTGACGTCGATCTGTTGTAGAATTTTAGAACATGTTTTTTGCTCGAGTATCATGTCATTTCTGGAAACCCAGAATCTACTCTGTAGGAATCAACATGGATTCCGGAAACAGCGATCGTGTGAGACCCAACTCGCTTTATTTGTTCATGAGACCCAGAAAATATTAGATACAGCCTCCCAGGTAGATGCTATTTTCCTTGACTTCCGGAAGGCGTTCGATACAGTTCCGCACTGTCGCCTGATAAACAAAGTAAGGGCCTACGGAATATCAGACCAGCTGTGTGTCTGGATTGAAGAGTTTTTAGCAAACAGAACACAGCGTGTTGATATCAATGGAGAGACGTCTACAGACGTTAAAGTAACCTCTGGCGTGCCACAGGGGAGTGTTATGGGACCATTGCTTTTCACAATATATATAAATGACCTAGTAGATAGTGTCGGAAGTTCCATGCGGCTTTTCGCGGATGATGCTGTAGTATACAGAGAAGTTGCAGCATTAGAAAATTGTAGCGAAATGCAGGAAGGTCTGCAGCGGATAGGCACTTGGTGCAGGGAGTGGCAACTGACCCTTAACATAGACAAATGTAATGTATTGCGAATACATAGAAAGAAGGATCCTTTATTGTATGATTATATGATAGCGGAACAAACACTGGTAGCAGTTACTTCTGTAAAATATCTGGGAGTATGCGTGCGGAACGATTTGAAGTGGAATGATCATATAAAGTTAATTGTTGGTAAGGTGGGTGCCAGGTTGAGATTCATTGGGAGAGTCCTTAGAAAATGTAGTCCAACAACAAAGGAGGTGGCTTACAAAACACTCGTTCGACCTATACTTGAGTATTGCTCAACAGTGTGGGATCCGTACCAGATCGGGATGACAGATGAGATAGAGAAGATCCAAAGAAGAGCGGCGCGTTTCGTCACAGGGTTATTTGGTAACCGTGATAGCGTTACGGAGATGTTTAGCAAACTCGAGTGGCAGACTCTGCAAGAGAGGCGCTCTGCATCGCGGTGTAGCTTGCTCGCCGGGTTTCGAGAGGGTGCGTTTCTGGATGAGGTATCGAATATATTGCTTCCCCCTACTTATACCTCCCGAGGAGATCACGAATGTAAAATTAGAGAGATTCGAGCGCGCACGGAGGCTTTCAGACAGTCGTTCTTCCCGCGAACCAAACGCGACTGGAACAGGAAAGGGAGGTAATGACAGTGGCACGTAAAGTGCCCTCCGCCAAACACCGTTGGGTGGCTTGCGGAGTATAAATGTAGATGTAGATGTAGAATACGAGAAGCTGGATGATCCTTCTGTGATATTACAGAAAGACATGGCACAAATGTAGCCGATGTGGGACAACAAAGATAACCCCACATTGCGGGTTGCGTGCATCAGGGGCAGGTCTGCACTCAGGGGCAAACCTACTGGTTGGGTTGGGTTGATTTGAGAGAAAGAGACCAAACAGAGAAGTCATCGGTCTCGTCGGATTAGGGAAGGATGGGGAAGGAAGTCAGCCGTGCCCTGTCAAAGGAACCACCCCGGCATTTGCCCGAAGTGATTTAAGGAAATCACGGAAAACGGAAATCAGGGTGGTCAGATGAGGGATTGAACCGTCGTCCTCCCAAATGCGAGTCCAGTGTGCTAACCACTGCGCCACCTCGCTCGGTATACCTATTAGTCTCCTTTGATTGGCAGGTCATTAACATATTGTTCTCCTTTGATTGACAGGCCCTTAACCTATTGTCCTGCTAAAAGGATCCTTCCTTTTGAGTGACAGGTCCTTAACCTATTTTTCCCCTGCCCCCTCCTGTTTCCCCCTCAGAAAACCTCCAGCGAACTCCCTCCCTGTGACTGCTACAGGTACAGTTTCAGGTCTGGGTTATTGGAATAGCCCCTCTCACTCTTATCAATTTGACTGACTACCTAATTAAATTGACCAAATAATTAACCTCTCCACCTCTGGTAAACCCCTCCCAGAAATTGGTGGAAAAAAGACTCCGTTGACTGGTCATTTGGAGGTAACTTGATAGCAGTTTATGGAATATTGTTTGAACAATTGAGACAATGTATAGAATATTGCTTTGAACAATTTGTCTGGAAATCGATGACAGTGTATGGAATATTGTATTAACAATTTCGAAAGTATTTGGAATATTGTTTATTTAAACAATTTATGGGATTCAAGGCAGTGGAAATTGGTGGAGAGGAAGGATCTCACAACAAGAAATTCCAGGGTATGTTGTTTATTTATAAAAAAATTCAGCTTACAGGGGATGGATTTCTCTTGCTCATCATTCTCAGCTCTTCGGAAGGATGTAGGTCTTGTAAAAAGTAATTACATTGGGCAAACATGTAGCATAACCTAATGTTTGACACTGTACTCTGGGTGTCTTAACCTAATGTTTGGTCCTTTGTTGGCACTTAACCTATTGTTCTGTTAAGTGGTTTTCCGTGTCAACCCCATTCCCTTAAACTATTGTACTGCCCTTGATACCAAATTAAGTTATTGGTTATGTCCACCCACCTTTTTCAGGTACACTTTTCGAAGTTCACACGCTTTTGAACGCCATTTCTGGCGCTCTATTCTTTGTCCCCCACCCACACTTCCCTTAAACTACTGTACTGAACTTAACTTGCTGTTCTGCTATATGTCACCCACCCACGCAAATGCTCCCCTTAACTACTGTACCGCTAACACCATGTACACATAAAAAATTCATGCAAATTAATTAAATCGATATCCTTCACATGTATGGGGTAGCTTTTCAATTCCCAGCATCCTGTTGGTGATGAAATCGATGGAATACAGTTTAAATAAAAGATCGCTAGTAAAAAGTACATCCTGACACCCAACCCCCTACCCAGATGACGCCGACTCCTCACACGCTTCCAGGAGAAGCAAAGTGACGATGCAGCAGTCAGCTGCGAATCCACATGCAGGTGTCAGTTTGGGTCACGTAAGGATGTGGCAGTGGCATCCCTTCCATACTTGACAACTGAGAAACACCTGTCAAAACACGTGTTCACCAGGCACCGTTGCTGGCGTGATGACAGATGGCTTTCGTGCCTTCGCGTCCACTGAGATGGTTACCTAGTGGCTCTCCCTCACAGGCGCAGTTAAAAGGTTGTCGGTGTTATGCTGACATCACATGTCAATGTAAATAACAGCCAAGTCTCCCTCTGGATGCGCTATAGAAATCTGTTGCAATGCTTCCGAGAATAACACAGGATGAATTCTTCCTAGCGACCTTAACAGGACAGTCCGTCCGTTACACGTAATGTCCTGCTTTCGACATACGGCTTAGAAATGGTAATCGTTTGCCCTTGTTCTCATCGCTAAAAGCCTTCATCATGTTAGTGCATGCTTGCGAAAACACCGTTGATCATAAAAGCATTGGCCGGCCGGTGTGGCCGTGCGGTTAAAGGCGCTTCAGTCTGGAACCGCGTGACCGCTACGGTCGCAGGTTCGAATCCTGCTTCGGGCATGGATGTGTGTGATGTCCTTAGATTAGTTAGGTGTAATTAGTTCTAAGTTCTAGGCGACTGATGACCTCAGAAGTTAAGTCGCATAGTGCTCAGAGCCATTTGAACCATTTGAACCATAAAAGCATTCTTGTTGTTTGCAAAGAGAGCACTGTCTTAAGGACAAAGGGGAAAATCAGAACAACTACGCAAACAGAATTCACACATTACTCTCAGAACTTTCCGTAGATACCTGGCCCCCATCTTGTTCGAAACGGTCTGTAGAGGCTCCTGTTTCCCAGCACAAAGGATGTCTTGTGAATGAATGGAGCATTCAGATAATGTATAGTGCCAACACGGAAGTACGAAACAGGTGGTATTTCAGTGCGGGGATGTTTTTCGTAGCTATGGCGTGCTTTCTTTATTGCTCTTAAGACAGCATTAAATTCGGGAGGATATGAACTCATTTTATACCATTATTTACTATGTACAGTGGAGGAACATTTCAGAGGCGATGCTTGTCTCCACCAGCACGACAATTCATCCCGCCATAAAGCAGAATCCGTGGGGCAATGGTACGTGGACAATAACATTCGTGGTATGGACCTACCATTCAGACCCATGACTTAGTGTCCCCAGCAGAGTACAAACCATCATAGAGGCGATTTGTGTACACACCTCGTATTGAAGTTCCCTGATAGATATCCGCGTACGTATGGTCAGATAATGTATAGATGTTGATGGATACCTTACAAGGGCTCTTCAGTTGACACTCGCTCTTTTTCAGGTTTATTCAGTGCTGGAATTACTGCTATTTTTCTGCGTTGGTATTGACGCAGACAACAGTATATAGTAAAATGGGCAAACTTCTAGCCACGAGAAGTGGAGCTCTCTGAGCAGAAAACGTAAGCGCCGGAGACAACAAAACGACGGGCGGTATTCAGAAAGTACACATTTGTTTCACACGGATTCGAGTAAATGCAGGTGTACCACACAACACTTCGAATGGAGACTGATTGAACCGTCACCCGAAAAACTGCAAATTACCGAGGTTACCGGTCTGCTTTGCATGCCCTCTGTCAATCGTTTACAAATCACTCGAATGTTTCCGGTCTTCGCGCGTTTGCTATGCATTGATGCAATCCAGTATGCATTAACCTGCTGTGCGGCTGTGCGCTGTTACCACTGTTTATGAGCCACATTCATATGCAACGCGTTCTGTGCCGGGGTGCCGCTGGAACTGAAGTTTCACTGGAGAATGACTCGTTGCCTTCTGGACCATTAGTCAAGTTGATTTCCTAAGGTTGTACGGTTACTTATTAACTCCTGTCTCTTATTGTACTGGAGAAGACATGACATCTATCTCAAATATGAGATCAAATTATTTTGTTTCTGTGTTTTAAAAATCTCGTTGCCGGTGGGGGTGTGCCAGATTCGCATCTTATGTGGGAGCTTCTCATTTGCCAATAGAGGCTGAGTCGAAGCCGTTCTAGATCTTCTCCTAGTCACAAAAAAAAAGATCTGAGGTAATCACTGGAAATCGAACCATGGACTTCAGAGTCAGTACTCAATGGCGCTACCCAGTAGACCACTACATTTTTATAGTATTACACAAGGTGACCATTAATAAGAGACAAACTACAGGGACGGGTTCCTGACTGGAAATTGAGGAAAAAAAGGGCTCATGAAAATGTGTCCGGAAGTGAACGCTGTGCGTGCAACGACAGCGAATCGTCCCGGAACACAGTACAGAGCTGCGTCGCATCCACGTCACAACAGATGCTGAAAGTGGCCTCCTTGGGATTGCAGGTAATAGAGATAGTAGCGGTTGTCATGCAGGATACACTTTGGCTTGCGCCATGCTGGCGGGCCACTTGCCTGGAGCTTGTACTGGGGCTCGTCTCAGTATCATGTAGGGCACGAACCTCCAGATCTGGTGTACGCACGGTCTGCCGCCTACCTGCACGTTGGTCTGTCTGAAAGGACCCATGGTCACACAAACGCCCAAAGGCTTGAAATGTAATAAGATGTGGTTGGTGTCTGTGAGGGTACACAGATACCATCTCGACTTGTTCCCGACATGAATGCCGGATCATTCTGCTCCTTCAGTACGCTGCGTCAACCACACAGCCTGCAACACACAAGGAGCACATGGCACGTGGTCAGATGACGTGCCATTCGTCAGCGCCCTCTACCGTGGCAATGATGTATTTCCGGACGCATGTTCTTAGGACCTTTCTTCCTCCAATTCCAGTCAGGAATCCGTCCCTACAGTTTGCCGGTTTTATTAATGTTCCTCCTGTGTATATGAGTATTTACAACTTGATTAAAGCAGAAGAAAATTGCTGACAAAGGATATGATTTTCGTAAGACTATCTACCTATCTGTATCCGAATCCCGCTCTGGCTACTGCCGGTGACGAGTCCTCTCCATCTGGCTCGGTCCTCCCACCACTCTCCTTCCTCCACTTGCCGCCAGGTCGCCTCTCCTTTCAACAAATATTCGCACTCCCATTTTCCACCGTGTTCTTGGGCGCCCTCTACGTCTTTTCCCATCCATCTTTAGTTCTTCCATAATTTGGAGGAGTCTCTGGCCATGCATCCTCTTAACATGCCCATACCATCTTTCCATACCATCTTAATCTCATTTTTTCAATTTCTTCTTTCATACTTTCTTGTTTAAGGTCATTTCTAATCTCTACATTCCTTACTCTGTCCATTCGTGTTTTTCCCTTAACCACTCTGAGAAATTTCATTTCCTCTGCTTGCAGTCTGCTCCAGTCCCTTTCTGTCATTTTCCATGTTTCTCCACCATAGGTGACAATAGGGAGGTAATAATTCTTATACATAAGGAGTTTTGCTTTTTCTGAAACTTCCTTGTTTCAAATCAGATGTTTTATTGTTTGGTATAAATTGCCTCCCTTCTGTAGCCTCCTATTAATTTCGTTAGTTATTCTTCCATCCCTAGATATTTCACTCCCAAATAAGTGATACTTTCTACCACTTTGAGGGGTTCTCCATTCAAGGCAATATTTCCGTTGATCCCTTTCTCTCTTCCAAATACCATTACTTCACTCTTATCTTTATTTATTTTTAATCCATGCCTTTTCATTATTTCTTTCCACGAATCAAGCTGTAACTGTACATCTACTTCTTTATCACCCCATTCGTAAGACGATTGGCGTGAAATTACAAACGTTCCGGAATTTTTTTGAACAGATCTCGTATTTCGGTCTATAACGATCACGTTCAGATCTGAACAAAACAGAAGCAGCTTTATATTATAAAAATATGATTAAGGCAAAGTCGACAGAAACTGATAGTCCAAAAACAACTTGTTTTTATCATTAATTGGAAAACTTCTTTTTTCTGTTCTCCTCTTAGCCAAGCTCTGCAGTCATAAAATTGACCCTCCTCAGTCCATGTGATATTTTGAGGACAAGGTATGTTGACGTTCTTCATTCTTGAATTTAAATACAAGAAGTCACCTTGTAGGCTAACAAGTCTTCCTCGGAAAAAAAAAACCTCTTGGAAAGACTGTTAACTCTTCCTCTAGGCATCAATAATAATTACCGTATTCACAGCGTCTAGAATCCACCATCGAAGAACCAAAGTTGTTCTTCAGAAAATTAAACGTCTTCTTCGGAAAGATTACAACTCTGTTACAATAAATTGAAAAAGTATTATTTGAATGAGCTGAGCCTCTTTTTCTGAAAAAACAAAAACTCTTATTTAAGAAAATCTAAAAACATCTCTTTGGAAACAATTTAAAACACTTCTTTGAGAAAAAACTAAAACTTCTACATTGAAGAAAATAAAAATATCTTTTATTCAGAAAAAACTGAACTCTCTTGGTTAGAAGAAACCTAAAAGTTTTGTACTGGAAATGTAAGATATTTTTTCAACTCATCAAACTCTGAGAAATGATCGTCCTACACATATGCCACAGCAAGTGAATATAATATTCTTTAACGAGAACAAAGTTCCATACAAAGTGCCCGGATATTATCTTCAGCTTGTGTAGGTGCTATTTTCAGTACATATTATTTTTAATTTGTTGAGTGAGAGATTCCAGAAAATTATCTGCAATTTACTTTCAGTGCACTCCACAATTTTTGTACACTCCACAAAAGTAGACAAAGGATACGACGACCATGTAGAAGATGGTACGCTCAGCTTTAAATTTATTAGTTTCGGAACTGTCAAAGATGTTTAGCCCTAAAATGTACGTTACGATAATGACTGATAGAGGCAAATTATGATTTACAGTATTTGCCCATATCTGCTTTACACGCACGTACTCAAGAAGTATCCAGTAAACACAACAAACGGCCTCTTAATTTCGCATGTGATAATGCTTCTGGTTTAGTGGATTGTTTCACCGGATAAAAAAGGTGTGCCTAAACTATACGTTAGTTGGAAACATGAATGCTGCTGGACTCTGAATCAACGCGTGACACAGTTTATTTTGCTCGCTTCTGCTGTCAATACTTTGGAGTTTTCAATATAGATTATATTCGGGTGATATGAAGTGGTGGTTACCAGGGACGCAGAGCTTATTGGTCCGCTGCGTGTGAGTCCATTCTTTTGTTTGGCCGTTCGGTGGAATTGTGGCTGGTGCACAAACCTGAATGTACACATTAAGCTGGTACGGCCGCGATAGCTAAAACATGCCGACACACAGATAAGCTACGATATGCAAACTGAGGTGCTGGTGGCGGATTGGGCAGCCGGGAGTAAGTCTTTGACAATGCCAGCCATCCCTACACCTTAAACGTCCATTTCTAAACTGAAGGAAACAATTCACGGCATTCGCTTCAGAACTGCTAGAAATTCGTCGGGCAATAGCCCGCACCGCTCGAACTATCAACACAACTGGCACTGCTAAGAGTATCCTACGACTTCCGCATCGCTGGCAACCGGCTACACACAATGCTGGTGACTACTCTGAAGGTCAGTAAAACTGTGAAACACGTATCTGTTTTGTACGAGCTGTAAATATAGTTGCCACTATTAAAGTTCCAACCTTCGTATATCTTAGTTTTAAGAACTTACGTCTTTCTTACTTGTTGCTGTCATAGCAACAGAAAAAACAGGGGCATTTCAAATGTTCAAATGTGTGTGAATTCCTAAGGGACCAAACTGTTTAGGTCATCGGTCCCTAGACTTACACACTACTTACACTCACTTGAACTAACTTATGCTAAGGACAACACACACCCATGCCCGAGGGAGGACTCGAACCTCCGGCGGGAGCGGGGTAATTCAATACGAAAAATATTAGTATTTATTTCTTTTTTAAATATAAGGAGCAGCCAAATGGAAACGAGACAGACCACTTAACGAGCATGACGCGGTCGTTGGTGACCCAGGAAATTGTATGTATCGAAATGCCCTCAGGAAGGAACAGAGGGAAGGATAACCACTGAGCCATTTGTCTGCTAGACGTTCTCGACGCGAGGTCAGCGAGTCACGTCTACGCCCAATAGGGCAGCGTGTCAACACGACTCGAGCTGTACGAACAGCTTACGTGACAGTTCGTTAAAGCTCGAGTTCTGTTCGATCTTTCGATTGGTCTACGATTTAGTAACATTTTGTTGGTACTATGAAATCGATCTGTCTTAACGTTTTTAATGCATTATGGGTTTTAGTAATACAACTGTGAAACACGGACTGATATATCTTCTAAGGTGCAGGTCATGTGTAAGAACTATAACTAATAAAAATGTAAGTTTTCAATCATGGTTCTGTCCAGATCTCGAGCTTTCAAGCGTTCCGTGATCTAATGACGTATGATAGTACTGTCTCCAAAGTCAAGCACTTTATTACGATATATTTAGTCTGTCCGACATTTAATTCTTCATCAAAGTGTTGCTTCCTTGTTTCCAAATTGATTAATATCTTTTAATCTGATATGTGAACAGGGATTGAATTGTTTATTTGCTACCCTCTCATAAACAAATAACATATTACAGTGGATTCAGTCACGTAATAGTTTTTGGAGGACATCATTTTCGTCTTTGTTACCTTTATTTACAAATCAGCGTAAATGTTTAAATATGCGTACATACCGCTGCTGTAGGAGAAATCTTACTGGCAACCTGTTCAAAAACAGTAGGCATTTGTGCAGCGGTACGAATTAACGCTATTTACTCCAGCATTTCATCAAATTTTCAAATTTTAAGCAGAACCATAACTTATTGTTGTGGCTAGCTTGTAGTTTCTTACGTAACCCTTGCACTCGCACCGCGCAAGTCAAACGTCACGTGATTGTTCGAACAGCCTCGATACTATATCGTATCGGGAAATCTCAAGCCCCTTCGAAAGCGATTAACATTTGCTCATCCCTAACACCCAAAATCACTGTGGATATCCGGGAAAGAGGATCAGTGAGGCGTTGTGCGATTTGGCGGCGGAAGGTGCTGCATCTGAGGTAGCAGAGAAAATACGCGAACGATATTCCTCAATCTGCCTTTATTGAGAAAAACCTATAAACAAGAACATCGCTGATGTAGACAAAGTAGTTGAAACAAAAAAAAATTTCAGCAAGAAACTAACTGTGGATCCAACATCGGAGGTTATAACAGAAGAACAGCAAAATAAAATGTTTTTCTGGCTCGAGAAAGTTCACCACAATTAATTGATCACTGTATTCCAAAAATGTTTACCAAAATTGTCACCAAAGAAAGATGGAAACAAAACTACTAGAGTGGTCGAGACGGCATTGCCACAAAGCTGTCCAGGGAGGCCAGTCCACCGTTACACGAAACTCATTGTCTGAAGCTACCACTCATGACGATTCGGGCCTAACAGCCGACGAAGCATGTGGATGTTGCGCCTGGGATTTCTGGTCCCTACACCTCCTGGCGGCGGTGCGCCGGCTTATAATGCCTGTTGGCGAATGTATCATCTGGGACTGTTTTCGATCACGTGGGTGGCGTAGGAAAATAGTCCGCTTGTTGGTCTAGACCTCCGACGCTCAGGTAGCGCGCTCTGGCGCCCGCTGGCTGCGACACGAGGCCGTGTTTTCGTCTCCGGCAGCAGCCTCGGTCGTACCGTAGACAGCCGCTTTGGTTGCACTGTTTGTGATGTAGGCATCCCGCATCTCTGTTATGTCATGCGGGAGGCCGGTGTCGCAGGCGGACGGTACGGTCGCTGCAGAAGGAGTGTCGGAAAGTTAAGTTCGTACCTGAATGTCTGCCGTGTATGGCGACTGCAGTGTGTTACTTGCGCGCCTGTTTACTTGGAGTAAACAATTTGAAGAAGGCCGGGTGTCACTGAGAGACAGCAGTCGGCCAGCACAGGCTCTTAGAGTCATTACCGCTCCTGTCATTGCTCTTGCGGATGCTGTCGACGGCGGACGGTGGAAGACATTCCGCTCAAGCTGGACATCGGTCACGGTACCACATCCTCGGTAATGACGGAACACCTGAGCACAGCGTGTTCCCCACAGTCCGACAGAGGAGCAGAAATTGAACAGAATCTCGATATCACTGTTGCACCTGAAGAATATCGCTTCCTGTCCCACTTTGTACGCGGGTGATAAAATGCGGTGTCATCATTTTGAACCGGAGAGCGATTGTCAGAGCTAACAGTGGAAGCACGTGGATTCATCCCCCAAGGAAAAAAATCTAAAGCCGTACACGCCAGTTCTGGGAAAGTGATGACCTTTTCTTTGACTACAAGCGCTCGCTGCTCATCGACTTTCTGGAACCCGGCGCCACAATTAACGCGCAGCGGTACGGGCACACATGGCAACAATTGAAATACGCCATCGAGTCCAAATGTGCAGGTATGTTGACCGACGGTATCATTCTGTTGTAGAAAACCGACCGCCCACATGTTGTCAAGGTTGTTACGACTACGCTGCAGAAGTTTCGTTGGTAAGCCATTTTTCAGTTCTTTTCAAATTCAGATTTGCTGTCTGTTAGACATTTTATATCACTGGGTAAGTGATGAAAAAACGCCACTTAACGACTGTAGCACGAATGGAAAAATACGGCCTATCTTGGGGATTACAGAAGAACGCTGAAGATTAGATGGATAGATCACATAACTAATGAGGAGGTACTGAACAGAATTGGAGACAAGAGAAATTTGTGGCACAACTTGACTAGAAGAAGGAATCGCTTGGTAGGACATGTTCTGAGGCATCAAGGGATCACCAATTTAATACTGGAGGGCAGCGTGGAGGGTAAAAATCGTAGAGGGAGACCAAGAGATGAATGCACTAAGCAGATTCAGAAGGATGTAGGTTGCAGTAGGTACTGGGAGATGATGGACAGCTGCATCAAACCAGTCTCTGGACTGAAGACCACAACAACAACAATCTTGGGGATCGATCAAGGTGTTGCTCAAGAACAAGCCAAAAAGTTTTCTGCACACACTGTATCACGCCCGTTCATCTCTACCTTTCTCTGTTTTTCTCTTGCATCATTATCTAATTTTTCTTCATATGTGTGAATTTCTGTTATTCTGTTATGCGTATAATAACAACTGGAGTTGTTCTTGTGTTTATAAGTAATTAATTACGCACTCTTTTTACACTTTTTATTGGTATTATAACTCAATCAGTATGCTCTAATTCTATGTATGTATGAAAACCTAATATATACTTTTATCAAGTCTTCTCTGATTAGTTTTTATAAAGCAGGCATCCTCTGCTGTATATTTTTTAAAATGTATATCCAGTTAACGTCAAACGAGCTTGGTAGGAAAGATTGGGCATAAATAAATGTGATATTTCTGTGTACCACACCCATCACAGTAATTGTTCGTACCACTACTATTCCAGCTTGTCCAGGAGTAGAGGATACTTTTAGATTGGTGCCTTATATGAACGGAGTCTTCCCCCTCCACTCTCTCGTCCCTTGGTCACCATCGAATACGGTGACGAATCTCAATCAGACTGAGCAACCATCACACACAGTATTAAAAGATTTATAATAAAAGTTACACGTCTGACATTCATGCACTTGGTTTAACCAATACCGTGGTTATAAAGTGTAATTTAGGTACGTTATCGCATTTCTTATATTTTCAGTAGTTATTGTTTCTTTTCGCATTAGTAGTATATGTCGTAGTAACACTACTAACAGCAGTAGGTATTAGAGTATTAAAGTAACTATAAAATTAGTAAAATAATTTGAAATAATGAAAACCCTTGGCTCTTTTTTCTGTCACAGTAATGGAAGAGCCAACTGAGGGTGCAAACAGATGCCATAGTTAAATTACATGTATCTTGCATATAGGTAGCCATTTAAATGTTACAGCGACAGTAGTACGTAGAAATAAAGATAAAGAAAAAATAGTATTAGAGGCACTCTAAAATTAATTCCGTATTCAGAATAGAAAAAAATTAAGGGAATGAAAAATAAACAGATTATCATGAAAATTCACTTACATGTAATTCAGTATGTAACAGTCCATTGTTGTCATCTACGAAGTGGATTATAAATAAACAAATATTGCACGTTCTCTTCCCGTCTGTTTTGCTGGAAGTATTCTCCTGTGGTTTTTGATCTGCCCGTTTAGCTGGCCCAGTTTCGATACTGATGTCTTTTTTCAAAATCTTCGAAAAAGTTATGTACTCAGGAGTACTCTCGCATTTAAGAGGAAATACATGACAGTTTAAATTCCAGAAGCGCTGCTCTGCTGGCAATGCTGTTTATACATTCACTCATCAAGTAATGTTGTTGTTGTTGTGGTCTTCAGTCCTGAGACTGGTTTGATGCAGCTCTCCATGCTACTCTATCCTGTGCAAGCTTCTTCATCTCCCAGTACCTACTGCAAACTACATCCTTCTGAATCTACTTAGTGTATTGATCTCTTGGTCTCCCTCTACGATTTTTACCCTCCACGCTGCCCTCCAATGCTAAATTTGTGATCCCTTGATGCCTCAAAACATGTCCTACCAACCGATCCCTTCTTCTAGTCAAGTTGTGCCACAAACTTCTCTTCTCCCCAATCCTATTCAATACCTCCACATTAGTTACGTGATCTACCCACCTTATCTTCAGCATTCTTCTGTAGCACCACATTTCGAAAGCTTCTATTCTCTTCTTGTCCAAACTGGTTATAGTCCATGTTTCACTTCCATACATGGCTACACTCCATACAAATACTTTCAGAAACGACTTCCTGACACTTAAATCTATACTCGATGTTAACAAATTTCTCTTCTTCAGAAACGATTTCCTTGCCATTGCCAGTCTACATTTTATATCCTCTCTACTTCGACCATCATCAGTTATTTTACTCCCTAAATAGCAAAACTCCTTTACTACTTTAAGTTTCTCATTTCCTAATCTAATCCCCTCAGCATCACCCGATTTAATTTGACTACATTCCATTATCCTCGTTTTGCTTTTGTTGATGTTCATCTTATATCCTCCTTTCAAGACACTGTCCATTCCGTTCAACTGCTCTTCCAAGTCCTTTGCTGTCTCTGACAGAATCACAATGTCATCGGCAAACCTCAAAGTTTTTATTTCTTCTCCCTGGATTTTAATACCTACTCCGAACTTTTCTTTTGTTTCCTTTACTGCTTGCTCAATATACAGATTGAATAACATCGGAGATAGGCTACAACCCTGTCTCACTCCCTTCCCAACCACTGCTTCCCTTTCAAGCCCCTCGACTCTTATAACTGCCATCTGGTTTCTGTACAAATTGTAAATAGCCTATCGCTCCCTGTATTTTACCCCTGCCACCTTTGGAATTTGAAAGAGAGTATTCCAGTCAACATTGTCAAAAGCTTTCTCTAAGTCTACAAATGCTACAAACGTAGGTTTGCCTTTTCTTAATCTTTCTTCTAAGATAAGTCGTAAGGTCAGTATTGCCTCACGTGTTCCAGTATTTCTACGGAATCCAAACTGATCTTCCCCGAGGTCGGCTTCTACTAGTTTTTCCATTCGTCTGTAAAGAATTCGTATTAGTATTTTGCAGCTGTGACTTATTAAACTGATAGTTCGGTAATTTTCACATCTGTCAACACCTGCTTTCTTTGGGATTGGAATTATTATATTCTTCTTGAAGTCTGTGGGTATTTCGCCTGTCTCATACATTTTGCTCACCAGATGGTACAGTTTTGTCATGACTGGCTCTCCCAAGGCCATCAGTAGTTCTAATGGAATGTTGTCTACTCTCGGGGCCTTGTTTCGACTCAGGTCTTTCAATGCTCTGTCAAACTCTTCACGCAGTATCTTATCTCCCATTTTATCTTCATCTACATCCTCTTCCATTTCCATAATATTGTCTTCAAGTACATCGCCCTTGTGTAAACCCTCTATATACTCCTTCCACCGTTCTGCCTTCCCTTCTTTGCTTAGAACTGGGTTGCCATCTGAGCTCTTGATATTCATACAAGTGGTTCTCTTCTCTCCAAAGGTCTCTTTAATTTTCCTGTAGGCAGTATCTATCTTACCTCTAGTGAGACAAGCCTCTACATCCTTACATTTGTCCTCTAGCCATCCCTGCTAAGCCATTTTGCACTTCCTGTCGATCTCATATTTGAGACGTTTGTATTCCTTTTTGCCTGCTTCATTTACTGCATTTTTATATTTTCTCCTTTCATCAATTAAATTCAATATTTCTTCTGTTACCCAAGGATTTCTATTAGCCCTCATCTTTTTACCTACTTGATCCTCTGCTGCCTTCACTGCTTCATCCCTCAGAGCTACCCATTCTTCTTCTACTGTATTTCTTTACCCCAGTCCTGTCAATTGTTCCCTTATGCTCTCCCTGAAACTCTGTACAACCTCTGGTTCTTTCAGTTTATCCAGGTTCCATCTCCACAAATTCCCACCTTTTTGCAGTTTCTTCAGTTTCAATCTGCAGTTCATAACCAATAGATTGTTGTCAGAATACACATCTGCCATTGGAAATGTCTTACAATTTAAAACCTGGTTCCTAAATCTCTGTCTTACCATTATATAATCTATCTGATACCTTTTAGTATCTCCAGGATTCTTCCAGGTATACAACCTTCTTTTATGATTCTTGAACCAAATGTTAGCTATGATTAAGTTATGCTCTGTGCAAAATTCTACAAGGCGGCTTCCTCTTTCATTTCTTTCCCCCAATCCATATTCAGCTACTATGTTTCCTTCTCTCCCTTTTCCTACTGACGAATTCCAGTCACCCATGACTATTAAATTTTCGTCTCCCTTCACTACCTGAATAATTTCGTTTATCTCGTCATACATTTCATCAATTTCTTCATCATCTGCAGAGCTAGTTGGCATATAAACTTGTACTACTGTAGTAGGCATGGGGTTTGTGTCTATCTTGGCCACAATAATGCGTTCACTATGCTGTCTGTAGTAGCTAACCCGCACTCCTATTTTTTTATTCATTATTAAACCTACTGCTGCATTACCCCTATTTGTTTTTGTATTTACAACCCTGTAATCACCTGACCAAAAGTCTTGTTCCTCCTGCCACCGAACTTCACTAATTCCCACTATATCTAACTTTAACCTATCCATTTCCCTTTTTAAATTTTCTAACCTACCTGCCCGATTAAGGGATCTGACATTCCACGCTCTGATCCGTAGAATGCCAGTTTTCTTTCTCCTGATAACGACGTCCTCTTGAGTAGTCTCCGCCCGGAGATCCGAATGGGGGACTATTTTACCTCCGGAATATTTTACCCAAGAGGACGCCATCATCATTTAATCATACAGTAAAGCTGCATGTCCTCGGGAAAAATTACGGCTGTAGTTTCCCCTTGCTTTCAGCCGTTCGCAGTACCAGCACAGCAAGGCCGTTTTGGTTAATGTTACAAGGCCAGATCAGTCAATCATCCAGACTGTTGCCCCTGCAACTACTGAAAAGGCTGCTGCCCCTCTTCAGGAACCACATGTTTGTCTGGCCTCTCAACAGATACCCCTCCGTTGTGGTTGCACCTACGGTACGGCCATCTGTATCGCTGAGGCACGCAAGCCTCCCCACCAACGGCAAGGTCCATGGTTCATGGGGGAAGCATCAAGTAATACAAGCCTTAAATGATAAAATTCCTGAATGTATTTCTTGTGATATTTTCAAGGAATTTGATCGTGTTGATCATTTTAAACACCTTTACGAACTTAAATTTGGAACTGATGGCGTCACACACAACTAGTTTCAATCATACTTAAGAAAGGGAATGTAAATAGGTGCGCTGAATAATTCTAACACAATTGGAAGGGTAAAAAATTTTAGAAACTGGGGAGAAATTATAAAGGGAATCCCACAGGTTCAATTTTGGGTTCACCACTATTCTTTATAGATATGAATGACTTTCCATTTAATACTTAACAAGCAGAATTGGTAGTTTTGCAGACAAGACTGTAGTTCTAATAAATTGCATTAAAGAGGAAGCCACAGAAGAAATTTTTAATGACGTTTTCAAAGAAGTATTATGTGATTCACCAAAAATGTACCCTCCCCAAATTTTAAGAAAACACGTGATATTCAGTTCTATACAACAAATAGAGTAATACCAACAATCGATGTAGCAGTTGAACTGGAGCCAGTAAATAGATCAGAATGCTCCAAATTTTTGTGCGTACACATTGACGAAAAGTTTGAGTGCAAAAAGCATATTAGCTTCTCAAATATTTACGATCCGTTTGTTTTGCTGTTCATTTTGCATATTCCCAGTCAATTATGTCCTACGGAATAATTTTCTGGTATAATTCAGCACTTAAAAAGCAAATACTTAGTGCAAAAAGCGAACAGTGTGAATAGCTTGTGGTGTGCGCCGGCAGTCATCGTGTTGGTAACTCTTCAAGGAGCTAGGGATTTTAACTGCACCGTCACACTACGTATATTCGCTAAGAAAATGCGTCGTAAATAATTCATCACAATTAGAAAAGAACAGTGATGTCCATACATACAACACTAGAGAAAAAATGGTCTTTATTATACATTTTTAAAGCTGTCAGTAGCTTGGAAGGGGGTTCAATATGCAACAACATAATTTTTTGATGATTTGCCCAATAACTTAAAATGTCTACGAGGAAGCAAATAAAGTGCTAAGTCTAACCTAAAATTATTTCTCTTGGACAACTCCTTCTATTCCACGGACGAATTTCCCTTTAAAACAGGTAGCCTAAGGAAAAGGAACTAGTTTTAAGTGTAATTACATGAGTAAATTAGTTAGTTTCAGGTGTTCCATGGATCATTTGCATAATAAGCTGTAATGACGTGGAACGAGGAATTTTACATTCGCACTGCAAATTAATCTGTAAATATGGCCACATGATGAATATTTAGGAGAGTTTTTTACTAACTCTGCAAGTTATGAATTAGTAATTCGTGTCCACGACCTTGTTCTCATTACAATAGCAGAAACTCTCCTATGCAATAGGAGTTGTGAAGGATAAATTTTAAGTTTTTCAAATTTTACTTTGTTGTGTGTCACTTTTATATCACTGGGTAAATTATCAGAAATATAAGGCAACCTTAATAAAGACTATTTAATGCCATTTTCCTTCTGGTATTGCAATTACGTACATTATTGTTCCTTTTGATTGTGGTGATTTATTTACAAGAGGAAATAAATATGTTATGAGCTCTCGTCAGAATATCCAACTCCTTAAACAGGCGTCTACAAGATGATCGTGGGTGAGCATCACATATTATTCTCAGAACACGTTTTTGCACAATGAGGACTTTCTTTCTTGAAGATGAGATACCGAGAACGTTATTCCATTTGACGTAATTGAATAAAAAGAAGTAAAATACGTTAACTTACTGATTCGTCTCTCCCCAAGATTTACAATGGTTCTAAGGTCACATGTGGGCGAACTAAGTTGTTTTAGGAATTTCGAAATGTGCTTCTTCCAGCTCAAACGCTCATCAACATGGATAGCTAAGAATTTTCAAGTTCAACCCAAATTATTATTTCTACACCGTGTGTTACACTTATCATCGGTGTCGTATCCCTAGATATGCACAACTAAATGTTTCTTTTTAAAGTTGAGAATGAGAATACTAATCAATGATACTTCTAAGATCGTGGTTTAACATTTCTTCTGTTGCTACATATATGTTTACACTGATAACAACACTAGTGTCATTAGCAAAGAGAACTACTCTGCTTGTTGTATATTGGGTAGAAGACCGTTCACATATATAAGGAACAATAGTGGACCTAAGATTAAGCATTCAGGAACCCCATACGTGGAGTGATCCTAGTCAAAACTATGTCCCCAGACTATATTTGTTGAATTACTAAGTACAACTTCCTATATTCTTTTGGTTAGACATGACATTAAGTAATGATTGGGTATACCATCAAACCTATAAAACCTCACTTTATCTAGCAGAATACTGTGATTCAGTCAAATGCCTTAGATAGGTCGCAGAAAATACCAACCACCGCTGTTTTGTTATTTAACACTTGTAAAATCTAGTGAATTAACATGTAAATGGCGTTCTCAGTAGAGCAGCTCTTCTAGATCCAGACTGTAAGACTAAAAGGTAATGTGTTCATTAATATCAACACTTATTATATATACGTATCCTGGAAACTGACTCGTTCCAAATCATTTCGGAAAGAGCATCCTTCAGACGATCTATGTAACATGTAACTACCTATCTTACGCGAAGGGAGGTAACAGGTGAGACACGGAGGCGAACAAGTCGTGGGTCGATTCACCACGGCTGATAAACGACCGTTGGTCTGCTACTTGAACAGCCTGTGTGGTGTTTAGGTGGTTTTCGAAGCCCTTTTAGACGAGTGCTGGGTTGGTCCCCAATACACAAATAGTTAAAACGCGGTAACACACAGAGCGAAATTTAAACAATTTATAGACGGATGGAGCACACGTATGCCCTCCTTAAGCCGTCCTCGCACGAGACATGTTTCTCAACGTGAAGCATGCCAGATATAGTGCTGGTCCGTCGTGGTTGCTGTACCCTCTCAAACGACCTATTACATTTCACGTAACGTGCTCCTCAACTTGATTTGCGACCTCAGCGCTCTCCAGCGGCAGTTCCCTGAGGCATGTGTCGCCTAAATCACAGAGTTTATTGACGAAAATGGAATCGCCTATACTAACTTTGTTGACAGTATTAGTGATTTTCGAAGAAGAGTGGAGAAAATAGGGAAGACGATTCGGGACTAGCCGATGGCCTCAACGGCGAATTTCTGTTAGAGGAACACAATGAAACGCTGAACAGCGATCTGACATATGTACTAGTAGAGGTTATTCCTTACCACAGTTGAATCTTCATCGTATTTTCGGCTTTAAATTGTATGTAGTTAGGGTATAATGCCAGTTTAGATATGCTTATATCACTGTTCTCGATGCTGCATTGACTACTAAGTTTTGTACGTCATCACGTATATTTCAAGATCAAGATTCGTTTCGTAATTTTATTTAAATGCAAGAGGAAATTTTTTCGAAGATGCTCACTAGCATTGAAAAAAGTATTTACCGGCAAGATACAAACATGAGCCACTCCGTAAGACCAAGAGATAGGTATATACATTTCACAGAAAGTTTCGTAATAGCAGCGACTTCTAGTGTGTCACTTGTGTTTACTTTCTGACAGAGACTGGCAGTAACGTTCAGATTTTCTGACACTGGCTTTTGCAACAAGAATTGAAGTAGATACATTATTTATAATGGATAAAATAGCCTTTTGAAATACTTATATTAAACTGATGACAAAAACCCGAAAGGTAACAAATAAACTTGGGAGGAAGTAGACACGAACTTGGTATATTTATGTTCACAACTCACAGCTCAATACGCTGTCAACTACGCTACGCTTTCGACACGCAGCCTGGTCTCCACATTTGTAACACAATGTCAAAAGATTGTATTAATAACTGTAATTATTTGATATTTAATATGCAAATTATACCAAAGAGACGAGCTTTTGATAAACCACCGTTGTGACTTTGCACTAAACCGATATAACTTTATATTAATGTCCCTTCTGTTGCCAAGCCAGTGGTTATTTGCTTAACTTTCTTCGCCGTTACCTTTCTCAAGGTTCTGGATATTCATTGGCTTAGCGGGCTGGCGTCCGTTTAGTTATCTTTTTCAGTTTATCAGCGTTTTCTTTGTGTTGTCAGTGATTTTTGTAGTAAATATTACGTGGTACCCTTTCTACCCCTGTGCATTTCGTGATCGATTGTACTATGCTCCACCCATTTCAAAATTATCAGTATTTAGCTTAAATTTAGAATAGACTCTCCAACTAACCGGTGTCATTTTCCTTCGGTAACGATAGCCTTACTAACTGTAAAATTTCATTAGGCATATGCGATCACGGTCAGTTATATCGCAATCCGGAAGGCCTATTAGGAAGGAGAAGGCTGCAAGGTCACTCCCGTTTTCAAGAAGGGTCACAGGACAGATGCACAAAGTCGTAGACCTACATCCTTGACGTCAGTCTGTTATACAATTGTGAGACGTCTTTTACGCTCATGCGTACGAAAATGTCCCCTACAAAAATCAGCGTGGATTCCGCAAACAGAGATCTTGCGAAACTCAGTTCGCTCTGTTCCTTCGTGAGATCCGCAGCGCTGTAGACAACTCTCTGAAGTTGATCCCTTGTTCTTTGAACTCAGGAACGAATTTGACATCGTCCCGCACTGCCGTCTAATGAAAAGAATATGAGCTTATCGAGTATCGCAACACGTTTGGGACTGGATTCAAGACTTTCGTGCAGAGAGAGCTCAATACGTCGCTCTTAACAAAATCGGCATAAGTGAAGGTCACGTCCCGAGTACTCCAGGGAAGTGTGGTAGGACCTTTAGTATTTACAATGTACATCAATGATCTAGAAGAAAGCATCGGATGCTCTTTGCGACATTGCGCAGAATACGCAACAGTCTACAAGAAAATAACAACACCAGAAGACAGTATACATTTGCATAATGACCTATAGAGGAATGCTGAATGATGCAGGCTCTGACAGTTGAGCCTGAACGTAAATATATGTAACATATGCTGCATACATAGGATAAGGAGACCACTGCTGTACAATAACTCGGTTGATGACGAACTACTGGACACAGTACCTGCCGTAAAATACTCAGAAGTAACTACCCAGATCGACCTTAAGTGGAGCGACCACATAAAAAAAGCAGACACCAGACTGAGATTCGTAGGAAGAATATTAAAGAAATCAACTCATCCGTGAAGGAACTGGCATATAGTGCGCTTGTTCGACCGATTCTTGAGTTTTGTCCATCTGTCTGGGATCCTTACTAGGTGGAACTGATAAGAGCTAGACAAGCTCTAACGAAGAGCGGCGTGTGTCGTCACAGGTTGGTGTAGTCGGCGTGAGAGCCTCACAGAGGCGCTCAACAAACTCCACTGGCAGACGTTACAAGACAGGCGTTGTGCATCACAGAAAGGTTTGCTATTGACTTTTCGAGATAGCCTTACCGGGAAGAGTCGGACCACACGTTACTCCCTTCCACGTACATCTCTTTGTAAAGACCACGACGAGAAAATTCGAGAAATTAGAGTTACTACAGAGGCTTACCGACAATCATTCTTCCCAAGCGCCATTCGCGAGTGGGGCTGACTAGGGGGATCAGTTACTGCAACAGAGGCGCTCAGCAGCTCGGTACGGGCTTTTGTTGAAGTTTCGAGAACATACCTTCACCGAGGAGTTAAGAAGTATATTGCTCCCTCCTACGTATATCTCACGAAGAGACCATGAGGATCAAATTAGAGAGATTACAGCCCACACAGAGGCATACCGACAATCTTTCTTTCCACGAACAATACGAGACTGGAATAGAAGGGAGAACCGATAGAGGTACTCGAAGTACCCTTCGCCACACACCGTCAGGTGGCTTCCGGAGTATGGATGTAGATGTACATGTAGCAGAAGTACCCTTCGCAACACGCCATTTGGAAGTTTGTAAGCATGACGTGGATGTAAATGAAAATTGTCAACAAATTTTGTGTGGTGGGCTGGAAGTTCTCTCAAGTTCAGCTACATTCGTCCCTTCATTTATTTCGTCCAGGAAGTTCCAGTTCTGGAACCGTGTTGTCTGGTGGCTTGTTTGTAATACTTGCAAGCTTCATTAATTCGGTGCTTAGGTTGTGATATATGGGGCGGACGGTGACCGAAAACAAATTTGCTGCAAAAATAAGTGATTTTTAAACCTTCGTACCTCAAAAATAACGCCTGATCAACATTTGTGATAACCACCATTTCAAAGAGCATTCTTTTCTCTACACAATTTCAAATTGCAACGAATGTGTTTTTCGCTGAAGGCTTCCAGCATTGGTCTGGTAAAGTTTATCACGCAACTCACTATTTCGGTATATCATGGTCTTATGAAAACGCCGTTCGTTGAAAGGAATAGTAAACGGGTGCTCAAATTCAGTGTCACCACAACAAAAATGAAGCGTGAAGGTTAATCTGCAATTTTTCAGCTCTTCTGAACTGTCGTACAAAAGAATAGTGGTAATCCAGTGTGAAAAGATTTAATCGAATTTTATTTATGTCGGTGAATTTAAGTTGTTTCGAATCAACCAAGTGAAGACGACGTGCCACACTGTACTTTTGGTAATTTGAATGCTTTTCCAGCGAACATAAGGGATAAGTATTTGTTAGTATTCCTTCGTAATATCTGTAATAATTTGAGAGGTGCAGCAACTAAACGACTACTAAATCTGTAGACTCTATGAGACTGGAGACATACCATCAAACGTACGGTGAGACGTAATCCACGCAATACCAAAGATACTAAGGACAGAGACGTGCAACAACCATGGAGCAATCAGCTTATGTCGTGCACCCTATTTTCCGACAAAAGTGGTGTATCCAAGAAAAGAAAAGAAAGTAGAGGATCTGTTACATGATTGTCATTTATGCTTTAGAACAGGTGAAGGTACCAGACACGCTCTCCTCATCTTACGCTCGATAATCGGAATACAGATTAAGGAAAATCAACTCACTTTCTTAGGGTTTGTCGACCTAGAATGGGCGTTCGATAGTACTAGATAGTACAAGACGTTCGAAATTATTACCAAAAACAGGTATGAACTACAGATAAACACAGTTAATATATAACATGAGGAACGAAAGAGGATAGTAGTCAGAAGCACCTAAAATGTCTTTATTGAAACACATAACTAATTTGGGACCAAGCGAGTTGGCGCAGTGGCTAGAACACTGGACTCGCATTCAGACGACCACGGTTCAAATCCACGTCCGGCCATCCTGATTTAGGTTTTCCACGATTTCCCTAAATCGCTTCAGGCGAATACCGGGATGGTTCCTTCGAAAGGGCACGGTAGACTTCCTTCTCCATTGTTCCCTAATCAAATGGTACCGATGACCTCGATGTTTGGTCCCCTCACCAAATCAACCAACCAACCAACGAAATTGGGGACAACGAAGTACATGAAGTGAAAGGGAAAATTAGGAATGACGAACGCAGAAAGGAGGTTATAGCAAATAATGAAGGTAAAATCTTAGATCTGCAGGTAAGAAACAGACCTGAACTCTTCGACTCGTTAGCGAATAACGGGGAATTAATGACCATGAGACCATTACAGCATTACTGAATACGGCTGTAAAAAGGAATACAAAGAAAAGAAGGAAGATCATTCCGCTTACCAAGAGCGAAAAGAAACAAAATTCAGATTACCTGAGCGGACAGCATGAACTTTTCATCTCCAGCACTGAAACCCTCGGGTATCAGCAGACAAAGTTCAAGAGCATTGTACTCGTACAATACGCTTAGACAGCTATGTTCCGAGCAAATTTCCGAGGGATGTAAAAGAGCCGCCTTGGTTCGATAGCCGTGTTAGAAAGCTGCTACGAAAGTTAAGGGAGCTTCGTTGCAAATCTGAACGTAGTCAACACTTCAAAGACGGAGATTAAACGAAGCCAAAATTAGTGTACGGAGAATCATACCTGAAGTGTTCAACGAATTCGAAACTAAAGTTGTGTCCAATGAGCTGGCAGAAAATCCTGAGGAATTTTGGTTTTATATTGAATCAGTAAACGGATCGAAGTCGTCCGTCCAGACACTCCGTGGCCAGAATGGCACTGAAACGGCGGACGACATAGATACGGTAGAAATATTGAACGTCTTTTTGCAAAACTGCTTAACAGAAGACAATGGCACTGTAGCGATGAAGATGAGGCTCCATTCTCCGAGGAGCGTAGGGGGCGATGCGGGAGACCCGCACCGCCGTACCAGGCAAGGTCCTAGAGGAGGTGGTTTGCCATTGTCTTCCTCCGACCGTAATGAGGATGAATGATTCTAGAATGAAATTTTCACTCTACAGCGGAGTGTGCGCTGATATGAAACTTCCTGGCAGATTAAAACTGCGTTCCGGACCGAGACTCGAACTCGGGACCTTTGCTTTTCGCGGGCAAGTGATCTACCAACTGAGCTTCCCAAGCACGACTCACGCCCCGTCCTCACAGCTTTACGTCTGCCAGTACCTCGTCTACTACTTTCCAAACTTTGCAGAAGCTCTCCTGCGAACCTTGCAGAACTAGCACTCCTGAAAGAAAGGATATTGCGGAGACATGGCTTAGCCACAGCTTGGGGGATGTTTCCAGAATGAGATTTTCACTCTGCAACGGAGTGTGCGCTGATATGAAACTTCCTGGCAGATTAAAACTGTGCCCCGGACCGAGACTCGGACTCGGGACCTTTGCCTTTCGCGTGCAAAGTGTAAAATTTGGAAGGTAGGAGACGAGGTACTGGCAGAAGTAAAGCTGTGAGGACGGGGCGTGAGTCGTGCTTGGGTAGCTCAGTTGGTAGAGCACTTTCCCGCGAAAGGGAAAGGTCCCGAGTTCGAGTCTCGGTCCGGCACACAGTTTTAATCTGCCAGGAAGTTTCAGGATGAATGATGATGATGAAGACGACACAACAACACCCAGTCATCTCGAGGCAGGGAAAAATCCCTGACCCCACCGGGAATGGACCCCGGGACACCGTGCGCGGGAAGCGAGAAAGCTACCGCAAGACCACGAGCTGCGGACGGCACTTTAGCACCCGCTTTAAATCGCCAAATGAAGGACAAAACGGCTGATATCAAAATAAGTGACACTTGGAAATAAAATCAACTGAAATCGCTGGACAGAGGGAAGGCCAACGGCTTTCGGGATAGCGATACGATTCTGCATAGAGTATTCAAAATAACTTGCCCCTCTTCCAGCAGCAATGTACCGTAGGTCCCTGGAGGAGCGAAGTGTTCCTGATGATTGGGAAAAAAAACACACGCCCGTTCTCAAGAAGGGTTGTCGAAGACGCACCAGACTAAAGTTATACCTGTATATCTCTGACATCGGTGTACACGTAATTCTCAATGGAGGGAAGCCTTCAGGCGTGAAAGTAGCTTTAGAAACGTCACAAGGGAGTAATAGGTCCATTACTTGTCCTTACACACTAACACAAACTTGCAGCACCAAGAAGGAGTTGTGCGACATAAACTAAAGTTTTCAGTTCAATAAACTTTACTAACAGCCGTATATTTTAGGTTATTTTATTTTATTTCGAACGCATCCAGTTTCAGCTATTCATTTTGCCATCTTCAGACCCCATACTGTTTTTTAGAATCAACCAGCTTATCTTATAGTGCCATAAGCGTATACCCTGAATCCCAATCGTTGTGCAACTGATTCATACGAAAGCGTGACACCGATTCACGCAGCCCGGGCGCCGCAATGGATCTCATGGACTTTCGCAGCAACTCTGTTTGCGGAATCCATGATGATTTCTATAGATGAGATGTTCATTTTCCAAGAACGTCATAATTCTTGAGCATAAAACATGTTCCGCAACTATCCAACAGATTGATGTCAACGATATGGGTCTATAATTGTGTGGATATCTCTTACGGCCTTTCTTAAAAACGTGAATGGCCTGCACTTTTTTCCAGTCGTTAGGTACCTTTCGTTGTTCAAGCGATCCAAGATAAATTACTGCTAGAAGGGGAGCAAGTTCTTTCGCATTATCTTTATAGAATCTTACAGGTATCGCATCTGGTCCTGAAGCCTTTCCACTACTAAGCGACTGTAGCCGCTTTCCAATTGCTCGATCGGTTATCTCAAAATCTGCCATTTCGACGTTCGCAAGACGATTGAGAGAGACAGTCTGACGATTTTCCGCGGTGAAACAACGTCGGAAGACCGAATTCAGTATTTCGGACTTCTCTCTGTAAAATTCCGTTTCAGTGCCAGTAAGGTCGCTGACAGAATGAATAGATGACTTTGACCCACTTACTCACTTTACATACGACCAAAATCTCTTAGAATTTTTCGTCAGTTCGGTTGACGACGTCTCACCTTCAAAGTCATTGAACTCTTCTCCCATTGCTCTCCTTACACTCATTTTCGCTTCGTTCACCTTTTGTTTGTCAGCTAGGTTTTTACTTATCTTGAATCCGAGATGATGAGCACTTTGTTCAGGCAGCGCTTTTCTAACCCGGCTCACTAGAGCTCACGCAGCTAGCGATGTTTCTACGTACTGTCGCGGACAAAACGAGCGAGACGCCTCGCCTTTTCGTTATGCTGATCCGCACAGCTTTAAAGTCTGCTACACAGCATAACAGGCAAGGCGACGAACTGCTACCAACATACTACGCACAGGCGTGAAACTGAAAAACTATCCGAACTTTGTCATTCTGTTTTCAACCATATATAAGACTATATTAATGCTGAGTAGTGTGTTAAACATAACACGCAAATAAAAGATATAAATGAAAGAAAAAACGCTAATTAGTATGAACTGTACTAATAAAAATTAATTTCAGCTTATTTATCGAGATAACATAACTGTTTTAGTAAGGCAAAGTACCCCAGATCGTTACGAATTATCAAAATATTATGCTCATTCGGCCGCGAAACGGTCTGTGTCAACGTTCAGACCAGTCATACTGGATTACCGTTGCTGACCTACCATGAAAGTGTGGGAATTTAGCAACACTTGAAGATTCAGCTAAAAATCATTCAGTGCCACACTTAAGTCAATTCAATTATTGACTGAAGCCGAAAAGTAGGCAGTAACAAGTATGAAACTCTACAAGAGTTTCATATTGACATCCACAGGGCGCTGGTACAGAATAAAGATAACAATAAAACGTATTGGGGGCGCGAGAATTTCTTAAAATTGCTTTACTGATAGTCTCTCTGCCTCCATCGAGATTAAAACCGAAAACAAACCAGACCTCCCTTGCAGTAGCGAACACCTTTCACTGCGGTAGCAAACAACCCAGACAGACAGCCCTCCATTATTACCCCAGGCATGAAGAAGCTGACAATTTCGCAATGAAAATGGCAAAATCATCTGCAGTTTCTATTGCATAGAGCTTTATGGACTAAAAAACATGAATTTTCTACCTTAATGTCACCGCTTATGTCACAATCATTCGGGATGTTTATCGAAATAACAAAATACTGTTATTAGCGAGTAAATTTAGAAGGATAATTCGACACCACCCCAAGAAATAAACGACAACATAGCTGCCAAAAGTATTCTACAATGTTTCCGTTACGTCTGCCACAGACGGTTCCTGCGCGGCAGACTACACTCAAGACACCCGTGTGTACCATACAACATACGAGGGTCAGTCAAAAAGTAATGCCTCCTATGTTTTTTTCTACGTTTAATTGTCAGGAAATTTAAATGCAATTACATAGGTTGAAAACCACAACATTGAGGATCATTTTGTCATTTTTCAATGTAATCTCCGCCCATCTCTACAGTTTTGGTCCATCTTTGAACAAGGGCATGTATCCCAGCACGGTAAAAATCACAGCTCTGCTTCCTAAGCCATTGACGCACGGATGTTTTGACGGCCTCCTCATCTTCAAAATGAATCCCACGATGAGCTTCTTTTAGTGGCCCGAACAGATGGAAGTCTGATGGTGCCAGGTCAGGGCTGTATGGGGGATGAGGCAAAACTTCCCATCCAATTTTGACAATCTCGTCAGAGGTGTGACGACTGGTGTGTGGTCTTGCATTGTCATGCAAAAGAAGAACATCTGCCATTGATTTTGTTGGGCGAACTCGCTGAAGACGTGCTTTAAGTTTTTTGAGGGTTGTGACGTATTGAACAGAATTTATTGTGCATCCCTGCTCCAAAAAATCAACCAGAATCACACCCTCTGTATCCCAGAAAACTGTTGCCATAACTTTCCCTGCCGATTGCACAGTTTTGAATTTTTTCTTCCTCGGCGAGCTTGTGTGACGCCACTCCATTGACTGCCTCTTTGATTCGGGTTCAAAAAAATGCACCCATGTTTCGTCCCCGGTCACAATTTTTTTCAGAAACTCATCTCCCTCCAAACGGAAGCGCTGCAAGTGTTGGGAGGCTATTGTTTTCCTTGCCTCTTTATTCTGATCGGTTAACATTCTTGGAACCCACCGTGCACAAACTTTTGAGTACCCCAATTGTTTAATAATCGTGATCACACTGCCTTTACTAAGAGAAATAATGCGACACACTTCATCTGCAGTCACCCGACGGTCACCACGAATGATGTCATCAACTTGCTGAATGTTGTGTGGAGTCACTGCACTCACCGGCCTGCCGCTCCGCTTTTCGTCAGTCAACGGTGTTTGCCCTTCAGCTTCCTTACAACGACGAACCCATCGTCTAACAGTGCTGACATCCACTGTCACAACACCATACACCTTCTTCAGTCTTTCATGAATGCGTATGGGCGTTTCACCTTCTGCATTCAAGAATTCAATCACACAACGCTGTCTCAAACGAACATCGATGTCGGCCATCTTACAAACTTCTGCTGTGCTGCCACCTGTTGACACAGAAAGTTACTACTGCAGTGGATTGCAGAAGAAGGTTTGAGGAATGGCGCCAAATTCAAATTTTTCACTTAACTTAATTTCTTTAAGTAGAAAAAAAATGGGAGGCATTACTTTTTGACCGACCTTCGTACACAAGCACTTGCAGGCGCAACCGAGAGGAAAACAATTCTTCAAAATAAACAGAACTTGCTAGAGACTAATGCGAACCTTTTTCTGCAGAGGTCGCCTCACGGACACAGGGAAAGTTGGAGTACTCCGCCGACCACCGCCGGCTTTACAAGGCCAGCGCAGCAGCAGTACAGCCAGTTCCTCGCCGAGCTAGGACGAGCTCCGACGGACCTCACCGACGCTCTAGGTGAATAGTCGTCTACATGTTGTTTGTTTTCTTTGTGTGTATATAGTGATTGTTCGAGAAGTGTACTTCAGTTTCAACAAACGACATTATACTGAGTGTTCTACAACACTGAGTATTCTCCAGTGGCGACGAGTATAGTGGTATAGTGGAACGAACCGACGACCATCATGATTACGACAGCAGCACCTACGGAATGGCAACAATTCTTTCAAGGACTTCTCCACCAGTTTTTGGAAACACAGACACAACCGATCGTCGAACTCTGAAGCCCCCACCGCCCCGCGAGGCCACCGCCATTCCCAGCATTCGAGAAACCCGAGCAGACCTATCGCCAGTGGGCATCCGACCTGCAAGGTCTCAGCAGGAAATGTAAGTTTCACACACATCTTTCCAAGGAATCATACGCTGATGACATGGTGCGTGACCACTTGATACAGGCAGCGCCAGACGCAGCTTTCCTCCACGACGCCCTCAAGTCAGAAGACCCGTCCCTCGAGCAGGTCATAGAAGTTCGAAATTTTTACGGCCGCCGATCGTCGATTGGAATCTTGGGCAGATGTAGCACCAATCCGTGACGACGCCACGACGGACTCCGAAGACGTCGCAGCAATCCTGGGCTCCACGCCGCGCTCCTACCGCCGCCGAGATAGCAGACCGCCTCCTCAACAAGACGCCGATCCGCACCATCCCGGCCAGAGCCAGCAGCCACTGCAGCGACGACACAACCGGCGACGTCGTCGTGGGGATCGTCTCCGCCTGCCCTCCTGCCCCACCTTCCATTCAACACCTGATAGAGAAGACCGCCCAGACCGCTGGGCGCAATACACACACCGCGACAGGGAAGGCCATTTAGCGTCCGTTTGTCGCGCAAAAACTACCACCTCCAGCAACCGCCAGCCCAGGCCATATCCAGATGGCTTGAACAACACCCCCATGGATGTCAACCAGGTGGACAATTCCTCGACATCAAAAATTTTTATAGACGTCACTATCAATGACAAGGCTCTGCGTCTGAAAGTGGACACCGGCGCTGCAGTGTCCTTGATTAACTACACTTCATATGCCAACATTGGTTCACCACCCCTCTCCCCAGCCCCTAACCGCCTACTGCCGTGCAATAAGTAACAGATAGCTCTCTTAGAACAATTCACGGCTCAAGTCAGGTACAAATCGGTTCACCATCCAGTCACGCTTCTGGTTGTCAACAATTCCTCCACAGCAGACTTATTCGGACTGGACGCCTTCCGCTTATTCGGATTTTCCATTGTGGACGGTGTTCACCTAGTGTCTCAGCACGTTCCTTTTCCTGAAGTTAATGCACTCTGTAATGAATTCCAGGACCTGTTTTCACCGGGCATAGGCTGGCTGTTGCAAGGACTCTGAGGTCTCGCTCCAGCTCCGTCTCGCCGCCCGGCCCCGCTACTTCCGGGCACGCCAGGTACCAGTGGCACCACAACTGCCGCTCAAAGAAGAACTCCGGCGTCTTCAAGATGAAGGGGTTCTCCAGCCCGTGCGGTTCAGCTTGTGGTCCACACCTTTAGTCATCGTGCAGAAGCCTGGCCGCCGCCTTCGCCTCTGCGGTGACTTTAAGTCTACGGTCAACCCACAGCTTTTCGTTGACGACTATCCCCTTCTGCGACCAGAAGATCTTTTTCGCAAATTGGCAGGGGGCTCACCAAAATCGACCTTGCAGAAGCATATCTTCAAATTCCTCTTGATCTTTCCTCCTGACAATACACTCTTATAAATACTCCTTTCAGCCTCTTCCAACTAAACCGACTCATGTTCTATTTAGCCAGTGCTCCTGCAATCTTTCAAAGATACCTTGAAAACTTCTCACTAATATCCCGGGCTGTATAAATTATTTAGATGACATAGTCGTCTCGGGGTCCTCCTCCAAAGATCACATAGCCAACCTCCGCCTCCTCTTCCTCCGCCTTCAAACTGCAGGTCTCAAATATAGTATTTCTAAATGTTCATTTTTCCTGCAATCTATTTCCTATCTGGGTCACATCATTTCCCAGAAGGGCATTTCTCCAACTTTCTCTTATATCGACGCCATTAACAACCTGCTCCGCCCCTGGGACCTTCATCAGTTGAAATCCTTCTTGGGCAAAATTTCGTATTACAGGAAATTCGTTCCTTCTGCAGCACATGTGGCAGCAACCCTCTACCACCTCTGCCGCAAAAATGTCCCATTCTGTAGGACCCCAGTCTGCGAGACCGCCTTCCATACCCTCAAACAGCAGCTCCAATCCGCTGCATGCCTCATGCCTTATGATCCAAATCTTCCTTTGATACTTGCTACAGACGCCCCTGAGTATGGTGTGGGAGCCGTCCTGTCTCACAAATTTCCGGATCGCACAGAGCGCCCCACAGCATACATCACAAAAGCTCTCTTCACAGCACAAATCAAATATTCCCAAATCGAGAAAGAACCACTTGCCATGGTTTTTGCCTGTTCCAAGTTCTGTCCCTTTCTCTATGGCAAGTCCTTTCGCGTTATTACTGACCACAAACCGCTCTTCTCTTCATTTGCGCCTTCCGCGCGATTACCGACCAAAACATCCCAACGTCTCCAGCGTTGGGCGTTGTTCCTATCCCAATTTCGCTACACCATGCATTTCCGTACCACCTCCCAGCACGCCAACGAGAACGCCTTGCCATATCTACCACAAAGTCCGCACCCTGCTTTTGACCAGTTTGACTTGTTTTTTTCAGATTTATGATGACGTCCAAGAGGCCCTGAAGGCATTTCCCGTTACAGCTGTCAAAGTAGCTGCAGCCACCACAGAAGATTCCCTCCTTTGAGTCGTCCGACAGCGCGTTCTCCATGGTTGGCCATCCTCACTGCCTTCTCGGGATCAACGCCACCTCCGGTTGTACTATTCCATCCGACACCAGCTTTCGGTGGTGGATGGAGTCCTCATTCGCTCAGATTCAGCAGAACTGAGGGTCATCGTTTGGAGATCCCTGCAACCAACGATCCTCCACTTTCTTCACCAAGGACATTGGGGGATCGTTCGCACCAAATCCCTCGCAAGAAGGCATGTTTGGACTCACATCATCACAGAGATGGTGCAGCACTGTACCGTCTGTGCCCAACAATTGCCCGGTCCCCCCCAAAAATTCCTTCCCTGGCCTGTGCTGAACGGTCCCTGGGAACGCATCCACCTTGACTTCGTGGCCCCATTTCTGTGCCACCAATGGCTCCTAGTCACGGATACATTTTCCCATTTCCTGTACATCGTCCGGTGTTCAGCAATCACCATGCACGTTACCATATCAGCCCTCGCAAAAATATTTTGCTTGGAAGGATTACCGAAAGCTATAGTCACAGACAATGGACCACAATTTCTAAGCCAGGAATTCCTCTCCTTTGAAACGTCCCCTTAGAAAAATTTATGAATTACTGTGCTGATAAACCTCTTACATTATTTGCTTTTCAAACAGCTGAGCAAAACTGAACGTACTCAAACATTCACTAAAGTGACACACAATATTTTTAGCGCAACGCAATCTGACTTTCAGTAATCGCTACAAAGAATGGCCCTGACTAACATTAACCTATACCTTTCGCAAATCACTTACCTCACAAAAATCTTTGTTACTCGAACTACTGCAATTCAGCGAGGGCCACTACTGCCAGCTAAATAAAAGATTCAAACTACGGAAGGCACTAACTACTGATAGGCATAGTTAGCAAATGAAAGATTTTAATAGAGAACAATGTATTTATCTTAATAGTGTTGTAAAACCATAATATACATAGCAGTTCATGACATCCAGTCTTACAAATTTCAAAACTCCGCCATTTCTCTCCCCACATCCACCACTGCTGGCGGCTCACCTCCAACTGCGCAACGCTACGCGCTGTTAACAGCCAACTGCCCAACACTACAATGGCCAACTACAATGCAAACCAGCCACAGACTGCACACAGCACAGCCAGTGATTTTCATACAGAGCGCGACATGGCGTTACCAATATAAAAACCGAAACAGCCCCCATGCTCCCCACAAAAAATTTTACAAATTGTTTTGGGCAGTGGCCAATACAGATTTGAAAAAATTTTTCATGATTACAATAACAAAGAAATCAAATGCACACACTTATTGATACAATGTTGGTCAAAAGCTAAAATTTTCTCACAGTCCATAAAGACAGTCCTGATCGTTCATCACAGTAAAATAGCAGTGTTTTTCTCAAAGTCTGAGCAGGAAAAGAAAATGCACACGAAAGTAGTGGATTTCCATGCAGTCTTGAAGAAGTAGTGTTGTCCTTCCAACGGAAAGACAGTGCTGACTCTCGACATGCAGACAGGTAATGGGTCACAACAGAGCAAACCCACAGCAGAGTCATTCAAAGTTTTGAAAAATATTGGTATGTAGGTCATCACAGAGTAGACCCACTGTAGTTTTGTTAGAGAGTATGGTATTGGTGGGCCACCAGAGGTGCAGACCCACTGCAGTCCTTGTAGAAATAATGGTATTGGTGGGCCATCAAAGATGCAGACCCACTCTAGTCCTTGTAGAGACGGCTCGCAGCCATCTGTTGCGACTGTGCAGGTGCACAATCACCATCGAAGAGTCTTGCGGAGAATATAGTAAGTCCATAAACCATCACTTGTGCACGCACGAAGTTTCTGGAATTGTCCTTAGAAGTCTTGCAGACAATATAGCAAGTCCATAAACCACCACTTGTGCACTCACCAAGATTTTGGAATTGTCCTTAGAACCAGCAATGCTGTAAATCAGTCCCTTGCTGAATTATTAACACATGTCCAAACACTAACCATCCACTTTTTTTCACATCTTGTGCATATACTATGACCAACAGAAATATGTGCAGTGAAATGAATGCTTACAAGTTACTTAATTTGATGAACTGGTGTCAATTACAATTTTATAACATAAGAATACAATAACAAAGGTACAAAATACATCATTAAAGAACATAACAATACAGATAACATTTGTAGTAAAATAGGCTTTACAAAGGAATAGAAATAAACAGATACATCAGTGTTACAGGAATTATGACATAAGTAAATATATAAAATAATGAGAATAGTTTTCGAAACATTAATTTCACACTTGAGCATTGAAACAGAACAGAATTAATAATGTCTAAAGATCTTTACAAAATGAATAACATATTATTAATGCCAATTATATTTGAGGATAACAGTATTCCTCATCATAGTGAATGTACCTTAGTACTAGAAAAATTCTACAACATAAATCGTATTAGCTAAACACATAAAGACAGGAAGAACACAAATATACAAGAGTACACAAACACATAGCGGAATAACAGAAAGGGAAAGGACAGGATTTGTTTTACTGCAGTATCTTGCAAACAAAACTTTCTTTACTTCTTGGAGATCTCCCTTCGTTCTTCATTATTTCAAAAAGTGCTATCTATACCTGCTTTCTGTACTTTTTTCGTAAAACTTCTCAATGCATTTCTTCCAATTCATCACAACTCATTCTCTTATATAGTCTACCCCTCTTAAGCTAACTTAAATCTACTGAGCTGAGATGCTAAACTAAGGGACGAGGCAATGCAGCAGCACAAAACAATTAACACAAACAGCAATAACAAAAAATTCAAATTGGCAAAGCAAGCAGCAGTAAATGTAATAACCTATATCTAAATATGACAAAGCTCAAGCAGAAAGAATATTACAGTAAAGAGGGCCATGTCTAATACCTATGTCACATCTTAACACTAGAGTGATGCATCACCTTGACTTACTCTAGCAGATAAGTTACCAAACTGTTAAAAATTATTTTTGCAATTCCTGTTAAGGGAAATGTCTATTTGTGCTCTCTTTTCTACGATAGTACATCATAAAATTATTCTTTACTGGGTCTGTAGACAGAAAATAGTGATATTAGTACATTTATTAAATTTTAATTTAAACAATGCTGTAGTGTAACTAGAAACTAGATATCAAACAAAATAAGCAATATCTCAACTACAAAGACAATAGACGTAAAATGTTTCTCATCATTTCATTAGGCATTTTAGTAAATTTCATAAATTAAGAGCTCCACAGTGTTATGATATGTTTTCAAGTTTGAGCGTGTCGTATTTGCGATGCTTTCTACAAAGGAATGTCAATAGCGAGGTTAATGGTCTCTCTTTTTTTTCTACCTAATGGCTTTCTTTTGTCACACGACTATCTCTCAGCTGGGCGCCCAAAATGCATTACGTCAAGGTGACCTACCTTCCTTACCGAAATATTTACGACATCAGTTTCCGTTACAGTGACAGTCTCATATAAAAATTTCACAGGTAGAGAATTTGCGTTACAAATGTGTAGAAACAAAATCCTGTAAATATAACAGTGTCCAAAATATTTTTGCCAGCATAGTTATACATTCACGCATATACACACATTTCACAACTTTTAAAGTACGATTCTCGGTTGCCAACATCCTTTTTCACAACCAGAGTCCCTAACCACTACTCATTATTCCTTACTTTATTACACATATACATATTCGTAGACACTTCTTCAATATTTCATCATAATAAATATATAGCATAATCAAATTCCCCATATAGCATCAGCTTATTGATCATAAACATACCTCAACAGCATAATACACATTGTCATCGTAATAATAACATCATAACAGATCAATCACATCTCAGAATCGTCGCAGCTTCTTTCAATAATTTCAAGACCTAAGACAAATTCTCTGCTCATTTCAATAGTGTCATTTACCTCAAACGTACTTTAAAAATCATGATCCAATACCAAATACATAATTCAAAGCTCACATAGTATCACAATGGTTCCGAAAAAATATGAACATTTCACAAAGTACAGACAAAATACAATTTCGTAAGTGTGACGTTATCCAACTGTGTAATTGCGTAAACACATGTCAGTGATGTAGTAAAATAAATGTTTGTCTCCCCCACTTAAATGATCAGATAGCTGTGTAATTTGTGTTAGAGAAATATGGTACCGATGTGTAAAGTTGTATAAGCAAATACCATATTAGCTAGGGCTCCTTGTGCTTGCCAAACACATGGTACACAAAGTAGGCATGTACCCCCTGAGGATTAATGTAATTATACCCTCAGGTGTTACAGATTACAGCAATGGAATGAAATGTATCACGGTAAACCTTTGTATCATTGTAATTCAAAAATCTTTAAAAATAAATATTTTAAGTACAAAATTCATCACTCAGATACGTGTAATGTAGCGCTAAACTGTGCGTCTTGTTGTAAGATAATCTCTGTGGAAGTGTGGTAGTTATCGTCCTCCGAAAGCTAAGTTCTGCAGAAGTCAAGGTACTTACCTCATGATAAACAAAAGTGAAATGCTTTGCGTATAGATATCTTAGTTACTACGCTTATTGCCGTGATGAAGAAAGTACTGTGCTGTAACGTATTGTTGTGCTACGGAAAAGGCTGTCTCCTTGTAACTATACCACAAAAGTTACTACTAAAACATGTTTTACTTTCCAGAATAATTCAGAAAAACTGTGCAGATATAAAACAGATAAAGCGCAAAAGCAATAATATAAATTGTGTCACTCATTAGTAGCGTCGTGATAAAATCGTGTAGCTGTCACATAAACTAACCACTGTGTCATCTGGTATCTCACAGAAAGTACTTTAAATCCAGAATGTATTTTCAAGTAAACCAAAATGTTGCATTAAAATCTCATTAGCAGCACAAGTATATGTTCTAAGTATGTAAGCTTTATAGTCGTTACGTAATCGTGCAACTAACAAGCAAGAATGTACACACACAATAACACTGTGTCGTCTGTTCACTATAACAATGCATTCGTAATTTCTGTTGAAATAAGTTCTCTTGGTTCTTGACTGGATATTTAACTTCAAACATTGTTGCATGTTAACAGATTCTAAGTCTGACCAAGCATACTAGTAATGTGAAGTGAAAAGTTATATGGCAAAGACAAAGTTAAAAAGCAGATTATCTTTCAATAAACGGTTTTACATGTGAAATGTGGTGTAAACCTTTACTCTTCCTAGTACGCAGAGTTTCAACTTCAAAGCAATTATCATGTTGTGTACGTCGGTAAGGAATGCTAAAAATTTTCTAAAGGTTAGCGTCTATGTTATTTTTCTCTGAGCCAGCTGGCGCACGTGGCTGCCTGCGGTGCGAGTCATTGTCTGTTTATTTGTTGGTGGGCGTCGTTATTGGGATTTGGAGACATAACTTCTACAAATTCACCTTGTCGATAGGGCCCCGCCCTGTTTGAATCCCGCCAGTTCTGATGCAATTCAGGTCTGTCGTTACGATCATATCGTCTGTCGTCATGTCGGTAGATTCCATAGTTTCTCTCTTGTCGGTCACGTGGTGGAGAATTTCTCCCTGAATCGTAACTGCGCGCTGGACCATTGCGTCTAAAGTTATTCTGTTTCCCTTGATAATAATTATTTTGGTTCCCATATTGTCTGTTCCTCTGATTGTCTCTGTGATAGTCACTGCTGCAGAGAGGTGATCTTTCCCTGTAATTATTACTACTCTGCCAACGGTTGTCATACGGGTGGTGTCTGTTTTGGTCACGATTTGTGTTGTGAGAATAGCCTTGTCATGTCCAGTTATTATTTCTTTCATCGCGGAATTGTGACGGATGTGACCCGTAATTGTTGTGTTCCTGTTTCCGCGTTCCACGATTGTCAGTGTCAATTTCCAATTCTTGTAAGAGTCCCTGAAAAGCTTCAATGACGTCTTTGCAACGCCCTGCCAAAATAATATGTCGTAAATGTTCAGGCAATTTGATTAAGCAAATGCGGATGAGTTCTGAGGGGCTGTATGGGTTTGACAGGTACTGATTCTTATGCAACATGTCTTCAAAATATTTGACAAGACTGGAAAATTCAGATTGTTCGAAATGTTTCATCATTATGATGCTATGTTTTACTCGGTCTTGTGTAGCTTGAGACCAATATGCTGAGAGGAAAGCATGATAAAATTATCCTTCACTGTGACAATCGTGAATGACCGATCGCATTCTTACAGCTGGTTCATTCTCCAAGTAGCCACACATAAAGTCTAACCTGTGCTCCAATGACCAGTTGGGAGGAAAAGAATGAGAGAATTGATGGAGCCATGCTTGTGGATGAATGTCGTTGTCAGAATTCTTAAATGTTTTGAATTTACGTGTAGTAATGAACAGCTTATAGTCAAAATCATCGTGTCGGCGAGTCGCACATCGCTCATTGTTACTTCGTTTCGGCGGTTCCATCTCAAAATTCAATGCGCCTTGCCAATTTCTTTCATAATTTCCGAAATGTCCTATGTTATTATTTTGTGGTTGTTCCGTATTTCCATGTCCCTCTTCCCGTACTGGAGCGCGAGTGTCCTCTGAAATATGTAATTCTTGTATTACTTGTGCCAACTGATCTTGTTCTTCCCGGATTTCTCTTTTGTACTGCGTATTGATTTGATTTTGATTTTGTTTGAATTTTCTAATTTGTTCATACTCTTCAGTGTCAGTGAAAGCTACAGGTCTTGTGTCATTCAGGTCATCATCTACCTTTGTAGATAAGTTAGTGAACTGATCTGAAAGTTCGGCTACTTTATCCGATAGTGAAATTATTTCCACTGTGTGTTTTTCTGAACCAAGTTTCAGAGTGTCCATTTTTGTTGAAATCATATCTACTGTGTCCTTTACGTTTTCCTGAGTTTTTGCAAGTTGCGTAACCGGATCGGTAGATGCAACTGAGTCAGTTTTAGCTTGCAAGGTGTCGTGACTTTCATGAACAATAGTTTGCAGTTCTTTTATAGCTGCTTCGTGATTCTGTAATGCATGTTCATGACGCGAAAAAATAGGTTGGAAATGCTCACAAATTTGTGTTTTTACGTCATTACAGACTTTTTGACATTTCGATTCAATGTTATGTAACTCAGTAGTTAAATCTTCACGTGTTTGTTCAAGTGTGGTGTCTAACTTCCGAAGATTTTGTTCCATTGTGTCTAACTTTTGAAGCTTTTGCTGTGTTTGTCCCATTTGTTGTATTAATTGTAATAACAATGCACTGGTGTCTGAAACATGTTCCTCAGTGCATTTCGGCAGTGAATTTGCACCGGCAACATTCACATTTTGACAAGCGGAAAATGTGTCTTGACTTATTTGAGAAGACGGTGAGGACCCGAAACCTGAATCTACAGCATTTGCGAGATTGTGTCCTGTCATTTCGGATTCCTGAGGCGAGCTATTGCCGATCAATAGATCGATAATGCTTCCCTGTTCTCTAATTGTTTCACTGTCTACGCCATTATTTTCCGCCCGCTCCATTTCCCTATGCACAATTACCAAATTACTACTTTGAATGTCTGTTAATTCATTACACAGTGGTGCTGATAAGCTACGCTCGTCTTCACTGTCATTTCCCAGTTTACTTTGGAGCCTAGTGTTACGTTTTTCACACGCCATTATTGACACAATATTTCACACGATAACAGAGAAAAGCACAATTTGAAGAGCAAAATAAGAAAACACATTAACATAGCACTGAAAATAATATGTAGTTAATTGCAAGCGCAGCTGCGAAATACTTGGTGCAAATCTACATGCATGCCACAACTGTTTTACTGTACAATAATGAAAAACTACAACTACTAAGGAGATTCTCTCTACAATTACGCGCTAGCAATAAACAAAGGCTGCACTAATTGCACAAACCACAAGAAAAAATCAGAAGATTCCAGTGAGGTATCCTCGGCTAAGGGTCGACATATGAAACGTCCCATTAGAAAAATTTATGAATTACTGTGCTGATAAACCTCTTACATTATTTGCTTTTCAAACAGCTGAGCAAAACTGAACGTACTCAAACATTCACTAAAGCGACACACAATATTTTTAACGCAACGCAATCTGACTTTCAGTAATCTAACATTAACCTATACCTTTCACAAATCACTTACCTCACAAAAATCTTCGTTACTCGAACTACTGCAATTCAGCGAGCGCCACTACTGCCAGCTAAATAAAAGATTCAAACTACGGAAGGCACCAACTACTGATAGGCATAGTTAGCAAATGAAAGATTTTAATAGAGAACAAACAATGTATTTACGTTAATAGTCATAATATATATAGCAGTTCATGACATCCAGTCTTACAAATTTCAAATCTCCGCCATTTCTCTCCCCACATCCACCACTGCTGGTGGCTCACCTCCAACTGCACAACGCTACGCGCTGTTAACAGCCAACTGCCCAACACTACAAAGGCCAACAACAATGCAAACCAGCCACAGACTGCACACAGCACAGCCAGTGGTTTTCATACAGAGCGCGACGTGGCGTTACCAATATAAAAACCTAAACAGCCTACTTACACCTTTTGCACCGACAAAGGCATCCAACATCTCCTCACCCGCCCTTCCATCTCAATCCAATGGGGAAGTGGAACGCCTGGTCAGAACTTTGAAGACACAAATGTTCAAACATACCAAAGACCACTCCCTTGAAGATGCTCTGGCGCTATTCCTCAGTTCCTATCGAGCCACTCTGAAAGGGGACAGAAGCCCAGGGGAAGCACTCCATGGCCGCCAACCCAGGACCCTTCTACATCTTCTCTTGCCTTCTCCAGGAAGTCAGATTCCTCCTGTACAGTCCCAGTTCTTCCCTGGCTCCTTAGTCTGGACCCGAGGTTTTGGCACTAACGCGGGTTGGCTGCCCACTGTCATCCAGCGTTCCCGGGGTCGCCAAATTTTTGATGTCATCTTGGATGGCCACATAGTGCGTCGCCATCGAAATCAATTGCGTCCTCGCTACCCTGAGACACCTGCACCGCACCCTATGACGCGGACCACCGCTACCTCTACAACCCATTCCGGACCACCTACACAGACCCTTCACTGATGCCATCTACTGGTTGCATGGGTGACGTTTCAGGGCATTGGTCGCCGCTACACAGCAGCCGCAGGCGACGGACCAGGTGCCCAGCCCCTCTTCAACACCTCCCCCACAGCCGATGGCCACCGAGGAAGATGAACCGATGCCACTGGTCCCACCCATGCCGCCATCACAACCAGTACGGAGGTCAGCCCGCATTGCAGGGCGTTCAGCACCATATTCTCCAAGAGGCAGCCTCCACAGCCTCCTCCAGGGCGCCGTAGCCGCAGATCGCCACGACGTAGCAGATATCGATCTTTCGGCCCCTCCCCCCCGGGAGGGAGGTATGTTATATCTGCCACAGACGGCCCCTGACAGGCAGACTACACTCAAGACACCCCTGTGTACCATATAACATGCACAAGCACTTGCAGGCGCAACCAAGAGGAAAACAATTCTTCAAAATAAACAGAACTTGCTAGAGACTAATGCGAACCTTTTTCTGCAGAGGTCGCCTCACGGACACAGTGAAGCTTAAAGGCCAGCGCAGCAGCAGTACAGCCAGTTCCTCGCCGGGCTAGGACGAGCTCCGACGGACCTCACCGACGCTCAAGGTGAATAGTCGTCTACATGTTATTTCTTTTCTTTGTGTGTATATAGTGATTGTTCGAGAAGTGTAGTTCAGCTTCAATAAACGACATTATACTGAGTGTTCTACAACACTGAGTATTCTTCCGTTTCGAATTCTCCATTAGACTCGCCACAGCCAGAAAACGTTCATTAGCCGAAATGTTTCTTTAGCTAGTTAGCAATGGGAATGATCGCACTTCTAAAACAAGGTGGCATTGATTCTGGGATCTGCATTTCCAAGTGTATAGGCAAATGGATTTTTTTTGCATTCCTGTAAACGTGATTTGGATCGAAAGCGTAGCTACGATTAATATGCTGACGTATCGCCTGTAACTAGAACATTTCGAATGAAGAGTAGGGGGAATTATTTATGCGGGCCTCATCTTCAGTGACTGTTGTAGCTATTTTCGTTGTTAGGATTTCGTCACCTAAGTCGGTAAAAATGGAACCCTACTAGTCTCACTTTCTTGACCGCCTATCTGTCCACCCAACCCTTAAAACCCGTTTACCTCGAGTACGGGTAGACATAATAAGCTGAAATATTTCGCACTTCCTGCGGTATACGCTCCCTTGGTGGTGTAAAAAAGTGAGCTTCTATGTCAACGCAATCTAAAGATACGGCCGTTTATGTAAAGAAAATTTACACGAAAGGTCAAATAATGGCTCTTCCAACTTGCGACTGAAGTAGCCGCGAGGTTCGTGACTGAAGCGCCTAGAACTGTTCGGGCACAGCACCCGGCGAAACCCTTTTCACCTCATGTATAATGTTAATATATATTGTCTAGTTAGGATAAACTGTATTCACCAGCAACTCAGATCGTTTGATCACGGAACTTTTATGAATTTTCAAATTTTGTTCGAAGTCGTCTGCAATATCCACTTATAAGCTCCCTAGGAACGTCGTATGTGATATCCACCCCTAAAGACTCTGGCAGATACTGCAGTACCACAACAAGTAGTAATTAATTTATTGTTATTGTTCCATGCACGACACTTTATTACAGTATCAATTTAACGCACCTAGGTGTTGTCTTTGGCTGAAAATAATGAACAATAAATAAATAAACAGCAAACAACTTCGATGTTCAAATGAAATGTAACTCACATGTAGCACATTAGAACATAATTTCGTTGTTACATCTACGTGACTACATCTAAAGGATTTCTTTGCAGTCCAGACTTATGTGCCTGGCAGAGGGTTCATCGAACCACCTTCGGATTATTTCTCTACCGTCCCACTCTTTAACAAATGGCTCTGAGCACTATGGGACTTAACATCTATGGTCATCAGTCCACTAGGACTTAGAACTACTTAAACCTAACTAACCTAAGGACATCACACAACACCCAGCCATCACGAGGCAGAGAAAATCCCTGACCCCGCCGGGAATCGAACACGGGAACCCTGGCGTGGGAAGCGAGAACGCTACCACACGACCACGAGATGCCGACAAGCCACTCTTTAACAGCGTGCTGGAAAAAGGACCACTTTCTTCACACGAGCCCTGAATTACATTATTACTATGGCCATTTATTCCTGTGTAAGTTCCCGAGGAAATAATGTTTTGGCATTCAGAACACATGTTGGTGATTGAAATTTCGTGCAAAGATCTCGCGGCAACGAAAAACGCTTTTGTTTTCATGCATGTCACCTCAACTCGCTTATCAAATCTGGGACTCTCTCACCCCTCTTTCGTGACGTTACAAATCGTGCTACCGTTCCTTGGACGTTTTTGGCGCGCACCGTCAATCACGTCTGTCAAGGATCCCATACCGCGCGGGAATACTATAACCGTGGACGGACAAACGTAGTGTAGGCAGCGTTTTCACTTGACATGTTGCGTATTCTTAGCATGCCGCCAATAAAACGACGTCTTTCGTTTGCCATCCCCACAAAAGTATGTTTCCGATCGTTCCACTTTAAGTTTGACTGGGTACTGAGATGAACAGACAGTATTTCGACTCGTGTTTTGTCATGTAATCGAAAGTTAATTATTGTTACCGGGCGCAGCTTTTGTGTTTAATGTATTCCTCATTCAACGGAGTACACCCCTCGTACTCCACACGTAACTGTAGATACCTTTTAGCAGCTGAGCCACTGCATCAATTGAATCCTTGCACACTAAAAGGCCTGGTTTGTATTCGGTTCTAATCTCGATAGAGGCAGATAGAGTATCAGTAAATCAATTTTAAGAAATTCTCGCGCCTCCAATACGTTTCATTGCTACCTTTATTCTGTACCCGCCCCCTGTGGATTGTTGTTGTTGTTGTTGTGGTCTTCAGTCCTGAGACTGGTTTGATGCAGCTCTCCATGCTAATCTACCCTGTGCAAGCTCCTTCATCTATCAGTACCTACTGCAACATACATCCTTCTGAATCTGCTTACTATATTCATCTCTTGGTCTCCCTCTACGATTTTTACCCTCCACGCTGCCCTCCAATGCTAAATTTGTGATCCCTTGATGCCACAGGACATGTCCTACCAACCGATCCCTTCTTCTACTCAAGTTGTGCCACAAACTTCTCTTCTCCCCAATCCTATTCAATACCTCCTCATTAGTTACGTGATCTACCCACCTAATCTTCAACATTCTTCTGTAGCACCACATTTCGAAAGCTTCTATTCTCTTCTTGTCCAAACTATTTATTGTCCATGTTTCACTTCCATACATGGCTACAATCCATCCCTCAGCATCACCCGACTTAATTCGACTACATTCCATTATCCTCGTTTTACTTTTGTTGATGTTCATCTTATATCCTCCTTTCAAGACACTGTCCATTCCGTTCAACTGCTCTTCCAAGTCATTTGCTGTCTCTGACAGAATTACAATGTCATCGGCAAACCTCAAAGTTTTTATTTCTTCTCCCTGGGTTTTAATACCTACTCCAAATTTTTCTTTTGTTTCCTTTACTGCTTGCTCAATATACAGATTGAATAACATCGGACATAGGCTACAACCCTGTCTCACTCCCTTCCCAACCACTGCTTCCCTTTCAAGCCCCTCGACTCTTATAACTGCCATCTGGTTTCTGTACAAATTGTAAATAGCATTTCGCTCCCTGTATTTTACCCCTGCCACCTTTAGAATTTGAAAGAGAGTATTCCAGTCAACATTGTCAAAAGCTTTCTCTAAGTCTACAAACGCTAGAAACGTCGGTTTGCCTTTCCTTAATCTAGCTTCTAAGATAAGTCGTAAGGTCAGTATTGCCTCATATGTTCCAACATTTCTACGCAAGCCAAACTGATCTTCCCCGAGGTCGGTTTCTACCAGTTTTTCCATTCGTCTGTAAATAATTCGCGTTAGTATTTTGCGGCTGTGGCTTATTAAACTGATAGTTCGGTAATTTTCACATCTGTCAACACCTGCTTTCTTTGGGATTGAAATTATTATATTCTTCTTGAAGTCTGAGGGTATTTCGCCTGTCTCGTACATCTTGCTCACCAGATGGTAGAGTTTTGTCAGGACTGGCTCTCCCAAGGCCGTCAGTAGTTCTAATGGAATGTTGTCTACTCCCGGGGCCTTGTTTCGAATCAGGCCTTTCAGTGCTCTGTCAAACTTCATCTACATCCTCTTCCATTTCCATAATATTGTCCTCAAGTACATCGCCCTTGTATAGACCCTCTATATACTCCTTCCACCTTTCTGCTTTCCCCTCTTTGCTTAGAACTGGGTTTCCATCTGAGCTCTTGATATTCATACAAGTGGCTCTCTTTTCTCCAAAGGTCTTTTTAATTTTCCTGTAGGCTGTATCTGTCTTACCCCTAGTGAGATAAGCCTCTACATCCTTACATTTGTTCTCTAGCCATGCCTGCTTAGCCATTTTGCACTTCCTGTCGATCTCATTTTTGAGACGTTTGTATTCCTTTTTGCCTGCTTCATTTACTGCATTTTTGTATTTTCTCCTTTCATCAATTAAGTTCAATATTTCTTCTGTTACCCAAGGATTTCTATTAGCCCTCGTCTTTTTACCTACTTGATCCTCTGCTGCCTTCACTACTTCATCCCTCAGAGCTACCCATTCGTCTTCTACTGTATTTCTTTCCCCCATTCCTGTCAATTGTTCCCTTATGCTCTCCCTGAAACTCTGTACAACCCTGTGGATGTCAATATGAAACTCTTGTAGAATTTCATACTTGTTACTGCCTACATTTCCGCTTCAGTCAATAATTGAATTGACTTAAGTGTGGCACTGAATGATTTTTAGCTGAATTTCGTTATGAATCTTCACGCGTTGCTAAATTCCCACACTTCCACGGTGGGTCAGCAACGGTAATCCAGTATGACTGGTCTGAACGTTGACACAGACCGTTTCGCTGCCGAATGCGCGTGATATATTCGTAACTATCTGGGGTACTTTGCCTTACTAAAACAGTTGTGTTATCTCGATAAATAAGCTGAAATTACCAGAATCAGATTTTCACTCTGCATCGGAATGTGCGCTGATATGAAACTTCCTGGCAGATTAAAACTGTGTGCCCGACCGAGACTCGAACTCGGGGCCTTTGCCTTTCGCGGGCAAGTGCTCTACCATCTGAGCTACCGAAGCACGACTCACGCCCGGTACTCACAGCTTTACTTCTGCCAGTATCTCGTCTCCTACCTTCCAAGGTTCGCAGAAGAGCTTCTGTAAAGTTTGGACGGTAGGAGACGAGATACTGGCAGAAGTAAAGCTGTGAGTACCGAGCGTGAGTCGTGCTTCGGTAGCTCAGATGATAGAGCACTTGCCCGCGAAAGGCAAAGGTCCCGAGTTCGAGTCTCGGTCCGGCACATAGTTTGAATCTACATCTACATTTATACTCCGCAAGCCACCCAACGGTGTGTGAAGGAGGGCACTTTACGTGGCACTGTCATTACCTTCCTTTCCTGTTCCAGTCGCGTATGGTTCGCGGGAAGAACGACTGCCGGAAAGCCTCCGTGCGCGCTCGAATCTCTCTAATTTTGCATTCGTGATCTCCTCAGAAGGTATAAGTAGGGGGAAGCAATATATTCGATACCTCATCCAGAAACGCACCCTCTGGAAACCTGGCGAGCAAGCTACACCGCGATGCAGACCGCCTCTCTTGCAGAGTCTGCCACTTGAGTTTGCTAAACATCTCCGTAACGCTATCGCGGTTACCAAATAACCCTGTGACGAAACGCGCCGCTCTTCATTGTATCTTCTCCATGTCCTCCGTCAACCCGCCCTGGTACAGATGCCACACTAATGAGCAATAGACAAGTATAGGTCGAACGAGTGTTTTGTAAGCCACCTCCTTTGTTGATGGACTACATTTTCTAAGGACTCTCCCAATGAATCTGAACCTGGCACCCACCTTACCAACAATTAATTTTATACTAATTTTAATCTGCTAGGAAGCTTGATATCAGCGCACACTCCGCTGCAGAGTGAAAATCTCATTCTAGAAAAAGCTATCGCGGTACGAATGAAATCAGTCAGACGACTAATGGTCCTCCTCCTCCTCTCACCGCAAAAATTAAAGAGAAACGTCGTAACGGCAAAAAGTAATTGATGTAGACCAACGAAATTTTGGGAAAAGATTTGCTTAGGTAACATATTTAAGTGTTTAACATTGCAAGTTGACATGTTACTGTAAGAGCAAGATAAGCCTTCGCAAATGTGAAATCCTGGTACATTAACAACCGGTGCAACTACGAGAATGTTGAATGCAAGCATGGAAACGCGCATGCATTGTGTCGTACAGGCGGCGTGTGTCAGTGTGTGGGATGCAGTCCCATACCTGTTTGCACTTGATTAGATAATGCAGAGACGGTAAATGCTGTTCGTGGATGACAATGAAGGTTTCGTCCGATGACGACCCATATGTGCTGGACTGGAGACAAATCTGATGATCGAGCAGGCAAAGACAACATGTCGACATTCTGTAGAGCATGCAACAACGGTATGTGGGCTAGCGCTGTACTCAATCATTCAAAAACAGTCTTAATCGCATTTATTATTATCATACCGCCAACCGGTTGACGGTATAATAATAATAAATGCGATTAAGACTGTTTTTCAATAATTGATTAATCATAGTAATCGCTGCTTCATCTCCACAACCGTGTTGTCCAAAAATCTAGCGCTGTACTGTTCGAAAACAGGCCCTGTAATGCTGTTCTTAAATGGCAGAACCACAGATGGTCTCACCAGACTGACGTACAGATTGCGTGAGATAACGGCAAGAGTACTCCTGCTCTCATGCGAAGTCACGCCCCCGACCGTAACTCAAGGTGTAGGTCCAGTGTAGCATGCAGGCAGGTTCTTTACTGGCCCTCAAGTGACTCTTTCCAAAGAGCACACGGTCATCACTTCCACCGAGACATAACCGGCTTTCATCGGAACACACAACATACCTCCATCTTGCTCTCTGATCAGCTCTCGCTTAACACCAGTGAAGTCACAAATGGCGGTGGTTTCGGGTCAGTGGGATACACGCTGCAGGCCGTCTGGCTCGGAGTTGTCCATCAAGTAACAGATTTGTAACAGTTCATTTGTCACTGTGGTGCCGACTGCTGCTCAAACTGCTCCTGCGGATGCACCCACATCCAAACGCCGAAGGCGATCTCAGTAGTGCCAGCTGGTCGTTTCGAGCCCGATCTTCTTGAGGCTGTACATTCTCTTGAGCACCACAGGGTGGTTACATTCCTGCCAAGTCTTGTCGTAGCTCTATTATGCGACCTCGTCAAGTTCACTGCGATGTTCATACTGGCGGCTTTGTCGCCTTAAAGGTATTCTTGACTAACGTCAACTCACCACGTCCAATCTCATGAGTAGCCTACGCAGACGACCGTTACAGCGTTTGTTTAAAACAAACCTGATCTGCATCGTCATCATGAACCTACAATTCGCAATTCTTAAGCGACTTGTGCAAAATTTAAACAGGCACGATCATTGGGAAGTAGAAATACGCCTACCAACCTTCATTTGTGTCTCAAAACTCCATCTGGGTGTTTCGATTTTTCATCCGTCAGCGTGTATGGTAGGTCTGTGAGGTGTACCAGTTCGGGTACTCGGAGCTCGCACAATTTTTTTAACCCTTTCTGCGTCTGCGATTCCAAATGGCACCATTAAGCATTCCTGGCTTTTTTGAGCTTCCCAATGCTTCAATGATACCGTTTGGCGTCGCTTCACGTAGTTCCAAGTCTGGCCAACAGATCACAGTGGCGTTTGCTTTCGTGACTCGCCGTTTGTTTGAAGTCCAGAGCAGAGAAGTGTCGTGAGCTGTCCTACTGCATTTGTGAGTGAACGACAACTGTTGTGTTTAGTTTTATTCTGTGTATACTGAAATTCTTGGTGATGGAACCAACTTTACGTAGTTCCTCAGGGGCAAGGGAAAGAAATACGGTAAGTTTACAATAGATATGCATTTTTTGAGTAATTGTTATGTAATTTCTAATGATGCCATTTGGAATCATTATTTTATTTATTGGCGAATAGCTTCAAAAGAACTTTTGCAATGGATATGGCATATGTGCAACGTATACATTAAATATTCATCACAACAAAAATTTTCCGAATTTTTTTCTAAATGTGACACACAGAGGTTTAAGCACGATTTAACAGGTAAGCAGTGTCTCACTTTCGAGACTAGAATCTAACCGGAACACGATTAGAAAAATACAAAAAGAGACAAGCAAATAAATAAGTAGAAAGAGGTTAACACGCTGAAAGAGCAGGATAAGGGCTCGTTACTCCCCGTTCTCCTCTATAACGAATGACTGTGGGTTCCGTCCGGCTGGCGCGCGGGGCGTAAAACAGCGATTTGTCTGCCAGCAAAGCAGAGCGGCTTTTCCGCGTGGAGCCCGCAGCAAAAAGCGGCCGCCTGCCGACACAGCCCGACGCGGCTCTAGGGCCGGCCGGCTAGGTGCGGGCGCGCCTAGATCCTGCTCCGGCGTGCGACTGCGCACTCGGCAGCCGGCAGCCGGCGGCCGGCGGGGGCGGCGCGCTCATTAAATTTTCAGGAGCGGCCGCGGCCGCCATAATCAGGGCTGGGCTCGGCGCGACACGGGCGCAAACAAAGCGCGCCGGCGCCGGCGCCGGGTTCGATTCCGCCGCAACAACGGGCGCGCGCTGTTTTAATGATGATGACGGCCGTGTCGGCGCCGAAACGCGCCGGCAATCACGGAGGAGGAGCAGGCGGCGGCGTGGGAGGAGGAGGAGGAGGAGGGGGCGGCGCGGGAGGGGAGGGGCGGCGCTGGGGCGGGTGTGGGCGGCGGGGGCGGCGTGTTAAACTGCCGCCGCTACAGCCCTCCAACAGGCAATTAACAGGGTGTCGCATTGATGTAACCCACCCTGCAACACGGTAATTATCACGCGTGCGTCCTCACCTCTCGAGAGCGTCCGCGCGGCCGCTGGAGCCCCGGCCGCACTCCGAGCGGCCTGTTGAGACGACGCCCCCAACACCTGCGGCACGTTTACGAGGCGTGTGTTCTAAGTAAGTACCGCTTTCAAATTGAAAGCGGTACTTACTTACCTCAATAATTTTATTTTTACACGAAAGCCTGTACCTTAATCTACTTTTCTACATAATTTCCGTCAATATTGAGGCACTTGTCATAACGTTGTACCAGTTTTTGAATACCCTCTTCATAGAAGTCTGCCGAGTGACTTGTTAACTACTGCATCACCACTGTTTAGACTTCGTCATCGTCTCGAAGACGCTGACCGCCCAGGTGCTTCTTCAAGTGCAGGAACAGATGGTAGTCACTGGGCGCAAGATAGGGGCTGTACAGAGGATGATCTAGAGTTCCCATCGAAAAGATGTGATGAGATCTTCGGTCTGATTCGCCACATGCGGACGGGCATTGTCTTGCAGCAAAACGATGCCCTTGCTCAACTTGCCACGTCTTTTGTTCTGAATTGAACGGCGCAGATTGTGCAATGTCTTACAGTAAGCTGCTGCATTGATTGTCTCATTACGAGGCAGAAATTCCACAAGCAATACTCCTTTTCTGTCCCAAAAAACTGTGCACATGATTTTCCGGGCAGAAATTGTTAGCATAAACTTTACTTTTCTGGGTGAATCTGAATGCCGACATTCCATGGACTGTTGCTTTGATTCTGGTGTGACGTGTGCCACCCATGTTTCATCGCCCGTAACAATTTGGCTTAAGAAATCATCACCGTCCTTGTTGTACCACTCAAGGAAAGTCAATGCACTGCCCAAACGTTTGGTTTTGTGCACATCCGTCAACATTTTCGGTACCCAACGTGCGCACAATTACCGGTAATTCAAGTGCTCTGTCATAGTGCCATACAAAACACTATGAGAAACATTAGGAAAGTCGTCCTTCAAGGAGGAAATCGTAAAGCGTCTGTTTTCTCTCACCTTATTGTCCACTTCCTGCACCAAACTTTCATTAACGACCGAAGGACACGCACTCCGTTGTTCATCATGCACATTTGTGCGGCCATCTTTCAATGCTCTCACCCGCTTTCTTACCATTCCATCACTCATAATGTTTTCTCCGTAAACTGCACAGATCTCACGATGAATATCGATCGCTTTTAGGCCTTTAGCACTAGTAAACCTTATAACAGCCCGTACTTCACAGTCGGCCGGACTTACTGTTATCGGAGGCATCTTAAACACTCAGTACACAACGTAAACAAGGAAGAATCAGACTGTAATGGCGTCAGTGCGTAGACAACAGACGTAGGTACCCAGTGCCCATGCGCAGAACGCCGACCGCAGCGCTACAGCCACGGTCTGACAAAACGGTACTTACTTAAAAAACACGCCTCGTATTTCCCTATTACTGCAAGTCAAAAATACAGTCGAAGTCTTTGGTTTCTGTTTCTTAACAACCGTCAAACACTTATCTCGATGCTGAAATACACTAGCACGGGAAGACAAAGTGCACCTGGAAGGACGACATCGATTTTGATTCGATGAAGGCATATGCCACCTGGGGGATAGTGCATATACTGATAGTAGTTTTAACGTCGTGCGCCAACAGATAGCGTAGTGGCATGGCTACCAGAGCGCCATCTGTGTCTACCATTTAATAGGGAGTGCTCACAGCCAGAAGGCTCAGAGCGGTGCAGACGTGCGAAGCAACCACACAACCACGCGACGGAGAAGCACTGGTGCTGCCTACAACCAATCGAGCGAGTTCGGAAGGTGTCAGATTGTGGACGTCCGGGTGGTGGGATGGTCCTCTCAGAGAACTGCCACGCAGCGTCAGTTGAGCAACGATGCTGGTATCAGTGGTGAAGTGAACATTCTCACACCCGTAGACGAGGTTATGCATGAAACTTCCTGGCAGATTATAACTGTGTGCCGGACCGAGACTCCGACACGGGACCTTTGCCTTTCGAGCGCGAAGTGTAAAGTTTGGAAGGAAGGAGACGAGGTACTGGCAGAAGTAAAGCTGTGAGGACGGGGCGTGAGTCGTGCTTGGGTAGCTCAGATGGTAGAGCACTTGCCTGCGAAAGGCAAAGGTCCCCATTTCGAATCTCGGTCCGGCACACAGTTTTAGTCTGCCAGGAAGTTTCATGTCAGCGCACACTCCGCTGCAGAGTGAAAATAACATTGTGAGGTTCTGGCCGTTCACGTACCACAGACGACCGCCAGGATCGTCGTCTTGTTAGGGCAGGAGTGGCAGATGGTACAGCCGCCACAGCACAGTTGAAGGGGGCTTCTGAGCTCAGACGTGTCAACGCGAATTGTTGCGAACCAGTTATTAGCAGTGGGACTGTGCACACCCCCACCTCTAGCCTGTATTCCACTTATACCACAGCACTGACCAGTGCCATCAGAGGATCACTGGGAATGGTGCGCCGTGCTCTTCAGCGATGAAAGCACATCCTGCCTGCACGAAAGTGATGGTCATGTAGACCTGATGAGTGCTGTCTCGTAGAGTGCATTCGTCCGAAACACACTGCCCCGTCCCAGACCTTATGACGTATGGTACGATTACCTACAACTCTCGTTCACCTTCGTTATTTCTGGAGGGGACGCTAACCAGCACTCGGAACATGCTGAATGTTGTTTTGCCGTTCTCGCAAGAGGAAGTGCTGTGTTGCTCCGGCAAGATTATGGTCGCCCACACACTGCCCGTGAAACTGAGCATGTTCTGCAAGAACTGCAGCAACATCCCCACCAGCACTATATCTGGACTTGTTTCCAATCGAGCACGGGACGAGAACTGACTCGTTCGACTCATCACCAAACAACTGTTACAGAACTACGCTAACAGGTGAAGCAGGCGTGCGTGGCAAAACGTATCCCAGGAGTACATTGCCGCCCGTCGAGGCTACACTACTAATATGTATGTTCAGGCATGGGTCGATACTGTCGATACCTCGTATCTCAGAACCGCTTGTGCGATTGATCTGTAAATGTAATTACTTCACGTACCCATATACACTGTTGGAACAACAAGTACTGAGTGAATTGGAAACCTCCAACACGGTGCACTAATTTTTTTCTGGCAGTGTACATTTTTTTGTGCATGTAAAATAATGTTCTGCTCTGCTGGCCGTTCAAAGTGAAATACGAGGATGGACGGAAGACAGAGTTGTTCTGTGTATACAGCATAGCACGAGGCACATTCTTCGGTGCAACACGTGTCCCCACCTCTCACCATACGCTGCTACATCCAGCACTGTGGAACATGATTGTTCTTGTGGTGCAGTTGTTACGGTATGGGGAAGCATAATGTTGCACCGGCGCACTGACGTCCGAATCTTCGAACACCGTACTCTCAACGTTATTATTGCACTGTAGTCCTTCCCCATGTGCCGACTTTCAAGTGTGCTTTCGGCCCTGACTTAACTTTTATGGATGACAGTGCGCAACCGCATCCAATAGCGCAGGCGAAAGAGCTCTTACAACGAGCGGATATTCCGCGAATGGACAGTGTAGCGTGCGAAGTATTGTGGTTTGATTGCGTGTTGTACAATTTCAGTGGGATTAGAATACAACTAGTTACTTGTTATCAATGTAACATGAGGCTTTATTTTGCTTATTCGTTATTTTGTTGAAGAAATCTCCACCTGGGAACGTGTAGCAATGTTGTCTGTCAAGCAGTGTGAATGCCACTAAGTTGCAGATCGTTTATCGAACTTAACGCTACTGTTGTTCGAGGTGGCAGCACTTTTCTTTAAGCAAAATAAGCAGTTCCTTCACACAATACTACACCGGCACAACACTAATCTATTTTCCCTACCAAAATATTTCATACAAGTTGTTACGAAAAAACCAGGCTTCATACATCAGCAGATAAGAATTTATATCACGTACGGTACTATTTGCACTATATTTAAAGATTCTTCACAATCTAAGTCGAATTTATTTCCTCAAAGGAGGTTCTGGGCCACCAATACACAATTATTATCGCATTTATGACGAACAACATTTATGTCCGTATAGAAAATCAATTTAAAACTGCCACTCCAATATTTCACTAAGATGGCGGCTAACATAAGACAATCACTTATCGATCCTGCTTCAGGCCCTGTTTTACTACTAATCCTTTTGTACCTTCATTATATGCATTAACATTTTAAAATTTTCTCAGTGTTAATCGCTTATTATTCAGCATTTACCAATGAACCGCGCTGTACATCAATAGCACTAGTGGCTGCGCTCCTTTGCAGCAGAGTAGAAAACTTAACATTTACGCGTATATAGGACAAGAATTACACAGAAATAAAAGTTTAAAAAAGAAAATTCATTTTAATGACATAGAAACTCTATTGTCCAAATATTAATTAACAACATAATACATCTTTTTACAGACCTCAGTGTTACGAGACATCAACCACGTCCGATCATTACAGCAGTTCGAACAAGAAGAAGTATTATTCTAGAAGAATCACAGATAACAAAAGATGGAGATTTTCGTTATCTTTTTCCATGAGTATTGTCTGAGATATGCTTTTCACTGAAAATTAAATTATGTCACTGAGAATAATCATTTATTATTATGTTAGTATCGATGAAGTCCTTTTTTTGTTAATATCGCTAGAATGTTCGCTCAAATTTCACACTCAGTGTTGTTGTGAAAATTGTTCTGAAGAAAATATAGTCGTGGATATTAAAACGGACCTGCTCATAGCTGTGACTTGAATCCCATCGATGATGTGTCGCGGATGCGTTGGGGAGACTTATTAACAGCGCGACCTCATTCACCATCGGCCATCCAACTGTTTACTTTCTGTAAATTAGAGGTGGAATGGGGGAGAAAGCAAAGGAAAGGGGAGGAAATGATGGTATCAGTTGCACTGGCACTTTATCAGGAAGCAGCGGTGACGGGTGAAAACGTTTGCCAGACTGGGGCTCGAACCTCGGATCTGGTGCTTACTAGGAAGTTGCGTTAACCACTGCGCCACCCGGACGCAGAATTAATCGCAAATGCGCGGACCGCCTCGGCGGCTCAAGTCCCCACCATCCCCACCTGCCACCATCAGTTATCCACAGTCCCTGTCCGTGTCCTCTGTGCTCGCTGACTTTACATTCCCACTGGAGGCCGACCGTAAATGTGCACCTGCACTGAAGGCGGTGTATTCGTAGCCTATCGAGACGTATCGATTATATGAATTCATGGAGTTCGTATTCAAAACTCCCGCCCAGAACACAGTCGATTGTTCAAATGTCCCCCAGCTTGTTTTCGTAGCTTTGAAACAGTGGCAGTGAAATTTAAATAGTGAAGTTTTTCACAGTGAAGATAATGGGGTAAAACTTCAAAACCAAGTGAAACATGCTGCATACACCCACAATCTCCACGCTCAATAATTAACGTTGGGCCCAACTACTTATGCAGTAGTATTTTTTTTTTCTTTATTGTTATTTAACACCTTACATAAGGTAGGCTGGCAGCAGCACACTACGCTGCTCTTCAGCCACAAGTTTTACAATGGAAAAACAATGGAGACACAGAATATACAGAACAAAGTGGGGGGTAAAAAACAGTAGACACAGAAACAAAGAACACGTAGCCGTTCACACGCGAAGACACCGAAAGAAACTGTTGGCGCTGCACAGGGACACTGACGATGGAGACGACACGTGGACGATGGAGCGTGGGCGCCGAAAGACACTGAGGCACAAACACGACGGCACACACACACTAAAACGATGGCGACGATCTCCGGCGCGAGAATGTCCACTTTACGTGTGCGAGTCCGGGGACCTGCCAAGAGGGGAAGAAAATGGTGGGGGAGGGGGAGGGGAGAGCAAAGATGCCAAGGGCAGAGGAGATGCCGGGAGGAATGAAGGTACGGGGGTAGCGGAAGCCCGGGGGAGGAGGGGGAGGAATGGAGGAGGGAGGGAAGGGAGAGAGAAGGGAGAGAGGGTGCCCATGGGAACAAACACAGTAAGAGGGAGGGTGTAGTAAAATTTCGACGTATATAAATTATCTACATTTAAGTTCTATCCAGCTGCAGCTGACAAAACGTGAAAGGAAAGCAACTGTAATGTAAACCATAAAAATCCAGGAAAAATATCAGCATGTGATAACAGCATATACAGGGTGATCCATTGATAGTGACCAGGCCAAATATCTCACGAAACAAGCATCAAACGAAAAAACTACAAAGAACGAAACTCGTCTAGCTTGAAGGGGGAAACCGGATGGCGCTATGGTTGGCCCGCTAGATGGCGCTGCCATAGGTCAAACGGATGTCAACTGATTTTTTTTTAAAAAAGGAACCCCCATTTTTATTACATATTCGTGTAGTATGTAAAGTAATATGAATGTTTTAGTTGGACCATTTTTTTCGCTTTGTCATAGATGGCGCTGTATTAGTCACAAACGTATAAGTACGTGGTATCACGTAACATTCCGCCAGTGCGGACGGTATTTGCTTCGTGATACATTACCAATGTTGAAATGGACCGTTTACCAATTGTGGAGAAGGTCGATATCGTGTTGATGTATGGCTATTGTGATCAAAATGCCCAACGGGCGTGTGCTATGTATGCTGCTCGGTATCCTGGACGACATCATCCAAGTGCCCGCACCGTTCGCCGGATAGTTACGTTTTTTAAGGAAACAGGAAGTGTTCAGCCACATGTGAAACGTCAACCACGACGTGCAACAAATGATGATGCCCAAGTAGGTGTTTTAGCTGCTGTTACGGCTAAGCAGCACATCAGTAGCAGACAAACTGCGCGAGAATCGGCAATCTCAAAAACGTCGCTGTTGAGAATGCTACATCAACATCGACTGCACTCGTACCATATTTGTATGTAGCAGGAATTCCATGGCGACGACTTTCAACGTAGTGTACAGTTCTGCCACTGGGCAAAACAGAAATTACGGGATGATGACAGATTTTTTGCACGTGTTCCATTAAGCGACGAAGCGTCATTCACCAACAACGGTAACGTAAACTGGCATAATATGCACTATTGGGCAACGGAAAATCCACGATGTCTGTGACAAGTGGAACATCATCGACCTGGGGTTAATGTATGGTGCGGCATTATGGGAGTAAGGATAATTAGCCCCCATTTTATCGATGGCAATCTAAATGGTGCAATGTATCTGATTTCCTACGTAATGTTATACCGATGTTACTACAAGATGTTTCACAACATGACAGAATGGCGATGTACTTCCAACATGATGGATGTCAGTCACATAGCTCGCATTCGCTTGAAGCGGTATTGAATAGCATATTTCATGACAGGTGGTTTGGTCGTCGAAGCACCGTACCATGGCCCGCATGTTCACCGGATCTGACGTCCACAGATTTCTTTCTGTGGGGAAAGTTGAAGGATATTTGCTATGGTGATCCACCGACAACGGCTGAGAACATGCGTCAGCGCATTGTCAATGCGTGTGCGAACATTACGGAAGGCGAACTACTCGCTGTTGAGTGGAATGTCGTCACAAGTATTGCCAAATTCATTGAGGTTGACGGACACCATTTTGAGCATTTATAGCATTAATGTGGTATTTACAGGTAATCACGCTGTAACAGCATGCTTTCTCAGAAATGATAAGTTCACAAAGGCACATTGGAACAACCGAAATAAAATGTTCAAACGTACCTACGTTCTGTATTTTTTTAATTTAAAAAACGTACCTGTTACCAACTGTTCGTCTAAAATTGTGAGCCATATGTTTGTGACTATTACAGCGCCCTCTATCACAAACCGACAAATGTGGTTCAACTAAAATATTCATATTTCTTTTCGCACTACACGAATATGTAATAAAAATGGGGGTTCCTTTTTTTAAAAAAACGCAGTTGATACCCGTTTGAGCTATGGCAGCGCCATCTAGCGGGCCAACCATAGCGCCATCTGGTTTCCCCCTTCAAGCTAGGCAAGTTTCGTTCTTTGTAGATTTTTCGTTTGACGCTTATTTCGTGATATATTTGGCCCGGTCACGATCAATGGACCACCCTGTATATACAATACATTGTGTGTTTTTGATATTTGTAAGTGTGAGCCGAGGTCGGCTCGCGTTAATGCCGTTTATCCTTTTGGGCATTTTCTCTCCATCGAGTGGCTCTTATTCCTCCCTCAGTTACTATGTGAATGAGTTACTCGCTTGCCCCATCAGTGGCAGCAGCAGCGTTTATCGATACTGGTACTGCTGTAACTTGTTTGGTGTGGCAGTTAGGTTAGCATGTCATGGTGTGTGTCGGTTGTGGCGGAGCAGCGAGGAAGTCTCTGCGGCGTGTGATCAGGCCGGGTCGCTGGCGGCGTTGTGTGGCGCTAGCTGCGAGAGCTGCTCAGTACGTCGCCCACTGCGCCTGCATACTGGAGTTGAGTAACCAGCGAGCCTGTCATGAAAACCCGACCGTTGGGACATCTCTTCGTTGATTGCTGGTCGTCGCATCCTGGGCTGTCCCCGCAAGCAGCAACGTGATGGTGTGTTGAAGTCGGCAAAATTTTGCAGCCGTCTCCCTGTATGGTGTTTAACCTATAAAATGATTATAATTTATTAGTGAAGTGCACCAGTGGTATCTTCTGCCTTGTGCCCGTTAACGTCCCAGTTACCTGCCTTGGTCTTAGCATACTTTTGTGGCAGTGTGTTTTCCTCACCGTGTTGATGCTATCCAGCACGGCGTGTAGTTCGACAGCTTGGTGTTGTTCTCTTTTTCTCTTTTCAGTGTTTATTATGACTTGACTGTGTTTATAAGCCAATTATTAAGACATAATCCTGCTGAGATCCTCGTCTTCGCTGGTACTTTTGGTTGTCGTGCTGTTGGTCAGGTGGAAGGGAATTGATCAGGCGGCTGGTTGGTTCGTCAGCCGTCCGCGGGTCGTGCTGCAACCCGATTGTTTTGTGTTACGCTTGGCTGTCTGTCTCACCTAAACTGTGGTTTGAGTTTTCTCTCCAGGCCGATCCTTGGAACACTTCTGAGCACCACTGTTTGTTGTTTGTGATTGTCATTTTACGCCGGCCGCGGTGGTCTAGCGGTTCTGGCGCTGCAGTCCGGAACCGCGGGATTGCTACGGTCGCAGGTTCGAATCCTGCCTCGGGCATGGGTGTGTGTGATGTCCTTAGGTTAGTTAGGTTTAAGTAGTTGTAAGTTCTAGGGGACTTATGACCTAAGATGTTGAGTCCCATAGTGCTCAGAGCCATTTGAACCATTTTGTCATTTTATTTGGTCACAGGTGCTGCGCCAGGCCTTCAGCCGTGTACTAATGTCGTCTGTTTTACGTATAGTATGTGGCCTTCAGCCGACTTCATGACAACTTTAAGATTAGGCATTCAGATGTGTTTCATTTACAATTCTTGTTGCTCTGCATTTAGGCCTCCAGCCGCATTTGTTTCAGAATCTGTGGCTTTAATATGTAAATCCTTGTCTGTAAGGTTTCTCTTTAATTATCTTGAATGCTTGAAACGGCCTTCAGCCGACAAGCTACTTCAAGTTTTCATAAGATTTCTGTTGTACTGTGTAAAGGCTTATCTTTAATGTCTCTCTTTTATTATGTAAAATTTTTTTAAATTGGGATTTCAGCCGAAGAACTAACTAGAACTATTCGTAATATGGCCTCTAGCCGCAATTTGTAAATACTTGGCTTTAAAGAATCTCCTTAGGTGATCTGAAATATTAATTCGACGTTTAGCCGAGAAGATATTCTAATTTTACTTAAGTAACGCCTTCACCTGTTACTCTACATCCTGGTGTTATAAAAGCAATTATTTAAACTTATCCTGGAGAAGTTACTTGGGCCCTGAGCCGAGAATTGATCTGTGTTGTTTTAAAGAGAAAACTGTGCATTGGTTTGAGGAATAAAGGTGTGTGTGTTCTTGTATAACTAACAGTAATTGACCTTGGCCCCTTTCCACGACCTGATCCGTCCTGTCATGCGAAAACAGATTTCAAAATACTTTCTCAAGAACTGGAATTTATATGTGTACAAATAGTGTATAACTTTTTTCTGTTTTTTTTTTTTTTAATAGAAAAGCCCACTGATGATGGCGAAACACCAGCGAGACCTGACTGGGCAATAAAAGAAAAGGAAAAATATCCGTTTTTCTCGAGGCGCTCCGCTTCCAAAAACAAGTTCATTTGTAACCAAACACGGACAGGAGAGCTTTATCCACGAGATGACGTGTTCGCCCTTTTTCGATGACCGAAACATGTCGACAAGCTGCACGTCCGCATCCTCTCTGCATGGCGCGTTTCGTCTTCGACCTGAGAAATTCCTGTAACGTTCGGCACATCCGACTCATCATGTGCTCACACCACCCTTCATCTGTAGGAGTAGCTTCCTTCTGTACAAATAAAAGGAAGACAGAAACTATTTAACGATCACGGTGCCAAATGGCATTCTACTGCACGATAATTCTAGATTGCACCTTGCAGTCCTTAACCGAAATTCCTTGAGGACTATACTGATATTTGATTTATCTCTCCGCTACCATCATTTGTCACCCGATGTAAGTACGTGTATTTTCATAGCAGCCCATATCCACGAATCTTCGTGAGCTGACACAACGTGTGTTTCAGGCATGGGAAGAAATGTCTCAGAATGATACACGAAGACAGTTTACTCCCATGCTGCAGCCAGTACGAGAGTGTGTCATGGTCGCACGTCGTGCTCATGTTGACGATGGACATTAGTTCCGAATTTAATGACTCATTTAATATCCGTTGTATGGTGAGCATCTCCACAAAGTTTCATAAGTACCGAACTGGTGCTCCATCGTGTTTTAATATACCATTTTATGACGAGTCGTTTTAAGCGTTTTCCATGTCTTTAACTATTGGTCGAGCTAGATTCCAGAGGCGTTCCCGGGCGTCATCCAAACATTGTTGTAGTCATGTAACTATTAGAAAATACAAAAGTCACACTCAGCGTTTTATGAACCTTCCTTCAACGACAGATTTTGCCTGGACCCTACTTTAGAGTCCGAGCTTGCTGAACTGACTGGATAATATGTATCTTAAGAATTACTTCAAGACGAAAACTTAATTTATCTTTGCTATGTAGCTATCTGGAACGCATACTAAACAGACGTAAGTTTTACTGTGAATAAAACCTTAGATAATGTAACGTATTACTATGTTTACGACGTTTCTCATCGAGCCATATACGTTATCTCTCACACAAATAATGATAAAAATTCAGAAATTCAGGGTCGGCACCAGCGCAAGCCCTTCCTAACCATTTAGAAAAGAACGGAGCCGGAAAATTATTAGTTTAATTACTTTAATAATTTAATTACAAGTATGCAAATTTCTTTAAGTAGCCAGATAAACAGCACTCCATGTCGTGCATGAAGCAACCTGATTAATTCAGGATTGGAAATCGGAGTAAGTGGGTAAGATCAACACCACAGAATTTATCTTTCAAGTAGATTATTTATTGTATCTTTTGGTTGCGCATCCTAACTACACGTAACTGGTGCCTGACTAGAAATATTTAAGTAAGAATTACGTGAGAATGTAACAGAGCACAATTTAACTACAGCAAGAAGAGACACACAAAACGGATGGGGGAGACAATAATACCATCATCTCCTTTACATTAATACAATAAAAAGTATCTCAGTGAGATTCGCATTACCATTCTGCGCATGCGCTATTCTGGACAGAGGTTTAACCAATGCACGAGGCTGTGCGATAATTATTCAACACACTAACAGCGTCTGCTGCTTGCAAACGGCCCAACTAGAGCACGTGGTGCATTCCGAATCAAACTGTTGTGCTGCTTTGTAGAAAGCGCACGAAAGAACAGATATACTTGCAGAAATTACATATCATTAAACAAGCAAACTGTTAAAATAAAGCCTATTGTGGTGCCGTGGTGGACCAGAAGGGTCATTTATTACCGAACACGTGGCACAAAATCGACACACAAAGACAAAAGCAACTTTCACAAAATATAAGATCAAAAATCATTAAAAAAATAACTCGCTTCACACGCTTCAGTTAAGCTGAAGTTCTTAAGTATTTCACCAGTTAAACATAACGAAGTCCTAACTCAACCTGCTTCCTATCACCTGAAACTCCCCTTAAGAGCTACGGTCCGTACTCACCAAGCGTTCACCGGAGAGTGCCACTTTCTCTTTCCAGATTACCTAGCTCCCCGTGCAGCGGAACCTACCAGAGGGGTAGTCCTCCGTCACCAACCTCACACACAAAAACAGCCTTCGACTGAGATGGGTAAACCTCTGTGTTCAGATATTGGAAACGTAAGTTGGTCATCCTGTGCTCTCCTTCGAAGGAGAAGCAACATCGTCTGCTCCCAGCAGTCTTTCTGGAAGAGCTCATGAATTGAGCTAAAATCAGGTTGTAAACTGAATAAATTGTACCGAATTCGACAAGCGTTTTATGAAACGACTTCACAGAGACGTTTCAATAATTATAATTAAATATTCGTGTGATTCATTTAATTATCTTCCTCATTGAAATATTTGAGACAAGAAAGAAATAATCTGTAAAAATTGTACAAACGTGGATTTCATGTGCATTTTGATAATCTTATCTGGAATACAGAATTTAATAGTCGAATATTAAAGCTACGATAATTACAAGCCTTTCGAACGCGAGGTTCCGCGATATAAGACGAGTGCTACTGGCTGAATACCAGCACTCAGAAACTAAGCACAAGTTTCGTTACTCCCGTGGTAGACAAAACTATATAACAGTCCATAGCAAGCGCGAAATCTTTAATTATCGTCTGTAGCAAGACTGGATGCTGTGCCGATGAAAGATACAGGAATGTAGTTACTACATTTTTTACACAAGATAATATTTAGTTCAACAAGCTAACCCTCATATAGTGAAGAGCAAAAGAAACTGGTAAACCTGTATGGTGTAGGGTCCCCGCGAGCATGCAGAAGTGGCCGCAACACGACGTGGCATGGACTCGATTAATGTCCGTAGTAGGTCTGGAGGGAACTGACACCATAAATCCTGCAGGGCCGTACATAGATCCGTAAGAGTACGAGGGGGTGGATGTAAGGCATCCCAGATATCCTCAATAATGTTCATGTCTGGGGAGTTTGGTGGCCAGCGGAAGTCTTTAAACTTAGAAGAGTTGCGAGGTGCCGGGGTGGCGAAGAGTTTGTACCTCTTTAGTTCGGACGAATTTTGCATGAGAACGAGACATGCACCCGACCCCCTCCTTATCTACAAGCTAATTGATTACGCGCAAAACGGTAATGGAAGGAAGTGATGGATGAACCCTGCTAGTTGGTAAAATAAGGAGTGCACACTTAGAATTATTTAATTAAAATCGTAACCTACTCAAAAAAAGAGAACTTTATCATAATAAACAACAGGAAATGGGATTCTGCCTATATCTAAGAAATGATATGCGGATTAAATATTACAATGAGATTTATTATACATCAGAACATAAATGCACGAGACTGTCGACACACACAGTAGGTTAGAGGATAGGGTATAATGAAATATTATGAGAATAAGATTTGGCTCGAGAACAAGGGGCTCCTACTCTCTGTGATGCAGTAGATAGACGATAATGACTGGAGGTTCTAATGAATCAAATATTAATCTCCCGACTATTATAGCAGTATCGCAATTAGTAGTGAGAGTTCAAATATCACATGGAGAAACAACCGAGGTGGACTTGTAGCAAAGCGAGCGCGCGTGCTGCTGAGGGATTCAGTATAAAATTGATGAAGTCCTACAATCCCAGAGCCACAAAATACTGTACCAGTATTGAAACCTGCAGCACGCCCTCGGTAGGCAGTGTCCTGCAGATGTAGGCGCCGACTTGTGCTGAGAAGCAACTCTGTCTCAACCCCTAGCGTCGAAGACTGTCAGAGAATTCTAAGTTCTTCCGAAAAAGTGCTACCAAGTCGCAAAACCGTCCGACTCTGACAAAGATCAGATCCCGAATTCGTCTCTGTGATGCGTTGCAAGAGCGAAGCCAGCATTGCTCAGCTCCCTACTCTCCCCGAAAACAGCGAATCAGCATTCAGTGCTAATTCCAAAATTCTCCCACACTGTCTCGGAACATTATTCGCGCCAATAGCGACCGTTCCCTCCAATTTCGAACAGGGCTTTATGACGTCAACTAGCCTCAGTTTAAGTTGACGAATCATGCCTCTGCTGTTCAGCAGAGGGCACTGAACCTGCTGTTTGACCGGCTACGAAAACAACCTGCCTAGACCACCGGCCATCCGGCGCCATACAGTCGCACCCAGCAGGTCACAGTCCACAAGTATTCTCAGAATCAAGAGGACAATGCAGTCAGTCGGTGCCAGGAATCATCGTTCCGGACGCGCCTGAACAGTAAACACATAAACTGCGGCGACACTCAGACGTCTCGCAGGTCGTTTTGCCCTGCATACAACAGGCGAAACTCGACCGACGTCAGTCGTTCCGCCAGGCGCTCAAGCCTATTGTACGAACCCCTCAGAGTTCAGGGAAGTGCAGCCCCCAACCGGAAATGCCGTGTGCCGCGTCCTCCGATGCTTGCCTCGCACAAGCCATCCAGGGAAGTAACCCAACATGTATAGGAATCAAGTGAAAGGTATTTTTTGAGCTCTCAGTACAAATACGCTCATTACAATAACATTATTTGGTCTGATACTACCGTGCAATGACACAGAACATTAATAAAATTAATGAAAATGAGAGGCGATATGCAAAAGAGGGAATGGACCCTCTCAGAGTGTTCCTGGAGCCACTCTGTAGCAATTCTGGACCTGTGTGGTGTCACATTGTACTGCTGGATTTGACCAAGTCCGTCAGAATGCACAATAGGCCTGAATGTATGCAGGTAATCAGACAGGATGCTTACGTGCGTGTCACCTGTCAGAGTCGTATCTAGAAGTATCAGGGGTCCCACATCACTCCAACTGCACACGCCCCACACCATTACAGAGCCTCCACCAGCTTGAGCAGCCCCTGCTGACATGCAGGGTCCAAGGATTCATGAGGTTGTCTCCATACTCGTACACGTCCATCCGCTAGATACAGTTTGAAACTAGACTCGTCTGACCAGGCGACATATTTCACATCAACAGACCAATGTTGGTGTTCTTCACGATAAAGGATGACAGCCATAAACAGTTGCACGATAAAAATTTATTAAAATTTCTTGACCAAGGTTTCGGTACATATAAATATACCTTCATCAGAAGTAAAAAATCTGAAATTACATCATGTAATGGAGATTAATAAAACAATTGTGCCAAAGGCGTCGTCAATAATTGAGACATCTTCTTAGTACAACATGACTATGGGCACAGGGCCAAAGCGAACTGTTCGCTTTGACGTTTCGTTGAACGGTTCCCACGCTGACACTTGTTGATGGTCCAGCAGCGGAAGGGTTGCACTTCTGTCAGGTTGAACGATTCTCTTCAGTCGTCGTTGGTCCCGTTCTTGCAGGATCTCTCTCCAGCCGTAGCGATGCCGGAGATACGTTGTTTTACCTGATTCCCAATATTCACGGTACACTCGTGAAATGGTCACACTGTAAAATCCCCACTCACTCGTTACCTCGGTGATGCTGTGTCCCATCGCTCGTGCGCGACTTTAACAATAGGTTCAGACTCAAATCTTGATCACCTGCCATTGTAGCAGCAGTAGCCGATCTAACAACTGCACCAGAGACTTGTCTTATAGAGGGGTCGCCGACCGCAGCGCCGTATTCTGCCTGTTTACAGACCTCTGTATTTGAATACGCATACCTATACCAGTTTCTTTGGCGCTTCAGTGTATATGCGATGCCTGTATTCCGAATACGCCCCAATGAATTATATTTTTTGTTTAAGTTTGATACTGGTCGATACATGACTTTAGTGGCTCGTGGACGTAAAACAAGCTTTCTCTGGAGGTCTGACGTCAGTACAAAATAATTAAATGGTTCTCCTCGGCTAGACGTCGGGCCTGACATTAATTCTGCATACCTTCCCAGGCTAAACAAATGGCTGATGTTAAAGTAAGCAGCAGTACACGAAACACCTCTTTGTCGTTCTTAACGTCTCTGCAGCAGACCAAGTCTCCTGACGCAGATACGATAATTAGCCAGTATGAATTTCACCTCACGCATTTAGCACGAATGTTCGCCAATAACACAGGTTGGTGCGAGCGCATTCATTCCTCCTATGTCTCACCTACGCGGCCTGCTAGTTTTCCTAGCGACTAAAACACACATCTGGTTGTCCGTTTGCATAATGCATGAGCCTAGCCGATCTTTATTTCCAGCGACATGTGTTGCTTCTTCTATGAATCGAGAGACACTGCCGAGAGAGCGTAGGTATTCCTGTATTAACGCGCTCCGCAGCAACTAGGCATTTTTATTTTTTACTTTTTGTCCGCGTCCACTTACCACAAGTTTTTGTTACGCGCTATATATCCTGTCCTAGAGACTGTTACATGGCCATTTAAATCATGCGACTCCCGGCAGTAAGCGTATCCAGGCTCCGTCTGTCTAGAGCCTCATTAAATATTTATAAAGACCAGTATGTCTGCTGCCCGATCTGGTCTTGCAGGCGGAGAAAGCTCGCTCGACTTCGTAACTTACCTGCAGTCGACGATAAATGTCAGGCAGTCACCTTCTAAGGAAGCTGTGCAAATCGCTGTGATTTCCGTCTCCGGCACGGAGTTAATTTCCCACAAGCGTGCGGGACACTAATTACAAGAGATTCCTTGCGGGTTTGCTCACTTCCTCCTCTATTAGCGTGTTGATTAATTTGGGAATTGCAGAGATGGAAGCGACTTTTCAGAACTACGGAGTCTATAAAGCTTCTAAACCTGAAGCCGTCTTCACACGGGACGAGGCAGCTAACGTAGACGTGGACGCTGGCGGGACACCCGAACTCGTAAGAAACAGCGCAGCCGGCACACGGCAAGAGCTGGTTAACGCGCTTCTGCGCTTTCAGCGCTCTCCAAGGGCACTTGTCGGCTTTATTTGGCTCGCGGACCACACAGTTTCTTTACGAAAACGGGCAGGCGTAAAACAGCTGCGTTTACTGTGTTAGCCGTTTCACGAGCTGCGACATGGTCACGAATGTAACAGTGACGCGAATACAGAATGAATTTCCTTTACCTTACGTCTATGGTCAAGAGCGGGGAAAATAACGAAGAATATCCTCAACTCTTCGATGACTTGAACAGCGAAATGCTGGTAGAGGAACACAACATAAACTTGTACAACGATCTTAAATACATACTAGCAGAAGTTACTCGTTGACTTGAATTTTCATCCTATTTTCGGTTATAGATTGAATATAGTTAAGGTATAGTTTCTAATGCCAGTTTCCGCATGCATGGTATCCATACTCTCAATGTTGCATCGACTACCAACTCTCTGAAATAATGTACTTCACCACATAGATTCGAAGATCGAGATTATTTCGTAATTTTATTCGAATGGAAGAGGAGATTTCTTCGAAGTTGCTCACCATCACTGAAAAAAACCTTAACTGACAAAATACAAACGTGAGCCAGTCCACAAGTCCAGAGATAGGTGTATAAAGTTTACAGAAAGTTTCATACTAGCAAAAACTTCCAGTGTGTAACTTGTATTAAGTCAAAGACTGGCAGTTGGGTTAAGATTTCTGGCCACTGGGGATATATTTCAAAGCAGTCGTTGGCCTCTTCGACAGGTATTGCAGCAAACACATAGGTATAATAAATAACATCCACTTTTGAGATAATACTTCTATAAAAGGAATAAGAAAGACCCAGAGTCTCTTAGAACGCAAAAGACGAAAAATAAACATGGGTAGAAGTAGACACAAGCCGACAATCTTTCTGTTCACCGCTCACGACGCTGTCAACTGTGCTACGGCTTCGACATAGCTAGGGGACCTTCGTATTTGGAATACAGTGTCTAAAAACTGTATCTGCAGTGTCTCTATTTGATATTTGTACCAAAAAGGTGCCCTTTTGACACATCATCATTGTGCACTAGCACTGAAGTGCTGTACAATCGTTACACGCAAGTTATAACACTAAAAACATCAATTACAGTAAGCCTTTACGTACCATGTATGTAGTTTCCTGTCATTTAATTGCTGACGGTTTGAAATAGCTTATATTTGTACCAGGTACTCTATGAGAAAGGAAACACACCAAATGCATTGTTTAGTGCCATATACACACATCAAAAATGTTTTGCATTACTTGGTTCCCGAGGGTTCCGGAACCTGTACAGAACATTGGAGTAGAGAGTAACATAAACATCATTTGCGCCCTTTTGATTGCTCATGAAAATCACTCATTACGTATTGTACCACCATACACCGAGTCCTTCAGAGGTGGTGGTCCAGATTGCTGTACACACCGGTACCTCTAATACCCAGTAGCACGTCCTCTTGCAATGATGCATGCCTGCCGGCATCTCGTGGTCGTGCGGTAGCGTTCTCGCTTCCCACGCCCGGGTTCCCGGGTTCGATTCCCGGCGGGGTCAGGGATTTTCTCTGCCTCGTGATGGCTGGGTGTTGTGTGCTGTCCTTAGGTTACTTAGGTTTAAGTAGTTCTAAGTTCTAGGGGACTTATGACCACAGCAGTTGAGTCCCATAGTGCTCAGAGCCATTTGAACCATTTGATGCATGCCTGTATTCGTCATGCCATACTATTCGCAAGTTCATCAACGCACTGTTGGTCCAGATTTTCCCACTCCTCAACGGTGATTGCGCGTAGATCCCTCAGAGTGGTTGGTGGAGCACGTCGTCCATAAACAGCCGTTTTCGATCCATCACAGGCATGTCCGATAGGATTCATGTCTGGAGAGCATACTGGCCACTCCAGTCGAGCGATGTCGTTACCCTGAAGGAAGGCATTAAAAAAAATGTGCACACTGGGGCCGCGAATTGTCGTCCATGAAGACGAATCCCTCGCCAATATGCCGCCGATATGGTTGCACTATCGGTCGGAGGATGGCATTCACGTATCCTAAAGCTGTTACAGCACCTTCCATGATCACCAGTGGCGTACGTCGGCTACACATAATGCCGCCCCAAACATCAAGGAACCTCCATCTTGCTGCACTCGTTGGACACTGTGTCTAAGGGTCCAGTCTGACCGGGTTGCCTACAAACACGTCTCCGACGATTGTATGGATGAAGGCATATGTGACACTCGTCGGTGAGGAGAACGTGATGCCAATCCTGAGCGGTCCATTCTGCATGTCGTTGGGCCCATCTGTACCGCGCTTCATGGTGTTGTGCTTGCAAAGGTGGACCTCGCCATGGACGTCGGGAGTGAAGTTGCGCGTCATGCAGCCTATTGCGCACAGTCTGAGTCGTAAGATGACGTTCTGTGGTTGCACGAAAAGCATTATCAACAGGGTTCCTCCGAGCCATTATCCGTAGGTGGCGGTCATCCACTGCAGTAGTAGCCCTTGGGCGGCTTGAGCGAGGCACGTCATCGACAGTTCCTGTCTCTCTGTATCTCCTCTATGTCCGAAAACATCGCTTTGGGTTACTCCGAAACGCCTGGACACTTCCCTTGCTGACAGCCCTTTCTGGCACAAAGTATCAATGCGGACGCCATCGAACTGCGGTATGATCGAACTACAGAGAACACGAGCTTGTACCTCCTTCCTGGTGGAATGACTGGAACTGATCGGCTGTCGGACGCCCTCCGTCTAATAACCGCTGCTCGTGCATGGTTGTTACATTTTTGGCCGGGCATAGTGATATCTCTGAACAATCAAAGAGTCTGTGTATGTGATCCAATATCCTCAGTCAACATCTATTTTCAGGAGTCAGGGAACCGGGGTGATGCAACACTTTTTTTGACGTGTGTAATATGGCGGCTCCCATGTGACGTAAAACGATGTCGCCTATCACTGGCCATGTTCTCCATATAGCGTCACAGGCGTCGTGGACTCGCTGTTGAAAGGACTGCATATCAGGAACTGGTCCAAAATACACAACGCTATTCAGATGATCCTAGTGGTAAAAATCCAGGGAGCTTAAGTCCAGTGATCTAGCATGTCATGCTACAGGGCTTAAGCGTCTCTTCCAACGTGCGAGGAAGATGTTGCTGAAGTGCTGACGAACTGTAATACGGAAGCAGTATGGTGCTCCGTCATGCAGAAACCATATAACCTGCCGTATTGCCAAAGGCATGTTCTCAAGCAGCCCAGTCCTCCGTCTAGGTGTTGTGGAATAATAAGTGGTCCAAGTGTGTGGTCGCCAAGAATCACTGCCTACATATTGATGTGGAACCGATGCCGATGAGACGCCTGAGGATTATGTGTAGTCGACAGATGATGATTATGCAGATTGATAACGCCAGTTGTGGTAAGATTGCTTCGCCGGTGAAGGGGACTAATGACAGAAATTTCATAGCTGTGATCATCTGGTGCAAAGATCGTCGACAAAATGCTTCCTGTGGAGGGAAATCCGCTGCTGAAAATCCTTGCACTCGTTCAAGTGCCACACATACGGGACACACATGCAGGATACAAATAATCGTACTTTCGCTTACACTGTGTTGGAGGACTGTCTAACATTCTGCGTGGTGTCTGTTTGTTGTAAGTCTTGTCTCCCTGCCACTTTCGCGCAACGACGCTCTGAGCGTGTTTTTTAGGGAATTGACTAGTTTGAACCTGGGACCTGTTGCTGGTAAGGAGACGCCAGACCACACATGACATGTAGAGTTCAGAAGAGTTCAGTGAGACTAGCGATGATATAATCAAATACTTAATGATTTCAGCGTCATCTCCACTACACTCCCTGTAAAAGAAGCTTAATACGAACTAAATTTAGTGGAAGGGGTTTAAGGCTTTCCTGTTTTTAGTTAGCTGATAAAATAACGTCGAAAAAGCAGTTAAGTTAACCATTGGAATTTTTATTCTACTCACAAAACATTGTTTATAAATTGTACTATTGATAAAATAAAATATTTTAATACATGATGATAAAAACCAACTGCGTTCAACAAAAATGTGAACGAATATTCCCTGAATGGGTTTCCAATTTCTATAATGGATCGAACGATGACCTATGCCATATCACATCTATAATCCAGGTTTAAATTAAGTTTCATAAAAGAGAAAACTGTCAAAAATGGTCTACAGTGTCCCTCAATTATCTTTAATTACTTATTCAACTTGTCGTAAATAACAGTGGCTGATGCGGCTTCTCAATAATTATATAACAAAAACATCATCTATATACTAAGATGGTATCTGTCCTTTTGGACATGTCTGAAACAACAGATACCATCGGTGACCATGCAGCTCGTTAGAATGAAATTACAATGAAATGAACACCCTTAGCTGCTTACAGGCTTTGACATACGTCAACGGGGATAGATGAAAATGTGTGCCCCGACCGGGATTCGAAGCTCGGATCTCCTGATTACATGGCAGACGCTCTATGCATCTGAGTCACCGAGGACAAAATCATCGCGTTTCAGATTTTAACTTCAAGTAGCAAATGTGAATACCACAAAGTTTAATTGACGATCGACACTAGTATTACGTAAAAATGGGATGTAACAGATGAGACTTCTGCAGCTCTGAGTGAAGCCTTATGCGCTCTTATGCGGCATCGCGTGCGTTCATTACCTTGTCAGTGGTTAGGCAGCGTCAGGGGCGGCGGGCGGCGCAGCTCCACACACCTCGCCATCTCGCTAGCAACTCTCTCGAACTTATCCTTACTACTGTTTACCGAAGTTGGTTTAAGAAAAAATGTGTCTGGCTGTGTTTCCAACTGACCAATCAGCTTCTCAATGTTAACGTTAAGCTACGCCTGCAAAAATTTTGTCTATCCAATGAGAAACGTTATACTTTTCATGGTGGGTCAATGTTTTTAATGTTTGCTACGTAACAGAGATGCGTATAGTCTCACGCTAAAACTTGCAGCTGGTGTGGCGTTTTAGTGTTATCGTAAGATCTATACTGTTCTTCTGGAGGGCTACAGCTTTTAACATGGGCTGGGGGGTGGTCCTGGTGGTTAGCTGGCGACGTGGGTGTCCGTCCCTTATCGTAGGGCCTTCTAGCTTAACACGGTTCTGCTCTCGGCTTCTGTTCTCGTTTCTCCCCTCGGAACTGCGTCTGTCTCACAGTGGGAAGGTATGACATGCATTTAGGCATTCTTGTGTTAGTCTGTGGTATTCCATTTGCTCACTCGTTACTCGTATTACTTTGGTTAATTTAATGTCACGATTTATTCGGAGCAATGTGACATACTACTGGATTTGCTTATCATGTCAGGGTTTTCATGGAAGGTGTTGGATTTGCCTGACACCTTACAACTGCTTGCCTGGAGCTTTTACTACGGTTCGTCTCAATATCTCCATATCTGATGTTTGCACAGTCAGTTGCCTCTCTGCACATTCGTTTGCCTGAAAGGACCCAAGATCGCGCAAATGCCCAAAAAGGGTGGTTGGTGTCAGTGAGGGTACTTGTTTTGGTATAGCTGTGCTGCCTCTCGACCGTTTCCATGTGCTTGACCGTACGCAAACACCATCTCGGCTTGTTCCCGACATAAATACCGGCCCATTCTGCTGCTTACAATACGCTGCGTCAGTCACACAGCCTGAAACAGACAAGGAAGACACGGCACGTTGTCAGAGGACCTGTCATCCATCAGTGCCATCCATCGTGGCGAAGATGCATTTCTGGAGACAGGTTCACAGGACCTTTTTTCCTCCATTTCCAGTCAGGAATCCGTCCCTACAGTGTGCCGGTTTTATTTTTTTAATTTTTTTTTGTATTATGGGTGTTAACTGCTAAGGTCATCAGTCCCTAAGCTTAGACACTGCTTAACCTAAATTATGCTAAGGACAAACACACACACCCATGCCCGAGGGAGGACTCGAACCTCCGCCAGGACCAGCCGCACAGTCTGTGACCGCTGCGCCTAGCCAGTTTTATCAATGTTTGCCCTGAGCTTCACCTAAAAGCGAAGACGGCGTCTCGCGACTCTGTATTGGAAAGAGATGGTGTCATCTGACGTAGATGGCGTTCCTCCAACTCATTGGTCTGCGTTCAAACGCACGTCCAGATTACCTGACACGCTAGATACTGCGCTGCACGTTCGCAGAGCCTCCCCAGTGTGCTTGCCCTTCGCTGTGGCGTCAGAAACTCGGCACGCTCGACGCTCCATGCGCCGTCCACGTGGCGACGACTTACGCTGGAGCTCGCCACAGGCGAAGACGCTCTCAGCTGCTGGCAGAATGGAGGGCTGTTGTGGAGGAGCGCCGCGGCTCTGGTAGCGAGACGACGTCGTCCTCCCGGCGGGCTGTATTTCAGCTGCCCGGGGGCGGAATTAATCGGGGCGCACGCAAGTTAAATATTTCAGTTATGAAACGGGCGCGTATCGCGGCGCGTAAATCAGAGTAATTGAATTGGGAGCCGGGAGAGGGCGCGTCGGGCGGCGGGCGGCGGCAGCCTCGGCCCATTAGGCGTCCAGCCCGGCGCTTCCTGTTTATGCTGATTTTATTGCCCGCCGACATTTCCAGCACCGCCTTCCCTCCTGCTTCTCCTTCTCCTCCTCCTCCTCCTCCTCCTCCGGCTCCCCCCTCCAGACGCGACGACGGAGGAGCGGCAGCCAGGAAGTACCATCCGTAAAAAGCGATAAAATGAAGCGCGCACCCCTTGCTCCCCCTAGCCGCTAGCGGAAGGTGCCACCTCGCCTAACGACCCCGCGGCTACTCACTCGGAATATGTTAGCGCCCCCTCGCTTTCCCCTCTAGCGCCGGAGCCAAAATACTCCCGGGAAGTTACTCCGCGGAATCGAGTCGTCTTCTCATTACCAGGTGATAACAACGGGCGGCAACAACTGGGCAGCAGACGAATGTATGGAGAAGGTGTGACGGTAATTTCCTGCACCGACGTGTTAAAAGGTAGTGCAACACCTCCTTGACACCCAGACCCACCCCCGCACCCCCTTCCCCACAGTACCTGTTGCGCTACACTTCATTTAACACTTTAACTGACAAATCGTTTTCTCTAGGATAACAATGAAACACATATTACTATGTACTCTTTGGGAAGAGTAATCACTAAAACGCACAATTTATGTTTTTGCGAAAGATTTTTTTTCCCCAACAACTATAGATCGCGAAATAAAAACAACAGTGAAAATCAAAATTTTTTTGTGCCACTAGAGGGTGTGGTAGGACTGGGTTGAGTATGAGTGTTCTTCGCTAAAATAAATTTTTATTTTATTCAAATAAGCCTTAAATATTTATTGCCTATACGTACAGTAAATTTAAATAAATGTTAAGCCATTTACACCTTAAAATTTTGTTTCTGTGGGGTCCACAGCCTCAGTGCTAATGAGAACATGGTCCGGGAAGGGTGTATTCTTTTTAGCCCGCCGGGGTGGCCGAGCGGTTCTAGGCGCTACAGTCTGGAACCGCGTGACCGCTACGGTCGCAGGTTCGAATCCTGCCTCGGCCATGGATGTGTGTGATGTCCTTAGGTTAGTTAGGTGTAAGTAGTTCTAAGTTCTAGGGGACCTATGACCTCAGAAGTTGAGTCCCATAGTGCTCAGAGCCATCATCATCATCATCATCATCATCACCATCATTTAAGACTGATTATGCCTTTCAGCGTTCAGTCTGGAGCAAAGCTCCCTTATAAAATTCCTCCATGATCCCCTATTCAGTGCTAACATTGGTGCCTCTTCTGATGTTAAACCTATTACTTCAAAATCATTCTTAACCGAATCCAGGTACCTTCTCCTTGGTCTACCCCGACTCCTCCTACCCTCTACTGCTGAACCCATGAGCCTCTTGGGTAACCTTGCTTCTCCCATGCGTGTAACATGACCACACCATCTAAGCCTGTTCGCCCTGACTGCTACATCTATAGAGTTCATTTGAACAATTTTTTGTATTCTTTTTATTATCTATGCAATTGGTCAGGTTCAACCTCTGGTCATTTTCAAGCACGTATCTTTCAGCCTCCAGCTTCATTTTACGCTATAATATATCGCTGGTACATGTGGAGAGAAATACATCTTACTTCTGTGCGTACGTGGCACATGGTTACGTCTATTAGCCGACACAAACAGAAGATGTCATGTCACGGTATAGTCACAGCTGCTATCAGCTGTGATTATACTATGAATCTGGAAGCTTAAGATACGTGCTTGAAAATGTGGCCAATTGCGTAGATAAAGAAAGTAATACTGCCTACCTGGACCATGTTTTCAAAATGGTTCAAATGGCTCTGAGCACTATGGGACTTAACATCTGAGGTCATCAGTCCCCTAGAACTTAGAACTACTTAAACCTAACTAACCTAAGGACAACACACACATCCATGCCCGAGACAGGATTTGAACCTGCGACCGTAGCCGACGCGCGGTTCCAGACTGAAGCGCCTAGAACACGTGGGCCACACCGGCCGGCGACCATGTTTTCATTAAACGAAAAAAACCACTTGCGGAAAGAGAAATAGCTCACCATTAAATAACAAGTCATTCTGTAGCAGATTATTAGAACAATCCAGTAAAACAACCAGGTACTGGTGAAACCGTTTAAAAACTTTACAATAGACGATACATGAACTATCAATGGTGCTTCACTATTAGCATCAATTAAAACTGAATCCACACTTACAAATAATTCAGATGATCAGAAAAAACCTATTAAAACTCAAAAAGCTATCCAAGGCTGAGATATGTGAACTCACTGACTTGCTAGAACTAGCCCTACCACACAATTATTTTACTTTTAATAACAAAATTTATAACCACATAGAAAATAAATTTTTCAGATCAGATATTTCACTTGAAAATAAAATAATATACTACAAAATGTATGTGGATGATACTATTATCTTGTACAATGGTACAACTGAGGAGATTGAGAAACTTGCTAAAGGCCTCAGCAGCATGCACTACAACATCAACTTCACTGTAAAACATCAAGTAGATAAAGGCATCCATTTTCTTGACCTTACAATAGTTAACGTAAACAACAAACATGCCTTCCAGATTTACAGAAAACCTACCACTAGTGACTTTACCATTAACAACTCCTCTTGTCATCCAGTACAACACAAAATGGCATTCTTCAGATTCACACTTAATCATATACATAAAATCCCAGTCAGCCCCCATGATGAACAAAAAGAAATTAACATTATAAAAGAAATTGCACGGAGAAATAGATACAGCCCAGAAGCAATTGATAAAGTTAACAACAAAATAAAAAAGAAACAATGCACACCTACTAAATCAGATTCACAGGAAGGAAAAAACACATTCGCACGCATACCATTTATAGGTAAAATTTCATACCAAATTGCCAACCTCTTTCGGAAAACTGGTATTCAAATTTCTTTCAGCACTAACAACAAGCTACAACAGCACATGATCCACAACAGTAAGACAAACAACCAATGCCACCACAAATCAGGTATTTACAAACTTTTATGTGACAATTGCCCACAGTTCTACATAGGCCAAACTGGAAGGACTTCCGTGAGCAATGGATGCCTTCCGGCTAAATAATTTTGATAAATCCACCTTTGCGAGGCACCTAAAATACCATGGTTACTCAGCCACAGCCATTACAGAAAACCTACAAATACTACAGACTGTGAACAAAGGAAAGAAAATGAATCTGCTTGAAGAGCTAGAAAATTATATCCACAGCTCTAACTCTAACTCACCAGATGTTCTCAACGAACAAGTGGAGCTTGCAAACAAATCCTATCTTCACATATTTCATGAACTATTCAAAAACAGAAACTAATTATCCCCTGATATAATAACAAAGTAATATTTTATGGAAATTTGACGTAGCAGTCATACAACAGACCAAGTGTCATTATCGTAATTTGTAATAGTCCTATTGTAAACACAAGCTGTAACTGTCATTGTATAATGTGTAATAGCTTTCAAAATTTCATGTGTGTAACATTATTGTACCTCCTAGATCTAAGTTCTCTGACAACAGTGTGGCTCAAAACAGTTCTAGCTGTCATTTTTTAATTTGTAATTATTTTGAGTAATTTCATATATATAACATCATTGTACTTCCTAGATCTAAGTTCTCTGACAAAAATGTGAATCAAACAATTTGAAAATGTGTATCAAAAAACGTCGCAGTCTGTAATAGCTTTTTAAATTTCTATATAATGCAACACCCTTGCACTTCCTGTGGCTAAGTTCTCTGACCATAACCTACAAGTTTCTGTATGAGCAACATCTTTACATCTGCTACATCTAAGTTCTTTGACCACATCCCACATGTTTGTATGTAAACATAGTGCATTTCACGAGTGCACCTCATAATAGTGAAATATGAAGCTATGCTTGGTAAAACTGAAATATGCAGGTGAAAAGGACAATAAGTGTGTAAATACGTGGCAAAACTCTCACCACAGCATAACTGTAATAATGGTGCTTCATCTTCATGTAAGTACAAGTACACACATATATTTTCGTCAAATGCTGCCTTACCACTTACAATTGTCCCACGTGTACCTTTGTAGTCACCAGCAAATAATTCTTTGTATTTTTACAGTGACCTCCAACAGTATAAACATGTAAATGGATGTATAAACACCTGAGGATGGGCTCAAGCCCGAAACCAGTCGTGTGACAAATAAATAACCTTTCATTGTGACTGGTAGTGAATATATTTCTACACCCGAGTTTCATTGTTGTGTATCTGTTAGTTATTGTTCAGTGCTGTGTTGAATAGAACGTTGTGTGGCACAGTTTGCGAACTTCGCTACGGCAGAGTCAGAAGAGCAACGTGTCCGCATTAGATTTTCTGTGAAACTCAAGAAAACTTTGCAGAGACAAACCAAACGATGCAGGAAGTCTACGTTGATGAGTACTTAAGCTGTACTCGGCGTTACAAATGGTTCACACAGTTTAAAAATGGCCGGAAGGAAGATAAAGACGACTCTCGTTCAGGACGCCTTTCGACGTCTACCGACGATGCTCGTGTCTGCAACGTCAACGAAATTGCGCTTGCCAATGGAACACTGACTGTCAGAGAGATTGCAGAAGAACGTAGCATTTCAGTTGGATCATGTCATGAAATCCTGACACAGCACCTCGGAATGCATCGTGTTGGCGCCAAGTTCGTCCCAAGGCTCACGAGTCCAGACCAGAGAGACCTTCGCCTTGCAATCTGTGAAGAGCTTTTCGATGGCGCAAATGAGAACGAGATGTTCCTGAAGAAGATCATAATTGGTGGTAAGACGCGGGTCTACGGCTGTGATGTTGAGGCCGAGGTTCAACCTTCACAGTGAGTCGGGACAGGTTCTCCGAGACCAAAAAGAGATCGTGAGGTGAGTTCAAACGTGAAAGCCATGCTGACAGTTTTCTTTGACTCTGAAGGATTATTTCATCACGAATTCGTGCCACAGGGACAAATTGTTAATTGACGCTGCTATCGGGTCGTGTTGCGACGCCTGCGAGAAAATGTGAGAAGGAAACGGTCTGAAATGTACTGAGACAATTCGTGGCTCTTGCGTCACGATAAACCCCCCCCCCCCCCGCACAAAAAACGAAATCACTGTGCTGCCTCATCCTCCGTACTGTCCAGACCTGACCCTGCGAACTTTTTTTTTTTATTTCCAAAGCTGAAAACCCCGTTGAGGGGACGAAGATTTGCAACGATAGACGAGATAAAAGAAAACTGACAGACGGCGCTTCACGTGACCCAGCAAAAGGCGTAACAAGACGGCTTCCGAAAGTGGAAACGGCGTTGGGAGCGGCGTAGCAATTGTGGAGGAGAACATTGCGAAGGAGACAGTGCGCAATAAGTAAAAGGTAAGTATAGAAAAAGTTTGTGAACAAAGCTCCGGAAATTTTTGAACAGGCCTTGTACTTCTCTACTGTTTGCCCCACGACGAGTTGATTATTGGGGTGGTGGCTGTCGGGAAAGGCCTTGCCCCCCACATTAAGGCAGTCGAGAGGAGAGGAGAGGAGCGGTGACGCGAAGGCTGCATCGGCTGCCTGCAGCAGTGCTGCCACGCCTACCAGCGCTTTGTGCTTAACACGAAATCGGAATATTATCCGCTTAAGTGGCACTTCCGTCGGATCGGAAATCACCTAATTTGATTAATAATATCGCTCGAAAGTAATTGTGTAAAACTTAAAGTCGTGTTTGTATTTATGGAAAATCGTGTTTGTAAGTGTCTGGTTCGTATCTTAGAAATGTATAACACTTATTTTTTGATATCGAAACACGCAAATCTCGGTGTAGGGCAACAGAACTATGTAAAAATTTAATGTTAAACGGAAGATACCTGTGGAACTTACGCTTCACGATGTGGAATTCAGACAAGCCGGTGTATCAAACAATTCCTCTCAGGGAAAGCAAAATGTTTTCAGTAAAATTTACGTATATCATCTGGCTGCAAAACAGTACGATTCAGATTAAAATATTGGCTTTGAATATTGCTAATCTTTATCTAAGTCTTGCAAAAAATCACTGTATAAAAGCTGTAGTTACACAGAAAATGAACACAAAAATTAACGAATTTGACTTTGTGGTAAACTGCTTGAAAATTCACAAGATGGCATATTACTGAAATTATCATATCAAGCCTCTAAACTGACATGAGATTATTTTCACAAATACACTCTGAAAAAAAAAAGGTTCAAATGGCTCTGAGCACTATGGGACTTAACATCTGTGGTCATCAGTCTCCTAGAACTTAGAACTACTTAAACCTAACTAACCTAAGGACATCACACACATCCATGCCAGAGGCAGGATTCGAACCTGCGACCTTAGCGGTCACGCGGTTCCAGACTGAAGCGCCTAGAACCGCACGGCCACACCGTCCGGCCAAATACACTCCGACAGTCACTGTATCTTACAATGGACATGAACCTTGATGGTTATTAAATTCATTGGCCTACCTTTGCCCATGGAACACTCGTCTGTTTTGCACCCGTTACTATTACGATAATGATGCGACTTCAAAGATCAAATTACATTTACTGTACTTGTGATGCGCAATGCTCGACTGTATCTAACCAATTTTCACAAAATGCTTCTCAGTACACAACTCGCGATGTGCAATGCGAGTATACAAACACAGTCACGACAGTAACGAATGAAAAATGAGGAATAAACTTAACTACCGTACTGATAAACGATAGCAAAGACTCCAAGTATAACTACGCTTCATTGAGCCACCGACAACAATTCACATTTGTATAAAGTTTACACACCTAGACAAGTTAGAAAAATATTTCTTAACAAATTTCCTCTGTTCAATTACTTTCCTTGACGCTTGTTTCAACTATGAAACAAAACCATATGTTGCATTATAAAATCTCTACTGCGACGTTCAGCCATAAGCAATGTTCTAACGATGTGAAGCTATAGTGTGACACAAGTATGTTGTTGTTGTGGTCTTCAGTCCTGAGACTGGTTTGATGCAGCTCTCAATGCTACTCTATCCTGTGCAAGCTTCTTCATCTCCCAGTACCTACTGCAACCTGCATCCTTCTGAATCTCTTTACTGTATTCATCTCTTGGTCTCCCTCTACGATTTTTACCCTCCACGCTGCCCTCCAATACTAAATTGGTGATCCCTTGATGCCTCAGAGTATGCCCTACCAAACGATCCCTTCTTCTAGTCAAGTTGTGCCATAAATTTCTCTTCTCCCCAATTATATTCAATACCTCCTCATTAGTTATGTGATCTACCCACCTAATCTTCAACATTCTTCTGCAGCACCACATCTCGAAAGCTTCTATTCTCTTCTTGTTTAAACTATTTATCGTCCATGTTTCACTTCCATACATGACTACACTCCATACAAATACTTTCAGAAACGACTTCCTGACACTTAAATCTATACTCGATGTTCTCTTCTTCAGAAACGCTTTCCTTGCCATTGCCAGTCAAATGACTTACCTTAAACATTGCCTTTTGTCATTCTTGCACTCATATCATCTCATTTCCTCAAAATATTTCTTAAGAATTATTCATGTTATTACAAAATCCCTTTTAAATATTTCTGTCTCCATTACGCAGCAGGCCAGCTTCCATCCTTTTCAAACCAAATACATTGCCAGACTGACTAACACACAGTATTGCTACTCTCTTCAAAAGCAGTAACTTCTCTGACCAACATCTGTGGTCTCAAGAACAGACATACAAAGAATATGTTATATCGATACTACAGAGGTTGAGTACATTTGTCATAGTCACAATTTTCTTTTTATATGTATGATCAAAACTTCTTGAAAATCGTAACAGCAAATGAGACAGCTACCTGTCAACCCCAGCGTGTATTTACCAGAGTCACTTACAGAGTTAAGTTCCAGTAACAAGAGTGAAAGTATGACACTAGCTGCGCGTTCTGCCCCTGATGGTCCCGTCCGACCGCCGTGTCATCCTCTGCGACATGGCGGGGCATGGGGTCAGCACACCGCTCTGCTGGCTGCTGTTGGCTTTCTTCGCCTTGCAGCCATTGCTTCTCCTCAGTTGGCCTCACAAGGGTGATTGCACCCCAGACCATTCCTCCCAGCACAGAGCAATTCCTGGCGGTACTAGCAATCGAACCCAGTCGTCCACATAGTAGCCAGACACTCGCTGACCACTGAGCTATTGAGGCAGAGGGGATAACATTAAAAGGAGGGAAAATTCAGAAGGTACAGAGTCTTATTATACGAAGGTCGTTCCGAAAGGAATGCGTCCTATTTTTATTTGTGGAAACTACAGGAGATACGTAAATCACAACAGCACGGCTAAACAGAGCAATATTTCAGCTACAGACTGTCATTTTTCCACATAGTCACCACCATTAGTTATGCACTTTAGCCAACGATGAACTAGAGCCTCCATGCCACGATAGTAAAAATCGAAACCAACTGAGGCTAACCACTTCCTTACAGCTTTGACAACAGCAGCCGAGTCTTGAAAATGTTCGCCACGTAATCCGTCTTTGTGTATAATATTATCCCTCAAAAGAAGAAATTAATGTTTTTAAGCTGGTAATATTAAACTCGTTGTTATTGAACTAGTGTGTGTAGTGTCTCTGTATGCCCGTGAAGGACAATATCCCGAGCGGCGTCGACTATTCCCATAACGTACGTAATTTCGTACACGTAAACAAGTTACTCACGTTGCGTGGAAGCAGCTGCCGACTCTGACGGTTGTAAAGTTCTTGAAATGTAAGAGAAAGAAAACTTCTATAAGAGTTTCTCGAACTGGAACACTGCCATTCGCATTTGGTCATTCGATGATTGTCTGAGAGTGAAATGAGTTCGTTTTAGCACATAAAATCTTCTCTATGCTTCTGACCGTGTTATTGAAGCAGGTTCTACAGCAAACATCAACCACCGAATGTTCGAAGTCCTATACAAGCCTGTCGTACATAACAGTTGATCACAGAATCCTTTGATGAAAATAAATACGCGAAATTAGCTTTGAAATGCAACAGAATGTTTTACGGCTGTTACTGAACTGCCGGCCGTGGTGACCGAGCGATTCTAGGCACTACAGTCTGGAACCGCGCGACCGCTACGGTCGCAGGTTCGAAGCCTGCCTGCAGCATGGATGTGTGTGATGATCTTAGGTTAGTTAGGTTTAAGTAGTTCTCAGTTCTAGGGGACTGATGACCTCAGAAATTAAGTCCCATAGTGCTCAGAGCCATTTGAATCATTTGATACTGAACTCCACATTAACGTTACATATCGCTTGTGAATCACAGAAAACACAAATTATAGAATACGCTGGCTAGAAATGACTGTTTCATTCCACGCACTTCATACAGGTCCTCTCGTTATCCTGTCTCGCAAACTAATTCCGTCACACCCCGATTTTCTTACTTTTCTTCGCTTGCCACGCACCAATGGTAAGTCAAGGAATAAATATTTCGCTCCCGCAGGCGAAACGCGCCACCTCGTGATATATAATGCTTTAAACCGATAACTGTAGAAATATGAAACTGATTAATAGTCAAAGATGCTAAATACATGAGTGCTACCACTTGGACTGCGACATTGTCAGTGGCCGCGCGGTTCTGGCGCTGCAGTCTGGAACCGCGAGACCGCTGCGGTCGCAGGTTCGAATCCTGCTTCGGGCATGGATGTGTGTGATGTCCTTTGGTTAGTTAGGTTTAACTAGTTCTAGGGGACTAATGACCTCAGCAGTTGAGTCCCATAGTGCTCAGAGCCATTTGACCCATTTGCGACATTGTCAGATTTACAGGATATTATTAGACTGAAGTCTGAATGCGCCAAATCAGGACTGTACCTTGAATGTGGTAAGATAGTCCAAAAGAATTTTGCAATGAGCTGTGTGGTCCCAAAACTGGCGTTGTCATGCTGCAGGTGAAAGTTGGTCCTCTTCCCTGGCCCCACCCAGGAAATTCGGGCTTTCAGCTTAGTCAGTGTCATTTGCTGGACTGTTAGCTCCTCAGGCTACAGGACATCCAAAAGAACCACAGCCTGGCTCTCCCACAAGACTGTGCACATACTTTGTCTGCAGACGGCTGTGCTTGAATTTCTTTTTTGACGGAGAATTCGCATGTCGCATTGCATGATCTGTCTTTTGGATTCCGGCTCGTAGTTGCGATATCACGCCTCACCTCCGGTGACGGTGCTATTCAGAAAATTGTCGCCTTCAGCTTCATATTGGTCCAGCAGGTCAAGACAAATTTCCATTCTGTACGCAACCGCGGCACCCATCTCTCACAGACTTTGCGATAGCCAAAATGTTCCAACATTGTTTCCAAGGCATTACAGCCGATATTCAGCTTTGCACACAATTCTCTGGACGTCAACCGCCGATCAGCACGGTTGAGTTGATCAAGACTCTCTTCAGTGCGAGGGATGACAGCTATGAAGGGTCGACTGGGCCGTGGCTTCTCGTGCACACTTTTCACCACCTTGAAAGTGCCGTACCCATGGCCTAACATTGATCACGTCTATCGTATCGTCTCCATTTCAGTGGGCGCAATTTCTTCGACAGTGAGGAATTGAATCACGCATCGCTGTTTTATACGCGCTTCCATATCAGACTCCATTCCTCTGCTGGCGCCAACTACCGCAGAGCAACGGAACCACCTGCAAATGAAAGAGGAAGGTTCAAGGATTGGCATTATACCGACGACATCCGGTGGAACGACCCTCGTACCTAGTAGAACAGGCAGGAACCAGCCCGCAGAAAGAAAAACTTCGGGAGCTCTAATAAAAAACATGAGTCTAGCAAACAAACAGACTGTGTACATTTACAATAAGATTAATGCTAAATTTAGGTGTACGTATATACACAGACTGAAGTGACGAATGACAATTTGTGCGAATACTGGCATTCGAATCAGGTCCCCTGCTCACAAGGCAGATACGCTAACCACTATGCCACCCTGGCACATTAGCGTTGCACAGGCTGACATAGAACGTCTCCAGATTCCTGTTCACACCTCAGCCCACTTGGTTTTCCCCGAAAACTCGAGCAGCGTTGAAGAGCTCTCCAACTGTACTGGAACAGTACCCCCGCATCGAAGGAAACGGAGGATCCTGCCTGAAAGCCAAGCATAGGTGCTTTAATCACCCATGTCTCGGATTCAAACAGATTCTACCGTTTCCTTCGATGCTGAGGTGCTGTTCGAATACAGTTGGAGAGCTTCAACGCTATTCGAATTTAGGGGGAATATAAAGTGGACTGAGGTATGAATGGGAATTTGGACTAAGGAGGTAGGCGTGCCAGTTAGTCTGTGCAGCTGTGCAAGGGTGGCGTAGTACTTAGCGCATCTGCCTTGTGAGTAGCAGACCTGGGTTCGAATACCGGTCTTTGCACAAACTTTCGTTCGTCGCTCACTCTGCAGATATACGTCACAGATATCTGAGACCTAAGAAGATCCCTGGAACCATGCAATTTCAATTGGCTAAATTAATGCGTTACCAAGAAGTATTCCACTCGGAAGCCTTATATAGAGCTGAAAGCCTGAATTTCGTAATATCTTTGATGCTTTACTACCGATTGTATCTGTCCTGTTTTCGTCCCTGGCCCGATACATCTATTTAATAACATGCTACCTGCGAATACACGATTTGTGCAGTCTGCCTTTCTTAGCGCTTATCACGCAGTATGGTGTTCACTGTTTCCATGAGTTGGAAAATTTACTGTATTTAACTTTGCAGTCACAGTCGTTATTTACCTCAAGGGAAGGGAGTCGCGTATACTGTCTGTCTAAGAATCGTCTAAATTGTGTTATGAATGTTATCGTATTGTTGCAGTCTGTGTGTCGTATTTTCTGTGTCGGGAATTGGGTACAACCCCGTGTTTCCCTTAACAAGCAGGAAAAACTACGTAAAAAACACAATCAAGGTGTATCTAACCCTTGCTCATTAATATATTATGCTGAAACGGTACGAAACATGCTCATCTCCGTCTCGCAAGGGTTAGCGCCACTATTTGAGCTATACTAGCAGGTTACACGTTGTTTTTGCGGTAAATGATACTAATAAAACTGAAAAAATAACGTTATCTTCTTTCTCAAAAACGTCAGTGCAGCTAATCGGACTTAGCATTATTGCTTGTCTAAAACTCTCTCGGCCCCTTGACGCATGAAACTGGAGTCAAAAGTCTATTTTTGTCGTTTTCCTCCTGCTCCAGGACATAACTGACTTGTAACTTTGATAGCCTTGTATAACGAACCCTGACGCGTAACTTCTGATACAATCTGCCCACCACTGATCGACCTCTGTCATCGTGACGTCATACTGAGATCGTAAAGATTATTACAATGAAGCGGTGCTACTAGGGTCAGCGATCCTGTTGTCACGTAGGCAGCTGTGCCAGTTTCTCATTAATCTCTCAGCATTGAGGGCCAGCATCCGTGCAGCTCTAAGATTGCGCTGTTATCTCAATCTCATTAACCATCGCACGTTTTTACCGACGGTTTAAAGACAAAGTGATAACAGGCGCGACAATATTTTTCTGGACATGTAGGCAGCCTACATGCTTCTGAATCTTTCTTCTTACTCTCGATTTTTAATATGCCACTGATATTCTGCATGCTTCCGAAACTGTACGCCTTGATGTGACCGATTGAATTGCTTTCGCACTTTCCGACAGTTCCCTTTACAACGTGCCCGACATTTAGCTCATTTTTATCATTTCATTACCAATACTATTAAAATTGAAAACGAGTCTTAAGCTGTGGCCCTGTGCGCCGATAGCAGGGCCCGTTCTAGCGGCTGGAAAACCGGACATTCGCCCGGAGCATCAAAATTTTGGGACGTCATTTTGGCTGCACGTGTGAGAAAAGTGCTCATCATCATTGCGTTGCATAGCCTTCCATGCTTCTCTGTCCTCGGCGTTCGTCTTCATTCTTTGCTACTCTCCTTGTGGCCTGCTGACATCATCCGGCATCTGGAACCTTCTTCTGCCCTTTCCTCTCTTCTCCGGAACGAAAGCTTCAATTGCCTCAACTAGAAGGCAATCTCTTCTTAGATTGTGGCCTATCCAGTTCAGTTTCCTCTTCTTCACCGTCAGCAGCACCCTCCGTTCTTCTACAACTTTGCCGCGCGGGGTGGCCACGCGGTCTCGGGCGCCTTGTCACGACTCGCGTGGCTCCCCCCGTCGGAGGTTAGAGTCCTCCCTCGGGTGTGTGTGTTGTCCTTAGCGTAAGTTAGCTTAAGTTAGATTAAGTAGTTTGTAAGCTTATGGACTGATGACCTCAGCAATTTTGTCCCATAAGACCTTACCACAAATAAATTTCTCCAACTCTCCTCGGTACTTCTTCATTCCTGACTTTATCAGTCCAGCTGATCTTCTCAAATCTACGCCATATCCACATTTCACAAGCTTCAATTCTCTTCTCACCCTGCCTTCTCAAAGTCCACATTTTTGCTTCTTACAAGGCCACCCTCTATATTGAGCACTTAACTAGTCGCTTCCTTAATTCCTTGTTTAAACAACTGGTTAGGCGTCTTCCCTGGTTTTGAACTGCCTCTTTCGCCAGGGCCATTCTCACTTTGGTATCTTGTTGGCGGTTCGTGTCTTCTTTAACCCAACTTCCCAAATACTTGAATGCCCTTGCCTGTTCTATGATTTCTGACCCCAACTTAATTTTCACTTTTCTTTTCTTTGGGCCTATGGCCATGCTTTCGATTTTCTTTTTATTAATTATCATACCATATGCTACACAGGCTTCATTCAGGTCATTTAGCATTTGAGTCAGCGTCTCTTGATTTTCTGCGGTTGAGCCCCCCACAAAGCAAACATCATTTTGATGGTCGGCATGTCATATACCAATCTTAGACATTCAGTTTTCCGCCCACCTATCCCGACGCCTCTTGTTCCATCTTTCCAGTACTTCTTCCAGATTAGGAACGACGAGACACAACAGCCCTGTCTAACACGTCTCTCAATCTTGCTCTCTTCAATCTCATTACCTATTCGTATCCGACCTTTCTGATTGAGGTACAGATTTGCGATCAATATTCTCTCCTTCCACTTCACTCCCTCCTTTTTCAAGATATCTAACAGATTATCCTACTGCATTCTATCAAAGGCCTTTTCGAGGTCTATGAAGACAGCATACACTTCATTACCCTTTTCTGTGTATCTTTCGCCGATGGTTCTTATAAATCCAGTGGCATCTCGTGTTCCCTTCCACCTTATGAAACCATACTGTTCTTCACCAAGTGTTTCTTCCAATGTTCCATATCGCCTCCTATTTAGAATTCGAAGAACTACTTTCGCTGCCTGCGTTATTAGGCTGATTGTCCCGTGGTCTTCACACTTTTGGGATTATTCGACTTTGGGATTGGGACTATTATACTTACGAGAAAGCCTTCTGCCCATTCTCCTTTGTCACAGATGTAGTTTCAAAGACAGGTCAACTCGTTTTCGCTTGTTTCTTTTAAACTCTTTAAGATTTCTGCCGGAAAGTCATCTACACCACACGCTTTGTTGTTTATAAGTTCTCCAAATCCTTATTTACCTCTGAACCTAGGATAAAATCTGCTTCTTCATCTTCATTTACTGATTCTTCCTTCTCAGTCTGCAGAGCAGAAGGTCTTTGATCAACTCCATAGACAGTTTCAATATATTCTTTTCATCTATTCTGAACAACATGTGGGTCGCTTAAAAGAGTTCCATCTTTCCCTTCTATCTCCATATTTGTTTTGTTCTTCCTTCCCTGAAATATTATTCCCTTGGGTACTCGCTATATCTTTTCGCACGTGCCCTGTTTCTCCAGTCTCTCAATTTCTGACCAGATTTTTCTCGTCAATTTTTCCCTGGCCTGATCAGTTACTCTTCTCAGCTCATTGTTCAGTCTTCTGTATTGCCTTTATCCTTCATCAGTTTGTGCGTTTTTCCATTTTCTCCTTTCTGCCATCTTGAAGATCGTGTCATCGGTAACCCATGGTTTGCTTCTCCGCTTGCACTTCACCAGACCAACAACATTTTTACTGGTTGCTTTCATGGTGTCTATGAACTGGTTCCACTGTTCATTTATGCCCTCTGTCTTTTCTCTAATTTTCCATTTGTCCTGAAACTCTTTCTCAAGCTTTTTGGTTATTCCTTCCTCCTTTAGAGCATCGAACAAATTTCTCTATTACTTTACCTACCAACTTCCTTTTCAATCTAATCTGCACATCTCCTACAACTAATTAGTGGTCAGAGTTAATATCCGCTCCTTGACAAACCTTGGCATTTCTCATGTATGTCCGGAATCTACTCTGTATTAGTATGTAGTCGATCTGGTATTGCTATTGTCTGTATTCGATGTCCATGTGTACCGTCTTCTTTTTTGATGTTCAAAAAGCGTGTTTCCGACTACCAGTAAGTTTTACTTACAAAATCTGACCATTCTCGTACCTCTTTCGTTTCTGTTACCCAATCCAAACCTTCCAACCACACCTCCGTTCTTCCGTTCGCCGACCACCAAGTTCCAATCTCGCCTTTTCCTTCTCTCTCTCCCCACCATGATTCCCTACTGCTATAGCACTCTTCATATCATTGTCGTTGTACTGGCTGGTTGGCACGTAGACCTGTATCAGAGCTGCACCTATCTTGTGTCCTTTCAACCTCAGCACCATCAGTATGCTATTTACGTATTCCACCTTCTTTATCATGGTTTTTACCTTCTCCTTTACCGTGATAGCTACTCCATTCATTCCGTTTTTTTCCTCGCCAGAATAAAATAGTTTGTAGTCATCACTCTGTAACACAGAATTGCCTCCCCATCTCACCTCGCACATTCCACGAATATACAGGGTGGTCCATTGATAGTGACCTGGCCAAATATCTTACAAAATAAGCATCAAACTAAAAAACTATAACGAACGAAACTTGTCTAGCTTGAAGGGGGGAAACCAGATGGCGCTATGGTTGGCCCGCTAGATGGCGCTGCCATAGGTCAAATGGATATCAACAGCGTTTTTAAAATAGGAACCCCCATTTTTTGTTGCATATTCTTGTAGTACGTAAAGAAATATGAATGTTTTAGTTGGACCACGTTTTTCGCTCTATGATGGATGGCGCTGTAGTAGTCACAAACGTGTAAGTACGTGGTATCACGTGACATTGTGCTAGGTATGCTGCTCGGTATCCTGGACGACATCATCCAAGTGTCCGCAGCCACGTGTGAAACGTCAACCACGACCTGCAACACATGATCATGCCCAACTAGGTGTTTTAGCTGCTGTCGTGACTAATCCGCACATCAACAGCAGATAAAATGCGCAAGAATCGGGAATCTCAAAAACGTCGGTGTTGAGAGTGCTACATCAACATCGATTGCACCCGTACTATATTTCTATGCACCAGGAATTGCATGGTGACGACTTTGAACGTCGTGTACCGTTCTGCCACCGGGCACAAGAGAAATTACGGGACGATGACACATTTTTTGCACGCGTTCTATTTAGCGACGAAGCGTCCTTCACCAACAGCGGTGACGTAAACCGGCATAACGACCTTGGCTGATTAATGTATGGTGCGGCATAATGGGAGGAAGGATAATTGGCCCCCATTTTATCGATGGCAATCTAAATAGTGCAATGTATGCTGATTTCCAACGTAATGTTCTACCGATGTCACTACAAGATGTTTCACTGCATGACAGAATGGCGATGTACTTCCAACATGATGCATGTCCGGCACATAGCTCGCGTGCGGTTGAAGTGGTATTGAATAGCATGTTTCATGACAGGTGGATTGGTCGTCAGAGCACCATACCATGGCCCGCACGTTTACCGAATCTGACGTCCCCGGATTTCTTTCTGTGGAAAAGTTGAAGGATATTTGCTATCGTGATCCACCGATAACGTTCGACAACATGCGTCAGCGCATTGTCAATGCATGTGCGAATATTACAGAAGACGAACTACTCGCTGTTGAGAGGAATGTCGTTACATTGAGGTTGACGGACATCATTTTGAGCATTTATTGCATTAATGTGGTATTTACAGGTAATCACTCTGTAACAGTATGCGTTCTCAGAAATGATAAGTTCACAAAGGTACATGTATCACATTGGAACAACCGAAATGAAATGTTCAACCGTTCCTCACAAGCGACTTCTAATCAAGCTGCGGGCCTATGGGGTATCGTCTCAGTTGTGCGACTGGATTCGTGATTTCCTGTCAGGAAGGTCGCAGTTCGCAGTAATAGACGGCAAATCATCGAGTAAAACTGAAGTGATATCAGGTGTTCCCCAGGGAAGCGTCCTGGGACCTCTGCTGTTCCTGATCTATATAAATGACCTGGGTGACAATCTGAGCAGTTCTCTTAGATTGTTCGCAGATGATGCTGTAATTTACCGTCTAGTAAGGTCATCCGAAGACCAGTATCAGTTGCAAAGCGATTTAGAAAAGATTGCTGTATGGTGTGGCAGGTGCCAGTTGACGCTGAATAACGAAAAGTGTGAGGTGATCCACATGAGTTCCAAAAGAAATCCGTTGGAATTCGATTACTCGATAAATAGTACAATTCTCAAGGCTGTCAATTCAGCTAAGTACCTGGGTGTTAAAATTACGATCAACTTCAGTTGGAAAGACCACATAGATAATATTGTGGGGAAGGCGAGCCAAAGGTTGCGTTTCATGGGCAGGACACTTAGAAGATGCAACAAGTCCACTAAAGAGACAGCTTACACTACACTCGTTCGTCCTCTGTTAGAATATTGCTGCGCGGTGTGGGATCCTTACCAGGTGGGATTGACGGAGGACATCGAAAGGGTGCAAAAAAGGGCAGCTCGTTTTGTATTATCACGTAGTAGGGGAGAGAGTGTGGCAGATATGATACGCGAATTGGGATGGAAGTCATTAAAGCAAAGACGTTTTTCGTCGCGGCGAGATCTACTTACGAAATTTCAGTCACCAACTTTTTCTCTTCCGAATGCGAAAATATTTTGTTGAGCCCAACATACATAGGTAGGAATGATCATCAAAATAAAATAAGAGAAATCAGAGCTCGAACAGAAAGGTTTAGGTGTTCGTTTTTCCCGCGCGCTGTTCGGGAGTGGAATGGTAGAGAGATAGTATGATTGTGGTTCGACGAACCCTCTGCCAAGCACTTAAATGTGAATTGTAGAGTAGTCATGTAGATGTAGATGTAGATGTACCTACTACTTCTGTATTTTAATTCATTAAACTTACCTGTTACCAACTGTTCGTCTAAAATTGTGAGCCATATGTTTGTGACTATTACAGCGCCATCTATCACAAAGCGAAAAAAGTGGGCCAACTAAAACATTCATATTTCTTTAAGTACTACACGAATATGTAATAAAAAATGGGTGTCCCTGTTTAAAAAAAAAAACGCAGTTGATATTCGTTTGACCTATTGCAGCGCCATCTAGCGGGCCAACCATAGCGCCATCTGGTTCCCCCCTTCAAGCTAGACAAGTTTCCTTCTTCGTAGTTTTTTCGTTTGACGCTTATTTCGTGAGATATTTGGCCCGGTCACGATCAGTGGACCACCCTGTATATATTGTTGTGCTCCATCTCTTCTTTCGCATTTTACAGTTTGCCAGATTGTAAGAGGTGCGAACGTTCCATGTACCAATCCTAAGCTTTTCCTCTTTCCTTTCCTTTTTCTTTATTTTTACGCCTTCAATTAGCTTCGATGTACTCCCCTCTCGGAGATCCGATTGAGGGATGTTTTACCTCCGGAATCATTATCCTTGCACAAAGAGGGCCAAGTCAGGTGCGCCTTGGGACTAGTGATGTGGTATCTTCCCGTTGCTTTCCACATATGATACCAGCCGCCCTCTCTGTGTCAGACGCTGTTTGTAGTCGCTCGCTCTGAGTCAGACACTGCCTGTTGGTCCGCGGGAGGTATTTGATTTCCCTCCTACAAACCATATCAGGGAGGCGTTCCCCGATCCGCCACCAGGGGACGCGCCCTCTAGGGGTTTCAGGCTCCCCCGAGGGAGAAAATTACTCAATAATCGAAAAAGATACTCAAAAGGAAAAAAGAAATATTACTGCAGAAAACGTAAAATGTATCTTGTAGACATGCGAGTGGTTTCAGTAGCGTCGGTTATCTACACTTTCAGTGTAAATGTGACGTCTCTCGCTGTGGGGTTTGTTATTCCGAGACACCATTGTCGCGGTTGTGTGATAGCCTAGCGGTGGCTTGCGGAAAATTCACAGACAGCAATGCGCCATTTGCGGTACGGAACCCTTAGTACGCGAATCCTGCTGAGATTTGGCCGGTTTTTATAAACGTAAGTGCATCCGTAATTAAGCTGCCGTTTAGTTAGGTAGATACTTGTTTATCGTAAATCGATTGTCGAATCCTAACAATGAAAGTATTTTTAAATAAAATACATATTTAATGTATTCAAAAAGATTGTATCAATTTGAACGTATTCTATAGGTATAATTATTTATATTTTCGTTTTACGAAAATAATTTTTTGAATAAACTATATGAGGTAAGAACTTGACTGTTCACTGCTTCGGTAATGACATAATCGAATAACTGATCTGAAAGAAATTTCAAAGTCAAACATTGTTATACAATTGTTTTAACGACTGTTTATGATTTTTAGAAATATTTGTTATTATAAAATAATATGTAACAACATTAGACCTCCTTTATGTTCACAGGTATAAGAAAACTACACTCCTGGAAATTGAAATAAGAACACCGTGAATTCATTGTCCCAGGAAGGGGAAACTTTATTGACACATTCCTGGGGTCAGATACATCACATGATCACACTGACAGAACCACAGGCACATAGGCACAGGCAACAGAGCATGAACAATGTCGGCACTAGTACAGTGTATATCCACCTTTCGCAGCAATGCAGGCTGCTATTCTCCCATGGAGACGATCGTAGAGATGCTGGATGTAGTCCTGTGGAACGGCTTGCCATGCCATTTCCACCTGGCGCCTCAGTTGGACCAGCGTTCGTGCCGGACGTGCAGACCGCGTGAGACGACGCTTCATCCAGTGCCAAACATGCTCAATGGGGGACAGATCCGGAGATCTTGCTGGCCAGGGTAGTTGACTTACACCTTCTAGAGCACGTTGGGTGGCACGGGATACATGCGGACGTGCATTGTCCTGTTGGAACAGCAAGTTCCCTTGCCGGTCTAGGAATGGTAGAACGATGGGTTCGATGACGGTTTGGATGCACCGTGCACTATTCAGTGTCCCCTCGACGATCACCAGTGGTGTACGGCCAGTGTAGGAGATCGCTCCCCACACCATGATGCCGGGTGTTGGCCCTGTGTGCCTCGGTCGTATGCAGTCCTGATTGTGGCTCTCACCTGCACGGCGCCAAACACGCATACGACCATCATTGGCACCAAGGCAGAAGCGACTCTCATCGCTGAAGACGACACGTCTCCATTCGTCCCTCCATTCACGCCTGTCGCGACACCACTGGAGGCGGGCTGCACGATGTTGGGGCGTGAGCGGAAGACGGCCTAACGGTGTGCGGGACCGTAGCCCAGCTTCATGGAGACGGTTGCGAATGGTCCTCGCCGATACCCCAGGAGCAACAGTGTCCCTAATTTGCTGGGAAGTGGCGGTGCGGTCCCCTACGGCACTGCGTAGGATCCTACGGTCTTGGCGTGCATCCGTGCGTCGCTGCGGTCCGGTCCCAGGTCGACGGGCACATGCACCTTCCGCCGACCACTGGCGACAACATCGATGTACTGTGGAGACCTCACGCCCCACGTGTTGAGCAATTCGGCGGTACGTCCACCCGGCCTCCCGCATGCCCACTATACGCCCTCGCTCAAAGTCCGTCAACTGCACATACGGTTCACGTCCACGCTGTCGCGGCATGCTACCAGTGTTAAAGACTGCGATGGAGCTCCGTATGCCACGGCAAACTGGCTGACACTGACGGCGGCGGTGCACAAATGCTGCGCAGCTAGCGCCATTCGACGGCCAACACCGCGGTTCCTGGTGTGTCCGCTGTGCCGTGCGTGTGATCATTGCTTGTACAGCCCTCTCGCAGTGTCCGGAGCAAGTATGGTGGGTCTGACACACCGGTGTCAATGTGTTCTTTTTTCCATTTCCAGGAGTGTATTTTGTGTGGGGTATGAATATTTTTTAGGTTGAGCTACGAAATATAATTCTGACGTTACGTTAAATAAGGTTTTAGCTTGTGTAGTACTAAGGCAAACCTTCATATCATTTCATATTTTTTGTAGTTTACGTTGTTTAATATCTAGTGGTCGAAGAAAACTGGCTGGGAGCCAGTACAAAAATAAAAGAAGGCTCGAAAAGGTAATAGTAGGGCAAAAATAGGCTCGCGTGTTAAAAAGTTATACCCAAAGCTATACCAGAACAAATGACGACTCTAAGAATCCACAATCGAGTACCATTATACACACATCGAAAAAAGTTTTGGATCGCCTCGGTTCCGAGAGTTCCGGAACCTGTACAGAAAATTGGAATAGAGATCAACATAAACATCATTTCTGTCCTTTTTATTGCTCATGAAAACCACACATTGCATGTTGTACCACCATACAGAGAGACCTTCAGAGGTGGTGGTCCAGATTGCTGTACACACCGGTACCTCTAATACCCAGTAGCACGTCCTCTTGCAATGATGCATGCCTGTATTCGTCATGCCATACTATTCGAAAGTTCATCAACGCACTGTTGGTCCAGATTTTCCCACTCCTCAACGGTGATTGCGCGTAGATCCCTCAGAGTGGTTGGTGGAGCACGTCGTCCATAAACAGCCGTTTTCGATCCATCACAGGCATGTTCGATAGGATTCATGTCTGGAGAGCATACTGGCCACTCCAGTCGAGCGATGTCGTTACCCTGAAGGAAGGCATTAAAAAAATGTGCACACTGGGGCCGCGAATTGTCGTCCATGAAGACGAATGCCTCGCCAATACGATGCCGATATGGTTGCACTATCGGTGGGAGGATGGCATTTACGTATCGTACAGCCGTTATGGCGCCTTCCATGATCACCAGCGGCGAACTTGGAACACACATAATGCCACCACAAAACAGCAGGGAACTTCCATCTTACTGCACTCGCTGGGCACTGTCTAAAGCATTCAGCCTGACCGGGTTGCCTCCAAATACGTCTCTGACGATCGTGTGGTTGAAGGCATATGCGACACTCATCGGTGAAGAGAACGTGATGCGAATCCTGAGCGGTCAATTGGAAATGTTGTTGGGCCCATCTGTAGATAGCTGCAGGGTGTCGTGATCGCAAAGATGGACTTCACCAAAGGTCGAGAGTGAAGTTGCGCATCGTGGAGCCTACTGCCCACAGTTTGGGTCGTAACACGACGTCCTGTGTCTGCACGGAAAGCTTTATTCAACATGGTGGCGTTGCTGTCAGGTTTCCTCCGAGCCATAATCTGTAGGTAGCGGTCATCCACTGCAGTAGTAGCCCTTGGGCGGTCTGAGCGAGGCATGTCATTGACAGTTCCTGTCTCTCTGTATCTCCTCCATGTCCGGACAACATCGCTTTGGTTCACTCCGAGACGCCTGGACACTTCCCTTGTTGAGAGCCCTTCCTGGCACAAAGTAACAATGCGGACGCGATCTAACCATGATACTGACCGTCTGGGCACGGTTGGACTACAGACAACACGAGCCGTGTACCTCCTTCCTGGTGGAATGACTGGAACCGATCGGCTTTCGGACCCCTCCGTCTAATAGGAGCTGCTCATGCTTGGTTGTTTACATCTTTGGGCTAGTTTAGTGACATCTCTGAACAGTCAAAGGGACTATGTATGTGATACAATATGCACAGTCATCGTCTATCTTCACGAGTTAAGGGAACCGGGGTGATGCAAAACATTTTTTGATGTGTGTAAAAGGAAATACAGAATCCTGGTAGAGAAACAAATGTACTAAGTTCCTAAATTAATTGGAGTGGACCGTAATTACTAGATGAAAGCACTGAAAAATATTACATCACTGTGACGTGCTACAAACTTTTAAGTGTCGTCAAGAATTTTAGGAGATGCCGAAATACGCCTTTTAGTAAGACAAGGTCCAGTGCATAATTACAAATTTCCGTCCAATGCCGCTTGAGCCGCGTCCTTGCCGTTCATAACCCGGCGTCTTGTAGTAGCGGTAGAGGCGTCTCGTTTCCTTCTCGTGGTAATGGCGCCACTGAGTTTGCTTCTGACAGAGCAGTGAGGAGGTCTGCAGAACGGGGGCAGGCTGGGACTGCTGGCGGCGTGCAGGCACTGTGGGGTCGAGGGGCTGTAGCTGACGACTGAACCCACGATGTTTGAAGACGAGTGAAGCTTATCCAGTAGTGAAACCTCCACTGTTTGAGATCTCGCTGTTGTTTGCGTGTTGCTGCTCCCAGACACCAGCTGCAACAAGTGGAGTCTGTCAGGTTGGCGGAAGCTATTAGCAGCCTTCTGCTGCTTGATATTAGTTTGAATTTGGTGTTGTTATTGGTGAAGTGCAGCCAGCGGTATCTTGCTGCCTAGTGGCTGCTAACGCCCCAGTTACCTGCCCTGGAGGTTAGCGTAATTGCGGCAGTGTACTTTTCCTCGTCTTGCCGATGCTGTCTGGCATGGCGTGTAATTTGACACCTTCCTTGGTTGGGGTATGGATAATTGTTTTCCTCGTCTACCTCGGTTGTAGTGGTTCCTTCTGTCTTTTGGTGTTTTAAACACCAGATTCTGGAGACGCAGTGCTGCTGTCTGTGACTTCGCCCTTGCCTGAATTATTCCATCGTTGTACCCGTTATCTGGCGTTAGGTGGATTTGGTAAGAGGGTTGATCGGCGTCTAAACCGTCTCTAGTTTGGGTTGCCCTCCTTAGGTGACCTTTGCTCTTGGCTGCCAGTCTCACCGCTTGCACAGCTGTAGTGATCTTCCTCGGGTCGATCCGAGGAATACCGTCTGTGGATCACTCCGTCTTACTTGGTCAAGTTGTCATAATTGTTTAAAATTTACCTTAATGTTTTAACGTGTAATTGTCTTCCTCACTTGTAATTCAGGCCTTTCAGCCGTTGTTTGTAACATTGCTTGTGGCCTTCAGCAGACAAATAATTTTCAGTTCTGACTTAATACGGCCTTCAGCCATCACTGTAGCCTGTTACAGTTTACTGAGATTGTTTAAAAAAGATTTTAGTATTTTTACGTGTAATTGCCTACCTTACTTGTAATTCAGGTCTTCAGCCGTTGAGTATTTCCAAAATTTCTTGTGACCTTCAGCCGACAAATAATTTTGAATTCTTTATTGATCAGGCCTTCAGACGTTAATTGTTTGTAACATTGCTTGTGGCTTTCAGACGACAAATAATTTTCAATTCTGTCTTGATAAGGCCTTCAGCGGTCACTATAGCTTGTTACAGTTTGTTATGATTGTTTAAAAAGGTTTTAGTATTTTTAACTTGTAATTGACGTCCTCAGTTGTAATTCAGGCCTTCTGCCGTTGAGAATTCTGAAATTTCTTGTGGCCTTCAGCCAACGAATAATTTTGAATTTTTTATTAATCAGGCCTTTAGCCGTTGATTGTGTCTAACATTGCTTCAGCCGACAAATAATTTGCAATTCTTTCTTGATAAGGCCTTCAGCTGTTGCTATAGCTTGTTACAGTTTTTTGATTGTTTAAGAAGAACATATCTTAGTATTTGTTAACATGTAACTGTTTTCCTCACTTGTAATTTTAGGCCCCCAACAGTTGAGTATTCTGAAGTTGCTTGTGGCCTTCAGCTGACAAATAATTTTGAATTCTTTCTTAGTAAGGGCTTCAGCCGTCAGTGTAGTAAATTCTTTTAAATGATTGTTGAAAATTATTTCCTCAAATAACTGTATGTGTTTACTGTAGCAAACGGTAGCTGATTACGCCCCCATCTACAATCGTTGCCTTATCCTGTCTCTCCCTGACTACCAGGTCACACTGCTGGTCGAAATTTTAGCGCAAATTATTATCCAAGAATTCTAAGCAATGGAGAGCAAGTTTTACGTGTCTGGCTAGTACACTGTCTCTCGAAAAACTGCGTGTACTGCTTCTGTTGCAAATTTTTCAAGTGTATAGTTACCTATCTTTCAAAGAAGCGTTTAAATGATGGAAGCACGTCGGTGAAATTTAAAAAATGTAATTTCCAAAAATCATGTTCAGACAAAAACTCATGGCTAGGTATGCGACAGAGGTTAAAATGTTTGCACAACTGTAGATGCGGCGCTCAAGGAATTATTGATGCCGAAACAAATGACTGGAACGAGGTGTATTTAAGAATCGTAGCAATTACTAAAACGCTTAGTAAAAGTATTCCGGCTTTCCACAAGCGGTTCGTTGCTGGAGAATAATAACGTTAATTTCTTAGAATTAGTTGAGTTACTATCTGAATTTGATGTCATTGTGGACGAGTATGCCCGTACATTGTCAAAGAAAGAAGAGATTAATGCTTACTATCTCGGGAAAAATATACAAAAAGAGGTAACATGTCTGTTGAGTCAAAGAGCCAAGTCTCGTATTATTGATGGAATACAAAAAAATTCAAATACTTTTCTATACTTATAGGCAGTAGTCCTGACATTATTGAGGTAGAGGAGATGACATAATCAGATATATTTCGATCAATGTATTTGTCACTGATGTTGATGTTAAAATTAATGATAGTTTTTTTAGGAAAGGACGACAGGAAAACCAATGTCTCATATTACAACTGGAGAACATAATGACTTGGGTTAAAATTTGCAGGATGTCAGACAGTAGTAATACAATAGGCTCAACACTAGGGGCGACAAAGCAGAAGTGCAGACCACAATTAAACAATGTAACTCTAGAACACTCTACCTCCCATGTAGTAGGCACTGTCTCAGTCTTGCTGTTAATGATACGACAAAAGTATGCTTCGAAGCAGCTAATTTCTTCAACATTTTCCAAATTTTTTTTCGGCAACTACTTTTCGATGGCCAGTACTTTTAAGATATACTTAAGCTTTAATTTTGAAACCACTGAGTGACGCTACATGGTAAAGTCGGACAGAAGCTTTAAAGTCATTGAGATTGCAATTGGGAGAAGTGTATCGCCTTCCTAAGCACTTTCGAAAACCAAGAAATTGATAAATTAGTAAGATACGAGGCCTTAGATTTATTAAACTATTTTAAACAACTTAAGTTTTCCGGTGCATTAGTTATTAGGCAAACACACCAGATTCTATTAATCCAAAAAGCAAGTTGTTGCAGACAAAAGATTTTGATCTAGCCTTTGCACTTGATGTTTTACAAAACTGCAAAACATTTTTTACGAATCCTCGATCACATTCGTTCTTAGATGAAACTATTATCGATGCAAAAGAATTTGCTACCGACATTGATGTGGAGACAAATGCTGACAGGCAAAAGTTAGTGAAAACTGGTGCGTCCGTAAGAAGATCGAGGCTCGAAGTTACAACAACTTTCACTGTCGTTTCTTAACGGAAGATCACGCCGAAAACCAGAGAAAATTCCGGCCTTACATAAAGTTGATAAGTGGACAGAGGGCTTCTATCAAGTCACTCGTCGATCAGTCTGAGGTGGCAATAGAAGCCAACAAGAGAAAAGGTGAACCAAGTCAACGACATAGTAATAGCCACCTCTGGAGTAGAGAAATAACTGAGCAGGTTGAGATAGCATCTGGACCTGCTCACTTCCAGATGGTATCTCAATTCGGTTTTAAAGAGATAACTCGGTGGATTTGGCCTCTTATTTAATTCCCATTTATCGCGACTCCCTCGCCCAGCACAAAGTCCCAAGAAACTGGAAGAAAGCGCAGGTGGCTCCTGTATACAAAGAGGGTAAAAAAATGGGCCGGGATAATTACAGACCAATATTCTTAACAGAGATTTGCTGCAGAATTCTTGACATATTCTGAATTTGAATATAATAAATTTCCTTGAGGCAGAAAATCCTCTGTCTATAAATCAGCACAGATTTAAAATAATCGCTCGTGTGAAACTCAGCTCACTGTTTTCTCATACGATATCCTGCAAACCGTGGATGGAGGGCAACATGTAGCTTCCACACTCCTAGATTTCCGGAAATCTTTAACACAGTAACCCACTGCAGACTGTTGACGAAGATGTGAGCTTACGGATTAATTTCCCGGAGATGTGAGTGGCTGAAAGACTTTTTAACCGTTATAACCCGGAACTTTGGCTTAGACGGCTAGTGTTCATTAGAGACAAGGTTATTGCCAGGGCTGCTCCACGGAACTGTGGCAACACTGTTCTTATTCTCTATATAAACAGTGCGAACATTAATAAAACCGACAAACTGCAGTGATGTATTCAGGACTGGAAATGGAGGAAAAAACGTCAGATGAACAAGTGTCCGGTAATGCGTCGTTACGACGGTAGATGGCGCTGATGAGTGACAGTTCCTCTGACCACGTGCCATGTGTTCCTTGTGCGTTGCAGGCTGTGTGATTGATGCAGCGTACTGTAAGCAGCAGAATGATGCGGTGTTCATGTCAGAAACAAGCCGATATGGTGTTTGTGTACGGCCAAGCAGATCAAAAAAGTTGAGAAGCAGAAACTGGTCTTCCAGGTCTGGTGTACGCGCAGTCCGTCGCCTCCCTGCACATTCGTCTGTCTGAAAGGACCCATGGTCACACACGCGCCCAAAAAGGGCTTGAGATGTTGTATGACGCGGTTGGTGTCTGTGGGGGTACTTGTTTTAGAATAGCCGTGCTGGCTCTCGACCGTTTCCATCAGTTGTCCGTACCCAAATACCTTCTCGGCTTGTTCCCAACACGAATACCGAGCCATTCTGCTGCTTACAGCACGCTGCGTCAACCACACAGTATGCAACACACAATGAAGACACGGCATCTACCGTTTCAACGATGCATTTACGGACACATGTTCATTGGTCGTTTTTGATCGATTTCCATTCAGGAATCCGTCTGCAGTTTGTCGGTTTTACTAATGGGATGAGAAGTTCCGCCTTATGCAAGACACCTTTTTACTCTTGTTTCACCTATACATGTTTTAGCACTTTTGTGCTATCATCAGTGGGTTCATTTTTATTTTAACTTACATTATATTATTGTCCTCTTATTTTGGTAGCTGTTATGCACACAACAACACGTAATGGCAGCGAAAACTCTGCTTATGTTTTGAGTATTCGAAAAACTGCATTACCACACGAACACAGGCAAAGAAGTAAGCCCATTTACTTCGCCAACAAAACAGGAAAACATACCACAACCTCAAAACTATGACATGTTGTATATTGTGTAGCATAACAGCTACCAAAATAAGAGGACAATAATATAATGTAAGTTAAAATAAAAATGAACCCACTGATGATAGCACAAAAGTGCTGAAATATGTATGGGTGAAACAAGAGAAAAAAGGTGTCTTGCATAAGGCGGAACTTCTCATCCCATTTTCTTAGCAAGCACGGAGACAACAAGAAGAACTGCACCACAAGATGGTTTTACTAACGTTCGCCCAGAATAAATTACCTTCCGGACAGTATGAACAGCCGTTTGCTGATGACGCTGTGATGTATGGAAAGGTATCCTCGATGAGTGATTGTAGGAGGGTACAGGATGCCTTTGTATTTGTAGTGGGTGTGATGAATGGCAGCTAGCTGTAAACACAGAAAAGTGTAAATTAATGGGGATGATTAGGAAAAACAATGCCGTAATATTCGAACACAGCATTAACAGCGTGTTGCTTGACATAATCGTACCGATTAAGTATCTATGCGTAGCTTTGTAAAGCGATGTGAAATGGTACGAGCACAATCGTTGTATTAGGAGAATTTAGAGAAAGTGCTATTAAGGAGACAGCTTATAGAACGCTTGTGCGATCCATGATTGAGTACAGCTTGAGTGTTTGGGGTTCTCACCAGATCGGATTAAAGGACGACGTCGGAGGAATTCAGAAGCGTGCTGCTAGATTTGTTACCGGTATCATATATCAGCACCAAGGTATTACGGAGATGCCTCTTGAACTTCAGTAGAAACTCCTGGAGGGAAGTCGACGAGGCAACATTGCAGAACATTAGAGTAGCGGCATTTGAGACCGACTGCAGACCGATTCTACTGCCGCCAACGTACATCGGCGTAATGACCACGAACATAAGATGAGTGAAATTGGGTCTCATGTGGAGGTATATAGATAGTAGTTTTACTGTCTCTCTGTTTGCGAGTTGAACAGGAAACGAAAATGACTAGTCGCTGTGCTTGGTACCCACTGTCAAGCACATTACGATGGCTTGAGGAGTAGGTACACAGATGTACATGCAGATCTTTTCAATTCTTACTTGATATACACAATGAAAGGTGGCTACACTGAGCCACAGCGCCAGAGATTGCGCCAAAGAGTATTATTCAGCCGCCTCCACTGGCAGTTCTTGTCGAGAAGACGTGGTGGAGAGTGCTTATTGTGAAGTAGCAGTAGGCAGTGCTTGTTGAGATGTAGCAGTGGTGAGTCGTTGTTGAGAAGTTGCGGTAGTGAGTGCTTGTTCAGAACTTGTAGTATTGTTTTGATGGGCTAGACACCAGATGTTGTTGGATTGGGGATGCTGTATTGATCAGAGTGTGCTTTTCGTCAATATATATGAAGGTAAAAAAATTCCTTTTTTTTCATTATTTTAATGTCTTAAACAATAATGCCTCTTGGTCACAGGTTCAGTCAACAAAGCATCTGGCTCGTGTTCTTGTGTTAGACTGTATTTCTGGTTTCTATGTGCAATTATAGTATTTCTGTTTATTTTTTTAATTACTTCAGTATAAATGGTGTTTAAAATATCTGGTCTTATTGAGGAAGAACCGTGCCAGATCTGTACGTTGAATCACAATTCCACACACAGAACAGCGACACTTGTGCCTTGTTGCTTCGTAGCTTTCATAGCTGCTGGGGACTTAATTAATTAATTGTGTTAACGGAAATTTCGTTTCATTCTTTGTTGTTGTTCTATGCAGTCATATTGCGTACAAATACTAATCAGGGCCAACTGTTTACGAGACAGCGTAATCGGACAGACAGCTACTAAAAATTAAAATGATTTGCATTATATTTAATTAAGCCCCCATGCAACACACCAAAACAAGTTTTGCATCACCTCGACTGCGAGAGTTCCGGAAACTGTACAAACATAAACATCATTTCCGCACATTTTTTTGCTCATGAAAACCACACATTGCATTTTGTACCACCATACAGCGAGACCTTCAGAGGTGGTGGTCCAGATTTCTGTACACACCGGTACCTCTGATACCCAGTAGCACGTCTTCTCGCGTTGACGCATGCCTGTATTCGTCGTGGCATACTATCCACAAGTTCATCAAGGCACTGCTGGTCCAGATTGTCCCACTCCTCGACGGTGATTCGGCGTAGATCCCTCGGAGTGGTCGGTGGTCACGTCGTCCATAAACAGCCCTTTTCAATCTGTCCCAGGCGTGTTCGATAGAGTTCATATCTGGAGAACATGCTGGCCACTCTAGTCGAGCTCTGTCGTTATCCTGAAGAAAGTCATTCACAAGATGTGCACGATGTGGGAGCGAATTGTTGCCCTCGCCAATATGCTGCCGATATGGTTGCACTATCGGTCGTAGGATGGCATTCACGTTTCGTACACCCGTTACTGCGCCTTCCATGACCACCAGCAGCGTACGTCCACCCCACATAATACCTCCCCAAAACAGCAGGGATGCTTCACCTTGCTGCACTCGCTGGACAGTGTGTCTAAGGCGTTCAGCCTGATCGGTTTGCCTCCAAACACATCTCCGACGATTGTTTGGTTGAAGACATATGCGACACTCATCGGTGAAGAGAACGTGATGCCAATCCTGAGCGGTCCATACGGCATGTTGTTGGGCCCATCTGTAACGCGCTTCATGGTGTGGTTGCAAAGATGGACCTAGCCATGGACGTCGGAAGCATCATGCAGCCTATTGTGCGTAGTTTGAGTCGTAACACGACGTCCTGTGGCTGCACGAAAAGCATTATTCAACATGATGTCTTTGCTGTCAGGGTTTCTCTGAGCCATAATCCGTAGGTAGCGGTCATCCACTGCAGTAGTAGCCCTTGGGCGGCCTGAGCGAGGCATGTTAAAGACGGTTGCTGTGTCTGTTTCTCCTCCATGTCAGAACAACATCGCTTTGATTCACTCAGAGACTTCTGGACGCTTCCCCTGTTGAGAGCCCTTCCTGACACAAAGTAACAATACGAACGCGACTGAACTGCGGTATCGACCGTCTAGGCATGGTTGAACTACAGAAAACACGAGCCGTGTACGTCCTTCCTGGTGGAATGACTGGAACTGATCGGGTGTCGGACCCCCTCTGTCTAATAGGCGCTGCTCATGCATGGCTGTGGACGTCTTTGGGCGGGTTTAGTGACATCTCTGAACAGTCAAAGGGACTGTGTCTGTGATACAGTATGCACAGTCATCGTCTATCTTCAGGAGTTCTGTTAACCGGGGTGATGCAAAACTTTTTTTGACGTTTATGTATGATTTAAATACCAGTACAAAGAAATTACTAAAACATTGTAAGAGTTTAGAATGAATGTTAACTCATGGTCACTCTGTTGACATTAATGAGTTCCGATTAGTTGTGAAGTCTTCGGCAGTATCTACGCTTTTGGCGATGAAGAAAGCCCGAGCACTGTACTGAGCTGATTTATAATGTTATATTTTGCCCCAAATGTCACTAACGCTTTAAGAATTTTGCTAAAGATACCAAAAACTTTAGCAAACGGCGAAAAGAATTTCTCTAAGTTAAAAATAATGAAGAACATTTCACGTTCGACCAATACACAAAACCATCTTAATAGTTTGACCATTTTGGCAGTTGATCATCGGATTGCTGATGAAGTAAATTAAAAAATGTAGTAAAAAGTTTGCAGAACTGAAAGTGGCAAAATTTTTTTTTGTGCAGCTGTTGCAACCTTGTTTTGTTTTCAAATTAATTGCATTTAAAAATGTGAAATATAATATGGTTAACAATTTGTGGCTAGGTATGTGGTTTCTTAGTTAATTTCTACGATATGTTTTGTGTTTATTTCTAAATATATGATTTTATTAAAATATAAATGAAATAATTTGATTTTTGATGAAAATGAAAAATATGTACATTCATTTAATGTATTCACAATTAGTGGTAATTTGTCTTTTTGTGCGGTGCGGCGTAGCCCCTAGGGAGGGTCTTGCATGTTGTCACGCTCAGGCGTCATCTGTTGCAAAAGATGTTACAGTAGCAGGGCATAATGGAGTGGAGGAGATGGAACTAACGAGATAGCTGCCTGAGCGCCAGAATGTAAAACTGTAGTGACAAATATTAAACAAAGTAGCCGACGGCCATGAAAAAGGTTCAAACGATAATTTTCTTTATTCATTCCTTTCATTTATTGAGAGGTGGCATGAGCCCCCTCTCATATTTCTATCTTACGATTTTCCTCTCTAATTGCATGCGGTGAAAAGTTGCTATTCCTTCACACGCGGACTTCCCACGCAGCGTCTCTCGTCACCCAGGTGGTCCGGTGACAGGCGGGCTCCCCTGATCTCGAGAGGGTTAAGCCGACGTGTGTGAGGCAGTCGAGTGAATGCTTTCCAGACGCTGACATTGTCAAGAGACACGCCCGCCGGGGCCTGAAGTAGCGGCTGGGCTAGAGGTTCCGTTACTTCGCAGAAACTTAGCGAAAACACTTTCTGGCGGGCTACCAGCGAGGCGTGGGAATGACTTGTGTACCCAGGCAGTTGTGGCGGGAAAATTCCCGCGCTTTCTGCAAAATAGTAACTGTGATTGGCTTGCTCAGGGCATAGCTCCGTGACGTAGCAAAATCAGCGCAGAAATTGGCGCCAAGAATCTCCATTGGTGGAATGGTAGTGCTCCGGCAATGGAGTGGAATTTTCCACCGGTTTTCGAGTTGCTGATTGGAACGTTTAACCACGGCCACTGTTGTGGGGGCGGGAATGTTCTGTGTTCGGCCTGTACGGGTGCTCTAGTGCAGTCGGCTCTCGCTTTTCGGTCGAGGACGTCGAAGCAACCAGCCATCGCCTCCGGTACGCCAGATCGTGTTCTGGCAGTTAAGAAGGCAGTTTGGTAATGTATGTTCGCAGCACCGGCAGATCGGGATTTTCCTAGGTGATAATCAGAGCTCAGCAGAGCGCGCCTGTTCGTCTTTTTCTAACTTGTTCTGTCTTGAGTAGCAGCAATTAATGTTGGGTTAGCTGTGTGTCTCTCTTAAGATTTGAGTGGCAATGAATTGGCTCCACATACCACTTCACCTTAAACCTCATAATCTAGTTTAGGGACAACTTCACCTTTACAGTGTTTGTATGAGTCTCCAATTTGAGCCAATTTGATGTATTATAAATGTTTCATGTGTTTTTTTTATTATTTTGTGTTTAGTCTTCATAAATCATATTGTTATTTTGGACAGAACTTTCATTGTGTTAATCGGTAGAGCAACCCATCAATAATAGGTTCAATATTACTTTTCAAACATATTCCTATCTGACATGAAATATGGATATGGTTCGCAGCAAAATTAGTTATTGTGCATAGATTAAGTCTCTCACTACTGAACACCTTTCTACTTAGAATGAAAATTAAATGGAATTCACTAACAGATTACTTCTCACTGTCTTTTGAACAAAGAAGTTACTGTTTTCATAGATAGTGGTCTTTCTATTAATCGTTATCCAGCATGGGCATAATAGACACCTGTGGAACCTGTTACACCATTAATATGAGCTTTTAATACACAAGAGGAACCCAATGTTGTACAGAATTTGACTTGAATAGCAAGAGTAATTAAAACTTTCTATAATCAAGTAACTTTATGCATTTGAACTACTTTCAATGGGGGGGGGGGGGGGCGGGGGGGCGACGCTTAATCTTGACCACTGTAGCAAGAAACAAGCCCTTAACAAACATGAACATGTAACTTTCAACAGTAATAGTTCTCAACTTTTACTGCAGTAGAACACAACTTGATGTGTTTAGAAGACAATAGCTCACCTTTGGGTGATTTTCAACAGACTGCACTATGATCATTTAATGTGCAAAACTGTATAAGCACAGTTTTGAGAACATTCACTTTAGAAGTTGGCAGCAAATTATTAATAAGCAGTTTTAATAGAAAAATTATTTTCAGCAAGCATCATTTACTATATTACTCAGTTCTGCTACATTAGCTTTAACTTAGTTTCTTCTTACTATCTTCAAGTGGCATGAATTAGTAAAACTCTGAGCTTTAATGTTCTTTCAATAAGGACACGCAATAATCACTTTAGCATGGGAAGGATCCTGAGTGGAAATGTGACAGAGGATAAATCATGGTAAGTTTTCATAAATAGTCTTTTGGTTACCTTACTATTGAAATCAAATAAATCATCCACATGAGCTGATCCTTCACTGTACATTTCTACAATTCCTTGATTCCTTTTCAGTGATCGCGAAACGTGGTGGCGAGTGCATGTCGGTGGGCGGATTTGCAGGTGGAAATGCTGGATCTGTCATTTCTTGGTGGCGATGATAGATACCAATTCCAGAATAGTTCCAGCTCTTTATCCATCCATCCAAGGCATTGTAAAGCGTCAGGAAGAGCCTCTCTCGGAACCAGCACAATACACAACTTTCTCATGAGTAGTTGATAGTCTGGTAGCTCGTCCCCGACTGACTCTTGGTTCCACCTTTCTATCCATGCCCACCACATTTTGCGCGTGCTACTAAGTTCCGTTCCGTAGGACAACCACACCACCTTTTACATACAAAATAACTCAGAACCCAATGTGAAGGTCAGCAGTTTACATAACAGCAACCAAACATATTTAAAAAAAAAAACAGAACATTTGCATATATTGACATTTCTACAAAAATTATTTAAACAAAATTACAATTATATACAGTAAGCTTTGTCCCCTCCAAATGAGACAAAGAATTTAAATGACAGATGCAGTACATTGCATAGATTCAAACCATGACATCAAAGTTTTTACAAAGAAAGGAGTATACAATTTTGTGTTATCGATTCAACAAACAACATTTACAGAAGGTGAACAATGGAATGTTGAACAAAACAGAAAGCAAAATGAATCAACGAAAGGTATCTAGTGTCTAATCTATGGTGTTACGGACTGTGATTTCATTAAGAATTTTCCTATGAGTCTCAGCTTGGCATCTGCTTTTTCTGTGGCTGGTTTTATATATTCATCTCATTTGTGGTTGCTCTGGACGGTTACTCCCAATTACTTTATGATTGCGACTGTTTATGTTGACTTCTGGCTAACACGACCTCGTCCTGTTTTCATGCGCATTACGTTCTACGCTATTCAGTCACTTTAATGTGGTAATTTGTCAAAAGCCTGAGTAATCACCTTCTGCAGCGCGAACCGCTGCGAGACGTGCAGTAAGAGAGGTTCTGGAAAGTACGGATACGGATGTGGAACCATGCGGACTCCAGCACTGTGCCCAGCTGCGCCAGGTTTCTCGGTAGAGGATGGAAGGCGCCAACAGCCCGATCGAGGTGGTCCCATAGTTTCTCGATTGAGTTTAAATCCGGAGAGTTTGGTGGCCATGGGCGTACGGCAAACTCACACCGGTGTTCTTCAAACCACGGGCGTACACTGCGAGCTGTGTGACACTTTGCATTGTCCTGTTGCCATAGAGCACAGGAAAAACAAACGTGTGCAGGGGTGGACACGGCCCCCAAGGAGTGATGCACAGCTGTGGTGCCTTGCAGAATGAAAAAATCACCCAGAGAATGCCACAAAAACATTCCCCAGGCCTTCACGCCACCTCCTCTGGGATGGACCCATTGCTTTCAGACGTTTCACGCTGTACACACCACCAGCCATCTGCCCGATTGAGCATAAATCGTTGTTCATCTGGAAAGGCCACATGTCGACACTCAGTGGACGTCCAGTAGCCACACTGGAGTGCAAATTCCAGCCTTCTTTGCCAACGGACAGCAGTCAGCGTGGGTCCGTGGACCAGGTACCTGCTGAGGAGTCCCATACATAGCAACGCTGGATGGAAGTATGTGGAGGAGACGCTGTTGGTAGTCCCTTGGTTCACCTGGGTGGTCACTTGCTCAGTAGTTGCTCGTCTATTCGCCCACACGCATCTCCGCAGCCGCCGTTCACTCCTGTCCTCAATGGTCCATCGTGTACGACAGTTTCCCCGGTACTGGTTTTGGATAGCGACATTTCATCATGCACGGTATATTTTAACCACAGCGGCACGCGAACAGTTTACAAACTTACCCGTTTTGGAAATGCTTCCACCCTTGGCCAGAAAGCCAATAGTCATGCTCTTTTGGAAGTCAGATGAATAACGCCATTTCCGCATTACGACAACGACTGCACTGTTTTCTGCGTCCCCCCGACACTCTTTGTTCACCTTCCGTTGATAGTGCTGCCACTGGCCATCTACGAGTGGTTATTGCACGTTGACGTTGTACATAGTCGGTGGTTAGGTTAAGTGGCTGCACCGTATACTTTGTAAGGTGCCAGGACATGGGCACTTACACGTTAGCTTACCAACATTAGTATTGATAATAAAGGGACTGGCAAGGGCATCAGATCATGACTCTGTTGAATTATGATATGAGGCACTCTCGAGCAGTATTCCCTGCATGTCTACATGATTAAGTCACTAACTTAAAGCGTTTGTGAAAAGTGTCGGAAGTTGAGAATTGTGGAGTATAAAGTCTGCAGATGGCCGTACCTCACCGGGCCGGCAGGTAGCGGTCACCGGAAACGCGGGACAATGCGGCGCTTTTGGGGGTAGCCCGGCATCCGGAGCCACCTGTGCTGGGCAACACGTGGCGAAGACGGGAATTTCGTTTGCCTAGGGGCGATATAACCTACTCGATCATCGGGTAGATCGCAAGAAGACCGATATGTCACCATCAGTACCCCCAGACGGCCGAGGAGTACTGCAGGTAGCCTTGCTCGGGACCTTACCGCGGCCACTGGAACAGTTATCTCCAGACACACAGCCTACAGACGACTGAACAGACACGGTTTATTCTCCCAGAGACCTGCAAGGTGCATTCCACTGACCCCTGGTCACAGGAGAGCCCGTAAAGCCTGGTGTCAAGAACACAGTACATGGTCATTGGAACAGTGGTCCCAGGTTATAATGTTACTTATAATCCGTCTCGAATGCAAAATTTTTTATTCATATGACCGGTTTCGCTTCATTCAGAACCATCTTCAGATCTGATATTTCAGTTACAGGAGTAACCCGTCCAAATCCAGCAACTTTCACATGCTGCGTCACATGTTGCTGGATTTGGACGGGCTACTCCTGTAACTGAAATATCAGATCTGAAGATGGTTCTGAATGAACCGAAACCGGTCATATGAATAAAAAAATTTGCAATCAAGACGGATTATAAGTAACATTTTACAATCACTGATTGCTGCTATCCCATCAGACATTATGTCTGTTTTTGCAAAGTCCCAGGTTATGTTCACGAGTCCAGGTACAGTCTGAACATTGATTCTCGCCGGGTTCTCATCTGGCGTGAACCAGGAACCAGATACCAACCCCTTAATGTCCTTGAAAGGGACCTGTATGGAGGTCGTGGTTTTATGGTGTACTGTGGGATTATGATTGGTGCACGTACACCTATGGATGTCTTTGACAGAGGAACTGTAACTGGTCAGGTGTATCGGGACGTCATTTTGCACCAGGTTGTCCTACTTTTCAGGGGTGCAGTGGGTCCCAGCTTCCTCCTGATGGATGATAACGCACGGTCCCACCGAGCTGCCATCGTGGAGGAGTACCTTGGAACAGAAGATATCAGGCGAATGGAGTGGCCTGCCTGTTTTCCAAACCTAAACCCCATCGAGCACGTCAGGGATGCTCAAGGTCGACGTATCGCTGCACTCCTATGACACTTCAGGAGCTCCGACAGGCACTGGTGCAAGAATGGAAGGCTATATCCCAGCAGCTGCTCGACCGTCTGATCCAGAGTATGCCAACCCGTTGTGCGGCCTGTGTACGTATGCATGGTGATCATATCGCATACTGATGTCGGGGTACATGCGCAGAAAACAGTGGCGTTTTGTAGCACATGTGTTTCGGGACGATTTTCTCAACTTATCACCAATACCGTGGAGTTACACATCTGTGTCGTGTGTGTTCCCTATGTGCCTGTGCTATCAGCACCAATTTTGTGTAGTACCACGTTGTGTGGCACCACATTCTGCAATTATCCTTAATTTATGAGCATGAGTGTATTTCAGACGAGTTTAGTAATTCTTGACGGTACGTTTAAATGCGTCCAAGTTCTCGATAGCACACGACAAAATTAAGACCTCTGGTCGGTAAGTTTCCAATTAAATACTGATTTCCCGTGGGCCCTACACGGAGTCGGACGTTCGCGAAGTGCGACGTACAAGCCTACCAGTCTGACGTCACAAGTACGTTGCAGGTTCCATATACGTCTTTGAGCCGACAAAGCAGTGACTGACGTGACGAAAAAAGTGTCTCCCTGGCATCGGCAAAGGAGGGGTTTAGCCGGCCGCTGTGGCCAAGCGGTTCTAAGCGCTTGAGTCCGGAACCACGCTGCTGCTGGGGTCGCAGGTTCGAATCCTGCCTCAGGCATGGATGTCTGTGCTGTCCTTAGGTTAGTTCGGTTTAAGTAGTGAAAGGTGGCTACACTGAGCCACAGCGACAGAGATCGCTAGAGAGCATTGTTCCGCCGCCTCCACGGGCAGTGATTATTGAGATGTCGTAGTGGGCAGTGCTTGTCCAGGACTGGTAGTAGTCAGTTCGTGTTCAGATGTGCTAGTAGGGAGTGCTTGCTGAGATGTGATACTGAAAAGTTCTTGTTGAGATGTGGTAATAGCGAGGCGGTGTGGAGCTATATTGTAATTATGAGAGTGATTTTGGTCAATATATGAAGGTAACGAAACTTGCTTTATTTTTCATTATTTCCATGTTTTAAATAATGTGTCATTACAGGTTCAGTCAACAAAGCATCTGGCTTGTGTTCTTGGATTAGAGTGTAATTGTGGATCTCTTGAGTAATTATGGTATTTGTATTTTCTTTAATTAATTCAGTATAAATGTTATTTAAAAATTCTTGTGTTGTTGAAGAAGAACCGTGCCAGATGCGTACGTTGAGTCATACTTCCACACACAGAACAGTTACACTTGTGCTTTGGTTTCGTAGGTTTTTATAGTTGCTGGGGACTTAATTAATTAATTGTGTTAATGAAAATTTCCATTTCACTCTTTGTTATTGTTCTAAGCAGTCAGATTGCGTAATAATACTAGTCAGGGCCAACCGTTTACGAGACTTCGTAATCGGACAGACAGCTGCTAAAGCAAGAAATCAAAATCATTTTCATTTCATTTAATTAAGCCCCCATGCACGTGGCGACCACTGCTTCGGATCGTCCCTTGGAATTCTTCTGATTGTAGAAATAGTAGACAGTAGTATTGTTGTAGTAATTTGTAGTTTAGTAATTGTAGTCTATATTGCATGTGTAGATTTGGTAATTGGCATTCTTCTAATGGTATTTTTCAAAAGTTTTGTTGTTGTCTTGTCTATGGGTTTGACAATTTAGTGCAATTATTTCAATTGTTCGATTAATCGTGTTTGAGGGAAACATTTCGTGTGAATGGTATTGTTGGAGATAAAGTGTCATTGTGTGTAATTTCATATAGTGACGAGTTTTGTATGTTTTGTAAATGATTACGCGGTCGATGAAAAAGGCAAAAATGATGGACAGTGAGAATGACGAAATTGTTGACATGGCGAACTCGCCAACACAGGACAACAGTATGATGAATAATGGAGTTGAAAACAATGTAATAAGTCGGGAAAATAGTCCGGAACCATTTCAAAATTTTTCTCAATCAGAAAATTCTCAGAATACGAGATTAACGATAGAAAATTCGGGAATAGTATTGAACACAGATAGCTTTACAGCTATGACGAACGAAACTGGTTTTGCGGGAAATGTTAGGGGCGAAAGGAATTTCGAACACGTTAATACGGAGCAGTTGATGGGTGTAATATTAAATTTGGGATCTGAATTAAAAACAGTGGTAACACGGTTAGACTCACTGGGGTCACAGTTGGGATCACAAATAGGAACAATTAAAACAGAGATGGAAACAATGGAAACACGGTTTGACTCACTGGGATCACAGTTAGGATCTGAATTAAAAACACAGATGGGGACAATGGAAACACGGTTAGACTCACGAATAGGGACATGTTTCAAAAATATGAAAGATGAATTAAAGAAAGAAATCAGAGAAGAAGTACAACCGATTTTGAATTCTCACAATAATAGATTAATTGCAGTAGAGATTAGACAAAGGGGACAGGATAGAGAACAGGAGGAGAGAGATCGCGTGATAGTACAGAAATTTTCAGAGTTAAATTTACAATGTGCACACGATAAGGAAGAAATATTTGAGAGAATCGCGGAATCCGTACCAAATGACAGAATAAATAACTTAACGCAACAGTGTGAACAGTTAACTACTAAATGTGACAATACTGAAACCCGAGTCGCGACACTTACGGAAGACGTAAATAAACAGAAAGAGCAATTAGGTGACTTATCGGAAAGAGTTGAGGAGATTTCAGATAAATTGACAAGTCTTAGTTTAAATGGGGATAGAGATTCAGATGATACAGCTCCATTACCATTTGCAGAAACCGAAGAGTACCAGAACATAAATAAGCATGTTGAAAATCAGGGAAAATTTAATGAACGCGTTAAAAGGGAAGTTGAGGCATTACGAAAGCAAGTCAAACAAATTGAAGGCGAAATCGTAGGAAAAGACAGCAGAAGAAATTTAGAATCACAGATAGCAGAGGGCTTTGAAGAAGATAATTTGTTTCATTTAAGGGACGCAACAAGAGAGCGCCAGGCGCGCGAACTTGACAATAATCGACATTCAAACTGGGACAGACGCGGTAGGTCTTTGTCGCCACGAGGCGAAAACTTTGACTATAAACACTTCTTGACTGTTCGGAAATTTGAGATCTTTCGTAATTCTAAGAATGAGATACGTCCATGTTCATGGTTGGATCGATTTACGTGCGCACTTCCGCCAGATTTGCCACAGTGTCACAAACTGGAAATTATGTGCAGCTATTAAGCTCCTCAGGGGATTCACTATACTAAGTGAATATGTGCCGTAGCGATCACAGGGCCCCGAGCTGTAGTGGTGTTATTTCCCTTTTAGTTTTCTGCACCGCTGCCTACTCTTTCACTATTCTTTGCATCTATAAAAACAACTCTTCTACTATCCATCTGTCTAAACAGTAGGTAAAGATTAACTGGATATGACGGTTTTACCCGAAAGTGACTTTGGAAATTACCGTTTGGACTTACTGTATCTTCAGCAGCATTCATTCGTAGTTTAAATGAAATTTTACCTGTTTATCTTCGTGACAATATTACTTCTTATGTTGACGACATTCTTATTGCTAAACGTTCTTGGAGTGACCACAACAAACTTTTGCATTCATTATTACGTATTTTTGCACGAGTTGGCATGACAGTGAACTTGGAAAAATCAGAATTTGGTCGTTTTCAGGTGAAATTTCTCGGTCACATTATTTCTACAGAAGGTATTCTTCCCGATCCAGAGAAACTAGATGCTATTCGTAATTATGCTGTTCCTACCACAAAACGTGATGTTCGTAGTTTCCTTGGTGTTTGTAATTTTCTTAGACGCTTTGTTAGATTGGACAATTTGGCCACACCTCGTTTATGTGAACTATCTGGAAAGAAATCTAATTGGTGTTGGGATGAGGAAGCTCAGTCAGAATTTGAACAACTTCGTGATGCTTTAGTTGCTGCTCCACTTCTTTCACATCCGGATCTATCTAAAGATTTTTGTTTGGCGACGGACTCATCATACAAAGGCCTAGGTGCACATTTATTTCAAGAGATAGAAGAAGACGGCGTTGTAGTACAGAAGACTATTGCATTTGGAAGTCGTGTTCTCTCTAAATCCGAAAAGAATTATTCGATTACGGAACTTGAAGCTTTGGCTGTTGTTTGGGCTTTCACAAAATTTCGCACATTTTTGTTCGGTAGACATACTAAGGTTTACACTGATCATCGAGCTCTGGAATTTCTTATGTCGACAAAATTAACTCATGGAAGATTGTCACGATGGGCGTTGTACCTACAGGAATTTGATTTTAGTATTGTTTACATACAGGGATCTTCAAATATTGTTGCTGATGCTTTATCACGTGCACCTATGGGTTTGAAACAAAGTGCTGAAGAGGACTGCAAAGAAAACCATTATTGTTTGATGTACATTCAAGGTGTTGCGTTTGAGAACTTTATTTCGTCTTCGCTCCAGGACATCGCTAAGGAGCAAAGTAAGGATCCAATCTGGAAGGACATTAAGGAGAAGTGGAGGAGAAAGGAAAGCGTAGCGATCAGACAGTATTATTTAGTTCGCAATGACATTCTTTTCAAACGAAAATCGGTCGACAACTCTGTTTGGTTAGTTTGTATTCCTGATGAGTGGGTCAATAAATTGATTTGGTACACACATTTCAGTTATGCGCACTTTGGTCCCAGAAAATGCTTTCATAAATTACGAGAAAATTGCTACTTCAGTAATATGGAAAAACGTATTCGATCTGTTCTTGCCAAATGCAAATTATGTCAACAGGCTAAGCCGCCAACTGTTTCTCACAGAGCACCGTTGTTTCCTATCATTCCAGCGAAATTAAAGGACATGGCTGCAGTCGATTTGTTCGGTCCAGTGGTTCGTTCTACTAATGGTTTTGCGTACATTTTCGTAGCAGTGGAATTGACATCAAAATATGTGTGTTTTACACCTTTACGCAAAGCAACAGCTCGTTCAGTATCTAATGCTTTCATCAAACATTTTCTTAAAGAAGTTGGTCATGTTGATAAGGTCATATCAGATAATGGATCACAGTTTCGCTCTAAAATTTGGCTTCGTACTCTACGGCGTCGTAAGATTAAACCAATTTTTATTTCACTTTTTCACCCTCAATCTAACGCTTCAGAGAGATGGATGAAGGAAATCAATAAATTGTGCCGTCTTTATTGTCATCAGAATCACAGAACTTGGGATCAGTATCTTCATATTTTTCAAAACATTCTGAATGAACTTCCTAATGACTCAACTTCTTTACCGCCTCTATTGATATTAAAAAATAAAGTACCAACAAATCGCATTTCTGAAATCGTTCCTTTTCCGCCTTCACGGAAACTGCGGCATTCTGAAGTTGTCAACCTGGCTCTACAAAATATTGCATCGGCGGCTGCTAGAAGAGAGAAATCAGCTAAGCGTCCTGGTCGTTTAAAAATCTTTTCAGTTGGCCAGAAGGTGTTAATTAAGTCCCACCGTTTATCTCATAAAGGAAAAGGCTTATGTCGCAAATTTTTTCTGCTTTATAACGGTCCATTTAGAGTTCGCAAAATTATTCATGATAACACTGTTGAAGTAGAAACTCTTAAATCTCGGCGCTCTAAGGGAATACATCATATATCTAACGTAAAAATTTTTGTGGAATGACATACTTGTGAGAAACCAACAGTTTACGTAAACATGGAGAGAGTACAAGGATACCGCGCTGTCTTTGTCGGCGGCACATACTCAAAGCAACAGTCAGTCTGCGCGCCGCACAAGGCAGTCGTTGACCGCAAACAATCACTTCCTACGTCACGCGCCTACAGCTGATCGAGCGCTCAGTGCGAATGCACTGACAGACGTAAATAAATACACAGTTTAATTTCTCCGAATAAATTCTGTATAAAGCTATAAGGACTTCATAAATTATGTTATTAACGTTCAGTATTTTTCAGGATACGGTTGTATAAAGTATTTAAGACCTTCAAGTAAATTCTGTGCGTGTCCGACGTTAAGACGACTTGCTTTGGAGAAAATTTTCAGGAAGAAGGTCATTTCGAAGATGAAACTAATAAACTAAAAAGGGTAACTATTAATTGAGTTTATTTTTCAGGTAACATAATTCCACTTAGGTACGTACTTTAGACGTAATTTGCTGCTTGCGATTACGTGATTCATACTTTGTGCTAATTTCATGTTCTATGAATTTACTAGTGAAGCGACGTGCTTACGCATATTAACTGATTTTGACAATGATTAATTAATGAACAGGGTTGTTATTTGTATATATTATGCATCGCTTGGCTGCTATGCTTTTTCACTGATGTCATATTTTTTATTATGTGCCTGCTGTGCTTATTTATTTAAATTATAATTGTCACCTGATTAATTGTGCTGATGTGGTTAGATATGTAAGTTATACTTTGTGATTTATCTGCTTGCGCCTTCATGTTTACTTATTAAGATTACATATGAACATTTATTTGCTTATGTCGATGTGATTCTAATGACCTGTTTATTGTGTAAGGCATGTTTGCTGCTGTGCGTATGGATTGCATATTTACACATTTCTGTTTTGTTGTCATAACTACTCTTCAATCTAGTATATAGAAATGCTGATATACTGTGTACAAATATAGAGTTTAGGTTACACTGTGGTATTAATTATAGATTGTTCACTTGGCAGAGCCTTGTTGTAGGGATTGTGCTGCATCCACTTGTTGACATTCTGTTCTCTACTGGTATATTTACTCGCTATTGCATGTTTTGCTTACGCTCAGTGCCTTATATTTTTAAGATAAGAAAATGAACTGCTATAATTCGACGAACGACATTAGTAAAAGAAAGTCATAGAAGTCACATGAGCTGAGGTTTTATGGAAGCTGTATAAATTTATGCTAATAGGAAGGAAGCTGACGACATGACATACCAACACTAGGTTAGACCATTGACAGTTATTACACTGCATTTTTCGTGAGCAATTGAAATAGGAAGTGACACTTGACACAAAAAAATACTCCACATGTTTGCTTCTGCTATGATTCTTGAAGTGGTGTACACACTGTGAAATATTATGATCATTCACACTCCGTAATCGTACTTAATTACTGAGAGTTATTCGAACTAAGTCTGTTAGAGGTCATGTATGCATTTCTTTTATTTAATGATGGACAAGGAACCAAAATGTATCTTATAATTTATAATGAGTAGAAAATTTGTGTCAGATGGATTACACAGAGGTTGTGTGTGGACACTGTGTCTTCGGATTGTATGGGATGATGAGGTTTGCATTAGGTTTTTATCTGTACTTGTTCGAGGAGACTGACTAGAGGAAAGTGTTGCTATGGAAGCGAAATGATATTGGTGCTGAGGTTTATATGTATCGACGTATTATTGAGGTATTGAGATTAGGTGAAGTAGATGATTATTGGAGTTTTCGTGGACAAAAGGTAAGGTAAATGATATTGATGATCGACGTATTGAAAAGGTATTAGTGAAGTATTGAGATGTTGTGATGCTAATGATTATTGGAGTTTTGGTGGATAAGAGGTAAAGTAAATGAGGAGCATATTGTTTTTGTTGGTTTATATGGAACAAGGAGGATGAAGATGGCAGACTAGAACACTAAAGTAGGAAGAAGATTGCCTACACACACACTTTGTTAAATCAATAAGCAGTATACACTTTTTTTTTAAGAGAGGAAGTATTTGCATATCTTGGCTCACTGACAGTTGTTCAGCAACAGTGCAATTTGATCTGGCTTGGCAAACATTGGTCTAGACATGATGACTATGACGTTGACTAACTATTATTGACTGTTATACATTGCTGCCACTACTACTTGATACACATAATGAACATAAAATTTCGACAGAATTGCATTTACACAGTTAACACTATTCAATTACACAGTAGCACTAATGTGGATGAAAGATGAGTGAGTGTGTTTTGTGTGTTTTCCTTTTATAATCCCAGAGAAGTGATCCCAACCTATCTCCTAAATATTATTTCACTTGTTTGTTGTGGCTTGCACTGACACCCATAAATATTATAGGTTAACTGTTATTGTGTACTGTAATAGTTAATGTGACAATTACCTGATATCATTTGTGTGTTTATTATGATTTGTATGTTTAGTGTAAGAGCATTGATAATAATTTGTTAAAGAAATTGTATGTGCATTCAAACTATTATTCATGACTGAACTGTCTCAGTAGTTATGGTGAATAGTATGGACTGTTACTTGCACTTTTTCTACATGATTGGTGCTACAAGGATATGTTTAATTTCTGCTGATGAACTGTGTGATCAGTGATTGTAAAAAAATTATGGACTGTTACTTGTACCTTCTCTACATGATTGGTGCCACTAGGACATGTTTAATTTCTGCTTATAAACTCTGATGAACAGTGTGATCAGTGATACTAGATTTTATGGAACTGCTTCTGCTGAGAAATGTGACTTGTTGCTGTGTGTACCTGCTCAACATTGCTGGGTACCACTGATGGACTGCTTCTACCGAAATGATGTCACCTGTTGATGTCTGCACCTACTCAACATTGCTGGGTGCCACTGATGGACTGCTTCTACTGAAAAGATGTCACCTGTTGATGTCTGCACCTGCTCAACATTGCTGGGTGCCACTGATGGATTGCTTCTACTGAAATGAAGTCACCTGTTGCTGTGTGCACCTGATCAACATTGCTGGTGCCACTAATGGACTGCTTCTACTGAAATGGTGTTACTTGTTGGTGTCTGCACCTACTCAACATTGCTGGGTGCCACTGATGGATTGCTTCTACTGAAATGAAGTCACCTGTTGCTGTGTGCACCTGATCAACATTGCGGGTGCCACTGATGGACTGCTTCTATTGAAAAAATGTTACTTATTGGTTTTTGCACCTGTTGACCATTGCTGGGTGCTACTGCTGGAACTGTCAACTGCTTATTCTTGGGCTATGGAAAGCGTTTATGTGAATATTTGTATAAACTGATTTTTTGTGTATTACTGTTTGTGGAAAGTTATGAGACTCTTACCTGCACATATTCGTCATTGCTGACGCTATTGATTGAACTGTTTAACCACATAATACTTGTATAAACTGTTATGTAAAGTCACATGTATGAAAGAATTTGTATTGCTTACTGTATTCTATATGATAGGTTATTGAAAGGTCAGTGCAAAGCCAAAATTTTATCTAGTTATATGATATTTACGTATTAATATTATCTTTTATTTTTGTCTATATTTTTTTGACGAATTTGGTGGAATTTTCACCACCAATGCTGGCAAAAATACCATCAAATTCTAGCCGTGGAGGAAGGGCATATGAAAGGTGGCTACACTGAGCCACAGCGACAGAGATCGCTAGAGAGCATTGTTCCGCCGCCTCCACGGGCAGTGATTATTGAGATGTCGTAGTGGGCAGTGCTTGTCCAGGACTGGTAGTAGTCAGTTCGTGTTCAGATGTGCTAGTAGGGAGTGCTTGCTGAGATGTGATACTGAAAAGTTCTTGTTGAGATGTGGTAATAGCGAGGCGGTGTGGAGCTATATTGTAATTATGAGAGTGATTTTGGTCAATATATGAAGGTAACGAAACTTGCTTTATTTTTCATTATTTCCATGTTTTAAATAATGTGTCATTACAGGTTCAGTCAACAAAGCATCTGGCTTGTGTTCTTGGATTAGAGTGTAATTGTGGATCTCTTGAGTAATTATGGTATTTGTATTTTCTTTAATTAATTCAGTATAAATGTTATTTAAAAATTCTTGTGTTGTTGAAGAAGAACCGTGCCAGATGCGTACGTTGAGTCATACTTCCACACACAGAACAGTTACACTTGTGCTTTGGTTTCGTAGGTTTTTATAGTTGCTGGGGACTTAATTAATTAATTGTGTTAATGAAAATTTCCATTTCACTCTTTGTTATTGTTCTAAGCAGTCAGATTGCGTAATAATACTAGTCAGGGCCAACCGTTTACGAGACTTCGTAATCGGACAGACAGCTGCTAAAGCAAGAAATCAAAATCATTTTCATTTCATTTAATTAAGCCCCCATGCAATTTATACTGAATTAATTAAAGAAAATACAAATACCATAATTACTCAAGAGATCCACAATTACACTCTAATCCAAGAACACAAGCCAGATGCTTTGTTGACTGAACCTGTAATGACACATTATTTAAAACATGGAAATAATGAAAAATAAAGCAAGTTTCGTTACCTTCATATATTGACCAAAATCACTCTCATAATTACAATATAGCTCCACACCGCCTCGCTATTACCACATCTCAACAAGAACTTTTCAGTATCACATCTCAGCAAGCACTCCCTACTAGCACATCTGAACACGAACTGACTACTACCAGTCCTGGACAAGCACTGCCCACTACGACATCTCAATAATCACTGCCCGTGGAGGCGGCGGAACAATGCTCTCTAGCGATCTCTGTCGCTGTGGCTCAGTGTAGCCACCTTTCAGTAGTTCTAAGTGTAGGAGACTGATAACCTCAGATTGTAAGTCCCATAGTGCTTAGAGCCATTTGAACCATTTTGAACCCCTGGTGTTTACTCCATGAAAGTGATCGAGGTGGGGCAGCCACAGGGGGTGAGAACTACTGGGCGTTTACGATGGAGTCCCTGCACTGCAGCCAAGCTGAGGCCGGGGAAGGGACTCTGTAGCTTTGAAGCCAGCGCTTTCTTAGGTTCTGTAGAGTGACTTCAGGAGATAACAATCTAACGCTTTCGTAAAGAACCTCGGCTTGCAGAAAAATAAGAGCATGGCCTCGGGTGCAGTTCTTTACTTTCGGAGGACCTCTGATGCGAGCCTAGTTGCTGAGTGGGAAAACATGCGACTGGTAAAAATTTTTGTGACATCATGGGCTTGGCAAAATTTTTGTGTATGAAAAAACCTCGTCATTGGCCAGCTTGGTGTTTATTTCTTTTATTGGAGCGTATGTCCTGTTTGGCAGAAAGAAACAGCAGGCCCTACCGTTCAGCTGACAATCTGTGAGTTTACTGCGAGTATGGGGGGGTTGGGGGGTGGGGGGGGGGTGTAGCTTGTACTCATACGTAGCGTTCTTTCAGAGACGGACACTCATGCGCATTTGGCGCGCATCTTAGCAGAAGAGCTGGGTCCAGAGTTTGTGTTGACGGAAGCTCGACCCTTGTTCTGTACTGCAGAGAGACACCTATCATGGCAATGTTCTGCACGCCTCATACTGATGATTACAGGAGGATAATTAGCAGCACCAGCATTGTAATACAATTTTGGTCCGCTTTTACTCAAGTCATTGCGATCATCAGTCATAAGACCAACATTTCTTTAGCAGATGCATGAGTTTCTCAGTAATCATCAGGTCAACAGTCACTGCATTCGTTTGCATAAAATTTCATGAGTAATTTTCAGAGTGTCAGTTGATATGAAGGGGAATGTTTCTTGTTTATTCAAGTAACAGTGAAAATCCATAAGTTTACTTGTTAAAATTTATGCAGGAGACACTTGTAAAGTCAATCGGTACTCTTTAATAGATCTATTTAACGAGTGTTTTAACTGAATATGGTTCAAATGGCTTTGAGCACTATGGGACTCAACTTCTGAGGTCATTAGTCCCCTAGAACTTAGAACTAGTTAAACACCACACACATCCATGCCCGAGGAAGGATTCGAACCTGCGACCATAGCGGTCTCGCGGTTCCAGACTGCAGCGCCTAGAACCGCACGGCCACTTCGGCCGGCTTAACTGAATAAATTAATCTGTTAATCCAAAGCTTGTTTCTTTCAATACCTTTTCATTCCTATCAGGTTCGTTCCTTCGCAATTCTCCACATTAGAATCCACAGCTAGGGCCGTGAATTCATCGCTTTATCCATTCCATTGCGCACAATAATTACAGCTTGCGTCTTGAAAGTGTGTTTGACTCTTAATTAACTTTCTGATTGTGGATAAACATTTTTACATGTAAGGAGTTCTGCAAAGCCGCTGGAAACATACATGTGCCATGGACACCGGTCGATGGAGGCAGTATCGTGCTATGGGGGACATTCAACTGGACTTCCATGGGACCTGTGTACTCCATGAACATTATTGCTCACAGCCACCATCCCTTCTTGCCCAATGTCTTCCCAGAAAGAGGTGGCATCTTTCAGCAGAGTAAATGTCCACATCGCAAGGCCAGAATCATGATACATTGGTTGAGCAGCATGACAGTAAACTCATGCTAGAATGTCGACGTCTTGGCTACCAAATCCGCCCGATGTGAACCCGATGGAGCACAGTACCGGCCGCCAGCCCCGCACCCATAGATCCCGGCCCCTTACCTTACGATAAATGCTGAGACATCTGGTGCCAAATACCTCCTGAAACCTGCCGAAGACTTTTCAAACACGTGCCACTTAGATTCGCCACTGTACTGCGTTCCGGAGATGGGGCAACACACTAGCAGTCAGGTGGTCCTAATGCTTTGGTTCATCAGTTTAGGTGCAGGAATGGGTTTAAAATTCAGCCTTTTGGGATATCAAAGTCAAGATTTGCTGAAGACACTGATATCATCTGTGAAAGTGAGGAACAATTACAAGACCTGTATCCGGCCTTCAACGCCAGCAGGTGTGAGCTTATTTGTCCGTCGCTGACATAGAAGACCGCAAACCTTCTTCACCTCCCGTCTGGGCAAGCTGTGCAGTGACTGGAGTACATGTAAAGCTTACTGGGACAGGGTAAATGCTAGCTACAATGAAGTCGATAATTCGAGTGTAATATTGGCATTTGAATTTGATATACCCCACAACTGACAAAATACACGAAAAAATGTAAATTTATTTGTCCACCCACACACTCCTGAGAATGGCACATTAACAATTACCGGCAGCTGCGTTGATAAATATACGGCACCTCGCAAGGATAACTACCAGATCGAGAATATTAGGTAAGTTGTCGGAAGTGGTTAAGCGTTGGTGAAAATCTCGCTTCTGGGCACGCAAAGAGCTCTAACCGCAGAACTCTGCACGGAACACGCGTTGGTGCAGTGCTGCGATACAGACCGTGTATCTCCGTTATAAGACGACGGCCAAGACGCCGTCTCCAAGTCCGTACCGCTCGGTGGCTGAAGGCGAAGCCCTTTCTCTGCACAATTCTCGCGTCTCCCACGCGTACGGAAACGCGGCGGAAGAATACTCAGTTTCGGGCAATGTCGAACGCTCTATCATCGCTGAAGGCCCTCCAACGGCATTTCTGAGATCTACCCGATCAGCGCCTTAGAGAAACCGGGAGTTTCGCATACCATGTATGAGAAGCTCGAACCAGATCCATAACACCTGATACTGAGAAAAGAGCGTTACGAATTGTACACAAACGTCCGAGTACTTCGGCAAGGAGGATTGCTATGCAAGAGCGTGTCCTGAGTCATAGCAGTGTGTGACGGATTTTGCATCCGCAAGTATTCTACCCATATCATCTCCAGCGAGTGCCGGCCCTGAACAACGCAGAATTCCCTCCTAGAGAGAATTTCCGCCGGTGGCTGCAACAGCAGTGTAGCCTGGATCCCCTGTTTGTGAGCAGCATTCTGTTCACGGATGAGGCTGGATTTACTCGTGACGGTGTTTCTAACTACCACAGCTGCAACATTTGGGCCGATGTCAATCCTAATGCAACACACGCATTGCATCAGCAGTGTTACAGTTTGACTGACTGAGTGGGACTGCTCCGAGACCGCATAACTGGACCACACTTCCTAACACAGACACTAAGTGGACTGCAGTACTTGCGGCTTCTGCGGACTGTACTTACAGACGCACGTGGTGATGTCCCACTGAACCAACGTCTGAATATTTGGTTCATGTATGACGGTGTGTATTGTACACTGCTGGCCACCGTAAATGCAACACCAAGAAAGACAAGAGGTAGCACAACAAAATTTATTTTGTAGATAACATGTTGACCAAGTATCAAATGATTACGTTTACAGACGTCTGTGACATGTGGTACCTGCCAGAAATCAGTAGCCAGAGTAGCCGCCATTGTTGGAGATCACCGCTGCCACACGTCTCGGCATCGAGTCAAAGAGACGTTGGATGTGTTCCTGGGGTACAGCAGCCCAAGCAGCTTCCACACGTTGCCAAAGATCATCTGGTGTGGCAGCTGGGGATGTAATCTGGGTCACTCGTTGAGCAACCGTGGACCACATGTTTTCTATCGGCGAAAGATCCGGAGAGCGAGCCGGCCAGGGAAGCAATTCAATCTGGTTTTTGACGAAGAACCTTTGGACAATGCGTGCCACGTGTGGTCGCGCATTATCCTGTTGAAATATGGCTGTGGCCGAGCCCTGAAGGTAAGGAAGGACAACTAGCTCCAGCACCTCGAATATGTAGCGCCGGCTATTTAAAGTACCGGCAATGCGTACTAGAGGCGTGCGAGAGTAATATCCAATACCGCCCCATACCATAATACCCGGTGCAAGACCAGTGTGGCGGTGCATAATGCAGCTGTCCAGCATCCTCTCTCCACGGTCTCTCCACACTCGAATCCGACCATCGTGGTGCTGCAGACAGAAGCGTGCCTCATCAGTAAAGACAACGTCATTCCATTCTGCCGTCCACATCCGTCTGTCATCACACCATTGGCGACGGAGACGTCTGTGGTTCTGCGTCAATGGTACACGAAGCAATGGACGTCTTGCGGACAGACCACTCTGCTGTAAACGGCGTCGAATGGTACGCGAAGACACTGGATGATGCGTTACAGACGCAATGTGCTGTGCTATGGTTCGGGATGTCACTGAGCGATCCGTCACTGCCATGCGCACAATTTGCCTATCAGCAGGTGCAGTGGTGCACCGAGGTGAATGCGATCGACCACGTCGGTCCGTCGTACCCTCCTGCATCCAACGGTCACATATCCGCATTATAGTTGTTTCGTTTCGTCCAACACGACTAGCGATTTCTGTGTATGATAATCCACAATCTCGGTAAGCCACTATCCTTCCTCTGTCGAACTCGGATACTTGATCAAAAGATGTTCGCTGTTGTCTACGAGGCATAACTGATCGTCTTGTGAAACAACCACAAGGTAAACACACGTGCCGAAATCGCCAAGCCTTAAATGGCGCTATGAGGTGGCGCCACAGGCGCGCGTGATGTGCATCTGCGCTGAAATTCTAATCAGTTGCATATCTCATCGCAGCAAACTCATGGTGTAAATTTCACTTGATTCGGATGCTTCCTTCAGGGTGTTGCATTTACTGTGGCCAGCAGTGTATATTGTGAGTGTATTATACCGGGGACCTAGAAACAACAGAGAGGCTTAGTCCCGCCCTAGCCTACTTTTTTCTTTTTTTAATTTTTTTTTAATGCGTTCGATATTCAGGACGTATGAGATATTAAGCTGATAAGAACAGATACTACACTTCAGTGGTTCACAACCCCACAACAGGCAGTCCGCCCACCCCACCGCCGCCCTACACCGAACGCAGGGTTATTGTGCGGTTCCCCCCCCCCCCCCCCCCAGTGGACCCCTACCCCCCGCCCGGGAACGTCTCATGCCAGACGAGTGTAACCTCAAATGTTTATGTGGTAGAGTAATTATGGTGCACGCGTACGTGGAGACAGTGTTTGCGCAACAATAGCCGACATCGGAATAAGGGGAACCATCCTGCATTCGCCGAGGCAAGTGGAAAATCGCATTGAAAACCATCCACAGGCTGGCCGGCACACCGGACCTCCACGTCAATCCGCCGAGCGGATTCGTGCCGGGGACAGGCACGGCACGGCACGCCTTCCCGCGCGGCTAGCCGGACGGCCCTGCACGATGATGGTGGAGCACATTATCGTTTACGAGTACACCGGCTTCTAACTCGGACGTATGGTCAACATTGGATAGGTAGAGGAGGGCCTGTGCCATGGCCTCCAAGGATTCCGGATTTCTGAGTGTGGGGTCATGTCAAAAGCCTGAACTACCTACCGAGGTCAACTCTCTTGAGGAATTACTCTTGCGGGTTGAAGCACCGTTCCAGCATTTAAAGAATTCCCGAGGACTTCCTGAGAGGATTCGCAACTCATTTCAGAGACTACATTCAGTCGCATCGACAACACTTCGAACACCTGCTCTACCGTTTATATATGCCATGTGTTCTCAGACACTGATGAACTGCAACAGAAAATGTGTTGTATCTGAGCAACGGTTGATTTGTGGATCCATGTTTACTGGAGTTTTTAGCTACTTTTCACCTGTACTTGCCACGTTTGGATTATTGACCACCATTTATGAAACACCCTGTATATTTCTGTTTTACATATATTAAAAATATATAGCCAGTTTCCGTCCGAATGTTCATCAGAGGATTGTGTAAAAATTTGAAGATAATTGGTCAAGGACTTTGAAACGTCTCTGTGAAGTCGTTTCATAAGACGCTTGTCGAATTCGGTACAACCTATTCATTTTACTACCTGATTTTAGCTCAATTCATGAACTCTTCCAGAAAGACTGAGCACTCAAACAAGGCCTATTGATTATTATATGTGTGTTTTAATGTGGGGTTTGGTTTTGTTTTGTGGGAATCGCTGAGTTGGTCATCGTCTGCTGGGAGCAGACGATGTTGCTTCTCGTTCAAAGGAGAGCACAGGATGACCAACTTAGGTTTCCAATACCTGAACACAGAGGTTTACCCATCTCAGTCGAAGGCTGTTTTTGTGTGTGAGGTTGGTGACGGAGGGCTACCCCTCTGGTAGCTTCCGCTGCACGGTGAGCTAGGTAATCTCTAAAGAGAAGGCGGCACTCTTCGGTGAACGCTTGGTGAGTACGGATCGTAGCTCTTAAGGGGGGTTTCAGGTGATAGGAAGCAGGTAGAGTTAGGACTTCGTTATGTTTAACTGGTGAAATACTTAAGAACTTCAGCTTAACAGAAGCGTGTGAATTGAGTTATTTTTTAATGATTTTTAATCTTATATTTTGTGAAAGTTGCTTTTGTCTTTGTGTGTCGATTTTGTGCCACGTGTTTGGTAATAAATGACCCCTCTGGTCCACCACGGCACCACAATAGGCTTTATTCTAACAGTTTTCTTGTTTACTGAGCTATAATTTCTGCAAGTATATCTGTTCTTTCGTGCGCTTTCTACAAAGCAGCACAACAGTTAGAGTCAGAATGCACCACGTGCTCTAGTTCGGCCGTTTGCAAGCAGCAGACGCAGTTAGTATGTTGAATAATTATCGCACAGCCTTGTGTATTGGTTAAACCTCTGTCCAGAATAGTGCATGCGCAGAATCGTAATGCAAACCTCATTTAGATATTTGTATGGTATTAATGCAAAGGAGATGATAGTACAATTGTCTCCCACCCCCGTCTTCTGTGTTTCTTCTTGCTGTAGTTAAATTGTTTTGTGGGCATGCGGTAAGCCATTCATTCTCACGTAATTCTTACTTAAATATTTCGAGTCAGCCACCAGTTATGTTTAGTTAGGATGTGAAACCAAATATTTAGTTACAGTAAATAGTTTACGTGAAAGATAAATTCTTTGGTGTCGATCTCACCCCCTTACTCTGATTTCCATTCCTGAATTAATCAAGTTGCTTTATGCACGACATGGAGTGCTATTTATCTGACTGCTTAAAGAAATTTGCGTACTTGTAATTAAATTATTAAAACCGAGCGAGGTGGCGCAGTGGTTAGACACTGGACTCGCATTCGGGATGACGACGGTTCAATCCCGCGTCCGGCCATCCTGATTTAGGTTTTCCGTGATTTCCCTAAATCGCTCCAGGCAAATGCCGGGATGATTCCTCTGAAGGGGCACGGCCGACTTCCCTCCCCATCCTTCCCTAATCCGATGAGACCGATGACCTAGCTGTCTGGTCTCCTTCCCCAAACAACTCCAACTTAAATTATTAAAGTAATTAAACTAATAATTTTCCAGCTCCGTTTTTTCTAAATGGTTAGGAAGGGCTTGGGCTGGTGGCGAACCTGAATTTCTGAATTTTTATCATTATTTGTGTGAGAGAAGCAGCTAGAAATGCGAGATAACGTATATGGCTCGATGAGAAACGTCGTAAACTTAGTAATACGTTACAACTTTTCACGATTTTTAGTAATAACCTTTCCCCTTCATATATTACGTGTTTATTTATATACTGTATACATTTAAAAATAGGTATATAAAACACATGCGATTTCGAATGCAACTTTGTGTCAAAATTTTAAAACAATCTGTGAACAACCTCCAGAGTCATACGATTTTGAACAAATGAGCATTTGGATTCTTATTTTTATAGATTGTGCCATATGTAACCATCAGCTGTAAATGACGATATGCGGGAGACAGTGGGTGGAAAAAACGTCTAAAAAATGAGACCGACAGGAAGTGCAAAATGTCTAAACAGGAATGGATACGGTACAAATGTAAGGATGTAGGAGCATATAGCACCTAGGGTCAGAAAGAAGCCGCCTACAGGATAATTAAAGAGACCTTTGGAGAAAAGGTATGAATATCGAGAGCTCATATGGAAAACCAGTCCTAAGAAAAAAAAAAGGAAAGCAGCAAAGTGGAAAGAGTATATGGAGGTTCTATACAAGGGAGATGTATTTGAGGGCAATGTTATGGAAATGGAAGAGGACGGAGACGACGATGAGAAGGGAGATATGATACTGCATGAAGAACTTGACAAAGCACTATAAAGTCGAAACAAGGCCCAGGGAGAAGACAACAATCCGTTAGACCTAATGATAGCCTTAGGTGAGCCAGCCATGGTAAAGCTCTTCCATCTGGTGAGCAAGATGTATGAGACAGGCGAAATAACTTCACTCCAAGAAAAATGTAATCATTCCGATTCGAAAGAAAGCAAGAGCTGGTAGATGTGAAAATTGCTGACCTATCAGTTTAATAAGTCTGCAAAATACTAACACATATCCTTTCACACGAATGGAAAAACTGGTAGAAGCCGACCTCGGGGAAGATCAGTTTGGATTCCGCAGAAATGTAGGAACACGCGAGGCAATATTGACCCTATAACTTCTCACAGAAGATAGGTTAAGCAATGGCAAACTAAAGTTTATAGACTTAGAGGAAGCTTTTAAAAATGTTGACTGGTCTACTCTCTTTCAAATTCTAAAGGTAGCAGGGGTAAAACGCAGGATGCGGAAGCCTAATTACAATTTGTACAGGAAACAGGTGGCAGTTATAAGAGTCGACGGGCACTGAAGAGAATCAGTGGTCGAGAAGGGAGTGATACAGACAGGGTTGTAGCCTATCCCCGATGTTATTCAATCCGTATAATGAGCGAGCAGTAGAGGAAAACAAAAGAAAAAAATGGAGCAGGAATTAAAGTCAGGGAGAAGAAATAAAAACTTTGAGGTTTGCTGATGACACTGTAATTCTGTCACAGACAGCAAAGGACTTGGAAGAGAAGCTGAACAGGATGGACAGTGTCTTCAAAGGAGGAAATAAAATGGACATCAACAAAAGCAACACGAGGGTATTGGAATGTAGTCGAATGAAGTCAGTTGGTGATGAGGCAATTAGATTAGGAAACGAGACAGTTTAAGTAGTAGATGAGTTTTGCTATTAGGGAAGCAAGGTAACTGATGATGGTCGCAGTAGGGCTGATATAAGACCTAGACTAGCGATGGCAAGAAAAACGTTCATGAAGAAGAGAAATTTGTTAACATCGAGTATAGATTTAAGCGTCAGGAAGTCCTTCCTGAAAGTATTTGTACGGAGTGTAGCCATGTATGGAAGTGAAACATGGACTATAAACCGTTTAGACAACAAGAGAATAGAAGCTTTTGAAATGTGGAGCAGCAGAGGAATGGCCAAGATTAGATCGGTAGATCACGTAACTACTGAAGAGCAATAGAACTGGGGAGATGAGGAATTTGTGACACAACCGGACTGGAAGTAGGGGTTGGTTGGTAGGATACATTGTGAGGCATCAAGAGATCACCAATTTAGTACTGGAGGCAAGCGTGGGGGGTGAAAATTTTAGAGGGTGAGAAAATATAGATGTAGACTGTAGTAGTTTCTCGGACATGAAGAGGCTCGCGAAGTATAGACTTACGTGGAGAGTCACATCAAATCAGTCTTCGGACTGAAGATCACAACATCACGCAGAATAATGACTTCCATTAAGCACTTTGCGGCGGATATGGAGCCACACATGAAGGGCTTATTTCAATAGTGGTACAAGTCCATTACCTCCACTTTTCTGTCTATAATGCTTCCGACATTAATCGTCCAAACAAACAGAAAGAAAGGTTCATCTCTAGCAAGAGGCCATATGCTTGAATATTTCTGGTATCTCAACTGCAGATTTTTCAGCGCTCACTTAACTTTAGGACTCTGTATCTCAGAATGAACAAAAATGGACTTGTACCACTACTGAAATAAGCCCTTCATATATGGAAGACACGTTCAGTATTCTTATAAAAGTGAGCTATGGATGAACACAACTACTAGTACTAGTTTATATTTTATTATGATAATTTCATCTTAGTGCTACGGGCTAGACAGCAGGAGAAAAGTTGTGCATCTGGCTGTTTCCCGCATGACGGATTAGGAAACGTGTGCCGGTACGAACAACCCTGCCTGGATTGGAGATCCGCATCTTCCCACTCGCTGAGTGGGTGTGCTTGGCGTCGGCTACACGCGCTCCACTACACCTGGTGGCGACTGACGCACTCGCTGCAATGCTGTGGAGAGGGTGAGCCGTTTCTCCATCTGCGTCACTGCGCTTTTCCGAGTGGCGGCGCGGAAAAAAAGAGAGCTTACGTGATGCGTGGGAGAGGGTAATAGGTGTGGCGGGGCGGGATGGAAGGGGGAGGTGAGAGGGACTGAAAAGCGAGACCTAGGCTGACACACCTGCCTCCCCGCGTCGTGGCAGCGAAAGGGCACCTCCCACAGCCCCCCCCCCCTCTCCCACCCCCTGTGTGTAGCGCAGCCTAGTGCAGGGTAGTGTAGTTGTTTAATGCGGGAACCGCAAACACGGCTGCGCCAGCAGTTTATGACGCGCCGAGCTGCGTGTGCTCGCCGCCTCGGGCCGTGTTATTTTGGAGTGGATCCCCGGCTAATTGAAAGTAAATAGGCGCCACCCGACACTTTGCCAGAGCCGCTCCACCGCCACGCTTTTTGCGCCCGAGCTCGTCGGCCACACAAGTTTTTCATTTTTTCAGCTCTCAGCTCTTGTCTCTCTTTCTCTCCCTCCCCGCACTCATCCCCGTCTCTCTCTCTCTCTCTTCCTATCGCTCTTTGTGTTTAGCTGTTGCGTTCTGAGCTTCTACACATCTACAGGATGTGTGTGTACTGTACTTCTAACGATCTCGATAACACTCGTGACCTTTCTTTTTTGCCGATCGTGGCTCCGAAATACGAGTTAACAGCTGCAGCGGAAGTTACAGAGATTTCGACTGCCTGTCGCACACTTGCGATGGTCCATTCATTGGACATTACTCGTATGATATGTTTGAATTGAGTGCCTATCATTCTTGGGTTAAATCCAATGGGGAAAACCGGCTATGGACGACGGCTGCAACTGACCAACAGACCAACGTCGCCATGACTAGTGGTCGCGAGTGAAAGAGGTGTGTAGGATTGTGCAGCGGTGTGGGGGACCCGGAAGGCAGGCTTAACCTACTAGTTCTGTTACAAGACCCTGAAGAACGCTGGGAACATAAAAGTTTTCTCGTCCAAGGTAATGTTCGCTACGAGGCATATGAGATAAATGGGGTAGTTAATGGAACCATAGCGGCTCTGAATCTCTGAGCCTGGTTGTGGATACCAAATGGACGTGGACCGGCTATATTTGTGGTTTCCGGGTTACAGCTTTATCGGGAAAAAACTAAAGAAGTCTGGTGCCAAAATGCAGGTTCAGCCACCAATTCGAAAGGGAGTTCTTGCCCCCCTTTCCTTGTGGATATGTGAGTGAAGTGTCTTATATTCTTAAGTGTGTTCGTGAAGTGTAGGTAAATCCAGTGTCTCGTGTGGCGTTATACAGGATGATTCGCGAAGATATGCAAATATTTTAATATGTTATTCTACGAGAACAAGTAAAACTAAAGTAAAAAGTTCGTATAAACATAGGTCCGCAAATGTTTAGTTACGGAGTTATGCTTAATAAAAGATTTTGCCTGATAGTTAGCAACTTCGGTAATATGAAGCCATCACAAAACTGTACGAGGTTAAAGTTAAGCACGATTTCCCTTTACTTTGTTGGCATTGGTCTGGTGAATCTAATAAAACATGTCCCAGACGTGCATCTACAGAACATCCAGAAGAGCAAAGATTATTATCTAAGTAAAGTTGTTTACTTTTCATTAAGAATGTAGAAAAGATTATGTCATTATTGGCAACCGTTAGTGAGTTGTTTTAGTCGTTTCCTAACCTTGAAACGAGTTACTTTTCTGTATTGTTCAGTGAAAGAACATAACGACAACAGTGTATTTTAGTGACGCGACATATTAACTGTTGTCATTTATAGATTATTAATGAAATATAGATGATTTTCAAATTCACGACAGTCGAATACGCCGATATGGTGTTTATTTATGGCAAATGTGATGGTAATGCTACGGCTGCAGTTAACGAATATCGCATACGTTACCCAACTTGGAGGATTCCGAATGCACGAACCATTCATTAGTGGAGTATTTCGAATTTTACGGGAGACAGGTTCTCTCCCTAGCGTTCACAATCAGTACGAGAGCTCGATACGTGAAGACGATGCTGAGGATAGTATTGATGCCGTTCAATGTAGCCTGGGTACCAGTACATGAGGTATCTCTCAACGATTACAGATTTCGCAATCTAAGGTATGGCGTACACTGAAGTACAATAATCTGTATCCTTACCATAAACAAAAAGTGCTTCATTTACATCCGGGAGATCCCGCCATTCACTTGGAGTTGTGCAAGTGGTTGTATACTAATCGGCAGTTGCACAAGTACATTTTATTTACAAATTAGGCACAGTTTACTCGAGGTGGTATAAACAATTTACGTAACGAGCACGTATGGTCTTATGCAAACCCACATGCAGTAGTGCAACGCAATTTCCAGCAGCGATTTAGCATGAATGTGTGGTATGGTATAATCAACACACACTTGATTGCATCATTTATTTTCCCAGGGCGTCTAACTGACGAGACGTACTTACAATTTCTTCAAGAAGAAATTCCCCGCTTCCTCGAAGATGTTGCACTTGCTACGTGATTGCAAATGTATTTTTAACATGACGGCGCGCCCACACATTTCACCAACGTCGTTACTACACATTTAAATGAACATTTTCCCCACAAATAGATTGGTCATGGTGCTATACGTCTGTGGCCACCCAGCTCGCCCGATTTTTATGTATGGGGATGGACGAAAGACATAGTTTATGAGGACAAAGTCATACACGTGAGGCATTATTTGCTCGCATTATGAATGCAATAGACGAAATAAAGAACAACCCTGTGAATCAGAAACGAGCAACATAATCTGTTCACACGTGCAGCTAAATGGATTGGATTCGGTGGAGACATTTTTGAACATTATTGTGACTGTATTGTGACATTTATGTACACTGCACAACTTCCTTAACATTGGGTTTGTTTCTTCCTGTTTATCATGAATTCACGTGTACTTTGATGTAAATAAAAGCAGATTATCTGACACATCCATGCAGTTTCAGTTAAGGTTATTACCATCATTTTTCCAAAATTAAATTCTGTACAACTTCTGTTGGAAACTTTTTGCAATTGTCTGGTATAATAAAAAAAATTTGGCCAAGTACTTAATAAATTAAAAATTTTACAAAGTTACTTCTTGGCTTCTCTGGATGTTCTGGAAAACTACTGCAGATACAACTCTGGGACAAGTTTTATCGCATTCACCAGATCAATAACAACAAAATAAATGGACATTGTGCTTTACTTTAACAACGTACAGTTTTGCGATGTCTTCATATTAGCGAAGTCGCTAAATTTCAGGCAAAATCTTTTATTAGCCGTAAGGCCGTAACTAAACATTGGCGGACCTATGTTTGTATGTACTTTTTCTTTAGTTTTACTTGTAGAATAACATAATAAAATATTTGCATATCTTCGTGATTCGACCTGTATTTGCGTTGTATGATGATTTATTTATCATATCGTTGTATGATGATTTATTTATCGTATGACCTACATCGCTATTCTTATACAATGTATGTGCAATATAATTACAAACTGACAAAAAAAAATGGTTCAAATAGCTCTGAGCACTATGGGACTTAACATCTATGGTCATCAGTCCCCTAGAACTTAGAACTACTTAAACCTAACTAACCTAAGGACAGCACACAACACCCAGCCATCACGAGGCAGAGAAAATCCCTGACCCCGCCGGGAATCGAACCCGGGAACCCGGGCGTGGGAAGCGATAACGCTACCGCACGACCACGAGATGCGGGCACAAACTGACATCCAGTTATTGAATATAATCGACAGCCTCCTCTGCTGCAGCTAGCATGTCGATGAAGGTTCCCTTGTAAGCTCGAACTGGGCATTCTTCTACTATGTGCTGGACTGTTTGTTTTTCAGCACCGCAGTCGCAATTTGTTGTTGGTATCTTTCCCCATTTGCAGAGGGCGTCAGCACATCTTCCGTAGCCACTGTATGCGGTTTTGAAGTTGTCCACACTTTGGCTGATTGATTCCACACGGGCTGGTTCTCGCTTATCAGGAAGCTTTGGCCTTCGGCGGGCAGTGTTCTCTCCAGTGTTGCTTCCAGAAATTGTGGGTGTGGAAGTTGGAAGTCGTCATCTCTTTAGCAATGAGTAGCGGTGGCCTAAGTCTTCTGCGCTCCAGGTAAGCTGTATCAGTCTGTATGGGCAGCTGAATGTTACTAACTACCTTGCTGTATTCTCTGAGGAGAGAATTTTTTCGCCGTATCTCTGGTGAAGGTATATGGCTCAGGGTTGTCAGCCACACAGTAGGGGTAGATTTTATTGTGCCGCTGATGATGCGGATGGTGTCGTTTAACACATGACGACGTAAGAAGGGAGAGGCTGAAACCTGGTGCGGAGACATACTTTATACCTCTCGTATGCTATCAAGGGATCAACCACCTTCTGCATCCACATGACCACTCTGCAGTTCACAGAAGGTTCATCGAAGCACATTCGCACTGCTTCTCTACCGTTCCTCTCTCGAACAGTGTGCGCGAAAACTGAACACTTAAATCTTTCCATGAGAGCTCTGATATCCCCTATTTTATTGAAATGCTCGTTTCTCCCTAACTAGATGGGTTGTTGTTGTTGTGGTGGTCTTCAGTCCAGAGACTGATTTGATGCAGCTCTCCATGCTACTCTATCCTGTGCAAACTTGTTCATGTCCGAGTAACTACTGCAGCCTACATCCTTACGACTCTGCCTAGTGTATTCATCTCTTGGCCTGGGTCTACGATTTTTACCCTCTTACCAACCTGTCCCTTCTTTTAGTCACGTTGTGTCACAATTTCCTCTTCTACCCACTTCTGTTCAGTACCTCCGCATTAGTTACGTGATCTACCCATCTAATCTTCATCATTCTTCAGTAGCACCACATTTCGAAAGCTTCTATTGTCTTCTTGTCTAAACTATTTATGGTCCACGTTTCACTTCCATACATGGCTACATTCCATACAAATACTTTCAGAAAAGACTTCTTGACACTTAAATCTATACTCGATGTTAACAAATTTTTCTTCTTCAGAAACGCTTTCTTTGCCATTGCCAGTCTACATTTTATATCCTCTCTAATTCGACCATCATCAGTTATTTTACTCCCCAAATAGCAAAACTCCTTTACTACTTTAAGGGTCTCATTTCCTAATCTAATTCCTCATCATCAGATGACTTCATTCGACCACATTCCATTGTTCTCGTTTTGCTTTTATCGATGTTCATCTTATATCCTCCTTTTAAGACAGTGTCCATCTCGTTCAACTGTTGTTCCAGGTCCTTTGCTGTCTCTGACAGAATTACAATGTCATCGGCAAACCTCAACGTTTTTATTTCTTCTCCATGGATTTTAATTCCTACTCCAAATTTTTCTTTTGTTTACTTTACTGCTTGCTCAATATACAGATTGTGTAACATCGGGGAGAGGCTACAACCCTGTCTCGCTCCCTTCCGAACCACTGCTTCCCTCGACTCTTATAACTGCCATCTGCTTTCTGTACAAATTGTAAATAGCCTTTCGCTCCCTGTATTTACCCCTGCCACCTTCAGAATTTGAAAGCGGGTATTCCAGTCAACATTGTCAAAAGCTTTCTCCAAGTCTACAAATGCTAGAAACGTAGGTTTGCCTTTCCTTAATCTTTCTTCTAAGATAAGTCGTAGGGTCAGTATTGCCTCGCGTGTTCCAACGTTTATACGGAATCCAAACTGATATTCCCCAAGCTCGGCTTCTACCAGTTTTTCCATTCGTCTGTAGAGGACTCGTGTTAGTATTTTGCAGCCATGACTTATTAAACTGATAGTTCGGTAATTTTCACACCTGTCGACACCTACTTTCTTTGGGATGTGTATCAACAAGATATTTTCGCATTCGGAGGGGAAGATTAGAGACTGAAATTTCATGCCCTTGTTTCAGTGACTGCCCTCACAACCCTCGTGTCATATGCGTGACAGTCTCTCACCTGTTTAGGCCGTGCGGGGTAGCCGCGAGGTCTTGGGGGCCTTGCCACGGTTCGTGCGGCTCTCCCTGTCGGAGGATCGAGACCTCCCTCAGGAAGGGGTGTGTGAGTTGTCCTTAGCGTAAGTTAGTCCAAGTTAGATGAAGTAGTGTGTAAGCCTAGGGACCGATGACCTCAGCAGTTTGGTACCATAGGAACTTACCGCAAGATTCCAAATTTTCCCATGTTTCGCGATAATGCAAAACGAGCTGTACTTCTTTGAACTTTTCCGATGCCCTGCGTCAATCTGGCAAGGATCGCATATTGCACAACAACACTCTCGAAGAAGATAGAGAAGTATAGTGTACGCAGTCTCTCTACCAGACCTGAAGCATCTTCTAAGTGTTCTGCCAATCAAACGCAGTCTTTGGTTCGCCTTCCCTACAATATTATTTATGTGACCATTGCAATTTAAGTTATTCTTAATTGTAATTCCTAGGATGAGTTGGCAGTCTTTGGGTTTGTGTCATTTTATCTTGTAACCGAAATTTAACGAATTCATTTTAGTACTCAGGTGGGTGACCTCATACGTTTCATTATTTACGGTTAAATGCCACTTTTCGCTCCATACTCTCTAAATCATTTTGTAATTGATTTTGATTTTCTGATGATTTTACTGGACGGTAAATCACAGCATCATCTGCAAGCAATCTAAAATTGCTGCCCATTTTGTTCCTAAATCGTTTGTATAGATTACAAACAGCAGAGGACCTATAACACTTCCCTGGGATAAGACAATTATCACTTGTGTTTTACTCGATGATTTTCCGTCGTAGCTACTAAATGTGTATCACGAATCCAGTGGCCGATAGACGATACGCCAGAGGCACGCAGTTTGATTAGAAGCCGCTTGTGAGGTGCGGTGTCAAAAGTCGTCTGGAGATCTAGAAATGTGAAATCAGTTTGAGATCACCGGTCGATTGCACTCATTACTTCCTGAGGATAAAGAGCTACTTGTGTTTCACAAGAACGATATTTTCTGAATCCGTGCTGACTGTATGTCAACAGATCGTTTCCCTCGAGGTAATCCATAAGATTCGGACACAGAATATGTTCCAAAGCCGTACAGTGAGTCGACGACCGCATCCAATGGACGGATCACCACACACAGTGTCACTTACTCTCACTCCCTGAGACACTGCGGATAGATCTGAATATAATTCAGGATACTGTACGAAGCGCGGTGGTCAGGATCTGTGCACCACCGTCTCTCCGGCCACTGTTGACCAAATATTGGCAATGAATATATCATCCACCACCAGGATTCGAAGCGGCTTACCTCCGACTCGCGTAGCACGGCACATGTGTCCGTCAATAATCTCGGCTGTTGACGTGGGTTTTTATCCGACAATTCAGCTGGTATGGCAGCGATATAGAAAGGAGCCGAGTGACCATTGGTGGCTTGTTTTTATAGATCTTCATGAGACTGCCAATCAAATGAGAAAAAAGCTAAAAAGTTTTTCGGGTCTGCAGTCGGTGTTAGGCTGGCGTGGCAGGTATAATTATGGATGATTAGAGTGGTGTTCGGCATTAGAGAGGAGATTTGCTGCGTGAGCAGCAAGAAGGAAGAGGTTCGCAAGTTTTTATTTGGAGAGGCGGAGAAGTGGAGAACCTTCGCAGCGTAACGTGAAGTGGGAGGAAGGAAAAAATGAAATGATCGTGTAGCATTGATGGGTGAAAGGAAGAATTTCCATTCGATAAAGTTCTAGAGACTCGTGCTTATACTTCAAAGTGACTTGTTCCAAGGACGGTTAAGTACTTGGAGGAGGAGGAGATTAGTGTTTAACGTCCCGTCGACATCGAGGTTATCAGAGACGGAGCACAAGCTCGGATTTGGGAAAGATGGACAAGGAAAGCGGCCGCACCCTTTCGAAGCCACCATCCCGAAATTTGTCTTATGAGATTTAGGGAAATCAAGGAAAACCTGAATCTGGATGGCCGGACGCGGGTATGAACCGTCGTCCTCCCGAATGCGAGTCCAGTGTGTTAACCATCGCGCCACTTCGCTCGGTCAGAGCTTAGAAGGGTGGTACAGAAGTAAGTCTTTCCTACCAATGTGGGTGAAGCTGGAGACCAATGAAAGGGCTTCTCATTTAATTACCATTGGCATATTTCTCTCAGTAGCCACCATTTTCCTCTTCAAGTGTTCTCAGGTATTTTGCATTGTTGCTGTAATCCGCTGTGCGCCGTAATCATATGTGTGGTAGGTACATATGAAGAGAAGAGTGTAGGCAGGCTTACCATTCCAAGTTAGTTATTAACGGTGTTAGTCTGTTACACTTATTACTGTCCATCTCCCAACGTTGGAATCGCTGCCGGTCGTCTATCGTGTGAACGGATACTAGGTCTTCAGTAACTGAACGGTCGGAGCGGCCTGATGATTCGTACTTCAGAAATTAGCTTGTAACTTCTATTGTCAGGGTAGCGACACTATTAATTTAGCAGTATTGGTAGATGGTTTTACGGGAATCTTTAATTAGGTAGCTCAATAAAGGTATGGACCGTCATGGACTATTCTCGCTGAACGACTACCTTCACTTCCAAACGTTGTAATTTCGTGTAGCGTTGTCTGGAGACTTTTTCGCTTTCTTGTGATCGATCTTCCCCCACGTGCACAATTTCCTCATGTGAAAAATCGTGAAGAGTCTCTTAATGAGTTCTGCGTCAGTACTGGCACAATGCGCCCACGTCATAGATCTACGACAGTGGGATGGCAGTGTATGTTCTGGGACAGGTAAAGATCGGGAGACGCGTCACTTCCGGTAATGCGCCGACCGACGCTTACCTGTCCCACAGCATACCCTACTTGAGTAACACCGACAATGCCTTCGCATTTCAATCCGCAGTGCGAGGTATCTTATACAAACTAATGGGTGCGTAAAACTTTTAGTGTACAATCAGACACTGAATGCTTTCAGTAAAGTTTAGAAAAGCACTGCGTGTGTTTCCACGTAAAAGCATACAGAAATGCAGAATGTGGAGATCCTTAGCGAGGACAGAGTTTTAGAACTTAAATGAAGGTCTCTGAAGAGGAGGAAGAAGAGGAAGAAAAATCAAGTGACTGTACCGTTAGGATGAGCTACAAAGCTGTTTAGTGAAATCTTTTCACTCTTTCACGGATTGTGTTCTAATAAATTAATACTTAGTAGTTACACCTCAACATTTATGCCCACTTCAGGTAGAAAAGTTCGTGTGGTGCCGTTATCAAACTCGATTATTGTGCGGCCCCACGGACGTTACGGCAGACGAAATTCAGAACCGACTTGCAACATATTTATGAAGAGTTTGTTATATAATCTTTGGCGCTATGGGAAAGTGTACATACCACAGGCACACAGCTCGATGTGACATTCTTAGCGGCACTGAAGAAAAAGTAGAACATGTTGGACATGAAAAAAAGCGTGCCATGTTTAAAAGAATGCAAAATCCCGAAGACTAGCGAAGTTTTGCTGAAGCTCGAAATTAGCACGAAATTCAGAGTGAGATACTTTTAATAGTTTCCACAGCGAAACACTGTCTCGAAGTCTGGCTGGATGAGATTCTGATCGTATTTGAGGTGCACCAGCAGCAAGACGCAATCAATAACTCCAATGCGCGATAGCAATGATGATGTTACTGATGACTGTGTCACTAAAGCACAGTTACTAAATACGATTATCTGAAATTTCTTTACAAAAGAAGACGAAATAAATACCCCTGAATTCCAATCAAGAACAACTGACAACTTGAGAAGCTTAGATGTTGATATACACGGTGTAGCGAAGCAGCTTAATAAGGCGAGGTCTCCGTTCCAGATTATGCGCCAGTCAGGTTTTATTTTCCGTGTATGCTGATATATTAGCTCCAGTCTTAGCCACATGTACAACTGCTCCCCCGTAGAAAAGTCAGTACCTAAATGCTGGAAGTTGGTTACTGGTGTGTCAGTACCCAAGAAACAAAACAGGAGAAATCCGATAAACTACAAACCCGTATCACTAATGTCAATTTCCAGTAGGATTTTGGAACAGATACTGTACTCGAACACTATGAATTATGTCGAAAAAACAGATTTATTGACAAACAGCCAACACGAATTCAGAAAATATCGTTCTTGTGAAACAAAACTAGCTCTTTATTCTCAGGAAGTAATGACTGTTGTAGATAGGGGACACAGTGTCACTGTCGAAATGTTGAAACAAAGCCAGCTGCGTTGTTTTACTATTTGCGAGTATGCGAATAGTTTCCTACGAGGACGTCGTCCACTGTACACAGACGTATCGTTCAGATACGCCACGGGAACACTAACCGCTGCGTCTGAAACGTTTACTTGACTTGAGTTTATAGGACCAGTGTGTTACCTGCTGCGACCCTACGTGTTTGCCTGACTGTGGACGCTGTTAGTCTACAAACAGTGGGCAGTGCTGCTGTGGCATGTTTCTTTGCAAGCTCTGTTAGCAGTTCCGTTTGCAGCGAGCAGAGAAAACATCGCGAACTTTGCAGTACAGTTCTGAATTTCACTCGTTACGGCATATAATGTGTAAACACGTAGCAACCTGTTGTGAACCGACAAATACGCTGGGTGGGGCAGGAACGTGTTAGCGCTGGATTTCATAATGCTGTGGTGGAGAGCGTCATTTTGACGTATCTGATTTTGTTCTCGTGAACACGTAGGCGCATAGTGTAATTCACTGCATGCCCCAACGGTATGTGAGAGACCTGCATATCATTATTTCTGCTCGCGTCTGTGTAGTGAAAATAGACCGTTGCACCCAACCCCAGATACGGTAAGCCGTGGAAAGGTCAACTGAGTGCATGTAACAGGCGGAAGATGGCTCATCACATCACACGTGACCCAGGGGCAAACGTAATTTTCACTGCAGCGGCAACACGCTCGGTGGAAAGGAAAACAGCGTGTACAGCTTGTCCGCATAGTAAAGGCAGTTCAGGCGACGCCGTCAGCCTCGTCACGGTGCACTGTGCACTCATTTACGTTCAAATCGTAAATCCGAAGTCATCCTTCTTCCTAATTGGTAGAGCAATTATCGCAATTATCGCTAGCCCTTTTTCTTCCATGTGTAAGAAGACAATTACTTTTGCTTTCTTGGTCCACGGTTTGCCCAGATGCATTAAATACCTTCGATTCTGTCTAATGTTTTAATTTCCCCAACTGTACTTTCCAGGGATTACATAGTCACTTTTGTGATACAGAATTTGTGCTGCATCGCCGAGAAGTTTTTCGTCTACACGCTAATTGGTATGGTACGATGTTAACTTAGTGCTTATATCATAGTAGGATTGAGTTTATAGAAAACTTTCCTTTCTTGCGAACTTCTGGCCGCGCTAAAGGCTATTTTCAGCGTGGCAAAAGGCTGTAACGTCGCCGGATTCAAGCCGTCGACAGCCGTCTGTTGTTGTAGTGGTCTTCAGTCCTGAGACTGGTTTGATGCAGCTCTCCATGCTGCTCTGTCCTGTGCAAGGTTCTTCATCTCCCAGTACCTACTGCAACCTACATCCTCCTGAATTTGCTTAGTGTATTCATCTCTTGGTCTCCCTCTACGATTTTTACCCTCCACACCGCCCTCCAATACTAAATTGATGATCCCTTGATGCCTCAACACATGTCCTACCAACCGATCCCTTCTTCTAATCAAGTTGTGCCACAAACTTCTCTTCTCCCCAATCCTAGTCAAAAAGCCGGAATCTGTACCACAACCCCTGTGGCGATTATGGTTATACAACAAAAATAATTTATTGGAATCAAGTAACAAGAGTAGCATTGGGTACCAAGGTCATTTTCATGTAGGTATCTGAACAATATTGAAAATAAGGCACAAAGAAATAAGTTATATCGAAAGGAAATTAACAAGAAACATTGTCAAAACAAGCAGAGTAAAATAAATAATACTGTATAGCAACTCGGCAGCACACAGCATAAAACGGCACACGAGCAGTAAAACATATAATGTTGTTTACCAATTAGTCCATAATTTAAAAAGGTAACATATACAACATAGACTTACGAGTCTGTCATCGTGGGAACACAGGGATACACTAGTGACACATTTGAACACTCGGTGCTTAAATGGAGGTGGGCTATAGGAAGGGCCTGTAGAGGGCACGGAAGACGGACAAGGAGAAGACGATAGTAATGACGTAATTACAATACTTTAAAAGGAAATAAAGCGAAGTACAAAATTACATGGCATTTAAATGATTTACATAGACGTAAACAGTAGCACCTCTATATAAGAGAAAAAAATGAATTAGGCTCATTTGGGGCTCTAATTTATTACGTGTGTATGTAATTTATTTCTGTAGCTAGCTTTTTCCTTGCATCACAGATTACACTCGCCCCTTTTTTATTAGTTGGTATGCAATGGCTGTGTTTCATTACGCAAGAAGTACATTTATGCTAACTGTAATGTAGATTGTATGCTATAAAACATTTGATTCACACTTCAACATTTAACTGAAGGAATCTCATACAACACAGAATAATAAGATAGAATTAGTAACTACGTTGCTAGCTTGAACTAACAATTGTAAGCAACAGATGTGTATTTGACCAGTCAGATGCAAGTAGGCATAGCTAACCAGTGGACATGCGGGTGTAGTGTGACATTGTTGTAGCGTCACAAATCATAATGGAGCAACAACTCTAATCAAGTGTTCAGGACATTCTCCAGAATGTTTTGTAAAAGGGAAAACTGTTTGCAAAGTTCGTTCCGCACACTTTGACTCCAGAAAGAAAACAACGGTGCATGGACAACTGCCACAGCTTAATTGAAAAGAACGTTGTGGACAATTCTTTTCTGAAAAAAAAAAATCATCAGAGGTGGTGAGCCTTGCTGTTATCAATCCGAATCCAGGGCAGGACGGGAGAGTGCAGTAATTCACATGACAGCTCAGTGCTTTCCCGATAATAACGATATTCAAGCCAATGTGACGTTCGAGTTGAACAAGATACCAAAGAAGGACTTCTGTGAAAGTTTCAAGTGCTTGGTTCTGTGTAGAACACAAAACAACCATCTCAGTTTTTTTTTTTTGTGTTAATCCAGTCTCGTATCTTTTTGAACCGACACGGTACACGGTGTGTAACTAACGGCCCACCCCGGCTACGGATGGCTGCACTTATTATCTAGTGCTGCACAACTTACGTGGCGTAGTGGTAATAAATTGTATACACAAACCTTCCTAGTGAATCAGTGTATGTATTAGTGAAAACTGTATCAAAACCATTACTGTAGTTCGTGAGATTAGCCTTTAGATACATACAGAAGAATTCAGCAGCGTGGGGGTGGGGGGTTAAGTTACATATACGGATGGACATCCAATGTACGAGGTTGTGCTGGAAAGCAACGCCTCCGATATTTTATGTGAAAACTCTAAAAGCCTTTTAAATAAAACAAGCATTCTACATCTTTATTCTTCATATCAAAATATCTGCAGCTCTCTGCTGCTTGAGGGTTCGGAACTATAGCGTGTAACATGGGGGTGCGTAACTCAACTGGGTCGTGGCTTGAGAAACAGATAATAAGTTCCAAATTCGAAGAGGAGTTCCACCACACTTGTAGCCTCCTCTCCTTCGATGACAATACCAGAACACACACGAGCTCTGCTACAAGTGCAACAATCCGACGCCTTGGGTTCACTGTTACCGATCAGGTTCGAAACAGTCCCGACTTGGGGTCCTTTAGATGTCCATCCGTTTCCAAAACTTAAACAACGTCTTCGAGGAATCACTTTGAAAGTGATGAAGCGATGGAAGCAGAGGTGAGGTTTGTAACGACACTCTTATGTCATGACATTAATATACACTTAAAGTCATTCACTTGGGAAATGTTGAAGCACAGCGTAATTTTTGTTTGTGAGTTTATTAATTTTAGTTCATTATCCGTCTGGGGTATTTCGAAGTATGTGCCGCCATTCTATAACTCTAACCAGTACCGCCATCTGTTGGTGAAGTAAGAAAGAGTTTGCATAAATATTGTCATTCCGTGTATGCACTAGCATTTGCGGGTAATGTTACTTGTGTAATGAGTTACTTAAAAATTAAGCTACACTGAAATGTAGAATGCGTGTTAACAAGAAACCCAGCATGTGAATCGTTTATTGTACTTGAACGAGAGCTGCATCATTAAGCATAGACATTCTTTATTGTAACACTTTGAGAGTAGTAGTCTGTAGTTGTCGGTTTGTTGTGGCAATGGCGTGTGCTCTGTGTGCAGCTATGAGCCTTTTGCTATGACCGATGAAACACGTATGGAGGAATATATATAACGTGGCTATGTGTGGCTTGGTTCAAAAATCATAAAAGAAGGTTGTACACCTGGAAGAATCATGGAGATACTAAAAGGTATCAGATAGATTATATAATGGTAAGACAGAGATTTAGGAACCAGGTTTTAAATTGTAAGACATCTCCAGGGGCAGATGTGGATTCTGACCACAATCTATTGGTTATGAACTGCAGATTGAAACTGAAGAAACTGCAAAAAGGTAGGAATTTAAGGAGATGGGACCTGGATAAACTGAAAGAACCAGAGGTTGTAGAGAGTTTCAGGGAGAGCATAAGGGAACAATTGACAGGAATGGGGGAAAGAAATACAGTAGAAGAAGAATGGGTAGCTCTGAGGGATGAAGTAGTGAAGGCAGCAGAGGATCAAGTAGGTAAAAAGACGAGGGCTAATAGAAATCCTTGGGTAACAGAAGAAATATTGAATTTAATTGATGAAAGGAGAAAATATAAAAATGCAGTAAATCAAGCAGGCTAAAAGGAATACAAACGTCTCAAAAATGAGATCGACAGGAAGTGCAAAATGGCTAAGCAGGGATGGCTAGAGGACAAATGTAAGGATGTAGAGGCTTGTCTCACTAGGGGTAAGATAGATACTGCCTACAGGAAAATTAAAGAGACCTTCGGAGAGAAGAGAACCACTTGTATGAATATCAAGAGCTCAGATGGCAACCCAGTTCTAAGCAAAGAAGGGAAGGCAGAAAGGTGGAAGGAGTATATAGAGGGTTTATACAAGGGCGATGTACTTGAGGACAATATTATGGAAATGGAAGAGGATGTAGATGAAGATGAAATGGGAGATAAGATACTGCGTGAGGAGTTTGACAGAGCACTGAAAGACCTGAGTCGAAACAAGGCCCCGGGAGTAGACAACATTCCATTAGAACTACTGATGGCCCTGGGAGAGCCAGTCATGACAAACCTCTACCATCTGGTGAGCAAGATGTATGAGACAGGCGAAATACCCACAGACTTCAAGAAGAATATAATAATTCCAATCCCAAAGAAAGAAGGTGTTGACAGATGTGAAAATTACCGAATTATCAGTTTAATAAGTCACAGCTGCAAAATACTAACGCGAATTCTTTACAGACGAATGGAAAAACTGGTAGAAGCGTGTAACACTCCCTTTTATATTGGTGTATCCGCTCGTTCGCGGATCTGAATAGCAGCCCAAATAAGTATTAATTAATGTGACCGTGTACCTAATGGGGCTGGCAATCGGATTGGACTGCTACGGAGATGTTACATTCCATATTGTCCTTCGCAAATACTGTAATAATGAATTGTCTGGTGGCAAGAAGAACAACAAACGCAGCTTCACTAATCAAGACCTATATTCTTATCAAAAACACAAAAATAAGGAGACAGCCACTGCCTTCGTCATACACTTTTAATGACGGCTAATCTCAGCACAGGTTTCTTCGTTATTCATAATCGTCACACGCAAAATCCAATCACTGTAATCCAACACTGTAATCCAAATAATGCCGGCGCGGTAGACGCGGAATCTCAATAACGGCACACAAATATCACTGAATCACTCTAGTAATTATACTGTTTCACTTTTCCGTATTATACTAACACAAAGGGGTTAAACCGCGGCGATGGCACTCCCTTTGTCGGTAATTTGTATCAACAACTGCTGGCTTCTGCACAGCTCTGCCCGCCTCGCGGGAACCTACAACACACACTCTCTGACTGAACTGACTCTCGCTCCCGCGACCCAACACACTATCGATAGTTGCCCTGTCGACCTGTGCTGATGCAAACTTAGTAGTAAGGGCCTGCGGACCCCTTACATCCCCGCCCTCGAAAACTTCTTTAGAGCCGCAGGCGAAAAAGAATCGGCAAGGGAATTAAACATTGCTACATTTGAACAAAACACACAGTGTAAATAATGAAAGAAATTACAATTCATCAAAATAATCCCTCGACTCCGGTAGTGGGCTGCCTCCACAATAATTCTTACAAAAGGTTATTACACCACATAAATATGATATTGTCCAAATTACAATTTTTTATCAAGCAGTAATAGTCCTCTCTAGTCCAATATTGAATGAAACACACAACATATACACTCAAAAATTATTACTTAAACACCTGACATATGAATTACTATACTACAAATTAGTTGTTACAGGTTTATACCCATTCTCAGGTAATTCTCGATATGAAATATGCACTTCTAATTGTAATACATCACAAAACACAATGTAAATAAACCTTTTCCTTTCTTAACTGTCCGTTTAATAACAAAATGTCCTAAATATATCTTAGCAGGTTCATTCGGGTCCTTGTAGCCCTCACACTTGACCGGACCTCACCTGGAGTGTCATTCAGTTTTTTTCGGTTCCTCCACCTCTTCCTCTATAGTCAGATGAATGATTAAAATGATTCCTCGGGTCATCACTTTCCTCTTCTATATGCACTGTGTCATTCATTTGCCTATCCCATCTTCTCTCATGATCTCTTGGTTCTTCACTCCTTCTCCAATCATTTCTCCATTGGCGTTCACCACCATGGTTCCTGTACCTATGGCCACCACCTCTTCCTCTATAATTAGACGAATTACCAAGATGATTCCTTGGGTCATTACTTCCCCCTCGGTTTTGATCGTTAGCTTGACTGTGTTCCTGTGATCGAACAGATTCCAACTGTTACAGTATTTCCATCAACGCCTCCCTATCTTTAATTAGGCTCCTGGATACAGTTTCTTGCATTCTCTGATTCAATCTTCTTTTTATCGCAGATATCATTACGTCATCACTCAGGGGTTGTTCTAAGGTCTCGTTCAATTCCCACAAATGTTCGGCAAACTCCCTCAACGTTCCTCTCCATGTACTAAGTGACTTGCGGTGAAGTAGGTCCTCAATTGCTGCACACTGATGACTCTTGGACCAGTATTTCTTCAAGAATTCCTCTTCAAACTGATCATAACTAATAGTCCCTTCCTTCTTCCTGACTCCCCAAGTGAAGGCTTCACCTTCCATTCTATCTATTGCAAATTGAATCTTGTCTGAGTCCTTAAGATGTGCTGGGAAAACTCCTTTTAGCCATTTCATGAATATCATTGGGTGCAACCCCCCTTTCGGTCTAAATTTCTGCCCCGTATTATTTTGGACGTACCGATTATCATTCCTCATCAAGGTAACGACCTTATCTCCCCCAACGGTTAAAGTGGCATTGCTAATTCGTCTATCAATTTCTTCTGTCTTGCTCTCCAATTGCTGTACTCCCTGTTGTAATTGTCTGACCTCCATTTCCACCCTCTTGTTGTCCTCTTCTCGTTGCACGGCTATAGCATTTCTCAGATTGACAGCCAGTTGGTTTTGCCTATCTCCTATCCCCTTAACCGCATCATTGCATTGTTTCTGCATCTGCGTCACCTTGGCGATTTGATGATTGCAATTTGTTTCCACTTCGTTGATTCTTTCTCCCAAATCGGCTTTCGTTTCCTCAATATCGTCTTCTATCTTTTTTGTTAACTTTCTTTCCACCTTCTCCACGTCTTCCTGGATTTGGTCTATGTTCTTCTGTAGCTTCCTCTCTCTCTTGTCGATGTCCATCTTCAGTCGTTCTTGTAACCCTGCATTTCCTTCTTCAAATTACATTCCATCTTCATTTGTGATGTTCTGATCTCTTGTAAACCTTTCTCTAATGATACATTAGTTTCTTGTAAATCTTCCTTTAATGATTTGCGGAATATTTCTTCCCTTTCTCTAGCTTCTTGTAAACTTGTCTCTACTGATCCTCAGGATATTCTTCCCTCTTCTCTAGTTTCTTGTAAATTTTCCTTTAATGACGCGTTAGTCTCTTGTAAACCCTTTAGTGATTCTTTTGTTTCTTGTGAATTCTTCTCTAACGATTCGTTAGTCTTCTTTATCAAGTCTATCAACATCGACCACCTATCAGCATCCTCTGAAACTGGCCTAGCTCTCGTCGTTTGTCCCGGTGTCTCGGGATAATTAGTGGAATGTGCTAATGGGCTATCCAATGACACTCCATAATCACTGATTCCCGAATCCTCTTTGTCTTCCTGTTCTATCCCTTTCCTTTCAACTACTGCCTCACAAAACTGCTTATCTTCAGTAGACATGTTTGGTTTATATTTAACGCACAGACAGGTAATACAAAATAACCTCTAATAACCCAAAACACTCCTAATTACCATGAAACTAATCAAACAGTACCTGCAGTCTTTTCAGTTAATCCCATAATTGATATAACATGCACGAACACTGAACATAACAACTCTCAAAACCTAATAACTTCAACTACCAATTTTCACATACACAGTTTATGTAACATGTTCTAAATAAGACAAATCACAACACTCATAAATTCTATAAATGTAAGATCCCCAAAAACAATAAGCATATCTGTATAATTACCATTTAGACAACGCAGTATGCATAAATAAGTATGCTATATTTCAAGGTGTGTTTCGTAAACTTTTCGGAAATTACCGCAGTTGGGCACTTTTCCTAACGTAAATATCAGTTAAAAACTGTTTATTTATCGCGAAGACTGCACACTGCAATTTAATGTTATGTCAACCAGTCGTCTTCACTCACCAACTGATGTTACCGCGAGTCGCGATGTTTTGACGTTTGAAGTGGGCGTGGCGCTGTACTGCTGCTGGAGCTGGGTGAGGTTGCGCTGCTGTTGCGAGTCGTCGTAGTTCTCCGTCGGCCGCTCCGTGGCGCTGCAGGCAGGCGTAGTTTGTAGTTCGGCCGCTAGATGCCGGGACGGCGCTCGGTGTCTTGAAGTCGCGTCGCTCGCTGTGGTGGGATGTCGTGTGAAATCACCTTGCGTATCGAAGCTGTTTGGCGCCACTGCTACACGGGTCTGCGTGACGTCACTCAATAATTGCTTCGCCACAACACATTGTCATCCGTATAACAGTTTATGGGTCCACACGAAGCTGTCCGATCTTCACTGTTCAAAAAGCAATTTCAGTCACAATATTACTATTAAACACTTCTTTAAGGCTTTCGTGACGAATTCTCAGTTCGTTTTGCTATTTCAATGTTCACACGTGTCTTTCTTTAGTGTTCACTTTTCACAGTTTTTCGCGCGAATTTACGCATTTGCACATTACAACACAGTTTGTTGACACTATATTCTTATTTAATATGGCAAGAAAAAACAGTCTAGTCACAATCGTAAGATATTATTACTTCGTATTGTTCAAAATGCACTGTTCCTTGTCGTGATTTTAAAGTTTATGCACTGTCCCGATCCAACATTGAAAAATATTTTCTCGCGTTAACCCAGGTAAAATTACCTATTGTTCATTATGATTCGTCCGAAAATTGCACTTGTCCTTTCACGGTAAGCCAAGGGTGTAGCACTCCCTTATAATTTGGTGTATCCGCTCGTTCGCGGATCTGAATAGCAGCCCATATAAGTATTAATTAATGTGACCGTGTACCTAATTGGGCTGGCAATCGGAGTGGACTGCTACGGAGCTGTTACATTCCATATTGTCCTTCGCAAATACTGTAATAATGAATTGTCTGGTGGCAAGAAGAACAACAAACGCAGCTTCACTAATCAAGACCTATATTCTTATCAAAAACACAAAAATAAGGAGACAGCCACTGCCTTCGTCATACACTTTTAATGACGGCTAATCTCAGCACAGGTTTCTTCGTTATTCATAATCGTCACACGCAAAATCCAATCACTGTAATCCAACACTGTAATCCAAATAATGCCGGCGCGGTAGACGCGGAATCTCAATAACGGCACACAAATATCACTGAATCACTCTAGTAATTATACTGTTTCACTTTTCTGTATTATACTAACACAAAGGGGTTAAACCGCGGCGATGGCCACTCCCTTTGTCGGTAATTTGTATCAACAACTGCTGGCTTCTGCACAGCTCTGCCCGCCTCGCGGGAACCTACAACACACACACTCTGACTGAACTGACTCTCGCTCCCGCGACCCAACACACTATCGATAGTTGCCCTGTCGACCTGTGCTGATGCAAACTTAGTAGTAAGGGCCTGCGGACCCCTTACAAGCGGACCTCAGGGAAGATCAGTTTGGATTCCGTAGAAATGTTGGAACACGTGAGGCAATACTAACCTTAGGACTTATCTTAGAAGAAAGATTAAGAAAAGGCAAACCTACGTTTCTAGCATTTGTAGACTTAGAGAAAGCTTTTGACAACGTTAACTGGAATACTCTCTTTCAAATTCTGAAGGTGGCAGGGGTAAAATACAAGGAGCGAAAGGCTATTTACAATTTGTACAGAAACCAGATGGCAGTTATAAGAGTAGAGGGGCATGAAAGGGAAGCAATGGTTGGGAAAGGAGTGAGACAGGGTTGTAGCCTCTCCCCGATGTTATTCAATCTGTATATTGAGCAAGCAGTAAAGGAAACAAAAGAAAAATTTGGAGTAGGTATTAAAATTGATGGAGAAGAAATAAAAACTTTGAGGTTCGCCGATGACATTGTAATTCTGTCAGAGACAGCAAAGGACTTGGAAGAGCAGTTGAACGGAATGGACAGTGTCTTGAAAGGAGGATATAAGATGAACATCAACAAAAGCAAAACGAGGATAATGGAATGTAGTCAAATTAAATCGGGTGATGCTGAGGGGATTAGATTAGGAAATGAGACACTTAAAGTAGTAAAGGAGTTTTGCTATTTAGGGAGCAAAATAACTGATGATGGTCGAAGTAGAGAGGATATAAAATGTTGAATGGCAATGGCAAGGAAAGCGTTTCTGAAGAAGAGAAATTTGTTAACATCGAGTGTAGATTTAAGTGTCAGGAAGTCGTTTCTGAAAGTATTTGTATGGAGTGTAGCCATGTATGGAAGTGAAACATGGACGATAACCAGTTTGGACAAGAAGAGAATAGAAGCTTTTGAAATGTGGTGCTACAGAAGAATGCTGAAGATAAGGTGGGTAGATCACGTAACTAATGAGGAGGTATTGAATAGGATTGGGGAGAAGAGAAGTTTGTGGCACAACTTGACTAGAAGAAGGGATCGGTTGGTAGGACATGTTTGAGGCATCAAGGGATCACAAATTTAGCATTGGAGGGCAGCGTGGAGGGTAAAAATCGTAGAGGGAGACCAATAGATGAATACACTAAACAGATTCAGAAGGATGTAGGTTGTAGTAGGTACTGGGAGATGAAGAAGCTTGCACAGGATAGAGTAGCATGGAGAGCTACATCAAACCAGTCTCAGGACTGAAGACCACAACAACAACAACAAACATGTGTGAAGAGATCACAAGATAAGCCACTATGTAATAATTATCGTAACACGGCAAAAAAGAAACGATGAAGAATATGGAAATTATTTATCTGCGACTAAGCAGGGACGTCGTAGCAACTATCACTTAAGTGATTGTCACTCGTAAAGCGCAGTTCTTACTAACAGTTTGCATCTCTTTCTGAAACTAAACGGTTTAAATGCTGTGCAAACAACTGATTTCTTTAACAACTGTTTTCTCAACCCTTAATTACAAATTATTTTGGCACTCCCCGAACTTTTATTACACGCGTGGTATTTTAGCAATTGCAGTAAATCATTCAGTTAGTAACTACACTGATTTATCCGCACATGCAGGTACTCATATGGGTAGTCATTTTGATTAGTCCACGAATGCTATTTTAATGTGCGTTCACGACAGTATGAATGACTATTGTGGTTCTTACGCCGTTAGGTTATTATGTGATCTAGTGATGCAGTTTAACCAGTGCCACCTAGGAATAAGGCCTCTTCACTGTCTGTGGAATCGCTCGTGACGCAAGCGGTGCTTTTCCTAACAAACAGAGTGATATAAGTACTGACGGTTGTTGATTCTCTGTCGTGGTATGAAGTTTGTGAACCTGAATATGGAGAAGAAATTTTAATTTCTTTTAGTTAATACTACTTTAACATTTATCTATACCGAATAGATGCTCTATGGCTGCTTGTAGAAGCAATTAAAATACTCAATAAAGCGTCAGTATTTTCCATTTCCCACGTGATGAAAATGCAAGGAGAGTATGGATAATAGCAGTTCACCGAGACAATTTTACGCCTACAGACGATTCTGGGGTAAGCATCAGTTTTAGTAAATAAATCCATTAAATATTTAATTTAGTTTGGGCGTTAATTGTAATTTAGAAACATAACCTTGCTCTTTTCCTACTTTGAATTATAATCAAGACTTTAATAAAAAAATGGGACAGCTAATGTTAATCAAAACACTGGGAGGAGTTGAGATCTAAATAACACTGGTAACTTTCCTGATCACAGGATAGTAGGGGGTGTCTTCAATTTGCCAGGTATATATTGGGAGTGCTATGCCATCAAAACTGGTGGCAAAGACAGGGAATCGTGTGGCATTGTTCTGGATGCCTTGTCCGAAAATTACCTTGAGCAGCTAGAGAACCAACTCGTGAGGGTAACTTCTTAGACCTCCTGGAGACAAGCAGACCTGAACTTACCGAATAAGTTAACGTAGAGGAAGGTATCAGTGATTGTAAGGCTGTGACAGCATCTATGACGACGGGTCTTACAACGAATTTTAAGAAAGGTAGGAAGATATATTTGTTCAGCAAGGGTGACAGGATAAGAATTTCAGAACATCTCAACAGTCAGCATTCGGTCATAAAGGCGAAGATGTGGAGAACAAATGGAAAAAATTCAAATGCATCGTTCAATATGCCGTAGACAGTAATGGTCCCAGTAAGTTTCAAGGGATGGGAAAGATTCAACATGGTTTAATAGCCGTGTTAGAAAAGCGCAACGTAAACAAAGAGCACTTCATCTCAGATTCAAGAGAAGTTAAAACCTAGCTGACAAGCAAAAGCTGAACGAAGTGGAAATGAGGGTAACGAGAGCAATGAGAGAAGCGTTCGATGATTTCGAAAGTAAGAAGTTTTCAATCGACATGAGTAAATACCCTATGAGAGTTTGGTCGTATGTAAAATCAGTAAGTGGGTCATAATGATCTACTCATTCTCTCAGCGACCACACAGGCACCGAAACGGAAGATAACAGAGAGAAGACCGAAATACTGAATTCGGTTTTCGAAGTTGTTTCACCGCGGAAGATCGTAACACTGTCCCTCCTTTCAATCGTCGTGCGTACCTCGAAATGGCAGATATTGATATGACCGATCGCGGAATTGAAAAGCAGCTACAAACGCTTAGTAGTGGAAAGGCTTCAGGACCAGATGAGATACCTATAAGATTCTATAAAGATTATGCGAAAGAACTTACTCCTCTTCTACTAGTAATTTATTGTAGATCGCTTGAGCAACGAAAGGTACCTAACGACTGGAAAAAAGCGCAGGGCATTCCCGTTTTTAAGAAAGGCCTTAAGACAGATCCACACAATTATAGACCTTGTAAGTAGGCTGTTTAGGTTTTTTTTGGTAACGCCACCTCTGTATGAAAATCACTGGCTGTGCTGTGTGCAGTCTGTGGCTGCTTTGCATTGTTGTAATACTCGCCATTGTAGTGTTAGGCAGCTGGCTGTGAACAGCGCGTAGCGTTGCGCAGTTGGAGGTGAGCCGCCAGCAGTGGTGGATGTGGGGAGAGAGATGGCGGAGTTTTGTAATTTGTCATGAACTGCTATATATATGATGACTATTGAGGTAAATACATTGGTTGTTCTCTATTAATATCTTTCATTTGCTAACTATCCCTATCAGTAGTTAGTGCCTTCCATAGTTTGAATCTTTTATTTAGCTGGCAGTAGTGGCGCTTGCTCTATTGCAGTAGTGGGAGTAACCAAGATTTTTGTGAGGTAAGTGATTTGTGAAAAGTACAGGTTAATGTTACTCAGGGCCATTCTCTTGTAGAGATTATTGAAAGTCAGATTGCGTTGCGCTAAAAATATTGTGTGTCAGTTTAAGGACAGTCGTGTATAATTGTTAAAAGGGGACGTTTCATATGGCGACCATGCCAGGATACCTCACTGGAATCTTCAGATTTTTTTTTCTTGTAGTTTGTGTAATTAGTGTAGCTTTTGTTTATTGCTAGCGCGTAATTGTAGAGAAAATCTCCTTTGTAGTTGCAGTCTTTCATTGTTGTACAGTAAAACAGTTGTGGTATGCATGTAGATTTGCACCAAGTATTTCGCAGCTGCAATTAACTAGATATTATTTTCAGTGCTATGTTAATGTGTTCCCCTATTTTTGCTCTTCAAATTGTGTTTTTCTGTGTTGTCGTGTGAAGCACTGTGACAATAATGGCGTGTGAAAAACGTAATACTAGGCTCCAAAGTAAACTGAGAAATGATAGTGAAAACGAAAGCAGTGTGTTAGCGCCACCGAGTAATGAATTAACTGATGTTCAAATTAGTAATTTGGTAATTGTGCATAGGGAAATGGAGCTTGCGGCAAACAATGGCGTGGACAGGGAAACAATTAGTGAAGAGGGAAGCATTATCGATCGATCGGTCGGCAACAGCTCGCCTCAGGAATTGGGAATGACAGAACACAATATTGCAAATACTGTAGACTTAGGTTTTGGGTCCTCACCGTTTTCTCAAATGAGTCAAGCCACATTTTCTGCTTGTCTAAATGTGAATGTTGCCGGTGCAAATGCACTGCCAAAAAGCATAGAGAAACAGATTCCGGACGCTAATACATTATTATTGCAATTAATGCAACAAATGGAACAAAATCAGAGACAAACACAGCAAAAGCTTGAAAAAATAGACACAATGGAACAAAATCAGAGACAAACACAGCAAAAGCTTCAAAAATTAGACACAATGGAACAAAATCTTCAAAAGTTAGACACAATGGAACAACACCAGAGACAAACACAGCAACAGTTAGACGCAATGGAACAAAAGCTTCAAAAGTTAGACTCAGTGGAAAATAAGCTTGAACAAACACGTGAAGATTTAACTACTGAGTTACATAACATTGAATCGAAATGTCAAAAAGTCTGTAATGATGTAAAAACACAAATTTGTGATCATTTTCAACCTATTTTTTCGCGGCATGAAAATGCATTACAGAATCACGAAGCAGCCATAAAATTATTGTTCATGAAAATCATGAGACCTTGCAAGCTAAAATTGACTCAGTTGCATCTACCGATTCGGTTACGCAACTTGCAAAAACCCAGGAAAACTTAAAGGACACAGTAGAAAGACACATGGAGGAAATTAGTACATTATCAGAGAAAGTAGTTGAACTTTCGGATCAGCTAAATAATTTATCTATGAAGGTAGATGATAATCTGAATGACACAAAACCGGTAGTCTTTAATGACACAGAAGAGAGCGAACAAATTAGGAAACTGAAACAAAATCTGAATCAAATTAATACGCAACACCAAGTAGAAATCCGGGAAGTACAAGATCAGCTGACACAGGTAATACAAAGAATTACGTATTTCAGAGGACACTCGCGCTCCAACACGGGAAGAGGGACATAGAAGTACGGAACAACCACAAAATAATAACACAGGACACTTCGGAAATTATGAAAGAAATTGGCAAGGCGCATTGGATTTTGAGATGGAACCGCCGACACGACGTAACAATGACCGATATGCGACTCGCTGACACGATGATTTTGACTATAAGCTGTTCATTACTACACGTAAATTCAAAACGTTTAAGAATTCTGCCAACGACATTCATCCACAAGCGTGGCTTCATCAATTCTCTCATTGTTTTCCTCCCAACTGGTCATTAGAGCACAGATTAGAATTTATGTGTGGCTATTTAGAGAATGAACCAGCTGTAAGAATGCGATCGGTCATTCACGATTGCCACAGTGAAGGAGAATTTTACCATGCCTTCCTCTCAGCATATTGGTCTCAAGCCACACAAGACCGAGTAAAACATGGCATTATAATGATGAAACATTTCGAACAATCTGAATTCTCCAGTCTTGTGAAATATTTTGAAGATATGTTGCACAAGAATCAGTACCTGTCAAACCCATACAGCCCCTCAGAACTCATCCGCATTTGCTTAATCAAATTACCTGAACATTTACGACATATTATTTTAGCAGGACGTTGCAAGGAAGACATTGAGGCTTTTCAGGGACTGTTACAAGAACTGGAAATTGACACTGACAATCGCGGAACGCGAGAACAGTAGCACAACAATTACAGATCACATCCGTCACAATTCCGCGATGACAGAAATAATATACGACAAGGCTATTCTTTCAACGTAAATCGTGACCGAAACAGACACCACCCGTATGACAACCGTTGGCAGAGTAGTAATAATTACAGGGAAAGATCACCTCTCCGCGGTAATGACTATCACAGAGACAATCAGAGAAACAGACAATAGGGGAACCAAAACAATTATTATCAAGGGAGACAGAATAACTTTAGACGCAACGGTCCAGCGCGCAGTTACGATTCAGGGAGAAATTCTCCACCACTTAACCGACAAGAAAGAAACCACAGGAACTACTGACATGACGATAGACGATATAATCGTAACGACAGACCTGAATTGCATCAGAACTGGCGGGATTCAAACAGGGCAAGGCCCTCTCGTCACGGTGAATTTGTAAAAATTAGGTCTCCTAATCCCAATAACGGTGCGCGCCAACAAAGAGACAGACAATGACTCGCACAGCAGGCAGCCGGTGCGCCCGCTGGCTCCGAGAAAAATAACATAAGACGCTAACCTTGAGAAAAATTTTAGCATTCCTTACCGACGTATACAACATGATAATTGCATTCAAATCAAACTGTGAGTACTAGGAAGAGTACAGGTTTACACCACATTTCACATATAAAACCGCTTATTGAAAGATAATCTGCTTTTTAACTTTGTCTCTGCCATAAAACTTTTCACTCCACATTTCTAGTATGCTTTGTCAGACTTAAGAAACTGTTAACATGCAACAATGTTTGAAGTTAAATATCCAGTCTAGAACCTAGGGAACATTTTTCAACAGAAATTACGAATACATTGTTATAGTGAACAGACGACACAGTGTTGTATTTGTACATTCTTGCTTTTTAGTTGCACGATTACATAACGACTATCAGGCTTACATACTTGGGACACATACTGGTACTGCTAATGAGATTTTAATGCAACATTTTGGTTTACTTGAAAATACATTCTGGATTTAAAGTACTTTCTGTGAGATACCAGATGACGTAGTGGTTAGTTTATGTGACAGCTACACGATTTTATCACGACGCTACTAATGAGTGACAATTTACCTGCACAGTTTTTCTGTATTGTTCTGGAAAGTAAAACATGTTTTAGTAGTAACTTTTGTGGTATAGCTACAATGAGACAGCTTTTTCTGTAGCACAACGATACGTTACATTATAGTACTTACTTGATCACGGTAAGGTACGTAATAACTACGATATCTAATTAAAGCATTTCACTTTCGTTTATGATGAGGTAAGTACATTGACTTCAGCAGAACTTTGCTTACAGAGGACGATAACTACGACAGTTCCACAGAATTATCTTACAGCAAGACGCACATTTAGCACTACAGGACACGCATTTGAGTGATTAATTTTGTACTTAAACCATTTATTTTTCAAGATTTTTGAATCACAAAGAAAGTTTTCCCTGATACATTTCATTCCACTGCTGTAATCTGTAACACCTGAGGGTATAATTACATTAATCCCCAGGGGGGTGCACGCTTACTTTGTGTATCATGTGTGTGGCAAACACAAGGAGCCCTAGCTAATATGGTATTTGCTTATACAACTTTACACATCGGTACCATATTTCCCTAATACATAAATTACACAGCTATCTGATCATTTAACTGAGAGAGACAAATATCAATTTTACTACATCAGTGACACATGTTTACGCAATTACACAGTTGGCTAACTTCACACTTACGAAATTGTATTTTGTCTGTACTTTGTGAAATGCTCATTTTTTTTCGGAACCATTGTGATACTATGAGAGCTTTGAATGATGTATTTGGTATAGGATCATGATTTTTAAAGTGCGTTTGAGGCAGATGACACTTTTGACGTGAGCAGAGAATTTTTTTTAGGTTTTGAAATTATTGGAGGAAGCAACGACGATTTTGAAAGTTGACTGAGGTGTTATGATGTTATTATTACGACGACGATGTGTATTATGCTGTTGCGGTATGTTTATGATCAATAAGCTGATGCTATATGAGTTATTTGATTATGCTACGTATGTTATGTGGAAATATTGAAGAAGTGTCGACGAATATTTATATGTGTAATAAGGTAAGGAATAATGAGTTGTGGCTAGGGACTCTGACTTGTGAAAACGGATGTTGGAAACCAAGAATAGTACTTTAAGAGTTATGAAATGTGTGTATATGCGTGAATGTATCACAATGCTGGCGAAAATTTTTTGGACACTTATGTTTATAGGGTTTTGTTTCTACAGATTTGCAACGCTAATTCTTGACCTGTGAAATTTTTTATATGAGACTGCCACTGTAGCGGAAACTGCTGTCGTAAATATTTCGGTATGAAAGGTAAGTGACCGTGACGTAATTCGTTGTGAGCGGCCAGGTGTGCCAGCCGCCTTGAAAAAAAGCCATTAGGTGATAGAAAAAAAAGGGGAGGCCATTATCCTCGCTATTGACATTCCTTTGTAGAAAGCATCGTAAATACGACACGCTAATAATAACTTGGAAACATTCTTACATCTGCACACCTGATTAGGACAAGTGTCTATCTACGAGAATTGAGAGAATTTCTACTAACTTATGAAATGCCTCATGACTACTGAATGATTATTTTATGCTTTACTTTGTACATAGTTGCTTATTTCATTTGATATCTGGTTTCCAGCTGTCTTGCAGCATTGGTTTCATAAAATAAAATTAAATGCATTTGCTAATGTGAACACCACTTTCTGTCAACAGATCTATTAAATAATAATTTTGTGATCCACATTCTTCAAAAAAGGAGCACTTTGGAAAGGAAAGAACAATAAGAAGGGACTAGTAACAGTAAATGCATACATAATATTCTTTTCAAGTACATGGTAATATTTTTTTTTACAATAAGATGTTGTGGTGCACCACTTTAATTACATAGACATTAAGATGTGAATATACATTTCCCTTGTGTGCATTGTTGTCTTTAGTGTAATATCTTTTCTGCTTGATCTTTGCCATGCTTAGGTATTAATTATAGCATTTGCTGCTGCTGTTTGCCATGCATAGTGCTACTAAATTTCACTTTGTATTATTCTTTTAAGCCAGTTTTACTACTGATTTATTTTTCTTGTTTGCTGCTCATTGCCTTATATTAGTTGTAATTTATGCTACTTGCTACGCCATTTGTACTTTTGATCATTGCTGTTTGTGTTAATTGTTTTGTGCTGCTGCATTGCCTCGTTCCTTAGTTTAGCATCTGAGCTCAGTAGATTTAAGTTAGCTTAAGAGGGGATAGACTATAAGACAATGAGTTGCGATGAATTTGAAGAAATGCACTGAGAGGCTATACGAGAAAAGTACAGAAAGTAGGTATATATAGGACTTTTGGAAATAATGAAGAACGAAGGGAGATCTCCGAGAAGTAAAGAAAGTTTTGTTTGCAAAATACTGCAGTAAAACAAACCCTGTCCTTTCCTTGTATTATTCCGCTATATGTTTGTGTACCCTTGGATATTTATGTTTTTCCTGTATTTATATGTTTATCTGATAAGACTTACGTTGTAGAATTTTTCTAATACTAAACTACATTCACTATGATGAGGAATACTGTTATCCTCAAATATAATTGGCATTAATAATATGTTATTTACTTTGTAAAGATGTTTAGACATTATTTATTCTGTTTTGTTTTAATGCTCATGTGTAAAGTTGATGTTTCATAAGTTATTCTGATCTTTTATGTATGAAGTTATGTCATAATTACTGTAACACTGACGTATATGTTTATTTCTATTCTTTTGTAAAGCCCCTATTACCGCAAATGTTATTTGTATTGTTATGTTCTTTACTGATGTATTTTGTACCTTTGTAATTGTATTTTTATGTTATCAAATTGTAATTGTTACCAGGTCATCAAATTAAGTAACTTGTAAGTTACATTTCACTGTACACATTTCTGTTGGTCATAGTATATGGACAATATGTGAGCAGTAGGGACTGTTAGTGTTTGCACGTGTGTTAATAATTCAGCAAGGGACTGGATAACAGCATTGCTGGTTCTAAGGACATTTCAAAAAAAAATTTTTCTGTGCGTGCACAAGTGGTGGTTTATGGACTTGCTATATTCTCCGCAAGAATCTTCGATGGTGATTGTGCACCTGCACAGTCACAACAGATGGCTGCTGGCCATCTCTACAAGGACTGCAGTGGGTCTGCACCTCTGGTGGCCCACCAGTACCATTATCTCTACAAGGACTACAGTGGGTCTGCGTCTTTGCTGACTCACCAGTACCATTATTTCTACAAGGACTGCAGTGGGTCTGCGCCTCTGGTGGCCCACCAATACCGTAATCTCTACCAGGACTACAGTGGGTCTGCTCTGTGATGACTTACCCACCAATAGTCTTCAAAACTTCGACTGACTCCGCTGTGGGTTTGCTCTGTTGTGGCCCATTACCTGTCAGCATGTCAAGAGTTGGAAGGACAACACTACTTCTTCAAGACTGCATGGAAATCCACTACTTTCGTGTGCATTTTCTTCTACTGCTCAGACTTTGAGAAAAACACTGAAATGTTATTGTGATGAATGATCAGGACTGTATTTATGGACTGTGAGAAAATTTTAGCTTTTGACCAACATTGTATCAATAAGTGTGTGCATTTGATTTCTTTGTTATTGTAATTATGAAAAATTTTTTCAAATCTGTATTGGCCACTGCCCAAACCAATTTGTAAAATTTTTTGTGGGGAGCATGGGGGCTATGTAAGTAGGCTGTTTAGGTTTTTTTTGGTAACGCCACCTCTGTATGAAAATCACTGGCTGTGCTGTGTGCAGTCTGTGGCTGCTTTGCATTGTTGTAATACTCGCCATTGTAGTGTTAGGCAGCTGGCTGTGAACAGCGCGTAGCGTTGCGCAGTTGGAGGTGAGCCGCCAGCAGTGGTGGATGTGGGGAGAGAGATGGCGGAGTTTTGTAATTTGTCATGAACTGCTATATATATGATGACTATTGAGGTAAATACATTGGTTGTTCTCTATTAATATCTTTCATTTGCTAACTATCCCTATCAGTAGTTAGTGCCTTCCATAGTTTGAATCTTTTATTTAGCTGGCAGTAGTGGCGCTTGCTCTATTGCAGTAGTGGGAGTAACCAAGATTTTTGTGAGGTAAGTGATTTGTGAAAAGTACAGGTTAATGTTACTCAGGGCCATTCTCTTGTAGAGATTATTGAAAGTCAGATTGCGTTGCGCTAAAAATATTGTGTGTCAGTTTAAGGACAGTCGTGTATAATTGTTAAAAGGGGACGTTTCAACCTATATCGTTGATGTCAATCTGTTGTAGTATCATGGAACATGTTTTATACTCAAGAATTATGACGTTCTTGGAAAATGAACATCTCCTCTATAAAAATCAATATGGATTCCGCAAACACAGATCCTGCGAAACTCAGCTCTCTCTGTTCCTCCATGAGATCCACAGCGCAGTGGACATCGGCGCTCAGGCTGATGCCGTGTTCCTTTAATTTCAGTGAGGCATCTGACACTGTCGCGCACTGCCGTTTAATGAAAAAAAAATACGACCTTACGGAGTATCGGTGCAGACCTGCGATTGGATTCAAGACTTTCTTGCAGATAGAAGTCAACACGTCGCTCTTAAAGCAACTAAATCGACAGATGTAAAGGTAATATCCGGAGTACCACAGGGAAGTGTGATCGGACCGTTGCTGTTCACAATATATATAAATCATCTAGTAGAAGGCGTCGGGTGCTCTTTAAGGCTATTCGCAGATGATGCAGTTGTTTATAGCAAAGTAGCAACACCACAAGATAGTTAGAATTTTCAGAACGACCTGCAGAGAATTGACGAATGGTGCAGACTCTGGCAGCTGACCCTGAACGTAAATAAATGTAACACATTGCGCATACACAGGGAAAGAAATCCACTACTGTACAGCTGCACTATTGATGACAAACAGCGGGAAACAGCGTCCGCCGTAAAATATCTAGGCAAAACTACCCAGAGCGACCTTAAATGGATTGACCACATGGAACAGATACTGGGAAAAGCAGACACCAGACTCACATTCATCGGAAGAATCTGAAGGAAATGTGAGTCATCCACGAAACAAGTAGCTTATGAGGCGCTTGTTCGGGATCGTTTAGCTGGCGAAAGAGCGTTACGGAGGTAATAAATAAATTCCACTGGCAGAAGTTGTGCATCACGGAGAGATTTGCCTACTGAAATTTTGGAGCAGCACTTTTCAGGAGGAATCAGACAACATATTGCCTCCTCCCCACGTACATCTCCCTTATTGACCACGAGGGGAAAATTCGAGAAATTAGAGCCAGTACAGAGGCTTACCGACAATCATTCTTCCCACGCACTATTCGCGAGTGGAACAGGGTTGGAGGGATCAGATAGTGTTACCGAGCGTACCCTCCGCCACACACCAGTAGGTGGCTTGCGCAGTATGATGTAGATGTAGATTTATTCATTCTTAACATCACATGACACAAAAAAATGGCAAAGGAAAGGCACACAAATGTTTTTATTTGACAAATGTTTTCACTAATATGCGGTCTATGGTGAAGAACGTGATCAACTGGGGATCATCACACGACACTATCCAGAACTAATCGCTTTACCTGACTACATACATGTGAACCTGTGCTGCGGCTCAAAAACTACGCTGATATCAAGCATCTATACTCTACTATTCCATAAAGAAAGATTTGGTACGAAAGAACAGGGTGCTGAGAAGCATACAGGGTGGTCCATTGATCGTGACCGGGCCAAATATCTTACGAAATAAGCGTCAAACGAAAAACTACAAAGAACGAAACTTGTCTGGCTTGAAGGGGGAAACCAGATGGCGATATGGTTGGCCCACTAGATGGAGCTGCCATAGGTCAAACGGATATTAACTGCGTTTTTTTTTTAAATAGGAACCCCCATTTTTGTTACATATTCGTGTAGTAAGTAAAGAAATATGAATGTTTTAGTTGGACCACTTTTTTCGCTTTGTGATAGATGGCGCTGTAATAGTCACAAACGTATAAGTACTTGGTATCACGTAACATTCCGTCAGTGCGGACGGTATTTGCTTCGTGATACATTACCCGTGTTAAAATGGTTCGTTTACCAATTGCGGAAAAGGTCGATATGGTGTTGATGTATGGCTATTGTGATCAAAATGTCCAACGGGCGTGTGCTACGTTTGCTGCTCGGTATCAATGTAATGCAGAGTTCTGACACACTCCTTTACAGCATGTCGAAGTGAAGTCCTCGAACGTGTTCTTTAAGTTCTGGAAAAAATAAAAATATAATGAGGTCAAGTCGGGATTTTATGGAGAATGATCGATGAGAGTGAACCCAAGGCGTCGGACTGTTGCAGATGTCGCAGCGCTCGTGAGTGGTCTAGCACTCTCATGCTAAAGGAGAGGGCGCTCCATGTGAGGACGAACTCTTCGAATTCATGATTTCAGTTTTTTGAAGGTCTTGCAGTACCTTGGCGAGTTTATGGCAGTACGGTTAGGCATGAATCCCAAATGCGCCACACCTAGGACGTCCCACAACACTGTGATCATTGTGACGTACCTACAACAAATAAAGCCCATGTTCGTCTGTGAAAATGGACCTATAACCAACCTGAGGTATCAGTAATCGGAATCTAACCTACATAACACTGTGTACGTGTTGTGTGAGTGTCATAAGCCCTCAACAGATCGTTACATGAAAAACTTGAAACTAACTTTTGGATAAGCTAATTGACTATGTATTTGAATATGAAAAACTACAGGAACAAATGAACTTGTAACAATGAATACCTAAGCTATCTGACTGCGTACTGGTATAAGATTTTTCAAGTGATACAGAATCTGGCTTGTGCAATGGAATTTACTGGATTAGAGTGCATGACACGTTGTGGCGTGCCAGTGTCACTGTTTTGGCCCTAAGTTTTGTATTCACCTCTTTAGATGACTCTTTCTCCAAGTGGTTTACAGCAATTTGCAGCAGCAGCGGCAAAAGCCTATTATTACTAAGAATGAATGTAGAAAAAGGGGTTTGCTTGGGTCCTGTTAACTACTAAATAACTTGTAAGAAGGGATTTGATAAAATAAGTCTGTTTAAAAACTTTAGAAGTCATCAAGTATTAATAATGGCGAAATGGCTGACAATGACCTTATAAGCGTCAATAATGGCTGAGTGCCAGATTAACAAATTATTTCAATTACAAAGTTACATTAACATTTAATAATCACAGTATATTTATGAATTAGATGTGGAGAATTATTATCATTATTTGGAGGATAAGGAGGCTTTATCTAACTGACAAGCAAAACATGGGATTAATGCAAACTCGGACTAACAATCACGAGCCTAGCCCAACAATTGCACTTTACGCTATGCTTGCGAATTTTACCTTGATTCCATCTCTAAGCGCAGTTGAGCCATCTAAATCTCTCCTGTCCATATAAATGAGATCAGGCCTTGAGTGTGGTAAGATCTGCCATCACTGACCTGAGGGCAGCTTGGCACCTCTTCTGTCTCCGAGCTCTCGACAGACACTACTACTTCCACTCTCACAGACAGACTTCGTCTCACAACCATACTTAGAATCACGCTCCCATGTTTCGCCCTCACATTGTTACTATCGATATCTGAGTGCTCATTTATTTCCATAAAGAACCGCAGAATTTTACGCGATGCACAGAATAGCCTCAAGCTGGCTATATTGTTTTCGATACTCAATGTAATACTTAATCAATGTAATGGAGAGTTCTGACACGCTCTCTACAGCACGTCTTTGCCTGCTGATGGCATGGTCTTCAGCCGTTTTGGCGCCGCTGATCCTTTGTGGCCGCACTCCATTGACGCTCTCTTCATTTCGTCACCTGCGTCAATGTTGTTAAGGAAGCTCTCACCCTCACTCTCACAGTTATTGACGGAGGTCCAATCTCCTCTGTACCGTATCAGAAGTGAGCATTCGAGGCACCCAACATGCATTCAGTTTTCTGTAGTGCGTCTCACAGGTGGCCGTAAGATGTCTTCCACTTCAAGCTTTGTCACACACGTTGGGGTCAGCACCACTGCTTTCTTCGTTACGAACACGAGCAACCGATCGTCTCTCGTTACTGATGTCCACACAATCATCACTGAACACAGCTTCCACTCTTCTATGGATTTCAATTGGAGGCACGTTTTTAAGCATAGAAACTCAAACATATCACGCTCTTTCTCACGTACCGACATAGTAACGTCACACACTGAAAGTTACATGATACAGTTCGGAGCCCTCTAATGGCATATGGTTACAGCTTGCTTCAGCGACGTCGGAGGGTCAGTAGAATAATAGATATGACATATAATACTTGAAACGGTACTGAGAATAGAATAAAAATTTCGGATCATACCCTCACATATTCGTTACTGTTCACGTTTTCCCATGTCTGCCCAAATCGCTTTACACGATTCGCGAAACTGTTCCTTTGATTCTGTACACGAGCGATATTCTCTGTCCGATTTTGTACTTGGTCTCTGATCACGCAATTTGGGTGCGTAGGTCCTGAGAAATCAGTACCCAGAACAACCACCTCTGGCCGTAATAACGGCCTTGATACGCCTGGGCAGTGAGTCAATCAGAGCTTGGATGGCGTGTACTGCAGCTTCAACACGATACCACATTTCATCAAGAGTAGTCACTGGCGTATTGTGACGAGCCAGTTGCTCGGCCACCATTGACCAGACGTTTTCATTTGGTGAGAGATCTGGAGAATGTGCTGGCCAGGGCAGCAGTCGAACATTTTCTGTATCCAGAAAGGCCCGTACAGGACCTGCAACATGCGGTCGTGCATTGCCCTGCTGAGATGTAGGGTTTTGCAGGGATCGAATGAAGGGTAGAACCACGAGTCGTAACACATATGATATGTAACGTCCACTGTTCAAAGTCCCGTCTATGTGAACAAGAGGTGACCGAGACGTGTAACCAATGGCACCGTATACGATGACGCCGGGTGATACGCCAGTATGGCGATGACGAACACACGTTTCCAATGTGCGTTCACCGCATTGTCACCAAACACGGATGCGACCATCATGATGCTGTAAACAGAACCTGGATTCATCCGAAAAAATGACGTTTCGCCATTCGTGCACCCAGGTTCGTCGTTGAGTACACCATCGCAGGCGCTGCTGTCTGTGATGCAGCGGCAAGTGTAACCGCAGCCATGGCCTCCGAGCTGATAGTCCACGCTCCTGCAAACGTCGTCGAACTGTTCGTGTAGATGGTTGCAAACGTCCCCATCTGTTGATTAAGGGATCGAGACGTGGCTGCACGATCCGTTACAGTCATGCGGATGAGATGCCTGTCATGTCGACTGCTAGTTATACGAGGCCGTTGGGATCCAACACGGCGTTCCGTATTACCCTCCTGAACCCACCGATTCCATATTCTGCCAACAGTCATTGGATCTCGACCAATGCGAGCAGCAATGTCGCGATACGATAAACCGCAATCGCGATAGGCTATAATCCGACCTTTACCAAATTGGGAAACGTGGTGGTACGCATTTCTCCTCATTACACGAGGCATCACAACAACGTTTCACCAGGCAACGCCGGTCAACTGCTGTTTGTGTATGAGAAATCGGTTGGAAACTTTCCACATGTCAGCACGTTGTAGGTGTCGCCACCGTCGCCAACCTTGTGTGAATGCTCTGAAATGCTAATCATTTGCATACCACAGCATCCTGTTCCTGTCGGTTAAATTTCGCGTCTGTAGCACGTCGTGTTCGTGGTGTAGCAATTTTAATGGCCAGCAGTGTAGAAATGTCAGCTCCGTCAGTGTACTGTTCTTTCATACAGTACCTCGTGTACGCGATACCACCACCATCTGTACAAATGCATATCACTGTCCGATGACTTGTGACACCCATTGTAAATCAGGTGATCATCACTTATCTTGTCCCATTCCGTCCACTTGTCCTTGACTCTCTTACCTCGTTTTCGGAACGCCGCGGTCATCGGGTGTATTCTTCGACTGACGGCCGCTTTGCATGAAACGTTAACCGGGTGGCAATTGGCCCCGGGCAGAACGCAGCTTGTAATTCTGTTTGTGCAGCTCGCGGCTATAAGTAGCTCTGTTCGGGAGTGGCGGCGGTGGGATTCTTGACACGCGGCAGGCCGCGCAATACGCGCCGCATTAATTACAGGACCACAGGCAGCAGAACGGTCACGCCAGGCCGCGCCGCGCTACGCCGGCCGCCGTTTCAGCGGCGCTGAATGTTTCAGTCGACATCACAAGGTGACAAGCCTGCGGGCCGGTAATTTGTTTCCCACGGAACCGGCGACAGCGACGTGAATATTTCGTGGCCGCTCGGCCGTTGCGACTCAAATATTTAGCGTCCGCCGAAGAGGTGAACAAATAATGGAAGACTCCGAAGCGACAACGCGACTCATAAATAATTCCCTCCCCCCCTCCATCCCTCCCCCCACTGGCACTGCCCCTCGGTCCTCTTGCCCACACCCCTACACCGGTCACATCAGCTTTCCTGCCCGTCTGCGGAGTTACCGATTGTGAAGAGACTTGTCGATAAATCGTTCATTCGGCTCCTCCTCGTCAGTCTTTGCTAGTCCCTCTTCCACATTAAAACGTATTTGACAGAGATTACTAGATGGCACAACAGAGTTTATCTTGCTGCCTTTGCCACTACAGACTGACCTCTGCATTTTGTGGAGGACAACGAAAACTCTAACGAATCTTTAACTCTCTAAACAAAGTTATGCAAATAAATTCTTTGACGAACGGTGAAGATCCGATCGGTGTTCATTTTTACAGTATATATTGGGTACCACGGTAGTGTCAGTTCCCCACATCAGACGCAAGCACTCTGCCCTCAGCCAATAGCCTTGCTGCAGTGGTAACACCTGTCCCCATCAGCCCGCATCTCGTGGTCGTGCGGTAGCGTTCTCGCTTCCCGCGCCCGGGTTCCCGGGTTCGATTCCCGGCGGGGTCAGGGATTTTCTCTGCCTCGTGATGACTGGGTGTTGTGTGATGTCCTTAGGTTAGTTAGGTTTAAGTAGTTCTAAGTTCTAGGGGACTGATGACCATAGATGTTAAGTCCCATAGTGCTTAGTGCCATTTGAACCATATACTCCGCAAGCCACCCAACGGTGTGTGACGGAGGGCACTTTACGTGCCACTGTCATTACCTCCCTTTCCTGTTCCAGTCGCGTATGGTTCGCAGGAAGAACGACTGCCGGAAAACCTCCGTGCGCGCTCGAATCTCTCTAATTTTACATTCGTGATCTCCTCGGGAGGTATAAGCAGGGGGAAGCAATACATTCGATACCTCGTCCAGAAACACACCCTCTCGAAACCTGGACAGCTAGCTACCCTGTGACGAAACGCATCGCTCTTCTTTGGATCCTCTCTATCTCCTCCGTCAACCCGATGTGGTACGGATCCCACACTGATGAGCAATACTCAAGTATAGGTCGAACGGGTGTTTTGTAAGCCACCTCCTTTACTGGTGGACTACATTTCCTAAGGACTCTCCCAATGAATCTCAACCTGGCACCCGCCTTACCAACAACTAATTTTATATTATCATTCCACTTCAAATCGTTCCGTATGCATACTCCCAGATATTTTACAGAAGTAACTGCTATCAGTGTTCGTTCCGCTACAATATAATCATACAATAAAGGATCCTTCTTTCTATTATGAAACGTCCCCTTAGAAAAATTATACAGGGTGAGTCACCTAACATTACCGCTGGATATATTTCGTAAACCACATCAAATACTGACGAATCGATTCCACAGACCGAACGTGAGCAGAGGGGCTAGTGTTATTGGTTAATACAAACCATACAAAAATGCACTGAAGTATGCTTTTAACACAAACCTACGTTTTTTTTAAATGGAACCCCGTTAGTTTTGTTAGCACATCTGAACATATAAACAAATACGTAATCAGTGCCGTTTGTTGCATTGTAAAATGTTAATTACATCCGGAGATATTGTAACCTAAAGTTGACGCTTGAGTACCACTCCTCCGCTGTTCGATCGTGTGTATCGGAGAGCACCGAATTACGTAGGGATCCAAAGGGAACGGTGATGGACCTTAGGTACAGAAGAGACTGGAACAGCACATTACGTCCACATGCTAACACCTTTTTATTGGTCTTTTTCACTGACGCACATGTACATTACCATGAGGGGTCAGGTACACGTACACACGTGGTTTCCGTTTTCAATTACGGATTGGAATAGAATGTGTCCCGACATGACAGGCCAATAGATGTTCGATGTGGTGGCCATCATTTGCTGCACACAATTGCAATCTCTGGCGTAATGAATGTCGTACACGCCGCAGTACATCTGGTGTAATGTCGCCGCAGGCTGGCACAATACGTTGTTTCATATCCTCTGGAGTTGTAGGCACATCACGGTACACACGGTACATGATGGCCACCACATTGAACATCTATTGGCCTGACATGTCGGGACACACTCTATTCCACTCCGTAATTGAAAACGGAAACCACGTGTGTACGTGTACCTCACCCCTCATGGTAATGTATATGTGCGTCAGTGAAAAAGACCTATAGAAAGGTGTTAGCATGTGGACGTAATGTGCTGTTCCAGTCTCTTCTGTACCTAAGGTCCATCACCGTTCCCTTTGGATCCCTACGAAATTCGGTGCTCTCCGATACACACGATCGAACAGCGGAGGAGTGGTACTCAAGCGTCAACTTTAGGTTACAATATCTCCGGATGTAATTAACATTTTACAATGCAACAAACGGCACTGATTACGTATTTGTTTATATGTTCAGATGTGCTAACAAAACTAACGTGGTTCCATTTAAAAAAACGTAGGTTTGTGTTAAAAAACATACTTCCGTGCATTTTTGTATGGTTTGTATTAAACAATTACACTAGCCCCTCTCCTCACGTTCGGTCTGTGGAATCGGTTCGTCAGTATTTGATGTGGTTTACGAAATATATCCAGCGGTAACGTTAGGTGAGTCAACCTGTATATGACTGTGCTTAAACTGACACCCAATATTTTTAGCGCAACGCAATTTGACTTTCAAAAATGCCTACAAAAGAATGGCCCTGACTAACAATAACCTATACCTTTCATGAACTCTTACCTCACAAAAATCTTCGTTACTCGAACTACTGCAATACAGCGAGCGCCACTACTGCCAGCTAATTAAAAGATTCTAACTACTGAAGGCACTAACTACTGATAGACATAGTTAGCAAAAGAAAGATTTTGATAGAGAACAAGCAATGTATTTACCTTACTAGTGTTCGAAAGCCATAATATATATATCAGTCCATGGTATCCAATATTACAAATTTACTCTTTCTGATGGACACACGTCCAGATCGTCCGCTCTCAAAATTCCACCATCTCTCTCCCCACATCCACCACTGCTGGCGGCTCACCTCGAACTGCGCAACGCTACGCGCTGTTAACAGCCGACTGCCCAACACTACAATGGCGAATATTAGAACAATGCAAACCAGCCACAGACTGCACACAGCACAGCCAGTGATTTTCATACAGAGCGCTACGTGGCGTTACCAATATAAAAACCTAAACAGCCTACTTACACTATGTATTCGCAATACATTACGTTTGTCTATGTTAAGGGTCAGTTGCCACTCCCTGCACCAAGTGCCTATTCGCTGCAGATCTTTCTGCATTTCGCTGCAATTTTCTAATGCTGCTACTTCTCTGTATACTACAGAATCATCCGCGAAAAGCCGCATGGAACTTCCGACACTATCTACTAGGTCATTTATATGTATATTGTGAAAAGCAATGGTCCCATAACACTCCCCTGTGACACGCCAGAGTTTACGTTAACGTCTGTAGACGTCTCTCCATTGAGAACAACATGCTGTGTTCTGTTTGCTAAAAACTCTTCAATCCCGCCACACAGCTGTTCTGATATTCCGTAGGCTGTTACTTTGTTTATCAGGTGACAGTGCGGAACTGTATCGAGCGTCTTCCGGAAGTCAAGGAAAATAGCATCTACCTGTGAACCTGTATCTAATATTTTCTGGGTCTCATGAACAAATAAAGCGAGTTGGGTCTCACACGATCGCTGTTTCCGGAATCCATGTTGATTCCTACAGAGTAGATTCTTGGTTTCCAGAAATAACATGATACACAAGCAAAAAACATGTTCTAAAATTCTACAACAGATCGATGTCAGAGATATAGGGCTCTGGTTTTGCGCATCTGTTCGACGACCCTTCTTGAAAACTGGAACTACCTGTGCTCTTTTCCAATCATTTGGAACCTTCCGTTCGTCTAGAGACTTGCGGTACACGGCAATTATAAAGGGGGCAAGTTCTTTCTCGTACTCTGTGTAGAATCGAACTGGTATCCCGTCAATTCCAGTGGACAGGGTGTATTGTTATGCTTATAGAAACAATCGCCACCTCTGAACTGGTCCTGCACTGTACACAGTACAACACGCTGTAAAAGATGTTCGTATCTTTTCGTGTTTAACGTTTTCTTAAGAGGGCACCACGGACTAACCACGAAAAACACCCGCATACGGTAACACTGCCTTCTCCGTATTACACTACTGTTTTCACCACACGCGACAGCAGCTAAAGTCCGCTGGACAGTCTCACTTGCAGTAAGGGTTCAGTGGGTCAGCTCCGCTAGCACAATCGCACCGCCAGCTTGACTTAAGACGGAGCGCTTGAAACGTCCCCTTAGAACAATTATACATGACTGTGCTTAAACTGACACACAATATTTTTTGGCGCAACGCAATTTGACTTTCAAAAATCCCTACAAAAGAATGGCCCTGACTAACAATAACCTATACCTTTCACAAATCACTTACCTCACAAAAATCTTCGTTACTCGAACTACTGCAATACAGTGAGCGCCACTACTGCCAGCTAAATAAAAGTTTCTAACTACTGAAGGCACTAACCACTGATAGGCATAGTTAGCAAAAGAAAGATTTTGATAGAGAACAAACAATGTATTTACCTTAATAGTGTTCAAAAGCCATAATATATATATCAGTCCATGGTATCCAATATTGCAAATTTACTCTTTCTGATGGACACACGTCCAGATCGTCCGCTCTCAAAATTCCACCATCTCTCTCCCCACATCCACCACTGCTGGCGGCTCACCTCGAACTGCGCAACGCTACGCGCTGTTAACAGCCAACTGCCCAACACTACAATAGCGAATATTACAACAATGCCACCCAGCCACAGACTGCACACAGCACAGCCAGTGATTTTCATACAGAGCGCTACGTGGCGTTACCAATATAAAAACCTAGGCAGCCTACTTACATAGCCCCCATGCTCCCCACAAAAAAATTTACAAATTGTTTTGGGCAGTGGCCAATATTGATCTGAAGAAATTTTCCATAATTACAATAACAAAGATATCAAATGCACATACTTATTGATACAATGTTGGTCAAAAGCTAAAATTTTCTCACAGTCCATAAAGACAGTCCTGATCGTTCATCACAGTAAAATAGCAGTGTTTTTCTCAATGTCTAAGCAGTAAAAGAGAATGCACACGGAAGTAGTGGATTTCCATGCAGTCTTGAAGAAGTAGTGTTGTCCTTCCAACGGAAAGACAGGGCTGACTCTTGACATACAGACAAGTAATGGGCCACAACAGAGCAAACCCACAGCAGAGTCATTCGAAGTTTTGAAGAATACTGGTAGGTAGGTCATCACAGAGCAGACCCACTGTAGTCCTGGTAGAGATTATGGTATTGGTGGGCCACCAGAGGTGCAGACCCACTGCAGTCCTTGTAGAAATAATGGTATTGGTGGGCCATCAAAGATGCAGACCCACTGTAGTCCTTGTAGAGACGGCCAGCTGCCATCTGTTGCGACTGTGCAGGTGCACAATCACCATCGAAGAGTCTTGCGGAGAATATAGCAAGTCCATAAACCACCACTTGTGCACTCACATACTGTTTGGTATGTCCTTAGAACCAGCAATGCTGTTAACCAGTCCCTTGCTGAATAATTAACACACATGCAAACACTATCAGTCCCTACTTCTCACATGTTGTCCATATACTATGACCAACAGAAATGTGTGCAGTGAAATGTAACTTACAAGTTACTTAATTTGATGAAATGGTGTCAATTACAATTTTATAACATAAGAATACAATAACAAAGGTACAAAATACATCATTAAAGAACATAATAATACAGATAACATTTGTAGTAATAGGGGCTTTACAAAAGAATAGAAATAAACGTATACATCAGTGTTACAGGAATTATGACATAAGTAAATACATGAAAGATCAGAATAACTTTTGAAACATCAACTTCACACATGAGCATTAAAACAAAACAGAATAAATAATGTCTAAACATCTTTACAAAGTAAAGAACATATTATCAGAAAAATTCTACAACGTAATTCTCATCAGATAAACACATAAAGACAGGAAGAACACAAATACCCAAGGGTACACAAACACATAGTGGGATAACACAAGGAAAGGACAATGTTTGTTTTATTGCAGTATTTTGCAAACAAAACTTTCTTTACTTCTTGGAGATCTCCCTTCGTTCTTCATTATTTCCAAAAAAGTCCTATCTATACTTGCTTTCTGTACTTTTTGCGTATAACTTCTCAATGCATTTCTTCCAATGCATCGCAACTCATTCTCTTATATAGTCTACCCCCTCTTAAGCTAACTTAAATCTACTGAGCTCAGATGCTAAACTAAAAGACGAGGCAATGCAGCAGCACAAAACAATTAATACAAACAGCAATGAAAAAAGAAATGCAAACTGGCAAAGCAAGCTACAGTAAATCTAAATTACCAAGCAAATGCAACATTACAACTAATATGAGCCAATGTGCAGCAACAAGAAAAATAAATCAGTAGTAAAGCTGGCTTAACAGAGTAATACAAAGTGAAATTTAGTGGCTAACAGCAGCAGCAAATGCAATAACGTATATCTAAACATGACAAAGCTCAAGCAGAAAAAATATTACAGCAAAAATGGCCATGTTTAATACCTATGTCACATCTTAACACTATAGTGATGCATCACGAGAACTTACTCTAGCAGACAAGTTACCAAATTGTAAAAAAATTATTTATGCAATTCCTGTGAAGGGAAATGTCTTTTTGTGCACTCTCGTTTTCTTGGAAGTAGATCATAAAATTATTTTTTTACTGGATCTGTAGGCATAAAATAACTATATTAGTACATCTATTAAATTTTATTTTAACCAATGCTGCAGTGCAGCTAGAAACTAGATATTAAACAAAATAGGCAAAGTAAGGTGTGAAACGTCATTCGCTAGCCATAAGGCATCTCATAATGCAGTAAACAATCTTTCAACTAGCAAGACAATAGACATGAAATGTTTCTCAGCATTTCTTTTCAGTAAATATCATAAATTAAGAGCTCCACAGTGTAATCATATGTTTTCAAGTTTGAGCGTGTCGTATTTGCGATGCTTTCGACAAAGAAATGTCAATAGCGAGGATAATGCCCTCCTTTTTTCTCCACCTGTGCCTCTGAAAGGCACACACTAATGGCTTTTTTTCCAGGCAACTGTCGCGCAGCTGGGTGCCCATGACGCATTATGTGAAGGTGGTCACTTACTCTCCTACCGAAATATTTGCGACAGCAGTCTGCTACAGTGACAGTCTCATATAAAAATTCCACAGGTGGAAAATTTGTGTTACAAACGTGCAGAAACAAAATCCTGTAAATATAACAGTAGCCAAAAAATTTTCGGCGGCATTGTGATACATTCACTCATATACACACCTTTCATAACTCTTAAAGTACGATTCTTGGTTTCCAACATCCTTTTCATAAATCAGAGTCCCTAACCACTACTCCTTATTCCTTACCTTATTACACATATACATATTCGTCGACACGTTAATCTTGTGGCGACACTTCAATATTTCATCATAAAAATACATAGCATAATCAAATTCCTCATATAGCATCAGCTTATTGATCATAAACATTCCTCAAAAGCATAATACACATCGTCGTCGTAATAATAACACCATAACACATCAGCCAAATCTCAAAAACGTCGTAGTTTTCTGCAATAATTTCAAAACCTAAAAAAAATTCTCTGCTCATTTCAATAGTGTCATCTACCTCAAACGTACTTTAAAATCATGATCCCATACCAAATATATCATTCAAAGCTCTCATAACATCACAATGATTCCGAAAAAATATGAACAGTTCACAAAGTACAGACAAAATACAATTTCGTAAGTGTGAAGTCATCCAACTGTGTAATTGCGTAAACATGTGTCACTGACGTAGTAAAAAAATTTTTTGTCTCTCTCAGTTAAATGATCAGATAGCTGTGTAGTTCAGTGTTAGAGAAATATGGCACCGATGTGTAAAGTTGTATAAGCAAAAGCCATATTAGCTAGGGCTCCTTGTGTTTGCCACACACATGGTACACGAAGTAAGCGTGTACCCCCCTGAGGATTAATGTAATTATACCCTCAGGTGTTACAGATTACAGAAATGGAGTGAAATGTATCACAGAAAACTTTCTTTGTAATTCAAAAATCTTGAAAAATAAATGGTTTAAGTACAAAATTAATCACTCAAATGCGTGTCCTGTAGCCCTAAATGTGCCTCTTGCTGTAAGATAATTCTGTAGAAGTGTCGTAGTTATCGTCCTCTGTAAGCAAAGTTCTGCTGAAGTCAGTGTACGTACCTCATCATAAACGAAAGTGAAATGCTTTGCGTATATGTATCGTAGTTATTACATACCTTACCGAGATCAAGAAAGTACTATAATGTGACGTATTGTTGTGCTACGAAAAAGGCTGTCTCATTGTAGCTATACCACAAAAGTTACTACTAAAACATGTTTTACTTTCCAGAATAACACGTGCAGATATAAAACAGATACACTGCAAAAGCAACAATGTAAATTGTGTCACATATTAATTGCGTCGTGATATAATCGGTAGCTATCAAAGAAACCAAATGCTAAGTCATCTTTAATCTCACCGAATGTACTTCAAATAAAGAGTATCTTTTCAAGTAAACCAAAATGTTGCATTAAAATCTCATTAGCAGTATACGTTCTAAGTATGTAAGCCTGATAGTCGTTATGTAATCATGCAACTTGTTGCAAGAATGTACAACACTGTGTCGTCTGATCACTATAACAATGCATTCGTGATTACTGTCTAAACAAGTTGCCCAGGTTGTTGACTGGATATTTAACTTCAAACATTGTTGCATGGTAACAGTTTCTTAAATCTGACAAAGCATACTAGAAATGTGAAGTGAAAAGTTTTATGGCAAAGGCAAAGTTAAAAAGCAGATTATCTTTCAACAAACGGTTTTACATGTGAAATGTGGTGTAAATCTTTACTCGTCCTAGTACGCAGTTTCAACTTCAACGCAATTATGATGTGGCATACGTCGGATTCTGTAAGGTCCATTGTAAATCAGAAAGAATTTGTGCCTCAAGTGTTTCTTCTTATGTGACAATGAATGAGCTTTAATGAGAACTTTCTGACCAATATATAATTTCTTTGCATTTGCTTTACCGTGTAGTTTTCTCCTTTTGTCTGCTGCAGAATTCATATTTTTAATAGCCAAATAAGTTATGTCTTTGTGTCGAAGTTTACATGTATTCGGAAAAGGTACAAGCTCTCTGATTCTGTTCGGTGGTTCTTCATTCTTCAGTACAAAAGTAGGTGGTAAAGCAATGGAGTCATGGGGCATTTCATTCCGCACGTTTTGAAATAAGTGTAAATATCTGTCCCAATGCTGATGCTTTCTGTGACAATAAAGTCTGCAAAGCTTATTGATTTCTTTCATAATCCGTTCAGACGGGTTACAATGTGGTGAGTACAATGAAATAAAAACAGGTTTGATTTTATGGTTCCAAAGCATGCGTGACCAAACAGCAGATCTGAATTGCGGTCCGTTATCTGAAATGACTTTAGCAACATGGCCAACTTCACGTAAGAAATTTTTGACAAAGGCGTTGGATACAGACTGTCCAGTGGCTTTACGTAACGGAGTGAAAGAAACAAATTTTGAAGTAAGTTCGACAGCGACTAGAACGTATGAAAATCCATTCGATGTTCTGACAAGGGGTCCCAAGAGATCAACAGCATCAAATTCTTTTAATTTAGAAGGAATGATAGGAAACAACGGAGCACGATGTGAGATAGTAGATGGTTTCGCCTTTTGACAAAGTTCACAAATAGACAAGACTCTTCGAATTCTCTTTTCCATATTGTTAAAATAACAAGTCGTCCGAAGAATATGATAACATTTTCGTGGACCAAAATGTGCGTAGCTGAAATGAATGTACCAAATGAGCTTATTAACAAAATCATCTGGAATGCAAAGTACCCATAGCTTGTCATCAACAGTGCAGCGTTTGAACAGTATGTTGTTTCTTACCAGATAATAATGCAGAATCTGTGTGTGTGTCTTTTCATGCCATTTACTTTTGATGTCTTTCCAAATCGGATCTTTATCTTGTTCATGAGCAATGTCCTTTAAAGGTGTGGTGATGAAGTTTTCAAAGGCGACTTTCTGAATGTAAAGGATACTGAAATTTTTCTCGAGGTTGCCTTCTGTGTTACTTTTCTCAAGCCCAGCTGGTGCGCGTGACAGTGCGTCCGCAACAATGTTCTCCTTGCCGGGAATGTAGACTATTGTGAAGCGGAATTCTTGCAGAAACAGTGCCCAACGTTTTAACCTGTCATGATTTAATTTTGAAGACATATGAAATTGTAATGCACGATGATCACTGTATACTTTCACGTGCTTGCCAGAAAGAAAGAAACGGAATTTGTTAAATGCCTAATCGATAGCTAAAGCTTCTAATTCAGTAACGGAATAATTTTTTTCAGATTTTGTTAGCACTCGGCTAGCAAAAGCAATGGTTTTCTGAACAGTAGTGTCATTTTCTATGGCTTCTTGAAATAAATGGGCACCAAGACCGACTTTAGAAGAATCCGTGCTAAGGCAGAAATCTTGCGACAGATCTGGATGAGCTAGTATTGGCGCGTTAACTAACGCTTCTTTCAAAGAATTGAATTCCAACTGTGCTTGTTCGTCCCAGTTCCAAATAGTATTTTTTCCAGTGAGAGAACAAAGTTTTGGTGTAACTAGAATTTGCATATTCAGAAAACGACGGTAAAAATTTTACGAGACCTAGAAAACTGCGGACTTGTTTTTTTGTGGATGGAACTGGAATGGCTCTGATTGCTTCTAACTTTTCAGAATCCGGCTGAATCCCATCAGAAGAAATAATATGTCCCAAAAACCTCACCTTTGTCCTACCAAATTCAGACTTTTCCAAGTTAACTGTAATTCCAGATTCTGCAAAAATATGTAGCACGCTGTTGAGGATGCGATTGTGTTGTTCCCATGAAGCTTCTGCTATTAGAATATCGTCCACATATAAGGTGATGTGACGTTTTAAGAACTCAGGTAATATGGAATTTAGCCCGTGAATGAATGCTGCCGAAGAAATGTTCAAACCAAAAGGAAGCTTCCGAAACTGATAACAAACGCCGAAGCAAAGGAAAGCTGTGTATTTTCTACATTCTGGATGAAGTTCGATCTGATAAAAGCTGGATCTGAGATCAATAGAAGACAACACTTTTACACCATTAAAATTTTTAAGAAGTTCTTCCAACGTTTGCGGCCTGTCTGTTTTAGGAATGATGATAGTATTGATTTGTCTCGAATCTAAGACAAGCCTGATCGATCCATTTTTCTTCTCAACAACATGTAATGGATTGTTGTATGAGCTTACTGCAGGCTCAATAATGCCCTCGTCAAGCATAGATTGTATTTCTGTTCTAACACGGTCCCTATAATGTGCCGGAATTACGTATGGTCTAACACAAAATTTAGTATGCTCACGAACACGAAATTGGTATTGAAATTCCTTGATTGTTCCTGTTTTGTGAGTAAAAACTGTGGAATGTGCTTGTAAAATCTCAAAAAGGTCTTGCCTATCAGTGTCATTACAATTCTCAATTGCTTGAATTTTATTCTGAATTAACTCATTAGTATCAAATGCGCCATCGATATCATCCCTGTCAGTACTTGCAGAGTGATTGTTAGTGTGTAGTTCCATAGAAAATTCCATACTGTTGTCTAACAGGAGGTAAAACCGATTAATTTCTTCGTCATGGTTTGAGAGCCAATCTTCAAATTTCAAAGCTATTGACTTTCCTTTTTTCTCTAAACTTATTTCAGCATCGTGAAAGCCGGCCGAAGTGGCCGTGCGGTTAAAGGCGCTGCAGTCTGGAACCGCAAGACCGCTACGGTCGCAGGTTCGAATCCTGCCTCGGGCATGGATGTTTGTGATGTCCTTAGGTTAGTTAGGTTTAACTAGTTCTAAGTTCTAGGGGACTAATGACCTCAGCAGTTGAGTCCCATAGTGCTCAGAGCCATTTGAACCAGCATCGTGAAAGTTTAAGATTGCTTTGTATTCATTAAAAAAGTCTACTCCCAATATAATTTCCGTCGACAATAATGGAACAACAAGAAAGTTCACAGAAAAGCTGTGGCTTTGACAACAGAATTCTAAGTTGGTTTGTTGGCGTACATCTACACTTTTTTCCAAAGATTGCACCTTGTAATTTAAACTTACGTAACGGAAGTGTGGGGCAATCGTTCGATTTGTTGCATTTGCTAAAGACTGTTTCACTAATTACTGAAATGGGACTGCCGGAGTCAAGTACTGCCGTAAATTTTACGTCATTTACTGTAATGTGAATCACAGGATATGCAATGTTGTTATGTTTTACGTCGTGTTCCTGGAGTAAGATGTCCCTAATGTCTTCCATTTTTACGCAATTACTAGCTACGGCAGCTGCGTCGTCAGTTTCGTAAGTACGTTTTGTGGCTGCCAGCGGTATGAGTCATTGCCTATTGTCTCTTTGATGGCGCGCGTCGTTATTGGGATTTGGAGACATAACTTCTACAAATTCACCTTGTCGAGAGGGCCCTGCCTTGTTGGAATCCCGCCAGTTCTGATGCAATTCAGGTCTGTCGTTACGATCATATCGTCTGTCGTCATGTCGGTAGATTCCATAGTTTCTTTCTTGTCGGTCACATGGTGGAGAATTTCTCCCAGTATCGTAACTGCGCGCTGGACCATTGCGTCTAAAGTTATACTGTCTCCCTTCATAATTATTTTGGTTCCCTATTGTCTGTTCCTCTGATTGACTCTGTGATAGTCATTACTGCGGAGAGGTGATCTTTCCCTGTAATTATTACCACTCTGCCAACGGTTGTCATACGGGCGGTGTCTGTTTTGGTCACAATTTGTGTTGTGAGAATAGCATTGTCGTGTCCAGTTATTATTTCTTTCATCACGGAATTGCGACGGATGTGACCTGTAATTGTTGAGTTCCTGTTTTCGCGATTGTCAGTGTCAATTTCTAATTCTTGGAAGAGTCCCTGAAAAGCTTCAATGTCGTCTTTGCAACGTCCTGCCAAAATAATATGTCGCAAATGTTCAGGTAATTTGATTAAGCAAATGCGGATGAGTTCTGAGGGGCTGTATGGGTTGGCAGGTACTGATTCTTGTGCAACATGTCTTCAAAATATTTCACAAGACTGGAAAATTAAGATTGTTCGAAATGTTTCATCATTATGATGCTATTTTTTACTCGGTCTTGTGTAGCTTGAGACCAATATGCTGAGAGGAAGGCATGATAAAATTCTCCTTCACTGTGGCAATCGTGAATGACCGATCGCATTCTTACAGCTGGTTCATTCTCTAAATAGCCACACATAAATTCTAATCTGTGCTCTAATGACCAGTTGGTAGGAAAACAATGAGAGAATTGATGGAGCCATGCTTGTGGATGAATGTCGTTGCCAGAATTCTTAAATGTTTTAAATTTGCGTGTAGTAATGAACAGCTTATAGTCAAAATCATCATGTCGGCGAGTTGCATGTCGGTCATTGTTACGTCATTTCGGCGGTTCCATCTCAAAATTCGGTGTACCTTACCAATTTCTTTCATAATTTCCGAAGTGCCCTGTGTTATTATTTTGTGGCTGTTCCGTATTTCTATGTCCCTCTTCCCGTATTGGAGCGCGAGTGTCCTCTGAAATACGTAATTCTTGTATTACCTGTCTCAGCTGATCTTGTACTTCCCGGATTTCTCTTTGGTGTTGCGTATTAATTTGATTCTGATTTTGTTTGAATTTCCTAATTTGTTCGCACTCTTCTGTGTCATTAAAGACTACCGGTTTTGTGTCATTCAGATTATCATCTACCTTCGTAGATAAATAATTTAGCTGATCCGAAAGTTCTACTGCTTTCTCTGATAATGAACTAATTTCCTCCATGTGTCTTTTTGAACCGATTTTAAGAGTATCTACTGTGTCCTTTAAGTTTTCCTGAGTTTTTGCAAGTTGCGTAACCGAATCGGTAGATGCTACTGAGTCAATTTTAGCTTGCAAGGTGTCGTGATTTTCAAGAACTATAGTTTGAAGTTCCTTTATGGCTGCTTCGTGATTCTGTAATGCATTTTCATGACGCGAAAAAATAGGTTGGAAATACTCACAAATTTGTGTTTTTACGTCATTACAGACTTTTTGACATTTCGATTCGGTTTTATGTAACTCAGTAGTTAAATCTTCACGTGTTTGTTCAAGTGTGGTGTCTAACTTTTGAAGATTTTGTTCCATTGCGTCTAACTGTTGCTGTGTTTGTCTCTGGTGTTGTTCCATTGTGTCTAACTTTTGAAGATTTTGTTCCATTGTGTCTAACTGTTGCTGTGTTTGTCTCTGGTGTTGTTCCATTGTGTCTAACTTTTGAGGATTTTGTTCCATTGTGTCTAACTTTTGAAGATTTTGTCCCATTTGTTTCTGATTTTGTTCAAGCGTTGTGTCTAACTTTTGTAGCCTTTGTCCCATTTGTTGCATTAACTGTAATAACAATGCACCGGTGTCTGAAACATGTTCCTCAGTGCTTTTCGGCGGTGAAGTTACACCGGCAACATTCACATTTTGACAAGCAGAAAATGTGTCTTGACTTATTTGAGAAAACGGTGAGGACCCAAAACCTGAATCTGCAGTATTTGCAAGATTGTGTCCTGTCATTCCCGATTCCTGAGGCGGGCTGTTGCCGACCGATCGATCGATAATGCTTCCCTGTTCACTAATTGTTTCACGGTCTACACCATTGTTTGCCGCCCGCTCCATTTCCCTATGCACAATTACCAAATTACTATGTTGAACATTAGTTAATTCATTACACGGTGGCGCTAACACACTGCTTTCGTCTTCACTGTCATTTCTCAGTTTACTTTGGGGCCTAGTATTACGTTTTTCACACACCATAACTATCACAATATTTCACACGATAACACAGAAAAGCACAATTTGAAGAGCAAAAATAAGAAAACACATTAACATAGTACTGAAAATAATATCTAGTTAATTGGAAGCGCAGCTACGAAATACTTGGTGCAAATCTACATGCATGCCACAACTGTTTTACTGTACAACAATGAAAGACTGCAACTACAAAGGAGATTCTCTCTACAATTACGCACTAGCAATAAACAAAAGCTACACTAATTACACAAACTACAAGAAAAAATCAGAAGATTCCAGTGAGGTATCCTCGGCTAAGGGTCGCCATATGAAACGTCTCCTTAGAAAAATTATACATGACTGTGCTTAAACTGACACACAACATTTTTTGGCGCATCGCAATCTGACTTTCAACACTCCCTACAAAAGAATGGCCCTGACTAACATTAACCTATACCTTTCACAAATCACTTACCTCACAAAAATCTTCGTTACTCGAACTACTGCAATACAGCGAGCGCCACTACTGCCAGCTAAATAAAAGATTCAAACTATGGAAGGCACTAACTACTGATAGGCATAGTTAGCAAATGAAAGATTTTGATAGAGAACAAACAATGTATTTACCTCAATAGTGTTCAAAAGTCATAATATATATCAGTTCATGACATCCAGTCTTACAAATTTACTGTCTCTGTCCAAAACTCCGCCATCTCACTCCCCACATCCACCACTGCTGGTGGCTCACCTCCAACTGCGCAACGCTACGCGCTGTTAACAGCCAACAGCCCAACACTACAATAGCAAACATTACAACAATGCCACCCAGCCACAGACTGCACACAGCACAACCAGCGATTTTCATACAGAGCGCTACGTGGCGTTACCAATATAAAAACCTAGACAGAATAGTAATGTCTCCGAATAGCTAACATGAAAACTCTTAACGTTTCTTAAATAAAACGAACTTTATTGACATTCTACATCTTTATGCTCCATGTCGACATATTTATTTCTCAACATACTCACCCTGGCGACGAACACATTTCCCCCAACGAAACACCAGTTCATTGATACGGTCACTGTACAACGTCTTACTTTTTTGACGGAGCCACAACCTTTGATTGAACCGCTTCGTCCCTATCGAAGTGAAGTCCTCGAATGTCTTTCTTAAGTCTTCTAAACACACGAAAATCGGATGGGTCCAAGTCGGGAATGAATGCTGGTTGATCGATGGCTGCAAACCGAAGGCATCGGGTTGTTGCAGATGTCTCGTGTGTCGTCTGCCATTATCGTGCTGAAAGAGAGGGTGCTCCATATGAGGACGAACTCTTCGAATTCGTGTTTTCAGTTTTCTGGGGGTCTCGCAGTACCTCGCAGGTAGTACCTTTAGGCATGCATTCCAAAGGCACCACACGTTAAACATTGAAGAGCCCTGTGAGCGAGAACATGCCTGCTGATCGTATGTTATTCAACTTCCTTGTCGTTGGAACTCCATTGGTAATCTCTTGTTTTCCTTCATTAGGAGCACGAATAACACAACGTCGGTCATTAGTGCTGTCTATACACTCCTCATCGTACACAGCTTTCATTTTTCAGTGGGTTTAAATTGGCAGCATGTTTTCTGCTGTTAGACGCCGGTTACAACCCGCTGTTCCTCACGCACCCACACGGTTATGTTACACACCGCCATGTACACGCTACTGTTTGGAGCCCTCGGACGAGGGATGCAACTTGCGCCAGCGGAGCAGGAAATCCGACCGGGTAATACGCCTGATGCGTAATGCATCAGTCAATATTGAGAACAGCATAAAACAGTTGGAGGCGTTACTTTTAAGCACGCTCTACGTTATAACTGTCTACCAAGACGGGGGGAAGCCTGTAGCCCCCCCCCCCCCCCACCCCTCTCGATTCACAATTCTTCTTCTTCTTCTTCTTCTTCTTGTTCTCCCTCCGTAGATTGGGTGATTCTACCTGTTCCGGTCAACAAGATCCAGCCATCACTTCCGTGGTTTTCCCCCCTCTGTCAACTCATTTTAGGTCTGCACTCAAGGTTTTGTTTTGAAAGACTGTTTTCACGCTCTCTACCTACATATTCCGAACATCTCTTTCTGTTTAAATCTGTTTTCTTGTCCATTTGTTCTCTGGCGCATCGTTCAGCACTACGGTGAAATCTCATTTCCACAGCCTCAGTCGGGCTCATACCCATTGGTGATATAATCACTTTCAAAAACTTTATTTGTGTCTCTTTCGTAGCTCTTTTTGTACTGCATTACTAATTTTTTTTTTCTTTTTGGTCATCAGTCTTCTGACTGGTTTGATGCGGCTCGCCACGAGTTCCTCTCCTGTGCTAACCTCTTCACCTCAGAGTAGCGCTTGCAACCTACGTCCTCAGTTATTTGCTGGATGTATTCCAATCTCTGTCTTCCTCTACAGTTTTTGCCCTCTACAGCTCCCTCTACTACCATGGAAGTCATTTCCTCATGTCTTATCAGATGTCCTATTATCCTGTCCCTTCTCCTTGTCAGTGTCTTCCACATATTTCTTTCCTCTCCGATTCCGCATAGAACCTCCTCACCCCTTACCTTATCAGTTCACCTAATTTTCAACATTCGACTGTAGCACCACATCTCAAATAATTCGATTCTCTTCTGTTCTGGTTTTCGCACAGTTTCACTACCATACACTGCTGTACTCCAGACGTACATTCTCAGAAATTTCTTCCTCAAATTATGACCGATGTTTGATATTAGTAGACTTCTCTTGGCTAGGATTGCCTTTTTACCATAGCTAGTCTGCTTTTGATCTCCTCCCTGCTCCGTCCGACATTGGTTATTTTACTACCTAGGTAGCAGAATTCCTTAACTTATCTACTTCATGACCATCAATACTGTTCTCATTTCTACTACTTCTCATTACCTTCGTCTTTCTTCGATTTACTTTCAGTCCATACTGTTCATTCCGTTCAACAGTTCATGTAATTCTTCTTCACTTCCACTCAGGATAGCAATGTCATCAGCGAATCGTATCATTGATATCCTTTCATCTTGTATTTTAATTCCACTCCTGAACCTCTCTTTTATTTCCATCATTGCTTCTTCGATGTACAGACTGAACAGTAGGGGCGAAAGCCTACATCTTTGTCTTACACCCTTTTTAATACAAGCACGTCGCTCTTGGTCATCCACTCTTATTATTCCCTCTTGGCTGTTGTACATACTGTGTATGACCCGTATCTCCCAATAGCTTACCCTTAATTTTTTCAGAATTTCGAACACCTTGCACCTTTTTACATTGTCGAACACTTTTTCCAGGTCGACAAATCCTATGAACGTGTCTTGATTTCTCTTTAGTCTTGCTTCCATTATTAACCGCAACGTCAGAATTGCCTCTCTCGTGCCTTTACCTTTCCTAAGGCCAAATTGATCGTCATCTAGAGCATCCTCAATTTTCATTTCCATTCTTCTGTATATTATTCTTGTAAGTAACTTGGATGCATGAGCTGTTAACACTTTCGTGACAGCGCCCGAGTGTGATTCGGGCTTTTGGTATTGCTGAGCCCGAGTGTGACTCGGGCGGCAGTCAGCTGCGGATTTTTCACTGCCTTCTAACTTGGTAGTTTCCGTCGCATGTTATTGTGTCCGTCGAGCTTCCTGCATCATGGGCTGCCGTCTGTTGAATGTTTCTCGCACTTCTTGCATGCGTGCAGCGTGAATTACGATTACGAAAATTCCCGCGTTTTTCACATGTGTATCTAGTGACATCAAGTGTGCATTATCGTTTTCTAAGCGAATTAGCTACATTATGGGCGAGAGACTGAAGGATGAATGAATTTAACTCTTCTAGAAGAAGACATTGTAGACGATTCTGGTTATGAAGGAGATACTGAAGAACGGGAAAGCGTTTCAGATATCAATGAAACATTTACAGCTGGTAAGTTGCCGAAGTGAAAGATATGTATTTACTGAGGTTTTATTTGATTTTCTCTCTGCTTGTATACAACAGGCAACATTGATAATATATCGTAATTTGCAGAGAGCAACGATGCTGATGAAATAAGTGAACAAGAGGAACGCCATACAATTGCCGCCGAATTAGAAACTCCTCCGCCACCCTCAAACGTAAGGCTTTCTCGAAATGAAGGCGAAGGTACAGTGTGGACAGAAGACGATGTTTTGCCGGATGTTCTTGTTTTTGGGGACATAGTGGAGTTACCGCACAAATAAACGGAAATCCAAGTGCTTACAATTGTTTCAGTGTTTTTATGACGGACGAATTTATGAAAACAATCAAAACTGGAACTAACAGATATGCAACAAGTATCATCAATAAAATGAAAAGGACTATCTCTCTAAAGACAAACAGTTTCTTTGCTAAGTGGCAGCCTGTGAAGCTCAGTCACATTTATTCTTTTCTTGCTATTATTTTACACATGTGTCTTGTGAAAAAGTCGTCATAGCACGATTATTGGTCGACAAATTACATGCTTTTTTCGTACTTTGCTCTTAGTATAATCAGTAGGGACAGATTCAAAGCAATTATGCCAAACTTGCCCTTGAACAATAATGAAAATTACAAAACTAAAGCCGGCCGCGGTGGTCTAGCGGTTCTAGGCGCGCAGTCCGGAACCGCGCGGCTGCTACGGTCGCAGGTTCGAATCCTGCCTCGGGCATGGATGTGTGTGATGTCCTTAGGTTAGTTAGGTTTAAGTAGTTCTAAGTTCTAGGGGACTGATGACCACAGATGTTAAGTCCCATAGTGCTCAGAGCCATTTGAACCATTGAACAAAACTAAAGGGCAACAGAATTATGACCCATTTTTCAAAATTATAACGTTTTATGACAGTACGGTTCGATCATGTCAGTTATCATATGGACCCTCCCAACAATTGACTGTAGATGAAGGCATGTGTGAGATCAGAGGAAGAATTTACTTCAGAGTTTATGTGAAAAATAAACCTGAAAAATATGGTATGAAATTGTTTATGGTGTATGATGCAAAGACTGGCCATTTCTTGAACTTAGAAGTGTACATGGGAAAAGTCCCAAAGAGAGTGGTGTTATACCACTCTTAGACAGACTACTTTAAAAATATTTCGGTAAAGACCATAATGTCTTCGTGGACAGATATTACGGCTCTCCTGCAGTGATTGACCACCTGTGGAACAAGAATATCACTGCAGTGGGGACATGCATGTCTAGCAGGAGAGATGCTGTTGTGAGAAAGAAGATAAAGAGAGGGGAAATGATTATCATGAGGCGAACACGCTTATTTTGCTTGAAGTGGAAAGATACCAGGCATGTGTTGATGCTTTCAACTTGTCACAAGGCCACGGTGTCGGAAGTGTCGGTGCGTACTAAACAGGGCCACATCAACAAAATGAAAACAGATGTAGTGTTGGACTACAATACTTGTAAAACAGTACTGGATCGTTCTGATCAGATGGTTGCTTACTATCCATTTGGCAGAAAGCAGTCCAAATGGTGGAATAAGTTGTTTTTTCACGTGTTTGTGATGTGTCTCACAAATTCATATGTATGGTACAAGGAGACAAGAAATGCTGAACACAGGAAAAAAATGTAGTCTGAAGATATTTCTTCTTCAGGTTGGCGAGTCTCTAGTGAAATGAGTACACAAGGAAGCCGAGCCTGTAAATAGTCCAATCAATGACAGACTGAAGGGAAGGCATTTTGTACAGAAGATTCCAGCGACGGAGGAAAAGGCAAAGTCCACACGGGTTTGTGAAGTTTGTTCAGAAAGGAGCAAAGCACAGACTGGCAAGTCAGGAAGGAAAGAGACATGTTGGTGGTGTCAAGAGTGTAATGTCGCTTTTTCAGGGAATACCACACACGAATTATGTGTCTTACATTCAATGTTTGACTTTTTTCAAAATCTGAAAATACATAGTAATATTTTTTGTATAAAAAATTTGTTTCTTTCTTTCGCCTGCCACAACCTATTTCTTCAAAAAGATGACACATCAGACTGCAAAAACATAGAAACTCTTTACCTCTAGTATTACAGCTTAAAAAGTTACTGAATTCTAAAAATCATGGGCTCAAGTGCGAAAGAGTTTCCGCTGATTGGGCGATAATTCTCGCACTTGTCAGCTCTTGCCGTCTTCGGAACTGTGTGGATGATGCTTTTTCGAAAGTCAGATGTCGACCGCTACGGTCGCAGGTTCGAATCCTGCCTCGGGCATGGATGCGTGTGATGTCCTTAGGTTAGTTAGGTTTAAGTAGTTCTAAGTTCTAGGGGACTGATAACCTCAGAAGTTAAGTCCCATAGTCCTCAGAGCCATTTGAACCATTATACATTCTACATACCAACGTGAATAGTCTTTTTGTTGCCACTTCCCCCAATGATTTTAGAAATTCTGATGGAATGCTATCTATACCTTCTGCCTTTTTTGACCTTAAGTCCTCCAAAGCTCTTTTAAATTCTGATTCTAGTACTGGATGCCCTATCTCTTCTAAATCGACTCCTGTTTCTCCTTCTATCACATCGCAAAAATCTTCTCCCTCATAGAGACTTTCAATGTATTCTTTTCACCTATCCGCTATCCCCTCTGCATTTACCAGTGCAGTTCCCGTTGCAGTCTTAATGTTACCACCCTTACTTTTAATGTCACCGAAGGTTGTTTTGACTTTCCCATATGCTGATTCTGTCCTTCCGACAATCATATCTTTTTCGATGTCTTCATATTTTTCCTGGAGCCATTTCGTCTTAGCTTCCCTACACTTCCTATTTATTTCATTCCTCAGCGACTAGTATTTCTGTACTCCTGAGTTTTACGGAACATTTTTGTACTTCCTACTTTCATCAATCAACTGAAGTATTTCTTCTGTTACCCATGGTTTCTTCGCAGTTACCTTTTTTGTACCTATGTTTTCTTTCTTAACTTCTCTGATGGCCCTTTTTAGTGATGTCCAATCCTCTTCAACTGTACTGCCTACTGATTGCTGTATCTATAGCCATAGAGAACTTCAACCATATCTCGTCATTCCTTATTACTTCCGTATCCCACTTCTTTGCGTATTGATTCTTCCTGACTAGTGTCTTAAACTTCAGCGTACTCTTCATCACTACTATATTGTCATCTGAGACTATATCTGCTCCTGGGTACGCCTCAGAATCCAGTATCTGATTTCGGAATCTCTGTCTGACCATGGTGTAATCTAGCTGAAATCTTCTCGTATCACCCGGCCTTTTCCACGTATACCTCCTCCTCTTGTGACCCTTGAACAGGGTATTCGCTATTACTAGCTGAAACTTCTTAAAGAACTCAATTAGTCTTTCTCCTCTTTCATTCCTTGTCCCAAGCCCATATTCTCCTGTAATCTTTTCTTCTACTCCTTCCTCTACAACTGCATTCCAGTCCCCCATGACCATTAGATTTTCATCCCCCATTACATACTGTATTACTCTTTCAATATCCACATGCACTTTCTCCATCTCTTCATTTTCAGCTTGCGACACCGGCATGTATACCTGAACTATCGTCGTCGGTGTTGGTCTGCTGTCGATTCTGATTAGAACGAGCCGGCCGCTGTGGCAGAGCGGTTCTAGGTGCTTCAGTCCGGAACCAAGCTGCTGCTACAGTCGCAGGTTCGAATCCTGCCTCGGGCGTCGATGTGTGTGATGTCCTTAGGTTAGTTAGTTTTAAGTCGTTCAAAGTCTAGAGGACTGATGACCACAGATGTTAAGTCCCGTAGTACCTAGAGCTATTTGAACCATTTCGATAAGAACGACCCTGCCACTGAACTGTTCACAGGAACATTCATAACGAATCCTACTCCTGTTACCCCATTTTCTGCTGCTTTTGATAGTGCTCTATACTCATCTGACCAGAAATCCTTGTCTTCTTTCGACTTCACTTCACTGACCCTTACTATATCTAGATTGAGCCTTTGCGTTTCCCTTTTCAGATTTTCTAGTTTCCCTACCACGTTCAAGCTTCTGACATTAAACGCCCCGACTCGTGGAACGTTATCCTTTCGTTGATTATTCAATCTTTTTCTCATGGTAACCTCCCCCTTGGCAGTCCCCTCCCGGAGATCCGAATGGGAGACTATTCCGAAATCTTTTGCCAATCGAGAGATCATCATGACACTTCTTCAATTACAGGCCACATGTCCTGTGGATACACGTTACGTGTCTTTAATGCAGTGGTTTCCATTGCCTTCTGCATCCTCATGCCGTTGATCATTGCTGATTCTTCCGCCTTTAGGGGCAATTTCCCACCCCTAGGACAAGAGAGTGCACTGAACCTCTATCCGCTCCTCCGCCCTCTTTGATAAGGCCGTTGGCAGAATGAGGGTGACTTCTTATACCGGAAGTGTTTGGGCGCCAATACTGATTATTAATCAAAATTTCAGCAGCGGCGGAATTCGAACCCAGGACCGAAGACGTTTTGATTATGAATCAAAGACGCTATTTTCCCTTTTTTTTTCTTTGTTCGTGGTTGATAGTTGTATTTGGTCGTTGCGGACGTCACATGGCACCCGCTGAAGTTCGTTGTTGATCCTTTCACTCAGTTTTTTATTACAGAGGCCAAACAGCTCTCTGACCGAACACGCTGAGCTACTGTGCCGGCGTCCCTAGACCACAGGTGGCATGTATTGTTTTAAATGTTATGATATTGTCATTAAATCTACTGTCGAAATTTCGTACTGCGTCGCGGCCGGGATACCGAAATTTATTAATATTGCTCAACTTATTACAATTTTACATCTTTTAAGCGATTTTCCCTTGAAACGCAATAACCTTCGTCTTATTACTGGAGATGTTGATGTTATATTTAGAAGTAAACATACTGTTTGAAGATAACCTTCATTTTATTGGGTTATTATTAGAGTATCTGCGTTTAGTAGAGCGTTAAAATACTTCTGGTTGTTGATCTTTTTGGCGAAGGTGATATTTTCTTTTTAAACCCTGACTAGGTCGTGTACGTAGACGTTGAACAGACCTGGAGACGCGCCACATCCCTGTCTAACTCCCTGTGCTGTTCTTAAGAGTTTATCACTACTATCTCCACCTTCGATCATAACTTTTGTCTCCCTGTAAACAGCTTTTACAGAGCCAGTTAAATGCGTCGGGAAACCTAATTTTTTCGCAGTCTGCCACAGTACGTCTCGTATATCTACTGATGAAAATAATCGCAGGGCTAAAAATAATTAATGCAGAGTAACGAAATTTCGGGAATAAATTCGTCTAGGTAACATATTTAACAGATTAATATCGCAAGATCACAGGTTAATCTAAGTGCGAGATAAAACATTGCGAATGTCAAATTCTGGTATATTAATAACCGGTGTAACCGCCAGGTTGTTGAATACATGCATGCAAACATGCATTCCGTATGTGCCTATGCTATTAGCGCCTGTTTTGTGTAGTGCCACGTTGTGTGACTCCACATTCTGCAATTATCCTTAATTTATGAGCAAGAGTGTAGACTCGTGCTCTCCGAAATATTCCTCTGCTGTACAAAGTACACGTTGCTGTAAAATGTGTTGATATTCTTCGGCATTCATCGTTTTCTTAAGCGCGATTAGGGAAGCACATCCTAATTACGAAAACCACCCCTCTACTTAACAGCAACTGCCCTTTACTAGAACGAGCGAGGCAGCTCTGTGGTTAGCACACTGGACTCGCATTCGGGAGAACGGCGTTGAAACCCGCGTCCGGCCGTTCAGATTTAGGTTTCCCGTGCTGTCCCTAAATAGCTGCAGCCAAATGCTGGGATGGTTCCTTTGAAAGGGCACGGCCGCTTTCCTTCGCCATGCTTAACACACTCCGAGCTTGTGCTCCGCCTCTAATGGCCTCGATGTCGCTCGGACGTTCCTTCCTTCTTTTCCTCTCTGTTTCACTGTTGGCACTACACTCGATGGCAGGTAATGTTTCCCAGGCATTCACCAACGCTAAACCCTTCCACCCGGTTGCCACAGGACGCAGCGTAAGTCATCACTCGAAATCACTCATTTCCGGTTATCCGCTGCCCAGGGGCGTCTGTCTGCACACCACCTCAAACTTTGCTTTGCAATGACTACAGAAAGTTGTGGATTGTGAGATGCTGCTCCATTGTTGTATCCAATTCTTTTTCACTCTCCACTTGCCAGCGGCGGCTCGTAGGTGTACTAGCCGGGTGTTCGAAAATTTTTAAATTCAGCTAAATATGAGAGTGTGAAATTAATAGAGTTTGCTGTATACGTTATGCTTATCAACATATTAGTACAACATCAACGGATGCCATTAATAATAATAATATCCATAACTTGCCGCGCTTTGTAGCCGTGTGGTCTTAAGCGCCTTTCCACGGTTCGCGCGGTTCGCCCAGTCGGAGGTTCGAATCCTCCCTCGGGCATGGGTGTGTGTGTTGTCCTTAGCGTAAGTTAGCTTAAGGTTGATTAAGTAGTGTGTAAGCCTAGAGACCGATGACTTCAGCAGTTTGGTCCCATTTCAGATTACCACAAATTTCCAAATTTCCATAACGTGTCTGAAAAAAGGAAGAATTTTTTGTCGAATTTTGTTGTTTTGTACATAATTAAGAACAGTTTATGGGAAGAACGAAATAACGTTTAAGCTGTCGCTACTCTTCTTTTCGCATTTTCGTGTAAGTGGGAGTTTTCGTGCTTTTTTATTTTTTCGGACAAATGTATAAGATCCCTAATTCATGTAACAGTTAACGAACTAACTTCTGGGCTGAAGATCAGTCATTTTTACGTTGCGTCCACACAACAGCTTACGCTTCTTATACACTTCTTTGTTAAATGTTCGCTTATAGTCATGCTTATTTGATTTCGTCACTTCTTCAGACAACGGATCTGGTCTGGAGTGCTCTGCTTGCTTTGCGGCTAACTTCTCATCGTAATTTTCCTTTGCGTTAGCGTATAATACAGGTTCAACAGAGTTCGTGATGACCATTCATAGGAAAGCATAGTAGACAACAGAATCCAAACACACACTGCCATTTGCGGAATGACTGAATTCAAGAAGTACTATTTACCAACAAAGTCACTCGAGTAGAATATATATAACGTGCTGAGCGCCATAAGGACCGAAACGATACCATCTGCGACACCCCCCTCCCTCCCCCATATTTAAATGAATAAAACCAGTGAGAAAGCTTCTTGTGAATGCTCCGAAATATGTACAATGTGTGCCTTTAGTACAGATAAGCCAGACCCTCCATAAGATCGACGGATGTCAGAAACATGAATAAATGCTACATTCTCACAGTGGACGATGATGTGCTTTATGGCTTTCAGCCCCTCGAATGGATTACTCTAGGATAAAATGCAAAACTTAATGTACTATATCTCATTCAGAATCCCACAAAATAGGTTTTTCTGTGAGTATAACTACAACATATATTGACGTCTGATCTAATTTTACTATATAGTGAATGAAATTGCATATCTGTGGAGTGTGCTGCGGCCTAGCGGGATTTATGCAAGCGAACATAGGTAAAAGTCTGCTGCAGTGTGTTACCACCTGGCATCATTGATGTAAGCTTGTGGTTGAGTGGTAAGCGCTAGCAGTGCTGGCCGTTTATCAAATCCCTATGTATTTGGCCCGTAAGGCAATTACGTCACGCCAGTTGCTTATGCGCAGAAGCTCTTTAAAACGTGCACAAGTGGAGGTGGGCTCGCGACCCCGATGCTACATTTCACCGAGTCTGGAAGAGCAATATGTGGCACAGCGCGGTAGATTTATTGCCGTGCATTTCAGATTACCGCACCAACATTATGTTTAACAGCACCCAAAGAAAAATAACCAATAAATCGTCAATGTGTCAAAAGTTACGGCGTTCCAGTGCTCTTGTGCTTTTTCACAGCAGCCGCCACTGTTAGGTACGGTAATTATGGTAGCGCGACTGCAGGTTGCAGTGTGAAATTTAGGAGTGATTCATTCCGCTGATTTCAGGTGGTTTTTATACATCCTCCCTCCGCAATCCTGGTCGATCCCGTCCGTCAGTGCATGAGACCTGCACGAGTTGGTTTATCTGTGGTTGTTCGCCGCTTTTCCCCTTTGCCGTTAGGCTGGCAACAGTCGGTCTTGGCAGCTTTAGGAGGTCGAAGTATCTCTGATGGATTTGTAAAGCAGGAATATCTAACGACTAGTCCGTATTCAAAGTCACTGGGCTCTCCAGAGTGACGCAGGTTTCTGTACTGACAACACAGCTCCTTTTACACTGGCGTCTGCTTCTCGTAACACTTAGTGGTTCAGTTCCGCATTACATACGAGTGTCAGTGTACTTTTATCAGGTACCGTACGTTCTCAGTTACGGAGCGCTACGAGAATACCTCCTGTTGGCACTGTGTGCGATAGCCGGTCTGCAAGTTTCAAACTAGAGAGATTATTACTGGCACCGTCCACTCTAAAGAAGCGTTGTGGGACTTACATCGTCGGTACAGGGATCGTGCTTCCGAAAATCGAGCACTGAGCGTGCTGAGTTTCTGACGTCTTGGCATGGAAAAAGCACATTAGGCAGTCTTTCTAAACGTGCAGAGTAATATCTAGCAAGTCAGATATTCTGTACCTGCGTTTGAATGGTCACCAATGAGATGACAGAACTCCAGCCACGTGAGGCGCCAAGTCGGCTTTCAAGTTCAAAAATGGCTCTGAGCTCTATGGGACTTAACATTAGAGGTCATCAGTCCCTAGAACTTAGAACTACTTAAACCTAACTAACCTAAAGACATCACACACACCCATGCCCGAGGCAGGATTCGAACCTGCGACCATCGCAGCAGCGCGGTTCCGGACTTAAGCGCCTAGAACCGTTTAGCCACCGCGGCCGGCATGTCGGCTTTCAGTTGAAGCTCATTTGTATATATGCCATTTCTGAGCACCAGAAAATTCAGTATCTCATTAAAACCAATCGTTAAATGTAATAAAACGACGAGAAAGATCATGCTCGTTGTTAAATAATTATTGTAACTGAAGTACGAGGGTTATTCGGAAAGTAAGGTTCAATGGCTCTGAGCACTATGGGACTTAAGATCTGAGGTCATCAGTCCCCTAGAACTTAGAACTACTTAAACCTAACTAACCTAAAGACATCACACACACCCATGCCCGAGGCAGGATTCGAACCTGCGACCGTAGCGGTCACGTGGTTCCAGACTGAAGCGCCTAGAACCTTCGGAAAGTAAGGAACGATCGGTTGAGAAATGGAAACAACAGTGAAAATCCGATGAAGTTTTGCGCAAGTGTGTTGGGCAGTGTCTCTGGTATGCCTGTCGACCGCGTTACGTCGTTCATTTTAGTTCTGAGCACACAGGGAGCACATAAAGATACCTAGAAGAGGAGTGTCTCCCGCCAAGTACGAGGGCCTGCTGAGAAATTTCGCCTGAAGCTATGCAGCCAACATTACATAACTGTCGTGCGGTTTCTTCTTCAAGACAATTTTCAGCCACATTCTGCAGGAGCAGTGAAGATGCTCCTGCATCGTTTTCATTTGGAAATGATTGATTACCCACAATACAGCCCCTAATTGTCTCTCTCTGAGTTTCATCTCTGTTCACATGAACAGCTGGCTATGAAGACAACATTTTGGCACAGACAACGAGCTGTAGGCCAGCGTAGAGAATTGGGGAAAAGCATTGGCGGCTGTCTTCTATGATGAGGGTATTGTAATGTTGATACAACGCTACGACAAACGGCTAAGTCGGATCGGTGACTATGGAGTTAAGTAGCTGGAAGTTTTAGCTAACTGTTGAAAGTAAAACAGTTTTGATTTTCACTGTGCTTTCCATTTCGCGACCTATCGTTCCTTACTTTCCGAATAGCCCTCGCATTATTTTGAAGGCCTACGGCAGACTCAATAGGACCCATCAAAAACGCATTGTTCTTGGTTCAATTTGTCACGTTTAAATTTCAGTTAGAAACGAAGCTACGGTGAAAGCTTTCAGAAGATGTAACATGCTACGTGGTTCAGTTCCGCATTACATAGGAGTGTCAGTGTACTTTTATCAGATACCGTTCGTTCTCAGTGTTTGTATGGAGTGTAGCCATGTATGGAAGTGAAACATGGACGGTAAATAGTTTGGACAAGAAGAGAATAGAAGCTTTCGAAATGTGGTGCTACAGAAGAGTGCTGAAGATAAGGTGGGTAGATCACGTAACTAATGAGGAGGTACTGAATAGGATTGGGGAGAAGAGGAGTTTGTGGCACAACTTGACCAGAAGAAGGGATCGGTTGGTAGGACATGTTTTGAGGCATCAAGGGATCACCAATTTAGTATTGGAGGGCATCGTGGAGGGTAAAAATCGTAGGGGGAGACCAAGAGATGAATACACTAAGCAGATTCAGAAGGATGTAGGTTGCAGTAGGTACTGGGAGATGAAGAAGCTTGCACAGGATAGAGTAGCATGGAGAGCTGCATCAAACCAGTCTCAGGACTGAAGACCACAACAACAACAACAACATGCTACGTATAGTCTTCAAGTTCTTGTGATTGATTTAGCACAGTGATCAATGACTTTTCTCCTTTTTTACTAACCTTCGCGTTTGTAATAGGTTCCGATATTTTCTCATTAGTTTAATATAAGTATAAACTATAATATTCGATATTACGTAAAGATAAGTCCGCTCTTTTTTAAGGAGCGACCTTGTTCGATTGGCTAAGCTTACACTACTTGCAGTAGGATATTTGCCCCTCTCTTCTTTTGAGTATTGTATTTCGTGCGTTATAAAAATTCTGCAAATAAATAGGAACAGTGTTCAAGTAAGAATGACCGTATGGTTTTACCGAAAAGCGAGAATGATGAAATAACATTTAAGTCATTTGGAAAAGTATTGCAAAGCTGTATCATACCATTAGTAATGGAACTTTTATAAACCGACGATGCCCTTATTGAGTGGACATGGTACTTTACTTTTTGCCTTACAACATCTTCAAGGATGTAATATACGTAATATACGTAAATAAAAACTTCAATATCTTTGAAGATGTTATAAGGCAGACAGTAATATACGTAAATAAAAACTTCAGTATCTTTGAAGATGTTATAAGGCAAAAAGTACAGACAGAAGCTTTTGGCAATGTTGCCTGGAATACTCCTTTCAAATTCTGAAGGTGGCAGGGGTAAAATATAGGGAGTGAAAGTCTATTTACATTTTGTATAGAAACCAGATGGCAGTTATAAGAGTCGAGGGGCATGAAAGGGAGGAAGCAGTGGTTGGGAAGGGAGTGAGACAGGGTTGTAGCCTCTCCCCGATGTTATTCAATCTGTATATTGAGCAAGCAGTAAAGGAAACAAAAGAAAAATTGGGAGTAGGTATTAAAATCCATGAAGAAGAAATAAAAACTTTGAGGTTCGCCGATGACATTGTAATTCTGTCAGAGGCAGCAAAGGACTTGGAAGAGCAGTTGAACGTAATGGACAGTGTCTTGAAAGGAGGATATAAGATGAACATCAACAAAAGCAAAACGATAATAATGCAATGTAGTCGAATTAAGTCGGGTGATGCTGAGGGAATTAGATTAGGAAATGAGATACTTAAGGTAGTAAATGCGTTTTGCTATTTGGGGAGCAAAATAACTGACGATGGTCGAAGTAGAGAGTATATAAAATGTAGACTGGCAATGGCAAGGAAAGTGTTTCAGAAGAAGAGGAATTTGTTAACATCGAGTATCGATTTAAGTGTAAGGAAGTCGTTTATGAAAGTATTTGTATGGAGTGTAGCCATGTATGGAAGTGAAACGTGGACGATTAATAGTTTGGACAGGATGAGAATAGATGCTTTCGAAATGTGGTGCTACAGAAGAATGCTGAAGATTAGATTGGTGGACCACATAACTAATGAGGAGGTATTGAATAGAATTGGGGAGAAGAGAAGTTTGTGGCACAACTTGACTAGAAGAAGGGATCGGTTGGTAGGACATGTTCTAAGGCATCAAGGGATCACTAATTTAGTATTGGAGGACAGCGTGGAGGGTAAAAATCATAGAGGGAGACCAAGAGATGAATACACGAAGTAGATTCAGAAGGATGTAGGTTGCAGTAGGTACTGGGAGATGAAGAAGCTTGCACAGGATAGAGTAGCATGGAGAGCTGCATCAAACCAGTCTCTGGACTGAAGACCACGACAACAATATTACAGACAGAACTACATGACTATCATGTTGAAACGTCCCCTTTTGAACAATTGTACAAGACTGTGCTTAAACTGACACACAATGTTTTTAGCGCAACGCAATCTGACTTTCAATAATCCCTACAAAAGAATAGCCCTGACTAACATTAACCTATACCTTTCAGAAATCACTTACCTCACAGAAGATCTTCATTACTCGAACTACTGCAATACAGCGAGCGCCACTACTGCCAGCTAAATAAAAGATTCAAACTACGGAAGGCACTAACTACTGATAGGCATAGTTAGCAAATGAAAGATTTTGATAGAGAACAAACAATGTATTTACCTTAATAGTCATAATATATATAGCAGTTCATGACATCCAGTCTTACAAATTTCAAAATTCCGCCATTTCTCTCCCCACATCCACCACTGCTGGCGGCTCACCTCCAACTGCGCAACGCTACGCGCTGTTCACATCCAGCTGCCGCTGCCCAACACTACAATGGCAGACAACAATGCAAACTAGCCACAGACTGCACAGAGCACAGCCAGTGATTTTCATACAGAGCGCTACGTAAAGTTGCCAATAAGAAAACATAAACAGCCTACTTACAATGAGAGCTAGCGAGAAAATGTTCTTTTTAATACAGCTAATATAGGAATTTTACGCCAGTCCATTTGTTAGTCAGTGTGATTTGCGAGGCAGGTACAGCTGACAACGGCCGCCGGAGCGCGTTGCGATGGCGTAAACAGCGGGGTGTGCGCAGCGCGGTCTAGGGCACCTTGTCGCTGGCCGGTCGGAGTTTCGAGTCGTCTCTCGGCCATGGGTGTGTGTAATTTAAAGTTAGATTAAGTAGTGTGTAGTCTTAGGGACCGATGAACTCAGCAGTTGGGTCCCATAAGACCTTACCACAAAAAAATACTACGTTGTCGCCCACGTACCGTATGCACAAGTCGCGTCGTCTCTGAGCGTTCAATAACACGTTGAACTCGACACGCTCAACGTTGACGTTCAGACTCATACGTGTGCCGACGGCTGAGTATGATTTCTGTGCTTTCCACGAGGCTCGGGAATCGAATGCACAGGATGACACGGGCACTGTGGTTCTGCAGGATGGTCCAGGAGGCTTCAATGAGATTGTAAAGCGTCGGCAGGCAACATCCTTCATCCTTGTCCGTATATCCACCTGCTTATACCGTGCTGTTCCTAGATGTAGCGTGTATTGCTCAGGGCAGATTAGCACAAAGAGCGGTTGCAGCAACCCACACTGCAGATACAAAACAAGCAGCAGCGAAAGCAGTCAAAGATCAGGCCTTAGGCTTGTTCTCACTGGCCGACTTTGCCTACGAGTCAGTACGGGGACGTCTGGTGAACAAGTCGCCAGTCCCCGCAGCCTTTGTTTCCCGTGGATGAATCCTGATGATGCCGCCATTTCTTTATTGAAGTACATCTACTTCTACATCTACATAATACTCCACAAACCCTGTTCCACTCGCAAATAGAGGGAAAAACAACTATCTATATGTCTCCGTACGAGCGCTAATTTCGCTCATCTTACCTTCGTGATCCCTTACGAGAAATTTACCTTGGCGGTAGTAGAATCTTTCTGCCGTCAGCTTCAAATGCCAGTTCTATAATTTTTTTTCTGTAGTGTTCTTCGAAAAGAACGTCGCCTTCCCTTCAGGGATCGCCTCTTTAGTTCTCGAAGCATCATCGAACACTTGGGTGTTGTTGGAGCGCACGAGGAACAAATCTAGCAGACCCTCCTCTGAATTGCTTTGATGTTTTCCTTCAATCTGACCAGGTGGGGATGCCAAACACTCGAGCGGTACTCAAAGATGGGTCGTGCTAGTGTCGTATATGCGGTTTTCTTTACAGATTAACCACATTCCCCTAATATTCTCAGAATAGAGCGAAGTCGACCATTCGGCTTCCCTACTACAAGCCTCACGTCCTCGTTCCATTTCGTACTGCTTTGGAGGATTATGCCTCGATATATAACTGATGTGACTGTGTCAAGCAGCGAAATTCTAATCATGTATTGAAACATTACAGGTCGTTTTTTCTACTCATCCACATTACCTTACATTTTTTTCTGCATTTAGAGCTATCTCTCATTCATGACATCAACTAGAAATTTTGTCTAAGTAATTTCTCTCCTCCTGCAGTCACTCAGCGATCGAGCGAGGTGGCACGGTTCTTAAAGAGATTGGGCTCACATTCGGGAGGGCGATGGTTCAAACACGCGTCCGGCCATCCAAATTTAGGTTTTCTGTGTTTTCCCTAAATCGCTCCAGGCAAATGTCGTGATGTTTCCATTGAGATGGCACGGCCGACGTCCTTCCCCATCCTTCCCTTATCCGATGGGACTGATGATTTCGCTGTTTGGTCCTCTCGCCCACAATCAACCAACCAATCACTCAGCGGCGCCACCTACCCGTAGATCACGGTGCCATCAGCGAACACCCGCAGACTGCTGGTCACCCTGTCCAGCAGCCCACCTATGTGCATAAAAAGTAACAGCGGTCCTATCACTCTTCCCTAGGGCACTTCTGGCGTTTCTGATCAACAGTCGCCGTCGAGGACAATGCTCTGGGTTCTGTTGCTCAAGGAGTCTTAGAGCCACTCAGCCGGCCGGTGTGGCCGAGCGATTCTATGCACTTCAGTCTGGAACCGCGCGACCGCTACGGTTGCAGGTTCGAATCCTGCCTCGGGCATGGATGTGTGTGATGTCCTTAGGTTGGTTAGGTTTAAGTAGTTTTAAGTTCTAGGGGACTGATGACCTCAGATGTTAAGTCCCATAGTGCTCAGAGCCATTTTGAACCATTTGAAGAGCCACTCACACATCTGGGATCCCATTCCATATGCTCGTACCTTCGCTTGCAGTCTGCAGTGGAACACGGTGTCAAACGTTCTTCGTGAATCTAGAAATATGATACCTGCCTGCTACCCTTCATTCGTAGTTTTAAGGATATGATGTGATACAATGGCAAGCTAGGCTTCCCACGAGAGATGGGTTCTAAAACTATCATGATTAAGCAGCTCCTCATTTGGCCTCAAGAGGCTGGGTGGACCCTGTTCCAGACAACCCTATGTGAGAAAAATTTAGTGAAGGTACCGACAATCGAACTCGCGTCCTCCTGCACTGCAGGTAGCGACGCATACCATTCTGCTGTGGAAGCAGTCTCTAACTGACGTAGTTCAACAGTGTCCAACTAGTGTGTGAAGTAAGGCAATATGTTTCGTATTTAAACTGTTTAAATGACAGGCTTTGGTTTAGTACCAACTGTTTGTGTTACATCTTAGCTGCTGCATCACTCTTCTCTAATCGTTAGTCGAGAATTCTGAAACGTGTGGTGACAGGAGTGCCGTCGAAAACTGCCATTTGTGAATTCCCTGAACCTGCTGCCAAGGTCAGCTCGGATCGCTACGAAATCCTAGTCGGCCGTACCTCTCTGGGGAAAGTTTCCGCAAAAGTAGTTGCTCGGACAAGTTTTAGAGCGAGGGTGTAACAAGCCTCTTGCGAAACAGAGGCAAGTGGTGTGGGAACGGCCCACCGCGGAGGTTTGCGAAGACATCTGCAGGGCGAGGGCGAGGCGAGCGCATTTCCATAATCGCCGGAGCGGCGTCACGCACACGACTGCTCGCTCCTCTCTGTCCAAACTCCCCCCCCCCCTCCCCCTACCCTCTCTGGCTCCTTGCGCGCGTACCCAGGGCCATATATCGAGACATCTTAAGGCGATAAGACGCCAAAATGATTTTAAATTTAAAGTTGTCCGCTCGTGAAAGCGGGAGGAAGCGCGCTGGGGAATAAAATATGAGGAGAAAAGGAGGGAGGATAAAGCGAAAAGGGAAAAGGCGAAAAAAGAAGAAGAAGAAGAAAAGAAATACATATAAGGCGCGTCCTGCGGAAGAGAAAGACTCTTAAGCCGGCCGCAAGATGAGACGCAGGTCCGTGACGTGACGCAGGGTGGCTCACGCCAAATTTCTCACGGCGGCGTGAGTCACGGCGACAATCACCGCAAGTTGGATCGCAGTTTCAATACGCAGTTTGCTGCGGAACTTCGGCTCTGGCAGAGATGGCGACTACTTCTGCTATGTTAATAGATTTAAGTTCAGAATCGGATTCCGATTCTGAGTTCGAATTCGAAACAGTGTGTTACATCGCTTTGATGAAACAAAAAGCAGAAAAAAGTGCATACATGAAAAGAAGACTAAGTCATGGGGAATTCGCTTTAACTAAGGAATTTGATGATGAAAAATTCACGAACTATTTTAGATTAAATCGTGATCAATTCCAAGAAGTGCATGGTCTCATCAAGAATGAAATTGACAGAGAGGGATGCAACGCTACAAGGCCGATTGGAACCGAGGAGAAACTAGCTGTGTTTTTAAGGTAAGCTATTATGATTAACCTATATCTATATCTCTATAGTGCGTTTAAAATTACTTGCGACGTTTGACGGATTCTTTGTCGCCCCGTGCTGCCGCTACACCAGCTGATGCTAACCACGCCGCAACAACGGCGGTTCCTTTGAAGTAACAATGTGAGTTATGCGGACCACGCCGCCACAGTGGCGGATCCTTTGAAGCAACAATGTTTCCTAAGACCGACAACCCCTCCACTCGCTCAACGCCGACCTGTCAAAAGTCGCAAGTAATTTTAAACGCACTATAAAATTAAAAATTTGAGTTGGTTTGTGTATAGCCATTAATGTGCGAAACACTTTATTGAATGAACGCTTTATTGAATAAACATAAATAATATTGAAATGGCCAAAATGTTCTGTAATAGCACATAAATTCACTCTGTACATCAAATGTGAATAGCAAAGTTTTTACTAAAAATCAGTTTTCAGAGAAATTATTAATAAATGTGAGCAAATTGCTTTGTTGAAACTCACAATTATCTTCTGTTGTAAGCGAGGGACTGTTGGATTGTAAGGACTGGGATGGAGTTGAACTAGTGTAGGATGGACTGAGGGTTTGGTTACTGTACGGTGATGATGGCCGCTGAACTGTGTTGGACTGTGGAGATCTCACGGGAATGTTCAGCAACGAGGCCTCCATTTCTGTAACCACACGGAAAATGTCATTTCTGACGACATACTGAGATGACGGTGGCATGCGTCTGGTCATCTGGTACATTGACATGAAGAAGTGGTACAGAGGATCACTTGGAGCACTCGTTTGTGCCAACAGATTTCTTCTTTCCTCTGATCTCGATTTTCTTCGTTCTTCATGTTGTTCAATGCTTCGTTTGAGTAATCCAGCAATAGTGTCTTTCTTAATTTTTTTTGCTGATGTCGGTTCTTCTGGCGGGGGTGAAATTTCAGGAAGTGCCCGTGACTGAAGATCGTCCCGAGCACTTGTGATTCCCTGCTGCATGTTCAGTGATTCCTCACCCTCGTCGACTACATCAGTTGGACTATCAGTGGCAAAAGTTTGTGGTGTTGTTTCACTATCGTCATTGCATTCGATAAGGTTCCCCTCTCGTGCTTTATTGGCCATATATGGTTGTAGAAAACCCATCTGCTTTTGAAATTTCCATTCTTTAACCGATTCAGCCGGTGCCCCACTTTTCATGGATTTTTGCTGTCTTCTGAGAGCATCTCTCAGCGAATGTCTCAATTTCTCCCACAACGCCTTCGCTTCAACACCTGCAACAACCGCGTCAAATGAGAATTTCGCTATGTCAATTATTCACTTTTTAATTACAAACGTAAAAAAATACAGCTACAAATTTATCATTCCTTTTTTAATTTTTTTCTTTTACGTTCTAGGTATTTGGCGACAGGAAACACATACAGAACTATTGCTTACAGCTACAGAATGGGAGAACGAACGGTCTCTAACATCGTATCAGAAGTATCTCAAGCTGTATGGAAAGTAATGCAACCAATATTTATGCCAGAACCCACAAAAGAACAGTGGGAATCAATCGCAGCTGGTTTCCAACGAAGATGGCAATTCCCACACTGTATAGGCGCCATCGATGGGAAACATGTAGTAATAAGAAAACCTCGTAAAACTGGATCCTCCTATTTCAATTATAAACACACTTTCTCCATCGTGCTAATGGCTACCGTAGACTACGAGTATAAATTCACTACAGTTGATGTTGGGTCACAAGGGAGGTTCAGTGATGGAAGCGTTTTCAACACAAGCGTTTTGGCGAAAAGAATGGTGAAACGCACTTTACAGCTTCCGTCACCTGCAGCACTACCACAAATACAGGAGGCAATCCCTTTCGTATTTGTAGGAGATGAGGCGTTCCCTTTATGTGAGCATTTGATGCGGCCTTATCCTAAACGAAGCGTCACTGACAATTATGAAAACAAAGTGTTCAACTATAGACTGTCAAGAGCACGCCAAACGGTAGAGTGCGCTTTTGGTATACTTGCTTCGCGTTTTCGAGTTTTTCGAGTACCATTTGAAATTAAAGTAGAAAGTGTTATCAGTGTTGTCAAAGCAGCTTGTGTGTTGCACAACTATTTAATTACTTCTAAAGCTGAAATATGTGGAGACGACACTATGGAAGATATGCCAGAGGATCAAATGCGACCATTATTACAATCAAATGTAACACGATGTTCACAGAAAGCTTTCACAATTCGACAGAACTTCACTACATACTTCAACACTACAGGAATGGTTCCTTGGCAAAGGGAAAGTGTTTTTAAAGGAAAGTACTGAGAAACTAAGAATATCTATACAGTTACAGTGCTACGACATAATGTTTCAAATATATAAATAAATATATAAATTAATTCATAACATTTATGTCATCCTTCTATTTTGTGAAACAATACCTTGGTACATGTTAATTGTAGTAAAAGTCTTTGTGATGGGCTCTATGTTCATGTAAAATGTTAACAATGAATTACAATGCAACTTACCACTTCGTATGTCCGTTTCCTTGGCCACTTCCTCCCACTTCTCAGCTTTCAGCTTCGTTTTCAAATAATCTTCATGGCTTGTATCATACAGTACTTTGCGAACACGTACGGCTTCAATTAGCTTCTCCTCCATTCCGAACTACGAAACGCTGAACGCGAACAGCCAGAATCACCGTGAGCCTCGCAGGAAACTGCGTACAGGAAACTGCGCTCCGCAGGGTCACCACGCGCAGGAACTGCGCCACGTCACGCTGCGCTCTAACGTGCGCTGCCCCATTCAACTGTGTGGTTCGCAGAAACTCACCGTGAGCCACCCTGCGTCACGTCACGGACCTGCGTCTCATCTTGCGGCCGGCCTTAGGGTGTCTTCCTCCCCCCACACCTATCCAGACCCCTCCCTCCTCCCGCTTGCCGTCTTCTCTCGTCTCCTTATAACTTCTTTCCACCATTTCAGCTCCAATTTCCTTTCAAATTCCTTTTTATTTCTGCTTCATCGAGCAAGAGCTCCGCCGGCAAGCCCTCGGCAGCAGAAAAGATTCCGGCGCGCGCCAGCGTCTTCCCCATTCATTTATTTCCATCTTTTCTCTGCCCTCCTTTTCTTTCCTTTTTCCCCCGCGACTCCCCCGCGGCGCTTTTCTTCCGGCGCCCCCCTCCCCTCTCGCCGCTGGACTGGAGCTCCCGCCGTCCCAGACCACCCCCTTCCCACCCCCTCTTCCCAATCCCGTGCTACCCCTGCCCCGGGCGACCGCTCTCCACATTTTTCGCGTCTCAGCAAATTTTTGCGGGCGCCGGGAAACTGGATTAATTCCTGCGGCGTCGCGTGATTTGCATATCTCGCCGCTGGAGCACACCCCTAGCGCAGGGGCGGCCTTGTACGGGATGGCGTGGCGCGAAGCGACGCGGGGCGCTTAATTTGTGCCCTGCGTGCCATACGTCTGCCGCATGCGCACCTACCGTGCCGCACTTAACGTCGCGACAGCGTCCTATGTATCCCGTAGTCTGTTACCTCCTCTCGTTGTCTTGCCCCTCAGCACTGCGTTTCGCCTGATGTGCTTCTCGATTCCTGTTCCTTCCCAGATACCCTCTCTGTTGCGGCATAGCTATTTGTAACACCTCTTGATGGGGATGTAAAGCGCAGGAGGGAATTACAGTTGAGAAGTTTTAGAAAACTTCGTTTCCTGAATCGCAAGTTTGTTGCATAGATAACCAGTTTCAGCCAGTTCAATAGCCATCTTCTGATCCACAATCCCAGAGCTTGCTACGTATTAGTACTCTACATAACGTTAACAGAGTACTAATATGTTGCAAGTTCTGAGATTATGGCTCTGAAGACGGCCATTGAACTGGCTGAAACTGGCTATCTAAGTAACAAAATTTGCGACATAGGAAATAAACTTTGCTAGAAATATAGAAGATCGCCTCCTGCTTCCACTGACAAGGTAGTTTAAGAGGAGGTTTACTATCTTTGGCCCGAAAAAAGCATGTTCTTTGAGAATTTTTTTCTCAGCATGTGCTATAGATATGAATGTCAAATTTGCACAAAATGTTTATTGATATTTCCTCCACAAACCTGAATTTTTTGGACAGGAAATGCCGAAGAGCAAAGGCGGAAGTGCCGTCGGAACGAAACAAAATTTCGATGTAGACATCCACTAGCGGTACGTCACAGGTCAGCCGACTCGTCTGAAATCAAAATTGAGTTGACGTTAGCAAAGTATGTAAGATTCTTTAGGAGTTGTACCTCGCTTAAGTCATTTGGACCATGGGAAACAAAATGGCGGCCATTTGAAAAAAATAGGGTTTTTTCATCGTTATTTCGACCTCGTCGGCCAAGTAAAAATATTTATAGTGGATGGATCGGAATTAAACTGCTAGACAATTGAGTTAGCTTCGTCGGAAACAAAGAATCATGCCAATCGGTTCAGTAGAGTTGAAGTTACCATACCGCGCGATAAAAAAAAAGCCATTTCGAGAAAAACGGGTTTGAAGTTTTGACTACATATAAATGCAGTATTATGCAACTTACGTTCAATCTGCTATTCCGGGTGCATAAATTAGTCCTTCCTCTTCCTCACAGAAGGCGTTCTGCTCTCTCTGGGCCATCCTGCGCTGCTCCAGAGCCGCTCGTACGGCCGGTGACAGGCGGTTTTCGGCCGCTTGAATCCGGTGGTCGCCCGAATGCTTGGCGAACTGCGTCGAATAGAGTCCCAGGATGACGTCCATCGTTGTCATGGTCTTCAGAATTGCTGAATACCCTTCCCTGAAGCTGTTCACTGCCAGGAAAGTCGCAATCTGCACAGTCTTCGCACCAGAATGCAGATGCTCGGGGGCTAACTTCCAAACACACGGGTTCAAACTTTCATTTGAATTTTGTGTGTTTCCTCCCAAGCACCGGTACAATAAAACCGTTTCAGGGATGGATTCTAAACACTTTTATGCATCAAGAAAAGCTGTTTAAAAAACCAAAAAATGGTTCAAATGGCTCTGAGCACTATGGGACTTAACATCTATGGTCATTAGTCCCCTAGAACTTAGAACTACTTAAACCTAACTAAGCTAAGGACAGCACACAACACCCAGCCATCACGAGGCAGAGAAAATCCCTGACCCCGCCGGGAATCGAACCCGGGAACCCGGGCGTGGGAAGCGAGAACGCTACCGCACGACCTTAAAAAATCGATTTTTTGAACCAAAAGACAGTATACCTCCCCTTAATCGTAGGAAATTATACAGTAGATTCGTCACCACTCATGGTGAGATTAATTTAATGAAAAACTGAGATACGATAGAGCAAAGACGTACGTGTTAGTCTGTTACTCCTTCCTCCAGTTTTACAGTTACAGAAAAAACTAAATACTGCCCGAGCTGACCATAAAGCCCAACGGTACCGACCGGCCGCCGTGTCATCCTCAGCCCACAGGCGTCACTGGATGCGGATATGGAGGGGCATGTGGTCAGCACACCGCTCTCCCGGCCGTCTGTCAGTTTAGGAGACCGGAGCCGCTACTTCTCGATCAAGTAGCTCCTCAGTTTGCCTCACAAGGGCTGAGTGCTCCCCGCTTGCCAACAACACTCAGCAGACCGGATGGTCACCGATGCAAGTGCTAGTCCAGCCCGACAGCGCCTAACTTCGGTGATCTGGCGGCAACTGGTGTTAGCACTGCGGTAAGGCCGTTGGCTTACAGGTGCACAAAAATGTTGAAACATCAAAAAAACAACACTTTACCGTGCCTAATACAGCATAGGAAACCTGTTCGTATTCAAAACCGCTTCTCGCTGTCTCGTGTTGGCCAGATACAGGTGCTGTATGGTTTTCACGGCAGTTTTACGGTAGACCGTTATTCCTACAAAATGCTGGCTGGTTCTGGTGACGGTTATGGACGCGAATAGCTGTCACGCAGTCTTCTTGTTACGTATGACGTCATACGCATCGGTAAGGAGGGGTGGGCTACAGAGTGGTGCAGCAAATTTCGCTTTAGGAAGGATGGACGGAAGCAGAAATGATTAGCGGACAATTTAACAGCCGCGCGGGATTACCCGAGCGGTCTTAGGCATTGCAGTCATGGACTGTGTGGCTGATCCCGGCGGAGGTTCGAGTCCTCCCTCGGGCACTGCTGTGTGTGTTTGTCCTTAGGATGGTTTTGGTTAAATAGTGTGTAAGCTTAGGGACTGATGACCTTAGAAGTTAAGTCCCATACGATTTCACACACATTGAAACGTCCCCTTTGAACAATTATACATGACTGTGCTTTAACTGACACACAATATTTTTTAGCGCAACGCAATCTGACTTTCAAAAAATCCCTACAAAAGAATGGGCCCTGACTAACATCAAACTATACCTTTCACAAATCACTTACCACACAAAAATCTTCGCTACTCAAGCTACTGCAATACAGCGAGCGCCACTACTGCCATCTCAATAGTCATAATATATATAGCAGTTCAAGACAAATTTCAAAACTCCGCCATCTCTCTCCCCATATCCACCACTGCTGGCGGCTCACCTCCAACTGCGCAACGCTACGCGCTGTTCACAGCCAGCTGCCTAACACTACAATGGCGAGTATTACAACAATGCAAAGCAGCCACAGACTGCACACAGCACAGCCAGTGATTTTCATACAGAGGTGGCGTTACCAATAAAAAAAACCTAAACAGCCTACTTACAACATTTGAACATTTTTTGAACAATTTAACACAAATAATGCAGCAAGAAAGAGTGTCCACCTATTACAATGTCAACTAAGATAAGGCTCACTGTACTACGCACGAGCGATGATACCGTAGCGATGAGGCACCAAGTAAAAGTCGGCTAAGCGGGTGCCGCCAGTCGCTCTACACTCATGCCTATAAATTAAGGATAATGCTGATACATGGTGAAACAACGCTCTGGTGGGCCGTTTGCGGGTTTAAATCACCTGGGGGTATAGCCATGAGGTGCATTTGACCTGCGGTCATCACACGGTGGCACTGGCAGCAGTCCACATACGCAGACGTGTGTTCATGCATGTCAGAGTACGGTGCAGTGAGAAAATGTGCAGACGTTTTCAGACTAGCTAATGGTGACTGTGTATTGAAAATGGCTCAAAGAACACATACTGATGATGTTCTGAGTGGTAGAATACTAGGGAGACTGGAGGATGGTGAGCCGCGCGGGATTAGCCCAGCGGTCTAGGGCGCTGCAGTCATCAACTGTGCGGCTGGTCCCGGTGGAGGTTCGAGTCCTCCCTCGGGCATGGGTGGGTGTGTCTGTCCTTAGGATAGTTTTGGTTAAATAGTGTGTAAGCTTAGGGACTGATGACCGCAGCAGTTAAGTCCCATAAGATTTCACACACATTTGAACATTTTTGAGGATGGAGAAACACAGCAGGTCGTAGCATGGGCCGTCCGTGTGCCACAAAATGTGATCTCAAGATTATTGCAACGATTCTAGCAGACACGAAAACGTGTCCAGGCGCTACACAACGGGACGTCCACAGTGTACAACACAGACCGATATCTCACCATCAGTGCCCGCAGATGGCCACGGAGTCTGCAGGTAGCCCTGCGCAGGACCTTATGGTAGCCAGTGGAACAGACGACTGAACACCCACGGTTTATTCAGCTGGAGACCTACAAGGTGCATTCCACTGACCCCTGGCCACAGGAGAGCCCGTAAAGCCTGGTGTCAAGAACACAGTACGTGGTCATTGGAACAGTGGTCCCAGGTTATGATCACGGACGAGTCCAGGTATAGTCTGGACAGTGATTCCAGCCGGGTTTTCACCTGGCGTGAACCAGGAACCAGATACCAACCCCTTAATATCCTCGAAAGGGACCTGTATGGAGGTCGTGGTTTGATGGTGTGGGGTGGGATTATGATTGGAGCACGTACACCCCTGCATGTCTTTGACAGACGAGCTGGAACAGGTCTGGTGTATCAGGACGTCATTTTGCACCAGTATGTCTGCCTTTTCAGGGGTTCAGTGGGTCCCACCTTCCTCCTGACAGATAATAACGCACAGCCCCACCGAGCTGCCATCGTGGAGGAGTACCTTGAAACAGAAGATAGATATAAGGCGAATGCAGTGGCCTACCTGTTCTCCAGACCTAAACGCCATCGAGCACGTCTGGGATGCTCTCGGTCGACATATCGCTGCACGTCTTCCAACCCCTAGGACACTTCAGGAGCTCCGACAGGCACTGACGCAAGAATGGCAGGCTGTACGCCAGCAGCTGCTCGACCACCTGATCCAGAGTATGCCAACCCGTTGTGCGTCCTGTGTACCTCTGCATGGTGATCATGTCCCATATTGATTATCACCAATACCGTGGAGTTACAGATCCGTTCATGTGTGTTCCCTATGTGCCTATGCTATTAGTGCCACTTTTGTGAAGTGCCACCACATTCTGCAGTTATCCTTAACTTATGAGCATGAGTGTGTATCGTGTCAGCAGAGGCCGCCCGTAGCACGGAGCGACTGGAGGGGTGCGTACCGTTGGGTCCACCAGATCCTACATGACTGTTATCGGCGTCACAGACAAACTTGCTATTCCATTGCTGTGACACCTGTAGGGTGGTATCGATGTGTGAAACCACTTTTCTTTCCAAAGCACACCACAAATCCTAAATAACACTGGGATCTGAAGACTATGGTGGCCAGGGGAGATGAGGCAATTCGTCACAAAACCGGTCGTGGACTCTGCGAGCAGTCTGAACAGGGCCCCATCGTGTTAGAACGGAGAATCACCGTAGGGAAAGGAACATTGTACCGTGAGATGGAGATGATCAACCAAAATGGTCACATCCAATCGAAAGAGGTTCTTGCATTGTTCCACAGTCCAGGTTTATAGCTTCGACAGCATGGTCTCCTGTGACGGGCATTTTCATCATTGAGTGGGTTTGGATTTCCAGCTTGCCCTGCAATTGTCAACTCATGAAGCTCTATTCGTCTTTTTCTATGCTGACAGGGTTCGCAAGTGCCGCGTTCAGTTTTTTAGTGACTTTTGCTGCTCTCGTCGTCTTTGTTTTGCGTCACAATACTCTACAATGACCTTCTGTCATCGTTACTCAACACACTCTTTCGTCCGAGTTGTGACTTAGCGGATGATGTTTTTCCGCTTTCCGTGTACATCGATATAAATCATCGTTGGGGTGACTCTTGAAACACAAAATATTTCTACTACCGCGGTTTGGAAAGCTTCCATCGTACGAGCACCAACAATTATCCCATGTTCGGATTCACGTAGCTCCGACAATCAGCACTCGCAGTTACACAGGACACTGGTCTGACAGTGAGTGGCACTTGTAAAATATGGAGGGCTTTGTACAGGCGCTGTTCTTGGTCAAACACAACAGCGAAACTTGCAAGCTAGGTTAGCATCTACACTTACACTGAGGTCAGAAAAGTCTTGGCATAGCGTAGCGCACATATACATATGGCGATGGTATCGCGTACACAAGATGTTAAGCGGCACTGCATTTACGGAGCTGCCATTTTTACTCAGTGATTCATGTGAAAAGGTGTCTGATGTAATTATGGGCACCAGACTGGTATTAACAGACGCTGAGCGCCGAACTGTACTTGAAGCTAGACGCATGACACATTCCATTTCGACAATCTTTAGGGAATACACATTCCGAGTTCCACACTTTCGGGAGTGTGTGAATAACATAAAGTTTCAGGCATCACCTCTCACCACTGGTAACGCCCTGGCCGACGGCCTTCACTTAACGACCGACCGCAGCTTCGTTTGCATAGAGTAGTCAATGCTAACAGACAAGCAACACAGCGTGAAATAACCATGGAAATCAATATGGGACGTACGATGAACGTATGCTTTAGGGGAATGTGGCAACATTTGGCGTTAATGCGTTGTGGCAGCAGACGTGGACGCGAGTACCGTTGCTAACAGCACGACACAGCATGCAGCGCCTCTCCTGGACTCGGGACCATATCAGTTGTGACCCAGGCGTCTAGAAAACGGTGACCTGGTGAGATGAGCCCCGATTTACAGTTGGTAAGAACCAATAGTGAGGTTCGTGTGTGGAGCAGACCCCACGAAGCAATGGACCCTAGTTGTCAACAAGGGACTGTGCATGCTGGTGGTTGAGCTGTAATGTTGTGATCTGTGTTTATATGGAATGGACTGAGTCCTGTGGTCCAACTGAACCGATCATTGAATAGAAATGTTTATGTTCAGGTACATGAAAATCATTTGCGTCCATTCAACGATGGAACTTTTATGGATGAGGAGGTGCTACGTCACCAGGCAACAATTGTTCAGGATTGGTTTGAAGAATTTGCAAGCTTCTTACTTTCTTTTGTAATTGGGACTTAAATAAAAATGGCAAATGTAATGTTAATCAGAAAAAAGGGAGGAGTTGTGATCTAAATAACAATATTCATTCTTAACTTCACAAGACAAAAAAGTGGCTAAAGAAATGTCACACAAACATTTTCATTTGATGAACACACAATGACGCACAATGACGTCATGGTGCGAAGTTCAAATTTTGGCAGGAAGATAGGTCAATTGTGCTACCTCCACTAACCTAAGTCATCCAACTGCCACCTCATCCTAGGTATTGGGGGAAAAGGGCTCCAACTGTGCTGGATAGGATGGACATAAGTCCTTATTTTCAGTCTTTATTTAAACAATTATAGGCAGTACCGCCATCAAGTGCGTTCACCATGAGGTCCGGAGTACAAAGTACCGCCACCAGAGGACGCCATTGCCCCCCTCCAGGACGTAATCGAAAATGGTGGTCTGGAGGGGAAAAATGGTGGGAAAACGATTCAGCCTGCATTGGGCTGCTGGATAGGATGGACGTAAGTCTTTGTTTTGCAGGTAGACTTTACTTAAACAATTTGAGGCAGTACCGCCATCCAGTGTGTTCACCACAAGGTCCAGAGTCCCATTGACCTAGTACACAGTACAACCACCAGAGGGCGTGGTCATCCATCCTGTGGCATAATCTGAAATGGCGGAATGGAGGGAAAAATGGCAGGAAAAGGACTCAGCCTGTTCTGGGGTGCTGGAGAGAGGGAGAAGTGTACTTTATTTATTTTTGGAACAATTTATGTAGCGACTGATTAGACATAGTATATTTATTACACTGATACAAAACACTTGCTCTGATCTTCTCGGGATCACAATACACAGTTTACAGACCTGCAAACTACTCATAAATAATGCAGTACAGTGATGTACAGATACGCAAACTACTTGTAAATTACCGAAATAACACAGCAGAGAACATACAGAGCTGCAAACTACTCGTAAATCACCGAAATAATGATGTACATAAATGTACAGACAAGCAAACATCTCGTAAATTATCGAAATAAAGCAGTACACAGCATATAGACATGCAAGCTTCTCATAAATTGCCGAAAAATAATGCATGTGGAACTCCATGCAAACATGCTCAAGATGATTAAACAGCTGAAAATAATGTAGTGGACTAACACTCATTGCAAGTAACAAATGCTTTCGAACTATCATCAACCGTGACATATCAGATGCTCCAATGAGTGCATGTGTCCATGCTGCCACAAGCCACTGCCGCTGCCGACGCTAGCCAGCATGCCAAACTCATGTATACAGTTAGAGCTCTTCAAGTGTTATACTGACATCACAGAACCCGAACGCGTGCACGCACTGCCCACAATCCCCTGTCCACTGTATCACACAGGACGCTACCACACGTGCTCCCAGGAGTCGGGATGCACCAGCAGCCCCCATGAAGTGATGACATGGCTATCAGCTACAAAGCCACTCACAGGTATCCATTTGGGTCCCGCAACAATGAGGCGGTGGCATCCCTTTCATACGTGACAACTGAGAAATTTCTGTCGAAATACATGTTCACCTAGGCACCACTGCTGGCACAATGATGCATAGCTGTAGTGTGGGTCCAGCGCTGAGAGAGATGTTTGCGTAATAGCTAAGAGGTTAGGCTGGTGTCACACGTCTATGTAAATAACAGGTAAGTCCCCCCTCTGGATAGACTGTAGAAATCTGTTCCAGAATAACATCGACTGCTTTGTTCCTAGCATTCCTAATAGGACATCACGTGTTCCCTTCCTGAAAATCGTGACATCCTGCTGTCAACACACATCTCTGAATCATTTAACGTTGTCACTTACAAAAGGCTTCATCATGTCTGTGCACGCTCGCAAAAACACTGTTAATCATAAAAGCATTCTTGTTGTTTGGAAAGAGAGCACTGTATAATCACAAACAGAGGGAAAGCAGAACAATTACGCAAACAGAATTCGACAACCTGTCCTACAGAAGAGGAAAATGGCAGGAATTTTCGGTATTCTACAGCTACTGGTATGGAGATATCCTAATGCCACAGTGGCGGATGAGTGATGGCATCCCCACCAGAGAGGGATCGTCTGCTTCAACTTGTCTTTGAACACTTGCTTTCTCAGAACTTTCCAGAGATACCTATCATACATCTTGTTCAAATCAGTTTGTAGACCCTCCTATGCCCCAGCACGAAGGATGTCTTGTGAACGAATGGAGCATTCTGATTAGCCTTTACTGAATTTACCCATCAAAATGCTGCTGCTGCCAGTGTGGGAGCACCATCCGCTACTGTTTTCTGCAGATCAGACTTTCAGCTGCAAAAGTATTTTGTACAGATCGCCGTATTGCACTGACATTTAAACACTGCAAAGCTGACACACAGACCGTCAAGTCCGGAAAGACTGTTACTCTAACATACTGCTCTGTCACTGAGGATGGAAGCTTGAATATTAGAGTGTGAAACCGATCTCCAACCCGACGGCTTATCACTGCATACTGTTTCGATATAGTAAACATACAATTCCTAGCCTGCACCATATGAAATCGCCCCTTTTACGTCATTCACATAGCTATTGGCCGCCATATGCTCGTACATATACCACGAAGACAGGCAGCATAAGTACATGCACCGTAGAACTCAATTACACTGCTCTGCCACTCAGAATGGGAGATTGAATGTTGGAGCGTGAAATCGATCGCCAACCTAACAATATATCAGTGTGTACCATGTCGATGTAGTAAACACACAATTCCTAGCCTGCGCCATACAAAATGGCCCCTTTTACATCATTTGTATAGCTATCGACCGGCAGACACTAGCATATATACTTCGAAGACAGACACCACCATACATAATCCTCACTGCACTAGTATTTCCCGTGAGGTCGGGAGGTTATCCACTTCCGGTGTGTCACGAGATCATCCTCAGTGGACCGCAGTTACTCTGAGAACTATTATCCAAATCTGGATCAGTTGCCCTCGACACAAAGACGATACTGTTTCTGGTCCTGACCTGCTTGTTTGATTGCTTTTCTACACACATCTCCAGACTCTGGGGATTACAAGGACATATGTATTTTCACATGGTTGGCCAGAATATTATACAATTAACACGACACTTTTCGATATCAATCACATAGCAGTATTCTACCGATCGCTCATGCAACATAATTTCAAAGTTACAGACTGGGAATTATTTCTCCACAAACCCGAAACGTTAGGGAGGTGGAGCGTGCTGTAAACCACTGAGTAACTACAAACTTGTCCTGTCTGCAAAGACCTTTACATGAGAACCCGGAAAAAAAAGCTAGAGGAAACTGATATTTCCACTTGCGAATACTGATGTTGGTGATATAACAGATTCCAAATTATCCCTATAATTTACAAAGTCAGCTAAGGTGTTTCTCATGACTAGAGAACCAGCAAACATGTCTTCCGCCTGTCTTTCACCTGCTAGATGCACACACCACAATCGATGTTTCCTCAACGAAATAAAGACACGAAATGTGCAGAAACACTCAAGCAAACAATTTACATGAGAGGGAATTATGGTCCAGTCTTCTCAAATTGCCACGCGATCACAAAAGCTGTCCAACACATACTAAATATTAGTTCGCTATTAGGCCATCTAGAGGATGACACGGTTAAGTCATCTACATTCCTACACTCCTACACATCAACAGGCTGCTCCATTAGGACAGCTCCTACTGTTAGCTGGAAACGTGAATCATTCGTGCCACAGGTCACCAGTGCTACACGCCAAGCACACATAGACAGAATCGTCCTAGGGAAAAAAACTGGCTTCATATATAATTTCTCCCTATACTTACAACTAAATATTACGATCCCGGTCTCAAATGGACGACGTTCGACAATGAGCAAAGTATAGGAAGTACACCTTACTGACAGCTGTGGCTCTGGAAATAGAAATATCTGTACCATTTGTAAGTAGGCTGTTTATGTTTTTTTATTGGCAACGTTACGTAGCGCTCTGTATGAAAATCACTGGCTGTGCTGTGTGCAGTCTGTGGCTAGTTTGCATTGTTGTCTGCCATTGTAGTGTTGGGCAGCGGCAGCTGGATGTGAACAGCGCATAGCGTTGCGCAGTTGGAGGTGAGCCGCCAGCAGTGGCGGATGTGGGGAGAGAAATGGCGGAGTTTGGAAATTTGTAAGACTGGATGTCATGAACTGCTATGTATATTATGATTTTTCAACACTATTAAGGTAAATACATTGTTTGTTCTCTATTAAAATCTTTCATTTGCTAACTATGCCTATCAGCAGTTAGTGCCTTCCGTAGTTTGAATCTTTAATTTAGCTGGCAGTAGTGGCGATCACTGTATTGCAGTAGTTCGAGTAATGAAGATTTTTGCGAGGTAAGTGATTTGTGAAAGGTATAGGTTAATGTTAGTCAGGGCCATTCTTTTGTAGGGATTATTGAAAGTCAGATTGCGTTGTGCTAAAAATATTGTGTGTCAGTTTAAGCATAGTCTTGTATAATTTTTCCAAGGGGACGTTTCATATAGCCCCCATGCTCCCCACAAAAAATTTTACAAATTGTTTTGGGCAGTGGCCAATAATGATTTGATAAAATTTTTCATAATTACAATAACAAAGAAATCAAAGGCACACACTTATTGATACAATGTTGGTCAAAAGCTAAAATTTTCTCACAGTCCATAAAGACAGTCCTGATCATTCATCACAGTGAAATTGCTGTGTTTTTCTCAAAGTCTGAGCAGTAAAAGAAAATGCACATGGAAGTAGTGGATTTCCATGCAATCTTGAAGAAGTAGTGTTGTCCTTTCAACGGAAAGACAGTGGTGACTCTTGACATGCAGACAGGTATTGGTCCACAACAGAGCAAACCCACAGCAGCGTCAGTCGAAATTTTGAAGAGTATTGGTAGGTAGGTCATTACAGAGCAGACCCACTGTAGTCCTGGTAGAGATTACGGTATTGGTGGGCCACCAGAGGTGCAGACCCACTGCAGTCCTTGTAGAAATAATGGTACTGGTGAGTCAGCAAAGGTGTAGACCCACTGTAGTCCTTGTAGAAATGGCCAGCAGCCATCTGTTGTGACTGTGCAGGTGCACAATCACCATTGAAGAGTCTTGCGGCTAATATAGCAAGTCCATAACCACCACTTGTGCACTCACAAAGTTTTTGGAATTGTCCTTAGAACCAGCAATGCTGTCATCCAGTCCCTTGCTGAATTATTAACACATGTGCAAACACTATCAGTCCCTACTTCTCACATATTGTCCATATACTATGACCAACAGAAACGTGTGCAGTGAAATGTAACTTACAAGTTACTTAATTTGCCGAACTGGTGTCAATTACAATATTATAACATGAGAATACAATGACAAAGGTACAAAATATATCATTAAAGAACATAACAATACAGATAACATTTGTAGTAACACAGCTTTTACAAAAGAATAGAAATAAACATATACATCAGTGATACAGGAATTATGACATAAGTAAATACATAAAATATCAGAATAATTATTGAAACATCAACTTCACACATGAGCATTAAAACAGAACAGAATTAATAATGTCTAGCATCTTTACACAGTAAATAACATATTATTAATGCAAATTATATTTGAGGATAACAGTATTCCTCATCATAGTTCATGTAGCTGAGTATTAGAAAAATTCTACAACATAAGTCTTATCAGATAAACATATAAAGACAGGAAAAACAGAAAAATAAAAGAGTACACAAACACATAGGAGGATAACACAATGGAAAGGACAGGGTTCGTTTTCAGTGTGACATTTGGTACTGCAGTCCAACCCAAAACTTCATTCCATATCTTTCGTCTTATTTCAACATTTGTTTTCACCAAAACATCCTATCCAAGCATGCTTTCTGTATTTATATGTTCACATATTTCTTACCTCATTATTTATTTTCCATTATCTTACATCATTTATTTCCAAGAAAATCCTACCTAAACTTGTTGTCTCTAAACCCTACTTTTTTGTTCATCTCCTCTTTCAAAATACTTTTTTTTGGCCAACCCATATTCTTATAGCTTCTCAATGTATTTCTTCCAATTCGTCACAACTCATTCTCTTATGTAGTCTACCCCCTCTTAAGCTAATTTAAATCTACTGAGCTCAGATGCTAAACTAAGGGACGAGACAATGCAGCAGCACAAAACAATTAACACAAACATCAATGACAAAAAATTCAAATTGGCAAAACAATTGCAATATTACAACTAATATAAGGCACTGTGCAGCAAACAAGAAAAATAAATGCGTAGTCAAACAGGCTTAACAGCGTAATACAAAGTCAAATTCAGTAACATTATCCCTGGAAAACAGCAGAAGCAAATGCAATAAATTATATCTAAGAATGACAAAGCTCAAGCAGAAAAATATTACAGTAAAGACAACAATGCAGATAAGGGAAATGTCTATTCACATCTTAATATCTATGTCATTAAAGTGGTGCACCACAACTTATTCTACAAAATAAATTACCAAGTACTTGAAAAGAAAATTATGAATGCAGTTCCTGTGAAGGTAAATGTCTTTTTGTGCTCCCTCATTTTTTTGAAAAAAATTATTATTTACTCGATCTGTAGACAGAAAATATTTATATTAGTACATCTATAAATTTTATTTTAACCAATGCTGCAGCGCAGCTAGAAACTAGATATTAAACAAATTGAGTAAATAAATACATAAAGCAAGCCATATGGCATTTCTCTCAACTAGCAAGACAATAGCCGTGAAATGTTTCTCATCGTTTCATTAGGCATTTTAGTAAATATCATAAATGAAGAGCTCCACAGTATAATCATATGTTTTCAAGTTTGAGCGTGTCGTATTTGCGATGCTTTCCACAAAGGAATGTCAATAGCGAGGATAATGACCTCCCTTTTTTTTTCTACCTGTGCCTCTGAAAAGGCACACACTAATGGCTTTTTCTCCAGGCGTCTGGCACAGCTGGGTGCCCACGACGCATTATGTGCAGGTGGTCACTTAACTTTCTTACGGAATTATTTACAACAGCAGTTTCTGCTACAGTGGCAGTCTCATATAAAAAATTTCACAGGTCGAGAATTTGCGTTGCAAATGTGTAGAAACAAAATCCTATGAACATAACAGTGTCCAAAAAATTTTCAGTGGCATTGTGATACATTCACACATGTACACACATTTCATAACTCTTAAAATACGATTCTCGGTTTCCAACATCCTTTTTCACAAACCAGAGTCACTAACCACTACTCATTATTCCTTACCTTATTCGTCGACACTTCTTCAATATTTCATCATAACAGATACGTAGCATACTCAAATAACTCATATAGCATCAGCTTATTGATCATAAACATACCGCAACAGCATAATACACATAGTCATCGTAATAATAACATCATAAAACCTCAGTCAACTCTCAAAATCGTTGTAGCTTCCTCCAATAATTTAAAAACCTAAAAAAAATTCTCTGCTCATGTCAAAAGTTTCATCCACCTTGAAAGGTGGCTACACTGAGCCACAGCGCCAGACATCGTGCTAGAGAGTATTGTTCCGCTGCCTCCACTAGCAGTGATTATTGAGATGTCGTAGTGGGAGTGCCTGTTGAGGACTCGTGGTAGTCAGTTCCTGTCGAGAGGTCGTGGTGGAGTGTGCTTGTCGAGATGTTGTAGTAGTGTGTGCTTGTTCCATGTTTTATGCAGTTGTTTGATGGATAGATACCAGATGTTGTTCCAATGGAGATTTTGTAATGATTTGAGTGCTTTTCATCAATATATGAAGGTAACAAAACTTGATTTATTTTTCATTATTTTAATGTCGTAAATAATGCGTCATTACAGGTTCAGTCAACAAAGCATCTGGCTTGTGTTCTTGTATTAGAGTGTAATTCTGGTTTTCTTGCGTAATTATGGTATTTCTATTTTCTTTAATTAATTCAGTATAAATGATATTTAAAAATTCTTGTGTTATTGAAGAAGAACCGTGCCAGATGCGTACGTTGAGTCATACTTCCACATACAGAACAGTTATACTTGTGCTTTGGTTTCGTAGGTTTTATAGTTGCTGGGGACTTAATTAATTAATTGTGTTAGTGAAAATTTCCATTTCATTCTTTGTTGTTGTTCTATGCAGTCAGATTGCGTAATAATACTAGTCAGGGCCAACCGTTTACGAGACTTCATAACCGAACAGACAGTTACTAAATAAAAAAATTAAAATTATTGCATTTTATTTTAATTAAGCCCTCATGCACGTTGTAAATTTAACTCTGAAAATTTTTGTACTATCACGCGATCTCTTTCTTCCTGTTCTCTATCTTGTTCCCTTTGTCTAATCTCTACTGCAATTAATCTATTATTGTGAGAATTCAAAATCGGTTGTACTTCTTCTCTAATTTCTTTCTTTAATTCATCTTTCATGTTTTTGAAACATGCCCTATTCGTGAATCTAACCGTGTTTCCATTGTTTCTATCTCTGTTTCTAGCCGTGTTGCCACTGTTTTCAATTCAGATCCTAACTGTGATCCCAGTGAGTCTAACTGTGTTTCCATTGTTCCCATATCAGTTCTTAATTCAGATCCTAAAGTTCCTATCTCTGTTTTAATTGTTCCTATCTCTGTTTTAAATTCAGATCGTAGAACTGTCTCATTAGTGATAGTGAATATTATGGACTGTTACCTGCACTTGTTCAACATAATGGGTGCCACTTGGAAATGTTTAATTTGTGCTAATGAACTTTGAGTAATTGACTGATTAGTGATAGGGAATATTATGGACTGCTACTTGCACTTTTTCTACATGATTGGTACCACTAGAACATGTTTAATTTCTGCTGATAAACTGTGTGATTAGTGATAGTGTATATTATGGACTGTTACTTGCACTTTTTCTACATGATTGGTGCCACTAGGACATTTTTAATTTCTGCTGATGAACAGTGTGATTAGTGGTAGTGAATATTATGGACTGCGGTCAGCACCTGTTCAACATTGCTGGGTGCCACTGGTGGACTGCTTCTACTGAAATGATGTCACTTGTTGCTGTCTGCACCTGCTCAACATTGCTGGTGCCACTAATGGAACTGCTTATACTGAAATGGTGTTACTTGTTGGTGTCTGCACCTATTCAACATTGCTGGGTGCCACTGATGGACTGTTTCTACTGAAATGATGTCACTTGTTGGTGTCGGCACCTGCTCAACATTGCTGGGTGCCACTGATGGACTGCTTCTACTGAAAAGATGTCACCTGTTGCTGTGTGCACCTGCTCAACATTGCTGGTGCCACTAATGGAACGGCTTATACTGAAATGGTGTTACTGTTGATGTCTGCACCTGCTCAACATTGCTGGGTGCCACTGATGGACTGCTTCTACTGAAATGATGTCACTTGTTGGTGTCTGCACCTGCTCAACATTGCTGGTGCCACTAATGGAACTGCTTATACTGAAATGAAGTCACTTGTTGGTGTCTGCACCTGCTTAACATTACTGGGTGCCACTGATGGACTGCTTCTAGTGAAATGATGTCACCTGTTGCTGTGTGCACCTACTCAACATTGCTGGTGCCACTAATGGAACTGCTTATACTGAAATGGTGTTACTTGTTGGTGTCTGCACCTATTCAACATTACTTGGTGCCACTGATGGACTGTTTCTACTGAAATAATGTTACTTGTTGGTATTTGCACCTGTTGACCATTGCTGGGTGCTACTGCTGGAACTGTCAACTGCTTATTCTTGAGCTATGGAAAGCGTTTATGTGAATATTTGTATAAACAGATTTTTGTGTATTACTGTTTGTGAAAAGTTATGAGACTCTTACCTGCACATATTCGTCATTGCTGACGCTATTGATTGAACTGTTTAACCACGTAATACTTGTGTAAACTATTATGTAAAGTCACATGTATGAAAGAATTTGTATTGCTTACTGTATTTTACATATTAGGTTATTGAAAGGTCAGTGCAAAGCCAAACTTTTATCTAGTTATATGATATTTACGCATTAATATTATCTTTTATTTTTGCCTGTATTTTTTTGACGAATTTGGTGGTATTTTCACCACCAATGCTGGCAAAAATACCATCAAATTCTAGCCTGTGGAGGAAGGGCATATGAAAGGTGGCTACACTGAGCCACAGCGCCAGAGATCGCGCTAGAGAGTATTGTTCCGCCGCCTCCACTAGCAGTGATTATTGAGATGTCGTAGTGGGAGTGCCTGTCGAGGACTCGTGGTAGTCAGTTCCTGTCGAGAGGTCGTGGTGGAGTGTGCTTGTCGAGATGTTGTAGTAGTGTGTGCTTGTTCCATGTTTTATGCAGTTGTTTGATGGATAGATACCAGATGTTGTTCCAATGGAGATTTTGTAATGATTTGAGTGCTTTTCATCAATATATGAAGGTAACAAAACTTGATTTATTTTTCATTATTTTAATGTCGTAAATAATGCGTCATTACAGGTTCAGTCAACAAAGCATCTGGCTTGTGTTCTTGTATTAGAGTGTAATTCTGGTTTTCTTGCGTAATTATGGTATTTCTATTTTCTTTAATTAATTCAGTATAAATGATATTTAAAAATTCTTGTGTTATTGAAGAAGAACCGTGCCAGATGCGTACGTTGAGTCATACTTCCACATACAGAACAGTTTTACTTGTGCTTTGGTTTCGTAGGTTTTATAGTTGCTGGGGACTTAATTAATTAATTGTGTTAATGAAAATTTCCATTTCATTCTTTGTTGTTGTTCTATGCAGTCAGATTGCGTAATAATACTAGTCAGGGCCAACCGTTTACGAGACTTCATAACCGAACAGACAGTTACTAAATAAAAAAAATAAAATTATTTGCATTTTATTTTAATTAAGCCCTCATGCACGTTGTAAATTTAACTCTGAAAATTTTTGTACTATCACGCGATCTCTTTCTTCCTGTTATCTATCTTGTTCCCTTTGTCTAATCTCTACTGCAATTAATCTATTATTGTGAGAATTCAAAATCGGTTGTACTTCTTCTCTAATTTCTTTCTTTAATTCATCTTTCATGTTTTTGAAACATGTCCCTATTCGTGAATCTAACCGTGTTTCCATTGTTTCTATCTCTGTTTCTAGCCGTGTTGCCACTGTTTTCAATTCAGATCCTAACTGTGATCCCAGTGAGTCTAACCGTGTTTCCATTGTTCCCATATCAGTTCTTAATTCAGATCCTAAAGTTCCTATCTCTGTTTTAATTGTTCCTATCTCTGTTTTAAATTCAGATCGTAGAACTGTCTCATTAGTGATAGTGAATATTATGGACTGTTACCTGCACTTGTTCAACATAATGGGTGCCACTTGGAAATGTTTAATTTGTGCTAATGAACTTTGAGTAATTGACTGATTAGTGATAGGGAATATTATGGACTGTTACCTGCACTTGTTCAACATAATGGGTGCCACTTGGAAATGTTTAATTTGTGCTAATGAACTTTGAGTAATTGACTGATTAGTGATAGGGAATATTATGGACTGCTACTTGCACTTTTTCTACATGATTGGTACCACTAGAACATGTTTAATTTCTGCTGATGAACTGTGTGATTAGTGATAGTGTATATTATGGACTGTTACTTGCACTTTTTCTACATGATTGGTGCCACTAGGACATGTTTAATTTCTGCTGATGAACAGTGTGATTAGTGGTAGTGAATATTATGGACTGCGGTCAGCACCTGTTCAACATTGCTGGGTGCCACTGGTGGACTGCTTCTACTGAAATGATGTCACTTGTTGCTGTCTGCACCTGCTCAACATTGCTGGTGCCACTAATGGAACTGCTTATACTGAAATGGTGTTACTTGTTGGTGTCTGCATCTATTCAACATTGCTGGGTGCCACTGATGGACTGTTTCTACTGAAATGATTTCACTTGTTGGTGTCGGCACCTGCTCAACATTGCTGGGTGCCACTGATGGACTGCTTCTACTGAAAAGATGTCACCTGTTGCTGTGTGCACCTGCTCAACATTGCTGGTGCCACTAATGGAACGGCTTATACTGAAATGGTGTTACTGTTGATGTCTGCACCTGCTCAACATTGCTGGGTGCCACTGATGGACTGCTTCTACTGAAATGATGTCACTTGTTGGTGTCTGCACCTGCTCAACATTGCTGGTGCCACTAATGGAACTGCTTATACTGAAATGAAGTCACTTGTTGGTGTCTGCACCTGCTTAACATTACTGGGTGCCACTGATGGACTGCTTCTAGTGAAATGATGTCACCTGTTGCTGTGTGCACCTACTCAACATTGCTGGTGCCACTAATGGAACTGCTTATACTGAAATGGTGTTACTTGTTGGTGTCTGCACCTATTCAACATTACTTGGTGCCACTGATGGACTGTTTCTACTGAAATAATGTTACTTGTTGGTATTTGCACCTGTTGACCATTGCTGGGTGCTACTGCTGGAACTGTCAACTGCTTATTCTTGAGCTATGGAAAGCGTTTATGTGAATATTTGTATAAACAGATTTTTTGTGTATTACTGTTTGTGAAAAGTTATGAGACTCTTACCTGCACATATTCGTCATTGCTGACGCTATTGATTGAACTGTTTAACCACATAATACTTGTGTAAACTATTATGTAAAGTCACATGTATGAAAGAATTTGTATTGCTTACTGTATTTTATATATTAGGTTATTGAAAGGTCAGTGCAAAGCCAAACTTTTATCTAGTTATATGATATTTACGCATTAATATTATCTTTTATTTTTGTCTGTATTTTTTTGACGAATTTGGTGGTATTTTCACCACCAATGCTGGCAAAAATACCATCAAATTCTAGCCTGTGGAGGAAGGGCATATGAAAGGTGGCTACACTAAGCCACAGCGCCAGAGATCGCGCTAGAGAGTATTGTTCCGCCGCCTCCACTAGCAGTGATTATTGAGATGTCGTAGTGGGAGTGCCTGTTGAGGACTCGTGGTAGTCAGTTCCTGTCGAGAGGTCGTGGTGGAGTGTGCTTGTCGAGATGTTGTAGTAGTGTGTGCTTGTTCCATGTTTTATGCAGTTGTTTGATGGATAGATACCAGATGTTGTTCCAATGGAGATTTTGTAATGATTTGAGTGCTTTTCATCAATATATGAAGGTAACAAAACTTGATTTATTTTTCATTATTTTAATGTCGTAAATAAGGCGTCATTACAGGTTCAGTCAACAAAGCATCTGGCTTGTGTTCTTGTATTAGAGTGTAATTCTGGTTTTCTTGCGTAATTATGGTATTTCTATTTTCTTTAATTAATTCAGTATAAATGATATTTAAAAATTCTTGTGTTATTGAAGAAGAACCGTGCCAGATGCGTACGTTGAGTCATACTTCCACACACAGAACAGTTATACTTGTGCTTTGGTTTCGTAGGTTTTATAGTTGCTGGGGACTTAATTATTTAATTGTGTTAATGAAAATTTCCATTTCATTCTTTGTTGTTGTTCTATGCAATCAGATTGCGTAATAATACTAGTCAGGGCCAACCGTTTACGAGACTTCATAACCGAACAGACAGTTACTAAATCAAAAAATTAAAATTATTTGCATTTTATTTTAATTAAGCCCTCATGCAACCTCAAACATACTATAAAAATCATGATCCCATACCAAATACATCATTCAAAGCTCTAATAGTATCACAATGGTTCTGAAAATTATGAAGGTTTCACACAGTACATACAAAATAAAATGTCGTAAGTGTGAAGGTATCCAGCTGTGTAATTGCGTAAACATCTGTCACTGACGTAGAAAAAAAAATGTTTGTCAATCTCAGTTAAATGATCAGATAGCTGTGTATTTCTGTGTTAGAGAAATATGGTACCGATGTGTAAAGTTGTATAAGCAAATACCATATTAGCTAGGGCTCCTTGTGCTTGCCACACAGATGGTACACAATGTAGGTGTGTACCCCCCTGAGGATTAATGTAATTATACCCTCAGGTGTTACAGATTACAGCAATGGAATGAAATGTATCACGGAAAACCCTTGTATCATTGCACTTCAAATATCTTAAAAAAATAAATGTTTTAAGTGCGAAATTAATCACTCAAATACGTGTACTGTAGCGCTAAACTGTGCGTCATGTTGTACGATAATCTATGTGGAAGTCTCGCAGTTATCGTCCTCCGAAAGCTAAGTTCTGCAGAAGTCAATGTACTTACCTCATGATAAACAAAATTGAAATGCTTTGTGTATAGATATCGTAGTTATTACGCTTATTGTTGTGATGAAGAAAGTACTGTGCTGTAACGTATTGTTGTGCTATGGAAAAGGCTGTCTCATTGTAGCTATACCACAAAAGTTACTACTAAAACATGTTTTACTTTCGAGAAGAATTCAGAAAAACTGTGCGGATATAAAACAGATACAGCGCAAAAGCAACAATGTAAATTGTGTCACATATTAATAGCGTCGTGATATAATCGTGTAGCTTTCAAAGAAACCAAATGCTAAGTCATCTTTAATCTCACCAAATGTACATCAAATAAAGAGTATCTTTTCAAGTAAACCAAAATGTTGCATTAAAACCTCTTTGGCAGTATGTTCTAAGTATGTAAACCTGATAGTCGTTACGTAATCGTGCAACTAACAAGCAAGAATGTACAAATAACAACAGTGTGTCGTCTGTTCACTATAACAATGCATTCGTAATTTCTGTTTAAAAATGTTCCCTAGGTTCTAGGCTGGATAGTTAACTTAAAAACATTGTTGCCTGTTAACAGTTTCTCAGTGTGACAAATTGTACTAGTAGCGTGAAGTGAAAAGTTTTATGGCAAAGACTAAGTTAAAAAGGCAGATTATCTCTCAATAAATGGTTTTACATGTGAAATGTTGGGCAATCCTTTACCCTTTCTAGTATGCAGTGCGAGTCATTGTCTGTCTCTTTGTTGCCGAGCGTCGTTACAGGGATTTGGAGGTCTAACTTCTGCGAATTCACCTTGACGAAAAGGCCCTGCCCTGTTTGAAGCTCGCCAGTTCTGATGGAATTCAGGTCTGTCGTTTTGTCGGTAGTTTACAAAGTTTCTTATTTGTCGGTCATGTGGTGGAGAATTTCTCCTGGAATCGTAACTGCGTGGTGGACCGTTGCGTCTAAAGTTATTCTGTCTCCCTTGATAATAATTATTTTGGTTCCCATATTGTCTGTTTCTCTGATTGTCTCTGTGATAGTCACTACTGCGGAGAGGTGATCTTTCCCTGTAATTATTACTACTCTGCCAACGGTTATCATACGGGTGGTGTCAGTTTTGGTCATGATATGTGTTGTGAGAATAGCCTTGTCGTGTCCAGTTATTATTTCTTTCATCGCGGAATTGTGACAGATGTGACCTGTAATTGTTGTGCTCCTGTTTTCGCGTTCCGCGATTGTCAGTGTCAATTTCCAGTTCATGTAACAGTCCCTGAAAAGCTTCAATGTCGTCTTTGCAACGTCCTGCTAAAATAATATGTCGTAAATGTTCAGGCAAATGCGGATGAGTTCTGAGGGGCTGTATGGGTTTGAAAGATACTGATTCTTATGCAACATATCTTCAAAATATTTGACAAGATTGGAAAATTTAGATTGTTCAAAGTGTTTCATCATCATGATGCTATGTTTTACTCGGTCTTGTGTAGCTTGAGACCAATATGCTGAGATGAAGCCATGGTAAAATTCTCCTTCACTGTGACAATCGTGAATGACCGATCGCATTCTTACAGCTGGTTCATTCTCTAAATAGCCACACATAAATTCTAATCTGTGTTCTAACGACCAGTTGGGAGGAAAACAATGAGAGAATTGATGGAGCCACACTTGTGGATGAATGTCGTTGGCAGAATTCTTAAACGTTTTGAATTTACGTGTAGTAATGAACAGCTTATAGTCAAAATCATCGTGTCGGCGAGTAGCATATCGGTCATTGTTACGTCGTGTCGGCGGTTCCATCTCAAAATTCGGTGCACCTTGCCAATTTCTTTCATAATTTCCGAAATGCCCTGTGTTATTATTTTGTGGCTTTTCCGTATTTCTAAGTTCCTCTTCCCGTGTTGGAGCGCGAGTGTCCTCTGAAATATAAAATTTTTGTATTACTTGTGCCAACTGATCTTGTAATTCCCGGATTTCTCTTTTGTATTGCGTATTAATTTGATTCCGATTTTGTTTGAATTTCTTAATTTCTTCATACTCTTCAGTGTCAGTGAAGGCTACAGGTGTTGTGTCATTCAGATCATCATCTACCTTTGTCGATAAGTTAGTGAACTGATCTGGAAGTTCGGCTACTTTATCCGATAGTGAAATTATTTCCTCTGTATGTTTTTCTGAACCAACTTGCAGAGTGTCCATTTGTGTTGAAATCGTATCTACTGAGTCCTTTAAGTTTTCCTGAGTTTTTGCAAGTTGCGTAACCGTATCGGTAGATGCAACTGAGTCAATTTTAGCTTGCAAGGTCTCATGATTTTCATGAACAGTAGCTTGCAGTTCTTTTATGGCTGCTTCGTGATTCTGTAATGCATTTTCATGCCGCGAAAAAATAGGTTGAAAATGCTCACAAATTTGTGTTTTTACGTCATTACAGGCTTTTTGACATTTCGATTCAATGTTATGTAACTCAGTAGCTAAATCTTCACGTGTTTGTTCAAGAGTTTGTTCCAATGAGTCTAACTTTTGAAGCTGTTGCTGTGTTTGTCTCTGGTGTTGTTCCATTGTGTCTAACTTTTGAAGATTTTGTTCCATTGTGTTTAACTGTTGCTGTGTTTGTCTCTGGTGTTGTTCCATTTTGTCTAACTTTTGAAGATTTTGTTCCATTGTGTCTAACTGTTGCTGTGTTTGTCTCTGATTTTGTTTCATTTGCTGCGTTAATTGCAATAATAATGTATTAGTGTCTGGAATCTGTTCCTCTATGCTTTTTGGCAGTGCATTTGCACCGGCAACATTTACATTTTGACGAGCAGAAAATTTGTCTTGACTTATTAGAGAAAACGGTGAGGACCCAAAACCTGAGTCTACAGTATTTGCAATATTGTGTTCTGTCATTTCGGATTCCTGAGGCGAGCTGTTGCTGACCGATCGATCGATAATGCTTCCCTGTTCACTAATTGTTCCACTGTCTACGCCATTATTTGCCGCCCGCTCCATTTCCCTATGCACAATTACCAAATTACCACTTTGAATGTCTGTTAATTCATTACACAGTGGCGCTGATAAGCTACGCTCGTCGTCACTATTATTTGTCAGTTTACTTTGTAGCCTAGTGTTATGTTTTTCACACTCCATTATTGTCACAATATTTCACACGATAACACAGAAAAGCACAATTTGAAGAGCAAAAATAAGAGAACACATTAACATAGCACTGAAAATAATATCTAGTTAATTGCAACTGCGAAATACTTGGTGCAAATCTACATGCATGTCACAACTGTTTTACTGTACAACAATGAAAAACTACAACTACAAAGGAAATTCTCTCTATGATTATGCACTAGCAATAAACAATAGCTACACTAATTACACAAACTACAAGAACAAATCAGAAGATTCCAGTGAGGTATCCTGGTAGGGTCGCCATATGAAACGTCCCCTTAGAAAAATTATACAAGACTATGCTTAAACTGACACACAATATTTTTAGCACAACGCAATCTGACTTTCAATAATCCCTACAAAAGAATGGCCCTGACTAACATTAACCTATACCTGTCACAAATCACTTACCTCGCAAAAATCTTCATTACTCGAACTACTGCAATACAGTGATCGCCACTACTGCCAGCTAAATTAAAGATTCAAACTACAGAAGGCACTAACTACTGATAGGCATAGTTAGCAAATGAAAGATTTTAATAGAGAACAAACAATGTATTTACCTTAATAGTGTTGAAAAATCATAATATACATAGCAGTTCATGACATCCAGTCTTACAAATTTCCAAACTCCGCCATTTCTCTCCCCACATCCACCACTGCTGGCGGCTCACCTCCAACTGCGCAACGCTACGCGCTGTTCACATCCAGCTGCCGCTGCCCAACACTACAATGGCAGACAACAATGCAAACTAGCCACAGACTGCACACAGCACAGCCAGTGATTTTCATACAGAGCGCTACGTAACGTTGCCAATAAGAAAACATAAACAGCCTACTTACACATTCTTATGACTTCACATACTCTTCCCTTTGCTATCACAGTATTTCATGTCAAATCCATACATTTCTTACGATTGGACATAATTACTTCCTTTGCACATGTTGCAACACACACACACACTTTATAAGCCTCATTCTCATGGCGAACCTATCACGCACTTTCTACTACTAAGTATAATACTTCACCAATAACTAATTGCTGGCTATACAGAATAATACTGACCGAAAATCAGCGATGGGTGGACATGTCTCATAAGTTTTTCTTGCGAGTGGTACCACTGTATCTTAGAAAGAGAGAGGTAATCATCTTACAAACCGCCAGATGTTAAGAAACACGACCATATTACTATCACAAGCGGTCTTGGTTCTACAGGTGCATACAAGTAACCATGTTAAAAGCTAGACTAGCTTTATAAATCTATGTATGGCCTTAATTCTGAATGAAGTGGTTTCTTCCAGACAAATACCGTGGCACTGAATATAGATAGTATCAAACCAACAGTGCAGTTACACGTCACTGACGGTGCAATCTCGTAATAAAATTACCGAATTTGAAAGTGATGAGGCTAAGTAGTGTGGTAGAAACGAGTATTTGGAACTCCCACACTCCGCTGCCAATAGTTATTTCTCCAGTATTTGTAACGTATTCTATCTCGATGCCATGTTGAGGTTTGGTGATATATCGACTGGGTTAGAGGCGATGGTCGACTGAGAAGGATATCAAACAGTATTAGATGCTGTGCTGATTGAGGTTGTAAGAAATGTACACTAGCTTTTCATATATCTAGTGCTACATATTCGGTAAAAATGCCCCCTGGAATTTGGAATCTAGTTTTTCCATTCAACCACATACCTGCGTTGGATCCTATGGAGAAATCCTGTAATGATTACAGCCACTAGTGAATCATATTTCTGGCACTCTCATATCTTGAAACGAGTCACCTTTCTCGAAACTATCTGCTACAATAAAATTGCAATGTGGTTTTAGGTAGTCCCTATGCATCTTCCAAATGCCCCTCAGATTCTAAGCTACCATCCCTGCAGCTTTGTGCATGTGATCGTTCCAATGTAAGTCAGAACTGAGTGGAAGTTGAAGAGAGCTATGTCTACCACCTTCTGCAACCCATGTAGACACAGGCTAAGCTGAGTTACTGTGACAGGGTTGTGTTTTGACCATTCGATGGAAACGGGAACTGTAAGAAGGACGAGAATTTTGCAACTGCACTATCGTGCATCCCCAAACTACATACAAGTACCACAGATCCCATCCCTCAGGGCCCATTCATGTCTATCACCCCAACATGCTATCTTTTTTACTCCATACCATCCAACACGGAAAAATTACGAACTATAAAAGCTCCACTAACTTCATCCGATAGAGAGCTCAATCAGATTTTTACCGCATCTCTCTCCTCCCATATATCGAAGATAAATACTGTCTGCATGCTGGCATCGAGCACATTGTAGAGCATTTCCAAACTGCTGTCCAAAGGTGATTGAGGACCTCTACATTTAAACTCATCTGTCACAGTGATGGAATAGCTGATGTCTCTGTGTTCCATTTCGAGTCATTCCTCACATTGCAGTCATGTATGCAATCACTTTTTCGGTGCTACTCACCCCAGAAGGTGTTTCCTCTCCACCAAAACTATTTCTCCAAGTCAAACAAGCGATATACGTCAATAATTATGTGGTAACCAGCAGTGCGCCAGTGGACAGATTGGATGGAAAAGACTCTGCCAATGTACTGTAATAATAAGCTTCACAGTTGATAGTGCGAACAATTTTAGCAGTAATTTCAACACCGACCAATGATGTGACAGCCTGTTTCCCGATTTCTGTATCATAGCAAAACAACATAAAACTCACCCATTACTTGTTCTTCTTTACCGTGTGCTATTACATCACAACACCTTCAAATCTACTACTATACCACCAATAAGGGGTGTTAGGGGGCTGTACAAAAGCAATCAAGCAAGCAGGTCTGGACCAGAAACAGCAACATCTACGTGTCGAGGATAACCGACCCAGACTTTGTACCACAGTTCTGAGACTGACTTCAGTCCACTGAGGGCGCTCTGGTCACACGTCGGGAGTGGATAACCTCCTGACCTCATGGGAAATATCTAGTGCAGCGAGGAGTATCTATGGTGCTGTCTATCATCACGTTATATGTACGAGTGTCTGGCAGTCGATAGCTATACAAACTACATAAAAGGGGCGATTTTGTATGGCACAGGACTCGAATTGTATGTTTACTACATCGACATAGTACAGGGTGATATATTGCAAGTTTGGATATTGGTTTTGTGCTTCAATAGTCAAGCTTCCATTCCCAGTGGCAGAACAGTGTAATTGAGTACTGTGGTGCATGTGCTTATGCTGTCTGTCTTCGCGGTATATGTACGAGCGTATGGCGGTCGACAGCTATATGAATGACGCAAAAGGGGCGATTTTGTATGGCGTAGAATACGTATTGCTTGTTTACTACATCGATGCAGTACGCGGTGATATATTGTCGGGTTGTAGATCAGTTTCACGCTCTAATATTCAAGGTTCCGTCCTCAGTGGAAGAGCAGTGTGATTGAGCAAGAGTCTTTCCAGATTTGACAATCTGTATGTCAGTTTTGCAGGGTTTAAATGTCAGTGCAATATGGCGATCTGTACAAAATACTTTTGCCACTGGAAGTCTCATCTGTAGAAAACAATGGCGGATTGTGCTCCCACGCTGGTAACAGCAGCAATTTGATGGGTAAATACAATAAGGGCCAATCAGAATGCTCGATTCATTCATAAGACATCCTTTGTGCTGGGGCATAGGAGCATCTACAAACTTATTTGAACGAGGTGGATGCTAGGTATCTATGGAAAGTTCTAAGAAAGCAAGTGTTCAAAGACAACGTGAAGCAGACCATCCATCTCTGGCAGGGATGCCATCACTCATCCGCCACTGTGGCATTAGGATAGTTCCATACCAGTAGCTGTAGAATACCGAAAATTCCTGCCATTTTCCTCTTAAGTAGGACAGTGCTTCGAATGCTATTTGCGTAATTCTTCTGATTTACCCTGTTTGTGCTTAGACAGTGTTCTCTTTCCAAACAACAAGAATGCTTTTATGATTGACGATGTTTTTGCGAGCATGCACAGACATGATGAAGACTTTTAGCGGTGAGAACTTTTAACGTGTCTGAGACGTATGTTGACAGCAGGACATCACCATTGCCACGAAGGGAACACGTGATGTCCCATTAGGATTGCTAGGGAAAAGCAGTCGATGTTATTCTGGAACAGATTTCTATAGAACATCCAGAGGGCGGACTTAGTTGTTATTTATGTAGACATGTAACATCAGTATAACATTGACAACCTTTTAGCTGCTATGCAGACATCTCTCTCGGCGCTATACCTGCACTGCAGCTATGTGTCATCACGCCAGCAATGGTGCATGGGTGAACACGTATTTCAATAGGAATTTCTCAGGTGTCAAATATGAAACGAATGCCACCCCCTCAAGCTTGAGTGACCTGAATGGACATCTGTGCATGGCTGGCCAGATGACAGCTGCATTGTCACTTAGCAGGGGCTGCCAGTGCACTCTTGGGAGCATGTGCATCTTGTGCTGTCCAGTGGACAGGGGACGGTGGGTGGTCCGTGCACATGTTGGAGATCTGTGATGTCAGTACAACACTTGAGGAACTCTGACTGTATAAGTGACTTTCACCTGCTGGTTACATCAGCAGCACGGTGGCTCGTGGCAGCGTTGTCCTGTGTGCGGTTTCTTGCCTCTGATATGTCGCGGTTCATGATAGTTTGAAAGCGTTTTTTATGAGCCGTGAGTGTTTGTGCACTGTGTTATTTTCGGCGGCTTAAGCGTTGTGAGCGTGTTTTCTTTTACGAGTAGCTTGCATGTCTGTATTGATTGACAGACTGAGTGATTTTAACAAGAGAGCTAAAACATCTTAGGTCTAACCCGCTACTGCTCGCACCGAAACTAAGTTTATTGTGCAGTATCGCTCCCTGTATATCTAGTAAAGCCAACCAGAGCCCTTAAATAGTGCAAGGAGTCCCTCTACCAGTTTTTTGTTAGACACAATTTCTTCAGGTCTAGCTGTCCTGAAGATTCTGTATCTTTTACTCTCCAATGCCATGCATTCAAAGACTAGGGGTGATCCAGTTTCTTCACCCTCATCACAGATCATACATTTAGGGTCCTCTTTCATTATACCCATTGTGTGCAGGTGTTTTTTGAAGTTCTCATGGCCGGCCATCAGTCCAGTCATGAGTTTGATTTCTTTCCTGTTCAATCCCAGGATTACAGAGCTTCTTTTAAAACATGGCTTGGGCATCATTACCTTACCGTGTTTTTGTTTATGGATCTTGGTCCAATATCCTACGTGATGTTTCCTAAGCCAGTTCAGTACCTCTAATTTGATCATAGCCTTGGTGATTGTCAAGACTGCTTCCGCTCCAATGAATGGAGTTTTTGCTCCCATCCTAGCCAATCTATCGGCTTGTTCATTGCCACAGATCCCTGAGTGGCCAGGGACCCACACTAGATACACTCTATTGCTTCCCCCTAGCTCCACCAGAGCCCTGTGACAATCTTAGATCTTGTTGCAGGAGCTGCCAATGATTTCAGGGCTGCCTGGCTGTCTGAATAGATGTAGATGCTACAGTCATTGTAGCACCTACTCGTATTCTCCTCCACAGATGCCCTGATTGCAGTAGTTTCGGCTTGGATTACAGAGGCCAGTTTCTCTAGAGAGATGCTGCTCTCCAGTCTTGGCTGAACCCTGTACAACCCTGCCCCAATGCCTTGATCTGTTTTCGACCCATTGGTGAACCAAACGATGTCCCCCGTATGGTGTCGAACTGTTTTCCCTCATTGCTCCCTACTTCCAATTATTATGTTGTAAGGCTTGTATGGAGTGTAGCCATGTTTGGAAGTGAAACATGGACGATATATAGTTTGGACAAGAAGAGAATAGAAGCTTTCGAAATGTGGTGCTACAGAAGAATACTGAAGATTAGATGGGTAGATCACATAACTAATGAGGAGGTGTTGAATAGAATTGGGGAGAAGAGGAGTTTGTGGCACAACTTGACAAAAAGAAGGGACCGGTTGGTAGGACATGTTTTGAGGCATCAAGGGATCACAAATTTAGCATTGGAGGGCAGCGTGGAGGGTAAAATTCGTAGAGGGAGACCAAGAGATGAATACACTAAGCAGATTCAGAAGGATGTAGGTTGCAGTAAATACTTTGAGATGAAGAAGCTTGCACAGGATAGAGTAGCATGGAGAGCTACATCAAACCAGTCTCAGGACTGAAGATCACAACAACAAAAACAAGGCTTGTTGAAGCAGTTGGGAGTTATTATATAGTCGGTGGGCATTTCCCCAGCCATACCTATATTTACCTTACTCACAATGTTGTGTGATTCTGGATATCCGAATGAGACCCAGTTTTGGCCAGTTTTGGGTCTGTATGCCCAAGCTGTTGCCTCCATCTTAACCAAAAGGTGAAGTACAGGCATAGCCAGCATGGCTTCCATTCCAGCGGTTGGTGTGCTGCTAATTCCGCCCATTACGGCTAAGCAGGCCAATCTCTGCACCTTAACAAGCCGCTGTTCTACCCTTCGCCCGCCACACTATGGCCCCATAGGAAATCCTAGGTCTAACCACTGTGGTGTATATCCAGTGCATACCACTCGGACTTAGGCTCCAGTTTTTGCCACAAGCCCTCCTAGTACACACTAAAGTGCTTTTTGCCTTGGAGAAGATACTCTTAATACAAGGGGTCCAAGTTAGCTTCTCACCCCTACATATTTCACTGTCCCCTTCACAGGTAGAGTTTCATTGAAGAGCTTTAGATACCAACTTGCATGCTGAATACGTCTCTTCGTAAATGGCACCACAACAGTCTTCTTAGGATTAACTCTCAGATCCTGTTTAATGCACCATTTTTGTACATTGTCCAACCCTCCTTGTGCCATATTCCGGACTGTCTCAGTGAATTTGCCAAGTATTACTATGACAAGGTCATCTGCGCATCCTTCGCAGAAGCATTGTCTGGAATTTAGTTCCTCAATTAGTTCGTTCACCACTAGATTCCACAATAGAGGAGACAAAACTCCTCCCTGTGGGCAGCCTCTAGTGGTCTTAATTACCATCTTTTCATTCATCATGGTAGCCTCTACCTTCCTACCACTAAGCATGGCCCTGGTCCACCTACATACAGTGGTCCCCAGGTCATGCACCTCTGCAGCCCTTACCGTGGAATCGAAGGTCGTGTTACTAAAGGCCCCCTCGATATCCAAGAAGTGAAATGCTTTTTCCACCTTCCCGACGTGTTGGTGGAGAGCTGTTTCACATGATTTACCTGGTTGGTAAGCGTGTTGGTTCAGGTGTAGATGGACCCTACTTAACCTCCTGTCCCCAATGTATACATTAACCAGTTTTTCCGATGTTTTGAGAATGAAGGAGGACATACTCCTGGCTTTGTAATGAAGACAATCTTCACTGCAATCCAAACATTGGGAATGATTCCTACTGCTAAGCTAACCCTAAATAGCCTGCATAGGATTCTTATAAGCTTTCCTCCTGCCTGTTGCAGGAGAGCTGGAAAAATTCCATCTGGGCCAGGTGACTTGAACGGCTGGAATGTTCCCACCGCCCACTGGATTTTATCGTAGTTCACACACTCCTTGGCCGATTCCCAGTTCTCTCTTCGAGTGTCTGGGAACAGTTGTCTCTGTGGGGTCACATACTGGTCTGTGTTATCCGACAGAGCATATTGAGGAAAGTGAGTTCTGAGGAGCAATTCCAGCGTCTCATGCGCTGTCTTTGTATATTCCCCATCCTCCTTCCTCAACGTGCCTCCTGGAATAGTTGGTGCTCTAGTGAGAATCTTGTGAAGTCTGGCTTGTACAGCTGTGCCTTCCACTTCCCCGCAGAATGCCTTCAAGGATGCCTTCTTTGCTTGTCTTATTGCAAGGTTGTAACTGACAAGGGCCTCACGATATTTAGCCCATTGTCCTTTACGTCCCGCAATATTAAACAGTCTCTGTACCTCTTTTCTTTGTGTTTCCATTTTGTTATTCCATCAAGGAACACTCCTATTTGTGCACTTCCTGGTGATTGTGCAGTTGTCCTGATATGAGGTCACTATGTCAGAGGTAACAGCCTCTGCTACTTCCTCAAATTCTACTGGCTTCCTTATCGCTGTTTTAATTTCCGATAAGCCTAAGTCAAGGTCCCTCCTATAAGTCTCCCAGTCTGTTTTCCTGGGATTTTTATAAGTCATGGTCTGTCTGATTTCCATTTCAACCTTGAATTTAATGTAGATGTGGTCTGATGAGGATGGCTCCAACACCACATGCCATTGTTTGACATAGCTACCCATCGTCATGGAACCAAATGTTATGTCAATTACTTCTTCCCTTCTGCTATTCCGGAATGTAGGTTCATTGCCCCTATTCAGGACCTCTAGGTTGTTACCTAAGAGGAATTCAGGAAGGTACTCACCTCTACTGTTGGTGTCCTTGCTCCTCCACACTAGGTTGTGGGCATTGATGTCGCATCCCACCAGCAGTTGGTCATATTGCTGATGGCAAGTCTCTACCAGTCTCCTCACCTCCAAGGGAGGGGGAGAACTGTCTTCGTAAGGAAGGTATGCTGAGGCCAAGACAATTTCCCTCATGATACCTTCCACACATTGCTGCATTATGATGGTCACTAAGTCCCTAGAGCAGAAATCCATCATTGGCATGAACGAAATGCCATTTCTAACATAGATGCATGTTCTGGAGTTTCTTTGATTCCTAGCATAGATCAGCTTACCTCCAGTGCCTCCAAGGCCCAATACACCCCCTTTGTATAAATAGGGTTCTTGTATCAAGGCCACGTCCACTTCCTGTCTCCCCAGGCAGCGGCTCAGGGCAGCAGAGGCTTCTTTACTGAGCTGCAGATTAATCTGGAGCACCTCCAGTCTCCGTCTTACTGCCATCTTTGAGGTCTTTGGGAACCCTCACGGTGACCTGCGAGACTCCTTCAGGGACTTCTCACCAACCTCCACCACCAGGGTTCGTCCTTCCGGAGCAACCTTCTGCTTAATCACTCTCCAGTCTTCTGTAAGGATTTTTGGGTTCTGAGCCCCTATTTTCCTGAACAGAGTCTTGGGAGAGACTTCCTAAAGGATCTTGGGTACCCGTAATGATATCTTTGCGGTCTTAAGAAGCTCCGCTGCCGTCTCGACCAGCAGCTTTCCATCTTCCCACGGGGATATCATGGGCACCTTGTCCTTGAGCCATTCTACTGTGTGCACCCCCTCACAGACAAAAATGAGGGCACCACGATCTAGATAGACCCTCCTGATGTTGGGACCTGAGCCAGCGTCCCCCCCCCCCCCCAATCTTTTCAAAGAGGGCCATCTGTACTAGTTCCTCCTGCTGCAAGGTAACCTTCCTGGATAACTGCCATCCTAAAAACCGAGACTACAGTACTATAGCTCTGTTTTCCTATTTCTTGCCTCGTTTTTTTCTGGACCCGCTTATCCAGGGAGGAGGGAGTCTTTGATTCCTCCCTTATCCACTACTGCCTGACTTTGACGTTGTGGGGGTCTGCGTGTCCCCTTCAATCTGAGACAGGTTTTTCCTGTGGGTCTCGGGTTCTAGTCCCTTTACTTCCCTCCACTTGTGTTTAGGAAGCCATTCTTTTCCTTCCTTTTCCCTTTGTTCCCTGAGCAGCTTCCTCCTTTGCGCCCCAGACAAGCCTTTGATCTTAATCTGGTCTAGCTTCTCTGTTACAGTTCTCACTTCTGACTCAGGTCTAGACCCTGATTCAGCAGTGGAAATGCCTTCCATCGGTTCAGTCCCCAACGTTTGGGTATCTGAGATCTCAATTTACCCCTCAGTTTCTTTATCTTTTTCTGTAGTCGTGTCCATGTTGGTCCCTCGAGATTTGGGGATCTAGAAGGTCCACATCACGAATACCCCGTGTGGTCTAAGGCTAATTACTGAGGGAGGTCACTCAGTATCCCTGAGACTCCGTCTGCGACACATCTTCCCATGTGCCACGCACCCCTCAGCATGGATCGCATCACACCTTCGGTTGGGTCAGGGAATAGGGTAGGACCAGGAGTGGATAGGGAAGATGGGAAGTTGTGGGACACCCTTAGTCTGATCCATGGGCTGAGGTATTTCTGGCAGTAGGTCCTCTACCTTCGGCATAGCCCTCAATGATCATATAAAGTCGATCGTTGGTAAAGCAGATGCCAGACTGAGATTCATTGGAAGAATCCTAAGGAAATGCAATCCGAAAACAAAGCAAGTAGGTTACAGTACGCTTGTTCGCCCACTGCTTGAATACTGCTCAGCAGTGTGGGATCCATACCAGATAGGGTTGATAGAAGAGATAGAGAAGATCCAATGGAGAGCAGCGTGCTTTGTTACAGGATCATTTAGTAATCGCGAAAGTGTTACGGAGATGACAGATCAACTGCAGTGGAAGACTCTGCAGGAGAGACGCTCAGTAGCTCGGTACGGGCTTTTGTTGAAGTTTCGAGAACATACCTTCACCGAAGAGTCAAGCAGTATAATGCTCCCTCGTACGTATATCTCGCGAAGAGACCATGAGGATAAAATCAGAGAGATTACAGCCCACACAGAAGCATACTGACAGTCCTTCTTTCCACAAACAATACGAGACTAGAATAGAAGGAAGAACCGTTAGAGGTACTCAAGGTACCCTTCGCCACACACCGTCAGGTGGCTTGCGGAGTATGGATGTAGATGTAGATGTAGATACGCAAGCCTCTCCACCCACACGGACAGTGCTCCGTGGAGGTGGTGTCCCCTGCAGAGGTGCATGTCTGTATGGTGTGTACTGCTTTATTTCGGTAATTTACGAGTTGTTTGCTTGTCTTTACATCCATGTACTGCATGATTTCGGTGATTTACGAGTAGTTTGCAGATCTGTATGCTGTCTACTACATTATTTCGGTAATTTACGAGTTGTTTGTGTGTCTGTACATCAGTGTACTGTATTATTTACAATTAGTTTGCAGGTCTGTATGCTGTGTGTTGTGACCCCAAGCATGTCAGAGCAAGTGTTTTGTATCAGTGTAACAAATAAACTATGTGTAATCATTCCTCTCTCCAGCAGTCCAGAACATGCTGAGTCCTTTTCCACCCATTTTTTATCTCCACACCACCATCTTGATTATGTCATGGGAGGGATGACAGTGCCCTCTGGTGGTGCTATTGTGAACTAGGTTATTTGGAGCTTGTGGTGGACACATTGGATGGCAGTACTGTCTCAAATTGTTAAAATAAGAACTGCCTGCAAAATATAGATTTATGTCCATCCTATCCAGCAGCCCAGCGCAGGCTGAGTCATTTTCCCTCCATTTTCCCCTCCAGACCGCCATTTTGGGATATATTCTGGAGGGGAAGGGGGCGATGGCGCCCTCTGGTGGTGGTACTGTGTACTAGGTCAGTTGGACTCTGGACCTTCTGGTGAACACACTTGATGATGGTACTGCCTCTAATTATTTAAATAAAGACTGAAAATAAAGAGTTATGTTTATCCTATCCAGCTCAGGCAGAGTGCTTTTCCCTCCAATTTCTAGGAAGAGGTGGAGGTTGGATGTGTTAGGGTAGTCGAGGTAGCCCAGGTGACCTATTTTCCCGCCATTTTCTTATGTTAGTGGAGGTAGCTGCAGTGTGTTGCATTGTCCTGCTGGAATTTGACCTTCCCACCATTTTATGGTTGTGGGAAGGGCAGGAGGGAGGGGAGGTGTTTAGGTTAGTGGAGGCAGCCCAATTGACCTCTGTTCCCACCCAAAATTTGAACTTCCCACCATGATGTCATTGCGACATTGCCTTATCTATGAGCGCCATCTTGGATCAGCCATCTTGAATAAATTTTTCAACAATGGAGAGTGGGGCCGCATTATGTATAAGTGACTGGGAGGTTATTAATGAAGCAAGATGTAGGCTTCGACGTCGACAAGTAGAGGGTACCATGCGAGGGTACAGATCGTCCCAGAAGGGGGCGTAAGGCCGTTTCGTTGAATGGATATTATGTTTATAAACTGAATTTTGTAGCCAGAAGAGTGGGGAATAATGTGGTTTATTAGAATCGTAAATAATACCCACCTGCTTTCAGAAAATAAGTGTCAAGTTGTTATTGAACGGCCCTTGTACTTGTCTGTGTCACATTGACGGTTTTCATTTGGTTCAGCGCCGTAATTTCTCGCTGAACCAGTGACGACTGGCGAGCGTGTAGGCGTCGTGGAGTGCGACAGAGTGCGTGGCTCGCGTGTTGACGAGTGTCCCGCGAGCTGCGCCTGGGGCGGCGCGCGGCGCGTGGCTCGCGTGTTGACGAGTGTCCCGCGAGCTGCGCCTGGGGCGACGCGCGGCGCGTGGCTCGCGTGCAGCGCGGCGTCGCGTGTGGCGGGCGCGAGCGGCCACGCCCAGCGTGACTCAGCTGCGGCCGCCTTCCGTCAACACGCGGGCCGCCGCGCCGCGCCGTGCCGGACACACCGGCCGGCAACCAGCAGCAGCCGGGGGCGGCACGCGAGCGCCGGCGCCGTCTGCGTCCCACCCGACGCCAAATACGAGAGGCGATAGCGGGCAAAGTACACTGCTTGACGAAAAACCTCAAGCACCCAGAAATGGGGGAGAAAACGGTATCCCTCAATAACTGAGAAGGTACATGATGTTAGTTCAGTGATTACAAAATCGAGTCTCGTCTAAAAAGAACATGACTCAGATTGTGACTACGATGTTGCACTCCCTCTGGCGTGGATACAAGCACAGATTCGGTTTGGAAGGGTGTCATAAGGCCATTGTATCCTCTCTTCAGTCAACCTGGCTCACAGCTGTTGTAACAGGACCTGGACATACTGGATACTGTGTCTGGGCAGAGCTGACATCCGACCTGGTTCCACACATGCTCTACAGGTTGTTTCCGTAAGAAGGTCCAAAAATGTAGCAGCACGTACAGAATGCTCCACTGTACAATTTGAGGTAGGGAACCTGAGGTCGGAGAAGCCAGCTTAAGGAGATCTGGAAGTAAACTTGTCTACCACTTTGTCTAGCATTACTGCTTTCCAGCTTCTCTACGACGAACAAGCGTGCAAGTTTACAAGTACTGTGCTGCTTATTTGCATATAGATTCTTCATTTCCTGCAAGGAAACAAGGAGGATGAGCCCGATTACCAGGAAGTCATGATGCAGGTATTGCTTACCTTAGTTCTCCATAAGCTCGTTCTGTTGTATCGTATTTACATTGTCCCGTAACAGAACGTGCTATGAATCAAAGACAGATCCATTCATTGCTCAGTGCTATTCAGAGAGGTACATCATAATACGATGGAGCAGTACCGGTACAGTATTTCCTGGTCGCTGGATTGTAAAGGGAGCTCCTGTTCCGCGGCCTGCGAGGTCACCTGACCTCAACCCCGTTGATCATTTCCTATGGCGATATCTAAAGTCACTTGTGCGCGAGGGTTGGGTTGGGTTGTTCGGGGGAGCAGATCAAACGGCGAGGTCATCGGTCTCATCGGATTAGCGAAGGACGGGGAAGGAAGTCGGCCGTGCCCTTTCAAAGGAACCACTCCGGCATTTGGCTGAAGTGATGCAGGGAAATCACGGAAAAACCTAAATCAGGATGTCTGGACGCGGCTTTGAACCGTCGTCCTCCCGAATGCGAGTCCAGTGTGCTAAACCCTGCGCCAACCTGCTCGGTCACTTTCGTATGAATGAGACCCCGGTGGATACAGAGATGGAATTACACTGAAGCGCCAAAAAAAAAAAAATAAAAAAAATAAAAAAAAAATAATAAAAAATAAAAAGAAAGAAAGTATAGGCATGCGTATTCAAACGCAGATATATGTAAACAGGCAGAATACGACGCTGCTGTCGGCAACGCCTATATGGGAAAACAAGTGCCTTGTGCAGTTGTTAGATCGGTTACTGCTGCTACAATGTCAGATTATCAAGATTTAAGAGAGGTTGAACGTAGTGTTACAGTCGGCGCACGAGCGATGGGGCCCACATTCTCCGAGGTGGCGATGAAGTGTGGATTTTCCAGTCGACCATTTCACGAGTTCACCGTGAATATCAGGGATCGGGTAAACCAACAAATGCCCGACGTCGCTGCGGCCTGAAAAAGATCCTGCAAGAATGAGACCAACGACGACTGTAGAGAACTGTTCAGCGTGACAGGAGTGCAACCCTTCCGTAAATTTCTGCAGATTTCAGTGTTGCACCATCAACAAGTGTCAGCGTGCGAGCCATTCAACGAAACTTCACCGATATGAGCTTTCTCAGTCGAACGCCCACTCGTGTACCCTCGATGACTGCACAACAGAGAACTTGACAACCCGCCTGGGCCCGTCAACACTGACACTGGACTGTTCATGACTGGAAACATGTTGCCTGGTCGGGCGAGTCTCTGTTCAGATTGTATCGAGCAGATGTACGTGTACGTGTACGGAGACAACCTCATGAGTCCATGGGCCCCGCTTGTCACGAAGGGCCCGTTTAATGTTTTTTAGTCCAGTCTTTGATCACAGTATCAATTCTTTGGACGATGACCGCTTTCAGTCAGTAATGACCATCCTCAGATCTTTTCTACACCATGCCCTATCGTCACATAGATCTAAAATAAGGTGTAGAATAGGCCACATCGTCCACACAGTCATTTGCAGTTGTAAAAATGACTGTGTGGACGATTCTACACCTTATTTTAGATCTATGTGACGATGCTGTGCTGAGTATATTTATATGTTTTGACGATGCCATTACGGCCTTATCACTTTAGGACATTGTGTAGAAAAGATCTGAGGATGGTCATTACTGACTGAAACCGGTCATCGTCAAAAGAACTGAGATTGTGATCAAAGACTGGAACAAAAAACATTTGACAGTACTGGATCACTATTCGTATACGCGACTATGTCGCAGCTGGTAAGGGACTGTTTAAGCTGGTGGAGGCTCTGTAATGGTGTGGGGCGTGTGCAGCTGGGGTGATATGGGAACCCTGATACGTCTACATACGACGCTGGCAGGTGACACGTAAGTAAGCATCCTGTCTGATTACCTGCATCCATTCGTGTCCATTGTGCATTCCGACGGACTTGGGCAATTCCAGCAGGACAATGTGACACCCCACACGTCCAGAATTGTTACGGAAACACTCTTCTGAGTTTAAATACTTCCTCTGGCCACTAAATCCCAGACAGTAACATTACTGAACGTATCTGGGATACCTTCCAACGTGCTGTTCGGAAGAGATCTTTAACCACTCGTACTCTTTCGGATTTATGGACAACCCTGCAGGATTCATGGTGTCAGTTGGCTCCAGCACTACTTCAGATATTAGTGAAGTCCATGCCACGTCGTGTTCTGCGACTTCTGAGTGCTCGAGACGGCGCTATACGATATTAGGTAGGTGAACCAGTTTCTTTGGCTCTTCAGTTTAGTTGCCAGAATTGTAGCTGCCTGTGATGTGATTCGAAACACACCAGAGATATTTGTGAGGGTGCGTCTGAAACCTGCCCGCCAATGTCGTGCTTATCTACACACTGAGTTTGATGGCCGTCATTTGGAGCACATTTTATAAGATACAGTACAAACGGTACTTTCATTGTATCAGTGATTGTATGTGGAGTTAACTGTAACTAATGTAAATAAAAAGTAATTAGTAATGTGCTTTTATCCTATTATCTCCTTAAGGCAGCTTCTACGACCTAGGTACGCTACTTCTAATTATTCTGTCGAGTATCCTCTATGTCATGTTAAATTCTTGCACGCTCTTATGGAAACACCCTGTGTCGGGAACATATATGGAGATTCGGAGATTGTACTGGCCACATGAGTACCTCAACATTACGCAGACAGTTCATAGAGACACGTGCTGTGTGTAGAAGACAATTTCCCTGTTGAAAAATGGCACCACGATACTGCCACACGAGAGCTAACACACGAGGACACTGGATGTCCCGTGACGTATTACTGTGACGTCATAGTCCACTCAGTCACTACCAGCTGTGACGTGAAGTGCTCACAGTATGACGCTAGCAGTAACACGGCTATGCCTCTCCAAAAGATCATAGAGACGGTACCTCTCCTCAGGCTGCCACTGTACGACGGTTACCCAGTGTGGTGCAGATCAACCGTTCATCGCTGAACTCCTTTCAGCGCCATTCATCATCATTCGATGTTTGCCGTCCACGGCGGCGCCACTCCAAATGCATCCGTCTGAGTCGTGGTTTTAAGGGCAGTCTACGCACGGGACGGTGTTTCCCCAGTCCGACTGCTGCTAGTCTCTGACCAGTGGTTTGGGACGTGGCAGAATGTAGCAGAGATTACAGTCTCGTGTGCCAGATACCGACGTGCAGTGGTTAAGATATACCTGGTACTCAGAATGGGCAGTCTCTGACCACTGATGTGGTGTGCCGCAGACTGTAGCACGGAGTACATGTCTCGTGTGCCAGACGCAGATGTCCAGCAGTTACGACATGCGGGGAACCCAGTATGGCGATCATCATTTGTGGTGGTCAGAGACGGTCGATCGGAACGTTGACAACGAGTATGCTTGGCTTCTCGTTCCCATACACTCCCAGCATTGGGATACTGTCACATCGGACTGCCCCAGAAATCAGGATATTGCACGATGCGACCGGCCGGCCAACGGATACCCCTTTCAGACGGTCTGAGTTGCAGATAACTCTCTCGACTACTCGTATCTTCTTGTCCTTCAGAGTGATCACTCAACAGCTGACGCTTCGTATGTCGCGCCAGACCTGGTGACAACATTAAACACGACTAATCCTAATATGCGGTGGTGGCCGATCTACCTGTCAGAGAGAATTTCAACTCTAACCGTTACCATACCCGCCGATGGAGTGTACCTGTACGGAGGTACACTTTCGAGGGTTGTCCAGAAAGCCACGAACCACTTTTTTTTTCCTCAGCCGAAAACAGTGCTAGGAATGCGAAACTTTACGTATGTATTATCGGAAGTCTCCTGAGTGAGCACGCCGAGGTTCCGTCATTTCCGACAGATGGCGTAGCTGCAGGAAACTTTCAAAATGGCGTCTGTAGCTGGTGTACGTTACAAGCAACCTGCCGTCATTGAATTTCTCACTGCAGACAAAGAAACTGTGGGGAATATTCTCAAACACTTGTGCAAAGTCTATGAAGCATCTGCTGTCGAAAAAAGTACACTTAGTCGCTGGGCACGAAGGGTGAGGGTGAGGTCACCAGAAGGCGTTTCGGCGGAGCTCCACGATTTGCAGCGGTCGGGGAGACCTTCCACGGCTGTCACACCTGACTTGTTTCAGCGAAATGGTGTTGTCATTCGCGAGAACAGACGCATTACGACTAGACAGTTGGTGCTCCATGTGGCAATCAGCAAAGGAAGAGTGGATGTATTTCTGAAGACTGCTGAACACAGCCGGGCCTTGTGGCCGAGTGGTTCTAGGCGCTTCAGTCTGGAACCGCGCGACAGCTACGGTCGCAAGTTCGAATCCTGCCTCGGGCATGGATGTGTTTGATGTCCTTAGGTTAGTTACGTTTAAGTAGTTCTAAGTTCTAGGGGACTGATGACCTCAGAGGTTAAGTCCCATAATGCTCAGAGCCATTTGAACCATTTTCTTTTTGCTGAACATATCGCAAAACAGGGTTGGCCAGTGTTACCCCGTCCATCCTATGCGGTTCATTACTTCCCCGGCAACTCTCGTAGTACGACTGCATCTCTTGAGCTCTTCACTTTTTTTAGCAGTCGGTACATTTCTGCCCTCTATTTGATTACCACGTCGAAAAGATGAAGCTACGTGGATGAAACACGTCTATGAGGTTAGTCGTTCCCTACATATTCACAGTGTGTCGTCTTCTGGTTATTCTATAAGTATTGAATGAAAGACAATATAAAATGTTGTCCTAAAAAAGGGCGTGCGACAGTGACAGTAGTATAACAAAATGCTAGGGATTATATTTTATGTATTAACTTTTGTTCGTTCCGTTTCGGATACTGCGCTCGAGAAAGAGAGACAGAGCATCTCTGTACTAGTGTTTCTGACTAAACGACGAAATTATCGTCTTGTTGAAGCAATATGTATCATGTGTGTTCGAATAATATATCAACTGTTCATTTCAAGTTGTCATGGTTTCCTTTACCTTCACTTCCCTCCTTTGATACGGAATTGAATAGCGAGAATTTTTTAATGTTACTTAAAATCCGTCTTGATTGCAATTTTTTTTTATTTATATGACCGGTTTCGGTTCATTCAGAACCATCTTCAGATCTGATATTTCAGTTACAGAAGTAACCTGTCCAAACCCAGCAACTTTCACATGCTACGTCACGTCTTCAGATCTGAAGATGGTTCTGAATGAACCGAAACCACTCATATGAATTTAAAAAAAAAAAAAAAAAAAAAATTGCAATCAAGACGGATTTTAAGTAAGATTATAAAATCACTGATTGCTCTTAAAGCACTGTTGATTAGCGGCCATCAGCCGCCATTACGCCAGAACAACTTAATTTCAAATATTACGGGCTTCACCGGATAAATAAAGAAGCACTATTTATGTTATTTAAGTGAGAAAGCTATACCGATGATTTTCTGACAAACAGAGTATCAACTGAAATTGTTTCTTTGATGGGAATAGAAGTGCTCCGATCTGGTTAGTTTTGCTACAAAATAAATTTGTAAAATAAGTCAGCAGATGTTCCCAATGAATTTGTTTGGTTACGTAGGTGTGTTGTGCTGGTGGCTTTTTTTTGTGGCTTAGTTTTGTGGCGACACACAAAGAGTACACTAAAGTCTTTCCTTCAGAGACCTGAGGGCGCTACCATACACTCACAGTTCATCATTGCCCCGTATGGAAGAACCTCAAACAGAATAACTCCCTTCAGAGTCCGAGAAGACTGTCTCCATGACCTTAGCAGCTGAAGGAGTAGCTTTGAGCTTTTTGTTCGGAGGGGAGGTGGTGAGGCGCCAGTGCATGGATTGCCGTTTTGTTTCTGTTTAGAAGTGATGAATACACGTTTCATCACCTGCGACGATGTCCTGCAAAAGATTGTCACGATCAGCTTCATAACGCACAAGCATTTCTGCACAGATGATCTTCGTTGCTCTTTACGGCCCTCTGTTAATGCGGCGAGGAACACACCTTTGAGCACGTTAACTAATGCAGGAGTGTGTCAGCACTACCAACAGAGACGTACAGTCGTGCAGCGAGGTGTTCGGCTGTGATCCGCCGATCACCTCTAATGACAGAGTGTGCACGTTCCAACAGTGCAGGAGTCACAGCTGTGAGCGGCCGGCCGCCACGCGGGACATCGGCCAGGTCTGCGCGACCTTGTTGCGATAATGGCAGACGCCTCGCCCAACGACCCACCGTGTTTTTGTTCACTGCCAGGTCTCTGTAGACATTCCGCAAGCGACTATGAAAATCAAAAATGCTGTGGTCGTCCGCCAAAGAAACCTACTGACAGCTGTCTGCTCGGAATGCTCTTTTGTTACCACTATTTTGAAGGCTACGCATAGCACTGCCACCTATGGAAACTTCATGATATAGCAGGGGCTCAATCGGAAATATTTCACGATGTCCCACAATTACACGTTTTTTAAATTGAATCTGTGCGAGAAAAAAAAATACTGTTCCATTATTTATTGAGCGTCCTTCGTACATTTTTCGTCCTACAGCATGTTTGTAAACTCAGTTCAAATACGCCAAAGACTATTCACACGAAAAAATGTTACATTTCTACATAAACACAGATGTTATTTATAGCACTTTCATTTTCACAAGTCCGTCTTTGTCACGTGATCACTATGTGATCAAGACGGACTTCTGAAAATAAAAGTGCTATAAATAAAATGATCTCGGACTCATATACAGACTTTATGTCTTCAATTGATGAACAGATGTTATTTCTACTATAATACAATAATGTTACAGAATTCTTTTTATACTTTGATGGTATTTATTTGTAAAACATATATTTGTCTACATATCAGATGCTACAGAATGTTATAAAATTACTGCACTATTAAATATTTGTTTCTTTAGGAAAAGAATTAACTTTTAAAATTTATGAAAAACTGTGGCTGTTGAACTCTGTTTGCTCATTTCACATGTTTTCGTAAGATTTTTCTTTGTGTAAAATTGTTTATAATTCTTCTAGCAGATCAAGTTTTATGTCATTATTTTTCGTGTGGAGTGCAGTCACACACTGACAGTAATGGATAAAATTAAGTAAACCACCAAGCTATAAGTCCTGCACAAACAGTCGCGCACACATCTTCCAAGAATTCTGCTTCGCATAAGACTCGACGGAGAACACTACTGTTTTGTAGCGAGCACCATTTTGTGTTGATTTCAACTGATCACTAAAGACGTCTGCTCCTCTCATTGACTCAGACGCAAGGAAACAGCAGCATCCTCGGGACGGACCATGCGGGAGTGGCGCATGCGCAAGTATGTGACACCAACCGACTGGCGCACTTTTTACGACGGACAGTTCTTCTGCTCATTAGCGCGGGTCAGTTCCGCATCAGCCTTGCAAACGTCCTCCGGGCCAGTTCCGTTTTGCCCAGCCTCGCACACGCTGACACGATTCTTCCGGCACCCTGGGTCAACCACCGACGGCGAGCGGCTCTCTCTGCCCGGTGATCGACGGAGCGTGACGAGTCGCAGGGCCGTTAGCGCCGCTGGCTGGCTGGCTGGCTGGCGGCGGTATTTACGGCGGGACATTAGTGTGTCAGGGCCGCAGCCAGCAGCCAGCCGTCTGCGAAGACGAGCGGCCGCCCGAGTTTTATGGCGCGTGGCGTCCGCGTTGGATCGCATCCAGCAGGGCGCGCCGGGGGGAAGTGGAGGCGCGCGAGACACGCTCTGGTGGCAGGCCTCACTGGGCGTCCTTGTATAAAGTTCTCCGACAACTGCCTCGCCTCGCACGCTACTGAACAACCAGGGCTTAAACGCATTTGTGCAAGATAAGGCTATGTAGGTGTAAGTAGCGCGGATTGGGGGTGGTAGGGGGGCGGGAGGAGCGCTGAGAGGGGCCTGTGAATAGGTGGCTGTAACAGTTGCAGGGGCGAGATTTGAGACAGCCAACAGGGCGTGTTTTGACAGCTGAGGTGGGGGCCATACTGCGTCAGACAGGTTTCCGGTGTCGCCAGTACGTGGCGGCACCTTTGAGGTGCAATGATTAGCAGAGCTCAAAGTATGAGAAATCTTGTGAGTGCACGTCATCTAGGCAGAGGCTCTGACCACATCGTCGGAAAAACCTGGCCAGTAACGTGAACGTTGAGGAGTATCCACCACGGCTGACTTGACTGAACAGAGGTAATATCATATAACGGAAACTCTGGTACCCAACCAGTGACAGAGAATCCATTAACTGTGTTTCAATTTAGACAAGTGTGTGAGTGAGGCCGTGCCCTCGCCACAGCACGTAGTTTTCAAGTCATTTAATGTTAAATGTCACAGACATAAAATTATCTTTAAAAATTAGTAACTCACTAATGCCTTAAACGATTCATACAAAGGTAATGTCTATGGATGGTCTCAGTGATTACTACCGAAACGTTATGGTAAATTTTTTGTGAGTATTATGTATTTTAAATTATACGCTGGAATGTATATTCTACACATGAAAAGATGAATTTTCTCGTAAACAAAACATGAAATGGTGAAAGTACTGGCAGCTTTAGTAGAAAGACGTAACTAGAGAAATATGACTAATTAATTTTAATTGTTTATCTTTGTTTATGACATAGCGACACGAAATAGTGTCCACATGGACAAAAACACTATTTATGACCGAACCACTAAAGCTAAAGATGACAAAATTTGCGTCCAAATTCATATATAATATTGTAATGTTGTTGCTTTAATTTGTTCAGAAAGCGGTGCTGATATTCAAGACCATAAAAGTGGGTTAAAAGCTGTGAGATATCTGAGGAAGTTAACCTTGCATTACTGCGCAACTGTTTCACCAGGTATCCAGTCTAGCTTACCAAATTCCCAACCAGACTAACATTAATTATAATCTTTTAGTACCCATCTTACGATAACAGGTGATATATATATATATATATATATATATATATATATATATATATATATATATATATATATATATATAAAGACAATTTAAATAAAAAGAAATAAATCAGTTTATATTTGGATATTTATTTTAACATTGACCATAGTTCCGTTAAAATTTCAACATGTCAAACTTGATTCGAAACTAAACCGGTGCCTTATTTAGGATTGTGTAAATGTGAGTTTGTAATCTTACGGAACACATCAAATAGCGAGCCAAGATTGGGAGACTACATACAACACTGCATTCATAAAATAACACACAATGAATGTTGAAACATATGCAAGAGGAAATTAACCTCAACCAACCGATTCAATTTTTACCCAAAGAAGTTACGTTCGTAGCGTAATCCTGTCCGTCATGTAATTACCACACACTGGTATACTAAATTCAGACTAACTCCCTGTGAAATCTTCCCGAAAAGAATAGCTGAGGGCTACTTTGATGATTACACCACATGCTTCACGTAGTCAACTTGTTTTACACAAAGAGTGTAACTCCACAATAATTTTGATAATTAAAATAAATTACATCGAAACTCAATTTACAAAAGAAAAACCTCGAACTGGTTACTATCGTCTTACTATTAACCTGATGGGTCAAACAATTGTATAAGCACGTGGTACTGGTCTCACAAAGTACACCCCACGTGGGTTGAACATAAAGAAAAGATGCTATATTGAAAAATATTGTCAAGACGAGACGCTATAATATCACGCACATTCGCATTTAAGATTAATGATCTTAGTTAGAGTTACTGGTCAACACGTGGTTCCACTTTACTCACAAAGTAGTGACAAAGCAACTACTGGGAGATATTCTGAACTTCACACTCGAATTACACTGTGTTGCAATTTAAGATAACATTAGATATTTTAGAGCTAAACATGAAATAAAGGTGATTAAATTTTCAGTTAGGCTGAACTTAAGAAATCCATTGTCCTACAGACTTAGCAGACACGCGCTTAGCTGGAGATCTTACCACTTCAGACGCTCGCCGCAGTCAGACTGACCTGGGCCCCTACCAAGCGTGCTTCCCATATACAAACGCAAGTGACCAGAGAGGTAGCTTCATATACCAACATGACAAGGGATGGACAGGACCATACTAAGAATAGAAACCTCTCTGCTTTTAGAAAGCGTAGCTACCTGTTTCGACGTTGGTCCTACTGTTCTCTAGCAGACAGGCTTGTATGCTACCATCAAGCATGCAACTACAAATACATTTGCTCATTCATCCTCTCACACAGAAGGGATGGAGCATGACAGTATCTTATGATATACAGTATACAAAAGAAAGCGGATGTAGGTTCCGTATGAGACTGTGTGACATGAATTACATATAAACTGTGTTTTAAAGTGTAGTAGTGTGACAGATCGTTCTTGTTTATGTGTAAAAGTAACACGTTTTGAAACGTCCCCTTAGAACAATTATACATGAAACGTCCCCTTAGAACAATTATACATGACTGTGCTTAAACTGACACACAATTTTTTTTTAGCGCAACGCAATCTGACTTTCAAAAATCCCTACAAAAGAATGGCCCTGACTAACAATAACCTATACCTTTCATGAATCACTTACCTCACAAAAATCTTCGTTACTCGTACTGCAATACAGCGAGCGCCAATACTGCTAGCTAAATAAAAGATTCAAACTACTGAAGGCACTAACTACTGATAGGCATAGTTAGCAAATGAAAGATTTTGATAGAGAACAAACATTGTATTTATCTTAATAGTCATAATTGACATCCAGTCTTACAAATTTCAAAACTCCGCCATCTCTCGCCCCACATCCACCACTGCTGGCGGCTCACATCCAACTGCGCAACGCTACGCGCTGTTAACATACAGCTGCCGCTGCCCAACACTACAATGGCAGACAACAATGCAAACTAGCCACAGACTGCACACAGCACAGCCAGTGATTTCCATACAGAGCGCTACGTAACGTTGCCAATAAGAAAACATAAATAGCCTACTTACATAGCCCCCATGCTCCCCACAAAAAATTTTACAAATTGTTTTGGGCAGTGGCCAATAATGATTTGATAAAATTTTTCATAATTACAATAACAAAGATATCAAATGCACACACTTATTGATACAATGTTGGTCAAAAGCTAAAATTTTCTCACAGTCCATAAAGACAGTCCTCATCGTTCATCACAGTAAAATAGCAGTGTTTTTATCAAAGTCTGAGCAGTAGAAGAAAATGCACACGGAAGTAGTGGATTTCCATGCTGTCTTGAAGAAGTAGTGTTGTCCTTCCAACGGAAAGACAGTTCTGACTCTTGGCATACAGACAGGTAATGGGCCACAACAGAGCAAACCCACAGCAGAGTCATTCGAAGTTTTGAAGAATATTGGTAGGCAGGTCATCACAGAGTAGACCGACTGTAGTCCTGGTAGAGATTACGGTATTGGTGGGCCACCAGAGGTGCTGACCCACTGCAGTCCTTGTAGAAATAATGGTAATGGTGGGCCATCAAAGATGCAGACCCACTGTAGTCCTTGTAGAGACGGCCAGCAGCCATCTGTTGCAACTGTGCAGGTGCACAATCACCATCGAAGAGTCTTGCAGAGAATATAGCAAGTCCATAACCACCACTTGTGTACTCACAAAGTTTTTGAAATTGTCCTTAAAACCAGCAATGCTGTTATCCAGTCCCTTGCTGAATTATTAACACATGTGCAAACACTAACAGTCCCTACTTCTCACATATTGTCCATATACTATGACCAACAGAAACGTGTGCAGTGAAATGGAACTTACAAGTTACTTAATTTGATGAACTGGTGTCAATTACAATTCTATAACATAAGAATACAATAACAAAGGTACAAAATACATCATTAAAGAACATAACAATACAGGTAACATTTGTATTAATAGGGGCTTTACAAAAGAATAGAAATAAACATATACATCAGTGTTACAGGAATTATGACATAAGTAAATACATGAAAGATCAGAATAACTTTTGAAACATCAACTTCACACATGAGCATTAAAACAAAACAGAATAAATAATGTCTAAACATCTTTACAAAGTAAATAACATATTATCAGAAACATTCTACAACGTAACTCTCATCAGATAAACACATAAAGACAGGAAAAACACATATACCCAAGGGTACACAACACATAGTGGGATAACACAACGAAAGGACAGGGTTTGTTTTACTGCAGTATTTTGCAAACAAAACTTTCTTTACTTCTTGGAGACCTCCCTTCGCTCTTCATTATTCCCAAAAGGTCCTATCTATACCAGCTTTCTGTACTTTTTTCGTATAACTTCTCAATGCATTTCTTCCAATTCATCGCAACTCATTCTCTTATATAGTCTACCCCCTCTTAAGCTAACTTAAATCTACAGAGCTCAGATATATGTACCAAGGGACGAGGCAATGCAGCAGTACAAAACAATTAACACAAACGGCAATGACAAAATATTCAAATTGGCCAAGCAAGCAGCAATACTACAACTAATATTAAGCGATGAGCAGCAAACAATTAAAATAAATCAGTAGTAAAACTGGCTTAACAGAGTAATGTAAAGTGAAATTTAGTTGTACTATGACTGGCAAATAGCAGAAGCAAATGCAATACATTATATCTAAGAATGACAAAGCTCAAGCAGAAAAATATTACAGTAAAGACAACAATGCAGATAAGGGAAATGTCTATTCACATCTTAATATCTATGGCATTAAAGTGGTGCACCACAACTTATTCTACAAAATAAATTACCAAGTACTTGAAAAGAAAATTATGAATGCAGTTCCTGTGAAGGTAAATGTCTTTTTGTGCTCCCTCATTTTTTTGAAAAAAATTATTATTTACTCGATCTGTAGACAGAAAATATTTATATTAGTACATCTATAAATTTTATTTTAACCAGTGCTGCAGCGCAGCTAGTAACTAGATATTAAACAAGTTGAGCAAATAAATACATAATGCAAGCCATATGGCATTTCTCTCAACTAGCAAGACAATAGCCGTGAAATGTTTCTCGTCGTTTCATTAGGCATTTTAGTAAATATCATAAATTAAGAGCTCCACAGTATAATCATATGTTTTCAAGTTTGAGCATGTCATATTTGCGATGCTTTCTACAAAGGAATGTCAATAGTGAGGATATTGACCTCCCTTTTTTTTTCTACCTGTGCCTCTGAAAAGGCACACACTCATGGCTTTTTCTCCAGGTGTCTGACACAGCTGGGTGCCCATGACGCATTATGTGCAGGTGGTCACTTAACTTTCTTACGGAAATATTTACGACAGCAGTTTCCGCTACAGTGGCAGTCTCATATAAAAAATTTCACAGGTCGAGAATTTGCGTTGCAAATGTGTAGAAACAAAATCCTATGAATATAACAGTGTCCAAAAAATTTTCAGTGGCATTGTGATACATTCACACATGTACACACATTTCATAACTCTTAAAATACGATTCTCGGTTTCCAACATCCTTTTTCACAAACCAGAGTCACTAACCACTACTCATTATTCCTTACCTTATTCGTCGACACTTCTTCAATATTTCATCATAACAGATACGTAGCATACTCAAATAACTCATATAGCATCAGCTTATTGATCATAAACATACCGCAACAGCATAATACACATAGTCATCGTAATAATAACATCATAAAACCTCAGTCAACTCTCAAAATCGTCGTAGCTTCCTCCAATAATTTAAAAACCTAAAAAAAAAATTCTCTGCTCATGTCAAAAGTTTCATCCACCTCAAACGTACTTTAAAAATCATGATCCCATACCAAATACATCATTCAAAGCTCTCATAGTATCACAATGGTTCTGAAAATTATGAAGGGTTCACACAGTACACACATAATAAAATTTCATAAGTGTGAAGTTATCCAGTTGTGTAATTGCGTAAACATTGTCACTGACGTAGAAAAAAAAATGTTTGTCTCTCTCAGTCAAATGATGAGATAGCTGTGTAATTCTGTGCTAGAGATATATGGTACCGATGTGTAAAGTTGTATAAGCAAATACCATATTAGCTAGGGCTCCTTGTGCTTGCCAAACACATGGTACACAAAGTAAGCGTGTACCCTCCTGAGGATTAGTGTAATTATACCCTCAGGTGTTACAGATTACAGCAATGGAATGAAATGTATTACGGAAAACCCTTGTATCATTGCACTTCAAATATCTTTAAAAAAAATGTTTTAAGTGCGAAATTAATCACTCAAATACGTGTACTGTAGCGCTAAACTGTGTGTCATGTTGTAAGATAATCTATGTGGAAGTCTCGCAGTTATCGTCCTCCGAAAGCTAAGTTCTGCAGAAGTCAATGTACTTACCTCATGATAAACAAAAGTGAAATGCTTTGTGTATAGATATCGTAGTTATTACGCTTATTGTTGTGATGAAGAAAGTACTGTACTGTAACGTATTGTTGTGCTATGGAAAAGGCTGTCTCATTGTAGCCATACAACAAAAGGTACTACTAAAACATGTTTTACTTTCCAGAATAATTCAGAAAGACTGTGCAGATATAAAACAGATACACCGCAAAAGCAACAATGTAAATTGTGTCACACATTAGTAGCGTCGTGATATAATTGTGTAGCTGTCAAAGAAACCAAATGCTAAGTCATCTTTAATCCCACAGAAATTACTTCAAATAAAGAGTGTCATTTCAAGTAAACCAAAATGTTCCATGAAAATCTCATTAGCAGTGCCGGTATGTGTTCTAAGTATGTGAGCCTTATGGTCATTATGTGATCGTGCAACTAACAAGCAAGAATGTACAAATAACAACACTGTGTCGTCTGTTCACTATAACAATGCATTCGTAATTTCTGTTTAAATAAGTTCTCTTGGTTCTTGACTGGATAGTTAACTCTAAAACATAGTTGCATGTTAACAGTTTCTAAGATTGAAAAAGAGTACTAGTAACGTGAAGTGAAAAGTTTTATGGCAAAGACTAAGTTAAAAAGGCAGATTATCTCTCAATAAATGGTTTTACATGTGAAATGTCGGGCAATCCTTTACCCTTTCTAGTATGCAGAGTTTCAACTTCAAAGTAATTATCATGTTGTATACGTCGGTAAAGAATGCTGGAATTTTTCTCAAGGTTAGCGTCTATGTTATTTTTGTCTGAGCCAGCCGGCGCACGTGGCTGCCTGCAGTGCGAGTCATTGTCTGTCTCTTTGTTGGCGCGCGCCGTTATTGGGATTAGGAGACCGAACTTCTACAAATTCACCTTGACGAGAAGGCCCTGCCCTGTTTGAAGCTCGCCAGTTCTGATGGAATTCAGGTCTGTCGTTTTGTCGGTAGTTTACATAGTTTCTTGTTTGTCGGTCATGTGGTGGAGAATTTCTGCTGGAATCGTAACTGCGCACTGAACTGTTGCGTCTGAAGTTATTCTGTCTACCGTGATAATAATTGTTTTTGATCCCGTATTGTCTGTTTCTATGGTAATCTCTGTCGTATTCATTACTACGGAAATGCGATCTTTCTCTGTAACTATTATTACTCTGCCAGTGTTTGTCATATGGGTGGCGTCAGTTTTGGTCACGATTTGCGTTGTAAGAATAGACTTGTCATGTCCAGTTATTGTTTCTGTCGTCACGGAATTGTGACGGATGTGACCTGTAGTGATTGCTTTCCTGTTTTCGCATCCCGCAACTGTCTGTGTCAATATCTAATTCTTGTAAGAGTCCCTGAAATGCTTCAATGTCGTCTTTGCAACGTCCTGCCAAAATAATATGTCGTAAATGTTCAGGCAGTTTGATTAAGCAAATGCGGATGAGTTCTGAGGGGCTGTATGGGTTTGAAAGATACTGATTCTTATGCAACTTGTCTTCAAAATATTTCATAAGACTGGAAAATTCAGATTGTTCGAAACGTTTCATCATTATGATGCTATGTTTTACTCGGTCTTGCGTGGCTTGAGACCAATATGCTGAGAGGAAGGCATGGTAAAACTCTCCTTCACTGTGGCAATCGTGAATGACCGACCGCATTCTTACAGCTGGTTCATTCTCTAAGTAGCCACACATAAATTCTAATCTGTGTTCTAATGAACAATTGGGAGGAAAACAATGAGAGAATTGATGAAGCCACGCTTGTGGATGAATGTCGTTGCCAGAATTCTTAAATATTTTGAATTTACGTGTAATAATGAACAGCTTATAGTCAAAATCATCATGTCGGCGAGTCGCATGTCGGTCATTATTACGTCGTTTCGGCGGTTCCATCTCAAAATTCGGTGTGCCTTGCCAATTTCTTTCATAATTTCCGAAGTGTCCTGTGTTATTATTTTGTGGTTGTTCCGTATTTCTAAGTCCCTCTTCCCGTATTGGAGCGCGAGTGGCCTCTGAAATACGTAATTCTTGTATTACCTGAGTCAGCTGATCTTGTACTTCCCGGATTTCTCTTTGGTGTTGCGTATTAATTTGATTCTGATTTTGTTTGAATTTCCTAATTTGTTCGCACTCTTCTGTGTCATTAAAGACTACTGGTTTTGTGTCGTTCAGATCATCATCTACCTTCGTAGATAAGTTAGTGAACTGATCCGAAAGTTCGGCTACTTTCTCCGATAGTGAACACATTTCCTCAGTGTGTTTTTCTGAACCAAGTTTCAGAGTGTCCATTTGTGTTGAAATCGAATCTACTGTGTCCTTTAAGTTCTCTTGAGTTTTTGCAAGTTGCGTAATCGAATCGGTAGATGCAACTGAGTCAATTTTAGCCTACAAGGTCTGATGATTTTCATGAACAATGGTTTGCAGTTCTTTTGTGGCTGCTTCGTGATTCTGTAATGCATTTTCATGCCGCGAAAAAATAGGTTGAAAATGCTCACAAATTTGTGTTTTTACGTCATTACAGACTTTTTGACATTTCGATTCAATATTATGTAACTCAGTAGTTAAATCTTCACGTGTTTGTTTAAGTGTGGTGTCTAACTTCCGAAGATTTTGTTCCATTGTGTCTAACTTTTGAAGCTTTTGCTGTGTTTGTCTCTGATTTTGTTCCATTGTGTCTAACTTTTGAAGATTTTGTCCCATTTGTTTCTGATTTTGTTCAAGCGTTGTGTCTAACTTTTGTAGCCTTTGTCGCATGTGTTGCATTAACTGTAATAACAGTGCACTGGTGTCTGAAACATGTTCCTCAGTGCTATTCGGCAGTGCATTTGAACCGGCAATATTCGCATTTTGAAAAGCAGAAAATGTGTATTGATTTATTTGAGAAAACGGTGAGGACGCAAAACCTGAATCTACAGTATTTACAAGATTGTGTCCTGTCATTTCGGAATCCTGAGGCGAGCTGTTGCCAACCGATCGATCGATAATGCTTCCCTGTTCACTAACCGTTTCACTGCCTACACCATTGTTTGCAGCCCGCTCCATTTCCTTATGCACAATTACCAAATTACTACTTTGAACATTAGTTATTTCATTACATGGTGGCGCTAACACATTGCTTTCGTCTTCACTGTCATTTCTCAGTTTACTTTGGAGCCTAGTATTACGTTTTTCACACGCCATTATTGTCACAATATTTCACACGACAACACAGAAAAACACAATTTCAAGAGCAAAAATAAGAGAACACATTAACATAGCACTGAAAGTAATATCTAGTTAATTGCAAGTGCAGCTGCGAAATACTTGGTGCAAATCTACATGCATGCCACAACTCTGTACAACAATGAAAAACTACAACTACAAAGGAAATTCTCTCTATAATTACGTACTAGCAATAAACAAAAGCTACACTAATTACACAAACTACAAGAAAAAATCAGAAGATTCCAGTGAGGTATCCACGGCGAAGGGTCGACATGTGAAACGTCCCCTTAGAACAATTATACAAAAATGGTTCAAATGGCTCTGAGCACTATGGGACTCAACATCTTAGGTCATAGGACCCCTAGAACTTAGAACTATTTAAACCTAACTAACCTAAGGACATCACACACACCCATGCCCGAGCCAGGATTCGAACCTGCGACCGTAGCAGTCCCGCAACAATTATACATGACTGTGCTTAAACTGACACACAATATTTTTTAGCGCAACGCAATCTGACTTTCAAAAATCCCTACAAAAGAATGGCCCTGACTAACATTAACCTATAGGTTTCACAAATCACTTACCTCACAAAAATCTTCGTTACTCGAACTACTGCAATACAGCGAGCGCCACTACTGCTAGGTAAATAAAAGATTCAAACTACTGAAGGCACTAACTACTGATAGGCGTAGTTAGCAAATGAAAGATTTTGATAGAGAACAAACAATGTATTTACCTTAATAGTCATAATTGACATCCAGTCTTACAAATTTCAAAACTCCGCCATCTCTCTCCCCACATCCACCACTGCTGGCGGCTCACCTCCAACTGTGCAACGCTACGCGCTGTTAACATCCAGCTGCCGCTGCCCAACACTACAATGGCAGACAACAATGCAAACTAGCCACAGACTGCACACAGCACAGCCAGTGATTTTCATACAGAGCGCTACATAACGTTGCAAATAAGAAAACATAAACAGCCTACTTACAGTTTCACTGCTTAGTCTCCTTCCAGATAGTCAGAAATACCACAGTAAATTTAGAAGAGGAATTTATGCCGTACTTGACAACAGATTTAAGAAATTAACATTAAAGGAATCCAACAGAGACCTTTCATAACCCCAATGCTCCAGGAAATGACTGTGCACGGAATTTTCTGGCCATCCTAGGACATTCCCAAGCAGGCTTCTCACACCAACTTAAACCAAAAATGTAAAGAAAATGCAAAAGGTCACCAGCTACTTGCTAAAACAGAATAACTTCAACACATCTTTAGAATCTACCAATTTCAAAGAGAAATCTGTGACACCTATTTAAAAGATAGTGTAGACCTAATTCGGTCAGCAAGTAAAAACAATGGTCTCTGTGTCATTAATATGAAAACAATTTCTGGTTGTTACCCTTATGGAGTTCACCAGTATGTGCTCATTGCAAGATCCAACTGATCACAGGAAAATTTATAACTGTTTATTAACAAGTAAAATGAAAGTAGCAAAGGTGCCACAGGAATTAAAAAAATATGAAAATAACATCAGTATTATAAAGCAGAACATTACAATGCACAATCCGCAAAAGCAACAAAAAAAATGATAAGAGAAAAAAACATGTTTTACAAAGTGGTTATCGCAAAAAAATTCTATATCTTATAAAACTAATAATTTGTAGAATTAAAATAACTTCGTGGCACTAATTTAATCACTCTACTATATTTCAGTTAGTTAGCAAACAATGCTCACTGTGTCATTATACTGAAACTACAATTAATTATGTGATTGTTACCATTAAGTGTTTCTCACAATAAATATGCCTCATGCAAAGGCTAATCGATCACAGTCCAATGAGCATGAATAGCTATCTGACTGATAAACAAAGCAATGCCACAGGAATGAATTTACGAAACAAAATATCACAAATCTAATACAACACACAAAAACAAACATTGAGAAATAAAACAGCTCTGAAAGTACAGTAGTCAACGTCTAAATAAAATAAAAAAACACCAATAAATAAAACACCTGCAAAATACAAGAGTCAGTCTAATAAAAAAACTCCAATAAATCGAACCCCTGCAAAACACACGAGTCAAAGTTTCTCTGACAGAAACACACATATATGCATTGGACTAAGTACTGTATAATCACTGTTCACTGACACACTTAGTAGTTCCACCGTTCCGAGGCACAATATAAGAGGAGGGGGTTCGTCGCCGCAGCTGTCAGTAGGGATTTTTGTCCATCTGTTGCGTGCAATCCCGCCGTCTCTGCCCTGTCATGAAGTTTCTCTTGGTGGCCCGTGTCACGTACATCTCGATTTGGTTCCATGTTTGTGTTGTCAAATTCGTGCAGTATCCTCGTTTGACACGCCAGGTTGATATTCCTGGGCAAGGATGACACTTAATGGCTCTTCTTTGTGCCACCCTTAGCAACCAGAGAACACCGAACCATGATTTACTATCACTTGACAATGGGCTTCCGCCAAGAAATGTTGACGGTCATCGTTGACATCTGCAAGTTTCTCTGGACAGTACCTGTCAAAAGGCTCCATGCCCCTTTATCCCCTGTGTTCTGTCGTTTCACCGCGGCCATCTCGTCACGGTCGCGTGCGTGTGATGGGTTGCCAGCAGATGGATTTTCGCGCGGTGGACCGCTCGGCCATCTCAGGTCATCGCCTCCACGAAGGGTCGCACTGGTGCGGTTGGCCATTAGCTCTGAATGCAAGGGAAAGTGTTTGCCCCGCAGCCCTTCTTTTGTTGGCGAGCCTGCTCCAGAAGTGGCCCGGTTGACAGTGTGTCCTGCTGGGAAACCCGCCTGTTAACACCTAGTCCTCCTCCTCGCTGCTCCCGCTGTCTCGTAAGAGTTTAGCCGGTTTGCTTTCACGGTCTCAACTGCATTCAGAGAAATTGTTCATCATAGTTATGTGATTACAAAATGTCATACATAATTTGTCTTTCACAATTTTTAAGAACAAAAGTGAGAGTTAATTTTTTTTAAATATAAAAGTTAGATGAATCGACAATATAAAAATAAACGTTAAATGATTTGACAATATAAAAAAATAAAAGTGACATGAATTGACAATATAAAAATAAAAATTAAATGAACTGACAATATAATATCAAAATCCACATCACTAATGTTCACTTGTGTTTTAATAAATCAAATGCTACTTATTAATTCAAAAAATGAATAGGATTATGCCTTGTGCAAGTATAGGTCAGGACAGCGTAGGGTTCACATGTTATTTACACACACACATGCACACCTGTTGTCTATTCTACAAACTAACTACCCATAAACATGAATTACTCAAAATTCTACTTCAATCCACTACTAGTTAATCCAACAAGCTACTTCAATGCTACTTAAACACAGTGTTTATACCACTACAACATTGTCCTAATTCGTCCTCTTCTTGACGTTCGTGGCATACGTCTTGTCACATGATAAATATGGAGAAACTTTCTTTAAACATACACAGTAAAAAGAACAATGGTTATTTACACGCCAAAACATTTATACCAGTTGACACACCTGATAAGAGACTCGCAATTATACATTTATCATACTGATATGTTCACACATAAAAAAGTAAGACAATTTCATCTAAGATTACGTTATCACAAGAATTAATCAGATAGATGACTCTGAGAAGCGTAAAAATATTTTCATCATACAGGCTATACTACATTTTCTTACCCATTTTGCTCCTGTTTCGTTCCTTCTTTAAGTTACCTTTCGCTTCCAAATCAGTTATTTCGCCTGTGGTGGTTATTCTTGATTCATTTCTCATGAATGGCAATATTGTGGTCTCCTCTATTCTGTAAAACAGTTTCATCTTAACATCCTATTGAACTTACAACTGACACAAAAGATCCGAATCCTCCTGTAGCTTAAATGACAAATATTTTGCTTCATCCTTATTACGTTAAACCAAGCTTTCCTTCGGTCCCATAATCAAAGTTATTTAATCTTCCTCTACTTTCAAGAGGGAAATTTCTTCAGTTCAACTCATATAGGCTGCAGTGCATCCCGCACCAGCGTAAACAGTAAGCTGTAACGCTCACAGCATCAGCAAAACACATAAACGTCGCTTTTCTAGGACAAGTATTAACGCAGAATAATTTTTCAGGCTCTGGCTCAACATCAATCAAGACTACAAAAAGGATCCATCTTTCGGTTCCATTCTCCATTTGCTGGAAAACTTCTCGTCATTTGACTGCCATAATACTATTTCAGGGCCACGTAAATTACACAAACCACAACTCTTCTTTCACCTTGAAGGGAATCAATCTACTTACGAAATCCACAGACAGCACTTTACGTACTCAAGTATAAACAACAAAAAGACATATATCATCAATATTAACATATTAGCGCATATTGGGAAGCCATTGGTTAAACAATCGTATTATCGCATCCTGTTTTCAAGATTCCAAACTTACTCATTCCTTTCTCAGAGTTCTCCTATCTTAAAATATTCATACAGCACGCATACTATAGTAAGAGATCCTCATTTATACTGACAGATATAGAATAGTAATAGATAGATAGTAGCACTGAAAGCAGAAAATCGGAAACAAGGCTACTAACAGCTGAGGACCTGGGTTTGCCAGGCCTATAATACCCACAGATCGGGTATTCCCTGAGTTTTGCATTAAATCAATACAGATCTTTCTTCTCTCAAGAGCGACTCTTTTCAATTTACAAAAAAAAAACCATAAACAGCATTTCACTCATTCACAAAGAAACCTTTTATCTTCACATTTGAACCAACCTAAATCCTAATTGCACAAGGAAAGAAAAAAAAAAACTAAAAACATCACTTCAGTCAATCACATAGAAACATCTTTATCATTACTTTTACGAACATATTATTCAAAATGCATATGTCACAAAAGTAAACCAATCAATTCATTCTCCTCTCTATACACCCTACATACTCATTTGCCACGTCACTCATTTGTTCCTATTGGGCGCCTTCTGCGCTGATCATTCGTCATTGCCGATTTTGTTCATTTCCATTTGCTGGATTATGTCTTGGGTTAGCCGGCAGAATTTCAACATCATGTGGTGCTCCGCCTACAGTCCTATTCCCACCGTGTTCACCGTAGTATCGATTCTGGTTGCTGTACCTGTTGAGTTCACGATCCTGTCCACGTCCTCGATCATTTCCGTTGTTCCACCTGTGTTCGCGACTGTTACCCCAGTTTCTATACGGCCGGTCCCGATTATTGTTCCGTTCGCGTCGCGACCACCAGTCGCGCCGTTGATTAGCACTACGGCCACGACTGCGATCGCGCTGCTGTGCCCCGTAATAACTTTGTGCCTGATTAGGCGGGCATTCTGCTGTATTATATTCCAACTCTTGGAGAAGTGTCTTAAATGTTTCCACGTCCTCTTTGCATCGTCCTGCAAGAATGACGTGGCGCAAGTGCATCGGCAATTTGGTGATGCATACCCTAATTAGTTCCGCAGGTCCGTATGGGTCGTATAGAAATTGATTTGTCTGCAGCATGTGGTCGAATAGGCGTGCTGGGCTGCCGAAACCAGACTGGTTCAAATTTTGCAGCATAATTATGCCATGCTTGACCCTATCTTGTGCCGCTTCCGACCAATAGGCGGACAGAAAGGCTTGTCGAAACTCCCGAGTGGAGTTGCAGTGATGCGCTGCCGACCTCATGCGAATCGCCGGTTCGCCTTCCAAATAGTCACACATATATTCTATCTTATGTGAACTTGCCCAGTCTGGGGGCAGACAGAACACAAATTGCTCGTGCCATGCTCGTGGATGTATTCCTTTTTGAGAATTTCGAAATATCTCAAACTTTCTGACCATAAGGAAATGTTTGAAATCAAATCCCCGCTTTTCCTCCCGGCGAGGCCCTTGAATGTTTCTATTTTTCTCATGTCTGCCCCTCAAAATACATTCTTCCCTGTCGTCAAAATCTCCCTCATGGCCAGAGTCCCTCTCTGTACTGTTCGTACAGCTATTTTTAGTGCTATTTGCGAGTTCGGAATCACACCCCATGCGGCTTTCTAGATGCGCCACGCGTTTTTGTAATTCGCCTGTTACAGCTTTGTGGCGCCTGTTCACTTCAAACTGTCCCTTCTGAAATGTAAGAAGCGAATGCACTTCTTCGGTCTCTGTGGCCGCTACCGGTGTAGTATTGTTATCGCTCTCCGTCACCTTCATTGTGCCTACGATGTCCGCTAATGTCGCAATCTTTTCATGTATTTGTCTGCTGTCCTCCGCCCCAGTCTGCTTCAATTGTTCTACTTGCTGTTCGAGTGCGTGAATCGCTTGACTGTTGTCCGCTACTGTGTTGCTAATGGACGCGGGACAATGCGTTTCCGCCTCCTGGATTCTGGAGAGTACCTGCTGGTATTCCCTTTGGCATTCTTCTCTCAGCGCTTGGAAATTCCTAAGTAGCTGTTCCTCGCTCTCTTTCGATTCTGCATCGCGACTCCGCTTGCCCTGTTCTAAGGCTTGCAGACGGTCATCGATTTGTTCAAATGTACGGCCTAATATCAATTTTTATTTCACTTGCCAGATTGTTTATTCTTTGTGAGACATCATCGGACACTCTCTGCATCGACTTGTCGACTTTATTTGTCTGCTGGATTAGTTTTTCGTCTATTTGTTCGCCTAGCTCGCAGATCGATTTTTCAGATTTCTGCATCGTTTGTTCGCCTAGCTCACGGATCTATTTTTTGGATGATTCTTTTTGTTCTCGGAACGATTTTTTTTGATTTCTCTGCGTTCTCTTTATTTTGATGCAATAAGGCTTTTATGTGTTTTGCCAAATCAATTTGGTTAGTTGGTGGCAAAATAATTTCTGCTCTGCTGTGAGCCCGTTCATCCTGTTTTGCATTTCCTCATGAGTATTCCCCATTGCATTTTCGGAACCGTCCGACGAGTTAATATTCGAAATCAAATTATCCCCTTGATCCATGTTGCTTAAGTTGTTGGACTGCCTACTTTTAGCTTGGTTACATGTCTGCATTAGTTCAATTTATACCCGGTATGCAACACACTAATCAGAATAAATGTATCCCCCAAAAATTACGACAGTCACACGAAAAGTACCCAACCTAATACGCACTATTTCACACGCAAAACAAATTTATATCTTTGATCGAAGTCAGTGCAATTTACAAGCGAGAAAAAAAAAACACATACATATAAAACACACAAATATAGAAAACAAAACAAGACAAACAACACAACGCCGCTCAACAATGCCATGAATCTTTTGAAAGTCTGCTCAGAAACAATGCAGAAGTTGTTTGAGCGCTGCAGGGAAAAAAATAAGATTATACAACGGTCGCAATCTAAATTCCAGAGTCTAGCGGAATCAGAGAACAGGGTCGCCATGTGTAATGTTGTTGCTTTAATTTGTTCAGAAAGTGATGCTGATATTCAAGACCATAAAAGTGGGTTAAAAGCTGTGAGGTGTCTGCATTACTGCGCAACTGTTTCACCAGGTATCCAGTCTAGCTTACCAAATTCCCAACCAGACTAACATTAATTATAATCTTTTAGTACTCATCTTACGATAACAGGTGATATATATATATATATATATATATATATATATATATATATATATATATATAAAGACACTTTAAATGAAAACAAATATTTGGATATTTATTTTAACATTGACCATTGTTCCCTTAAAATTTCATGTCAAACTTGATTCATAACTAAACTGGTGCCTTATTTAGGATTGTGTAAATGTGAGTTTGTAATCTTACGGAACACATCAAATAGCGAGCCAAGATTGGGAGACTACATACAACACTGCATTCATAAAATGACACATGAAGAACATTGAACCATATGCAAGAGGAAATTAACCTCAACCAACCGATTCAATTTTCACCCAAAGAAGTTACGTTCGTAGCACAATCCTGTCCGTCATGTAATTACCACACACTGGTTTACTAAATTCATACTAACTCTCTGTGAAATCTCCCCGAAAAGAATAGTTGAGGGCTACTTTGATGCTTACACCACATGCTTCACGTGGTCAACTTGTTTTACACAAAGAGTGTAACTCCACAATAATTTTGATAATTAAAATAAATTACATCGAAACGCAATTTACAAAAGAAAAACCTCGAACTGGTTACTATCGTCTTACTATTAACCTGATGGGTCAGACAATTCTATAAGCACGTGGTACTGGTCTCACAAAGTACACCCCATGTTGGTTGAACATAAAGAAAAGTTGCTATATTGAAAAATATTGTCAAGACGAGACGCTATAATATCACGCACATTCGCATTTAAGATTAATGATCTTAGTTAGAGTTACTGGTCAACACGTGGTTCCACTTTACTCACAAAGTAGTGACAAAGCAACTACTGGGAGATATTCTGAACTTCACACTCGAATTACACTGTGTTGCAATTTAAGATAACATTAGATATTTTAGAGCTAAACATGAAATAAAGGTGATTAAATTTTCAGTTAGACTGAACTTAAGAAATGCATTGTCCTACGGACTAAGCAGACATGCGCTTAGCTGGAGATCTTACCACTTCAGACGCTCGCCGCAGTCAGACTGACCTGGGCCCCTACCGAGCGTGCTTCCCATATACAAACGCAAGTGACCAGAGAGGTAGCTTCATATACCAACATGACAGGAGACGGACAGGTTCATACTGAGAATAGAAACCTCTCTGTCTTTAGAAACTATAGCTACCTGTTCCGACGTTGGTCCTACTGTTCTTTAGCAGACAGGCTTGTCTGCTACCATCAAGCATGCAACTAGAAATATATTTGCTCATTCATCCTCCCACACAGAAGGGAAGGGGGATGACAGTATCTTATGATATACAGTATACAAAGAAAGCGGATGTAGGTTCCGTATGAGACTGTGTGTCATGAATTACGTATAAACTGTGTTTTAAAGTGTAGTAGTGTGACAGATCGTTCTTGTTTATGTGTAAAAGTAACACGTTTCACTGCCCAGTCTCCTCCCAGATAGTCAGAAACACCACAGTAAATTTAGAAGAGGAATTTATGCCGTCAATGACAACAGATTTAAGAAATTAACATTAAAGGAATCCAATAGAGACCTTTCAATATGTCTATAAAAAGTAAATTCATGGTTTTAAACGTGACATCAGAAGTGGAAGTATGGGAGCTTGACTCCATCAATGCAAGGGTATAAATAACAGCTGCCATTTTTATGTGGAGTGTGCACTTTGCATTCGTCCAACAGTCGGGCTTGAGATCTGGAAGAGGCCTCGAGCATCTATAGGCCTTGAGCATCTATAGACTAATAAATATGTCCAAGTTTTTGGTCGAGGACTTAATGTTTCCATTTGTCGATCGTGAAAGCTATTGAAACGTTTTTTACTTGACTTAGAAGATTTTGCTTCAGACGAACTAGTGGGGAACTTATAACATTTCGCATGTGTGGTAGAAAATACTCTGAAACATTTTAAACGTGTAGTATCTGGGTAGCTCAAGGTAGACGACATAGTCTTAAAAAATTTTCTGCAGTCAACTTTGAGCGTCGTACAATTTCCTTGGTTTGGGATTGCGAAATTTCATCTTTAGACTTATTCTGAAGCAACTTCTATTAATTTTCAGTGGATTTTCATAAGTTTATGCAAACATGTGAGGTTCATCAGTTTACTTAAACCCTCGCCCAAACAGTTATTATTTCACTAACAAACCATTTTGAATTTGTGAGAAGTGATATTTTGTTTTCCTGCAATAAACTCAGTTTGTTAAAAATTAAAACACTGTGAGATGTTAGCTTTAATTCACAGCAAATTCCTGCCTACATATACTGAACTTGTGATTAAATTTATTCAGGGTTAAGGCGCCGACGCGTTGTTTGCTCCTTGACAGAAACGTAGCCAACATTTTTGAAATCCAACGACGCATTACGGAGAACCTAAAACTATATTTTTGTCGCTTTTTTGAATTTTTTACTTCTGCTGATGCATGTGAGGGCTCAAGAGTCATTATTTGGATGAAGCAACAATGTTTAGCTTCACCATTCGTCAATTATTCATCCGTCAGGGGTTAACAAGAGTCAGCACAAAGAATACATTACTTTCATCATCATTTTTAAATTAATTCAGTTCTATATGTCACAACTTGGAACATTTACACAATAACTGGTACTCTGTAAAATGGATGTCAGTCTCACAAAATTATCACAGATGATTAAGGAATCTGGACATTCAATCATACTTAATTACCTGTTGGCCAAACTCTACATAGATTTAAGACTTTTATCCCTGCTTGTTTATACTTGCATATTACTCTACAGAAGCACTGATCATCATGTCATACGAAGTAATAATGACAGAATACAAAAAATTATTTTTATAGTTTTTCTTAATGAACTAAATACGTTATTGTACCGCGGTTATCATTACCACTGTAGTGCTGGTGTTTGCTGATATTACAAGACTAAATATTTCTTAATTGACCTCCCCTTCACCAGCCATTTCAGTTACTCCTAACCTTTTCTCAACCGTAATTTCTTCTCCAATTATCATGTCTTCTTTCTCTATTCTGACCCGTGACGTCATTAATAATTTTTCGTAGGTCGCAAGAGACATCGGATTTCAATGAGTAAATTAATGTGCAGCAATTTTTCTCAGGCATTCACGTATCCTTCTCTTTTGTTATTATCTCTTTGATAATCACTGTTAATAAGATAGCACCAAACGCTTAACCGTTTTTCGCCGTCTGCGATTCTCGAAATCCCGTTTACAAAAGAAATTCCTGATATAATTAATGATGGCGTGGTGGTGGCTGCAATATGATGAAGAACTGACAATACGACGTGTGACAATTAAACAACGAGACTGCGAACCTCCTATCGCACAGCCGTGTGGGGGACGTTAATAATGGAATACACTCGATCATGATCCCTCAACAACAGCAACGTTTGCTTCGTCTTTCTTTTTGCTTTGGTACGGTTTTGATCCTTGGTTGCAGAGGACGTCGTTCTGTAGTAGCGTCACGAGTATGGTGAACTTAAAAACTAGCAGCACATTAACACCAAAATCCTCGTGAAATTAAAAAAAGAAAGGTTGCTAATAGAATGCTCTGATACGTTACAGTAGGTCCGTGGTGATAGCTCTATGTCACTTCCGCTAGTTTTTGAATGGCACGAACGGTTTACAGAAGTAGGTCGAAACTGAGGGCAATGATGATCGCTTTATTCGAAATCAGTGGCGGTTATCGTGACTGAACTGGTGCTTAAGGGTCAAACAGTCAATCAGAAATACGAAAAAGAAGACCGAATCAATCTGCGGGAAAAAGTAAGGATGAAAAGACCAGATCTGTGAAAGAACGACGCAAAAATTAAGGAAGAAAAGACCAGATTTGTGGAACAACGAGGCATGTGTCCGGCCACAACTGTTACATAGTTTTAGCGGTCAAGCGCATTCCTGTGCTCGAACATCCTCCTTACTCATCAGATCTGGTAACCTGCGACTTTAATCTTTTCCTAAAAGTTGAGAGTGCTTTGAAGGGAACATATATTCCGTCTGTTGAAGAGGTAAAACCAAAAACAGCAGAGTTGTTGAAGGGGGTAATGGAATGGCGTGTGACGAGGGCCTCCAGTCGGGTACACCGCTCGCCTGGTGCAAGTCTTTCGATGTGACGCCACTGCGGCGACTTGGGCGTCGATGGGGATGAAATGATGATGATTAGGACAACACAACACCCAGTCCCTGAGCGGAGAAAATCTCCTACCCAGCCGGGAATCGAACCCGGGCCCTTGGGATTGACAGTCCATCGCGCTGACCACTCAGCTACCGGGGACGGACGTTGAAGAGGGTGACAATTTATAACCTTCAGGATGGCTTTAAACAGTGGGAGCTACGCATACAATGGTGTTTAGGCAGAGGAGGGGAGTATGTTGAACAGAATAAAAGTTATTGTAACTTAGTTTGCGATAAATTACATTTCTGACATCAGTCTCATTATTTACTTGCCGCACCTCGTATAGTACTGTTAATAAATAGTGGATGTTTGGAGACACCTTATGTATTGACTGGGTCAGGATGGACTCAGAAATGACAGTTTGAAAGCGGAAATTTACGGACACTGCCAGCTCGAAGCAGGCCTTCCTTAATCCACGGCTGTCACACCTGACACCTGACCTAGCCCCCTCGTACTAACACTTGAGGGCCATTAAAGGACGCATTCGTGGAAGACATTTTGAGCACGATGAGGGGGTGATTCACACAGAAAAGCACTGGCTCTGCCACCAGGACAAGGATTGGTAGCGACACGGCTTACTCACCCTTGTTTCGCACTGGAGGGAGACCACGGAACGGGATGGAGATTACGTGGAAAAACATGGTGTGTAGATGAAACACCATTTTGTCGTGTGTGGAATTCTCATTTCGTTCAATAAAGAATTGTTGAAGAAAAAAAATGCGTTGTATTACTTTCTGGATAACCCTCCTATTTTCCTCAACATAAACTATTTTGTACTTTTTTGTATTTCACGTAATTGATTTGCTTAGTACGCATTCATAACCGCAGTGGTTAGCACACTGGACTCGCATCCTGGTGGACGACGGTTCAATTCCGCGTCCGGCTATTTTGATATAGGTCTGCCGTGATTTCCCTAAATCGCTTAAGGCAAATGCCGAGATGGTTTCTTACAAACGACCGTTTTCCTTCCCCATCCATCCCTAATCCGAGCTTGTGCTCCGTCTCTAAAGATCTTGCTATCGACGGAATATTAAACAATAAAATCCTCCTCCGAATTTCATCCTCTGTTCCGAGTTTGCTTTTTTTTCCCCTTTCACTTCCTTTTTTTAGAAGAGGTGCTGAAAAGTAATTCCTCCTGAGGTGTCAACGTTAGATACCCCGCTAGAGGTTGCGATAATCGATAGCGGTCCAGCGCTTGCAACCTCTCTGGACTCGCTGGCGCTTGGCACGGACAGAGACTTGCAGATCGCACCGGCCGAGTCAGCGACAGGTCGTGAGCCAAGTCAGATTAGTCAGATTAGAATAGCCTTCAGATCGCTAGGTTCGCAGCCTCTCGTTCGCTAAACAGAATTGTGTTACCTTCCTTATTGCATAATCCAGTTAATGTTTGTTAATGAGTTACTTGTATTCAAGAAAGATAGTTGTTCAGGATGAGATTCTCACTCTGCAGCGGAGTGTGCGCTGATATGAAACTTCCTGGCAGATTAAAACTGTGTGTTGAAAGGATACGGATCCTGTACACCTCCCGTAAACTCGATCCTCCTCACCCGCTCGTCTCCCCGATCCTCTCCCACCCCCGCCCGCTGCCGCGCGTGTATTCCCACATCCCACCCGGTCTCCATCTCTCCACCCTCCTTACCCTCTCCCGAGGTGGCTTCCGTCAGCTCCCCCTCCCTGATGATGTCCTCCTCCCCTCCATCTACCCCTCCTATCAACTTTGACCCTGCCCCACCCCCCACTTCCGGTGTCCTTTCCTTTAGGCACCCACCCTCCCTTCTCTTCCCTTCCCTTCTCTTTCCTTTTCCCCCGGCCCCTCCCTCCACCCCTCTTCCCCCGGCTTCCCCTTCCTCTTTCTCCCTCCCCCTATCTCCCCTGCCCGTGGCATCTCTGCTCTCCCCTCTCGCTCTCCCACTCCCCTTCCTCCTCCTCCTCTCTTGGCAGGTCCCCGGACTCGCACACGCTCAGTGAACATTCGCGCGCCGGAGACCATCGCCATCAGTGTCTCGTGTGTGTGCCTTCGTTTGTGTTTAGTGTTTGTTCGCCGTCACGCCGCCACTGTTCCCATGTACCGTCGCCATCATCCATGTTATGTGCGCCGTGTCAACTAGTGTCAGTGATGTTTTCTCGTCCAGCATGAACGGCTCCATGTTTTTTTGTTTTTTGGTGTCTACATTGTTTTGCCCGCCATTTTGATTGCATTCTCTGTGCCCCCCGTCTGTGTTACTTATTGTAAAACTCAAGGCTGAAGAGCGGCGTACTCTGCTGCTGACAGCCCGCCTTGTGTAAGGTGATCAAAATCACAATAAAGAAAAAAAAAGTAAACAAATAAATAAAACTGTGTGCCCGACCGAGACTCGAACTCGGGACCTTTGCCTTTCGCGGGCAAGTGCTCTACCATCTGAGCTACCGAAGCACGACTGACGCCCGGTACTCACAGCTTTACTTCTGCCAGTATCTCGTCTAAGCCATGTCTCCGCAGTATCCTTTCTGTCGGGAGTGCTAGTTCTGCAAGGTTCGCAGAAGAGCTTCTGTAAAGTTTGGAAGGTAGGAGACGAGCTACTGGCAGAAGTAAAGCCGTGAGGACTGAGCGTGAGTCGTGCTTTGGTACTCAGATGGTACAGCACTTGCCCGCGAAAGGCAAAGGTCCCGAGTTCGAGTCTCGGTCGGGCACACAGTTTTAATCTGGCAGGAAGTTTCAAGATAGTTGTTATTAGTTATGTTCCTGGAGTGCAGTAGCAGGTCAAAGTTAAGTAAGAGTTATTTACTAAAGCGTTCGAGTACTAATCATTATAGAATGTTCCAGATTCCTACAACCACCCCACTCGCGCTAGCCTCTGTCATCCCACTGCAAATCCCAGGGGTACCGATTGAGAAGCATCATGCATTTGTGTGAGGTCAGGGCATGCTGCCATCGACCTTCACATCACCTCCGAACTTATTATGTGAAAAAACTTAAAACTTAAAAAAAAACTTAAACATTTTACATCTTTGTTCTTCATGTTCACACATTAATTTCTCAACATAGCAATCCTGGCGAAGAACACATTTATCCCAACGAGAGACTAGTTGGTTGATACCGTCACAGTAGAATGTTTGACTTTACTGACGGAACCACAACCTCATCTCTGCTTGCACTGCTTCGTCACTATCAGAGTGAAATCGTCGAAGGTGTTCTTTAAGTTCTAGAAACAGATGAAAATCGAATGTGAGCAAGTCGGGACTGTATGGAGGATAATCGATGACAGTGAAGTGAAGGCGTCGGACTGCTGCATACGTCGCATCTCTCTTGTGTGGTCTGGTTAAAAAAATGGTTCAAATGGCTCTGAGCACTATGGGATGTAACATCTGAGGTCATCAGTCACCTAGAACTTAGAACTACTTCAACCTAACCAACCTAAGGACGTCACACACATTCATGCCTGAGGCAGGATTCGAACCTGTGACCATAGCGGTCGCGCGGTACCAGACTGTAGCGCCTAGAACCACTCGGTCATGTGTTGTATGGCATTGTCATGCTGGAGGAGAGGGTGTTCCATGTGCTGGACCAACTCTTCTGCAGTTAGAAACTCGATTACAGCATGGTGATTCTCACGCACCGACATGGTTACATTACATGCCGCCATTTTGCACGCTATAGTTATGAGCCCTCTAGTGGCAGAGGTTTGTAACTTGTGTCAGCGAAGCGGGAAAGTCGTGCGAGTAACATGCATGATATGTAACACCTCAACCGATACTGAAAACAGAATAAAAGAATTCGGTGGCTCCTTGTGTTAAAGCTCACATGCTTAAGTATGCAGCAGCCTATGATATGTTTCCATTTTCCGTTTGACTGCCACAGTCTATACGAATGTTTTGCACTTCCCCTACCGCTGCCGGTTTCGTCTTTTTTAATGGTGCCTGATCTCCAGTAGTAAACGTCCCATCAGATTTAATCCTCCCCTTCTTTTCCTTCCCCTTTCCCTCCAGGGCTCCCTCTCTCCTCCGCACCTCCTTTTCTCCCTCCCCCCTCCTCTCTCCCAGTTCTCCCACTTCCTCGCCACCCCCTCCCCGGGCTTCCTCACCCCACCATACCCTCTCCCCTCCCCCTCCCTTCTTCTCCCCCACTTGAATCCTCCCCACCTCCCTCCTAGCCTCCCCCTATAACCTGTGGCAGGCGAGTCGGCGTTACTTCTTCAGTGCTCCTTCGTTCGTGTGTGAAACTGTTTGTCTACGTTTGTGCTCAGTGCTGAACTTACTTGTACCACCAGTGACTTCCGCGAACGCCTTCTTTTCGTTTCCTATGTATGTCTCCTGTTTTTACCATTCATGTATGTCTGTTTTTCTGTCTCCGTGTTTTTGTATCTGTTATTCTGTGGCTGAAGATCGGCGTAGACAGGCCGCTGCCGGCCTACCTTTTGTAAGGTGTTGAAATAACAATAAAGGGAAAAAATCCAGGAGTAAAACGTGAGTCGTCGAGCAGGAAAACCGGTAGCATAAGCAGCAGCAGCTCCTTCAGCACTGAATCCAAGTCTTCTCTTATTAATCATTCTGCTGACAGCTCTTATATGTACTCGGGAAAATTATTCGATATACTTGCTTCAGGAATACTCACAGGCGTTTTAATTGGTACAAGCAGTGCTCACATGTGTATGACACTGATGATTCCTATAAGGAAGATTCCATTTACACTAAAACTTCTTAACTGTACATTTTATAATTCGTTTTATGGGCTGAACAATCATTCCTCTAATTAATCGATTAAAGTAATACCAGATAGGGTGTGCGTCGGACATTATATTGTCAAGGTTAGCTGTTGTCATCACATTATATCCTCAGACACGTAATTAAATGGCGCTTTCAGGAAAACGGCTGTAAACGAGTAAGAAATAAAGCTGCCTTAAGCTGGAATTGCACATAAGAGTTACCTTTCACAGTATGTGAATGTCCTTCACTCCCGCCGTTGTCGATTCATTGCTGTCGACGTGCTCGATTCGTTTATGAGGAAGACATCACCATGACATTCATCTTAGGATATTTAGAGAAAATGGAGGGAATTTCTGCTGTCAGTGCGATGAACGCAGTTTTGAAACACGCTACTTCGAAATACAAATCCAGTATCGTAGCAACGACACCATCTCGATCGTCTTTTGAGTCCCCCGCGAGAACACCTAGAAGAATGACCACTTCCACGGAACAGAAAACGACAGAGAAAATCTGCGTTTATGAATATTAATTTTTAATGTCGTTACATATTTGGCTCGCTGGCAATAGTCTCTGGCGCTTCCGCTATTACGCGTAAGTTTAACAGGACACGATGTTTATGTGCCCATAAAACTATCAACTAAAAGCCGTAATGTCAATGACAGCTTATTAATTTTGAAAGTCATTAGCATTTATAAGGAAGTTTTAACGGGCAGTTGCACGAACAACGCCCAAGGATATGCAGAATGCCTGCGAAGACATCGCAGCTAAACTAACGGGTATTTGAGGGGAGGTTAAAATGTCCCGGCCTGAGATCAAGATGGCTTTGATAATAATAAAATTTTGTTTTCTTTATTTTTATTGTTGCTTAGCAACGCATGTTAAATGCCAATTTGATCTGGCCACCAGCTTTTTTTATATGGGCTTTTAAAGTGGTTTTGTCCAAATTGATGGAATGCCTGAAACATTTCTACGTTCTTTCAACGCGTATTAACCAAATCTTGCTCTGCGTTGCCAAATGCCTGTTCTCGCTGGAACTGACCGCGAATTTTATGGCTTCTTTGGAGCTATCACAGTACACACAGACAGAGGGCGAGGAATTAACAGGATATCTGCAACACTAGTATCTCATATAATTTCAGATGATGTGGTACAAAAACTTCCGCTGGTCCGCAGGGACACACGAGAGATGTTCAAAAGTATCGAACCTTATTTTTTTGTTGTTGAAACCAGCGACGGTGTCGGGGTGCTCGCACTCACTACGTTTGTAAGAATACGTACTGCGCATGCCTGATTTTTTGCACGACTTCAGAAGCAAGTAGTCGCTTCCGGTTGTGGGCAAGATGACAGAAAAAATGGAACAACGATGTTGCATCAAATTTTGTTTCGAGCTTGGCGATTCTCAAGTTGAAACAACCCGCAAGATTCGACAAATGTTTGAGGACGAAGCAATGGATACTTCACAGATAAAGGAGTGGTACAACAGCCTCAAAGATGGCCACTCATCAGTGAAAGGTGAAGTACGTTCAAGTACACTCTCAGCATCCGCAAATGAGGTTGTCATCGATCACGTAAGGACCCTGGTGGTGCAGGACAGACAAATCACTATCAGAGAACTTGCAGACGAGCTTAAAATTAGTATTGACTCCATTAACTCCATTTTAAGTGGACATTTGTACCTCAGAAGGATCTCAGCTAAATTTATGCCAGTTTGACAACAACGGAGCAGAAGCAACTTAATTCGGAGATTGTACAGGGCAGGCTGGATACTGCGAACAGTAATCCCAACATTCTTAACACAGTTCTCACTGGTGATGAGGTCTGGGTTTATGGGTACGATCCAGAGCCAAAGTTCCAATCATCACAATGGAGGCATCAATTGTGTGACTCCAGTGAAGTGGTCGGTCACGAGTATGAACAAGAAGGTATTAATGGTAATAAGGAGTACTACCAAGAGGTTCTGCGTCGCCTTCGTGACGCAGTAAGATGCAAACAGCAGGAATTGTGGGCAGTGGACAGATGGCGCCTTGACCGAGATAACGCACCTGCACATCATTCTCAATTAATTCAGAGTTTTTTGCCAAACACAAAATGACTGTGGTTTTACAGCCTCCCTATTCTCTTAGCCTAACACCGAGTGACTTCTGGATTTTACCTAAACTGAAAAAGTGGGAAGGAACCAGCTTTCAGAACAGGGGAGACATTATGTAGAATTAAAGGAAGATACCTAATTGTGGGGTCAGGGATTATGTTGACAAAGCGAACACCTCTTCATGAAATTGTACGGGTGAATCAGTAAGATTTTGCTGTACGGTACCGTGAGGAGATCTTGGTATTTCAAGTGCCGTTGTTGCGAGGTGATGCGGGGCCCAGACTTCGTATTAATGGATGATACTGATTGATCGACCTCATAGAGTATGGGTGGAATCCCATTGAACATGTCTGGGATGCACTAGGGAGACGGGTTGCATTACGTCAGCATCCACCAACCACTCTCCAAGACTTGTGAGCAGCTCTGCAGGAACTATAGGCGTCATTGCCTCAACTTGAGATTGGTGACATCATTCACAGCATTTCCCGTCGTCGTTAGGCATGTATTGGTGCCAGAGGTGGTCGCACCCCATACTGAGCACATTAACCAGTTGTCAGAATGTGTGTGCAAACCCTGTTTTCTGGCAAAATAAAAGCAGCCTTGCAAAATTTCCGTTTTTGGCTTTAATTTTTGACACTAGTGTAGTTACCAATTACGATTATTGAGATTCCAGTTAATTATGAAATTTAATTGCAATATCCCATTAACGCCGGATATATAAAGTCTTCGTTCGTCCATTCAACGTGGCATAAAATGTGGGACTGCTCTTCTATTGAGCAAATAATATTTCTGGCTTTAATGTTCTTCGTGCACGGTATATGGGTGGTAACTTAAAAAGGAACATGGTCCACTGAACTGTACTTGTATATGAAATATGTTTATCTTGTATTCCAACATTGAACATTAAATGTGAACATAATTCGAAATTTTACAATTTTAGTTTTATTTCACTTTGGCGGTGTTCAAGTAAACCTTCCATTTTCTCCGTACCTCTGCATGTGGTCACGTAAGTTAGCAGTGAATGGCTGAATTCAACAGTCATGAGAGTTTTCTTAAATAAGGTTTTTGGTTTTACAGATAAGTTTGTTATGGTGTTAACTTTGACACACTTGAAAGCGAAGACAGACACATCGAGATGATTTCAGCTATGTCTTTTCCGTATGTTAGGTGTCGTAGGACACAAAGGGCAGAAATCTTTACACAGTACGAATCGCATCTATAAGATGCAATAATTCATACACCCGTTTAGTTAGTAGCTGTAAGAGGTCTGTAGTAGTGATTGTAGTTTCAGTTTTGTGTAGGCTGACATTTCTTAAAATCGTCTTTTGATTATTCCCTTGCGCTTTACAAAACTTACAAACAAAGATAGTTAGATTGCTCTTATTCACATATACAAGGTGATAATTATTGAACTAAATGAAAAAAAACGTACATTAGTTATCAACTATGCCATGCACATACTTTATGCAACACCTAAACGTCACTGCAGATACTTGGATTTGGGTCACGACATGTTCGCTATGCCTGCCATCATTGGCGATGATGTGGCGCAGACGAATAGGGAAATCCTGCATGACTCGCTACAGTGTCGGAAGATCGGTACTGTCGATGACCTCCTGAATGGCTGTTTTCCACTCCGTAATGGTTTAGGAATTATTGCTGTTTACTTTCTCCTTAATATATCCCCACAGAAGGAGCACGTGTGTTTAGATCCGGAGAATATGGCGACCTATTGAGGCCCATACCAGTGACCTCTTGCTAACCCGGAGCCAGAATGTAGTCACGAAAGTGCTCCTCCAGGAAATCAAACACTCTCCTGCTTCGATGGGGTCGATCTCCGTCTTGTATGAACCACATCTTGTCGACCTCAGGGTCACTTTGGATAATGGGGATGAAATCATCCTCCAAAACCTCCATGTACCTTTCGCTAGTCACCGTGTCATCAAGAATTATCGCACCGATTATTCTGTGACTGGACATTGCACACCACACAGTCACCCGTCGAGTGTGAAGGGACCTCTCTATCCGAAATTGGAATTCTCAGTCCCCCAAATGCGCCAATTTTGCTTATTGACGAACGCATCAAAATGAAAGTGGACTTCGACGCTAAACCAAACCATGCAAGTGCAAACTAATTCCCATAATGCCCCGCGGCTAACCGTTGTTTGAACGTCCTAACGTAAACCGTTGAGAAGTTATGATGATTTTATTTCATATAGTTCAATAATTGTCACACTGTAAGTAACTTTTTAGGACATGAAAACCTGTCGAAGTCTCGTATGAACTCACAGGTTTAAGTAAGCAGTAGTGGAAGTCTTTCACGTGAAAGATACAGCGCAACTTCTGTTTTACTGAACAAACAACAAATGAAGAGACATACCAATACTGTGCATATGACAGTACTACGACGACAGTACCTATCGCCGAAAAAGTTTCGTTCGCGAATTTCAGCGACTGTGACCTCTTTTGCATTCTGATGTCAAGCACATTGCTCCTGAAATCATTACGTGTAACATATCGATGCTTGGCGTCTCGACGTAATATGTTTACATTAGCCAGGCGAAGATTTAAATAGCCAATTACCATGCAACGCCGTCGTTACTACTTCCCTGTATTAATTTTCAGCGCGTGGGTAAATGCAGTAGGCGTCCGGAGGTCTTCGAGATTCCTGTACAGCGAGCCCATTAATTATTTCCCTATTCACTCCGTCTTCGAATAATTTTCAGCCGCGATGAATAATTCACGGCCGCCGTCCCAGGAGTGTACGCGGACGGAAACGCTAGTGTGGACGAGCGCTCATATGGAGCTCGCCCCACGCAGCGGACGAGTGCTGCGTGATAAGGCTGCGTGATTGGCCGCGGCTACGCCCTCACACCTCGCCGCTGGCGTGTCCGTCTCGCCGACAACGATCTCTCGTGCAGCAGCACGAACGCTTGCCGTTCTGGGTATCACACGTTTATGGCGTTTGCCTCGAACCTAGGCAGTAGGGTACAAGAGTAACTTAGAAGTAGATATCCGCGGTGCAGCAAAGCAACTTAAATCACTTAATAAACAAGCTGCGGCATGGTCACGAATTGAACAGTGACCCGAAAATAGAATAAACTTCCTTTGCTTCACGTCTATGGTCACAAATTTCTATGTCATCAGACTACCGGTTTCGGTCTATAATATTTGTTTTATAAAAACATGTCCTAATATTCTGGAGCCATATGTTTACCACCTTCAGATCTATTTCATAAAAACATGTCCTAATATACTCGAGTCACAGAGGCATCGTCAAATGTGTTTAGCATTTGACGATGCTACTATGGCTCCAGTATATTAGAACATGTTTTTATAAAACAAATCTGAAGATGGTCATTATAGACCGAAACCGGCAATCTGCTGACATACAAAATTGTGACCATAGACGTGAAAGTGAAGGAAATTTGTTTACTTAATTAAGTCAAGGACTCCGGTCCAGATTATATACCAGTCAGGTTCCTCTCGCAATATACCGATGCAGTAGCTCCATACTTAGCAATGTCATACTACCGACCATTCGTCGAACGATCCGTACCTAAAGACTAGAAAGCTGCACACGACACACCAGTACCAAAGAAAGGAAACAGGTGTAATCCGCTGTATTACAGACCCTTATCACTAACGTCGATTTGTAGCGGGGTTCTGAAACATACACCGTGGTTGGAAATTTGTAAGTAGGCTGTTTAGGTTTTTTTATTGGTAACGCCACCTCTGTATGAAAAAGTGTTTTAGTAGCAACTTTTTTGGTATAGCTACAATGAGACAGCCTTTTCTGTAGCACAACAATACGTTACAGCACAGTACTTTCTTCATCACGGCAATAAGCGTAATAACTAAGACATCTATTCGCAAAGTATTTCATTTTATGTATCGTGAGGTAAGTACATTGACTTCTGCAGAACTTAGCTTTCAGAGGACGATAACTACGACACTTCCACAGAATTATCTTACAGCAAGACGCACATTTAGCGCTACAGGACACGCATTTGAGAGATTAATTTTGTACTTATGCCATTAATTTTTCAAGATTTTTGAATTACAAAGAAAGTTTTCCATGATACATTTCATTCCATTGCTGTAATCTGTAACACCTGAGGGTATAATTACATTAATCCTCAGGGGGGTACACGCTTACTTTGTGTACCATGTGTGTGGCAAACACAAGGAGCCCTAGCTAATATGGTATTTGCTTATACAACTTTACACATCGGTACCATATTTCTCCAACACAGAATTACACAGCTATCTGATTATTTAACTGAGAGAGACAAACTTTTTTACTACGGCAGTGACAGATGTTTACGTAATTACACAGTTGAATAACTTCACACTTATGAAATTGCATTTTGTCAGTACTTTGTGAACTGTTCATATTTTTTCGGAGCCATTGTGGTACTATGAGAGCTTTGAATGATGTATTTGGTATGGGATCATGATTTTAAAGTACGTTTGAGGCAGATGACACTTTTGACATGAGCAGAGAATTTTTTTTTAGGTTTTGAAATTATTGGAGGAAGCTACGACGATTTTGAGAGTTGACTGAGGTGTTATGATATTATTACGATGACTATGTGTATTATGCTGTTGCGGTATGTTTATGATCAATAAGCTGATGCTATTTGAGTTATTTGAGTATGCTACGTATCTGTTATCATACAATATTTAAGAAGTGTCGACGAATAAGGTAAGGAGTAATGAAAAGTGATTAGGGACTCTGACTTGTGGAAAAGGTTGTTCGAAACCAAGAATCGTACTTCAAGGTTATGAAATGTGTGTAAATGTGTGACCGTATCACAATGCTGACGAATATTTTTTTTGGACACTTATATTTATAGGATTTTGTTTCTACAGATTTGCAACGCTAATTCTTGACCTGTGAAATATTTTTATATAAGACTGCCACTGTAGCGGAAACTGCTGTCGTAAATATTTCCGTAAGAAAGTTAAGTGACCACCTGCACGTATACGTCGTGGGCACCCAGATGGGCGACAGCCGCCCGAGAAAAAAAGCCATTAGCGTGTGCCTTCCAGCGGCACAGGTAGAAAAAAAAAAGAGAGGCCATTATCCTCGCTATTGACGTTCCTTTGTAGAGAGCATCGCAAAAACGACATGGTCGAACTTGAAAACATATGATTACACTGTGAAGCTCTTAATTTATGATATTTACTAAAATGCCTAATGAAACGATGAGAAACATTTCACGGCTATTGTCGTGCTAGTTGAGAGAAATGCCATATGGCTTGCTTTATGTATTTATTAACTCATTTTGTTTAATATCTAGTTTCTAGCTGCACTGCAGCATTGGTTAAAATAAAATTTAATAGATGTACTAATATAAATATTTTATGCCTGCAGATCCAGTAAATAATTTTATGATCTATTCAAAAAAAACGAAGGAGCATAAAAAGATATTTCCCTTCACAGGAATTGCATACGGAATTTTCTTTTCAACTACTGGGTAATTTTTTTGGTAGAATAACTTCCTGTGGTGCACCACTTTAATTACTTAGACATTAAGATGTGATTATACATTTCCCTTATCTGCGTTGTTGTCTTTACTGTAATATTTTTCTGCTTGAGCATTGTCATGTTTAGATATAATTTATTGCTTTTGCTTCTGCTGTTTGCCAGGCATAATGTTACTGAATTTGACTTTGTATTACGCTGTTAAGCCAGTTTTACTACTGATTTATTTTTCTTGTTTGCTGCGCATTGCCTCATATTAGTTGTAATGTTGAATTGCTTGGTAATTTAGATTTACTGTAGCTTGCTTTGCCAGCTTGAAATTTTTGTCATTGATGTTTGTGTTACTTGATTTGTGGTGCTGCATTGCCTCGTCCCTTAGTTTAGCATCTGAGCTCAGTAGATTTAAGTTAGCTTAAGAGGGGGTAGACTATATAAGAAACTAACTATGATGAATTGGAAGCAATGCATTAACAAGGTATATGAAAACGATTTGGGCCTAAATGAGTATTGTACAATGAGCCATATTTATTTTGAAAGAAATATGGTTAGAATACAGAAAAGAGGTACAGATAGGACTTTTTGGGAATAATGATGAACGAAGGGAGATCTCCAAGAACAAAAAAGGTTTTGTTCGCAAAATACTGCAGTACCAAAAGTTACACTGAAAACGGCCCTGTCCTTTCCATTGTGTTATCCCCCTATGTGTTTGTGTACCCTTGTGTATTTGTTTTCTTCCTGTCTCTGTGTAGTTTCATAGAATTTTTTTCTAATACTATTCACTATGATGAGGAATACTGTTATCCTCAAATATAATTTGCATTAATAATATGTTATTTTCTTTGTAAAGATGTTTAGACATTATTTATTCTGTTTTGTTTTAATGCTCATGTGTGAAGTTGATGTTTCGAAAGTTATTCTGAACTTTTATGTATCTACTTATCTCATAATTCCTGTAACATTGATGTATATGTTTATTTCTATTCTGTTGTAAAGCCTGTACTACAAATGTTATCTGTATTGTTACGTTCTTGAATGATGTATTTTACACCTTGTTATTGTATTCTTATGTTATAAAATTGTAATTGACAGCACTTCATCAAATTAAGTAACTTGTAAGTTACATTTCACTGCACACGTTTCTATTGGTCATAGTATATGGACAATATGTGAGAAGTAGGGACTGTTAGTGTTTGCATGTGTGTTAATAATTCGGCAGGGGACTGGTTAACAGCATTGCTGGTTCTCAGGACAATTCAAGTGGTGGTTATGGACTTGCTCTATTATCCGCAAGACTCTTCAATGGTGATTGTGCACCTGCATAGTCACAACAGATGGCTGCTGGCCATCTCTACAAGGACTACAGTGGGTCTGCATCTTTGATGACCCACCAGTACCATTATCTCTACAAGGACTACAGTGGGTCTACATCTTTGATGATCCATCAATACCATTATTTCTACAAGGCATGCAGTGGGTCTGCGCCTCTGGTGGCCCACTAATACCGTAATCTCTACCAGGACTACAGTGGGTCTGCTCTGTGATGACCTACCCACCAATACTCTTCAAAACTTCGACTGACTCCGCTGTGGGTTTGCTCTGTTGTGGCCCATGACCTGTCTGCATGTCGAGAGTCAGCACTGTCTTTCCGTTGGAAGGCCAACGATACTTCTTCAAGACTGCATGGAAATCCACTACTTCCGTGTGCATTTTCTTTTACTGCTCAGACTTTGAGAAAAACACTGCAATGTGATGAATGATCAGGACTGTCTTTATGGACTGTGAGAAAATTTGAGCTTTTGACCAACATTGTATCAATAAGTGTGTGCATTTGATTTCTTTGTTATTGTAATTATGAAAAATTTTTTCAAATCTGTATTGGGCACTGCCCAAACCAATTTGTAAAATTTTTTGTGGGGAGCATGGGGGCTATGTAAGTAGGCTGTTTAGGTTTTATTATTGGTAACGCCACCTCTGTATGAAAATCACTGGCTGTGCTGTGTGCAGTCTGTGGCTGCTTTGCATTGTTGTAATACTCGCCATTGTAGTGTTAGGCAGCTGGCTGTGAACAGCGCGTAGCGTTGCGCAGTTGGAGGTGAGCCGCCAGCAGTGGTGGATGTGGGGAGAGAGATGGCAGAGTTTTGAAATTTGTCATGAACTGCTATATTTATATATGATGATATCAAGGTAAATACATTGTTTGTTCTCTATTAATATCTTTCATTTGCTAACTATCCCTATCAGTAGTTAGTGCCTTCAGTAGTTTGAATCTTTTATTTAGCTGGCAGTAGTGGCGCTCGCTGTATTGCAGTAGCTTGAGTAGCGAAGATTTTTGTGAGGTAAGTGATTTGTGAAAGGTATAGTTTAATGTTAGTCAGGGCCATTCTTTTGTAGGGAATTTTGAAAGTCAGATTGCGTTGCGCTAAAAAATATTGTGTATCAGGTTAAGCACAGTCTTGTATAAATTTTTCAAAGGGGACGTTTCAAATTATCTTGTAGAAAACGGTTTATTGACAAACAGACAACGCGGATTCACGAAATATCGTTCTTGTGAAACACAACTAGCTCCTTATTCTCACGAAGTAGTGAGCTCTATCGACAGGGAATGTCAAACTGATTCTGTATTGATATATTTCCAGAAGGCTTTTGACAACGTTTCTCACAAGTGACTTCTAATCCAGTTGCCTGCCTATGGAGTATCGTCTGAGTTGTGCGACTGGATTCGTGATTTCCTCTCGGAAAGATCACAGTGCGTAATAATTGATGGAAAGTCATCGAGTAAAACATAAGTAATATCTGGCGTTCCCCAAGGAAGTGTTATAGGCCCTCTGTTGTTCCTGATCCACATAAACGATTTAAGAGACAATCAGAGTAGCCTTCTTGGATTGCTTGCAGATGATGCCGTCAGTTACCGTCTTATAAACTCACCACGTGATGAAAACAAACTGCAAAACGATTTTGATGAAATACTTGTATGGTGTGAGAAGAGGCAGTTGACAGTAAATAATGAAAAAAATATGAAGTCATTCACAGGAGTAGTAAAAGGAATCCGTTAAATTTCCGTTACACCATAAATCACACACAACTAGAGACTGTAAATCCAAGTAAGAGAGTGCAGTCATTCATAACTTAAACTGAACGATCACATAGGTAATGTTGTGGGGAAAGGAAACCAAAGACTGCAGTTTACTGGTAGGACACTTAGAAAATACAACGGGTCTGCTAAAGACATTGCCTACACTACGCTTGTCCGTCCTTTCGTGGAGTATTGCTGTGCTGTGTGGGATCCGCGTCAGATAGAACCGATGGGGGACGTCGAAAAAGTTCAAAGAAAGGCAGCTGTTTTTTTACTACCGCGAAATACGGGAGAGAGCGCCACGGATATTATAGGCGAATTGGGGTGGCAATCATTAAGGGGGTAGGACGCCAAACAGGCCGACTAGGACCAGGAGAGGCACCACAGGACATTTTAATTTCAACTGTCTCTACTTTTGCAAGTAAATTCATGAAACTTTGTCAGCATGACCAGGAAGGATTCAGCATTCACAGTCATAGCAGTGGAAGTTCAAAAACATATTAAAATTAATTTTTTTACATGTGAAATTTCATCATTTTTTCATTTACTATTGGCTGCATTTGTTGCTATAGGTGCACTTTTCTTCATAAATAAGAGAGATTCTTTCGAGAATTTTGCACTGCATACAAACCACACATACAGGTGTATGATACTCTAGAATTTATTTAATTTATCAAAAAATGAATGAGCTGTTATATTTTAAACTCCATGTTTAGAAAAAACTCAAGTTTCATAGCTAATTATCTCCATTTTTATCATAGTTTTTAGTAGTTTTGGAAAATTCCAGAGTTTTGCATTAAGAAGTTTGTGTTTAATAAGTATACCAAATCTGAAATTAATAGGATATTTATTTTGGATGTCACATGTACCTCAGTACAGAAATTTATGTTTTGCGGAAAATGGCTGTTAAAGTTTCTATTTGTATTTGACATTCTTTTAGAACTGTCCAGCACCATAAGCAGGTTCTTTTTCATTTTCTAAATTAGTTTTCTTCCTTTTCGCATTCCTATGATACACTCTCCTTGATTTTATCACCTCCAAAAATGATTTATCTGCTTTCATTACACGCTGTCTGCCTATCGCATACAAAGCTTTGATGCAGTCCACTCCGGGCTTAATTTCCATTTTCTCTAAAACATATATCCTGCTTTGCACACCATCATTAAAACATGAAACTGCATCATAAACACCAATAGCAAATGAATTTATTCCCACAAAAATGGTTTTTGGCACTTTTCCCCATACACATTGGTTAAAACTTTCATTTGGGTTTTGGATAACGCCATGAAGAACTTTCTTCAATAAGTTTTATTTTGCAAGTTCCCTGAATTAGGTTTAATGGCTTCCATTACAGCAGCTGGTAGAGAATTCCTGTGATGATATTCTTCACTGACGTAAGACAGAAGAATGCTGTGCAAAGCGGTGTGGCGCTGCATTTTGTTACACTTGATACCAAATAACATGCCTTATAATCCCTCAAATTTATATGTTTTATACATCAAACTATTCAGGAAGATGTGCGCTAAAAATATGCATATTTTTAAAAAATCGAAATTTTTAAAATTTTTTACTTCTTACCCCTCTTAAAACAAAGACTAATTCGTTGCGGCAAGGTCTTCTCATGAAATTTCGATCACCAACTTTCTCCTCAGATTGTGAAATCAATTTGCTGGCGCCTACATACATAGGAAGGAATTATCATCATAATAAAATAAGAGAAATAAGAGATCGCACGGAAAGACCTAAGTGTTCGTTTCTTCCAGCGCGCTTTTCGAGAGTGGGATGGTAGAGAAATAGCTAGATGATGGTTCTATGAACCATCTGCCAGGCACTCAGTTGTGAATTGCGGAGTAATCATGCAGATGAAAACGTAAATATCTCGGATTAACATGCACTGTCTGACAAGGAAGTGAAATATCCGAAACGCATGGTCCGATGTCAGCGTAACTTGGTACACGTACACACCAGTGGCGGTGTGTAACTGGTTAGAGTGGCAGTTGTCCATTACAGGTAGATCAGTCGACACGATCCATTATTGTTGTGCGTCTTTAGTGTTCTTACCAGGCATAGTAGGGTATACAGGGTGTTACAAAAAGGTACGGCCAAACATTCAGGAAACATTCCTCACACACAAAGAAAGAAAATATGTTATGTGGACATGTGTCCGGAAACGCTTACTTTCCATGTTAGAGCTCATTTTATTACTTCTCTTCAAATCACATTGATCATGGAATGGAAATACACAGCAACAGAACGTACCAGCGTGACTTCAAACACTTTGTTACCGGAAATGTTCAAAATGTCCTCCGTTAGCGAGGATACATGCATCCACCCTCCGTCGCATGGAATCCTTGATGCGCTGATGCAGCCCTGGAGAATGGCGAATTGTATCACAGCCGTCCACAATACGAGCACGAAGAGTCTCTACATTTGGTACCGGGGCTGCGTAGACAAGAGCTTTCAAATTCCCCCATAAATGAAAGAGGGTTGAGGTCAGGAGAGCGTGGAGCCATGGAATTGGTCCGCCTCTACCAATGCATCGGTCACCGAATCTGTTGTTGAGAAGCGTACGAACACTTCGACTGAAATGTGCAGGAGCTCCATCGTGCATGAACCGCATGTTGTGTCGTACTTGTAAAGGCACATGTTCTAGCAGCACAGGTAGAGTATCCCATATGAAACCATGATAACGTGCTCCATTGAGCGCAGGTGGAAGAACATGGAGCCCAATCAAGACATCACCAACAAGGCCTGCCCAAACGTTCACAGAAAATCTGTGTTGATGACGTTGCGTGTAGTTTCTCGTCAGCCCACACATGTTGATTGTGAAAATTTACAATTTGATCACGTTGGAATGAAGCCTCATCCGTAAAGAGAACATTTGCACTGAAATGAGGATTGACACATTGTTGGATGAATCATTCGCAGAAGTGTACCCGTGGAGGTCAATTAGCTGCTGATAGTGCTTGCACACGCTGTACATGGAACGGAAACAACTGATTCTCCCGTAGCACTCTCCATACAGTGACATGGTCAACGTTACCTTGTACAGCAGCAACTTCTCTGACGCTGACATTAGGGTTATCGTCAACTGCGCGAAGTATTGCCTCGTCCATTGCAGGTGTCCTCGTCGTTCTAGGTCTTCCCCAGTCGCGAGTCATAGGCTGGAATGTTCCGTGCTCCCTAAGACGCCGATCGATTGCTTCGAACGTCTTCCTGTCGGGACACCTACGTTCTGGAAATCTGTCTCGATACAAACGTACTGCGCCACGGCTATTGCCCCGTGCTAATCCATACATCAAATGAGCATCTGCCAACTCCGCATTTGTAAACATTGCACTGACTGCAAAACCACGTTCGTGATTAACACTATCCTGTTGATGCTACGTACTGATGTGCTTGATGCTAGTACTGTAGAGGAATGAGTCGCATGTCAACACAAGCACCGAAGTCAACATTACCTTCCTTCAATTGGACCAACTGGCGGTGAATCGAGGAAGTACAGTACATACTGACGAAACTAAAATGAGCTCTAACATGGAAATTAAGCGTTTCCGGACACATGTCCACATAACATCTTTTCTTTATTTGTGTGTGAGGAATGTTTCCTGAAAGTTTGGCCGTACCTTTTTGTAACACCCTGTATAGCGGTCATGAACAGCGTGAGATGTCGAGTGATCACCGTGAAGGACATGGAGATGCCGTGTACTCGTGTGAGACAGCGTTATCAGCACCTGACAGAGTTTGAAATTGACCTCGTTATGTGTCTCTGTTAGGAATGGCGACTATCGCTGGAAAAATCTGTTATCGGTGACACGGATACCTTCATCTCCAGTTTAACATGACTATTAAAACCGCTCAAAGTAACCTAATTTTGAAATAACCGGTTTTCGGTTTTTCACTGCTGTTATTTCCAGCAATAAGCGTAGACATCGAACAAAGATAGAGACTTCTTAGACTCCCTCAGATTTTTACAGTACATGTTTTAAGATACATAGAAAAAAATTTCAAATGTAATAAGTAAATACAATAAAAGTTAATCCATCCACCGTGCACTGTTTTTCTCACAAAGAAATGAGGGGCTGAATATTACAAAAAAATCCATCAGTAGTGTCCTATCGAGTATATTTCTTTAAATCTCTGCTCAAAAATACGTTGTAATTGAAGATCACACCATTACTTGGGCATTACGAGAAGGGGGTTATAAAAAGTGAAAACTTAGGTTGGAGAACTGTTTTTCATGTTAAGTTGTCTGTTTCCAAGAGATACATGCATACAAAAGTACTTCTTTTATTTTAGACTACGAATGAATTATTAAGTTCATAATTTTTTTACTGTCGCCCTAGCGGCCTTTCTCCTTTACAATTTCGCGAAAATGGCAGTCAAATATCAAGTTTTTGTGTAACGTTTGTGACGTTTTCTTTATTTAATTATTTCAAATGATAACCACGTTCTTAGTCAAATATAAATCTTTAATTTTAAATGGTACTTTGAATACAACTGATATTTTACTGACAAAACCAAAAATGGGCTTTCAAATAATTCAAATGAAGAGGTCAGTCAATAAGCAGAATTTAAATTTACCAGGAACAATTAATTACATGACAATAGTTAAAATTTCAATAATGAATTAATTAATCCATTGACCAATATGTTCATATACAGGGTGAGTCACCTAACGTTACCGCTGGATATATTTCGTAAACCACATCAAATACTGACGAATCGATTCCACAGACCGAACGTGAGGAGTGGGGCTAGTGTAACTGGTTAATACAAACCATAAAAAAATGCACGGAAGTATGTTTTTTAACACAAACCTACGTTTTTTTAAATGGAACCCCGTTAGTTTTGTTAGCACATCTGAACATATAAACAAATACGTAATCAGTGCCGTTTGTTGCATTGTAAAATGTTAATTACATCCGGAGATAAAGAGAGTACCGAATTACGTAGGGATCCAAAGGGAACGGTGATGGACCTTAGGTACAGAAGAGACTGGAACAACACATTACGTCCACATGCTAACACCTTTTTATTGGTCTTTTTACTGACGCACATGTACATTACCATGAGGGGTGAGGTACACGTACACCCGTGGTTTCCGTTTTCAATTACGGAGTGGAATAGAGTGTGTCCCGACATGTCAGGCCAATAGATGTTCAATGTGGTGGCCATCATTTGCTGCACACAATTGCAATCTCTGGCGTAATGAATGTCGTACACGCCGCAGTACATCTGGTGTAATGTCGCCGCAGGCTGCCACAATACGTTGTTTCATATCTTCTGGGGTTGTAGGCACATCACGGTATACATTATCCTTTAACGTACCCCAGAGAAAGAAGTCCAGAGGTGTAAGATCAGGAGAACGGGCTGGCCAATTTATGCGTCCTCCACGTCCTATGAAACGCCCGTCGAACGTGTACTTCACCCCTCATGGTAATGTACATGTGCGTCAGTGAAAAAGACCAATAAAAAGGTGTTAGCATGTGGACGTGATGTGCTGTTCCAGTCTCTTCTGTACCTAAGGTCCATCACCGTTCCCTTTGGATCCCTACGTAATTCGGTGCTCTCCGATACACACGATCGAACAGCGGAGGAGTGGTACTCAAGCGTCAGCTTTAGGTTACAATATCTCCGGATGTAATTAACATTTTACAATGCAACAAACGGCACTGATTACGTATTTGTTTATATGTTCAGATGTGCTAACAAAAATTACGGGGTTCCATTTAAAAAAACGTAGGTTTGTGTTAAAAACCATATTTCCGTGCATTTTTTTATGGTTTGTATTAACCAATTACACTAGCCCCTCTCCTCACGGTCGGTCTGTGGAATCGGTTCGTCAGTATTTGATGTGGTTTACGAAATATATCCAGCGGTAATATTAGGTGACTCACCCTGTATACTATTTCTGTAATATGTTGATCTGTAAGCTGTCTCCTTTCATCAGAAACAATACCATTAAAAGACGATACACATATTTCAGAAGCCAGTGAAATTACTTCTAAACTCGTTTTTAAACAAAGATTTATTAAAAAAGGAAACTTTTTAGAGAAACTGCTATGATAAATTGATATAGAGGTTGTAACGGCTCTACGTGAGCCGCTACATGGCTTGACACAGTTGTCTTATACTCAGAACACATCTGGGTGGCCTTCAGACACTCAGGCAAGAGCAATATAAGATTTATTATTCGGAATTATGCTACATTATCACTCTTGGTATTGTCTGCAGGTGTGAATGCGGGTCGTCTGCTGACGTATGCGTGGGCTGCCTGGTGTGGGTTCTCTGAATGTGGAGATGCAGTTTATCCAACCACTGTATTAAGTAGAGTGAGACTGCACAGAGAGACATACGTTCACCACACGTTAGCAGGCGCCGTTAGGTTGGCAAATAGCCGCTGTGCAGACACTATGAGCCCTTCCGGCAACCGTGTGTGGACCCCGGACGAGGGGAGACTGTTAGGCATTCCCTGCTGAGACTCTGGTGGGTACAGACGCTCTGCGTGATGGCTCCTGTAGCCATCTTAGTTAGAAGAGATAGCCAGGTTGGATAAAACTGCTACTTCTATTTTGTATTAGTGATGAAGGGCCAGCATTCCATATAATCGTACTACACTCCTGGAAATTGAAATAAGAACACCGTGAATTCATTGTCCCAGGAAGGGGAAACTTTATTGACACATTCCTGGGGTCAGATACATCACATGATCACACTGACAGAACCATAGGCACATAGACACAGGCAACAGAGCATGCACAATGTCGGCACTAGTACAGTGTATATCCACCTTTCGCAGCAATGCAGGCTGCTATTCTCCCATGGAGACGATCGTAGAGATGCTGGATGTAGTCCTGTGGAACGGCTTGCCATGCCATTTCCACCTGGCGCCTCAGTTGGACCAGCGTTCGTGCTGGACGTGCAGACCGCGTGAGACGACGCTTCATCCAGTCCCAAACATGCTCAATGGGGGACAGATCCGGAGATCTTGCTGGCCAGGGTAGGTGACTTACACCTTCTAGAGCACGTTGGGTGGCACGGGATACATGCGGACGTGCATTGTCCTGTTGGAACAGCAAGTTCCCTTGCCGGTCTAGGAATGGTAGAACGATGGGTTCGATGACGGTTTGGATGTACCGTGCACTATTCAGTGTCCCCTCGACGATCACCAGTGGTGTACGGCCAGTGTAGGAGATCGCTCCCCACACCATGATGCCGGGTGTTGGCCCTGCGTGCCTCGGTCGTATGCAGTCCTGATTGTGGCGCTCACCTGCACGGCGCCAAACACGCATACGACCATCATTGGCACCAAGGCAGAAGCGACTGTCATCGCTGAAGACGACACGTCTCCATTCGTCCCTCCATTCACGCCTGTCGCGACACCACTGGAGGCGGGCTGCACGATGTTGGGGCGTGAGCGGAAGACGGCCTAACGGTGTGCGGGACCGTAGCCCAGCTTCATGGAGACGGTTGCGAATGGTCCTTGCCGATACCCCAGGAGCAACAGTGTCCCTAATTTGCTGGGAAGTGGCGGTGCGGTCCCCTACGGCACTGCGTAGGATCCTACGGTCTTGGCGTGCATCCGTGCGTCGCTGCGGTCCGGTCCCAGGTCGACGGGCACGTGCACCTTCCGCCGACCACTGGCGACAACATCGATGTACTGTGGAGACCTCACGCCCCACGTGTTGAGCAATTCGGCGGTACGTCCACCCGGCCTCCCGCATGCCCACTATACGCCCTCGCTCAAAGTCCGTCAACTGCACATACGGTTCACGTCCACGCTGTCGCGGCATGCTACCAGTGTTAAAGACTGCGATGGAGCTCCGTATGCCACGGCAAACTGGCTGACACTGACGGCGGCGGTGCACAAATGCTGCGCAGCTAGCGCCATTCGACGGCCAACACCGCGGTTCCTGGTGTGTCCGCTGTGCCGTGCGTGTGATCATTGCTTGTACAGCCCTCTCGCAGTGTCCGGAGCAAGTATGGTGGGTCTGAGACACCGGTGTCAATGTGTTCTTTTTTCCATTTCCAGGAGTGTATTTAGTAAAGTAAGTGATCAAGGAATATTTTTCCTGATTTTTTATTAAATAAATGTTGTTGTTATATAAAATTCTTAACTCGATTTGTCACAGCAACGTCATATTTCAGTTACAATTCCAATTAAGTTATTCAAACTTTCAACTTAAAGTTAACCAATAAAGATAAATGTTGTGTAGTGATGTTTGCCCTTGTCGTAGGCGTCTTTCACTAAATTTCCACACCTGCCATTTTCAAATTGAGGATGCCTGCCAAGACTTTGCGGAAACCAAGTATCATGCAAGGTTTCATAACCGGTTATCGGTAAAAAATAAAAATACCTGTTATAATTAAGACCAAACAAAATAACGAAAAATACCGGTCATTAAGAACTAAAAAACTAGCATCGGTTTTAGCTGGGGGATTTTCGCATCCCTGGCCTCTATTTGGCCAGCTGGCCAAATCTTCCATAATCCAGATCTGTGAGGCATCGGCATGTGTCAGTGGGCTGATGTTCGACTGCAAGTGAGCTTAAGAACAGGCAAACTCATCGACAAAGCTCGGGTCGACCATGTATCACCACCGCAGAGGAACACTGCTGTATAATACACCAAGCACTTCTTAACAACTCCACATCCTTGCCTGCCATCGGAGAACAAGTAATGGACCCCTTGCATCATTCTGCGACATCCGCACCATTGGTCTGAGGCTAGCAGCAGCTGGACTGGCCAGTTATCGTCCCATGCGTAAGCTGCCAGTGACACCTCAACACCAACAGCTGCGTCTGGTGCGGTGCCATGACCGGCATGCATGGACTGCTAGTGAATGGCATCGCGGCTCTGCAGTACCCAAGATGACAATAGTCCTCGAGTATGGTTGCGCCCTGGGAAGAGGTCCCATTCTTCGTTTAGTTTGGAGAGGCACAGGAGGTTGCTCCTACCGTCACGGTGTGGCGATCCATCGGGTTACGGCTGATATGACTGAAGGAAATCTGACAGCACAGCAATGCGTCACGAACGTCCTGCCTCCTCATGTGTTACCTCTCGTGCGAAAGCTTTTTGGTGCCATTTTTCAACAGGACAATGCTCGTTCATACGTAGCACACGTCTGTATCAGCTGTCTGTTTGGTGTTAGGATACTCCAGTGTCCAGCAAGAGCCGTAGATCTGTCACCAGAAGAATATGTGTCAAGTCCATGCCAATGTAAGTATCCAGGAATCAAGCACTAGTTACAAAATTTGTGGACCAGCGTTCCCTATGAGAGGGTACAACGGCTTTATGACTCCCTTTCCAGCAGCATCAGCGCGTGCACCCAGGCCAGACGGGTACAGCGTCATCCTGATAAGCGTCTTGACACTGCTAATTCCCTTGTAAGTTTGACTCAGTACTGTAATCACGTAAATAACATCGCATACCCTGTCAGTCCATGAAATTTCATTTCGTTACCTGCTTAACATCAGGGTGGCAACGGCCTTGCCGCAGTGGTAACACCAGTTGCCGTCAGATCACCGAAGTTAGCACCTGGACGGGTCACCGTCCGCGACTGCCAAGCGCTGTTGAGAAGCGGGCTGCACTCAGCACTTGTGAGGCAAACTGAAGAGCTACTTGATATAGAAGTAGCGGCACGGGTCACGGAAAATGACAACAGCTGGGAGAGCGTGTAACGTTGTTGCTTTGATTTACGGTGTAAGCGGTGCTGATAGACAATAAAAGCGGGTTAAAGCTGTGAGCTGTCTGGGGAAGTTAACCTTGCATTACTGAGCGACTGTTTCAACAGGTATCCAGTCTAGCTTACCAAATTCCCAACCAGACTAACATTAATTATAATCATTTAATAGTCGTACGACAACCGGTGATATATATATAAAAAGAGAATTTAAATAAAAAGAAATAGATCAGTTTATATTTGGAAATTTATTTCAACATTAATCATTGCAATTTCAGCATATTAAACTTGAGTCATAACTAAGCTGGTGCCTTATTTAGGTCTGTGAAAATGTGAGTTTGTAATCTTACGGAACACATCAAATAGGGAGCCAAGATTGGGAGACTACATACAACACTGCATTCATAAAATAACACACGAAGAACGTCGTAACATATCCAAGAGGAAATTAACCACAACCAACCGATTCAATTTTTACCCAAAGAAGTTACGTTAGTAGCGTAATCCTGTCCGTCATGTAATTACCACATACTGGTATACTAAATTCATACTAACTCCCTGTGAAATCTTCCCGAAAAGAATAGCTGAGGGCTACTTTGATGATTACACCACATGCTTCACGTGGTCAACTTCGTTTACACAAAGAGTGTAACTCCACAATAATTTTGATAATTAAAATAATTTACATCGAAACTCAATTCACAAAAGAAAAACCTCGAACTGGTTACTATCGTCTTACTATTAACCTGATGGGTCAAACAATTGTATAAGCACGTGGTACTGGTCTCACAAAGTACACCCCACGTGGGTTGAACATAAAGAAAAGTTGCTATATTGAAAAATATTGTCAAGACGAGACGTTATAATCTCACGCACATTCGCATTTAAGATAGATGATCTTAGTTAGAGTTACTGATCAACACGTGGTTCCACTTTACTCACAAAGTAGTGACAAAGCAACTACCGGAATATTATTCTGAGCTTCACACTCGAATTACACTGCGTTGCAATTTAAGATAACATTAGATATTTTAGAGCTAAACCTGAAGTAAAGGTGATTAAATTGTGAGTTAGGCTGAACTTAAGAAATCCATTGTCCTACGGACTTAGCAGACACGCGCTTAGCCGGAGATCTTACCACTTCAGACGCTCGCCGCGGACAGACTGACCTGCGCTCCTACCGAGCGTGCTTCCCACATACAAACGGAAGTGACCAGAGAGGCAGCTCCCTATACCAACATGACAAGGGACAGACAGGACCATACTAAGCATAGAAACCTCTTTGCTTTTAGAAAGCGTAGCTACCTGTTCCGACGTTGGTCCTACTGTTCTCTAGCAGACAGGCTTGTCTGCTACCATCCAGCATGCAACTAGAAATACATTTGCTCATTCATTCTTTCACACAGATGGGAAGGGGGATGACAGTATCTTATCATATACAGTATATAAAAGAAAGCGGATTGTAACCTCCCCGCAAAAATTTTTAAATGTCAATAATAGTGAAATTGTAACCTCCCAGCAAGAATATGAAAGTCAATGTTAAGTGAAATGTTGTCTTCCCACAAAACTGAATAATAAAAATGAGCCAAGCGAACCTCCTTGCAAAATTAAAGAATAATAATGGCCCAGATGTAAAGTCCCCACAAAATTAACGTTAAGATGATTGCTCATTAAACCCACAATAATGTTAATTAAATACTGAACCAAGAACTGTATGTAACATCTTAACACAAATAATTAAACCTGATAAATTTTATAAGGGCAGCTGCGCTGACCTTCGGCCCTGTGAAATAATTAAACCTGATAAATTCTTACCGCAGTAACACTGCATCTATATCTGCTCTTATTTTTCCGCACAGCTCCGTGCAATGCTGGCGTATATTTAATTTTGATTCTTGGAGGGAATGCATAGGAAATATTATTCAACTTGAAATGAATATTTTTCGTTAAAAAAGTTACTTTATAGAAAAATTATTATTGGGGCATTTTTTTGAACAAATTAATTACAATTAACATACGCTATTAGCTGAGCGCAATGCTGCTTCATTACCTTCTATAATAATATACATATCGTCCACCACATTCCTGACCAGACTCGTGGGCAGAGCACACTGCGCACGCATGCCGACTCGCCACACACAACTGTACCAGACTGCTACTACTCTCCAACTGTTCCTGCCGACTCGCTACACGCAACTGAACTCTCGCGCGGTCAAGCGCAGACTAGCAACGATAAATAACTCTCTGGTCAGAGATTCTGTCATGCCTCGCCATCGCTGGTAATGATTACATATGAAACGTATGCGTTTCATAACCCTCCACTGGGGGGGGGGGGGGGGGCAAAGATTTGGCAGCGATATTGAGTCATTTGGACTTGCCATGAGCAACAAACTTTTTCTTAAGTAATTAAGTTTACAATCACAGAATATACAGATACATAGGTGTAGAACATGAAGTAAATATAGTGCACATGCACTGAGTACAGAACATATCAGGCAAAGACAAAATATATACAATGAGTACAAAACATATTCACAATTGGCAAAAGTGCACACTAACAGTAATACAGAACATATCAGGTAATGACAAAATACATATACAATGAGTACAAATGGCATAAAGTGCACATGCACTGAAGTAGTGAACATATCAGGAAATCACAAATGTATACGCAACGAGTACAAATCATATTGAGAAACGACAAAAGTGCACACGCACGGTAGTACAGAACATATCAGAAAACCACAAAATGTATACGTAATGAGTACAAATGGCATAAAGTGCACACGCACTGTAATATTCTCTAGTATTTTTCTTCAACAAATGAACATATCAAGGAGTGAAATGAAGTGCACATGCACTACAGAAGTCTTTAGTAATTTCAGGACAACTGATCTTATTAACAAATGAAAGGAAATGCACACGCACTGTATATGACTTTTTCATTTTACAAGAATTAGGAAAGGAATAGGAAGGATTGCGTCATGGTTGTAGCACTTTAGGTTGCACGCAGCTGCACTGAAAGTCCATATCTTTCTACAGAAGCACAACACCAAGTGAGACAATCTGAAGTTCTTTTCCTTGAAGTATTAATCAGTGTAGCCAAGACACTGAAATGTCGTAATAATATTCCATACTATCATTTCGGTAGTACAGTGGGTACACCAAACAGTGGGACCATAATAGCATCTTCATCGCTCATTGTGGTGAACAGCATGTCGTGTCAACACCACGTTCTTGTCTGTTACAGCAACGTAGAATTAGTGCAAAAACCAAATATAGTGCTCCATGATCATGAGGATATACAGGACAAACGGATATTGCAGTAATTCCAGGTAATTAGGTTAGAAGGTGAAGGACATTAAGTGACATACTAGTCTTCATTGAGAATTACAGTAGTAATGGGTGGCACTCATTGCCTAGTCATTGAGCATTTCTGTACCATGTACGTAGTATTACAGAATAATGTTCATGAGTAACTTTACAGAGAACATGGGCATTCATTGCCTAATTACAATCATCAGAAGTCATTTACACAGAACATAGGCACTCATTGCCTAATCACCATCAGAAATCATTTACAGAGAACCTTGGCATTCATTGCCCAATTACCATCAGAAATCATTTACAGAGAACATTGGCATTCATTGCCCAATTAAAGTCATCAGAAGTCATTTACACAGAACATGAGTTAATAAATGGCATAATTAATCTAATTATAGTAAACATTGTCTTCATAGTTCATCTTATTACATTAATCAGTGGCATTCATTTGCCATTTACAAAGCATTTTTTTGTGCTAGCAATGCATTGCGTTGGGTTCGATAATTAATAACAATAGTTGCTTTTGAGTTATTACTGCAAATGAAGATGTGTAACGTCATTCGTCATGAGTCAGCTGTATCAAGATTATGAAATAAGTAGAGTATATGTAATCACATTCATAAATGACATAGGTTTAATGAACAATTGCTTATAGTACATTAATTTCATGAATAATTTCTCCTGCAAAAAATACAAAAATGGATTATTAAACTGAAAGAAGAAACGCATTTTAAGCTGCAAAGTAGTGAACTTCGAATTAACAGGTAGTGAAATGTGTTTAAAATATATGTTCTCTAGCTGTCCTTTCCGAAACCTTCAGTCATCATACCATGCGACATAAGACATACTGTCAAAACGAACTGCAACAAATACTTAAATAACTACATAGCATAAATACATAAACTTCAACATTATCCTCCTCTGCAAAGAAAAAACTTCATTATCCATATTATCATAACTCCATTATTATCATCACCTGTAAAGAAAAACTTCATTATTCATGGTAGCATATTCTTCATCATTATTCATCACCACTCATTATCATCTGCAAAAAAGATCATTTCATTATTCATTATACAACTATTCCTTATTTCTATCATATTTCATCACTAAAACTAAGATGTGTAGTTCTGTCTGACAGCCTGCATCAATCGCTTCGTATTCTGAAAGAAAAAAATTAGTTAAGACTGCTATTCTACGATGTGTATAGTATATTCTTGTTAATGCTTGTTAATCTTGATCCATTTACTCTTCCTCATAAGGTTTTTGCATCTTCTTTCGTTTATTCAGTAGGTGAAATTCCCATTTCTGTTTAATTTATTTCCTTTACACGTTATTTCTTTCTGAAAATGATGAACAAAGATTAATTTCTTGCATTTAATTCATATACCCATTAGATAAAAACTGGTTTATAGTGACATAATTAAGCATACAGCATAGCATGACAGAAAACGTATTATGTCAAAAAACATAGACAGTGTTCAGATGCAAAAATGTACACAGAATCTCACAAAGCAGCAGCAAAAAATGTAAAACAGTCACGATGTTGAGATATCATAGGGCAAAATTGTCAAAGTCAACTGGTGTTTGTTATATCTTAAATATTTCATAGTACATACAAACAAAACAGGAAAACAATCATACATACATAAAAATGGAAAATATGCACGGTCTAGGGTGTATAACGACAAGAAATGTAATCTTGTTTGTGTACAGCTTGTATGTTGTGTAGTTAATAGAGGCGAGAATTAAAGACTTCAATGGGGAGAGAATTTAATAAAATAAATATGTCACTAGATAAAATTGCATAATTATTCATAAGATATGTAAGTTCATCTGGAAAAATATGAAGTCTGGTGTGTAACGACAAGAAGAGCGACCTGCTAACCTTACCTTGCCGGGCACTTGCCAAGAAAAAATGTGATAATCATCAATAAGTAGTCATATAAATATAATTGCATAAGTGGTCATAAAATGTGTAAATTCATCTGGAAAATATGCATGGTCTGATGTGTAACGACAAGAAAAGCGACCTGCTAACCTTACCTTGCCGGGCACTTGCCAAGAAAAAATGCGATAATCATCAGTAAGTATTCACATGAATATAATTGTATAAGTGGTCATAAAAATTTAGGAAATGGCATTACAGTGTGATAAATCATAAAGTATGTTCATTCAATAAGGGGTTTGATGTTAGATATGTGGTGGTTTCCTTTCGATTTTCTGGTTCTCAAAGTTTCGACGTGTACAACATTGGGGTGAGGAATTCTGCGAATTCGATATGGACCTGCGTATAGAAGTTCAAATTTACTGCACCTACCTTTTATTTTGTTGGATAAATAGTGTGTACGTACTAATATCTTCTGTCCAACGTGAAAGTCACGGCGTATATAAACCTGTTTTTGTTGTCTTCTCCGGCGCTCTGCGGCACGTTTGATGTTGTTCAGCGCAATGTCAATTATTTCATGGTGTCGTAGTCGACGAGATGTAGGAAATGTTACTAATTCTTTAATTTTGTTAGGTGGTTCAACATTTTTCAGTATAACAGACGGAGATAGCATAGTAGATTCATTCGGTATGGAATTAAATACATCCTGGGATGAGAGTATGTGTGTGTCCCAATCAATATGTTTTTTATGGCAGTATATTCTACACAGTTTACCAATTTCTTTCAATATTCGTTCACAAGGGTTCGAAGAAGCATGGTACCTGGATATATATATCGGAGAAATGTTTCTAGCTCGTAACATACGTGTCCATACAGCAGATCGAAACTGTGATCTATTGTCGGAAATTACTTTCAACACATGCCCTACATAAAATAGAAAATGTTTTACAAATGCTTTCGAAACAGTTTTAGCAGTAGCTTTGCGTAACGGAGTGCAAATAACAAATTTTGAAGTGAGTTTAACAGCGACAAAGATGAAGCAAAAACCTCTATTAGTTCTGGGAATCGGACCAAAAATGTCTACAGCGGCCATATGTCTTAATTTAACAGGTACAATGGGATATAATGGAGGAATATGAGAAGTTGTGTCTGATTTAGCTTTCTGGCAGATTTTACATGACGCTAAAACTCGTCGCACACGTTTCTCCATGTTGGTAAAATAACAGTTCTGTCTCAGTATAAGAAAACATTTTCTGGCTCCGTAATGTGCGTAATTTAAATGAGTATACCAGATTAATTTGTTAACAAGTTCATCAGGAATGCATAGTAACCAATTGTTGCTGTCAGGATGAGAGCGGCGAAACAGAATGTCATCGCGTACAGTGTAATGGTTTCTAATCGTAACATTATTCCTATCTTGCCAGAGGTGTTTAATCTCTTTCCACACGTTGTCTTTACTTTGCTCTTGTGCTATGTCCTGTAATGACGACGAAATAAAATTTTCAAATGCAACCTGTTGAATGTACATGACGCTGAAATTTGCTTTGCAGAAGTTGGTTGCTATGTCTTGCTGATTGTTGCCGAGAGAACGAGATAGTGCGTCTGCTACAACATTTAGTGTGCCGGGAATGTGAACAATTGTAAAATTGAATTCCTGCAAATAAAGTTTCCATCTGCTTAATCTGTTGTGTGTGAATTTAGCCAAAAGTAAAAATTGTATTGCTCTGTGGTCTGTGTAAACGGTAGTATGTCTTCCATAAAGAAAATGCCTAAATCTCGTAAAAGCTCAAACAACACATAATGTTTCCAGTTCTGTAACGGAATAATTTCGTTTAGCAGGTGACAGAATGCGACTTGCAAACGCGATGTTTTTAATTATTGTAGAACCATCTTCTTCAATTTCCTGAAAAATATGTACGCCTAAAGCGGTGTCAGAACTGTCGGTGGCAATGGAAAAATTTCTAGTAAGATCTGGGTGCGATAAAAGTGGTGCATTCAACAAAGCATGTTTCAAATAACATTCTCGTGAACAAGATTCTGCGTGTCAAAATTAATGCTTGTGTTACTGGAATACGCAACCTGTACCGTATTTAATCAAGTTCTATCTGGCGTGTTATTATTTCGGGAGGATGCTGTGGCAGTTCCACTATTTGTACTGTTCTGTTAATTCTTCCTAACGTATTACGTTCTGGATGATACCTATTGTCTGGTTCATTCATGATAATATGTTGTTGCTGATGTTCTTGCTGCTGATGAGACCGACTGTTATTAAACGTACGCTGAAAATTGTGCTCATTAATTTTACGTCTGTCATGATAATCATTTCTATACGGTGCATTGCGATAGGAATTGAAGTAGTGTGTCTTCTGTACGTACTGATTTCCTTGTTGCTGTGCGCTACCATTTGTTGGCGCTGAGACTATACGTGCACGCGGCGAAACATTAAAGTTTGGTTGACCTCGTAGACTGCATTGTTGGTTAGGTATGCTAACCGGCTGGCTTTCATGCTGTTGCGGTGAAAAACGTCTCTTGTTACTAAAATGCGTTCGCTGTTGCTGAAAATTTTGTACATACTGATGATTAAAATTTTTCTGATATTAAAGTTCTTGTAGTTGTCATTTCTGGAGCGTCTAATGAAAAAGTGTCACTTTCGGTATAACTTGTCGTATCGGGTTTTCTTGACTCATTTCTTAATCCTAGGTAGAGCAATAGTTGAGCTGTTTTGATAGATATAAAGGATAGTAGAAGAGAAGGCAGCAGTGCAGAAAACTAAAGATGAAACAGCACTACTACAGCTCGGGGCCCTGTGCACGCTACGGCACATACTCATTAAAGCGTAATGAATCCCCTGAGGTCTATTACGCGCTGAAAATAAATGTCAGCTTTTGTGTTACAGGCAATGGCGGTAAAAATTCAGAAATAAATTGCTGTATCCATGCTAATTGTTGTTTCTTCATTACAGTCAATGCTATTGAAAGTACAAAAATAAATTGTCGTATACAGTTCAAATCGTGTATCTGTGCTCTGTCGTTTTCAAATACCTCAGATTTTTTTACAGTTACAAATTGCTCGTAATCAACGTTCTTGTCACTGAATGCGTGAACAGGTTCACGATTACATAAGAATCTGTTTGTCTGTATCTTTTCGGATTTTAGGTCGCGTAGCTTTTCGGATTTTAAGTCGCGTAGTCTCTGTAAATTGCTTAAGTTATACTGGCTGTGTGAATGTGAGAAATGTTCGGAATGTTCAAATGGCTCTGAGCACTATGGGACTCAACTGCTGAGGTCATTAGTCCCCTAGAACTTAGAACTAGTTAAACCTAATTAACCTAAGGACATCACAAACATCCATGCCCGAGGCAGGATTCGAACCTGCGACCGTAGTGGTCTCGCGGTTCCAGACTGCAGCGCCTTTAACCGCACGGCCACTTCGGCCGGCGTTCGGAATGTGCCGTATCTTGTGACGTGTTAGTAACTGAAACATTTTTCATTTCTGTCACTTTAATACGTTCGTTAATTTGGTTGGTCTGTCGTTCACTTTTATTATCGACTTCCGTATTCAGACTGTGTAAAACTTCTGGTGACTTTCAATTAAACTCGTCGCGTATCTGTGTTGCGTTTTTAGGACATTGTTCAGCGACTGCACTAATTTCGTCTCTAATTGGTTCTGCTTTCGCTGCATCTGTATTACTTAATTCTTGTACAACAAATGTAATTTCTTCATTACTGTTCCTAGCATGAGCCTTACTTTCTACACATGATTGTTCTTTCGTGTCGTGATGTCGCACGGTGACAGCTGTAATCTGTTCACTAACTTGTTTGTTCTGTTCGTTAAGGTTGCCGTGTTTTTCGTTCGGCTGTTTGAAACTTTCATTAATTGTTTCGCTAAGTTGTTTGAAATATTTGTCTTGTCTTTCTTTCTGTTGTTTGAAATGGTTGTTAAGTTGTTGTTCCAAATCTTCACTAAGTTGTTTGTAATGGTTATCTAGTTTTTCATACATTTGTCGTAAAAATGCCATAACTTGATCCCAGCCAAAATTATCGGCTCTATTCTCCGTGCTGTGTGATGGCGTACCTGCAATTGTCACGTTTTGTGTGACCATTTGGTCATTCTGTGATTCTTGAAAATGTTTGTTAATCGGATGTGCACTGTTAGTCACTATCTCGGAATTAAATGAATCCGGCGCATTCAGATTGCACTGTTCGGTTTCACTAGAGAAATTTGTCTGTTCATTACGTAAATTTTGCAAACCGGTTGTGTTGACCTGGGCAGCGCTCATTGGAACAGAGCGTCCCGCGTCATCAATTGTCGTTAGATTAACAGACGACACAATTGAATTTGTCTGTTCATCACTAGGATCAAAATCAACATTAATGGTCGGTACCCACTGACTGTCCGCAAATGGGGAACTGTCATTATTACACTGCGTGTCGCAAGTACTACCGGTTATATTATTTGACTCAGCTATTTCACCCATTATACATCGCGATGTACTGTTAACAGTTTTTCGCGGCATTTTAACACAAATCAAAATTATTCAATAATGAAACAAAGACAATACAAAATCCAACAAACACTATTACAACAAAGAGCAACAAATTGCCGATGATCTGTGGAAAAAAGATTGACAAATTAGAAAAAGCGTTGCGCCAAATGCTAATTATTTTTAAGTGGATAAGAGCAGATATATGACTACTTATCAGAAGATTCTCAAAGAAATACGATCCTGGTCCGGATGTCGCCAAGTGTAACCTCCCCACACGAATTTTTAAATGTCAATAATAGTGAAATTGTAACCTCCCAGCAAGAATATGAAAGTCAATGTTAAGTGAAATGTTGTCTTCCCACAAAACTGAATAATAAAAATGAGCCAAGCGTAACCTCCTTGCAAAATTAAAGAATAATAATGGCCCAAATGTAAAGTCCCCACAAAATTAACGTTAAGATGATTGCTCATTAAACCCACAATAATGTTAATTAAATACTGAACCAAGAACTGTATGTAACATCTTAACACAAATAATTAAACCTGATAAATTTTTTAAGGGCAGCTGCGCTGACCTTCGGCCCTGTGAAATAATTAAACCTGATAAATTCTTACCTCAGTAACACTGCATCTATATCTGCTCTTATTTTTCCGCACAGCTCCGTGCAGTGCTGGCGTATATTTAATTTTAATTCTTGGAGGGAATGCATAGGAAATATTATTCAACTTGAAATGAATCTTTTTCTTTAAAAAAGTTACTTTATAGAAAAATTATTATTGGGGCATTTTTTGAACAAATTAATTACAATTAACATACGTTATTAGCTGAGCGCAATGCTGCTTCATTACCTTCTATAATAAAATACATATCGTCCACCACATTCCTGACCAGACTCGTGGGCAGAGTACACTGCGCACGCATGCCGACTCGCCACACACAACTGTACCAGACTGCTACTACTCTCCAACTGTTCCTGCCGACTCGGTACACGCAACTGAACTAGACTGCTACTACTCTCCAACTGTCGGCTCGCGCGGTCAAGCGCAGACTAGCAACGATAAATAACTCTCTGGTCAGAGATTCTCTCATGCCTCGCCATCGCTGGTAATGATTACATATGAAACGTACGCGTTTCAGGATGTAAGTTCCGTATGAGACTGTGTGACATGAATTACATATAAACTGTGTTTTAAAGTGTAGTAGTGTGACAGATCGTTCTTGTTTATGTGTAAAAGTAACATGTTTCACTGCTCAGTCTCCTCCCAGATAGTCAGAAACACCACAGTAAAATTAGAAGAGGAATTTATGCCGTAAATGACAACAGATTTAAGAAATTAACACGAAAGGAATCCAACAGAGACCTTTCAAGCGATGTGCTGACCACATGCCCCTCCATATCCGCATCCTGTGACGCATAAGGGGTTAGGATGACACGGCGGCCGGTCGGTACCGTTGGCCCTCAAGGCCTCCTCGGACGGTGTTTTTCTTTACCGTCTGGGTGTTTCACGGTTTTTGTCAGGCAGTGAATTCAGTGGCCATCTCCGCTTCCTTGGAAGTGGTGATGTCCATGAATAAAGTAAAATTGGTTATTTGGCAATCACTGATATTGCATCTACTGCCCACAAATTCTTTGGACATAGGTAGAGAATTGGCAGGCAGTGATTGTGATAATTACGCATACTTGCAATGAGAAAAGTAGTGTTTGTTCAAAAAAGAAATTTGTTATCATCTACTTTAAATGTAAGTGCTAGGAAGATTTTTCTGAGATTACATGTCTGGAGCATAGTTTCCGGTCGCGGGTTGTAGGGACGGAAACGCGGCGGGACCCGCGGAGAGGTCCGCGAATAACAACATAACGGGAGAGGACGGACACGACCAACGAAGGACCTTGCGACACACCAAGAACAGACAACAGAGTCACGAACCAAACAATACAACCGCGTCGACTGAATAGAAACACGAAAGTCAATACCCTGTCTAATGCGAGGCGATATGTCCTCATACACACGCGACGTGAGACTGGCTGGCTGAGCTTTTTTTTTTTTTTTTCCTTTATTGAATTTCAATTCCCCCCGAAGGGGGCGGGCTGGCAGCAGCTTAGTATGCCGCTCCTCAGCCTACAGACTTTGTTAGAAAGATGAAGAGAATAAATAATAAAAAAAATCGGAGACTTAAAGAGTAACATGGCGAAAAGAAATCGTGGAACTTGAAACAAAGAACAGAGGGATGATGACGCTAAGAAAATACATACAAAGCAGACAGGTTAAACAATAGACAGACAATTAAAAAAACACGGCGACAGTCTGGTTTCTGTTCGCAAAAGACATAAAATTCACACCGAGCGACAGCATGGTTTCTGTTCGCAACACGAGAAAGACGAACAACACTGAACAGTCACTGGAACACTGCACTAAAAAGTTGTCAAATGTGACAGACCACAGCCGAGAGCAGGTGGGGGGAAACTGGACAGATGATGGGAAAATAAAAAAAGGGGGGGGGAGCCGGGAAAGGAGCTGATGGAGTATGAGGACCCATAAGAGGGGTGGGGGGCGCTGGGCAGACGCGACAGGGAGTGGGGTAGGCAGAGGAGGGGAATACAAAAGGGCTCGGGGGGGGGGGGGGAGCTGGCTGAGCTAGAGGCAGGCGCTCTAGTACTCTATCTGGGACGCCGCTATTGGCCGCTGGAACCGCGTGTTCCGCTCTGGCGCCCTCATAGTAAATGCGGGCCAGGAGGCGGAGGCGCGCGCCGCCACAGCTTACGACGCGATGGTGCAGAGACCTCTAGGGGTTTTCAACGGCCATGACGTCTGGCGGGGATTCAAACTCCGCGGCGCGCGGTACCATAGGGTTGGAACGCTCGACATTGTGGTGTCCACAATAAGAGTTTTCGAGCTGAGCGCTCGTGTGATTTCAAGTATTTAATAGGGCTCTGAATTTAGAGCCGAGAGTTGTGTACGGAAGCGTGACATGAAAGAGGTATAAATAATCTTACGTGAAACGATGTATATTGATTATTTTGATCGTTGAGAATAAGGTGAAAGTCGACTGCGATAGAAGGAAATACATTAATTAAAGAATTCAGGGGAAAATAGCGTAAGGAGAAGTTATAAAGGAAACGAATCGAACGAACAAGTAGACCAACTGGCGAAAATGGTGTAGCATCTACTTCCCACCGACATACCCCTGCAATATAGTGAGTTTCATAGCACACTTAGCAGCCGAGCAGAAAGGAAATGGGCGTTGTTAGTGGACAAGTGCCATAATGTCAAATGCACATGGCGTTCGGCGATTCGGCATCAGATTCCATTCCACTAGTGGCTCCTCAGTCAGGCACCCACAAGAAAAAAAGTTGTTACTACTAACAGACTAAGAGCCGCTCACATTTCAGCAACAAAACTAGATATTTGATCAAATTAGTGCTCTTTCCAAGCTACGGTTCGTGCTTTGTTGAAGAGGACATTAAATAGATGCTAATATTATATTTATGTAGCGGATGGCTTGATATGGGAGATAAATGCCTTTCAGTCTCAATGACCGTGTGGCGCTGGTATGCTACTTTATTTAGCGTCACCAAGTTGTAGTCTTGTACTACGGACGAGAGCTAGAATTCAGTGACGTGACAAGACACATGGTATAACGATATGCACATATACACATGACGGCAGTATCGTGTACACAAGGGTTAAAGGGACACTGCACTGGCGAAGTTGTCATCTGTACTCAGGTCACTCATGTGAAAAGCTTTCCCCCGTCATTAGGACCGCACGACGGGAATTAATAGACTCTGAACGCGGAATGGTAGTCGGAGCTACGGGCATGGGACATTCCGTTTCAGAAATCGTTTGGTAATTCAGTATTTCGAGATCCACAGTGTCAAGCACGTGCCGAAAATACCACATTTCAGGCATTACCTCTCCTTCGGCTTGCACTTAACGACTGAGAACAGCGTCGTTTGCAGAGAGTTGTGAGTGCTGACAGACAAGAAACACCGCGCGAAACAGCCACACAAATGAATGTCTGACGTACGACAAACGTATCTGTTAGGACAGTGCGCCTAATGTGGCATAAATGTCCTGTGGCAGCAGGCGAACGACGCGATTGGCGCGACATCGCCTGAACCACCACTCCAGGACTCGTGACCATATCGGTTGGACCCCACACGACTGGAAAATCGTAGACTCGTCAGATTAGTCCCGATTTCAGTTGCTAACAAGGAAACTCCCCATCCCATCCGCCTCAGACTTATTGGTAAGATGGACCAATGGACAGCCCGTCAACAACTGAACACAGATCGAGCATGAAAACAAGAAGAAGGTGTACTGAAATGTGAAAATAGAAGCAAAATAGAAACAAATCTTGTTCGTGTCCCAATTTTTTTTTTCATAAAACTATGAACAGTCCGTCCGGTCATTGACGTCTCTGTCTGCTGTATTCAAAATTATGTCTGTGTCGTGGTGTAACGACCGTGACCAACAGCGAGGTGTAAGGAAGGGATCTCCTATTTGTTCTACACAAGTACCACATGCTATGACCCTTGCATTTCGTTTTGCACGTTTTGACTCTAGATTACTTTGTTGTAACATAGTTCACACCCGTTTATTTGTTGTTTTCATTTCTGTGAGACGTCTATGTGGTATTTCGCCTGCTCTCATTATTCATCACATTTACTTGCGACGGAAATATTCTTACCACATGACATATTCTACAACCAGTGTATAGTATTACAACTGCCAAGACTACAGAAGGAGACCAACCACGTGAGCGAGCAGAGCGACAGATCATAATTTTGTGGAAAAGTAAAAGAACAGGGCACGAGGGAGATTCGAACCCGGATCTCCCCCTCTACATTCCAACACCACGACCACATAACTACGACGCCAGGGTTATTCCATGTCGCTCGATGTTCCACATCTTAAACTTGGACCGTTCAATGTTCCGATTTTGCTTGTCCAGTTTTCATGCTTTATACAGTGTGTTACAAAAAGGTACGACCAAACTTTCAGAAAAAATTCCTCACACACAAACAAAGAAAAGATGTTATGTGGACATGTGTCCGGAAACGCTTAATTTCCATGTTAGAGCTCATTTTAATTTCGTCAGTATGTACTGTACTTCCTCGATTCACCGCCAGTTGGCCCAATTGAAGGTAGGTAATGTTGACTTCGGTGCTTGTGTTGTCATGCGACTCATTGCTCTACAGTACTAGCATCAAGCACATCAGCACGTAGCATCAACGGGTTAGTGTTCATCACGAACGTGGTTTTACAGTCACTGCAATGTTTACAAATGCGGAGTTGGCATATGCCCATTTGACGTATGGATTAGCACAGGGCAATAGCCGTGGCGCGGTACGTTTTTATCGAGACAGATTTCCAGAACGAAGGTGTCCCGACAGGAAGACGTTCGAAGCAATTGATCGGCGTCTTAGGGAGCACGGAACATTCCAGCCTATGACTCACGACTGGGGAAGACCTAGAACGACGAGGACACCTGCAATGGACGATGCAATTCTTCGTGCAGTTGACGATAACCCTAATGTCAGCGTCAGAGAAGTTGCTGCTGTAAAAGGTAACGTTGACCACATCACTGTATGGAGAGTGCTACGGGAGAACCAGTTGTTTCCGTACCATGTACAGCGAGTGCAGGCACTATCAGCAGCTGATTGGCCTCCACGGATACACTTCTGCGAATGGTTCATCCAACAATGTGTCAATCCTCATTTCAGTGCAAATGTTCTCTTTACGGATGAGGCTTCATTCCAACGTGATCAAATTGTAAATTTTCACAATCAACATGTGTGGGCTGACGAGAAACTGCACGCAACGTCATCAACACAGATTTTCTGTGAACCTTTGGGCAGGCCTTGTTGGTGATGTCTTGACTGGACCCCATGTTCTTCCACCTACGCTCAATGGAGCACGTTATCATGATTTCATACGGGATACTCTACCTGTGCTGCTAGAACATGCGCCTTTACAAGTACGACACAACATGTGGTTCGTGCACGATGGAGCTCCTGCACATTTCAGTCGAAGTGTTCGTACGCTTCTCAACAACAGATTCGGTGACCGATGGATTGGTAGAGGCGGACCAATTCCATGGCCTCCACGCTCTCCTGACCTCAACCCTCTTGACTTTCATTTATGGGGGAATTTGAAAGCTCTTCTCTACGCAACCCCGGTACCAGTTGTAGAGACTCTTCGTGCTCGTATTGTGGACGGCTGTGATAGAATACGCCATTCTCCAGGGCTGCATCAGCGCATCAAGGATTCCATGCGAAGGAGGGTGTATGCATGTATCCTCGCTAACGGAGGACATTTTGATCATTTCCTGTAACAAAGTGTTTGAAGTCACGCTGGTACGTTCTGTTGGTGTTTGTTTCCATTCCGTGATCAATGTGATTTGAAGAGAAGTAATAAAATGAGCTCTAACATGGAAAGTAAGCGTTTCCGGACACATGTCCACATATATTTTCTTTCTTTGTGTGTGAGGAGTGTTTCCTGAAAGTTTGGCCGTACCTTTTTGTAACACCCTGTTGTTGTTGTTGTTGTGGTCTTCAGTCCTGAGACTGGTTTGATGCAGCTCTCCATGCTACTCTATCCTGTGCAAGCTTCTTCATCTCCCAGTACCTACTGCAAACTACATCCTTCTGAATCTGCTCAGTGTATTCATCTCTTGGTCTCCCTCTACGATTTTTACCCTCCACGCTGCCCTCCAATACTAAATTTGTGATCAGTTGATGCCTCAAAACATGTCCTACCAACCGATCCCTTCTTCTAGTCAAGTTGTGCCACAAGCTTCTCTTCTCCCCAATCCTATTCAATACCTCCTCATTAGTTACGTGATCTACCCACCTTATCTTCAGCATTCTTCTGTAGCACCACATTTCGAAAGCTTCTATTCTCTTCTTGTCCAAACTGGTTATCGTCCATGTTTCACATCCATACATGGCTACACTCCATACACATACTTTCAGAAACTACTTCCTGACACTTAAATCTATACTCGATGTTAACAAATTTCTCTTTTTCAGAAACGCTTTCCTCGCCATTGCCAGTCTACATTTTATATCCTCTCTACTTCGACCATCATCAGTTATTTTACTCCCTAAATAGCAAAACTCCTTTACTACTTTAAGTGTCTCATTTCCTAATCTAATCCCCTCAGCATCACCCGATTTAATTTGACTACATTCCATTATCCTCGTTTTGCTTTTGTTGATGTTCATCTTATATCCTCCTTTCAAGACACTGTCCATTCCGTTCAACTGCTCTTCCAAGTCTTCTGCTGTCTCTGACAGAATTACAATGTCATCGGCGAACCTCAAAGTTTTTACTTCTTCTCCATGGATTTTAATACCTACTCCGAATTTTTCTTTTGTTTCCTTTACTGCTTGCTCAATATACAGATTGAATAACATCGGGGAGAGGCTACAACCCTGTCTCACTCCCTTCCCAACCACTGCTTCCCTTTCATGCCCCTGGACTCTTATAACTGCCATCTGGTTTCTGTACAAATTGTAAATAGCCTTTCGCTCCCTGTATTTTACCCCCGCCACCTTCAGAATTTGAAAGAGAGTATTCCAGTTAATGTTGTCAAAAGCTTTCTCTAAGTCTACAAATGCTAGAAACGTAGGTTTGCCTTTTCTTAATCTTTCTTCTAAGATAAGTCGTAGGGTCAGTATTGCCTCACGTGTTCCAACATTTCTACGGAATCCAAACTGATCTTCCCCGAGGTCCGCTTCTACCAGTTTTTCCATTCGTCTGTAAAGAATTCGCGTTAGTATTTTGCAGCTGTGACTTATTAAATTGATTATTCAGTAATTTTCACATCTGTCAACACCTGCTTTCTTTTGGATTGGAATTATTATATTCTTGTTGAAGTCTGTGGGTATTTCGCCTGTCTCATACATCTTGCTCACCAGATGGTAGAGTTTTGTCAGGGCTGGCTCTCCCAAGACCATCAGTAGTTCTGATGGAATGTTGTCTACTCCCGGGGCCTTGTTTCGACTCAGGTCTTTCAGTGCTCTGTCAAACTCTTCACGCAGTATCTTATCTCCCATTTCATCTTCATTTACATCCTCTTCCATTTCCATAATATTGTCCTTAAGTACATCGCCTTGTATAAACCTTCTATATACTCCTTCCACCTTTCTGCCTTCCCTTCTTTGCTTAGAACTGGGTTGCCATCTGAGCTCTTGATATTCATACAAGTGGTTCTCTTCTCTCCAAAGGTCTCTTTAATTTTCCTGTAGGCAGTATCTATCTTACCCCTAGTGAGACAAGCCTCTACATCCTTACATTTGTCCTCTAGCCATGCCTGCTTAGCCATTTTGCACTTCCTGTCGATCTCATTTTTGAGACGTTTGTATTCCTTTTTGCCTGCTTCATTTACTGCATTTTTATATTTTCTGCTTTCATCAATTAAATTCAATATATCTTCTGTAACCCACGGATTTCTATTAGCCCTCGTCTTTTTACCTACTTGATCCACTGCTGCCTTCACTACTTCATCCCTCAGAGCTACCCATTCTTCTTCTACTGTATTTCTTTCCCCCATTCCTGTCAATTGTTCCCTTATGCTCTCCCTGAAACTCTCTACAATCTCTGGTTCTTTCTGTTTATCCAGGCCCCATCTCCTTAAATTCCCACCTTTTTGCAGTTTCTTCAGTTTCAATCTGCAGTTCATAACCAATAGATTGTGGTCAGAATCCACATTTGCACCTGGAAATGTCTTACAATTTAAAACCTGGTTCCTAAATCTCTGTCTTACCATTATATAATCTATCTGATACCTTTTAGTATCTCCAGGATTCATCCAGGTATACAATCTTCTTTTATGATTCTTGAACCAAGTGTTAGCTATGATTAAGTTATGCTCTGTGCAAAATTCTACAAGGCGGCTTCCTCTTTCATTTCTTCCCCCCAATCCATATTCACCTACTATGTTCCCTTCTCTCCCTTTTCCTACTGACGAATTCCAGTCACCCATGACTATTAAATTTTCGTCTCCCTTCACTACCTGAATAATTTCTTTTATCTCGTCATACATTTCATCAATTTTTTCATCATCTGCAGAGCTAGTTGGCATATAAACTTGTACTACTGTAGTAGGTGTGGGCTTCGTATCTATCTTGGCCACAATAATGCGTTCACTATGCTGTTTGTAGCAGCTTACCCGCATTCCCATTTTTCTATTCATTATTAAACCTACTCCTGCATTATCCCAATTTGATTTTGTATTTATAACCCTGTAATGACCTGACCAAAAGTCTTGTTCCTCCTGCCACCGAACTTCAGTAATTCCCACTATATCTAACTTTAACCTATCCATTTCCCTTTTTAAATTTTGTAACCTACCTGCCCGATTAAGGGATCTGACATTCCACGCTCCGATCCGTAGAATGCCAGTTTTCTTTCTCCTGATAACGACGTCCTCTTGAGTAGTCCCCGCCCGGAGATCCGAATGGGGGACTATTTTACCTCCGGAATATTTTACCCAAGAGGACGCCATCATCATTTAATCATACAGTAAAGCTGCATGTCCTCGGGAAAAATTACGGCTGTAGTTTCCCCTTGCTTTCAGCCGTTCGCAGTACCAGTACAGCAAGGCCGTTTTGGTTAATGTTACAAGGCCAGATCAGTCAATCATCCAGACTGTTGCCCTTGTAACTACTGAAAAGGCTGCTGCCCTTTTCAGGAACCACATGTTTGTCTGGCCTCTCAACAGACACCCCTCCGTTGTGGTTGCACCTACGGTACGTCCATCTGTATCGCTGAGGCACGCAAGCCTCCCCACCAACGGCAATGTCCATGGTTCATGGGGGGGTAACACGCTGTATATGTTCAGATTTACGGACTATCGATTGAGCCATTTTACCACTAAACGTGAGGGGGGTGAGAGGGTGGTTTCCCTAGTAAGAGCTGACGGTAGGGTTCGAGTGTGGCGCTGACCCAACGAAGCCATGGCCCAAGCTGTCAACGAGGCACTGTTCAAGCTGGTGGTGGCTGCATAATGGTGTGGGCTGTGTTTAAGTGGGATGGACTGGGCCATCTGGTACTGCTGAACTGAGCAGTGACTGGGAATGGCTGTGTTCGGCTACCTTTAGACCATATGCCATTCGTGGATATCAAGATCCAAAACAACGGTGTAATTCTTATGGATGACAATGCGTGACGTCATCGAGCCACAAGAGCTCACTATTGGTCTGAAGAACATTTTGTGGAAAATTCAAGCGAATGATTTAGCTACCCAAACCGCCCGACATGAACGCCATCCAACACGTATGGAACATAATCGAGAGCACAGTCCGTGAACAAAGTCCTGGACCGTCATTACTTTTGCGTCCACACTCGGTAGCTGAGTGGTTGCTGGTGCCGGCACGGTAGCTCAGCGAGTTCGGTGCGAGGCCTGCTTGCTCACTGTAATAAAAGAAAATGACTAAAGGAATCAACGATCAATTTGAACGGATGTGTTTTGACGTCTACCAAGTAAAAAAAAAAATGTAAATATGAAAATCCTAAGTGCCCGGGTTCGATTCCCGGCTTGGTCGGGGATTTTCTCCCCTCAGGGACTGGGTATTGTGTTGTCCTAATCATCATCATTTCATCGCCATCGACGCGCAAGTCGCCGCAGTGGCGTCAAATCGAAAGACTTGCATCCGGCGAACGGTCTACCCGACGGGAGGCCCTAGTCACACGACATTTATTTTTATTACTTTTGCAATTATGGACTGCCATAGAGGCAGGATGGCTCAATATCTCTGCAGGGGACTTCCAACGACTTGTTGAGTTCAGGCACGTCGAGTTGCTGCACGATGCCAGGCTAAAGGAGGTCCCACACGACATTAGGAGGAATCCGATGACTTTTGCCACCTTAGTGTATTGTTTCCTTTATTTATTTACTCGTATGATGATTTTATATAATATACAGTTGATATAACGCAAATGATTTTATACAATATACACTCCTGGAAATGGAAAAAAGAACACATTGACACCGGTGTGTCAGACCCACCATACTTGCTCCGGACACTGCGAGAGGGCTGTACAAGCAATGATCACACGCACGGCACAGCGGACACACCAGGAACCGCGGTGTTGGCCGTCGAATGGCGCTAGCTGCGCAGCATTTGTGCACCGCCGCCGTCAGTGTCAGCCAGTTTGCCGTGGCATACGGAGCTCCATCGCAGTTTTTAACACTGGTAGCATGCCGCGACAGCGTGGACGTGAACCGTATGTGCAGTTGACGGACTTTGAGCGAGGGCGTATAGTGGGCATGCGGGAGGCCGGGTGGACGTACCGCCGAATTGCTCAACACGTGGGGCGTGAGGTCTCCACAGTACATCGATGTTGTCGCCAGTGGTCGGCGGAAGGTGCACGTGCCCGTCGACCTGGGACCGGACCGCAGGGACGCACGGATGCACGCCAAGACCGTAGGATCCTACGCAGTGCCGTAGGGGACCGCACCGCCACTTCCCAGCAAATTAGGGACGCTGTTGCTCCTGGGGTATCGGCGAGGACCATTCGCAACCGTCTCCATGAAGCTGGGCTACGGTCCCGCACACCGTTAGGCCGTCTTCCGCTCACGCCCCAACATCGTGCAGCCCGCCTCCAGTGGTGTCGCGACAGGCGTGAATGGAGGGACGAATGGAGACGTGTCGTCTTCAGCGATGAGAGTCGCTTCTGCCTCGGTGCCAATGATGGTCGTATGCGTGTTTGGCGCCGTGCAGGTGAGCGCCACAATCAGGACTGCATACGACCGAGGCACACAGGGCCAACACCCGGCATCATGGTGTGGGGAGCGATCTCCTACACAGGCCGTACACCACTGGTGATCGTCGAGGGGACACTGAATAGTGCACGGTACATCCAAACCGTCATCGAACCCATCGTTCTACCATTCCTAGACCGGCAAGGGAACTTGCTGTTCCAACAGGACAATGCACGTCCGCATGTATCCCGTGCCACCCAACGTGCTCTAGAAGGTGTAAGTCAACTACCCTGGCCAGCAAGATCTCCGGATCTGTCCCCCATTGAGCATGTTTGGGACTGGATGAAGCGTCGTCTCACGCGGTCTGCACGTCCGGCACGAACGCTGGTCCAACTGAGGCGCCAGGTGGAAATGGCATGGCAAGCCGTTCCACAGGACTACATCCAGCATCTCTACGATCGTCTCCATGGGAGAATAGCAGCCTGCATTGCTGCGAAAGGTGGATATACACTGTACTAGTGCCGACATTGTGCATGCTCTGTTGCCTGTGTCTATGTGCCTGTGGTTCTGTCAGTGTGATCATGTGATGTATCTGACCCCAGGAATGTGTCAATAAAGTTTCCCCTTCCTGGGACAATGAATTCACGGTGTTCTTATTTCAATTTCCAGGAGTATATATATATATATATATATATATATATATAGCTGGGTGTGAGAGTGAACAACACATCGGGAATTCCAGGGTATGAATGAAGTGGACAGCGTTGGACTAAATGTTGAATTGTCTGCTCCTCTTGATTACATTCACACATTGGTGAACTGATCCAGCCCCATTTGTACCTGAAGTACCTACAACAACCACGTCCAGTCCTTAACCTGTTGAGGCGGCATCAAAGGTTCCTCAGTAGGTCAAAACCTTTTGGCTTCTTTATGGGATGAAGGTGATGGGCTCTTGTTCCCAATGTTTTTCTTGACCATTCATGCTTCCAGCTTTCATTTAGATCAAAACCATCCGCGATGAGTCGTCGTGCAGTAACACTTGCTGGTCTTCTTGATCGCAATCGTTGCTGTGGCGGATGACAGAAATCCTGGTGCAGTGGTAGAGCGGGTGATGCAGAGATTTTCTTGGCCTCCCTCAGTATAGCTCGTTTCCACCCTACGTGAGGTGGAGGGATGTGACTCAGTACAGGAAACCAGCGGCATGGGGTTGATTTGATGGAACCAGTACCGCAGCGCATTGTGTCGTTCAGTTTTGTGTTTCCTTAATAAAACCTGAAGACTAGAATAAAGAGGAATATAAAAGTACAATACGTCCAATGTACAAAGGAATCAAGTCCAAAATTTCTCTTTTCTATTGAAGATAGTAGGTAATAGTAGTTAAATGTACCGTTCTCCAACGTGAGGATACGTTATACAAAATATATTCCAATATGGAAATATTTTAAAATCTTCTTAACCTTTTTCTATATTCAATTATTCACCAGAAAGGTAATGTCTATTTTTCTCAACAGTTTCTTACTGTGACTCGATTACCGTCAGCAGTAACTGCCGCATTTTCTTCGGAAGACAAACACGGCAGAGGGTTATGAGAGGGAGTGGCGCTCCAGTGCGGACGAAGCGGCGCGTCAGCCACACGCCCCGCCCCGTCCGGCAGGGAAAGGGCTGGCTGCCACGCGGCCACTTGCCGTGTGGGCGGCGGAGGGAGGGGGCGCGCAGCGCGGCCGGTGACTCAGCGCCTGACGCCGCCCCCGTCCGCCGGCTTATTACGCTCCGCCGGCCGCGAAATGAACCGTTAGCGGCGTGCAGACGCCAGTGATAAGCGGCCCGGGCGCCTGAGCCGCCGGCGAAAGCGACGCCCGGAGGCGGGGCACGCCGCCCTCAGGGTCAACGACAGCCTGCGCCTGTGATGTGATGTGTGTCTGCGGGGGTCGGCAGTCGTCGAGTCGAGCCGTCGGTAGGGGGCGCTGAGCTCTCCCCTCCCCCTGCACGGCTGCAGGCGTTCTACTGGCTGTGGCGACGACACTCGCTGATTAGAATGGATCGATCTGACAGCAGGCGTGGTGGGCCGAGGGTGGCGGCGGTCTCATTGAAAGCAGGAGGTCGGGATGTTTGGTCACCATTCGCCTCGGTAGAGACGGTGCACTGGCCGAAGGAGCGGCGTTTGTTCATAGCAGAGGATGAAATCCGTTCATTAAAAACTCACATTATAAATTATTCATTTAACGCAAGTTCTGAGTCGCTAAGCTGTTGCACAGACTTTCAGTACCAAATTGTACACTGAAGCGCCAAAGAAACTGGTATAGGCATATGTACGCAAATACATCTGCATCTACATCTACATGTTTACTCCGCAAGCCACACAACGGTGTGTGGCGGAGGGCACTTCACGTGCCACTGTCATTACCTCCCTTTCCTGTTCCAGTCGCGTATGGTTCGCGGGAAGAACGACTGCCGGAAAGCCTCCGTGCGCGATCCAATCTCTCTGATTTTACTTTCGTGATCTCCTCTGGAGGTATAAGTAGGGGGAAGCAACATATACGATATTTAATCCAGAAACGCACCCTCTCGAAACCTGGCGAGCAAGCTACACCGCGATGCAGAGCGCCTCTCTTGCAGAGTCTGCCACTTGAGTTTATTAAACATCTCCGTAACGCTATCACGCTTACCAAATAACCCTGTGACGATCGCGCCGCTCTTCTTTGGATCTTCTCAGTCTCGTCCGTCAACCCGACCTGGTACGGATCCCACACTGATGAGCAATACTCAAGCAGTGCGCGAACGAGTGTTTTGTAAGTCACCTCCTTTGTTGATGGACTACATTTTCTAAGGACTCTCCCAATGAATCTCAACCTGGCACCCGCCTTACCAACAACTAATTTTATATGATCATTCCACTTCAAATCGTTCCGTACCCATACTCCCAGATATTTTACAGAAGTAACTGCTACCAGTGTTTGTTCTGCTATCATATAATCATACAATAAAGGATCCTTCTTGCTATGTATTCGCAATACATTACATTTGTCCATGTTAAGGGTCAGTTCCATCTCCCTGCACCAAGTACCTATCCACTGCAGATCTTCCTGCATTTCGCTGCAATTTTCTAATGCTGCAACTTCTCTGTATACTACAGCATCATCCGCGAAAAGCCGCATGGAACTTCCGACACTATCTACTAGGTCATTTATATATATTGTGAAAATACAGAGACATGTAAATAAGAAGAACACGGCGATGCTGTCGGCAACGCCTACATAAGACGACAAGTGTCTGGCACAGTTGTTAGATCGTTTACTGCTGCTACAATGGCAGCTTATCAAGATTTAAGTGAGTATGAACGTGGTGTTATAGTCGGCGCACGAGCGATGGGACACAGCATCTCCGAAATAGCGATGAAGTGGGGGGTTTCTCGTACGACCATTTCACGAGTGTACCGTGAATATCAGGAATGCGGTAAAACCTCAAATCTCCGACATCGCTGCGGGCGGAAAAAGATCCTGCAAGAACGGGACCAACGACGACTGCAGAGAATCGTTCAACGTGACAGAAGTGCAACCCTTCCGCAAATTGCCAGGCCGTCAACAAGTGTCAACGTGCGAACCATTCAACGAAACATCATCGAAATGGGCTTTCGGAGCCGAAAGCCCACACGTGTTCCCTTGTTGACTCCACGACACAAAGCTTTACCCCTCGCCTGGGTCCGTCAACATCGACATCGGACTGTTGATGATTGGAAACATGTTGCCTCGTCGGACGAGTCTCGTTTCAAATTGTATTGAGCGGGTATGGACACAGCCTCACGGACCTATGGACCCTTCATGTCAGCAGGAGACTGTTCAAGCTGGTGGAATATCTGTAATGGTGTGCGGCGTGCGCAGTTGGAGTGATGGGGGACCCCTGATACTTCTAGAAACGACTCTGACAGGTGACAAGTACGTAAGCATTCTGTCTGATCATCTGCATCCAGCCATGTCCATTGTGCATTCAGACGGACTTGGGCAATGTCAGTAGGACAATGCGACACATCACGCGTCCAGAACTATTACAGAGTGACTCCAGGAATACTCTTCTGAGTTTAAACACTTTCGCTGGCCACTAAACTCCCCAGACAAGAAGATTAGCGAGCATATCTGGGATGTCTTGCAACGTGCCGTTCAGAAGAGATATCCACCCCTTCGTACTCTTACGGATTTTTGGACAGCCGTGCAGGATTCATGATGTCAATTCCCTCCAGCACTACTTCAGACATTAGTCGAGTCCACGCCACGTCGTGTTGCGACATTGCGACACTTCTGCGTGCTCGCGGGGGCCGTTCACGATATTAGGCAGGTGCACCAGTTTCTTTGGCTTTTCAGTGTAGTTAGCTAAACTTGGTTCTGCAAGCCAAAGCGATATCATCCGCGCAACAGAATTTTGTTGACTTGGTATTGCGGCGATCGGAGATATGTTGATTGAATAACAGAGGAGATAAGACGGAGCCCTTTTGTACAAAATTTCTTAATTTCCTCTCCTTGCCAACATTTTCTCTCGAAAAAAAAAAAAACACGGAAATGTTATTGTTTATCATGGTGTTGATGAGAGATACAGTTTTTCGGCAGATGGCAGTAACACCGAGGTGAGAGACCTATGGGATCAGAACTGTCAACTTATTGAAAATCCTGAAGAGCGTGAGTCGTTGCGAAAATATAACTGCGACACTGCCTGCACAGAAATCTACAGGAAACTACAGGTCAAACTGAACCGATCTCGCACTGGGCATTTACGGGGTGCAGTCTCTCTTTACCAATGGGGTGCTACACAGTCTCCGGTTTGTGACTGTGGGACTCCGAACCAGACAATCAAGCACATTAGAACTGAATGCCACTTTGGTTCGTGTCAGGGGAGTTGGAGCGACCTCATGAAAGCTGATTATACAGCACTTATATCGATTAGAAACTTTGACTGTGACACCTAGTTAGTTTTATACTTTCGTATTCTTGTTATATACATATTCTTGTTATATACATATACCCGTGAACCATTGACCTTGCCTTTGGTGGGGAGGCTTGCGTGCCTCAGCGATACGGATAGCCGTACCGAAGGTGCAACCACAACGGAGGGGTATCTGTTGAGAGGCCAGAAAAACGTGTGGTTCCTGAAAAGGGGCAGCAGCCTTTTCAGTAGTTGCAGGGGCAACAGTCTGGATGATTGACTGATCTGCCCTTGTAACAATAACCGAAACAGCCTTGCTGTGCTGGTACTGCGAACGGCTGAAAGCAAGGGGAAACTACAGCCGTAGTTTTTCCCGAGAGCATGTAGTTTTACTGTATGGTTACATGATGATGGCGTCCTCTTGGGTAAAATATTCCGGAGGTAAAATAGTCCCCCATTCGGATCTCCGGGCGGGGACTACTCAGGAGGATGTCGTTATCAGGAGAAAGAAAACTGGCGTTCTACGGATCGGAGCGTGGAATGTCAGATCCCTTAACCGGGCAGGTAGGTTACAAAATTTAAAAAGGGAAATGCACAGGTTAAAGTTAGATATAGTGGGAATTAGTGAAGTTCGGTGGCAGGAGGAACAAGACTTTTGGTCAGGCGAATGCAGGATTATAAATACAAAATCAAATAGGGGTAATGCAGGAGTAGGTTTAATAATGAATAAAAAAAAGGTTTGCGGCTAAACTACTACAGATAGCATAGTGAACGCATTATTGTAGCCAAGATAGACACGAAGCCCATGCCTACTACAGTAGTACAAGTTTATATGCCAACTAGCTCTGCAGATGACGAAGAAATTGAAGAAATGTATGATGAAATCAAAGAAATTATTCAGATAGTGAAGAGAGACGAATATTTAATAGTGATGGGCGACTGGAATTCGGCAGTAGGAAAAGGGAGAGAAGGAAACGTAGTAGGTGAATATGGATTGGGGCTAAGAAATGAAAGAGAAAGCCGCCTGGTAGTATTTTACACAGAGCATAACTTAATCATAGCTAACACTTGGTTCAAGAAGGCTGTATACATGGAAGAAGCCTGGAGATACTGACAGGTTTCAGATAGATTATGTGATGGTAAGACAGAGATTTAGGAACCAAGTTTTAAATTGTAAGACATTTCTAGGGGCTGATGTGGACTCTGACCACAATCTATTGGTTATGAACTGTAAATTAAAACTGAAGAAACTGCAAAAAGGTGAGAATTTAAGGAGATGGGACCTGGATAAACAGACTAAACCAGAGGTTATTCAGAGTTTCAGGGAGAGCATAAGGGAACAATTGACAGGAATGGGGGAAAGAAATACAGTAGAAGAAGAATGGGTAGCTCTGACGGAAGAAATAGTGAAGGCAGCAGAGGATCAAGTAGGTAAAAAGACAAGGGCTAGTAGAAATCCTTGGGTAACAGAAGAAATATTGAATTTAATTGAAGAAAGGAGAAAATATAAAAATGCAGTAAATGAAGCAGGCAAAAAGGAATACAAACGTCTCAAAAATGAGATCGACAGGAAGTGCAAAATGGCTAAGCAGGGATGGCCAGAGGACAAATGTAAGGATGTAGAGGCTTATCTCACTAGGGGTAAGATAGATGCTTCTTACGAGTAAATTAAAGAGACCTTTGGAAAAAAGAGAACCACTTTTATGAATATCAGGAGCTGAGACGGCAACCCAGTTCTAAGCAAAGAAGGGGAAAGCAGAAAAGTGGAAGGAGTATATAGAGGGTCTATACAAGTCCGATGTACTTGAGGCCAATATTAGGGAAATGGAAGAGGATGTAGATGAAGATGAAATGGGAGATACGATACTGCGTGAAGAGTTTTACAGAGCACTGAAAGATCTGAGTTGAAACAAGGCCACATGAGTAGACAACATTCCATTAGAACTACTGACGGCCTTGGGAGAGCCAGTCCTGACAAAACTCTACCATCTGGTGAGCAAGATGTATGAGACAGGCGAAATATCCTAAGACTTCAAGAAGAATACAATAATTCCAATCCCAAAGAAAGCAGGTGTTGACAGATGTGAAAATTACTGAATAATCAGTTTAATAAGCCACAGCTGCAAAATACTAACGCGAATTCTTTACAGACGAATGGAAAATCTAGTAGAAGCCGACCTCGGGGAAGATCAGTTTGGATTCCGCAGAAATACTGGAACACGTGAGGCAATACTGACCCTACGACTTATCTTAGAAGCTAGATTAAGGAAAGGCATTTGTAGACTTAGAGAAAGCTTTTGACAATGTTGACTGGAATACTCTCTTTGAAATTCTGAAGGTGGCAGGGGTAAAATACAGGGAGCGAAAGGTATTTACAATTTGTACAGAAACCAGATGGCCGTTATAAGAGTCGAGGGACATGAAAGGGAAGCAGTGGTTGGGAAGGGAGTGAGACAGGGTTCTAGCCTCTCCCCGATGTTATTCATCAAGCAAGTGAAGGAAACAAAAGAAAAGTTCGGAGTAGGTATTAAAATCCATGGAAAAGTAATAAAAACTTTGAGGTTTGCTGATGACATTGTAATTCTGTCAGAGACAGCAAAGGACTTGGAAGAGCAGTTGAACGGAATGGATAGTGTCTTGAAAGGAGGATATAAGATGAACATCAACAAAAGCAAAACAGGGATAATGAAATGTAGTCAAATTAAGTCGGGTGATGCTGAGGGAATTAGATTGGGAAATGAGACACTTAAAGTAGTAAAGGAGTTTTGCTATTTGGGGAGCAAAATAACTGATGTTGGTCGAAGTAGAGAGGATATAAAATGAAGACTGGCAATGGAAAGAAAAGCATTTCTGAAAAAGAGATATTTGTTAACATCTAATATAGATTTATGTGTCAGGAAGTCATTTCTGAAAGTATTTATATGGAGTGTAGCCATGTATGGAAGTGATACATGGATGATAAATAGTTTGGACAACATAACTAATGAGGAGGTATTGAATAGGATTGGGGAGAAGAGAAGTTTGTGGCACAACTTGACTAGAAGAAGTGATCGGTTGGTAGGACATGTTGTGAGGCATCAAGGGATTACCAATTTAGTATTGGAGGGCAGCGTGGAGGGTGAAAATCGTAGAGGGAGACCAAGAGATGAATGCACTAAGCAGATTCAAAAGGATGTAGGTTGCAGTAGGTACTGGGAGATGAAGAAGCTTGCACAGGATAGAGTAGCATGGAGAGCTGCATCAAACCAGTCTCAGGTCTGAAGACCACCACAACAACAACAACAACAACATGTACTAATGTTATGTACCTGTATTTTTAAATTTAATTTGAGGGATACGAAGAAATAAATAAAAAGTTAACTAAACATAGCGTGTCATTTTCAACAGAGAGAAGTCTTCAGATGAGAAAGTAACTTAGCGCATGCCCCAAGCGAGTGATATAGGTCCATTACCGCTCACGATATACAGGGTTTTGGGGTATAAGCGCAGATATTGTGATCATTGGCACCTTGATATATATCCATTTGAGTGTGTTAATCGTTTTTCTTCTCTGTCCAACAGCCTTTCCGCAGACACGTCGTATAATTCACTACCTGATATTTTGTGGACGGTTGTTGCTGCACCACTGACTGGACTACGGCTTTCATTATAGACTAACTGTTTCGAGACCACATATCAAAATTTCAACACCTGAACTCCTATCCGGAGCAGAATAAACATCAATGGCTTGCTGTTACCACAGGTACTTGGAAATACTAACTAATCTAAAAACATACTACCCATAATAGTTACGGTTACTAGCCTGCAAATGAAGTAAATACTGATGTAATTTTGTTCAGTATACAGTCCTAAGTCACCAATAAAAATATTTGCACCTGCACTCCTAACGTACTGTGTATAAATGACCTAGTAGATAACTTCTGGATTTCGACGAGGTCTTCGAGAACGGCACTGTTTTATACAGAGAAATCGCGTTGCTAGAGAACTGTAACAGTATGGAGCACCTGCGGAGGACTGACGCTTGGCACAGGGAGTGGCAGTTGATCCTCAACATAGACAAATGCAACGTTTTATGTATTCATGAACAGAAAGAGACTTCATGCAACAGGAGGGTGATGTGTTGTTCCAACAGGATAATGCTCGCCCACACACTGCCCTGAGACGCAGCGTGCTCTGCAAGACGTGCCATCGCAGCCTCCGAACGTATCTAAAATAGAGCACGTGTGAGATGTGATGAGACGAGAAGTGTCTCGTACGACGCATCAACCGAGAACTCTTACAGAACTAAGTGAAAAGATCGAGCAGGCGTGGAATAATGTATCCCAAGACAGCATTTGCCATCTGTACCATCGACTGAATGCCAGAAATAGTACCTGGTTTGCCGCCCGAGGACACTACACCACGCACTAACTGGGTGTTTCAACATGGGTTGATACGTGGTACCTCAGAAACGCTCGCGCTATTGATCTGTAAATGTAATAATTTCGTGTATTCCATATGCACTGTTGAAATAATAAATTTTGAGTGAACTAGTACCCTGGAAAGGGGTGCACTAATTGTTTTCCACTAATGTATCTAGGGGCTCAAATGACTCTGAGCACTATGGGACTTAACATATGAGATCATCAGTCCCCTAGAACTTAGAACTACTTAAACCTAACTAACCTAAGGACATCACACACATCCATGCCCTAGGCAGGATTTGAACCTGCGACCGTAGCGGTCGCGCGGTTCCAGACTGAAGGGCCTAGAACCTCTCCGACACTGCGGCCGGCTATCATTGGTCACTGATGACTTGTTCATAATCAAGAATTTCACTAACGTATGTTTGGCTTATTTTTCTGCCATAGTTATAAGGCCAGTACAATTTTATACCTGAGACTTTACTTGATTTAAGCATGAAGTTTATAATGAATTCTGCCTTCAGCGGAATTATTAGACAAAACGAAAACGAATGTCATGAGCACAAAATTTTGAAATTTTTTCGTGCATTTACAGCGTACGAGATTAGTTAGCGGTGCCGAGAGTTAGACACTTGGTGCTGCTAAAGCTTATGTTGGACGACACTGTTATATTCCGTGTTCTTTGTGGATAGATGTTTGGCTTTCCATGTGGCATGTGAAGTGCCTGTAAGGGTGCCCAATTCTGTATGCACTAGGCAGTCGAAAAGTGTAGTCACCATGGAGGATAGCGATTCTGTGGTGAATGTAGCATAGCTGCAGGAAGTAGGTGTCGACCTTGGGTTAATGAGCGAGAACGGCAAACACTCGGAAGGGGCTGAATTGTTCAGCAGACCGCAGCTAGGTGATCCTTTATGAGGCGAGCTTTGTCCACAATCGGGGGCTTTTCCCGACGACGTGGGCGAGCCGGGACTAGGTCAGAACTCTCGTACTCACTATTAAGTTACAAATTATCCTCCTGTATGATTAATACGCAACGGAAACACGCATCTGACTATCAATAATTTACAGAAGTCTGACTGTTCACTACGCACTGGCAATACCACATTTTCTTTTTTTATTTAACGGCTTTTATAAACACGTGGCCATCGCACTGAATATGAGTGGCGCACACATTATAATTTCTGGATATCATGACAACATACAATTCGAAGGAAAAGGACACCAATCTTTTTCTTTTCACTATCTTATTTATTCCGATAAATTCTATAACCTAAACACACAAATTCTATTACCTACAACAATAACACATGAGAAATTCCGCTCAATGGGCATGGCTTTACTTTGGTGATTCTCTATCTTATGGTCTCGTAATTGTTTAACGCTACCGTGCACTTTCTGGATAGGATGGTGGATCTATTATTATTTCTCACACTTCGACTCTCACAATCATCATCACGAAACTTTCCTCCAGACAGAGCAGTACAAAAGGAACACGTATAACCCTACCTCTGAAACTACCTTGCTACTCTCCCATGCAAACCACACATACTTAAATTACATGACTTACACCACACTACAACATGAAATACAACACAGGGAATAGTCACAACATTATCACTTTCCGCTTTCCCACTTCAATTAATATTTATCCCAGTTTCACACGACACTGCCCCACTTCGTAATTCTACTTTCCTACTATGAACTCTGGAGATATATGCACGTCTTCCTGTGCAATGCAAGCCAAGTGGCGTTGCTGGATAGACGGCTGACTCACCTTGTTTCTCTCTCAGAGTATTATAGTTTGAATCAAGCGTCACTCGGAAACATATCTCGCAAAGTAATATTAAGAACATATTCATTACCCAAACGAGCCCTCAACTGATACCATGGACGAGTACTTCTCTTTATCCTTTGTCTCATACACAGATTGAGACTCACACAGTACTCACCACGTGGAAGTACTCGCCTCTAATTTCAAGTCCTGCACACGCTATTTCTTAAATATTTCAACTTATTGTACACACGCTAGTAATTCGGCTTAACTTAAGCACACAGTAGTATTTCAACTTATTGCTACACATGGTTTCATTGTGACCATTGGTCACTTCCGAAGATTACTACGATCCCATTAATATTACCTGCCTGACATTTAATTCTCCCCACAAAAGTTCCTGAAATAGAGAAATTATTATTTCAAACTACTCTTAAATATTCCACATCCATACCATGTCTCCACTCTTTTGTCCTTACGGAGCACACCTAAGACAGGTCTTAACAGCACAAGATCCAGCGGCAGAGTGCTGAAACATGGTCGTTCTTCAGGTTCTCTCGCACCTCTGCCGAAGTGGGGGAGCAACTTGCTACCGTATTGGTCAGCCACATTTCAGGCGCTCAAATCTCAGGTAAATTTGATTTCTTTGGTCCCACCAAAGGTGGCCAAAGGGTCGTCTCAAAGAAGATCATATATTCACATTCACTATCTGCGGTTAGCAGACGACCATACATTCATTCATTTCACAGATCTCACCAAACTGGATATAGGGATTTATTTTGTGGGAGTGCACATGTGATCAATTAAATAAATAAATTGTCATTCTTTCCTACACTGGTATCCGGCTTCGCTGTATTAATTGAAATTGACTTATTTTACAAAAAAGAAACCATGTGTTATTCTGACAAAAATAATGAAGTATGTTGTACCTATTTTCAATGTCGGGCGGTACTGTAACCTGTCACCACCGGCTACCCATGCAGAAAAAAACTGCACGGTACTATCCTTGCAATGCGAGGGTCATTCCGAACATTTTTTTTAAGAAAGCTGTATTAGAACAAACGTAGCAAGTCATCAAAATAACCAGGCGGAACCTTAGCCCCTGGTGACCTCAAATAGACGACCAAATGCTGTTACTTTACCAAATTATTGACACAGTTGTTGCATTATTGTACTCTCCACAATCCGGAGTAACGTACACATCAAAATTTACAACAATCCACATGACAAATAAAACATTACATCATACAAATAAAAAATAATGTTGAGATAAAAATTTTCTTAGTTACCGGGATTTCCGTTATTTTTAGGAGTAATCTGAATCAACAAAAAAAAAAAAATTGCATACACTAGTTCCATGTATAATGTCAGGCTCCATACCATTACTCTAAAATATACATCAAATGTACAGAGAAATAAAACTGAGAAGAAACGCAATGACATATACCACAAGTTACATACTGGTTACGTAATATAGTTCATCTAAGACATCATGTCATACCTCATTAACTATCATCACTTAAGCAATTGCCACCACTACTCGACTGTGGGTTTAACCTTATCCTTGTCCACCAGTACAAATACCTGCCGCTGAGCTAGTCAGTCCATCAACTTTGATCAATACGTCAAATAAATAGTTAGCAATAAGTGCTTGAAACCACCAGTAGCTCTCGTATCTTACTCTACTGCTCATTTCTCTGTTGTTACACATTTAGACGACAAGAACTTGCATTTCGACTAGCCTTCGTTACACTTTAATGTGAAATATCACCACTGTGATAATGCAAATAAGTGCCTTCAGTCAACACACCAACAAGATTATTACTGTCCACGACATCAAAATGCATCAGTTAATTCCGATATTTGTTGTGCAATGCAAACTTTTGTCCCCTGCGACAACCTTACTGACCAATGCAACAAGAGCCGCTACGTTAGTATTACGCCACTGGCTAGTAATTAAAGCATCATTGTACCAAATATTCTAATAAACATGCTACGTGAACTTGATAACCCAGAACAAACAAAAAAAAAAAAAAAACACTAACTATTCTAAACACAAATGTTACTGAAATACTATTACACTTGCTGTCCCTTCAGGAATGAAACATATAAAAAAATTTACACAATTACAAGTACAAATACATTATTCCCTATCTTGCGAGTCACACGGAATCATTTCATTCTGTGATTTTCTTGGGGTCAAAAAAGTTGCTGACAGGTTCCCTAGAAACACTGTCTCGGTGTCAAAGCTCTCCCATGGTTACCCGGACGAAAGGCTTTAAGTCACTCAAATCGACATTTTGAACACATTAAACACTAATGTCATAGTCACTCTCAGAGTACTATCCACACGAATCTGGTCGTCCAGAAATGGCCCTACAACTACTATTACCCACGGTTCTGTCCTTTCAGTTCATGGTGTAATTAAAAGTCGTAAGTTCCAACAAACAGCACTTATTGCCGCACCAATTAAAGAAATGTCTCTTACTACAAATGCAAATGTCAATGTCCCACTTTATTTTCTTGCGTTCATACAATAATTTGTCACCAAACGACAACTGTCCTCTTTAAGTATACCAAGCGTCCCACATGCAATTCACAAAGCACACTTAACAAGTCACTGCCAAAAGTATATGGATCCCACCGTTCAGTGGTCAAGACAAAACAAAACAATCGTCCTGTCTGCTAAAGACAAAATCTTTTCCACCACTCACAACATGGGAACACCAGTCCTTCACTTTCCACCTTATGGAGACATACGAGCAGTCATCTTGCTTCACGGCTCCACAGTCCAGTACTAGTTCATAGTTGCTGGTAAGAAATGCCCGCCGGACCCCGCCGCGCGTCGTTCATTCTGCCGTGGCGCCCCCGCACGAGCCGTTGAGCAGAAGAAGCCACCCGCTGTTGCCTCCGCGGAATACTTTCCCCAGTCGTAAGGGTGGCGGAACTTATGAATGGTCAGTGGTACGTGCATGTCGCCCCAGGCCGTTGACCTGCTGTAGCGGGCACGTGGAGTGTACCCCGACCAGAAGTGGAGTGGGGAGCGCACCGGCTCTGTTGCCTCTCCCATGCCAACATCTGCTTGGCTTTGTGGTACGGGCGCGTTCTGTGTAGCCCCTAAGCGCTACGACACCCAATCAGTCAGACCCTTCCGTGCATTTCGCAACATTACAGACAAAAGGATATTCTTACAGTATTTAAATACTCATTGATTACATGTATGATCTATTAGATACATTGGTAATAAAAGAATCTTTGTTCCAAAAAACGTAAAATCCTACACCCTAGTTTTCTACACATACAACATCAACATTTATCCCTTTTATATATACGGCCCACACTTGTGCTACTGATTGTACCTGTCGTCCCTCATACAAAACATGAAAGTGTAAAAAAAAAAAAAAAAAAAGGAATAAGAAACAATCTATACAGCTTATAATTACAATATCAAATAGTAGACTACTCTAACATCCTATCACAGTGAAAATATTAGAACTTGTTGATTCTAAAACTACAATATACAGTGAACCTTTGTGCTTGTGACAGACTGAAATTAATTCCCCTTGAAAGTGTTCTAACAAAAAAATAAGAAATAATCTACACAGCTCACAATTACCTACCACATGTTATTAAATAGTAAACTACTTTAACATCCTAACACAATAAACATTTTAGAAACTGATGACTCTAAATCTACAACATACAATGCACCTTTGTGCATGTGACAGACTGAAATTAGTATCTCTTTATATATTTTACCTTTTTATTATATATAACAACATTTCTAGGACATGTATGAACCATCTACATGATGTCAGATCCTGACCTGCCATCGAGGTTCATCCAAATCAAACAATAAAGCACAATAATGTTTTAGTTATGGATCGGTAGCATCCCCTTTACAGGAGTGTGCGCATTGATCACACTACTCTACGACTCTCACTCACCAGACATCACATTTTCCTTCTCATTCAATCCATTAATACACTAACAGAATAGGTCTAGAAGTCAGCTAACCTTAACACCACCACACTCACGACAACATACCATACCTTTGCTCCCTTATACTTAACCACATAACACATGAAGTTGTTTCGGAGATAGCATTCCAGTCTCCGAATTCGTCCTTTCACTCTGGCACCTCTCTCCATCGGCTTACCTCCGCATTCATTTTACCGACTATTCATCCTGCTAAATATCACTTTGGAATTGCGACATTTCATCTAAGAACAAAAAATACACAAATTATTCATCCTGCAAAATAACTGTACACATTCTTGGTACCGTTTTGAATAGTTATACTGGCACCAGGCTTCAACAACAACAACAAAAATTACTTTTTTGTTCATGTTGCAAATGTTATGGTAAGAATTAGATTTACACTTATCTTACATCTTACGTCAGTATTCCACAACGTTCACCACCTGGATCTCATACTCCCTTTATGTCCCTTCACGTTGTGCAGTTGTCCTCATCTCTTCATTCGTATTTCGGCTCTCTGTCCGTCCATTACTCCATCATTTCCTGGTCTTCCTTCGCCATTCGCATCAATCTCGATTGCAGCATACACAGGCCTCGCTGTAACATACATCTAAGACATCTCTACATTATTAATTCTACTCACCTTTATTTACCACTGTTTCATCACGTCGAATCTCTCTTTATTAATCACACTGCTTCACGTCGCTTCTCTCCTTATATATCACCTTTATCCACTACTATTTATCACGTCGCTTCTCTCTCTACCATCTTTATCCACTCATTAATCATCACGTCGTTTCTGCTTGATCCTTATTCATATGACAAAAAGTACGTACATATACCACTCTGTCGACTCCTGTTCATGACTCATTCGACCAGTCTATTCCGTCATACTTCCTGACATCCCGCCTGAAAATTGTTATGTTCAATTTGATCCTGCACAACGTTACACACCACAAATAAATACACTGACTATCTACCATAAATTGCCCACTTTTGATCTATCCTTAACTTTTCCATAATTTGATGTTAGAAATGTGATGAAGCCCACACGATTGTTTTCCCTTGATCGTCGCAATTGTGACAATGATTGTCCTGTCGTGAACGCAATGACTGCCTATCCTCTCTTCACCCATCATTTTGATTTTCCCTTCTTCTTCCATCTCTGTCCCATCTTCTATTTTCCCGGTTTGACAGTCGATATTTCCATGAATTCTGCCCCCTATTTCCTCGCCATCTTCCATTTCCGTCATTCCTCTGATTCCATGCTCTCCTGCCATTCTGATAGTTTCTGCCGTTCCTATCCTCGACTCTGTCTGACCTATGAGTCGTGTCTCCGTTCACAATGTTGCTCTCATTACCCAGTTCCTGTAACAAGTGCTGAAATGACGCGGAATCGTCTAAGCCTCTGCCTGCTATCACTATATCTCTGCGTAATCTCACTGGCAACTTCGTTATACAAATCCTAATGAGCTCCCCAGGTTCGTATGGCACATCCAAATACCTATTTCGTCTCAGCATTTCCTGATAGCACGCCACTGGATCTCTTATACTACCTTCGTTACAATTTGGCATCATCAATATGCTTTCCATAACCTGGTCCTGCTTACTTTTCGGCCAGAAGTCATTTAAAAACTTGTCACAAAATATCTTGTAGCTACTACAGTCTTTAATAACTTCCTGCATTTTTGCTCTAGCCTCGTCCCTCAAATGGTTACACACAAACTTCATTTTGAGGAGCGGTCCCCACGATGCAGGTAATGAATCTTGAAATTGAGACAGCCACAGGCATCGATGTTGGTAGTTATCAGGATCCGGAAAACAAGTGAACGTTTGTACCGACACGAAGTGCCTCCTACATTCTTCTTCCGCATTTATGTTTTCCGACCTTGGGCTATACCCAGTTGGATTTGCCACCTGTTTTATCCGACACAACCGTTCTTCTAAGTCTCTGAGTTCGTCTTCCTCTTTCTGCCTTTTTTCGTTTTTTGAATTTATCTCCCTCTCCCTCTGCAATGTACCTGGTGGTGTTTCACCTTCGCTACTGCATGCTAATTGCAACTGTGCTACTTCTTCCCTATGTTTCCTATTTATTTCTAATTGTGCCTCTTTAAACTGTAATAGTGATTGTATCTCCTCCTGGTCAGCATAAACCTCTCGCTGCGTACTGTCTGAGCCTGTTTTGCCTCTTATACTGATCTTTTCTACATCTGCACTAATCGTATTCATTCTGACCACTACCCCCGCGTCTTCATCCCTGTGTTTATTTAGCGCCACTTCCTGCCGGGTGACTTGAGCTTCCACGCTGTCTAATGCCCCTTGTTTATCTGCAAGTAAGTCCTCCACTATCTCTTTGATTCGCTCATCCGGCAACACGTCCCTACGTTCTGTAATATCACTCTCTGTTGCACTTATTCTTACCTCCAAATTATTGGCTTTTTCTTTCACGGCATCACATACTTGCTTCAATGCATCCAGATTCTTCTCCCCCTAGTCTAACCGATTATTAACTGCGGACAGACGCTCATCGATAACTGAGAGTATCTTTCTCATTGCCTCTTCATTTCCCTTATCCATCGCCTCCAATTTTTCCTTATTATCTTTATCCATCGCCGCCAATCTTTCCTTATTATCTTTATCCATTGCTTCCAATCTTTCCTCATATGCTTCCCATCTTTCCTTATTATCTTTATCCATTGCTTCCAATCTTTCCTTATTATCCCTATCCATCGCTTCCAATCTTTCCTTATTCTCCCTATCTCTCTCCTCATTATCTCTATCCATCCTCTGTAAAAACTGCAGTAGCACATTGTCATTTGCTACTTTCGGTGCGCTCACCTCGTTCGCCTGAGAAACCGTAGCTTCGCTAAGGGTAGCCACAATTTCACTGCATACCTGACCTAGTCCCAGCTCGCCCACGTCGTCGGGAAAAGCCCCCGATTGTGGACAAACCCCGCCTCATAAAGGATCACCTAGCTGCGGTCCGCTGAACAATTCAGCCCCTTCCGAGTGTTTGCCGTTCTCACTCATTAACCCAAGGTCGACACCTACTTCCTGCAGCAATGCTACATTCACCACAGAATCGCTATTCTCCATGCTGACTACACTTTTCGACTGCGACCTAGTTACTACGGACATTACGCAAAAAAAAATTATGCAACGATCTTCCAGCCTTGGATGATATAGCAATTAATTACTTAAAAAAAAAGATCCTCACCAATCCAGAAAGAAATTGCAAACAAAAAAAATTTTACTTCTTAGTGCTATCACAATTAATTCCATTTAAAAAAATCTTAACAGCAAACTGCGACCTAGTTACTACGGACATTACGCAAAAAAAAATTATGCAACGATCTTCCAGTCTTGGACGATATAGCAATTAATTACTTAAAAAAATAAAAGATCCTCACAAACCCAGAAAGAAACTGCAAACAAAAAAAATTTTACTTCTTAGTGCTATCACAATTAATTCCATTTAAAAAAATCTTAACAGCAAACCCTAACAGCAAAATATCCTGGCAGGGTCGAAATTATGAGAGGCACCTACATGCCTTGCTCATACTTTGGCATCAAGCAGTCAGGCCTGCAAGATGAGTGGTCTGCCAAGCGAGTGGATTCATTCTTATTTATCGAGTAACATGAACTCTCGTACTCACTATTAAGTTGCAAATTATCCTCCTGTATGAATAATACGCAACGGAAACACGCATCTGACTATCAGTAATTTACAGAACTCTGACTGTTCACTACGCACTGGCAAATACCACATTTTCTTTTTTTATTTAACGGCTTTTATAAACACGTGGCCATTGCACTGAATATGAGTGGCGCACACATTATAATTTCTGGATATCATGACAACATACAATTCGAAGGAAAAGGCCACCAATCATTTTCTTTTCACTATCTTATTTATTCCGATAAATTCTATAACCTAAACACACAAATGCTATTACCTACAACAATAACACATGAGAAATTCCGCTCAATGGGCATGGCTTTACTTTGGTGATTCTCTATCTTATGGTCTCGTAATTATTTAACGCTACCGTGCACTTTCTGGACAGGATGGTGGATCTATTATTATTTCTCACACTTCGACTCTCACAATCATCATCACGAAACTTTCCTCCAGACCGAGCAGTACAAAAGGAACACGCATAACCCACTACCTCTGAAACTACCTTGCTACTCTCCCATGCAAACCACACATACTTAAATTACATGACATACACCACACTACAACATGAAATACAACACAGGGAATAGTCACAACATTATCACTTTCAGCTTTCCCACTTCAATTAGTATTTATCCCAATTTCACACGACACTGCCCCACTTCGTAATTCTACTTTCCTACTATGAACTCTGGAGATATATGCACGTCTTCCTGTGCAATGCAAGCCAAGTGGCGTTGCTGGATAGACGGCTGACTCACCTTGTTTCTCTCTCAGAGTATTATAGTTTGAATCAAGCGTCACACGGAAACATATCTCGCTAAGTAATATTAAGAACATATTCATTACCCAAACGAGTCCTCAACTGATACCATGGACGAGTACTTCTCTTTATCCTTTGTCTCATACACAGATTGAGACTCACACAGTACTCACCACGTGGAAGTACTCGCCTCCAATTTCAAGTCCTGCACACGCTATTTCTTAAATATTTCAACTTATTGTACACACGCTAGTAATTCAGCTTAACTTAAGCACACGGAAGTATTTCAACTTATTGCTACACGTGGTTTCATTGTGACCGTTTGTCACTTCCGAAGATTACTACGATCTCATTAATATTACCTGCCTGACATTTAATTCTCCCCACGAAAGTTCCTGAAATAGAGAAATTATTATTTCAAACTACTCTTAAATATTCCACATGCATACCATGTCTCCACTCTTTTGTCCTTACAGAGCACACCTAAGACAGGTCTTAACAGCACAAGATCCAGCGGCAGAGTGCTGAAACATGGCCGTTCTTCAGGTTCTTTCGGACCTCTGCCGAAGTGGGGGAGCACCTTGCTACCGTATTGGTCAGCCACATTTCAGGTGCTCAAAGCTCAGGTAAATTTCATTTCTTTGGTCCCACCAAAGGTGGCCAAAGGATCGTCTCAAAGATGATCATATATTCACATTCACTATCTGCAGTTAGCAGACGACCATACATTCATTCATTTCACAGATCTCACCAAACTGGATGTAGGTATTTATTTTGTCGGAGTGCAGATGTGATCATTTAAATAAATAAATTGTCATTCTTTCCCACACTGGTATCCGGCTTCGCTGTATTAATTGAAATTGACTTATTTTACAAAAAAAAAAAAAAAAAAACATGTGTTGTTCTGACAAAAATAATGAAGTGTGTTGTACCTATTTTCAATGTCGGGCGGTACTGTACCCTTTCAAATGAATTCTGCCTTCAGCGGAATTATTAGACAAAACGAAAACGAATGTCATCAGCACAAAATTTTGAAATTTTTTCGTGCTTTTACAGCGTACGAGATTAGTTAGCGGTGCCGAGAGTTAGACACTTGGTGCTGCTAAAGCTTATGTTGGACGACACTGTTATATTCCGTGTTCTTTGTGGATAGATGTTTGGCTTTCCATGTGGCACGTGAAGTGCCTGTAAGGGTGCCCAATTCTGTATGCACTAGGCACGCACTATGTGTAATCGTGATTTTAGAGTGATTCCAGTCCGCACCAGGTTGGATTAACGGAAGACATCGAAAAAATTCAGAGATGGGCTCCCAGATTTGTTACCGGTAGGTCTGAACCACTCTCAAGTATTACGAAGCTGCTTCGGGAACCCAAATGAGTATCCCTGGAGAGAAGACGACGTCCATTTCAAGCAACACTACTCAGAAAATGTAGAGAACCGGCATCTGAAGCTAACTGCAGGACGATTCTACCGCCGCCAATGCACATTTCGCATAACGGCCACGAAGATAAGAGGAATTAGGGCTTGTACTGCGACACACAGACAATCGTTTTTCCCTCGCTCTATTTGCGAGTGGAATAGTAAAGGATATGGCTAGTATTGCCACAGGGTACCCACCGCCATGCACCGTGCGGTGACTTGCGTAGTATATATGGAGATGCAGATGTAGATTCATATATCCGTTTAACCCCGTTTCTTTTCCGTTACGCAATGATAGCGTCTCCTGCACTTGAATATTTTAACTAAACAGTAGTCAGATAGCGTTAGTAATTATTCTTGAATCAAAATTTTGTGTAAAAGTAGCACATTTTCAACGTATTTCCACGAAGTCACAAGTTTTATGTACCAGGTCAGTTCAAAGAAAAGGTAGTCGAGGTTTTCAAAGCCTATGCACACTTCATTACTCCCGCCCGAAGTCATGCTATTGGCCGTCGTCATCAATTGTTTTGTCGGTAGACACCGCCAGTGCAACTGGAAATATATAAAGAAGAAGAATGCAAATACCACGGTCTGTGAGGGCAACCCTAACACTGACATTTTTGCGACATCCCAGACATGTATTCATGCAACTGGTCTCACATGTTCTGAAAATTCTGTCAGGAGAATTCTTTTAATGCTTTCCATTTCCTCCCACTAAGTTCGCTATGCTGGAAGAACGCCATTTTGGTGTCAGCAAAACGCTGCAGAAAGTTACTTGAAAAATTGCCTTACTGTGTGCTCGGTGTTCTTTACGGATTAGGGACGTTCTCACCTGTGTAGGTGTGTGAATAAACAAAACATCCGCTACTGGAGTGCTAACAGTTCCAAAAACCTTCATGAGAGCTCTCTTCGTTCAGGACATGTAACAGTTGGTTGGACAAAGAAGGAATCTTTGGTATCTACGCCGGCCGGAGTGGCTGAGCAGTTCTAGGCGCTACAGTCTGGAACCGCGCGACTGCTACGGTCGCCGGTTCGAATCCTGCCTAGGGCATGGATTTGTGTGATGTCCTTAGGTTAGTTAGGTTTAAGTAGTTCTAATTTCTAGGGGACTGATGACCTCAGAAGTTAAGTCCCATAGTGCTCAGGGCCATTTTTTTTTTTTTTTTTGTATCTACGAGCATGCGGTGACTGTGATTTCTCAGAAATCTCTCAACATGATTCAGAACATTTTCTACCCAGTCCTGAACAAACTGATGTTGCTGGTGTGTGGTTTCAGCGAGAAGTGTCCTCAACAACAAACAACGCGGACTGAAGTGCTTGTTTTGTGGTTAACGTCCTCAGGCGCCTAAACTCACCTTCCGAGGTAGGCCTAGATCTCCGCCCGTTGCGAGAGGTTTTTCTTTTTTGCCCCAGATCGTCCAAGGACCGTTGCAGATTTAAAGAAGAATATTTGTCGACCAAATCTCAAAATCACGCATACGTCTCGTTATCTCCTAAAGAGTCGACCGGAACCTCGTAATATGAGAAAATTACACTACTGGCCATTAAAAGTGCTACACCAAGAAGAAATGCAGATGATAAACAGGTATTCATTGGACTAATATATTATACTAGAACTGATATGTGGTTACATTTTCACGCAATTTGGGTGTATAGATCCTGACAAATCAGTACCCAGAACAGCCACCTCTGGCAGTAATAACGGCCTTGATACGCCTGGGCATTGAGTCAAACAGAGCTTGGATGGCGTGTACAGGTACAGCTGCCCATGCAGCTTCAACACGATAGCACAGTTCATCAAGAGTAGTGACTGGCGTATTCTGACGAGCCAGTTGCTCGACCACCACTGACCAGACGTTTTCAATTGGTGAGAGATCTGGAGAATCTGCTGGCCAGGGCAGCAGTCGAACATTTTCTGTATCCAGAAAAGCCCATACGGGACCTTCAACATGCGGTCGTGCATTAGCCTGCTGAAATGTAGGGTTTCGCAGGTATCGAATGAAGGGTGGAGCCACGGGTCGTAACACACCTGAAATGTAGCGTCCACTGTTCAAAGTGCCGTCAGTGCGAACAAGAGGTGACCGAGACGTGTAACCAATGGCACCCCATACCATCACGCCGGGTGATACGCCAGTATGGCGATGACGAATACACGCTTCCGATGTGCATTCACCGCGATGTCGCCAAACACGGATGCGACCATCATGATGCTGTAAACAGAACCTGGATTCATCCAAAAGAATGACATTGTGCCATTCGTGCACCCAGGTTCGTCGTTGAGTACACCATCGCAGGCGCTCCTGCCTGTGATGCTGTGTCAAGGGTAACCGCAGCCATGGTCTCCGAGCTGATAGTCCATGCTGCTGCAAACGTCGTCGAACTGTTCGTGCAGATGGTTGTTGTCTTGTAAATGTCCCCATCTGTTGACTAGGGATCGAGACGTGGGTGCACGATCCGTTATAGCCATGGGGATAAGATGCCTGTCATCTCGACTGCTAGTGATACGAGGCTGTTGGGATCCAGCACGGCGTTCCGTATTACCCTCCTGGACCCACCCATTCCATATTCTGCTAACAGTCTGGATCTCGACCATCGCGAGCAGCAATGTCGCGATACGATAAACAGCAATCGCGATAGGCTGCAAAGCGACCTTTATCAACGTGATGGTACGCATTTCTCCTCCTTACACGCGGCATCACAACAACGTTTCACCAGGCAACGCGGGTCAACTGTTGTTTGTGTATGAGAAATCGGTTGGTGTAGGTGTCGCCACTGGCGCCAACCTTGTGTGAATGCTATGAAAAGCTAATCATTTGCATATCACAGCATCTTCTTCCTGTCGGTTAAGTTTCGCGTCTGTAGCACGTCATCTTAGTGGTGTAGCAATTTTAATGGCCAGTAGTGTAGTATATGGACAATGTGGGGTTAATTCTTCGGATTTAATTTTTAAAAACGACAAATTTTTTATTACTAGTTATGCAGAAGCATAGGAAAAAAATGAAAGTGATAAATATATTTTTGGTTGGTTTTATTGACCTTACAAGTCAGCATGTTTCTTTACAGCAGGGCTTAACAACTGGCCGGTTTTGAGCGCGAGTACTCGCGTGTGCTCAGGCACGTGCTCGCGAGCAGCTGCAAGGTCGTGGAGTAGGGAGGGAGGGGAGGGAGGGGAAATGCGTGCGCACGTATGAATAGGACCGCAGCGTGCCTATTGAATTCGCGCCGACTGTGTAACGCTTAAAGTACTACGATCAGCTCTAACAGTCACTTCGCTGGTTAAGAATCATGTGAAGTCGCCGTTGTGTAACCCCAACCATGCTTTCGCAGTTCAACCCCCACTGGGAGGAATTGTATCTGTTTACAGAAAAAGATCGTGTTGCAAAATGTTTAGTATGTAACAAAAAAGGCTGAATTCTTTTAGGAAATTTAATTTGCAGCGACATTACATGTCGTACCACGCGAAAGACTACGGACGTGGAAAATGTGATTGACCAGATCGTGCACAGGAAGTTATTAAAATTAAAAGGAAGCTATCCGAAGAAGATCTGGACGACGAAGAAAAATCGACTGAGGCAGCTCTCAGAGTGGGTTACAAAATTGCTTTGTTTTTAGCAAAATCCCTGCGCCCCATGGCGATTTAATAAAAGATGTTTGGTAGTTGCAGCGGAACATTTGTGTCCATCTCAAGTTGAACAGTTTCGGATTGTGCCATTATCTGACATGACCATTATGCATCGCATACAGGACATGGCAGACGACGTCCAGAGCCAGCTTGCACATATCTATAAAGATTTTATGGCGTATTCTCTAGCTCTGGACGAAAGTGTAGATATCACTGGAACAGCGCAGCTTTCCATATTTATGAGAGGTGTTAATAGAGATATTCAGGTGAGGAAGGAGCTCCTCGATGTAGTAGCCATGAAGAACACTGCAACCGGAGATGATATTTTAAGTAGTGTTGAAGAAAGTGTTGAAAATATAGGATTGTCGTGGAATTCTTTAGTTTCAGTGCCTACAGACCGTGCTCCAGCGATGACAGGGGAAAAATTAGATTTCGTTGCGCTGTTGAAGGAGAAAATGCAAAAACTGACCGTGCCGAATGAAATAAGGGGCGTTCACTGTGTGATCCACCAGGAAAACTTATGTGCAAAGAGTATCACTCTAAAAAATGTGATGAGTGTTGTTGTTCGTACAACCAATTATATAAGGAAGCATGGGCTACAACACAGACAATTTAAAAGCTTTCTTGAGGATGTAGAAAGCCAGTATGGTAGCCTGCCTTATTACAGCGAGGTCCGCTGGCTTAGTCATGGCGAATTATTAAATCGAATTTTTGCCTATTAGATGAGATAAATATGTTCATGGAAATAAATAACATGTGTGTTCCTGAAATGAAAGAGCCTTCATGGAAATGTGATCTCGCGTTCTTAACAGATTTAACTAGCCATCTGAATGCTTTGAATATTTCACTACAAGGTAAAGATCTGCTAATTACTCATTTCATAGATCGAATACGAGCTTTTAAAATGAAATTGACACTTTGGGTGAGTCAGCTGGAAACAGGAAATCTAGCTTATTTTCCTAAATTATCATCCATGCAAGATGTTCACAAAGACTGTGAACGTTATTCACATAGTTTAGTTGCCCTTAAGGAAGAATTTGATCAAAGCTTTCAAGATCTGACAGCACTAGACAGTGATTCTGATCTGTTCTCCTCTCCATACTCAGCGAATATTGAAGAGATTCGTCCTGAGCTGCAACTAGAAATTATTGACCTGCAGTGTGACAGAGAATACACAGACAAATTTCAGAACAAGAAAAACATTTTTGAATTTTACAGACACTTCCCTCAGGATAGATTTCCTCATTTGCACAATAATATCAATGTTCGGTTCCAAGTATGTTTGTGAATAACTGTTCTCTGCAATGAAATGTAACAAGACGCACCTGAGAAACGCATTGTCTGATCGAAATTTAAACTGCACGCTGCGCCTACGATGCACAAGAACAATTACTCTGAACATAGACGCAATTGAAAAGGGCAAAAAGTACAAGATAACCGAGAATCCCACACTTCAGTGACACCTTTTATTGTGTAACAGTTAACGAATTAATACGAATGTATAGGCATACACTAAGCTAATAAAATTATGTGGCACGTGTACATTCTCCTTTATTTGTTTCATTTGTCACAGTAATAATTCGTGAGTGATATCCCTGCAGGTGGCCACGGATTTACATTGACTGGCGGCAGCTGTTGTGTGCCCCACGTGACTCTCCCCACTCTCCACTCTGGTCCGGTAGTGGGGGTAGCGTGCTCGCGCTGCTCCGTGTTCGCGCCTTGCTGCTCACAGCCTGCTCCGCAGCACGTATGTTGTGAAGCCCTGCTTTACAGTGTTCTATACAGCGCTCAGTAACAGAGAAAATGCAGTCTCGATCAGTTCTATTAGAGGCACCTCACCTGTTGGAATCATGCACTCTTCTCCCCTCGCCGAATGAGTAGGACACTTCTGCCAGAAGATAAATGTGGTAGGCCATCGTTGGCTGGGATATCCCACGGTGTAGGTTCAACGGCCTGTCAGAATCGGTGGCCTTCCTCCTCTCGCAATGTCCCATTTCTTTGCGGACCTATGAGAATTTTGTCCTATGTGTATCTGTAGAGTGTAGGTACGTTGTAAGACGACGATGAGAAAAAGGAGAGGAAGATACGCGGTACAGGCAGGCAGCTCTCGAATAGCACGAAGGTGATCGTCAAGCTTTAACGTCCCCATTCAACGAACGATTCACCGTCAACACAGTCACATGCCCTCACTTCATGAGACAGTGCGGGTAGGTTTGGAATCTCATCCAGGACATTGGCACAAGCACTGATATACAGGAACCTTATGTCATCATCTCTCGTGCCGTTGTCGGCCAAATAGTAGCAGTGAAAATACCATCCCCCTGCAGCAATCGAATCGGTTTACCTTCTAGTCGACTGCGACCTCACAGGAGTGCACTAGCGAACTCGGCTACGGAGGCGGGCAGAGAACTGTGTGCCTTCCTGAAGCTAGTCACGAATCATGCCTACACCTATACTCCACAAGTCACCTTACGGTGTTTGGCGGAGGGTACTTCGTTTATCAGTGTCTCTTTCCATTCCCCTGTTCCAGTCGCGTATCGTTTGCGGGAAGAGCGATTGCTGGTAAGCCTCCGTGTGAACTCGAATATCTCTAATACTATCGCAATGATCTTTTCGCGAGATATACCCAGGAGGAAGTCATTGCTGGTTGTCTCTTCTAGGAACATACGTTCTCGGAACTTTAACAGCAGACCATACCGTGATGCAGACCATCTCTCTTGCTACCTGTGTCACTGGAGCGGCTTAGCATCTCTGTAACGCTTTCGCGCTAACTACATGTACCTCTAACGAAACGTGTTGCTCTTCTTTGGATCTTTTCTGTTCCTCCTGTCAGTGCTATTGGCACGGATCCCATATTGATGAGCAGTATTCAAGTATTGTTCAAACGAGTGTTTTGTATGCTACTTCCTTTGTTGATGGACTAAATTCCCTCAGGATTCTTCCAATGTATCTCAGTCTGTCGACAGTACGTCGCCGATACTGCGAACTCCAGTCCTCGATTATCTAGGCGAGTAAATGCCATCATATTACTACTTGTTAACGACGTACTGCGTGTGTGGAAATCAAAAACCTTATATGAATATTAGCATAGAGTGTCATGGTTAAATGATGATGGCGTCCTCCTGGGTAAAATATTCCGGAGATAAAATAGTCCCCCATTCGGATCTCCGGGCGGGGACTACTCTAGAGGACGTCATTATCAGGAGAAATAAAACAGGCATTCTGCGGGTCGGAGCGTGGAATGTCAGATCCCTTAATCGGGCAGGTAGGTTGGAAAACTTAAAAAGGGAAATGGATAGGTTAAAGTTAGATATAGTGGGAATTAGTGAAGTTCGGTGGCAGGAGGAACAAGACTTTTGGTCAGGTGAATACAGGGTTACAAATACAAAATCAAATAGGGGTAATGCAGGAGTAGGTTCAATAATGAATAAAAAATAGGAGTGCGGGTAAGCTACTACAAACAGCATAGTGAAGGCATTATTGTGGCCAAGATAGACACGAAGCCCACGCCTACTACAGTAGAACAAGCTTGTATGCCAACTAGCTCTGCAGATGATGAAGAAATTGATGAAATGTATGATGAGATAAAAGAAATTATTCAGGTAGTGAAGGGAGACGAAAATTTAATAGTCATGGGTGACTGGGATTCGAGAATAGGGAAAGGGAGAAAAGGAAACATAGTAGGTGAATATGGATTGGGGGAGAGAAATGAAAGAGGAAGCCGTCTGGTATAATTTGCACAGAGCATAACTTAATCATAGCTAACAATTCGTTCAAGAATCATAAAAGAAGGCTGTACACATGGCAGAATCCTGGAGATACTTGAAGGTATCAGATAGATTATATAATGGTAAGACAGAGATTTAGGAACCAGATTTTAAATTGTAAGACATTTCCAGGGGCAGATGTGGACTCTGACCACAATCTATGAATTGTAGATTAAAACTGAAGAAACTGCAAAAAGGTAGGAATTTAAGGAAGTGGGACATGGATAAACTGACTAAACCAGAGGTTGTACAGAGTTTCAGGGAGAGCATAAGGAAACAATTGTCACAAATGGGGGAAAGAAATACAGTAGAAAAAGAATGGGTAGCTCTGAGGGATGAAGTAGTGAAGGCAGCACAGGATCAAATAGGTAAAAAGACGAGGGGTAGTAGAAATCCTTGCGTAACAGAACAAATATTGAATTTAATTGATGAAAGGAGAAAATATAAAAATGCAGTAAATGAAGCAGGCAAATAGGAATAGAAACGTCTCAAAAATGAGATCGACAGGAAGTGCAAAATGGCTAAGGAGGGATGGCTGGAGAACAAATGTAAGGACGTAGAGGCTTATCTCACTAGGGGTAAGATAGGTACTGCCTACAGGAAAATTAAAGAGACCTTTGGAGAAAAGAGAACCAATTGCATGAATATCAAGAGCTCAGATGGAAACCCAGTTCTAAGCAAAGAAGGGAAAGCAGAAAAGTGGAAGGAATAAATAGAGGGTCTATACATGGGCGATGTACTTGATGACAATATTATGGAAATGGAAGAGGAGGTAGATGAAGATGAAATGGGAGATACGATACTGCTTGAAGAGTTTGACAGAGCACTGAAAGACGTAAGTCGAAACAATGCCCCCGGAGTAGACAACATTCCATTAGAACAACTGACGGCCTTGGGAGAGCCAGTCCTGACAAAACTCTACCATCTGGTGACCAAGATGTATGAGACAGGCGAAATACCCTCAGACTTCAAGAAGAATATAATAATTTCAATACCAAAGAAAGTAGGTGTTGACAGATGTGAAAATTACCGAACTATCAGTTTAATAAGTCACAGCTGCAAAATACTAACACGAATTCTTTACAGACAAATGGAAAAACTGGTAGAGGCCGACCTCGGGGGAAATCAGTTTGGATTCCGTGCAAATGTTGGAACACGTGAGGCAATACTGACCTTGCGACTTATCTTAGAAAATAGATGAAGGAAAGGCAAACCCACGTTTCTAGCATTTGTAGACTTAGAGAAAGCTTTTGACAATGTTGACTGGAATACTCTCTTTCAAATGCTGAAGGTGGCAAGAGTAAAATGCAGGGAGCGAAAGGCTATTTACAATTTGTACAGAAACCAGATGGCAGTTATAAGAGTCGAGGGACATGAAAGGGAAGCAGTGGTTGGGAAGGGAGTGAGACAGGGTTGTAGCATCTCCCCGATGTTAATTAATCTGTATATTGAGCAAGCATTAAAGGAAACAAAAGAAAAATTCGGAGTAGGTATTAAAATCCATGGAGAAGAAATAATAACTTTGAGGTTCGCCGATGACATTGTAATTCTGTCAGAGACAGCAAAGGACTTGGAAGAGCAGTTGAACGGAATGGACAGTGTCTTGAAAGGAGGATATAAGATGAACATCAACAAAAGCAAAACGAGGATAATGGAATGTAGTCGAATTAAGTTGGGTGATGCTGAGGGAATTAGATTAGGAAATGAGACACTTAAAGTACTAAAGGAGTTTTGCTATTTGGGGAGCAAAATAACTGATGATGGTCGAAGTAGAGAGGATATAAAATGTAGACTGGAAATGGCAAGGAAAGCGTTTCAGAAGAAGAGAAATTTGTTAACATCGAGTATAGATTTAAGTGTCAGGAAGTCGTTTCTGAAAGTACTTGTATGGAGTGTAGCCATGTATGGAAGTGAAACATGGACGATAAATAGTTCGGACAAGAAGAGAGTAGAAGCTTTCGAAATATGGTGCTACAGAAGAATGCTGAAGATTAGATGGGTAGATCAAGTAACTAATGAGGTGGTATTGAACAGAATTGGGGAGAAGAGGAGTTTGTGGCACAACTTGACAAGAATAAGGGACCGTTTGGTAGGACATGTTCTGAGGGATCAAATGATCACAAATTTAGCATTGGAGGGCAGCGTGGAGGATAAAAATCGTAGAGGGAGACCAAGAGATGAATACACTAAACAGATTCAGAAGGATGTAGGTTGCAGTAAGTACTGGGAGATGAAGAAGCTTGCACAGGATAGAGTAGCATGGAGAGCTGCATCAAACCAGTCTCAGGACTGAAGACCACAACAACAACAACAACAACAACGTCAGTGAAGCACGTTCTCGCGATATTGCTGTGCTTGTGCTTCACCGAGTCACAACGAAGAACCTGGAGTGAATCAAAAAACTCTGGTGCTGGTGCTTTCAGTCGCAAGTACATATCTGAAACAAAAACCTTGAAAAACCAACACACATACAGTTGTGACATTATTTTCATAAAATATATATCACGAGCAGCCAGTTTGCCCACAATAGCTACAATTTTCTATGGTCCTTGGATTTCGGTGTTGCTTCATTGGCCGATGTAAATGCGCAACAAGTGTTTGTGCAGACTCATCAATTTCAGAAGAGAATTCAAAAATCGATAAATCGACAAAGAAAATGACACTAGGCTGGTCGAATGTCCACTGTTAGTAAACAGATAAAGATAAATAGCCACCATGAGGTTTCCTCTGCAAATGCAGTTCTTCAAATGTTTTTGTTTGGACACGTGAAACATGAAGACTTAAAATATTGGTTCCTTTCAATCGTCATGAATTACACAGTGAGCAGAACTAGTATTTGACAAGCTTAATTACGTTGCTTCAGGTTAATCAGAGGAATGCCCAACATAAAGATGACGTAGTTTTCTGTGTGATTCCAGCTACACAGAATCAAGATTGCTGAGGGCACCGTAACAAAAGAGGCGCACCTTTTAGTGGCAAACCGTGTTCCTCTATTTATGGTCTAACAAAAAAGTGAACTTCATTTCGTACTAAGGTCCAGAAGGGCGCTGTATTAGTGAAATGTAAGTACTTCAGTAATGACTACAATATTTAGCAGATTTCTTGGCATTAAATATTCTTAATGGAATTATGCTTAATTCATTTTTTTTTTTTTTTTTCATTTTACGTCGTTCCTTAGTTGCTTCAAAAGTCATGGATGTATGTTCCGTCCTTGCAACTAAGTAAAAGTAACTCTTCAGTGGCCTGTAATACATAAAAACAAACACGTTTTACAGGGCAGTAAAGATATTTCATAAATATAAGAAGCGAACCGCGTATGGCAAAAAGAAAAAAAGAAAAAAAGCTGCATTCATTCGGTAGCAAAGACGGGTTATTCCTTCATATATCCCCTCGTCGTTTGTTTTTATGGGGAGCCGGAGGTGGTCAAATCCAAAAAAATTACGATTTTTTTTTTTGCTACCGAAAATTAATTTAACATTCCTCTTTAATGTAAACTTTGAATTATTGTTCTACTCGCTCTAGAAGTGGAGTTATTACCATTTTCCCCCACGCCTGCAGAGGAAATGGGCGGTCGCTGAATGCATCTAATACCCTCTCGTGACTTCCTGGCGAAATGTTTGGGATTTTCTCGGCCTGTTACGCATACAGCGCCTTATGTTACGTATACAGCGAGTGTGCAAGGGTTGGCTACATTGTTTTCTGTGACAAATGAAGCGCTAAGAGCGCGGAACATCGTCTCTTTGCTGTTTACCGTTTCGAATTAGTTCAGTGTTGCGCTTGTTGTTGGTAGTATTGAAGAGGAAGAACGTAGGGAAAAGAAAATTAACACTAATACCAAGTTTCGATACTACAATTACTGAAACAGTGCGTTCTTCTGCTAAGCAACACATGGCCGGCCATAGCCCTGTGACATCTTCTAGCAAGAAGCTGACTGGTGGAAGTGACAGATTTCGTGAATATTTTAGTGACAGTGATGATATTAATGAAGTACTGAATATTGGATTATTATCTTCTGTGCTGAAAGAAAGTGTTCTGTGCAAAATGTGTCCAAGTGTAGGAGTGGGACTAGAGATAACAAAGCACTTTGGTTTAGCTTGTGAGATGAAGATAAACTGTGCATGTTGCAAGTATCAAGTGACTTTCTACAATTCACATGCCAGTCTCTTTGGTGAAAATGGACGATCTAGAGTGTTTGATGTGAATGTTCGACTTGTGTATGGTCTTCGATCCATTGGAAAAGGGTCTGCTGCTGGTAAACTGTTTTGTGGTATTATGAACTTGCCATCGCCTCCAAGAAACTTTGGGTACTACTATGAACTGGTAGGATCCTCTGTTGAAGATGTGGCTTTGAAAACCATGAAGGAAGCAGTGGAGGAATCTGTAGAAATGAACGGTGGTTCTAGGGATTTGGTAGTGGCATCAGATGGTTCCTGGCAAAAGAGGGGTCATAAATCCCTGAATTGGGTTGTAACTGCTACTTGTGGTGATAATGCAAAAGTGATAGATGTTGCAATATTATCAAAACATTGTAGGTGCAAAAATAAAATCAAAGCAGAGCACAGTGGAACCTGTGAGGCAAATTTTAGTGGATCAAGTAGAGCAATGGAAGTGGATGGAGTGAAACAAATTTTTGAACGTTCAGTTCCCAGATACAACGTTAGGTACAAATACTACTTTGTGGATGGTGACTCCAAAGGTTTCAAGACTATAGAGGAACTGAAACCATATGGAAATGAATTTGTAGTTGAAAAGTTGGAATGCATTGGGCATGTGCAAAAGCGTATGGGTGCACGGCTTCGAAGGCTCAAACAAACTTTGGGTTCAAGTAAGCTCAGTGATGTAAAGACAATAGGAGGGAGAGGCAGGCTTACTGATGAGGTGATTGAACGTCTACAGAGATAGTATGGGTATGCTATAAGGCAAAATACTAGTAATGTTAGTGACATGCGAAAAGCAGTGTGGGCATTGTTCCTTCATACTGCCTCTTCCAAAGAATACCCTCAACACAGCCTGTGCCCAAAAGATTCCTGGTGCAAATATAATGCAAAAAAGGACTATGATCACAAACATGGTTTGCCAGCAGCTGTGATCAATGCAATAAAACCAATTTTTCATGACATAGCACAGCCAGAATTATTACATAAATGTCTACACGGAAAGACGCAGAATCCTAGTGAGAGCGTGAACAATTTGATTTGGAAAGTGATTCCTAAAAGGGTGTTTGTAAGCATAAAAATACTGCACTTTGGCATTTATGATGCAATAGCAACCTACAACCAAGGGAACAGTGTGAAGTTCTGAAGGCATTAGGATTTACAACTGGGGTGAACACTGTACGAGCACTAAGAAATATTGACAGAGAAAGGATAAGAGGAGCAGAAAGAAGAGAAAGGCATATGAAGTATGATGGAACAACAGGCCAGAAAAGAAGACAGAAGAGGAAACTTTTCGAGGATGAAGAAGAAGACCCTGATAATCCATCCTATAGTGCAGGAATGTATTGAGAAACTTTGATAGCCATTTCCCATAAATTAGAATTTTTCGAATATAAGGAACATTTTCTCAAAATCCACTCAAGCTAGAGATATGAAATTTTTATACAGCACTCCTAGTGGTCAAACTTACATTGTAACACAGCCATTTGGCAATATGTTCAGTAGTTTCATTTCAGTTTAATTATAAAGCAATTATTTGTAAAAAATTTGGGTCATTAATAAAAAAAATAATTGGAAGGAAACTAGAAAAGATACTCCAAAATCCCTCTCTCATAACTGCAATACTAAACCACTCTATATGTAAAAAAAAAAACATTCAAATTTTTCTGTTTGGTAGTTTATTCATAAATGTTCCTCAAACTTAGTGATTTTAACATAGGCAGCATAGGCACCTCCGGCTCCCCTTAAGTGACTTACCTAGTGAACGTCCGCCCTCGGTAGCTGAATGGTCAGCATGACGGATTGTGAATCCTCTGCACGCGGGCTCGATTCCCGGCTGCGTCGGGGAATTTTCTCCGCCGAGGGAGAGGGTGTTGTGCTGTCTTCTTCATCATCCTTTCATCCTCATCGACTGCAGGTCGCCGAAGTGGCGTCATATTCAAAGACCGGAATCCCCGCGAACTGTCTGCCCGACGGGGGGGCCCTAGACATACGATAAATGAAATAAAAATTTAAAAAAAAACTAGTAAAAGTAGGAGTCTAAAATATTTTCCTGACTTTTGTTCTGAATGAATTACGAACAAAAGACTCGCATTACGTTTTATTATGTTTCATTTTATATGGACATTAACTTTTCTTCAGGTTATCACAAAAGCAAATTCATCTGCTTCTTTCTCCTTATCGTTCTTGTGCCGTAGGATTCTCCTTTTTAGCAGCGTGCAGTTCACACCGCTGGCCGTATCTTCGCACGGAGCACGTCGACGTGGTGGTAAACAGGGCACTGTGATACCCGTAGTTTGCTCTGAATGACTGAATGAACGTTTTCGAGTTCCCAGCCCAGCTTACAATATAATTTTGCGCGCACCATCCCGACGATTGACCGAGTAGTTCGCTTTAGGTGGCGTGATCGGTCTGGTCTTACGCGTGCTTGCTCTTGAGCTCGAGGCAGACTGAGAGGCATTGTTGATTTGCCACAGCTAAGTCCGGTTCCCGGCGACCACACGCCGTTTGATGTGCAGTTGTTTTCTTTCAGTCGTGCCGGAACTCCATAAGACGCACATTGGCAGCTACTTCTACAGTGGATTATATAACTGCTATAGCACTTCAGCCGCTGAATTGCTCAGGCGGCTTGGTCGCGCAGGCAGTTGCTGTTTGGAGGAAGTACTTATACGCACTAAACCCTGAGCTGCAGTCAGTCTGGTCTCGCAAAAGTAAGTACCACGTACTTTAAAATTTCATATCCTTCACAGAGGTACCGCTTATCGGCTCAAAATAGCTTCACTAGCATATGCTGGACGACGTGACTATTGGGTTGTGGTGGAGTTGTTTTGAATTAGGGTTGGGCAACACGATTGTTTGTCACGATTCGATTCCTACGATTCAATATCTCATTGCGAATCGATTCCTACGATTCGTTCACGATTCTTATGTGATGTGTCGGCAGCTGGGCCAACACTTTGTAAATAGAGGTGGCTTACAATGCACGCGAGACTAACGCAGACGGGCGTGAAGTACTGGAACAGGATACGTAATTAATGCTATGAAGAAAAGTACGTAGCTGGTAGAATACTTATCTTTAATCACTCATTGTGGTACATCGCACAAAGGAGACTTTAATTACAATCACTATAAGGCTAATGGCGCCTTGCTAGTTCGTAGCCATTAACTTAGCTGAAGGCTATTCTGTCTCTTGGCTAATGAGAGAGAAAGGCTTCGTACGTCTAGTCGCTAGCTCTGTCGTCCGTACAACTGGGGCTGAGTTCGAGTCAGTCTCTCGAGACCTGCCTTGTGGTGGCGCTAGGTTTGCGATCACACAGTGGCGACACGCGGGTCCGACATGTACTACAGGACCGCGGCCGATTTAAGCTACCACCTAGCACGTGTGGTGTCTGGCTGTGACACCACATTATGGAATGCAAAAAGTTCTACATCTTACTCACAGATGGCAGGACATGTCTGAAATTATCAATGGGGTTAGAATCGAACTGTGTCATGATAAGATATGCCAGAAATAGTTTATTTATGAATAATCATGCATATCAAGTTACAAGTGTGATTCTCGATTTATACGTGTAATGCCTTAATTGATGAAAGTTCACGTTTGATTTGATTGCATCTATTGTTTTATTTCAGTATGCCAGGAAAGAGGAGCCGATTTGTGCGAAAGGTGGTGCAAAATTACGTGGTATGCCAGTTTGGTTGTGTGGCTTGAACGTATCTAACTACAGACGTCTGTTTTATAGTAACAAAATCCAGCTGTGAGGCAGACGTGGTTTGGCTCATATCATCCTCTGTTTTTCTGTGCTAAGATGTCTTTCCAAGTCCACATCACCCTTATAATTCATAACGCAGCTGACAGCCCTCCCACAAGGCAAACTTAGCTTAACTTTCATTTCTTCTAAATACAAAGCATAGGTATTTTGCTTTTAATTTGTCTGAGAACTTGTCGCTGTCACTACTATTTACGTGAGAAGACGACACCGCCAAGTGTCAGCTTCGTTTTCACGAGTAATATTACGGCCCACGAACTTCGTTTGTTCGTTCCGAGCTTCCGTTGTTCACACGCATCCTCCACTTGACTGCCGTCTGGCGGTCGTAATCATTCGGCACGACTCGGCATGATTCGGAAGTGGCCTTGGAAGCAAAGCGTACTAAGAATCGATGAATCGTTGAAACTTGGAATCGTCACGACTCGGAAACACGCAATCGTTCTTACGTTTCTTTTGGATGACGATTCGTCCGTATCACAATTCGATTCCTACGATTCTTTATTTAGAGTCATTCAAATCAACGACTCATTCACGAATCGCCACAACTCTATTTTGAATAATAAAAAGGAATGCAATTATATTTGTTTGGAGCAGCCAAATCTACTTCCTTTTAAAATTAATTATTATTCAAACAAAATTCAATTTTTAATATACTCCTTTCTAAATCGGACTAAAAAGTATAAAATAACTTCTCCTAGCCCCATACAGATTCTTAATTCCATACAGATAATACTTAAAATCTGTGACTGCGAATTTCTAATAGCTATTAAAATACTAGTGATACTTGAAACGCAAAACGTGGGGCACATGTAGTGGATAACAGTAAGGAGGATATTCTATGCAACCCACTTTTTTTTCGTTTTGAATGTAACGTGTATTTTCATAACTATTAGAATTTCACAATCACAAATTTTCAGGACTGTCTGTATGGGGTTAAGAAGCTGTATGGGACTGGGAGATCTTATTTTATACCTTTTAGTCCAATTTAAAAAGTGATATATTAAAAATTTAATTTTATCCAAGCAATTATCTTCTGTTTTCTGGTATTGTGTATGTGAGAACTTGTTCAATCGACTCCAAAGATTCTGATGATTTACGACTCAGACATTGAAATTTCAGTTTTATTTTAGTTTTTCTCCGCTTAAGTCAATCAACATACTGCTTCCGCCTACATATATCACGCGAAAGGAGTGTGAAATTAAAAAACTGAAGAGATTCGACCTCACATGGACCTTATCATCAGTCATTCTTCCTGGGAACCATTCGCGAATGGAATAGGAAACGGAGGAAATTACAGTGGTACAAGTAACCTACGCCACACACCAGACAAGAAAGCGTGTTAAAATTGTTATTTTCATCCCGTTCTGAGCTATGATGAACTTTCAAGTCCCTAGTTTGTCGGGAAGTTACTTTAAAATGAATTGAAAAATTTGTGGCGAAGGGACAAACAGACAGAAAAGAGAGAAACGTAATAGAAACGTGTTAAAAATTTGTACAAAATTTTCTCCTACCGCCAACTCAGCTGCATGTACAGGGTGTCCACAATTAAAGTCCCAGTCTCAAAACGCTATAGAAAGAGAACCACTACTCATAAACACGTCAAATTTGAACAGCATATTACTGACGCAGCTGCGTCCGAGACCTCAGCACTATTGTCTCCATGAAGGATGGCGGGCTGCTGGTAAATGTCTTTAACAAGAAAGGTGAGTGTGGGTCAGTAGCCCTGCAGAAGTTCCAGACAAGTATGTTTATGACAACAGGCAATGGTCCTACGTCTGCTAAGGGCCTCAAGAAAATGATTACAAAATTGGGGTGGACAGATTCTTTTGAACTGCAATATGGCAGAGGGAGGAAAGCAATTGATCCAATGTCTGTCGAAGATGTTGTAACGCCGGAAATGCATATCCTCCTATTTCCATCTATTGTACTGTAAATTTTTTCCTTATTTTGTTACCTGAGTATATGACATTTCTGTGCCTTTATACGTTGTAATTGTTTTACTATTTGTATATATATATATATATATATATATATATATATATATATATATATATATATATATATATATATATTTATGCGTTTATGTCGATGTATAATTGATTTGTTGTGTAAAGATTATTTGTATTTATACGCTGGGTCTGGCCTAGGGAAAACTATACTATCGAACGAATACATCGATAGGTCGTGTGGAGAACCAAAGTGTTTAGGATCTTTGGTAGTGTTAACTCTGCCGCGTGGTGCGCGGGCAGAGCATGAGAGAGTCTGGCTGGAGTAGCGAGTGGAGCAGGTGTGTGGTGTGAAGCTCCCGCGAGTTGCCGCGCTTTCGGGGTTTGGCAGCATGTAATTGCGCTCGACTTGCGATGATAGTTTCTGACATGGTGTCGCGGACGGGAAGCATTAGCTGGCGCACATCAAGAGCCCGTTTCGTCTGGTGACCGTGTCGAGAAGAAGGCGCGCCAACATCCAGCTTCTGCAACAGCGACGGCCGACAATGAGTGACTGTCGCCACATCCTCGATCGACGGCTTCAAACCTTCAATCAACCAACAAGGAAGACTGGAAGCACGTAAAGTTTTAGAACTGTATGGCAGACCTCAGCTTTTCAAACTTTTAAAATTGTTGCATCACAAAATTAGAGCTACTTAGCATGAACCTTTGTTGCTCATTGTCCCAATTGCATTACCAAGCAGGTCCCTTCCTTTTCCGAAATGAACCCGAGTGTCGTTGAAATTCAAACGCCAGCATAATTCCATTTCACTGCTTTAATTTCAAAGTTCAGTTAAAGTATTCATAGCTGGCTACAATACTTAGATTACACAAGCACAAATTAAGAGTGGTAGTTTTGTTACCATATTTTAGCTTACCTGTGACTGCAGCTCAGCTTGGTACGTACTAAATGTTACTATTGTTAACTGTTCAGAATCATTTAATTCAAGTTCAAAGTTAAATCTCTTATTTCTAAATTGCGTAGATTCAAGTAGCTTTTGAAATGATTGGTGAGGTAGTCCAAGACTAACCGTATTTTACTGAATTTCGATGTGCTTCAGAAAGAAAGCTCACTATTAACTTCAGTCACTAAATTAACTTTCGATTTTCCGGTTTTATTAATTCTTTTGCTAAATTAAGTGTAGCGAAATTTATTACTTCTGACAAACTTTCAGTTTTCACACTACACTTGTCAACCTTCAGTTGCCACGCTTCTAGTGCTAATTATATGTGTAATAATCTTTCTTTTTCAGTTACTATAGTAATTGTCCTTAGGACTGGCGACCGTAATTTCCTCCAAATCTCAAATATCTAATTACCGCTAGTTGATTGTTAACGTAACGGCCGCACATTTACTTTCTTTATTAACTTTACCCCTATTTCAAAATTAATTTCCACCAGTTTCATTAGCATTTTTCCTTTCATTTAGATGTAACCCTTGCCTCCCTCTTTACCGACAAATTAACCTCGGTGACGATTGCTTTTCCCAAATTTCCATTAGGTACACGCGGTTTAATTTTTCACTGTCATTAAGGTCGATAAGTGAGGGGGAGGTTACAATGTGGCATTGCAGGAGATGTCAAACGTTGGTTGTGTGCAAACATGCAGTTCATGAGGACATGCCTGCGAGCAAGCTGCATAAAATACTGCATTGCTATTCACACAGAATCACGAATGTTCAGCAGTTGCTTCCCGCTGATCCGCCAGCAAGACAAACGTTTGCCCAGGAATTTCTTGCTCGCATGGAAGTGGGCAACGTATAGCCATGGAACGTTCTGTGGACAGACGAAGCCCATTTCCATCTCCAAGGACATGTCAGTACGCAGTACTGCGGAATATGGGCAACGGAACATCTGCACACACATCAACCGGGATCACTTCATTGAGCAAATGTGACTGTATGGTGTGGGTTGACGGCATCGTCTATCGCAGGGGCGTATTTCTCGAGGAGACGAGTCCTGCGGGTCCTGTTACCTGTATCGTCACTGGCACACACACTATGGGAGTCTTCTGCGGCCCAGCATCTTCCTCAGTGTGGATGTGTGAGTAGGATCATTTTTATGCACGAAGACGCTCCTTCGCACATCGTACAGCCAGTGAAGGGGTTGCTACAGAGGCATTTCGTAAATGCTAGAATTATCGGTCGTCATTTCCCTACAGCGTGGCCGCCCAGATCACCTGATCTTAACCCGTGTGACTTCTGGCTGGAGAGTTATCTGATAAATGTTGTGTTCAGTGCTCCAATTTGGAACGTAGCTGAATTGAACGCAAGCATTGCGTGACGCATTCTGAGCGTGACACTCTAGACAGTCCGATCTGTTGCGGAACATGCTGTTTCGCGATTCCAGCTTGTGGCAGAAAACGGTGGCCAGCGCAATGAACATGTCTTGCGCCAGTCTCACGACAGTTAGATCGATTTCATTTTGCTTCCTATGCTGTTTTTGGCGCCAGGACAGTTAAAAACTGACGTCGTTTTACTTCTTGTGCCGTTTTCGGCTTCGGTGCAGTTAAAAATTGATTTTTCCCATCCCACGTGGTACGACTTGGCCGTGGCGGACGAGCTTATCTCACTAACAGTGCCACAACTGTTGATTACTGGAACTGTGCAGTACGCACATTGACCAGTACGGAGGGTGAAATGTGTCACTCAAACCACTGCCGTCGTATTGCGATTCATCTGTCATTTGTAGCCGACCTCACTTACGTTAAGACGCTAACAGCGCCATTTTTTGGTAAAACCTTTAGTTTTTATTCTTTATTTATTTTATTTTTTCTTTTGTCCCATGACGTTTTAATGTGTTGTTCAAATTTGACATAATCCTTAGCAGTGGTTCTCTTTCTATAGCGGCTTGAAAGTGGAACTTTAATTGTGAACACCCTTTATATATATATAAAGCACATGGTGTATTTTTTATTAAAGAACGGTAATTTGTAAAATGCATAGACTGCTCTGACGAGAACTGTTCTAATACTTCGTTCTTTTCTAATGGATGAGACGACCGTTAACATTTTAATGAATCAGTGTTTATAAAAGCTAATTATCAACTAGAAAAAACCATGCTGCGACCACGAAACAGGATGATGATGTTCGTTCTGCTGTACATACTCGGCGATCAATAAGACTCATTTTTTCCCAATGATGAGTAACTTTGCAGAGGTCTTGTCTGTGGAAGTTCGGCTGCCCAGGAAACGATCCAGCTCCAAAATCACCTCGTTGTCAGTCGGGAAATGTTCGGTCATGAGATGGTTTACCACTCCCAGGAAAGAAGAAGCAGCGAATGGGTGCCATGTCCGCAGAAAACAGCCGGGAGGCAAAATTTGAGCGTCCAAAGAAGCATCACGCGTATCTATGTCCTTCCTTGCAACACTGTCTCAAACTATATGGTAGGGTATCGCTGGTTGCCGGAATTCCTGCTCACTAATGGCACTTCCTCCGCGTATCGAACAAACACAAAGATGCGCATCAACAGACACACGGTAAGTTGTTTTCTAGCACATCTTCAACAGCCGCCATGGTATTAATCGCCCACAATATCATTACAGCTGCGAGTGGAGTCCCTGCGGTCGGTTGACTGCGAGTCAGTGCGTGATTGGAGTTGCGGAGGGAAGGTAGGGTGGGGGGAGGGGGGGGGACACAAGTGCAGCTATTCAATGAGAACCGCACTAACGGTGGTGATTAGAGTTATTAAGTGGATGGATGGTTCATCAAACAAGAGGTAAACGCTGAGTGCTTCATACGCTGTATCTATTTCACTGGAATCCGTTTCAATTTCATCCCCTGCGTATGCTTCCATATCAGTCACAGTCTTAGCCGCATATTCGTCTCCGCTTTCCAGACCAAAATTGATGATTATATCTCTACCGCGTCTTCCATTAACCTATCTCTGCGCCAACATTCATTTTCAATTCCTTTTACATGTTTGCAGCTTTTGACCAGTTATTTTGGTTAATCTCTGATTTGTTTTAGGGTAGTTAAATTAACGGAAGAAACTTTTTTCCGCAATGTTTTATTGCACTGTATTGCAAATTAGCTCTATAGCGTTGAAATCACAGTAGTGTGTTGCGATCCTCAGAATATTATATCCCTTATGCTTTAAAACCGTTTTAAAAATAGCCTTTGGCTTATAACACACTACAAGTCAAAGTCCATTTTTGTTAAATTCGGTCCTAAAGTGATTTTGTTCTGAATGGGTCATTCAGTTATGTCCTCTTTGTGAATTGCTGTATCAGGGACTTCATTTATATTAACATTATCATGAGGTATGTTATCAAGAGCATTCGCTGTAAAGTAAAATGTTGGGCGAGAGACTTTTTAATGATTGTAATTTGGATTTGATTTTGAATTGAATTGAAATCACTTTTGAGATTTTATTTACACTTTTGATTTTATGTTTTTAATAACTGGCTGATTAATAAAAATTAAGATAGCAAACTTTTTGTTCACGTTAAAGTTACTTTCATATGAGCCACTCTAGAAACACATTGCATTTAAATTGAAAACTGAAATAATATTTTTGTATTTGGCTCGGCTAATATTTTTAACAAGCATGAGTTCTTTGTTAATATTTGCAGCTGCCCACACACGCGAGAGAATTGTTCTTACCGCCGTTAACAAATAATTGAAGTCCGAGTCGTGGCTCCATATCTCGGCGAGTAACTGAAAATAAAAATCTTAAAAACTATGTTTTCTTCCGCTGCGCCAGGCGACTGTGGAAAAAGTATTTGTTATGTTTTGAGCGGGCGATCTCTTCGCTTCCGCTAAATTCGTGAATTAAAAATGTCACGTAATGGCGTCTGTTGCTGCAACTGTTGAGCTGAAAATTACTTAGAATACTGATTTTAAAGGGAAACGGACATGACACAGGGCTCACCTTAGGTGAACAATAACTTTAAACAATTATATTATTGAATTAATATCACAAATGAGCTTACGTTCGTCAGCAATTAACAAACATGTCCGACCTCTACCGCAGCAGACACGACAAAGAAAAGTAGAAGAACAACTGCCCGCTGTTCTTCTTCACATTGAACTTACATAGATTATACTGTGCATAATTAGTAACCTTTGCACTCAAATATTGAAATTAACATTTTACATAATAATAAGACAAATGAGAAAAATTATGCCGCCTGTGGGGCCAGTATCGCACTCAGTATAATATTTCGCATCGGGATAAAAGCACTCGTCCGTATTAAATCTTTTTAATATTTGCGTTTAAGTTTTCTCAGTATTTTCACTGGTGACGTCACAAACAACAATGTTACAAGCTGGGGTGTTTCTTAGCATTCCAGCTGGTAGTATTCTTGTTTCTTTTCTAACCATTTGTGATAACTATCCCCATTCATATAATCGCGATAGTCTTGGAATTTACACTTCGAATCATAACTTAACTCTGCTCCCGTTGCTCGTCCAGCGTGGACAACAACAGCTCTTTGGCCTGCAATGCTGTTAGTCACTACACACGGAACTTCTTCATTCTGCCAGCAGTTTTTCGTGGTTGAATGCGTATGCACCAGCATTTCATCCGTGAATACCGCTGGTATATTTGACCCCATCTCATTATTGCTGGTTGCTCTCAAGTATTCTGGTCACTTTGCCAAAATGTTGGAACTTTCTGTTAGGGAGTTTCTTTTATTTTTACCATTTTTTTGAAACAAAATCCCATCTTTTTCGAATTTTTCCGAAATTTTTCCCTTCCTCCCTCCTGGAAAGTCATCTCAGTTTTTGAAAATATAAGCAGCTTTCTCAGGGTTGACATTTCCTTCTTCTGTTCATATGAGTATAAAAATAACATCTTTGTTTTCTAAGAGTTTCAATATTTCTCAAATTTCTTTCGCTTTCTTGAAGTTTTTCAAAACGTACTGTACCGTTCTTCCTGACTTCCCTACCATTTTTTTTCATTCTCAAGATTGTTTTGTGTAGACGTATCATTACTTTTTTTTTTTTTTGCTGCGTGGCAACATTGTACAACTCTGAACATAAGTTCTTTTTCGATCTTAATGTGTCCACTTTCATGACATCTTCCTCTGTTTTCCACTATCATGGTATTAGTGATTATGGATAACACCACACTTCACTTCTGACGATAGTTCGTGATGACACGCCGAACCAGTTGATACTGTATGCGCAACTCACCTGAAAGCGTTTACAGTGTGACGCCCTTCCCTTAGTTACCACTGTACCTGTTTACTGTAACGTCATCGCGTGTTTCCAATAACGGTCGTGGCAGGCCAAGAGCAGTAATATCGTGGTTGGACAGTACCGTGTGGTGCCTGCCTCATCACCAGACACGTTAGCCTCGCCGTAAACCAGTGCTGCCGCAGTTAGACTACGTCACTTCTGCGAGTTACACGCCTCCAGCAGTAACCTTTCTCCAGGCCGCCGCCTGACTGCTCTCCAGCCATGTCTACACTCTGGGCTTACGTCGACTGTAGTTAGCGGTTCCTCATCCACAGCTCACATCGCTGAGCCAACAAGGAGTCTCTTGCCACAGGGTCTACAGGCTACTTCTATGAACTATGTCCAGCCTCTAGCACCCTACACGTGCTGCAGACCACGATACTCAAGAACCACGTCCATCCTTGAACACCGTACACTGGTGGCTGGAGTCCCGAAACCTTTTAACACCTGCCTAATGCGGTTTCGAAAGCATCGTTCAGCAGTTGACCATGGTAGCAATATTTTTTGATCTGGAGAGAGCATACGATACCTGTTGAAGGACAGGCATCTTCCGCATACTGTACTCTTGAGGCTTTCGAGGTCGGCTACCCCTTTTTATTCGTGAATTTATGACAGAGCGCACATTTAAGGTGCGGGTGAACACCCCTCTCTCCCGTACTTTCTCCCAAGAAAACGGGTTTCCCCCGGGGCTCCGTGCTCAGTGTTGTACTGTTTGCCATCGCCGTAAATCCAATTATGGATTGTCTCCTTCCCGATGTCTCGGGCTCCCTCTTTGTCGACGAATTTACAATCTACTACAGCTCTCAACAGATCAGCCTTCTTGAACGACATCTTCAAGGATGTCTCCATCGCCTCCACTCATGGGCCATAGAAACCGGCTTCCTCTTTTCTCCCGGAAAGACCGTTTGTGTAAAATTGTAGCGTCGTACAGAGTTTCCTCCGCCTTCTCTACACCTAGACCCTGTCGACCTTCCGTTCGCAGACGCCGCCGAATTCTCGGGTCTTACGTTTGACAGAAAACTGTGCTAGTCCTCCGACGTTTCATATCTTCCTGTTCGTTGTCTGTGATCCCTCTACACCCTCCGTGTTCTGAGTGGTACCTCCTGGGGAGCGGACCGAGTACTCCTCCTCTGCCTATATCGCGCCTTAGTGCTCTCGAAATTGGACTAAGGAAGCATAGTTTACTCCTCTGCATGGCCGTCTATTCTTCGGCGTCTCGACTCTGTCCACCACCGAGGATTGCGTTTAGCGTCTGGAGCTTTTTACACCAGCCCCGTGGAAAGTCTTTACACTGAGACTGCTGAACCTCCGATGTCCTATCGGCGAGCTGTCCTACTTAGTCGTTACGCTACTCATCTGTCTTCTATGCCTGCCCATCCGACCCGTGCCCTTTTTTTCGACGCCTCCTTGGCTTTAGAGTATGCAGCCAGCCCTTCCTCTCTACTAGCACCGGGAGTCCGCTTCGTCAACTGGTACATTCTCTTACCTTCCACTTTCCTAAAACTTTCTTGACAAATGGGGGTACGGCGCCACCTTGGCTTCGTCCCCGGACCTGCCTTCTCCGTGACTTTTGTCACCTTCCTAAGTATACTACCCCTCCACCCCCCCTTCCACTATAGTTTATCGTCGGGCTTATGCTGCTCTATGCGCACAAATGGAGGCTGCCACATTTATTTACACTGACGGCTCAAAGACCACATTTAGTGTTGGGAGTGTCCATATTGCTGGCGACACCCCTAATAGATTTCGGCTTCCCGACCAGATTTTACTGCGGAGCTCTACACTGTTCTCCAGGCTGTCCAATACATCTATCGCCATAAGCAGCTACAGTATATTATATGCTCGGATTGGCTCAGCTCTCTTCTCAAATTTCAAGCTCTTTATCCCGTCCTCCCTCTGGTCCACCGGATTCAGGACAGCCTCTAGTTGCTCCACTTCGGGGCGTCTCTGTGGCATTCCTCTGGCTCCCAGGGCACGTTAGTATCCGCGGAAACGAGGCAGCCGATATAACGGCCGAGGCTGCAGTTTCTCTTCCTCGGCCCGTTGATCGCATGGTTCCCTTAGCCGATCTACAGATCGTTTTATGCCGTCGTGTTGCTCTTTCATGGCACGCACGTTCGTCTACACTTCTCGATACTAAATTACGGGATGTAAAACCTCTTCCCTGTCATTAGACCTCTTCCTATCGGCCTCGTCGTCGGGAGGTGGTAATTTTAACTGAACTCCCGATATGGCACTGTCTTTTTACCATCGACATTTTTTAAGTGCGATCCTCCCCCGCTTTGTCCCCACTGCTCTCAACCGCGGATGGTGAGACACTTCTTACTTCAGTCCCCCTATTTTACTCCGCTACGCTCCCGTTTAGAGTTGTCGCCTGATATATCTTCCCTTTTAGCAGATGACACGCGCTCAGCCGATCGCGTCCTTGAGTTTATCAGTGTCAGTAAGATGACATCGGTCATTTGAAGTTCTTTTTCTGGGGAATACAGCCTCCCTTTCCATAGTAGTTTCCTAAAATTTCCTTCCGCTTCTAGTTTCCTTCCTTCGTGAGTTTCGCTCCCATTGCTGCTGATTTACCATTCGGGTTTTTACCATTGCCCAAGCCACATAATGGGTGCGTATGACCGCAGCAGTTTTGCGCCCTAAAACCATAAAAAAAAAACAGACTACATCCTTCACAGAGCATGCCCTGCCTGAGTACTGTATGCTGACTCCATGAACTCGAGCTGCCTAGCTCACTGCTGCTTATGGCCTCCACAGACTACGTCCATTCCCAAGCATCCTGCTCTCAACATGGACTACAGCCTCCACAGACGACAGTCATTCTTGAGTACTCTATGCTGATCACAGCCTGCAACTTTCACAGACCGTATCGATGCATAAACGACCTACACTCCCCACTCACTGTCCACGGTCTCCACAGACCATGTCCATCATTCAGTACTCTACACTCGCCGCCAACCAAGGCCTCACTCACGCACTGTCATGCTGAACCAAGTTGAGCGACTGACGTCTCTTGAAATCGTGTTGCTGTATAGGTTTTAATAAACATACAATAGTTCTTTGCTACCTGGGCACGTCTGTTGTAGCGTTTTCTCCCTCTTGGTCACGCACACTCATGTAATGTTAGCAACACACAATGGCAATTTGAGAAAACCCTTAGAGTAACTTTGCCTGACGACGATTGGATCTTAGTCTTTTCTGGTGGTGCTCAATCCAAGTGTTTCCATTTCTTGCAACGTTCCTTTGTCGCGGGGTCATAGTGATGTAACCAACATTCGTCCCTGGTGATTAGCGAGTGAATGTGTCACCCCGATTTGTCCTTCATTCCCCATCCATTCCACTTGAGTATACCACAGAAAATACATAAAACTATTAGTTGACATATGCTATATTCAAAATACAAACTGAAATTCAGTTTCAACCGACGAGTAAGAGTTATTGTTATCTACATACATATCTCTTTTGTGTGGATGAACATGGACTGTGGAAACAACGACCGTGTCAAAAGCAACTCGCAGTAGATACCGTTGCCCTTGTTGACGCCTTGTCTCTCTCTGCTTCTAGAAAGCATTCGATTAAGTGCTGGATTGAAAGAAATACGAACGAATGGAGTGTCACATCAGCTTCATGACTGAATTTGTGAGTTCGTACAAAACTGGACACACTATGTCATTCGTAATGCACATAATTCTTCAGACATAAAATTAACTGCGGGTGTACCTGAAGCGAACACTCTAAGACCACTACTGTTCACAATATACGAATACAAACAATATTGTACATAAAAAACCTGCTGAATAATTAAAACTGGTGTGCAGCCACAAGTCGCATGTACTTTTTTTCTTTATTTTGACGTGTTTCACTCGATCAACGCGAGCATCTTCAGAGCTGTGAAATACAATGTGCTACAGCATCTTATCATAAGATAAATCCACGGATTCAACTTACAGCGTCATAACTTACATTCCGTAGCTGAGGGCCACACGTTACAATTATAGTGCTGTGTGTAGTGCCGCCGTGATATATAAAATGGAGTAAATTGGTTGTGCACCTTCAACTTAAACTCTCTGCTCAGATAAATTTTAAGATTAAACAGCAGGACATCATTTCTTGTTGTACAAGTCAAAGCCCATTCGATATACACTTTGGTTGAAACTACCTCATGAAGCCTAATTTAAAGCGAAAAAACACAAATATCACTTAACTACAGTAAAGATCCGCTGCTTTTTAGGCTTTCATACATAAAAACTAAAGAACCATGCCTGGTTATTAAAATATTTTTGAAAAGGTATACACTGCAGGAACAAAAATTAGACCTCATGGATGACGACATCGATTTTGATCTGAAGACGGCATATGCCACGTGGGGGATAGTGCATGTGCTGATCATGGTCTCGACGTTTCCCGCCAACAGACAGCGTTGTGGGATAGCGCCATCTCTCTCTACTCTTTAATAGGGAACATTAACATATAAGAGGCACTGCCTAAATAACAAGCAAAGTGGCAGCCAGGAAGAATATCATCAGAAAGCTGACAGGCACAACGCGGGGCGCACACGCCAACACTGGGAGAACCTCTTCCCTTGCATTGTGTTACTCTGCCGGAGAATACGCAGCAAGCCATGCGTAGTTCAATTCTTGCCATGCCAAAACAGTAGATGTCCCTCTTAACGATACCTGTCGTATCATCACCGGGCGCCTGAAGCCCACTCCTCTGGATGAACTGTACAGCCTCGCGGGAATCACACCCCCCGACACCCGCCAAGAGGTAGCAGCAAAAAGTGGGAAGAAAAAGTCAGAAACTTCTGAAGCTCACCCCCTGTATGGCTGTCAACCAGAAAGGGCTTCCTCAGATCTACCGAGGCTCTAATTGGGGCACCACAGCAATGCCGAATCGAACTATGGCGTGCAAGTCTTACCAGTACTCTGGGACGGACTACACCATGCGAAAGACTACCACCCGGCTACACGGAGAATTGGAGTACATGGAGATCCCTCAACAGACTACGCCACTCTGTGAGTGTGGAGTGAAGCAGGCGACCTTCCACCTGCTCCAGTGTACCCAATGCCCAGCAATATGCACAACAGAAGACCTGCTACATGCAACGCCACATGCGATAGAGGTCGCTAACTTCTGGGCGGCAAAAGTGTAAATAGTTGTCTTGTAAATATATGTACACACGACATCTTAATATCTGTAAATTATTTTATACATCGTAAATGCTTCTGACACGAATAAACACACAAGAATAAACACAATGCTCACAGCCAGAAGGCTTAGTGTGGTGCAAAAGTATGTACCAAGTAGGCAGCCATGACGCGGAGATGCACTCGTGCTTCCTACAGCCAAATGAATGGGTTTGAAACGTGTCAAATTGTGGCCTTTCGGTTGGCAGGATGGTTCTTCCGGAGAACTGCCACACAAGTTGAACGTGCTGCGGCAGTCGTGCAACGATACTGATATCAGTGGTCACGTGATCATTCTCACATCCTTGAGCGCGATTCTGGACGTCCACACAGCACAAGCGTCCGTGGGGATCGTCGTATTGTAAGGGCAGCAGTGGCAGATGGTACAGCTGCCACTGCACAGTCAAGAGGTCGCGTGAGCCCAGATGTGTCAACACCAGCTGTTGCTATCAAACTGCTAGCAGTCGGACTACGGGCAGTCACGCCTCTACCCCGTCTTCCGCTCACGCCAAAGCATCGACGAGCACGCCTGCACTGGTGCCGCCAGAGGGTCACTCGGAAGTCGGAATGGCGCGCCGTGGTCTCCAGCGATGAAAGCAGACTCTCCTGCATGCAAGTGATGGTCGTTTGCGAGTACGACGTAGACCTGGCGAGTGCTGCCTCGAAGAGTTCAATCGTTCAAAACACGGTCCCACCCAAGGTGTTGTGATCTGGGGTGCGATAAGCTGCAACTCCCGTTCGCCTTTAGTATTTCTGTGTTTCCGGACTTGTCTCCAATATAGCACGAGAAGTGACTCGTGCGACTGGTCAACAAGTCTTACAGAACTACGTGAACATGTCGATCAGACGTGGCACAACGTGTCCCAGGACAGTATTCGTCGTCACTACGATTGACTGAATGGCAGAGTCAGCGCCTGCATTGCAGCCTGTGGAGGCAACACAAATATGAGTGATTCAGTGTGGCCGATACCTGCTACCTGAGAACCGCTTGTGCTATTGATCTGTAGATGTACTCATCTCATGTACTCCATATGCTCTGTTGCAACAGTAAAACTTGCGTGAATTTGAAACCACTGAAAGGGTGTTCTACTTTTTATTTACTATTATGTTATTTTTGCGGCAGTGTACCAAAATCACAAATTACAATTGTAATTGCCAGTTTTACGGGCGTTAATGTATATACTGTTGAAAGGTGGCTACACTGAGCCACAGCGCCAGAGATCGCGCTAGAGAGTATTGTTCCGCCGCCTCCACTGGCAGTGATTATTGAGAACTCGTAGTGGGCAGTGCTTTGGGAGAACTCGTGGTAGTCAGTGCTGAGATGTCGTAGTGAGGAGTGTTTGTTGAGATGAGCTAGTAGGCAGTGCTTGCTGAGATGTGATACTGAAAAGTTCTTGTTGAGATGTGATAGTAGCGAGTCGGTGTGGAGAGATTGTAATGTCTAGAGTGCTTTTCATCAATATAAATTAAGGTAACAAACTACTTTTCTTTTCTTTCTCATTATTTCAATGTCCTGAATAATGCGTCATTACAGGTTCAGTCAACAAAGCATCTGGCTTGTGTTCTTGTATTAGAGTGTAATTCTGGTTTTCTTGAGTAATTATGGTATTTCTATTTTCTTTAATTAATTCAGTATAAATGATACTTAAAATTTCTTGTGTTGTTGAAGAAGAACCGTGCCAGATGCGTACGTTGAGTCAAACTTCCACACACAGAACAGTTACACTTGTGCTTTGGTTTCGTAGGTTTTATAGTTGCTAGGGACTTAATTAATTAATTGTGTTAATGAAAATTTCCATTTCATTCTTTGTTGTTGTTCTTTGCAGTCAGATAGCGTAATAATACTAGTCAGGGCCAACCGTTACGAGACTTCGTAACCGAACAGACAGCTACTGAATCAAAAAAATTAAAATTATTTGCATTTCATTTTAATTAAGCCCCCATGCACGTGGCGACCGCTGCTTCGGATCGTCCCTTGGAATCTTCTGATTGTAAAAATAGTAGACAGTAGTATTGTTGTAGTAATTTGTAGTTTAGCAATTGTAGTCTATTTTGCATGTGTAGATTTGGTAATTGTCATTCTTCTAATGGCTTTTTTTTTTTGCAAAATTTCATTTCTGTTGTCTTGTCTACGGGTTTGACAATTAGTGCAATTTCTTCAATTGTTCGATTAATCGTGTTTGAGGGAAACATTTCGTGTGAATGGTATTGTTGGAGATAAAGTGTCATTGTGTGTAATTTCATATAGTGACGAGTTTTGTATGTTTTGTAAATGATTACGCGGTCGATGAAAAAGGCAAAAATGAAGGACAGTGAGAATGACGAAATTGTTGACATGGCGAACTCGCCAACACAGGACAACAGTATGATGAATAATGGAGTGGAAAACAATTTAATAAGTCGGGAAAATAGTCCGGAACCATTTCAAAACTTTTCTCAATCAGGAAATTCACAGAATACGAGATTAACGATAGAAGAGTCTGAAATAGTATCGAACACAGATAGCTTTACAGCTATGACGAAGGAAACTGGTTTTGCGGGAAATGTTAGGGGCGAAAGGAGTTTCGAATCAGTTACTATGGAGCAGTTGATGAGTGCTATATTAAAAATGGAAACACGGTTTGGATCTGAATTAAAAACACAGAGGGGAACAATGGAATCACTGGGATCACAAATAGGAACAATTAAAACAGAGATGGGAACTTTACGATCTGAATTAAAAACTGATATGGGAACAATGGAAACACGGTTTGGATCTGAATTAGAAACACAGATGGGAACAATGGAAACACGGTTAGACTCACGAATAGGGACATGTTTCAAAAACATGAAAGATGAATTAAAGAAAGAAATCAGATAAGAAGTACAACCGATTTTGAATGCTCACAATAATAGATTAATTGCAGTAGAGATTAGACAAAGGGAACAGGATAGAGAACAGGAGGAAAGAGATCGCGTGATAGTACAAAAATTTTCAGAGTTAAATTTACAACGTGCACATGATAAGGAAGAAATATTTGAGAGAATCGAGGAATCCGTACCAAATGACAGAATAAATAATCTAACACAACAATATGAACAGTTAACTACCAAATGTGTCAATACTGAAACCCGAGTCGCGACACTTACGGAAGACGTAAGTAAACAGAAAGAAAAAATAGGTGACTTATCGGAAAGAGTTGAGGAGATTTCAGATAAATTGACAAGTCTTAGTTTAAATGGGGATAGAGATTCAGATGATACAGCTCCATTACCATTTGCAGAAACCGAAGAGTACCAGAACATAAGTAAGCATGTTGAAAATCAGGGAAAATTTAATGAACGCGTTAAAAGGGAAGTTGAGGCATTACGAAAGCAAGTCAAACAAATTGAAGGCGAAATCGTAGGAAAGGACGGCAAAAGAAATTTGGAATCACAGTTAGCGGAGGGGTTTGAAGAAAATAATTTGTTTCATTTACGGGATGCAACAAGAGAGCGCCAGGCGCGCGAACTTGACAATAATCGACATTCAAACTGGGACAGACGCGGTAGGTCTTTGTCGCCACGAGGTGAAAACTTTGACTATAAACACTTTTTGACTGTTCGGAAATTTAAGATCTTTCGTAATTCTAAGAATGACATACATCCATGTGCATGGTTAGATCAATTTATGTATGCACTCCCACCAAATTGGCCACTAAGTCACAAACTGGAATTTATGTGTGGATATTTAGAAAACGAACCGGCGGCGCGGATGCGTGCACTCATTAGAGATTGTAATAATCTGAATGATTTTTATCATGCATTTCTATCGGCATATTGGTCCGAAAACACGCAAGACAGAGTCAAACACAGTCTTATTATGCAGCGTAATTTCAAACAGTCTGAGTTCCGCACGCCAGCAGAATATTTTGAAGACATGATTCGAAAGAATCAGTTCCTTTCCAACCCTTATAGCCCGACTGAATTAATTCGCATTTGTTTAACTAAGCTGCCACAATCTATAAGACAAATTGCTTTAGCCGGAAGATGTAAAGACGACATTGAGACTTTTAAGACTTTGTTACAAGAACTTGAGTATGACAACGACGACGGGACTTCTTGTAACTTTTTCAGTAACAGTAATTACGATAGATTTTCAGAGAAAAGGGATAGTGATCGGAACGGGCGTTATATGGGTAATTTTGAGAATGACAGACGAAACAGACAGGATAATAGATACCAGCCTTATGACAATAACAGACGTTCTAACAGAAATTACACAGACAATTATAATAACGGTAATTCCTACCGGAATGATCAATCATACGGAAACAGTAATCGGTATCATCAAGACAGAAATTATCCATACAATAATAGAAATTCTTACTACAGAAATAACCAGGGTAGTAGATACAACAATAATTACAGAAGTGACAGTCGAAATTATACAATAAGTAGTTATGCAGACAGATAGGAAAACAGAAATTTTAATAACAGACACAACCAAGAATTTGCATCTAACAGACAGGAAGGACCTAATTGGCACCCTCCGCGTGACAGAAATTCAGAGAGACAAGTGGAAATAGTAGAAATTGATCCGCGAAATGTCGGGAATAATCAAAGACGTGACGCAAACAATCGACAATGACTAGCAGCTTCGGCTTCTGGCAGCAGTATAGACGGTTCAGAAAGTAATGACACTACAACTTTACACTACGTACGCCTGGAAGATATGAGAGACATTTTGCTAGGCGAAAAGGAAAATAATGTAGACGCATTTTTACATCCTGTTATTGAACTATGTGTGGGTAAGAATAAGTTCACTGCAGTTTTAGATTCTGGGAGCCCATTGAACGTCATTAGTGAATCAGTTTTTCGTATATGTGAAAGAACTATTGCCTGTCCTGTGTTACCTATTTCTAAAACTACAATTCGAGGAGCGATTTCTGGAAAAGGTGTGGAAGTTAAACAACAGACCAACCTAAATTTCATTTGTCAAGGATACGAATTGTCTGCTAATTTTATTATTGTTCCATTACTCAGTACACAGATTATATTAGGTATGGAGTTCCTTAACGCACATAAGGCAATTTTGAACTTTAAAGAAGGAAGTGTGAATTTGACTGTTGCCGGAATGCCGAAATGTCTGAAATTTTTCGAGTGTTTAGCAAGATCTGAATCAGATACAAAATGTTTAAGGTTTCTTACTTCTGATGTTTTCGTTGAGCATTATGACGACAGTGTGTTTATTCATGACAATGACAGTAGATACAGAGACGCGATGGAGGATATAATTAGTAGCGAAGAATTAATTAATGAAAAGGTTAAAAAAGCTGAAGTGCCAGATGACGTTGCAAGAGAAGAGCTGCACCACATTTTGACTTCACATGCTACAGTGTTTAGTCATCACACAGGAACTATACAAGGCTTACAATATTTATTTAAAGTAAAAGAACACACACCATTTCGCGGGAAAACGTACGCTATTCCTTTGGCTTACAGAGACAAGGTTAAGAATGAACTTCAATACATGTTAGATCAGGGCATTATTGAGCCAGCAGTCAGCCCTTATACCAGCCCATTACACGTTGTTCTTAAAAAGGATGGATCAATTCGTTTGGTTCTGGATTCCAGACAGATAAATAATATTATTATTCCTGAAACTGACCGTCCACAAAATTTAGATGAACTTCTTCAACATTTCCATGGAATTAAAGTTTTATCCACGATTGATATGCGCGCAAGTTTTTGGCAAATAGAACTCCACCCTGATTGTAGAAAATATACTGCCTTTTTAGCCTTTGGTAACTGTTACCAGTTTCGGAAATTACCGTTTGGACTTACTGTATCTTCAGCAGCATTCATTCGTAGCTTAAATGAAATTTTACCTGTTTATCTTCGTGACAATATTACTTCATATGTTGACGACATTCTTATTGCTAAACGTTCTTGGAGTGAGCACAACAAAATTTTGGATTCATTATTACGTATTTTTGCAAGAGTTGGCATTACAGAGAACTTGGAAAAATCTGAATTTGGTCGTTCTTAGGTGAAATTTCTCGGTCACATTATTTCTACAGACGGTATTCTTCCTGATCCAGAGAAACTAGACGCTATTCGTAATTGTGCTGTTCCTTCCACAAAACGTGCTGTTCGTAGTTTCCTTGGTGTCTGTAATTTTCTTAGACGCTTTGTTAGATTGGATGATTTGGCCACACCTCGTTTACACATTTCAGTTATGCGCACTTTGGTCCCAGAAAATGCTTTCATAAATTACGAGAAAATTGCTACTTCAGTAATATGGAAAAACGTATTCGATCTGTTCTAGCCAAATGCAAATTATGTCAAAAGGCTAAGCCGCCAACAATTTCTCACAGAGTACCTTTGTTTCCTATCATTCCAGCGAAATTAAAGGAGATGGCTGCAGTTGATTTGTTCGGTCCAGTGGTTCGATCTACTAATGGTTTTGCGTACATTTTTGTAGCAGTGGAATTGACATCAAAATATGTGTGTTTTACACCGTTACGCAAAGCAACAGCTCGTTCAGTATCTAATGCTTTCATCAAACATTTTCTTAAAGAAGTGGGTCATGTTGATAAGGTTATATCAGATAATGGATCACAGTTTCGCTCTAAAATTTGGCTTCGTACTCTACGGCGTCGTAAGATTAAACCAATTTTTATTTCACTTTTTCACCCTCAATCTAACGCTTCAGAAAGATGGATGAAGGAAATCAATAAATTGTGCCGTCTTTATTGTCATCAGAATCACAGAACGTGGGATCAGTATCTTCATATTTTTCAAAACATTCTGAATGAACTTCCTAATGACTCAACTTCTTTACCGCCTCTATTGATATTAAGAAACAAAACACCGACTAATCGCATTTCTGAAATTGTTCCTTTTCCGCCTTCACGGAAACTGCGGCATTCTGAAGTTGTCAACCTGGCTCTACGAAATATTGCATCTGCGGCTGCTAGAAGAGAAAAATCAGCGAAGCGTCCTGGTCATTTAAAAACTTTGTCAGTTGGTCAGAAGGTATTAATTAAGTCTCATCGTTTGTCTCACAAAGGAAAAGGCTTATGTCGCAAATTTTTTCTGCTTTATAACGGTCCATATAGAGTTCGCAAAATTATTCATGATAACACTATTGAAGTAGAAACTCTTAAATCTCGGCGCTCTAAGGGAATACATCACATATCTAACGTTAAAAATTTTTGTGGAATGACATACTTTTGAGAAACCAACAGTTATACGTAAACAGGTGGAGAATGCAAGGATACCGCGCCGTGTTCCGGCGGCGGCAGATACTCAAAGCAACAGTGAAGTCTGCGCGCCGCAAAAGGCAGTCGTTGACCGCAAACAATTACTTCATACGTCACGCGCCTACAGCTGATCGAGCGCACAGTGTGAATGCACTGACAGCCGTAAACAAATACACAGTCTAATTTTTCCGACTAAATTCTGTATAAAGCTATGGTGACTTTATAAATTATGTTATTAACGTTCAGTATTTTTCAGGATACGGTTGTGTAAAATATTTAAGACCTTTAGGTAAATTCTGTGCGTGTCCGACGTTAAGACGACTTGCTATTGAGAAAATTTCAGGAAGAATGTCATTTCGAAGAAGAAAGTAATAAACAAAAAAGGTAACGATTAATTGAGTTTATTTTTCAGGTAACATATTTCCACTTAGGTACGTACTTTAGACGTAATTTGCTGCTTGCGATTACGTGACTCATACTTTGTGCTAAATTTCGTGTTCTATGAATTTACTTGTGAAGTGACGTGCTTACGCACATTAACTGATTTTGACGATGATTGATTAATGAACAGGCTTGTTATTTGTATATATTACGCATCGCTTGGCTGCACTGCTTTTTCACTGATGTCATATTTTTCTATTATGTGCCTGCTGTGCTTATTTATTTAAATTATAATTGTCACCTGATTAATTGTGCTGACTGTAGTTAGGTATGTAGGTTACACTTTGTGATTTATCTGCTTGCGCCTTCATGTTTACTTATTAAGATTACATATGAACATTTATTTGCTTATGCTGAATGATGCTAATGACTTGTTTATTACGTAAGATATATGTTTGCTGCTGTGCGTATGGATTGCATATTTACACACTTCTGTTTTGTTGTCATAACTATAAGTTGGTATATAGAAATGCTGATATACTGTGTACAAACATAGAGTTTAGGTCACACTATGGTATTAATTATAGATTGTTCGCTTGGCAGAGCCTCGTTGTAGGGATTGTGTTGCATCCACTTGTTGACATTCTGTTCTCTACTGGTATATTTACTCGCTATTGCATGTTTTGCTTACGCTCAGTGCCTGATATTTTTAAGATAAGAAAATGAACTGCTATAATGCTACGAACGACATTAGTACAAGAAATTTCATAGAAGTCACATGAGATGGAGGTTTTATGGAAGCTGTATAAATTTATGCTAATAGGAAGGAAGCTAACGACATGACATACCAACACTAGCTTAGACCATTGACAGTTATTACACTGCATTTTTCGTGAGTAATTGAAATAGGAAGTGACACGACACAAGAAATACTCCATATGTTTGCTTCTGCCACGATTCTTGAAGTGGTGTACACACTGTGAAATATTATGATCATTCACACTCCGTAATCGTAATTAATTACTGAGAGTTATTCGAACTAAGTCTGTTAGAGGTCACGTACGCATTTCTTTTATTTAATGATGGACAAGGAACCAAAATGTATCTTATAATTTATAATGAGTAGAAGATTTGGGTGAGATGGATTATACAGAGGTGTGTGTGGACACTGTGTCTTCGGATTGTATGGGATGCTGAATTGAAGTTGCACTAGGATTTTGTCTGTACTTGTTCGAGGAGACTGACTAGAGGAAAGAGTTGTTATGGAAGTGAAATGATATTGGCGCTAAGGTTTATATGTATCGATGTATTGATGCTGATGATTATTGGAGTTTTGGTGGATAAGAGGTAAAGTAATGATGATGATTATTGGAGTTTTCGTGGACAAAGGTTTATATGTATCGATGTATTGATGCTGATGATTATTGGAGTTTTGCTGGATAAGAGGTAAAGCAATGATGATGATTATTGGAGTTTTCGTGGACAAAGGTTTATATGTATCGATGTATTGATGCTGATGATTATTGGAGTTTTGGTGGATAAGAGGTAAAGTAAGTGAGGAGCATTTTTTTTTTTGTTGGTCTATATGGAACAAGGAGGATAAAGATGGCAGACTAGAACACTTAAGTAGAAGAAAGATTGTCTACACACACACTTTGTTAAATCACTAAGCAGTATATACTTTTTTTTTGGAGAGAGGAAGCAATTGCATATCTTGGCTCACTGACAGTTGTTCAGCAACCGTACATTTTGATCTGGCTCGGCAAACATTGGTCTTGACATGATGACTATGACGTTGACTAACTATTATTGACTGTTATACATTGCTGCCACTACTACTTGATACACATGATGAACATAAAATTTTGACAGAATTGCTTTTACACAGTTAACACTATTCAATTACACAGTAGCACTAATGTGGATGAAAGATGAGTGAGTGTGTTTTGTGTGTTTTCCTTTTATAATCCCAGAGAAGTGATCCCAACCTATCTCCTAAATATTATTTTACTTGTTTATTGTGGCTTGCACTGACACCCATAAATATTATAGGTTTACTGGTATTTGTGTATTGTAATAGTTAATAGGACAATTATCTGATATCATTTGTGTGTTTGTTATGATTTGTATGTTTAGTGTAAAAGCATTGTATGTGTATTCAAACTATTGTTCATGCCTGAACTGTCTGATTAGTGATGGTGCTGCACTTTTCAACATGGTGGATGCCACCTGGACATGTTTAATTTCTGCTGATGAACTGTGTGATTAGTGATAGGGAATATTATGAACTGTTATTTGCGCTTTTTCTACATGATTGGTGCCACTAGGACATGTTTAATTTCTGCTGATGAACAGTGTGATTAGTGATAGTGAATTTTATGGACTGTGGTCAGCAGCTGGTCAACATTACTGGGTGCCACTGATGGACTGCTTCTACCGAAATGGTGTTACTTGTTGATGTCTGCACCTGCTCAACATTGCTGGGTGCCACTGATGGACTGCTTCTACTGAAAATATGTCACCTGTTGCTGTGTGCACCTGCTCAACATTGCTGGTGCCACTAATGGAACTGCTTATACTGAAATGGTGTTACTTGTTGATGTCTGCACCTGCTCAACATTGCTGGGTGCCACTGATGGACTGCTTCTACTGAAAAGATGTCACCTGTTGATGTCTGCACCTGCTCAACATTGCTGGGTGCCACTAATGGAACTGCTTATACTGAAATGGTGCTACTTGTTGGTGTCTGCACCTATTTAACATTGCTGGGTGCCACTGATGGACTGTTTCTACTGAAAAGATGTCACCTGTTGATATCTGCACCTATTCAACATTGCTGGTGCCACTGATGGAACTGCTTATACTGAAATGGTGTTACTTGTTGGTGTCGGCACCTGCTCAACATTGCTGGTGCCACTAATGGAACTGCTTATACTGAAATGGTGTTACTTGTTGGTGTCTGCACCTATTCAACATTACTGGGTGCCACTGATGGACTGTTTCTACTGAAAAAATGTCACTTGTTGGTTTTTGCACCTGTTGACCATTGCTGGGTGCTACTGCTGGAACTGTCAACTACTTGTTTCTTGGGCTATGGAAAGCGTTTATGTGAATATTTGTATAAACTGATTTTTTTGTGTATTACTGTTTGTGAAAAGTTATGAGACTCTTACCTGCACATATTCGTCATTGCTGACGCTATTGATTGAACTGTTTAACCACATAATACTTGTGTAAACTATTATGTAAAGTCACATGTATGAAAGAATTTGTATTGCTTACTGTATTTTATATATTAGGTTATTGAAAGGTCAGTGCAAAGCCAAAATTTTATCTAGTTATATGATATTTACGCATGAATATTATCTTTTACTTTTGTCTGTATTTTTTTGACGAATTTGATGGTATTTTCACCACCAATGCTGGCAAAAATACCATCAAATTCTAGCCTGTGGAGGAAGGGCATATGAAAGGTGGCTACACTGAGCCACAGCGCCAGAGATCGCGCTAGAGAGTATTGTTCCGCCGCCTCCACTGGCAGTGATTATTGAGAACTCGTAGTGGGCAGTGCTTTGGGAGAACTCGTGGTAGTCAGTGCTGAGATGTCGTAGTGAGGAGTGTTTGTTGAGATGAGCTAGTAGGCAGTGCTTGCTGAGATGTGATACTGAAAAGTTCTTGTTGAGATGTGATAGTAGCGAGTCGGTGTGGAGAGATTGTAATGTCTAGAGTGCTTTTCATCAATATAAATTAAGGTAACAAACTACTTTTCTTTTCTTTCTCATTATTTCAATGTCCTGAATAATGCGTCATTACAGGTTCAGTCAACAAAGCATCTGGCTTGTGTTCTTGTATTAGAGTGTAATTCTGGTTTTCTTGAGTAATTATGGTATTTCTATTTTCTTTAATTAATTCAGTATAAATGATATTTAAAATTTCTTGTGTTGTTGAAGAAGAACCGTGCCAGATGCGTACGTTGAGTCAAACTTCCACACACAGAACAGTTACACTTGTGCTTTGGTTTCGTAGGTTTTATAGTTGCTAGGGACTTAATTAATTAATTGTGTTAATGAAAATTTCCATTTCATTCTTTGTTGTTGTTCTTTGCAGTCAGATAGCGTAATAATACTAGTCAGGGCCAACCGTTACGAGACTTCGTAACCGAACAGACAGCTACTGAATCAAAAAATTAAAATTATTTGCATTCTATTTTAATTAAGCCCCCATGCACTGTATCTGAAAGGTTATTAATTGCATTAAAACTGACCTATATTAGCGTACATTAAACGTACCATTCAAACATGGTGATACGATTCTTCTTACATCTACAGCTATTAGAGTGCAAGGTATGCCGAGAAAGGTATTTGCAACATACATATTAATGGAAGAGCAGCTGAACGGGATGGACAGTGTGTAACCTGCCCACAAAATATTTTGCCAAGTGTAACCTCCCAACAAAATAATTTGCCAAGTGTAACCTCCCCACAAAATATTAAATAAATAATATGACTATGATTCTAATTTAGTGTAACCTCAAAAACAAAATTCATTTACATTTAATCTAAGCTCAAAATTCATTCACATTTAGTGTAACCTCAAACCAAAAAAATTCCTAAACCTCTCAACAGTAAAAATTATAATTATGTCGTTCACATTCAGTGTAACGTCCCAATTAAAAAATAAATTCAGTAACCTCGTAATAAAACAATGAAACTAATCTCTCAATTAAACTGTCACTCACTTATGACTTTTCAATAATACACTGTGAATTTAACCTGGTAAATTCTGGACGACAGCAGTGCTGCGTCATGACCCTGAAAGATCATTCTGAATAAAAAAAAGGAAAAATTCTTACCTCAATGAAGTCGCGGGATATATCTCCTCTTACAATAGATTTTTTCCGGCACAGCTCTGTGCAATGCTGGCAGACCTGTCTGTCATTTATGAAAGGAAGCAACTGATTTTTCTATTGCAATAATCGGGATGATCATGGATGGGAGAAATTAGTAAATTCTTTAAATTGAAATGAATGGTTGTTAAAAGTTACTTTTTATGAGGAAGATTATTATTACGAGAGTTTTAAAACATTTACATGCGACTTGAGATAACATTACTACATATGCGCGAGGCTGCTTTTTACCTTATACAATAATACTCAGGCTCCGGCATCGCTGCACCGCGACCGGGCCAGCCAACACGATACACCAGACCAGACCAGAGCAGACTCTAGACTAGCAACAACTTACTGCTACAGCTACACAGTTCCTACTGCAGTCAACACTGCTCTCTGGTCAGAGACCTTGCATATCGCAGGCAGTGCATGAGCAATACATCGAAATTACATCTGCTCCGACCTCTTACAAGTGTCTTGAAAGGAGGATGTAAGATGAACATAAAGATAAACAAAACGTGGATAATGGACTGTGGTCGAATTCAGTCGGGTGATTCTCAGAGTATTAATTTACGAAATGAGACGCTTAAAGCAGTAAATGAGTTTTGCTATTTGGGGAGCAAAACAACTGATGATGGTCGAAGTAGAGAGGATATAAAATATAGACTGGCAATGGCACGGGAAGCGTTTCTGAGGAAGAGAAAATTGTTAACATCGAGTATAGATTTAAGTGTCAGGAAGTCTTTTCTGAAAGTATTTGTATGGAGTGTAGCCATGTATGGAAGTGAAACGTGGACGATAAATAGTTTAGACAAGAAGAGAATAGAAGCTTTCGATATGTGGTACTACACAAGAATGCTGAATATTAGATGGGTAGATCACATAACTAATGAGGAGGTATTGAATAGAATCGGAGAGAAGAGAAATTTGTGGCACAGCCTGACTAGAAGAAGGGATCGGTTGGTAGGACATATTCTGAGGCATCAAGGGATCACCAATTAAGTATTGGAGGGCTGCGCGGAGGGTAAAAATCGTAGAGGGAGACACAAGAGATGAATACACTAATCAGATTCAGAAGGATGTAGGTTGCAGTAGGTACTGGGAGATGAAAAAGCTTGCACAGGATAGAGTAGCATGGAGAGCTGCATCAAACCAGTCTCTGGATTGATGACCACAACAACAACATATTTATTTATAGTGTGTACGACGAAGGTAACAAATTCCATACTGCATTGAACTTCCGTGTTTAAAATAGGTGGATATTTAAACTAGGTTATTTGAAGAAGGAGGAAATATATTCACGTTGGTACTGTTGGTAACAAAAACATGGTAAAGAGCCACTGCTTTTACAGGCATGAACGCATTTCTAATCTTCACAATTAGTTATAAATACTTCTTTGATTAACACAGAAAAATTCTAACTGCCGGTTTTTCAGACGTTGACTTGCGTACGTTGAATTTGAAAAAGCTCATTAAAATCGTTAAGAACCACCTACAACTAAGTGTATGTGGTTACAGAAGTCGGACATAACGACATGTTTCGCCTAAAGACTGCAGTTCGACAACAAATAGACATTTCATGTTGGCAGTGATAACATCCGAAATGTGGTAATCAGCCGCCGGTTTTACGGGCATAAAAACACATATATAAAATTAACCACTAAGTTCACATGACATAGTAAAAAACGCTCAACAAGAGGTAATGCTTGCTGTTTAATCTTAGAATGTACGTGACCAGAGAATTAATGTCAATTGTGCACAGCCAACTGGACAAGTCGGAAGCTACGTGAAGCTCTTCGCAGATGATGCTGTTGCTCATAAAAAAGTCGCAGCGCCAGAAAATTGCAGGGAAATGCAACAAATGAAGTGATCGTACGGGATTGTTGGCCGGAAGACTCCATGCGGGATGTTCGGTCGCCGAAATTGCAAGTGCTTTTTAGCTGACGCCACTTTTTTTTTTCTTTTAGATCTCATTTTTGTTCGCTTTCGTTCGTTGTATCTGCTCGGGGCGGACGTCGTAAGACATACGTTTAAGTTCGTTGTTGATGGATTAACTCATTTTTTTTTATTGCAGAGGCCAGCTGACCCTCTGACAGAACACGCTGAGCTACCGTGCCGGACTTACTTCGGCGACTTGCGAGTCAAGGATGATGAAATACACACAACACCCCGTCATCTCGAGGCATAGAAAATCCCTGACCCCGCCGGTAATCGAACCCGGGACCCCGTGCGCGGAAAGTCAGAACGCTACCGCAACACCACGAGCTGCGCACAGGGAAATCAGAAAGACCCAGACAGGCTCGAAGTTTGATGTTGGGATTGGAAGTTGATCCTCAACATAAATAAATCTACATTTACATGGATACTGTGCAAATCATACTTAAGTGCCTGGCAGAGCATTCATCTAACGACCTTCACAATAATTCTCTGTTATTCCACTCTCGTCGAACACCGCGTCGAGAATCTTTGCCTGCGGGCTTTGATTTCTCTTATTTTATTATGAAGATCGTTTCTCCCTCTGTAAGTCGGCGCCAACAAAATATTTTCGCATTCGGTGGACAAAGTTGGCGATTGAAATTTCGTGAGAAAATTCCGCCGCAACGGTAAACGCCTTTGTTTAAATGGTGAGCATCCCAAATCCTGTATAATGCCCTTGACATTTCTCTCCCCGCAGGTACAGCACAGAAATGGAAGGAAAAGCCGTTGTGATACGATGGTGGGACTGCTGAACAGCCACTGATGTGAGACACACACATTAAATATCTGGGAGTACGCGTACGAAGCTATTTAAAATAGAACTAGCACATAAAACTAAACACTGAAAAGATAGACGCCAGACTGAAACTCATTGGAAGAATGCCACCTACGAAGAAGAAAAGTTGCAAAACCATGGTTAGAGTAGTACTTGAGATTACCCCCAAGCCTGGAGTCTTACCAGATAGGATTCATACGTGAAGTCGATGAAATCTAAGGAAGAGAGTTGTGTTTGTCACAGGATCGTTTAGTGAGAATGAAAGCGTGACACAGCTACTCCAGTGGCAGAAGCTACAGGACAGGCGGTGTTATTTACAATAGAAATTCGAAGTGCGTACTTTTCTAGAAGAGCCTACAAGAACACTGGGTGTCCTAGAAATTATATTAAATTTCAGCGTCCAGCTGCATAAGCAAACAAACTTTACCTAGGCTTCGGCTTTAATAATGTAGCCTTCTTCGGAAATGTCTCAATATAAGATTAAATTAAAATTGCCATATATTGGCCTTGTCAAACTTAAAATGTTAGTACTACAGCGCACCTGTCTAGCACGTTGGTGTGACCTAACGGCAAAACATTAGTAGAAGTGACGCAGTCTTATGACTATTCACTGCAGTACTAACATTTTAAGTTTGACAAGGCCAATATCTAGCAATTTTAATTTAATTTTATATTGATACATTTCTGAAGAAGGCTACATTATTATAGCCGAAACCTATGTAAAGTTTCTTTGCTTACGCAACTGGAGGCTGAAATTTAATATAATTACATTTTGCAGTTGCTGACTCTGCTGCACCATGCTAAAAATGTCCTAGAAATGTTGAGACTAATTCCTAAGGGAGATGGGGCACATCGGAAGGATTGAGAACTGCTTTTGCAACCCGTGGCTGCAAACGTCGTCGTTCGCCGCTAGCTGGTGCTGTCCACCAGAGGACTGGAGGTAAAAGTGAGGATTTATTCGAGCGCTAGCCAGCTTAAGAGTAACCTGGAACAATATACGAACGATGAGCCTGCAGACGTGCACTTGATGAATGGGATGCCTGTCTGCACTGGGCAATGGACGAACCGCTAAACGCATCTGTCGAGAACGATTCGCAGACGGACATCAAGCACACCACGGTTTTCTTTGCACATCCGCATCGAAATTTGTGGGAGTGCGCTTTATTAAGAAGTGGCAAGGCTAGCGTGACCAGGCCGCGATCGGCGCGTCCGATCTTATGGACGGGAGTGTTTAGGATGCTGTGGACACAAATCCATGCACCAGGCCAAGTGCCATTGCCTTGGACTTAACAATGTCTCGTAGCCGTGCCCGGCGTGTTTTCAACGCCGAGTTCTTACACACCTTTCATCCTGCACGTGTGCGTTTCGCACAGTGGTGTCTGCGACAAAGTGGCCGAAATGTGCATTTCCCAGTTTAAGTGTTATTCGCTGACAAGGCCACATTCACTGGGGCTGGCGTACTCAGTCGCCACAGTGGGGACACCAGAAAATCCCCACAGTGTGCGGCGCCACACGGCACAACATCGCTTCGCAGTTAATGCTTGTGCGGGTTTGGTGACTGGTTCTTTACTACGGCTGTACCTTTACCTTTCCCCTTCACCACCGAGAATAACCAGACCTTCCTGGGACAGGTCCTCCCCCTCCCGGCCTGCCTCAAGATGTTCCAGCATAAGGTGGCTCCAACATGATGGGGCGCCTTTTTATTCTGGATTGGTTGACTGTAGGCATTTGAACTGGTTATTCCCGCATCGATGGGTTGAGCGTGGTGGACTGGTCGCCCTGACTCCCGCGCTCACCGAATATATCGTGCCTTGATTTCTTTCTGTGAGAAGCCACTAAATCTCACATGTAAGTTATTGCGAACCTGTAGAGTCTGAAATGGAATCGTCTACGCAGCTGCTAAAATCAAAGCAACTGCCGGTGTGTTCGAGCGTGTCCGGCTGTCAGTGCCCCTTCGGTGCCAGGCATTAGAGGTGTCTGCTGGAGCAGACTTCGAGCATCGGTTGTAGTATTAGAGCTGTATTCATGTCATACACCATGTCTACTCACTAGGCCCAATAAATCTTTCAAATGAATCACTCTCTTGTCTCCTTCCTATCTTCAGCCGCTGCAAAACCTGAGTCTTGCGGCCTGGGTTGCTGTGCATTTTCAATCCGTATGGTGTGCCCGAACTCCCCTAGAAGTTCGTCGCAACATTTCTGGGCCACACTGTATTGCATCCACTCCCATATATTTCAGGAAAAACCATTAAGGTAAAATTAAAGATACATTCGAGCTAAGTAAACAAAAATCGTTCTTTCTGCGCACTTTTCATGATAGGAACAGCAAAGGGCAGAACTGACTGTGGTACACAGAGCATTCTCCGCCACACACCACAAGGTGGCGTGCGGAGTGTAGATTTAAATATAGAAAAGAAGCAGAGATATTGCGAGCCTGTTCTCTCACCGGAATCGTGCATCCACAGGGAAGAAGGAAGTGCCGATACACATCTCATCCTCCGAGCGTCAACTCTTCCCTTTACAGCCTACAGCGTATGAATCTGATCCAGAGCTGGGATTTGAACCGATGGACACCGCGGTGTTACCGCAAATTGTCCTCCGCTGACACAGACGTGTGTTTCTGTTTGACATACAGAGGCGCAAATAGTAAGGTGCTGTTGAGCAGCGGTTTAATTTCATAAACTAGCTGTCCTACCGGAGCGATCTCCAGCGGCTGCGCAGTTAGGTGCAGTGAAAACACCTGTAGCAATTAAATCATGACAGAAACAGCGTCTCCATGTAATATTTCAAGGTTATTTTCTAAATACACTTGTAAGTAGGCTGTTTGTTTTCTTATTAGCAACGTTACGTAGCGCTCTGTATGAAAATCACTGGCTGTGCTGTGTGCAGTCTGTGGCTAGTTTGCATTGTTGTCTGCCATTGTAGTGTTGGGCAGCGGCAGCTGGATGTTAACAGCGCGTAGCGTTGAGCAGTTGGAGGTGAGCCGCCAGCAGTGGTGGATGTGGGGAGAGAAATGGCGGAGTTTTGAAATTTGTAAAACTGGATGTCATTAACTAATACATATATTATGACTTTTGATGACTATTAAGGTAAATACATTGTTTTTTCTCTATTAAAATCTTTCATTTGCTAACTATGCCTATCAGTAGTTAGTACCTTCCATAGTTTGAATCTTTTATTTAGCTGGCAGTAGTGGCGCTCGCTGTATTGCAGTAGTTCCAGTAACGAAGATTTTTGTGAGGTAAGTGATTTGTGAAAGGTATTGGTTAATGTTAGTCAGGGCCATTCTTTTGTAGGGATTTTTGAAAGTCAGATTGCGTTGCGCTAAAAATATTGTGTGTCAATTTAAGCACAGTCTTGTATAATTTTTCTAAGGGGACGTTTCATATGGCGACCCTTAGCCGAGGATACCTCACTGGAATCTTCTGACTTTTTTCTTGTAGTTTGTGTAATTAGTGTAGCTATTGTTTATTGCTAGCGCGTAATCATAGAGAGAATTTCCTTTGTAGTTGTAGTTTTTCATTGTTGTACAGTAAAACAGTTGTGGCATGCATGTAGATTTGCACCAAGTATTTCGCAGCTGCAATTAACTAGATATTATTTTCAGTGCTATGTTAATGTGTTCTCTTATTTTTGCTCTTCAAATTGTGCTTTTCTGTCTTATCGTGTGAAATATTGTGACAATAATGGCGTGTGAAAAACGTAATACTAGGCTCCAAAGTAAACTGAGAAATAATAGTGACGACGAGCGTAGCTTATCAGCACCGCTGTGTAGTGAATTAACAGACATTAGAAGTAGTAATTTGGTAATTGTGCATAGGGAAATGGAGCGGGCGGCAAATAATGGTGTAGACAGTGAAACAGGTAGTGAACAGGGAAGCATTATCGATCTATCGGTCGGCAACAGCTCGCCTCAGCAATCCGAAATGACAGTACACAATATTGCAAATACTGTAGACTTAGGTTTTGGTTCCTCACCGTTTTCTCAAATGAGTCAAGACTCATTTTCTGCTTGTCAAAATGTGAACGTTGCCGGTGAAAATGCACTGCCAAAAAGCGTAGAGAAACAGATTCCAGACACTAATACATTATTATTGCAATTAATGCAACAAATGGAACAAAATCAGAGACAAACACAGCAAAAGCTTCAAAAGTTAGACGCAATGGAACAAAATCTTCAAAAGTTAGACACAATGGAAGAAAATCTTCAAAAGTTCGACACAATGGAACAACACCAGAGACAAACACAGCAACAGTTAGACGCAATGGAGCAACAGCTTCAACAGTTAGACTCATTGGAACAAACTCTTGAACAAACACGTGAAGATTTAACTACTCAGTTACATAACATTGAATCGAAATGTCAAAAAGCCTGTAATGACGTAAAAACACAAATTTGTGAGCATTTTCAACCTATTTTTTCGCGGCGTGAAAATGCATTACAGAATCACGAAGCAGCCATAAAAGAACTGCAAATTATTGTTCATGAAAATCATGAGACCTTGCAAGCTAAAATTGACTCAGTTGCATCTACCGATACGGTTACGCAACTTGCAAAAACTCAGGAAAACTTAAAGGACACAGTAGATACGATTTCAACACAAATGGACACTCTGAAACTTGGTTCAGAAAAACATACAGAGGAAATAATTTCACTATCGGATAAAGTAGCCGAACTTTCAGATCAGTTCACTAAGTTATCTACAAAGGTAGATGATGATCTGAATGACACAACACCTGTAGCTTTCACTGACACTGAAGAGTATGAAGAAATTAGAAAATTCAAACAAAATCAAAATCAAATCAATACACAGTACAAAAGAGAAATCTGGGAAGTGCAAGATCAGTTGGCACAAGTAATACAAGAATTACGTATTTCAGAGGATACTCGCGCCCCAATACGGGAAGAGGGACATAGAAATACGGAACAGCCACAAAATAATAACAGCGCATTTCGGAAATTATGAAAGAAGTTGGCAAGGTGCACCGATTTTGAAATGGAACCGCCGAAACGACGTAACAATGACCTATATGCGACTCGCCGACATGATGACTTTGACTATAAGCTGTTCATTACTACACGTAAATTCAAAACATTTAAGAATTCTGGCAACAACATTCATCCACAAGCATGGCTCCATCAATTCTCTCATTGTTTTCCTCCCAACTGGTCGTTAGAACACAGATTAAAATTTATGTGTGGCTATTTAGAGAATGAACCAGCTGTAAGAATGCAGTCGGTCATTCACGATTGACACAGTGAAGGAGAATTTTACCATGCCTTCCTCTCAGCATATTGGTCTCAAGCTACACAAGACCGAGTAAAACATAGCATCATGATGATGAAACACTTTGAACAATCTGAATTTTCCGGTCTTGTCAAATATTTTGAAGACATGTTGCACAAGAATCAGTACCTGTCAAACCCATACAGCCCCTCAGAACTCATCCGCATTTGCTTAATGAAATTGCCTGAACATTTACGACATATTATTTTGGCAGGACGTTGCAAAGAAGACATTGAGGCTTTTCAGGGACTCTTACAAGAATTAGAAACTGACACAGACAGTCGCGGGATGCGAAAACAGGAAAACAATCACTACAGGTCACATCCGTCACAATTCCGTGATGACAGAAATAATAACTGGACACGACAAGGCTATTCTTACAATGCAAAGCGTGAACAAAACAGACACCACCCATATGACAACCACTGGCAGAGTAACAATAGTTACAGAGAAAGATCGCATTTCCGTAGTAATGAATATGACAGAGATTACCTTAGAAACAGACAATATGGGAACCAAAACAATTATTATCAAGGGAGACAGAATAACTTGAGACGCAACAGTTCAGCGCGCAGTTACGATTCAGGAAGAAATTCTCCACCACATGACCGACAAGAAAGAAATTATGAAATCTACCGACATGACGACAGACGAGATAATCATAACGACAGACCTGAATTTCATCAGAACTGGCGGGATTCAAACAGAGCAGGGCACTTTCGACAATGTGAATTTGTAGAAGCTAGGTCTCCTAATTCCAATAACGACACGCGCCAATAAAGGAACAGACAATGACTCGCACGGCAGGCAGCCACCTGCGCCGGCTGGCTCAGAGAAAAGTAACACAGACGCTAACCTTGAGAGAAGATTTAGCATTCCTTACCGACGTATAAAACATGACAATTGCTTTTCAGTTGAAAGTCTGCATACTAGGAAGAGTAAAGGTTTACACCACATTTCACATGTAAATCCGTTTATTGAATGATAATCTGCTGTTTAACTTAGTCTTTGCCATAAAACTTTTCACTTCACATTTCTAGTATGCTTTGTCAGACTTAGAAACTGTTAACATGCAACATTTTGGTTTACTTGAAAACACATTCTGGATTTAAAGTACTTTCTGTGAGATACCAGTCGACACAGTGGTTAGTTTATGGGACAACTACACGGTTTTATCACGACGCTACTAATGAGTGACAATTTTCAATGTTGCTTCTGCGGTGATTTTGTTTTATATCTGCACAGTTTTTCTACATTATTTTGGAAAGTAAAACATGTTTCAATAGTATCTTTTGTGGTATAGCAACAATGAGACAGCCTTTTTCGTGACACAACAATACGTTACTGTACATTACTTTCTTCATCACGGCAATAAGCATAATAACTACGATATCTATACGCAAAGCGTTTCACTTTTGTTTATCATGAGGTAAGTACATTGACTTCTGCAGAACTTAGCTTTCGGAGGACGATAACTACGAGACTTCCACAGAGATTATGTTGCAACAAGACGCACATTTAGCGCTACAGGACACGTAAATGAGTGATTAATTTTGCACTTAAATCATTTATTTTTAAAGATATTTGAAGTACAATGATACAAAGGTTTTCCGTGATACATTTCATTCCACTGCTGTAATCTGTAACACCTGAGGGTATAATTACATTAATCCTTAGGGGGGTACACACTTACTGTGTGTACCATGTGTTTGGCAAGCACAAGGAGCCCTAGCTAATATGGTATTTGCTTATACAATTTTACACATCGGTACCATATTTCTCTAACACACAAATTACACAGCTATCTGATCATTTAACTGAGAGATAAACATTTTTTTTACTGCATCAGTGACACATGTTTACGCAATTACACAGTTGGGTAACTTCACACTTACGAAATTGTATTTTGTCTGTACTTTGTGAACTGTTCATATTTTTTCGGACCCATTGTGATATTATGAAAGCTTTGAATGATATATTTCGTATGGGATCACGATTTTTAAAATACGTTTGAGGCAGATGACACTTTTGACATGAGCAGAGAATTTGTTTTAGGTTTTGAAATTATTGCAGAATGCTACGACGTTTTTGAGATTTGACTGAGGTGTTATGATGTTATTTTTACGATGACAATGTGTATTCTGCTGCTGAGGTATGTTTATGATCAATAAGCTGATGCTATATGAGGAATTTGATTATGCTACGTGTTTGTTATGGTGAAATATTGAAGAAGTGTCGACGAATATGTATATGTGTAATAAGGTAAGGAGTAATGAATAGTGGTTAGGGACTGTGACTTGTGAAAAAGGATGTTGGAAATCAAGAATCGTACTTTAAGAGTTATGAAATGTGTGTAAATGTGTGAACGTATCACAATGCCGGCAAAATTTTTTTGGACACTGTTATATTAATAGGATTTTGTTTCTACACATTTGTAACGCAAATTCTCGACCTGTGAATTTTTTATATGAGACTGCCACTGTAGCGGAGACTGCTGTCGTAAATATTTCAGTAAGAAAGGTAAGTGACCTTGACGTAATGCGTTTTGGGCGCCCAGCTGAGAGGTAGGCGTCTGACAACAGAAAGCCATTAGGTGGAAAAGAAGGGGCCATTATCCTCGCCATTGACGTTCCTTGAAAACATATGATTATACTGTGGAGCTCTTAATTTATGATATTTACTAAAATGCCTAATGAAACGATGAGAAACATTTCACAGCTATTGTCTTGCTAGTTGAGAGAAATGCCATATGGCTTGCTTTATGTATTTATTTACTCATTTTGTTTAATATCTAGTTTCTAGCTGCACTGCAGCATTGGTTAAAATGAAATTTAATAGATGTACTAATATAAATATTTTATGCCTACAGATCCAGTAAATAGTAACTTTATGATGGACTTAAAAAAAAACGAAGGAGCACAAAAAAAAACATTTCCCTTCACAGGAATTGCATACAGAATTTTCTTTCCAAGTACTTGGAAATTTCTTTTGTAGAATAAGTTGTGGTGCACCACTTTAATTACATAGACATTAAGATGTGAATATACATTTCCCTTGTCTGCATTGTTGTTTTTACTGTAATATTTTTCTGCTTGAGCTTTGTCATGTTTAGATATAATTTATTGCACTTGCTTCTGCTGTTTGCCAGGCATAGAGCTACTGAATTTTAATTTGTGTTACTCTCCTAAGCCAGATTTATTTTTCTTGTTTGCTGCACATTGCCTTATATTAGTTGTAATATTGCAATTGCTTTGCTAATTTCTATAATGCTGCTTCCTTTGCAAATCTGCATTTTTTGTCATTGCTGTTTGTGTTAATTGTTTTGTGCTGCTGCCTTGCCTCATCCCTTAGTTTAGCATCTTAGCTCAGTAGATTTAAGTTAGCTTAAGAGGGGGTATACTATATAAGAGAATGAGTTGCGATGAATTGGAAGAAATGCATTGAGAAGTTATACGAAAAAAGTACAGAAAGCAGGTATAGATAGGACTTTTTGGGAATAATGATGAACGAAGGCATATCGCCAAGAAAAAAAAGGTTTTGTTTGCACAATACTGCAGTACCAAATGTTACACTGAAAACAAACCCTGTCCTTTCCTCTTGTGTTATTCTGCTATGTGTTTGTGTACTCTTGTATATTTGTGTTTTTCCTGTCTTTATGTGTTTAGCTGATATGAGATATGTTGTGGAATTTTTCTAATAATATGTTATTTTCTTTGTAAAGATGTTTAGACATTATTTATTCTGTTTTGTTTTAATGCTTATGTGTGAAGTTGATGTTTCAAAACTTATTCTGATCTTTTATGTATGAACTTATGTCATGATTCCTGTAACACTGATGTATATGTTATTTCGATTCTTTTGTAAAGCCTGTAATACAAATGTTATCTGTATTGTTATGTTCTTTAATGATGTATTTTGTACCTTTGTAATTGTATTCTTATGTTATAAAATTGTAATTGACACCAGTTCATCAAATTAAGTAACTTGTAAGTTCCATTTCACTGCACACGTTTCTGTTGGTCATAGTATATGGACAATATGTGAGAAGTAGGGACTGTTAGTGTTTGCATGTGTGTTAATAATTCAGCAAGGGACTGGATAACAGCATTGCTGGTTCTAAGGACAATTCCAAAAACTTTGTGAGTGCACAAGTGGTGGTTATGGACTTGCTATATTATCCGCAAGACTCTTCAATGGTGATTGTGCACCTGCACAGTCACAACAGATGGCTGCTGGCCATCTCTACAAGGACTACAGTGGGTCTGCATCTTTGATGACCCACCAATACCATTATTTCTACAAGGACTACAGTGGGTCTACACCTTTGCTGACTCACCAGTACCATTATTTCTACAAGGACTACAGTGGGTCTACACCTTTGTTGACTCACCAGTACCATTATTTGTAGAAGGACTGCAGTGGGTCTGCACCTCTGGTGGCCCACTAATACCGTAATCTCTACCAGGACTACAGTGGGTCTGCTCTGTGATGACCTACATACCAATATTATTCAACTTCGGCTGACTGTGCTGTGGGTTTGCTCTGTTGTGGCCCATTACCTATCTGCATGTCAAGAGTCAGCACTGTCTTTCCGTTGGAAGGACAACACTACTTCTTCAAGACTGCATGGAAATCCACTGCTTCCGTGTGCGTTCTCTTTTACTGCTCAGACTTTGAGAAAAAAAACACTGCAATTTTACTGTGATGAATGATCAGGACTGTCTTTATGGACTGTGAGAAAATTTTAGCTTTTGACCAACATTGTATCAATAGGTGTGTGCATTTGATATCTTTGTTATTGTAATTATGAAAAATTTTATGAAATCATCATTGGGCACTGCCCAAAACAATTTGTAAAATTTTTTGTGGGGAGCATGGGGGCTATGTAAGTAGGCTGTTTGTTTTCTTATTGGCAACGTTACGTAGCGCTCTGTATGAAAATCACTGGCTGTGCTGTGTGCAGTCTGTGGCTAGTTTGCATTGTTGTCTGCCATTGTAGTGTTGGGCAGCGGCAGCTGGATGTGAACAGCGCGTAGCGTTGCGCAGTTGGAGGTGAGCCGCCAGCAGTGGTGGATGTGGGGAGAGAAATGGCGGAGTTTTGAAATTTGTAAAACTGGAAGTCATTAACTAATACATATATTATGACTTTTGATGACTATTAAGGTAAATACATTGTTTGTTCTCTATTAAAATCTTTCATTTGCTAACTATGCCTATCAGTAGTTAGTACCTTCCGTAGTTTGAATCTTTTATTTAGCTGGCAGTAGTGGCGCTCGCTGTATTGCAGTAGTTCGAGTAAGCAAGATTTTTGTGAGGTAAGTGATTTGTGAAACGTATAGGTTAATGTTAGTCAGGGCCATTCTTTTGTAGGGATGTTTGAAAGTCAGATTGCGTTGCGCTAAATATATTGTGTTTCAATTTAAGCACAGTCTTGTATAATTTTTCTAAGGGGACGTTTCACACTCTCAGACAAAAGACAAACGACGCACCACGACGGAATTATCCGAATGGAATGAATTCACTAAACGAGATGTAAAAGTAGAGACAGACAAAAAATTATAATTTCAGAAAAATTGGATGATCTATTAAAAAGAAAGAGCTTCACAAATCGAACAAGTCAGTAAGGCGTTGGTCCACCCCTCGCTGTTATTCGAGCAGTAACTTCGAGCAGTAACTCGGTTTGGCATTGACTGACAGAGTTGTTGGATGTCCTCGGGAGAGAGATGGCGACCTTGCAGGCCACGGTGGGGTGTGTCATCCACGAACTTTCGCCGTGTGCGGGAGGATGTTATCTTGCTGAAGTATCAGTCCTCGATGGTTTGCCACGAAGGGAAACATAACGCGGACGTCCTCAGACGCATCTTCTCTGATGGCCGAAGCTCAGTTTGAAGCGGGACTCATCACTGAAGACAATCAGGTTCCAGGCAATGAGATTCCAGGCTGGAGACGTGACTGGAGATGCCATGGACGGCGGTGGGATACCAACCTGGACTGTCGCCCGCCGTGCAACACGAGAATCAGAGGCGATTGTGTGGGACGCCATTTCTTTTCGTATCGGTTGTCATCAATGCCCCTTACAGCGCAGCGATACGTGGACGATTTTGTACACGCCGTTTTGTTCCCTTCGTGACAAGCCATTCTAGGCGTACATTTCAGCAAGAGGATGCCGGGCCTTAAACGGCGAGAGTCCCTGCTACTTGCCTTCTTGTTTGGCCAGCAAGGTCGCCAGAGCTATCTGCAGTTGAGAAGTTTTCTAGTATTATGGGCAGGGCGCTCCAATCAGATCGGGATTTTGACGATCTAACTAACGCGCCAGTTGGACAGAATGTCTCACGATATCCCTCAGGAGAACATTCGAGAATTCTGTGAGTCATTGCTAAGTCGAGTAACTGCCTGCATACGGGCTAGAGCTTGATCAAGATGTTACTGAATTGATCAGTTAGTGAACCTCTTTCTCCTGAATAAATCATCCAATTTTTGTGAAATTGTAATCATTTATTTGTCTGTGCATCTAAATCATATCGACCGACTTCCGTGCCATTCGGATAATTCCTTCGTGATGCGTCTTTCCTTTACTTTTTATTTTTTTAGAGTGTATTTCCATGTATCTTAATTAGCATCAGATTTTGTACATTGTCCCATCGTAAGCTACTTGTCATAAAATAGGAACGAATGGCTAACAAGATGAGCAGGTGCAAGTGATAAGCAGTGGCTGCTCATCGTGCGTTTTAGACTGAACAGACGTTATAGACACGAAATTTATTTGCAGTAGAAATCACGAACAAATAAAATATACCAGAAGGGTAAAATGACCTACTCAGAATCCAATACTTTTCGACGAGGCGGTGAAATATCGGGGTTTGTGGCGCTCGCGGAGTCTTACAAACGTGAGATGGCCGTTGGCATGCTGCCCGCCCTGGTTAAGGGGAAATGTGGCACCTGCGCTGAGTAACTGGCCGCTGGCGTCTAACTGATACGATTCAAACATATTCACGTTTAGATTTTGAAAATAAAATAGCAGTCTTCCAGTCAGTTGGGTTTTGATTATACATAACGTTTTGATTATTATAAAATAAAGGAAAAGTAAAAAAATTGTTATAAAATAAAGGAAAGACGCATCATAAAGGAGTTATCCGAATGTGACGGATTCCGGTGGATCTGATTTAGATCTACAGACAAATAAATGATTACAATTTCAGAAACATTGGAAGATTTATTCAGGAGAAAGAGGTTCACAAACTGATTTTGATTATACATTAATATCATTTACAATCCATAGCCGTGCACGCTAAATTCCAAATTGTTGGAAAGGTATAACATACAGAGTAACAGGGTCTGCTCATTCATTTGTAAAAGTATACAGCCACTGAAGAAACTTCTTTCAATAATGTTAAATAACTTTAAAGTAATTTGTTCTCAAATTGAGTCCTTCAGTGTTTACATTATTACTCAATTCGTACAAATCACAACTTGTCTGCGTTCCAGAATCACTCATGACAAGCGCCTCGTAGATTTTCTAACTCTGTTGAAGGTAAGTTAGCAGCCCTCAACCCACGTTGTCTTCAACGTCCTGACTGTGCTACACAGATCTCACCTTCGTCAAGCTGATGATATGAGTGTGTCTGGAAGCAACAACTCTTCTAGCCGAATAACGAATGTACGAAAACTGCAACCAGGAAATTTGCGCCCTTATAAAAATTTCTGGAACCTGGGTCTAGTACGTCTAGAAATTACCAGCTCACTGAGTGACATCTTACCTGCAGCCACAGAGTACTCGGCTTCCAGATGTTCTCCAGCCACTATGTTGACGACCAGCAACGTAAACATCCTGCTACCACAGGAAGAGTTACATCAATGGTCCATATAATATTGTACGATATGCCCTCTCATGTACTCATATTGCATCGTTTGCATCATATTGCATATTGCATCGTTTAAATTCTGCATTTCCTTCTTTCATTATATGAAAAATAGTGTTATGCATAGTCGCTTCAAAATTTTTAAAATTATTTTGTGATGATTACTCCACCCATTTAAAGAATACTTCACTTAATATGCATTTATAAAACGCTCAATATTCTTACGCTGGTTAATAATGACAATTACAAGCAGAACTATAACGAAAATCCTTTTCATGATTTTTAAGTCACACATAGTCCGCCCGTGGTAGCTGAGTGGTCAGTGCAATGGAATGTCATACCTAACGGCCCGGGTTCGATTCCCGGCTGGTTCGGAGATTTTCTCCGCACAGGGACTGGGTGTTTTGTTGTCCTTTTCATCATCATTTCATCCCCATCGACACGCAGGTCGCCAAATTGGCGCCAACTCGAAAGACTTGCACTAGGCGAACGGTCTACCAGACGGGAGGCCCTAGCCAAACGGCATTTCCATTTTCCAAGTCATATATAAAGAATGCGAGCATGTTACGCTAGGAGTGGGAAGAGAAATTATGGACAGCCTATGTCAGCGATATGTGCTTAATCCTGGCCTTTTAGTTAGCATAACAACTGTCACGGTACGTCACATAAATGGAAATTTGGAGAAAGGGAAAGCCGGCCGAAGTGGCCGTGTGGTTCTAGGCGCTGCAGTCTGGAACCGTGAGACCGCTACGGTCGCACGTTCGAATCCTGCCTCGGGCATGGATGTGTGTGATGTCCTTAGGTTAGTTAGGTTTAACTAGTTCTAAGTTCTAGGGGACTAATGACCTCAGAAGTTGAGTCCCATAGTGCTCAGAGCCATTTGAACCATTTGAGAAACGGAAAGGAAGTTTTTGTTATTTCAAGCCCGTGTACGTGTCCGCGATGTATAACAAATAGTAAAGAACGTAAGTTGTTATTATCAAAACACAAATATCGATGTAATTAACAACACACAGTTTTTTTTTGGTATAATCTCTGTGTAACAAAGGCCATGAAGATCAGAGACAATGCTCTGATTGAACAGCTCTCCTGTTTAGTTTCGTCTAGCGGTAGGCCGCCATTGTAGTGCTGTTTGATAATTAATGTAAGTTTTACCTGTATTTTTTCAAAAATACAATAGAAATTGTTATTAGAAAGTGCGTATTATTGACTTAGTTGTCACCTGTCATGATCGCAACTATTAATTATAATTAACAAAGTTTTTACAGGACTTCGTAGTACAGGGAGCTCATCTCCCCTAGCAGGATTCAGTCGGTCATTAAGCTGACGATTCATGTTATGAAATGTAAATGCGAGAGACTTCTCAATTTTGATCTTTCATTAATTTCGAAGTTAAAATTAATTTCAGTTACCAAAATTCACAGCACTGAATGAGTTCAGTACGTTTCATTTTGGCCGCCTAAAGGCAGACGAGATTCTCTCCAGTTTTGCCTTGCAAATAATGAACAAAAAATATTAAAAATCACTACATTCCGCAATATCTCAGTTAATCTTTATGTAGTTTGGTACATATATAACCAGTATCCCCTGAGGCCCATATTAATAATTACAGTTTGCCTAAGAATACGCATATTTTCTGTTCTAAATAGCAGCGCTCACGCAAACTATTACAAGGCAGTGAGTCGCGCGAAGTGTTTAAAAAATATTATATCGTACATACTTCGAGGCAGCCGATGTCCGTTCGAGTATTATCGCGGTATAAGTTAATTAAAAGTCTCATGCTAGCCCACAATATTTAAAGCAACCCCAAAGTGAAGGCCGGCCGGAGTCGCCGAGCGGTTCTAGACGCTACAGTATGGCTCCGCGCGACCGCTACGGTCGCAGGTTCGAATCCCGCCTCAGGCATGGATGTGTATAATGTCCTTAGGTTAGTTACGTTTAAGTAATTCTAAGTTCTAGGGGACTGATGACCTTAGAAGTTAAGTCCCATAGTGCTCAGAGCCATTTGAACCATTTGAACCCAAAGTGAAAACATAAAATACGCTATACACTTATACAGTGATACCACACGTCTTACGTACATTATGTATACTGTTCCGGCGTAACGATAATCGACGGCACGAAGATGAAGAACGCAAGAGCAAAGAAGCCGGTGAGACGACGTCAGCCAACAGCCCACTTACAAGGGCCGCAACACGACAGGAGCGGCCTCCAGCCGAAGAGAATACAAGCGGCGGTCCTGCCAGCCTCGGCCGCACAGGAGCAGACAGCACAGTACTGGCACAGCACTAGGAGAGCACTGGGACAGCAGTGACGTGTGATCCATTTCAATCGCTTACATGGACCTTGTATACAGCAGTGGACTTTGATTGTGTGCATGTCGCCCATCGCTTCCGATACCGTTCTAAATTCAGAGTTTACTATTGTCAATCTTCTTACTTGAAATAAAAACTATTAATGCGAATTGTTGCATAGCATTACGAGAACGCAGCATCCTTTAGGCACCCTATACGAGAACAGTAGGTAAGACCCCACATTTATCATATGCTGATACAGTGGCGTGTTCCTAAAAAATTTGGTTTAAATTGCTTCAGGTGTTCCTGAGATATGCTTCAGTGTCACCTCTTTTTCATTCCCACCCCTGTGGGAAGTAGGTGGTTGCTAAACCCACAATGCTTCTTTTCACATAGTGTTGTTGTTGTGGTGGTCTTCAGTCCTGAGACTGGTTTGATGCAGCTCTCCATGCTACTCTATCCTGTGCAAGCTTCTTCATCTCCCAGTACCTACTGCTACCTACATCCTTCTGAATCTGTTTAGTGTATTCATCTCTTGGTCTCCCTCTACGATTTTTATCCTCCACGTTATCCTCCAGTACTAAATTGGTGATCCCTTGAGGCCTAAGAATGTGCCCTACCCAACCGATCCCTTCTTCTAGTCAAGTTGTGCCACAAATTTCTCTTCTCTCCAATTCTATTCAATACCTCCCCATTACTTATGTGATCTACCCATCTAATATTCAGCATTCTTCTGTAGAACCCCATACGAAAGCTTCTATTCTCTTCTTGTCTAAACTAGTTGTTGTCCATGTTTCACTTCCATACATGGCTACACTCCATACAAATACTTTCAGAAACGACTTCCTGACACTTAAATCTATGCTCGATGTTAACAAATTTCTCTTCTTCAGAAACGCTTTCCTTGCCATTGCCAGTCTACATTTTATATCCTCTCTACTTCGACCATCATCACTTATTTTGCTCCCCAAATAGCAAAACTCACCTACTACTTTAAGCGTCTCATTTCAAAATCTAATTCCCTCAACGTCACCCGATTTAATTTGACTACATTCCATTATCCTCGTTTTGCTTTCGTTGATGTTCATCTTATATCCTCCTTTCAAGACACTGTTCATTGCGTTCAGCTGCTCTTCCAGGTCCTTTGGTGTCTCTGACAGAATTACAATGTCATCGGCGAACCTCAAAATTTTTATTTCTTCTCCATAGATTTTAATTCCTACTCCGAATTTTTCTTTTGTTTCCTTTACTGCTTGCTCAATACACATATTGAAAAACATCGGGGATAGGCTACAACCCTGTCTCACTCCCTTCCCAACCACAGCTTCCCTTTCATGTCCCTCGACTACCATCTGGTTTCTGTACAAATTGTAAATAGCCTTTCGGTCCCTGTATTTCCCCCTGACATTTTCAGGATTTGAAAAAGAGTATTTTCTCTAAGTCTACAAATGCTACAAACGTTGGTTTGCCTTTCCTTAATCCATTTTCTAAGATAAGTCGTAGGGTCAGTATTGCCTCACGTCTTCCAATATTTCTACACAATCCAAACTGATCTTCCCCGAGGTCGGCTTCTACCAGCTTTTCCATTCGTCTGTAAAGAATTCGTGTTAGTATTTTGCAGCCGTGGCTTATTAAACTGATAGTTCGGTAATTTTCACATCTGCCAACACCTGCTTTCTTTGGGATTGGAATTCTTATATTCTTCTTGAAGTCTGAGGGTATTTCGCCTGTCTCGTACATCTTGCTCACTAGATGGTAGAGTTATGTTAGGCCTGGCTCTCCCAAAGCTGTCAGTAGTTCTAATGGAATGTTGTCTACTCCCGGGGCCTTGTTTCGACATAGGTCTTTCAGTGCTCTGTCAATCTCTTCACGCAGTATCATTTCTCCTATTTCATCTTCATCTACATTCTCTTCCATTTCTACAATATTGTCCTCAAGAACATCGCCCTTGTACAGACCCTCTATATACTCCTTCCACCTTTCTGCTTTCTCTTCTTTGCTTAGAACTGGGTTTCCATCTGAACTCTTCATATTCATGCAAGTACTCACATAGTGAGTAACCAGTAAATCTCAGATTCTCTAAAGAAACGAACTCCCACTGAATAAAACAGCTAGAACTTTCGATTGCCTTACAAATAAGTTAATGTGTTAAATATTTGACGTTGAGCTGTAAGCGAGAGAAAGTTTAGAAAAGATATGAATTATGTTTAAAGACGCTAATTGCTCTTGTTATCAAACACTAGATGAGTACAGTCTCCTGAACTATGCGTCGTACAGTAATACAATTTTGAAAACACTTTCACTGTGTATGTGGATACTGTCTGCAACATTTGTTGCGAATAGTGTTACTAATAATGGTGTCATAGATTAAAGCGTCATATCAGGTACAGCAATTTTGCTGCTTGAACAGCGAAAGTGTAGTAACGAATAAACCTGTGGGGCTGTGTGAGACTGAGAGAGAAGGTTTCGTGAAGGCTTGAAATTAAGTGTGAAGTTTGTTGCAAGTCACTAAGTGCTGTCATTCCCAAGTACTGGATGAATTTAGTCTCCACAGTAGCGCGTGGTTAGTTACACTTCTACTTCACTCCCTGCCTCACCTCTTTGACACGTAGGCAGTTCTTACCTTTATAGTGCTTAGTGATATGTGTGTACCAGTTTTGGCTGAAATCGATCCAGCGCTTTAGAAAGAGAGGTGGTAATATATACATACATACATACATATGTTTCTATAATATACCAGCTGAGTAGCCAGCATTGCCCTGGTATGTGTTTACTCCAGTCTTCTTCTATTAGCCTATCTCCTCCTTACCCCTCTCTGTCCAATTCCTCCTTCCCTCTCTGTTTCCATGTCCTCCTCCTCCTTTCTGTCGACCTCCCTCACCACCCAATCTGTCAATCACATCCTAGCCCTGTCTACCCCTCTCCCCTCTGTACATCCGATCCTTCCCCCTCTGTATATCTCCTCCTCCCCCCCTTTAAGTCCATCATCTCCTCCCCCAACTATCTTTCCCCTCTTGCTGTCTATCTTCTCCTCTCTCCTCTGTCTGTCCATGTCCTCCTCTTTCCATTCTGTGTTCCACTCCTCCCCTCCCCTCTCTCTGTCGATCTCTTCCTCTTCCCTTTACTTCCATTTTCCTCTCCCCTTCTCTCTGTCCATCTCTTCCTCTTTCCCTTCTCTGTCCATCAAGTGCTCCCACATCTTCCTTTTCCTCTCTTCCTCATCTCTGTCCAACTCCTCCTCTTACTTTTCTGTCCACTTCCTCACCCCTCTCTCTGTCGATATTCTTCTCCCCTCCTCTCTGTGTCCATCTATCCTTCCCCCTCTCTGTTTGCCCCCACTCCTGAAGGAAGTTGTTGATTTCTACCCCTCAGTATTTCTTTCCAGACAGTAAGCAATATATGAAACAGGTTTGTTTCAAACCAATTCAGGTTTTTAGGACGAGTTTTTTACCCATGACATTGCCCCCATATGCACATCACACATATTTCACATAAATGTAACATATTTGTACACATATTTCACCCTGAAATTTCGTTTCCACAGAGCTCGATGTTTATGACTTCATAGCTTCTGAACCGTCTGTCGTACAATGATAAATTTTTCCAAGTGTGTTGAGTGGTCTATGTCAACACTGTCTGAAAAATGTGCTACAAATAGAGTTAGCAGTAAAGAAGTAATAAATTATAAGGTCGTCCTGATGCTGAAGTTTTACTGCAGGAACAGTGAAAACATATTAACAAATTAAGTTTTTTCCTTTCATCATTTTATGCGGAGTGTCAGCGGGAAGAAGTCTCGTAAATATTTGAAATTCTGTGTAAGTTGGCTGCAAGTGCTCTCATTCTGAAATACTGGATGACTGCAATCCGGCTATTTGCATTTCGTGTTCAAATGTTCAAATGTGTGTGAAATCTTATGGGACTTAACTGCTGAGGTAATCAGTCCCTAAGCTAGCACACTGCTTAACCTAAATTATCCTAAGGACAAACACACACACCCGTGCCCGAGGGAGGACTCGAACCTCCGCCGGGGTTGCATTTCGTGAGCTACATTTATTTCAACCCCATCTGTTTCAAGAGAGTAAGTGATATGTGTATGAAGTTTGGTTTAAATCGATCCAGTGGTCTGGGAGGAGAAGTGGAAGATACATAGATACCTACCTCCACCTCATTGGACCACTTCAGTCTGTCATTTCCTGATCATCTTCTTCAGTGAATTTTATTTCTGAAATTCCTAAGATCTTTTCGTTCGCTTTGGTCTTTTTTGTCGTTCATCAATTGTAAATACACTTTTTATTGTTTATCGTTTGTCTATTTTAGGTTTAAATCCTATCTTTACGTTTTTCAGTTTATTTAAATTTTCTGTTTTGTATTTCGGAACGTCCAGGGTTAATTTTAGCTATTTCATATCCTCCCTGACTCTACTCATCCTCCTTGTTGCTTCATGTTCCAAACTTTCTTGGTAGTTTGGTTTCTCGTGTCCTCATAATATGTTGTTTCATTTTCCAAAGTTTCTCCATAATTTTTCTTGTTACTTTGGTTTCTGGTGTATCATATTGTGACATGAAAAAAAAGGAATCCTTTTTTCCGTATCGTATCTGTAACAGGCTCCAGTTCACCATACACCATTTCACTTGACGCTGTAAACCATTGTCCACCTTTTTGATTTTTCTTATGTATGCATTTTCTGGCTGTTCCTGTATTTTCTTTCAGAACTTTGTCTATTCTGCTTTGGGTGTGTGTGTGTGTGTGTGTGTGTGTGTGGGTCCGTGTGCTTGTGCGTGTGCGTGTCTGTGTGTGTGTGTGTGTGTATGTGCGTGTACGTGTGCGTGTGCGTGTGCGTGTGCGTGTCTGTGTCTGTGTGTGTGTGTGTGTGTGTGTGTGTGTGAAAAGAAGTTTCACATCTTTATGTCACATCAGGTTGTACCATCGTCTTGTAATATTCTAATTTAGTTTTGTTTGCTAGACATTTTTATTGTACGTAGACCATGTTTGCTTTTGAGATTTTATCGTTTTGTTAGTTCTTTCTTGCCATGTAGGTTTCTCGCCCAAGTTGTATGTTATAATTTCACGTAGGTATTTAAACTCTTTCACTATTTTTAGTTTCCTGTTGTTTACTGTTATGTGGTTGATTACTAGTGGATCTACTACCTTACATATATTTACTTTAATGTGCCCTTCGTCAAATAGCAAATGGATTTTCAAATTCCGAATTTGCAGGATGGTTTTTATGTTTTCCATAGATTCTGAACTTTCGGTGGCATCTAAAAGCTCGTAATTACTTCCGACAGAAAATTTAAAAAATTATAGTCACTTCCGATAGTGAAAATTTTTGGTATTGCATTTCCTGTTTGAACGTCTCAATCCTAAGCATTTGTATATTACGTAAGAACAACGGGCTCTTCTACCTGCCGGGCAAGTTACGAATTTCAGACAGGTAGATCTTTCCTTGGCCTATTTAGGGCGGAAATTTCATATGGCGCAAATTCTAGTGGGCGAAGACTTCACTGGGTGCGGTTTATGGGTCACTTCTAATAACAGCCCTCAACCCCTTGCAAACTGGAAACTGAACCCGGCTACCACAATAGCGAACAACACCAGCACACAATTGCGGCCAGAAAAAGATATATTGCAATACGTATAGGTGTAGGCGAATGGGCGAAGGGTTGGGGGGGGGGGGGGGGGAGAGAGCAGGAGGGTTGGCAGCGTCGACTAGAGATCAATGCTTCCGTGTACTTTGACGGCCTCTCTTGCTTTTCCCATTCCATTACTGTGAGCCATCATACCTTTCCATCTCAGTAAGCCAGGGGTCAGCGAATAAATGGCGTCGAGAGTTGTAACGTATCGCAGAGATAGAGAGACATGTGAGAACGGCGCACGCAGTGGCATGCGGGAATCCTCCCCCGCGTATAAATAACAGAGAAAGGAGGGCGCGCGCTGAACCAGGGCAGTTCCCGCCCCTGCAGCGAACGCTCTCTTAACAATCCATTGTTCATCCCGCCGCTAGGAGGAGGAAGCCGCCCCCAGCCGCCCGGTCTATTAGCGCGCGAGTGATGGCCGGCGGATAACAGTGATTTCCCGCGCCGTAATGGCCGACTCCTTACTGCCGGCGCTCTTAGCGACAAAAAGGCCAGCTCGACCGCCTCTCCTTTCATTATTTCTATTTTTATTTTTTATTTTTCCCCTCCGCCCCTTTTCTGCCTTTTCCGCCTCTAATACGGCGTCCCGTTGCCGGCCGGCGCGACGGCTGATGTCTTCAAATTGCTCGCCGCTCGCTTTCCCACCCGCGACTGGTTGTTACGAGGCAGCGTGACGCTCGTGGGAACCGGACCCCTGCCGCGGAGCTGCAGACCACTCGCGGTCGCTGCCGTCCTCCTCCAACGCGGCAGTCAGCTTCGGGGCCAGCACACAATCTCTTAAACTGTGAGCGCAATCGTGAAAACGTAGACCCACCATCCTCACTCTTTAACAACTCCCTGGCGGCTATTCCACCCACACTAAGGTGATAAAGGTCGTGGGATAGCGATGTGCACATATAAACATTGCGGAAGTATCGCGTACACAAGATACGGGGGAGGGGGGGGGGGTTGAAAAGTCCGTGCAAAGTCCGAAAGATGGCACCAACGGCGCGTATCGAGATCATGTTTAGTGAGTAGCATCTTTGGAAAGAACGCACATCAAGTTTCAACCATATTAGTGTATTTCTTTGCCTTTGGCATTCGTGTGAATCAAGGAAGTCGAGTGATTGTCAAAAAAAAAAAAAATGGACGAAAAAGAATTTCGTGTGGTTATTAAACATTACTTCATGAAATGCAAAACGCCTCATGAGACTAAAGAGAAGCTTGATAAACATTACGGTGACTCTGCACCTTCTATTAGAACAGTTTATAAGTGGTTTCAAAATTTTCGGAGTTGCTATATGGGCACAAGTGATGCTAAACGTTCTGGACGCCCTGTGGAGGTTACGACTCCAGAAATCATTGATCACCATGATATGGTGATGTTTCGGCGCGTGAGATTGCTAGTGCTGTGGGCATCTCGAATGAACGGATACATAATATTTTTCATAAACATTTGAACATGAGAAAGCTATCCGCAAGATGGCTTCCGCGATTGCTCACGCTTGACCAAAAACGGAATCGCGTGAAGTGTTGCAAGGATGGTTTGCAGCTGTTCATGAAGAATCCGCAGGACTTTCACCATCGTTTCGTTACTGTGGATGAAACATGGATACATTACTATACTCCTGAGGCCAAAGATCTAACCAATGGCTTACCAAGGGAGAATCTGCACCAAAAAAGGCGAAAACCATTCCTTAGGCCGGAAAGCTTATGGCGACTGTCTTTTTGGATTTGCAAGGGATAATCCTCATCAACAATATGTAAATGGATAAAACTATTACAGGTGCATATTATTCATCGTTATTGGACCGGTTGCAAACCGAGCTGCAAGAAAATAGCCGACGATTGGACCGCCAAAAGGTCCTTTTCCATCACGAGAATGCACCAGCACACACCTCAGCAGTTGTGGTTGCAAAAGAAATGGAAATAGGGTTTCAAGTCGTTTCACATGCCCCCTATTCTCCAGACTTGGCTCCCTCGGACTACTATTTGTTTCCCAATTTGAAGAAATGGCTGGTGGGACAAAGATTTTATTCAAACGAGGTGCTTGCAGCAACTAATAGATGTTTTGCAGACTTGGACAATTCCTATTATTCGGAAGGGATCAACAAATTAGAACAGCGTTGGAAGAAGTGTATAAGTCTAAAAGGAGACTATGTCGAAAAATGGAAAAGGTTTATTTATTTATTTATTGTTCTGTGGGACCAAATTAAGGAGAAGTCTCCACGGTCATGGAACGAGTCAATACATGAAATTATAACACGATAGTAGAAACAGATAAAATGAAATATAAGAAACATATTCAGGCGACAAGTCATAAGTGTCAATGAGGAAAATCAATAATGTAACACTGGAATATGCTTAATTTTTCAGCTCTTCCAAGAGCTCCTCGACAGAATAGAAGGAGTGAGCCATGAGGAAACTTTTCAGTTTAGACTTAAAAGTGTTTGGGCTACTGCTAAGATTTTTGAGTTCTTGTGGTAGCTTATTGAAAATGGATGCAGCAGAATACTGCACTCCTTTCTGCATAAGAGTCAAGGAAGTGCATTCCACATGCAGATTTCATTTATGCCTAGTATTAACAGGAAAGCTGCTAACTCTTGGGAATAAGCTAATATTGCTAACAACAAACGACATTAATGAAAATATATACTGTGAGGCCAATGTCAGAATTCCTAGACTATTGAATACGGGTCGACAAGAGGTTCTCGAACCTACACCACATATAGCTAGAACAGCCCGTTTTTGAGCCAAAAATACCCTTTTTGAACCAGAAGAATTACCCCAAAAAATAATACCATACGACATAAGCGTATGAAAATATGCGAAGTAGACTACTTTTCGTGTTGAACTGTCACTTATTTCAGATACTGTTCTAATGGTAGATAAAGCAGCATTTAGTTTCTGAACAAGATGCCCAACATGGGCTTTCCACAACAGCTTACTATCTATCCGAACGCCTAGGAACTTGAACTGTTCCGTCTCGCTTATAATATGCCCATTCCGTCTGATCAAAATATCGGTTCTTGTTGAATTGTGAGTTAGAAACTGTAAAAACTGAGTCTTACTGTGATTTAGCATCAAATTATTTTGCACAAGCCACGAACTTATTTCATGAACTACATTACTTGATACTGTTTCAATATTACACACAAGATCCTTCACTACTGTCATCAGCAAACAGAAATATTTTTGAATCACCTGCAATACTAGAAGGCATATCTTTTATATAAATAAGAAACAGCAGTGGCCCCAGCACCGACCCTTGGGGAACGCCCCACTTACCAGTGCCCCATTGGGACTGAAAATCATTACCACTCTCAATATTGCGGAGAATTACCTTATGATTTCTGTTCTTAAAGTATGAGGCGAACCAATTGTAAGCTACTCCTCTTACTCCATAATGGTCCAAGTTCTGAAGTAATATTTTGTGGTCAACACAGTCAAAAGCCTTCGTTAAATCAAAGAAAACACCTAGCGTTCGCAACCTTTTATTTAATCCGTCCAAAACCTCACAGAGAAAAGAGAACATAGAATTTTCAGTTGTTAAACCATTTCTAAAACCAAATTGTTCATTTGACAACAAATTATGTGAATTTAAATGCTCCAGTAACCTTGTACATACAACCTTCTCGATAACTTTAGCAAACAACGATGGTATAGAAATAGGTCTAAAATTGTCAACGTAAGTAGTTTTTACTTTTGCACGGATTTTCAAGCGCCCCTCGTACACAAACGCAATGCATTGGCGTATCTGTCACCTGTACTCTGGTGACCCATCCGATAAGGTTTCCGACGTGATTATGGGCGCACAACGCGAATGAAAAGACTTTTTTAACGCTGGATGGTAATTGGAGCTAGGCGTGTGGGACATTGAGTTTTGGAAATCGTTAGGAAATTCGATATTCCGAGATCCACATTGTCAAGGGTGTGCCGAGAATACCAAATCTCAGACGCTACCTCTCACCACGGACAACTCAGTGGCTGGAAGTCCTCACTTAACGACCGAGAGCAGCGGCGTTTGCATGGAGTTGTCAGTGATAACAGACGAGCAACATCGCGTGAAACATCCGCAGAAATCAATGTGGGACGTACGACGAACGCATCCGTTTCGACAGTGCTGTGAAATTTGGCGTTAATCAACTATGGCAGCAGACAACCGACGCGAGTGCCTTTGCTAAGAGCATGACGTTGGCTGCAGCTCCGCTCCTCGGCTGATGACCGCATCGGTTGGATCCTAGCCGATTGGAAAGTCCTGGCCTGGTTACACGAGTCCCAATTTCAGCTGGTAAGAGCTAATGGTAGGATTAGAATGTTGCGCAGACCCCACAAAGCCATGGACCAATGTTGTCAGCAAGGTACTGTGAAGGCTGATGGTGGCTAGATAATGGTGTGGGCTGCGTTTGCATCGAATGGACTGGGTCGTCCCTTCCAACTGAACTGATCACTAACTGGAAATGGCCGTGTTCGGCTACTTGGAGACCATTCCTGTTCGCAAACAACGGTGGAATTTTGTGGATGACAATGCGCCATGTCACCGGGCCACAACTGTTCCCATTTGGTTTCAAGATCCTTCTGGACAGTTCTAGTGAATGGTTTGGCTACCCAGATCGCCCGATATAAATCCCGTCGAATATTTGTGGGCCACAATCGAGAGGTGAGTTCATGTACAAAATTCTACACGGGCAAGACTTTCGGTATTATGGACGGCTGTGGAGTCAGCGTGGCCCAGTATTTCTGCAGGGGACTGCCAACGACTTGTTGAGCCCATGACACGTCGAGTTGCTGCACTACGTTCCGCCACGGCATTAGGATGAAGCGCACCACTTGTGTCACCTGAGTCTGCATTTAACATTCGGCAACCCATCTCCCGCAAAAGCCACATCATCACTTCCCCAACGTCTTACCGCAATGTTAAAATCCCTGTAATACACAAGCCGTTAAACCACTCTCCTTTACAGTATAACAAATAACACACTCTCTTTAACACACACAATACACACACTCAAAGAGAGACGGGGGGGGGGGGCGAGGGAGGAGGGAGAGTGAGAGAGGGATAGAGAGACGGGGAGAGAGAGCATTAAGAAAAATACGGCAGCACTTAATTCATATAAGAGCGAAGAGACGCCAACTGAACAAACAGAGTTACGATGAAACTCGCTCACAGGTGTCTTGAGGTAAATCTGCGGTTCTTGCCAGATTAATGATAAAGTCTTTCACAGCATTTACCCAACGTGAAACGAAATATGAAAACCAGAAAGTCAAAAGATCTCTGCAGTATGTAAATACTGTGAAACACTTTTACAGAGGCTGCTTTTAATATAAAAGGCGAAACGGTCTGGACGGTTGAAACGTCCCCTTTTTGAACAATTATACACGACTGTCCTTTAACTGACACACAATATTTTGTTAGCGCAACGCAATCTGACTTTCAATAATCCCTACAAAAGAATGGGCCCTGACTAACATTAAACTATACCTTTCACAAATCACTTACCTCACAAAAATCTTCGCTACTCCCACTACTGCAATACAGCAAGCGCCACTACTGCCAGCTAAATAAAAGATTCAAACTACTGAAGGCACTAACTACTGATAGGGATAGTTAGCAAATGAAAGATATTAATAGAGAACAAACAATGTATTTACCTTAATAGTCATAATATATATAGCAGTTCATGACAAATTTCAAAACTCCGCCATCTCTCTCCCCACATCCACCACTGCTGGCGGCTTACCTCCAACTGCGCAACGCTACGCGCTGTTCACAGCCAGCTGCCTAACACTACAATGGTTGAGTATTACAACAATGCAAAGCAGCCACAGACTGCACACAGCACAGCCAGTGATTTTTTTATACAGAGGTGGCGTTACCAATAAAAAAAACCTAAACAGCCTACTTACACGATTAATAAATATTCGTTTCTAGCAAGCAAAAGATTTTTTAATTTATAAAGCGGAAGGTTATTATGTCATCCGCGAAAGAAAAATGTAATACTGCCGAACATTTACCTAGTTGCAATTTGGTTCCGAATAACTGGTATTTTTCGGTATCTGATTGGTGTCGGTTATAGCAGGTGGATTTTTTTATCTTTGACTAATAACCGAATAATATAAACTGAAATATCAATTAACCATAGCAGCAGTGCTAAAATTTTTCCTTTTTTTAATTAAAACTTTTTTTAAAAGAAAAGAGTAATTTTAATTCGTAAGATCTGCATTGGTTTGAAACATTGCGTTATTGTAGAAAACGCGAAAAGTGATAAGTTCTACTTTAATAACAATGCCGATAGCAAACACGTGGTGTAAGAATAGGATATCTCACCCTTTCCTGGAAATCGTTCAAATGGTTCAAATGCCTCTGAGCACTATGGGACTTAACTTCTAAGGTCATCAGTCCCCTAGAACTTAGAACTACTGAAACCTAACTAACCTAAGGACATCACACACATCCATGCCCGAGGCAGGATTCGAACCTGCGACCGTAGCGGTCGCGCGGTTCCCTACTGTAGCGCCTAGAAGCGCTCGGCCACCTCGGCCGGCCCTGGAAATCGTCTTAAGTGGTTAATTATGCCATTTTATGCTCATAACATTCTATTTTCCCTCTTGAATTTCAATATTCTCTTATAAAAACGTAAACGAAATTCAAATAATTTGAAAGTCCGCTAAAACGCTCCATTTGAGTCGTGCGACGCCTGTGACGTCACTGGCTAGCTCGTTGCTCCTATTGTTGTAAAGCTCATTCACAGTGACGCCTGCGTTTCGAAGTTACGTTTCGGCAAAAGAGTTAAAAATGGTGCGTAGTACTAGACTGTACAAATACGTCTGTAAAAACTTCTGAAAAATTGTTTTCGAGTGTTCCAAAGAGTGAGAAGGTGCGTGAAATGTGGTTGCCCTGTATCGGCAAAATGCCACCATGTCGACGCACAAGTTCGCTAACTTAATTAAAAATGTCTAGCACTCTGAAGTTAACATTACTTCCAAGGTATGCTTTCCCAGTGTTATAAGGAAGGATAGCGTCATTCGACGAAATTAAACTCCTAGTGAAAATTGTACTTTTACTCTACTTCACGTACGTTGTTCGGCAGCTGAGTTATCAGCGCGGTAGACCGTCGAATTGTATAAAGCAATATTCAGAGATCGCTGGTTCGAATGCAGCCCGAAAGAATATTTTAAGTTATTTGTTAAAAGACTCGACGGTCCTTCCACATGAAAATATCGGTCAGAAAAAGAGTATTATTTTGTTTTGCTTGCCATTTACGTGCGCTTACATTTGCAATCGCTCTTCACGCACGCCACGTTTAGAGAGATATGTTCTAGTTAATGTAACCATACAGTTTCTTTTAACTCCGTCCTGTCCAGCTAGGATCCCTATTGTTTAAACTTCTGAAGTTTTATCATGTTACATGAAGATGAAGTTAAGTCTGTTTCGCCGGCCGCAGTGGCCGAGCGGTTCTAGGCGCTACAGTCTAGAAACGCGCGACCGCTACGGTCGCAGGTTCGAATCCTGCTTCGGGCATGAATGTGTGTGATGTCCTTAGGTTAGTTAGGTTTAAGTAGTTCTAAGTTTTAGGGGACTGATGACCTCAGAAGTTATGTCCCACAGTGCTCAGAGCCATTTGAACCATTTTTTAAGTCAGCTTCAGACACTGACGTTGGTTTACACTCACGAACATCTCAGCCCTTACGTTTGTGTTACCTGCATGTTGGTACATTGTTTGTATCTCTCCGTACACAAAACCTCATGGTCCTACACCTCGTCATATTGTGGACGTATGGTGATATCTTCACAACTAGCAATGCTTTCTAATAAAGTGAATTGCTTGTACGCAATGTAAACGCATTTATCCTCAGGTGTCGATTGCTCAGATTACTATTTTGAATCTATATTTAACACATCGCGCCATTTAAAAAACTCCTAGAATGAGTTCTTGCTAAATCTGTTTTCGTATTTCGTGTAAAGCTTTTAAAGATGAACGACTATTCCAGGTTTCTAACCTTCGTCCTTTTCATCCCTAATCACAAGCGCTAATCATTGCGCCTGCTGACAGCTGGCTCCCTGCCGAGGGTCTTATCTGCAGCAAATCAGACGTACAGTCTAGTTACGAGATACTGATCCATTTGCAAAAATTGTTCAGTTCCTTAGTTTTTAGCGAGTTTAACGATGTTGCTGGGAAAAGAATGTCCGTCGTTGCAAATGTCGCCGCTCTAAATGGGTGAAGCATAAACGAATTACCTTTCGGAAGATTTCCACTATCAGCGTTCACGAAATTCGTGTCTCAAATCCTGTAATTCGTTTTCTGTTATCAAACAGCTAAGCTGTTTGAAAAAAGAGTATGTAAAAACCTATTAACTTCGGCTAACACTCCTATAACACATCTGTAGCTTCGTCTTACTACTAGTCTGTGACGTAACCAAAGCGTCAGCCAATAACAAAGCGTTTTCCATCACGTGACCAAATCTCGATATTTAATGATTTTTAAGCTTTAATTACATAAAATAACAGATCCTTTGTGAGAATATTGACCGTAAATGCTACTTGAATATTATAATGACTCAGAATAATAACAGTCCGACCCATACTTTTAACATAGGAAAATACCCTATTGGTGAAATACTGCTGAAACAGTAATGTCCGCGATAGCGTGTCGTGACATAAGGTACACGTGTGCGTGCAATGTGCAAAAGTCGCCCCCGTCCGCTCCATACGGTAGACTTTGGCTGTAGTCTCCGGACATCGGTCATACTGCAAGAAGGCACCAACCTTAGTCTGCATAAATGGGTTTACAAAGTGACGTATAAAGGACGTACAATGCTTCATTTGCTATAAAAGATTAAAGATTTGTCTGACACTTCTGTAAAACAGCAGCGCGGTTCCGACCTGAAGCGCCTAGAACCGCCCGGCCACAACGGCCGGCTAGCGCAACAGAAGTCGATGTGGCATTCGCGAACCCTGCCACCACCAAAAGAACACGAATAGGAGCCCCATAAGCAGTGGATTGCAGGGCTAGCTGGAAAATCAAGTGATGGAAATGCTCTTAAAATGGTAACGTGTTGCCGAAACCACAGGACCTGGGCTACGGAGCAGTCGCAGAAAGCCATTTGGTCGTATGAGTCCCCTTATACACTGTTTCCAACTGATGATCGAGTCTTCATCTCAACAGTGAATCATGGTGGGGATTCAGTGACTATCTGGGCAGCAATGTGGAGGTCTTCCAATCGTTGCTGCAACGATTATGAGAACAATGTTGCTGATCAGAGCCATCGCACGGTGCAATCTTTGTTCCCCCAGTGGTGATGCTGTGCTCCAAGACACAGCTTGCATCACGCAGGACTGGTTTTGTGAACGCAAGGAAAACTTGTATCTTCCCCGACCGCTACAGTAGCCTGATCTCGACACTATTGAGCCTCTCTGGTCTACACTGGAGAGAAGAGTGTGTGATCACTATCCACGTCCATCATCGTTACTTCAACTTGCCTTTGTTTTACACTTGTATGGTAGAATATTTCCTTGAAAGCCATTCATTCCGAGACCGCTGGACGCTGTTTTGAAAGCCAACGGTTTTCATGCACGATATTAAGCATGGTGATCTGTCATGTTTGTGGTGTTTTCATATTTTTGTCCACCCCCTATGCCTCCAGCTTTGGATGACGGAGACTTTACAGACTTATTGGCCTGAGATGGGCTGAAAAAATTCCCACAAAATAATCAGTATTGTAGAGTGCTAGCAGTCGTTTCGTTAACGATTTGCTTGCTTGTCAATGGGTGAGAGTAGAATCTATGCCATGATCAAAAAGTGGTCATAAACAACAGTAGAAATACCTATGAAGTTAGATAGGAAGACAGGGCAAGCAATAAAGTGAAGTAAGCTGCAAATGTCACAGGCGAGGTACACAGGCTGGAGAGGTGGTATGAGAATAGAATGAATATGACTATCCGTAGATCGTTGTGCAACTTTAGGGCATGTCAACATCTGCGTCATGAGCTGGGCATTCCGAGTATTTGAGAGAATGTGAATAACTAAGTGTAACTAAACAATTCAGTGAACATCTGAGCGTAGATGAAAATCGGAGACGGCCTGAGAATATGAGCCTAGCTGGACATCTGTGAGTGGTTGAGCAGCAGAGCGCTGTTGAATCAGAGATCACGAACATCTGAACATAGGACGTCATGTGAGGGGGCCTTAGCAGCTTAACATTTAAGAGGGTCGTTGGTTGATTTGGGGGAGGGGACCACACAGCGAGGTCATCGGCCCCAGCGGGTTAGGGAACGTTGTAGAAGGAAGTCGTTCGTGCCCTTTTAAACGAACCATAGCGGCATTTACCTGAAGTGATTTAGGGAAATCACGGGAAACCTAAATCAGGATGGCCGGACACGATTTTGCGCCGTCGTCTTAAGAACATAGGAGATCGTCTTGGCTTCTGGGCATAGCTGAACTCTCACATGGTCTGAGCATTTTAACGTAACTGAACATTTGAGAGGATCTGAGCACTGAAACACTCTTGGTAACTGCATGTCGGAGAGAACCAAACTGTCTGAGTGTAGCCCCAAATCTGAGAGGATCCGACAACATAAACGTTAATGGATGTTTGAGAAGATCTTAGCATTTGAGAGGACACTTGGGTAGGAACGTAGCTGATAATTTAAGTGGGACTGAGAATCTGAGCATAAGCGAATATCTGAGAGGGCACGAGATTGATGATGATGATGATGATGTTTGGTTTGTGGAGGGCTCCGCTGCGCGGTCAGCAGCGCCCGTACAAAGTGCCAATCCTTACGCAGTCCGCCGGCCGGAGTGGCCGAGCGGTTCTAGGCGTTACAGTCTGGAGTCGAGCGACCGCTAAGGTCGCAGGTTCGAATCCTGCCTCGGGCATGGATGTGTGTGATGTCCTTAGGTTAGTTGGGTTTAAGTAGTTCTAAGTTCTAGGGTACTGATGACCTCAGAAGTTAAGTCGCATAGTGCTCAGAGCCATTTGAACCTCACGCAGTCCAATCTAGCCAGTTTCACGAATGATGATGAAACGATGAGGACAACACAAACACCCAGCCCCAGGCAGAGAAAATGCCCAACCCGGCCGGGAATCGAACCCGGGACCCCGTGATACAGAGGCAGCCAGGCTAGCCACTAGACCACGAGCTGCGAACCACGAGATTAGATGTGGCCATCAGAAGCATCTGAGCGTAGCTGAACACTTGAAAATGATACAGCAATTGAGAGGTCCGAGAGTTTCAGCGTATATGAGAATCTGAGAGAGTCAGTGCGTCTTAACGTAGCTGAACAGTTGAGATCTGAACATCTGAGTGTGAATGAACCTCCGATACGGCATAAGCATCTGAACATAACTGCACCTTTGAGTTGATCCGAGCATATGAGCGTGTAGAAGCTATCCTGAGGTCTTACACACGGTCCAGTCACGTTAGTGTAACCGACGCCTATGTTTGACGTCAAGGTGCAGTAACTGTCCATAAAAGACAGGTGGCACCCCTAGCAGTGGAGGGCATATAAAGAAAGTCAGGGGATACGGGAAACAGTGGAGTGGTTGTGTAATGCGGAAACGGAGCGTTCAATCTGACGCCCAAAAGAGTATAATCATTGGCTTTCAGGCCAATGGCTAAGTTTGTAAACTGTTCGTATGCCGCCATGGTTAAAGCATACTCTGCACGGCAAAATGGCGCTACACAAAACGGTCACTGAGGCAAATGTGATGCACCACGGGCCATAGCTGACAGAGGTGTGAGCGACGGCTGCAGGGGTGTGTACAGCAGGTGAACGGACGTGCAGCTGTAGCGCGGCTGACCGCCCAGTGTCTGCTCAGCTACCGATCAGCGGAGGTTGCTGCGTGTGGGCCTGGTTCGTCAACACATGCTGACTGCTGTTTAATGGAAAATAGACCTGAAGTCTGCAGGCCGTTACCGTAATTGTACATCCGCTGAGTTTCGATAGGTGGCCCTTTTGGACAATCATGTTTTATGCTCCGTCGAAGCTTAACATGGTCGTTGACGTGTACTGCGTGAAATGTCGGAAAACAAAAAAGGAAGGAGCTGCAGGAAGGATGATGAGCCGTGAGACAAGGCCCTAGTGCGCAGTGCTGTCGTCAATTAGAGCAAAAGCGTGGAGATCGAGAACATAAAATGTAGCTGAGTCGTACGACTGCTTGCTGTTGAAGTAGTGACATGATTGTCGGCCTGAAGAAGAGAACAGTGTGTTGATGTAAGCTCCTATGCATGAAGATTGCCACACTGAGAATTAGCGACGAGGGTACCTGAAGAATTTTTGACAGAGCCGTTAGTGTTCTCAATAAAATAAAATTAGCCCAGAAACTGAGCACAAAACACCAGTTTCACGGCAGTCAACAGCTACTCAACGTACTGATCACTATTTCTGATGCTTAATGGTATTGGCGAGGGTGTGATGACTTTTCATATTCGAGAATGGTTAACCATGCCTCATCTGAAGAAACAAAAAGTGAGGATCCATTTGTCCCCATATTACCTCATTCAGAATGGGAGATATGTGTTATACCTCTCACTTATTTTTGCCTTTGTAAACTGTTCATTTGCTTTTCCCATTTGCGAAATGTTTGCAGACATAAACATCCTCTTACAAACAAGTGTGCTATTGTTTTCTTTAGGTTTGCGCGTTTGATAAATGATAATCTGGGGCCGCATTCCTGAACCCTTTCCTAATCCAGCTAATATGATAATCAAATCCGAGAACGGATGACAAAGAGGTACACTAATAAAAGGGACACGGGAAGATGCTGGCTTCTGTCTCACTGCTTGTAGTGACTGAGACATGCGCCTGCTGTGAGATTGACTTCCAACAATAATTTCAGTGTGAGCATAAGCACGACAGAAATAACTGCAGCCACCCTAGTAATTAGCTCCTTTTCATAGAATCTAGATACGTAATTCGATACTCCTTTTAACAGCGCAAGGAATAAGTAAGTCAGATTTTACTGAAACAACAGAATTTCTCGTCTGATGCAATGCTTTCGTGTAACCGACTTCTTACTGCAGTCGCGTGCCTCTAAGGGGAGAGCAGCCTTTTGAGTCCGTCAGACAATGGAGGCCCTCACGTAAGGTATACAGGTCGTTCTGGCGAGCGGGTTTACGAGTTCTTTCCAAACACGTCACGACTACTTCACGGTCTGAGTTGGCGGAACCCGCGGTGGTGGACAGCCTTGTGATTAACCGCGGAGTCACGCCTCCTGTTGACCCGCTGGCACCACCAGCGGGCAGACAGCTTCGAAACTGATGATGGGTTACGCCTGCGACCGACTTCCCGTCACCAGCTGAGTGTTGACCGTCTGTTGACTGGGCAGGAAGTTATGCTCTGACCAGAATTAGCGAGGCCAGAGGTTTTAACTTGAACTACGAGAACTTCAGAGTTTTAGTTAAGATGCTTTCCAAAATAGTCTGAGTCTTAGAGGAAGACGCGAGCATTTGCTCATGAGTCGCTGCTTCCCGTGACTTTTGATCAGGTGGTCTGTTGGTGCGTTGGCGTCGACATAACCGGCAGGAACAGAAGCGGCATTCATTACTGAACACCACAGAATGTCACCCAATCTCCTAGCTGACTCTAACTCTGCATCATGCAAGTTCCTTTCGTTTGTGTTACACTGTTAACTGTAAACGACCCGTGGCTATCCATGAACTGAACCCAGCTTCCAGAAATCTATTCCCGACGGTTCGTGGTGACATTCTGACCGTAACCTGTCTGGATTTCAGCTGTTGCCCTCCTTCAGTTTGTCAGAGCCTGTCGAACAATCCTACGATCTTCTTGCGGAGTACTTTTTACGAAAGGACCTGTGAATGTTCCACCTGCCTCGCTGTTGTCCTGCGGCAATCTCGTCAACACCCCTTCTGCAGTCCTTTCGCTAAGTCAGCTGTCTGTCTGTTGGTACGATGCTGCCATCTCCATGATGTCTATGATGCGACCTTCCTGAAATTCCGAAATATGGTGATAACCTACACGGGCGCGTCGTCTGGTCACGTTGTGTCGCGATTTCCACACGAACAGTTCGCATGGTGGTTATAATGTCGGCTTTTATAGGAGTGTCTCTATCTCCACAGTGCAATGCCCTTCACACTTGCATGCATGTCTGAAGGAACTGATAGTGTTCTGGACAATAACAGTTGGGATAAAAATTGCGAAACAGACTCGCACTTCGCGAATACGTGCTGATATCAACTATTTCCGGCACATGAAAATGGGTGCCGGTCTGGGACTCGATTTCTCCCTTATCGCTAGCGATCGCGTTAATCATTTCGCCCACCCCAGTACGCCTCCAGGACCTACGCAAACTCCCAAATTCCACCGAGCCCACAACCCTTCACCCCCTACATTTCGTGATTCCCGTACAGGGGAAACCAATATTTTGCCGTCCTTTCAGCCCGTATCGTAGTGCATAAACATTTTAGTCGTCACTCATGTATCCACGCATTGACGGGGTAAAAAGACGATAAAATATATGTCTCTGCCAGAGCAAGCATCACGAAATGTGAGCGCGTAAAGGTTGTGTGTGGACTCTGTGGCACGTCGGCCCTGGAGGCATGCTCGCATGGCCGAAGTAGTTAGGGTTGCCTTTCTCGACAAGCGGGAAATCCGGATTCCAATCCCGGTCCGGTAAAAATTTCCATGTGTCGTAAACAACCGATTTCAATATGTATCCGCGAAATGCGAGTCTATTTCGTAGCAGGTCCCGCAACATTAGAAATACCCACTAGCCCGCCTTTTCATCTGCAGAAATGGTATTTTTCTGTACTGAAAATAAGCTCTCCTAACAATAAAGTTTTTAGTAACATATCCCACAGGTTTTTAAATAGTGGAGCATCACTTTGGCAGCGCTCGGTAAAAGTATAACATTTCGTATCCCGATCAGCGTATTTGTATGGTGAGTTGAAAATTTAATGACTTCGAATTTTTTTATGTGAATACCCTTACAGCTTTTTAAATAAACAAATGTTATCAACATTCTACGACTTTAATCTTCACGTCTATACATCTACAACTCCCCCTGCTACTAGGCGGCTCCGAACTGTATCACGGGACATGGCAGTGTGTAAAGTAACTACACTACTGGCCCTTAAAATTGCTACACCACGAAGATGACGTGCTACAGAAGCGAAATTTTCCGGCAGGAAGACGATGCTGTGATATGCAGATGATTAGCTTTTCAGAGCATTCACACACGGTTGGCGCCGGTGGCGACACCTACAACGTGCTGACATGAGGAACGTTTGCAACCGATTTCTCATACACAAACAGCAGTTGACCGGCATTGCCTGGTGAAACGTTGTTGTGATGCCTCGTGTAAGGAGGAGAAATGCGTACCATCACGTTTCCGACTTTGATAAAGGTCGGATTGTAGCCTATCGGGATTGCGGTTTATCGTATCGCGACACTGCTGCTCGCGTTGGTCGAGATCCAATGACTGTTAGCAGAATATGGAATCTGTGGGTTCAGGAGGGTAATACGGAACGGCGTGCTGGATCCCAACAGCCTCGTATCACTAGCAGTCGAGATGACAGGCATCTTATCCGTATGGTTGTAACGGATCGCGCAGCCACGTCTCGATCCCTGAGTCAACAGATGGGGACGTTTGCAAGACAACAACCATCTGCTCGAACAGTTCGACGACGTTTGCAGTAGCATGGACTATCAGCTCGGAGACCATGGCTGCGGTTACTCTTGACGCTGCATCACAGACAGGAGCGCCTGAGATGGTGTACTCAACGACGAACATGGGTGCACGAATGGCAAAACGTCATTTTTTCTGAAGATGCAGATTGTGTTCACAGCATCATGATGGTCGCATCCGTGTTTGGCAACATCGTTGTGAACACACATTGGAAGCGTGTATTCGGCATCCGCATAGTGGCGTATCACCCGGCGTGATGGTATGGGGTGCCATTGGTTACACGTCTCGGTCACCTCTTGTTCGAATTGACGGCACTTTGAACAGTGGACGTTACATTTCAGATGTGTTGTGACCCGTGGCTCTACCCTTCATTCGATCCTTGCGAAACCCTACATTTCAGCAGGACAATGCATGACCGCATGTTGCAGGTCCTGTACGGGCCTTTCTGGATACAGAAAATGTTCGACTGCTGCCCTGGCCAGCACATCCTCCAGATGTCTCACCAATTGAAAACGTCTGGTCAATGGTGGCCGAGCAACTGGCCCGTCACAATACGCCAGTCACTACTATTGATGAACTGTGGTATCGTGTTGAGGCTGCGTGGGCGGGTGTACCTGTACACACTATCCAAGCTCTGTTTGACTCAATGACCAGGCGTATGAAGGCCGTTATTACGGCCAGAGGTGGTGGTTCTGCGTACTGATTTCTCAGGATCTATGTACCCAAATTGCGTGAAAATGTAATCACATGTCAGTTCTAGTACAATACATTTATCCAATGAATACGCGTTCATCATCTGCATTTCTTCTTGGTGTAGCAATTTTAATGCCCAATAGTGTATAAAAATTAAGTTTGTAGCTGATTATTTGAAGGTTATTGAGAAGATAATGCTTTTCTTTATGTAAAGATAATAACATTTATTATCACTCAGAAATATATTTATGATATTTATGAAAAGAGCAAGTGACGTCTTGCAATGTGAATAACGTTCGTTTTTCCTCAAATTTTTAAAAGTTTTCATACAAAAAATTCGAAGGCACTGTAGACGATCGTAATTGAAGAAACTTGTGGGAAGCATTCAGTGGAATCACAAATGTGATATGATATTCCGTACTCGTCGGCGTACTGTGTAGTTTTTGTCTCAAGGTGTGAATTGGCCACCCAACTGTGGCGGCTTGCACGTGTCGTACGGCTCTGCCCGAGGGGCCGCCCCTGTCCATGAGGAGCGGCGAAGGGCGGCTGGGGGCTGTGGGTGTGGGGGACGGCACAGTGGTTTTGGCGACGCCGCTGGCTGCTCGCCTCCTCTCATTCCAGTCACGTCGCCGCCTGGAGTGTGATGCGGCCTGGACTAACCCCCCCCCCCCCCCCCAACACTTGCCGAGCTGCGCCCTGCCCTCCAGCATTCGCGTCACGCCGCCCGCAACACGGCCCCCGGTTGTCCTGGCCGCCCCCGCGGCGGCCTGCTCTACCGGAAGCTGTATCAACATTCATACCCCGATGCGCCCTTCGCAGGACGCGCGCTGTCGCCGCTTTTGGACCGCTGACTAGCGAGACAACTTTTCGTTCCGAAATTCGCGGTCTCAGAAAAAAAAAAAAAATCCCTGGTGTGACGAGACGCAGCGCAGGCTTGGAATAGAGGAAGAGGTGGAAGAGGAGGAGGAGGGAAAGGACCACCAAAACATACTTCCAGCAAAATTTACTTCCCACAGTCAACGGCCGATATATTCGTGGCTCCACTGACATCTCTCTCCGCGCCGAAACTAACTCTATTCTGGCGGCGCATGTAGCAAGAATGTCAGTCACAGTTCCTTCCGGGACTCGAATTACGGTCCTTTAGGTAGTTATTCAGCCTTTCGAGAAGTGATGACATTAATGTGACTTGACAGTGCGGGGCCCGTCTTAGGTGACGGGGCTTCAGGTTTAATTTGGTAGCAGGAATAAACAGAAAAATAAGTTCGACCACTGCGTTGGAAGTCATACAGCCTAACAGTCAATACACAGCCTAAAGCTGGTTCCAGCATCTTAGCCGATAGTTCACACCAAGACAAAACAAGATAATAGCTCAAAGTGTAGTTAGTCACTCGGAAATACCACAATCTAAGTTTCCACAGAAAGAGATGTAATTTCATGGTTTCAGTTGGAACTTGCCAAATCTGTCTCTTTAATAAATCATTCCCTTTATGTAGCTAAAAGCTCCACAACTTGCTACGAAACCTGTTCCGACCAATCAAGCGCGCACACACTGAGCCCCAACACTCGCCTACAAAACTGGAAATGGCTCCTCAGAATTCCACGGCCGCTCACGGAAAATCTTTTGTGAACTCTTGGGTTCTCCGAGCCAACCGTGCCATATGACTCCTAACAGGCCCTTCTCTTGCTGCAACAGTATCAACTTCGTAACAAATACGAAGAACAATAAATACGAGAAATCGTGAAAGTTCTGTGTTCGCGTTTTCATCTGCTTGCTTGATTATCAGAAAGAATTTCGCTTTGCTGTCTGGGAAAAGCTATGGCTGGTGCTTACATAGTTCGGTGTCCTGACACAATTGATAGCACTGAAAAGAAGTCTATGCAATACTCACCTCTCAATTGTGAACACAAGTACAGGCATGCCTGATTTCTTCAGTTTATCTAAGGATGTATGGCAACAGCGTTATTTTGTGCAACATCAAAGCCAAATATATCATTAGGAGAGCTCTTGATGGCTGAACGAAAGAAATCTCAATTGCTGGAAGAACTACGTTATATTATTTGACGACGACACCGTGCTTTCTGGCAGCAACGTAGACAAACTTGCTGAGAAAGGTAATTAATCTGAGGTAAGTCCAAACTCGTTCTACTTGGTCTAGGAGCCCAGATCCAACTCATAGGTCGATTAAAGGGACCGGAAATGATGTGTTCCATCTGTCTTGGATCAACCATCCACTACTAGTGGAGCTGTGAAGATGAAATAAGAAGGCGGATTACGTTAGTGGCTATGAAGAAGCTCACCAAGATCTGCCAGAACACAGCGATGACGTACAGTACAAAGATTCGGCCTGTTGAAAGACTCGTGTGCCTCGAGGACAGAGACGAGCCTTGAGTTGAAGCTTTTGAGCTTTGGTGCTGGTACAGGATCGAAGGAAGACCTAATGTGCCCCAGATTCAGCAACTTAAAACTGTAAGTAGGCTAGAATGAGAAGAATGAGATTTTCACTCTGCAGCGGAGTGTGCGCTGATATGAAACTTCCTGGCAGATTAAAACTGTGTACCGGACCGAGACTCGAACTCGGGACCTAGTTTGGAAGGTAGGAGGCGAGGTACCGGCGGAAGTAAAGCTGTGAGGACGGGGCGTGAATCGTGCTTGGGTAGCTCAGTTGGTAGAGCACTTGCCCGCGAAAGGCAAAATGTCCCGAGTTCGAGTCTCGGTCCGGCACACAGTTTTAATCTGCGAGGAAGTTTCTGTAAGTAGGCTGTTTGCTATGTAAGTAGGCTGCTTAGGTGTTTATGTTGGTAACGTCACGTAGCGCTCTGTATGAAAATCACTGGCTGTTCTGTGTGCAGTCCGTGGCTGGTTGGCATTGCTAGAATATTCGCTATTGTAGTGTTGGGCAGTTGGATGTGAACAGCGCGTAGCGTTGCGCAGTTGGAGGTGAGCCGCCAGCAGTGGTGGATGTGGGGAGATAGATGGCAGAATTTTGAGAGCGGACGATCTGGACGTGTGTCCATCAGAAAGAGTAAATTTAGAGTAAATTTGTAATACTGAATATCATGAACTGATATATATATATATATATATATATATATATATATATATATATATATATATATATATATATATATATGATGACTTTTCAACGTCATTAAAGTAAACACATTGTTTGTTCTCTATCAAAATCTTTCATTTGCTAACTATGCCTATCAGTAGTTAGTGCCTTCAGTAGTTAGAATCTTGTATTTATCTGGCAGTATTAGCGATCGTTGTATTGCAGTAGTTCGATTAACGAAGATTTTTGTGAGGTAAGTGATTCATGAAAGGTATAGGTAATTGTTAGTCAGGGCCATTCTTTTGTAGGGATTATTGAAAGTCAGATTGCGTTGCGCTAAAAATATTGTGTGTCAGTTTAGTGTTGATCAGAATGAATAAAGAGAGAAATGTCTGAGTACGTTCAGTTTTGCTCAGCTGTTTGAAAATCAAATAACGTAAGGGGTTTCCCAGCACAGTAATTCGTAAACTTTTCTAAGGGGAGGTTTCATATTATAAATAATAATGTTCAAAAGTCATCGTATATATATATATCAGTTCATGATATCCAGTATTACAAAGTTATTCTTTCTGATGGACACACGTCCAGATCGTCCACTCTCAAAATTCCGCCATATCTCCCCACATCCACCACTGCTGGCGGCTCACCTCCAACTGCGCAACGCTACACGCTGTTCACATCAAACTGCCCAACACTACAAAAGCGAATATTCCAACAATGCCAACCAGCCACGGACTGCACACAGAACAGCCAGTGATTTTCATACAGAGCGCTACGTGACGTTACCAACATAAAAACTTAAACAGCCTACTTACATAGCAAACAGCCTACTAACAAAACCTCAAGGGGTCTTTCTTCTCGTATCAACCAAACTGTTCTGCAGTACTTTGATTACACTGCGAAAAGTGATGGAGAAAATCTAGAACATACAACCACTGAATGAAGTGCGGTGGCACGAGACCGAGGGGAAGAGCAGCGAGCAGACGGATGGATCGGATCAGAAAGATCTCCAGTCTGCCTCTTCATCAGACGCTAAGAGAAGCTGGTAGCTGTCCGAGATAGTGGTGCTTGGTCCATTGGGTCGCGACGGTCAGCAGTTACTACAGTGACTTGTGTTCGCGATGATAAATGCTCTCTCACATTGTGTAACTGAGATATCAGTACCTTCCTTCCCATAGTTGCAAGTTGCCTGTAAGATTAACGAGTTGGGTACAACTAATGAAATACCGTTGAGATACACATTCTTCATCTTAAATATTATGTGCCGTCGTTCTCTAGGAAATGACTGTTTCCTGGAAATGCTGACAAAGTTATTTAGTGTTTAACACCCATATATAAATAAACCACATCCTCTATTGCTGTTTCATTTGCAAGAGTTCCATGATGGAACGACTTCACAGTATCGCTGACCGCAGTCAAAGGTACAGAATACATTGTACCATACACCAACGCATCTTACTCGCCGTCTTTCCAGACAACAAATAATTCCAAAGTTACATGTTTCGTGAGCTTTCAAGACAGCACTCGCTAATTATTTAGTCTTCTAGATACCATTACTTTTCATATAAATTTCTGATCGAGAGAGGTGGCGCATGGGTTAGCACACTGGACTCGCATTCGGGAGGACGACGGTTCAAATCGGCGTCCGACTATCCTCATTTAGGTTTTCCGTGATTTCCCTAAATCGCTTCAATCAAATAGCGGAATGGTTCCTTTGAAAGGGCACGGCCAACTTTCTCCCCACCCTTCCCTAACACGATGGGACCTGTTTGATCCCCTCCCCCAAATCAACCAACCAATAAATTTCTAAAGCGTTGTCTACAAGTAAATATTAATATATTTCCATTAAGGTAATTTTAAAAGAAATGGCATAATTAGTGTACTTCTTTCGGGCCCGTCTAGTATTAACACTTTTCGGAAAAAATTCTTGGTAATCTAAATTGTAATTATTTTGTTTTACAAGCAGTTAATATTCGTAAGAGATTGCAACAAGTGAAAACAATAATCGAATTGTTTTTTTACATTCATTGGCTAAAATAGGTTGTTTTGAAGAAGTGCGAATACTGAAATGTGGAGCAAACACTGTTATAGAAGAAGATAATAATTTGTACATTTAGGGTCGAAAGATCTTTAAATTTGTTGAGAATATTATGTCTGTTGAACAAAGTAGAGCTACAAATAAACAGTAGTAAGCATTATCTATGGAAGTATTGTTGACATGTTACTTATTATTGAGTATTTTAAATTGAATCGTCATTTTGGTGTATTTGGTTGAAAAATAAATAATCTATATGTGCATAAGCAACAATAGTATAATAACATACGTTGCCATGATGCTCAGACATTACACGACGCAAATCTGATATAGTAATCGTGTTCATCAATAAAGTAGCGCACCGTGTTCTTCGTTAGAACCAGTATGATACCATGTCCAGTCTGATTATAGACTTTACTTCAGTACATGTACGTGAGTTATGGATTTGAGAAGCTACTAACAGTCGCTGAATGATTTGCGGCAAAGTAAACATACACAATGTGATCAGAAGTATCCGGACACCGCTGTGCAATGCGAAACTGATCACTAGATGTCACGGGAGGCGGTTCCGCCGGTACAAATGGCTGCAGAGAGTACTGTGTTGTCACTAGAGAAGTAGTAACTTTAGGGCAGATCGGTCAGACGAGCGCACTGACTTCGGACTTAAACTAGTCACTGGATTTCACCGAAGTAAGAAATTCATCAGGGATATTTCAACCCTTATATAGCTAGCCAAGTAGGGGCAGAATGGATTGCTCAGTGGAGCTCAGTGACTTCGCATGTGAACTAGACACTGGATTTCACCAAAGTAAGAAATTTATTAGGGACGTTTCAACCCTTCTTAGTTGTCCAACTAATAGCAGAATGGATTGGACAATAAAGCTGAGTGACTTCGGAAGTGGATTAGCCATGGATTTCACCGAAGTAAGAAATTCATCAACAATATTCCAACCATTGCATAATTGTCCAAGCAGGGGCAGAATGGATTGGTCAGTATAGCTCAGTGATTTAGAATGTGGACTAGTCATTGGGCTTCATCGGAGTAAGAAAATCATCAGGGATATTTCAACCCATGTATAGCTATCCAAGTAAGAGCAGAATGGATTGCTCAATAGAGCTCAGTGACTTCGCATGTGAACTAGTCATTGGATTTCACCGAAGTAAGAAATTCACCAGGGACATTTCAACCTTTGTGTAGCTGTCCAAGTAATGGCAGAATGGATTGGTCAGTAGAGCTCAGTGGCTTCGATCGTGGACTAGTCATTGGATTTCACCGGAGTAAGAAACAGATCAGGGACGTTTCAACCGTTCTATAGCTGTCCAAGTAATGGCAGAATATATTGGTCAGTATAGCTCAGTGACTTCGAATGTGGATTACTCATGGATTTCACCGAAATAAGAAATTCATCAAGGACATTTCAACCCTTCTATAGCTGTCCAAGTAACGGTAGAATATATTGGTCAGCATAGCTCAGTGACTTTGAATGTGGATTAGTCATGGATTTCACCGAAGTAACAAATTCATCACGGACGTTTCAACCCCTCTGTAGCTGTCCAAGTAATGGCAAAATACATTGGTCAGCATAGCTGAGTGACTTCGGAAGTTGATTAGCCATGGATTTCACCGAAGAAATAAATTCGTCAGGGATGTTTCAACCCTTCTATAGCTGTCCAAGTAACAACAGAATGAATTGGTCATGCAAGCTCAGTGATTTCGAAAATGGACTAATAGGATTTCACTGGGGTACGGAATTCATTAGGGACGTTCAAAGCTCCTATAGGTGCCCGAGTCGACTACTAGTGATCTGATTGTCGAGTGGAAACGCGAAGGATCAACAGGAGCTAATCCAAAACTAGGTGAACCTCACGTACTGATGGACGTGGAACTTCGATCTTTGCAGAGGGTGGTTGTAATAAATCGCCAGGAATCAGTGGAAGGAATCAGTCGTGAGTTCCAAAGCGCAAGCAGCAGCCCAGGTTGGAGGACGACTGTGCGTATGGAGTTAAGAAGAATTGGATACAGTGGTTGAGGAGATCCTCATAACTGACACATTCCTATAGTGAGTGCTAAATGACGCGTGAGGTGGTGTAAAGGCCGACGTCACTGGATAGAGGATAAATGGAAATGAGTTATTAGGAGTGATGCGTCACGCTATATGCCATGGCATCGGTGAAAGGGTTTGGATTTGGCCAATGCCTGGAAAACGTTACCTGCCATCATGTGTGGTTCAAACAGTGAAGCGCGGAGGAGCTGCTGTTACGGCATGGGGGAGGTTTCGTGGTTATTGCACTGAAGAAAACAGGCAATGAGGAAGGATACGAACAAATTTTACATCATTGTGTCCTGTGTACCATAGAGGAACATTTCAGAGACGATAGTTGTTTACTGTTTATCAGCATTTCAATGCATACTGTCATAAGCAGCATCTTCGAGGCAAAGGTTTGTGAACAATATCATTCCTGAAATGGGCTGGCGAGCCCTGAGTCCCTACCTGAATCCAGTGTAACTCTTTTTGATGAGTTAGAGCAGTGTTTTTTTAACCTTTTTGAACACGCAATCCCCTATCAAGTAAACATATTCTGGCGACCCCCAGAACCATAATAAAAGTATGTCAGCGATTTCAAAGGCAACGTATTTAGTTTTCTTTTTACTGATACTATACCGATCGAGAAATGAAGTGCAATGTGAAAAGAGGTAGCAGTGCTCTGCGGGCAGAGATATAATTTTATTCTTTGCCGCGGTAGAGGCGTGGGAGTGAGAAAGGGTCAGCGGGGCCATAGTTGCGCGTTTTCGGTCACTTCAATCAGTTGTCCGAGTCCGCCAGCAAGTACGGACGTGATTATTGCGTTCGCGCTTCGCTCTGAGCGAGCATAAAATGGAAAAGTTTCTTTTTTAACTGCTTTCTGCTGCGACCGCGATCCCCTGAGCAAGGCTTTGGCGTTGGCCCACAGCTTGAAAAACAATGAGTTAGAGCGTGGACTACAAAGAACTCCAGGTCCCAGCGTCCAGCGTCACTACCTTCTCTGGTTTCGAATTTTGAGGGCGAACGGCCTGCCGCTCCTCCAGTGACACTAAGACAGCTCATTGAAAGTGTCCCCTGCTGAGTTAAAATACTCATAAAGTGGGAGGATGGACCCATGTTAATATTCACTAATAGGTCTATATGTTGTTGTTGAGGTCTTCAGTCCTGAGACTGGTTTCATGCAGCTCTCCATGCTAATCTATCTTGTGCAAAATTCTTCATCTCCCAGTACCTACTGCAACCTACATCCTTCTGAATCTGTTTAGTGTATTCATCTCTTGGTCTCCCTCTACGATTTTTACACTCCACGCTGCCCTCCAATGCTAAATTTGTGATCCCTTGATGCCTCAGAACATGTCCTACCAATCGATCCCTTCTTCTAGTGACGCTTTGCCACAAATTTCTCTTCTCTCCAATTCTACTGAATACCTCCTTATTAGTTATGTGATTTGCCCATCTAATCTCTAGCATTCTTCTGTAGCACCACAATTCGAAAGCTTCTATTCTCTTCTTGTCTAAACTATTTATCGTCCACGTTTCACTCCCATACATGGCTACACTCCATACAAACACTTTCAGAAACGACTTCCTGACACTTAAATCTATACTCGATGTTAACAAATTTCTCAGAAACGCTTTTCTTGCCATTGCCAGTCTACATTTTATATCCTCTCTACTTCGACTATCATCAGTTATTTTGCTCCGCAAATAGCAAAACTCATTTACTACTTTAAGCGTCTCCTTTCCTAATCTAACTCCTGCAGCATCACCCGATTTAATTCGACTACATTTTATTATTCTCGTTTTGCTTTTGTTGATGTCCATCTTATATCCTCCTATGTACTTTTGATCAAATACTGGGTCCCGCAATGAATCATCCCGCATTTGACGTAGCCGGCGTGCGAGCTGCAGTGAGGGTACTGACGTGGAGTATATTTTGTTTGAAAACGGTGTACGTGCCATTTTCAGTGTGCGCCGTGGCGTGACTAGGTGAGTACCGTACGTCTGTTGTGGAGGAATTTATTCGTACCAGTGGTTCTGTTATTAGTACTCAGTGAGCGTTTCGGAGCCGATTCGAACTTGGTCGACATGATCGTGTCCCGGATCGAAAAACTGTTCAACTGTGGGTGTCAGACTTTAGAAAGACAAGTTCATCACCGAAAAGAAGAGCTACTGGCCGTTCTCGGACAACAACAATGCCGGAAAATGTGGAAACAATCACCAATGTGTTGAAGACTCAAACGTGCAGCTGCCCTGGGATTATCTGACAGGAGTGTAAGAAGAATTCTTCATAGAGTAATTCATATCACTCCTTCAGAATAATGGTTACCCAGGAATTGAGTGAAAGAGATTTTGAACCTCGGAGAGCTGCGTGTGAGGAAATACTTCAAAAAAGTTCACCTGGCACTTTGTTTATTTCCTCAAAATGGTTCAAATGGCTCTGAGCACTATGAGACTTCAGTTGTAAGGTCATTAGTCCCCTAGAACTTAGAACTAATTAAACCTAACTAACCTAAGGACATCACAAACATTCATGCCCGAGGCAAGATTCGAACCTGCGACCGAGCGGTCGCGCGGTTCCAGACTGTAGCTCCTAGAACCGCTCGGTCACCCATGGGGCGTTTATTTGCTCAGATGAGGTCCATTTCCAGCTATCAGGAACTGTAAACAAACAGAATTTCCGCCACTGAGCTGCAGAAAACCCTCGTGAAATTCATCAGCAACCACTACACAGACCTCATATGACAGTTAGATTTGCCCTTGCTGCATGTTTTATGTGGGGACCGCTTTTTTTTTATTTATTTTTTTATGTTTTGAGAAGATGACCACACGGTAACTGTTAATTCAAACCATTATTGTCACATGCTAGAGACCTTCCTCCAACCTTGGCTAAACCAGTTTATAGTAGATCACGAAGATCAGGAAGTGTGGTTCCAGCAAGATGGAGCAGCATCCCACAGCTCTCGGCGTTCTATGGAAATGTTGCGCGAGTTGGTTCCTGGTCACATTGTCTCTTTGCGAGGAAACTTCGAGTGGCTCTCAAGGTAGCCTCATTGATCACCTTGCGATTTTTCTCTTTGCGGACAGTTAAAGGCTCTAGTGTACAAACATCGTCCCACAACACCGGAGCACTTAAAGAAGTCATTACCCGAGAAGAGTCATCTATTCCAAGAGAAATGACACGAAGACGTACGGAGAACTTTTGGGATAGCTTCGTCAATGTGTCAACAGTGGTGGACGTCATTTATCAGATATAATTTTTAAAACCAAATAATCCAAAACGGCAAAGTATGTATTTTTCATAAATAAAGTTAATTTTTCTCTATCGCGTTTAGCTTTACTGTGACAACCTGCACTATGTAATCATAAGTATCATGAAAACTTGAAACGTCCCCTTTTTGAAGAACTATACACGACTGTCCTTAAACTGACACACAATATTTTTTTTTAGCGCAACGCAATCTGACTTTAAATAATCTCGACAAGAGAATGGCCCTGACTAACATTAACCTATACGTTTCACAAATCACTTACCTCACAAAAATCTTGGTTACTCCCACTACTGCAATACAGCGGGCGCCACTACTGCCAGCTAAATAAAAGATTCAAACTATGGAAGGCACTAACTACTGATAGGGATAGTTAGCAAATGAAAGATATTAATAGAGAACAAACGTTGTATTTACCTTAATAGTCATCATATATATATATATATATATATATATATATATATATATATATAGCAGTTCATGACAAATTTCAAAACTCCGCCATCTCTCTCCCCACATCCACCACTGCTGGCGGCTCACCTCCAACTGCGCAACGCTACGCGCTGTTCACAGCCAGCTGCCTAGCACTACAATGGCGAGTATTACAACAATGCAAAGCAGCCACAGACTGCACACAGCACAGACAGTGATTTTCATACAGAGGTGGCGTTACCAATAAAAAAACCTAAACAGCCTACTTACATAGCCCCCATGCTCCCCACAAAAAAATTTTACAAATTGGTTTGGGCAGTGGCCAATATAGATTTGAAAAAATTTTTCATAATTACAATAACAAAGAAATCAAATGCACACACTTATTGATACAATGTTGGTCAAAAGCTAGAATTTTCTCACAGTCCATAAAGACAGTCCTGATCATTCATCACATTGCAGTGTTTTTCTCAAAGTCTGAGCAGTAAAAGAAAATGCACACAGAAGTAGTGGATTTCCATGCAATCTTGAAGAAGTAGCGTTGTCCTTCCAACGGAAAGACAGTACTGACTCTCGACATGCAGACAGGTCATGGGCCACAACAGAGCAAATCCACAGCGGAGTCAATCGAAGTTTTGAAGAATATCGTTTGGTAGATCATCACAGAGCAGACCCACTGCAGTCCTTGTAGAAATAATGGTACTGGTGAGTCATCAAAGATGCAGACCCACTGTAGTCCTTGTAGAGATAATGGTACTGGTGGGCCACCAGAGGTGCAGACCCACTGCAGTCCTTGTAGAGATGGCCAGCAGCCATCTGTTGTGACTGTGCAGGTGCACAATCACCATTGAAGAGTCTTGCGGATAATATAGCAAGTCCATAACCACCACTTGTGCACTCACAGAGTTTTTGGAATTGTCCTTAGAACCAGCAATGCTGTTATCCAGTCCCTTGCTGAATTATTAACACACGTGCAAACACTAACAGTCCCTACTTCTCACATATTGACCATATACTATGACCAACAGAAACGTGTGCAGTGAAATGTAACTTACAAGTTAATAATATGATGAACTGGTGTCAATTACAATTTTATAACATAAGAATACAATAACAAAGGTACAAAATACATCATTAAAAACATAATAATACAGATAACATTTGTAGTACAAGCTTTACAAAAGAATAGAAATAACATATACATCAGTGTTACAGGAATTATGACATAAGTAAATACATAAAAGATCAGAATAACTTTTGAAACATCAACTTTACACATGAGCATTAAAACAAAACAGAATAAATAATGTCTAAACATCTTTACAAAGAAAATAACATATTATCAGAAAAATTCTACAACATAACTCTTATTAGCTAAACACATTAAGACAGGAAAAACACAAATACACATAGTGTAATAACACAAAAATACAGGACAGGGTTTGTTTTCAGTGTGATATTTGGTGCTGCAGTCCAACCCAAAACTTCATTCCATAGATCTTTCGTCTTATTTCCACATTTGTTTCCACCAAAAAAATCCTATTCAAGCATGCTTTCTGTATATATATGTTCACATATTTCTTACCTCATTACTTATTTTCCATTATCTTACTTCATCATGTATTTCCAAGAATATCCTACCTAAACCTGTTGTCCCTAAACCCTATTTTTTTGGTTCATATCCTCTTTCAAAATACTGTTTTGGCCAAACCATTTTCTTATAGATTTTCAATGTATTTCTTCCAATTCATCACAACTTGTTCTCTTATATAGTCTACCCCCTCTTAAGCTAACTTAAATCTACTGAGCTCAGATGCTAAACTAAGGAACGAGGCAATGCAGCAGCAGAAAACAATTAACACAAACAGCAATGATAAAAAATACAAAAGGCGAAGCAAGCAGCATAAATTACAACTAATATAAGGCAATGAGCAGCAAACAAGAAAAATAAATCAGTAGTAAAACTAGCTTAACAGAATAATACAAAGTAAAATTTAGTAGCACTATGCATGGCAAACAGCAGCAGCAAATACTATAATTAATACCTAAGCATGGCAAAGATCAAGCAGAAAAAAATAGTACACTAAAGACAACAATGCATATAAGGGAAATGTCTATTCACATCTTAATGACTATGTAATTAAAGTGGTGCACTACAACAACTTATTGTAAAAAAATATTACCATATACTTGAAAAGAAAATTATGTGTGCAGTTACTGTTACTAGTCCCTTGTTATTGTTCTTTCCTTTCCAAGTGTTCCTTTTTTTTTAAGAATGTGGATTACAAAATTATTATTTAATAGATCTGTTGACAGAAAGTGTTCACATTAGCAAATGCATTTTATTTTATAAAAGCAATGCTGCAACACAGCTCGAAACTAGATATCAAATGAAATAAGCAACTACGAAAAGCGAAGCATAAAAATATCATTCAATAGTCATGTGACATTTCATAAGTTAGTAGAAATTCTCTCAATTCTCGTAGAAAGATGCTTGTCATAATCAGGTGTGCAGATGTAAAATATTTCTCGTCATTTCATTAGGCATTTCAGTAAATATCGTAAATTAAGAGCGCCACAGTGTAATCATATGTTTTCAAGTTCGACCGTGTCGTTTTTGCGATGCTTTCTACAAAGGAATGTCAGAAGCGAGGTTAATGGCCTCCCTTTTTTTTTCCTACCTGTGCCGCTGAAAAGGGCTCGCAATAATGGCTTTTTCTCCAGGCGTCTGGCACACCTGGCCGCTCAGCTGGGTGCCCACGACGCATTACGTGCAGGTGGTCACTGAACTTTCTTACCGAAATATTTACGACACCAGTTTCCGCTACAGTGACAGTCTCATATAAAAAATATTTCACAGGTCAAGAATTTGGGTTACAAATCTGTAGAAACAAAATCCTATAAATATAACAGCGTCCAAAAAATTTTCGCCAGCATTGTAATACATTCACGCACATACATACATTTCATAACTTTTAAAGTACGATTCTTGGTTTCCAACAACCTTCTTCACAAACCATAGTCCCTAACTTCTATTCATTATTCATATACATATAAACACGTAATCACATTCCTTATATAGCATCAGCTTATTGATCATAAGCATACCTCAATAGCATAATACACATCGTCGTCGTAATAATAACATCACAACACCTCAGTCAAATCTTGAAAACGTCGTAGCTTTCTGCAATAATTAAGAAACCAAAAAAAATTCTCTGCTCATTTCAATAGTGTCATCTGCCTCAAACGTACTTTAAAAATCATGATCCCATACCAAATACATCATTCAAACCTCTCATAGTATCACAATGGTTCTTAAAAAATATGAACAGTTCACAAACTACAAACAACATACAATTTCGTAAGTGTAGTTATCCAACGGTGTAATTACGTAAACGTCTGTCACAGATGTAGTAAAATAAATGTTTATCTCTGTCAAATAATCAGATAGCTATGTAATTCTGTGTTAGAGAAATATGGTACTGATGTGTAAAGTTGTATAAGCAAATACCATATTAGCTAGGGCTCCTTGTGCTCGCCAAACACATGGTACACAAAGTAAGCGTGTACCCCCCTGAGGATTAATGTAATTATACCCTCAGGTGTTACAGATTATTGCAATGGAATGAAATGTATCACGGAAAAACTTCGTATCATTGTACTTCAAATATCTTTAAAAATAAATGTTTTAAGTACAAAATTAATCACTCAGATACGTGTCCTACAGCGCTAAATGTACGTCTTGCTGTAAGATAATTCTGTGGAAGTGTCGTAATTATCGTCCTCCGAAAGCTAAGTTCTGCAGAAGTCAATGTACTTACCTCATGATAAACAAAGGTGAAATGCTTTGCGTATAGATATCTTAGTTATTACGCTTATTGCCGTGATGAGGAAAGTACTGTGCTGTAACGTATTGTTGTGCTACGAAAAAGGCAGTCTCATAGTAGCTATACCACAAAAGTTACTACTAAAACCTAAGTTACTACTAAAACCTGTTTCACTTTTCAGAAGAATTCAGAAAAACTGTGCAGATATAAAACAGATACACCGCAAAAGCAACATTGTAAATTGTCACTCATTAGTAGCGTCGTGATAAAATCGTGTAGCTGTCACATGAACTAACCACTGTGTCATCTGGTATTTCACTGAAAGTACTTTAAATCCAGAATGTATTTTCAAGTAAACCAAAATGTTGCATTACAATCTCAAGTTAAAAAAGCACATTATCTCTCAATAAACGGTTTTACGTGTGAAATGTGGTGTAAACCTTTACTCTTCCTAGTACTCAGAGCTCCAGCTTCAACGGAATCATCGTGTGGTATATGTCGGTAAAGAATACTGGAATTTCTCTCAAGGTTAGCATCTATGTTATTTTTGTCTGAGCCAGCCGGCGCACGCGGCTGCTTGCGGTGCGAGTCATTGTCTGTCTCTTTGTTGGCGCGCGCCGTTATTGGGATTAAGAGACCTAACTTCTACAAATTCACTCTGACGAGAAGGCCCTGCCCTGTTTGAATCCCGCCAGTTCTGATGCAATTCAGGTCTGTCGTTACGATCATATCGTCTGTCGTCATGTCGGTAGATTCCATAGTTTCTTTCTTGTCGGTCATGTGGTGGAGAATTTCTCCCGGAATCGTAACTGCGCGCTGAACTGTTGCGTCCAAAGTTATTCTGTCTCCCGTGATAATAATAGTTCTGGTTGCCATATTGTCTGTTTCTACGACTGTCTCTGTGATAGTCATTACCGCGAAGAGGTGATCTTTCCCTGTAATTATTACTACTCTGCCAATGGTTGTCATACGGGTGGTGTCTGTTTTGGTCACGATTTACGTTGTAAGAATAGCCTTGTCGTGTCCAGTTATTATTTCTTTCATCGCGGAATTCTGACAGATGTGACCTGTAATTGTTGTGCTTCTGTTTTCGCGTTCCGCGATTGTCAGTATTAATTTCCAGTTCTTTTAGCAGTCCCTGAAAAGCTTCAAGGTCGTCTTTGTAACGTCCTGCCAAAATAATGTGTCGTAAATGTTCAGGCAGTTTGATTAAGCAAATGCGGATGAGTTCTGAGGGGCTGTATGGGTTTGTCAGGTACTGATTCTTGTGCAACATGTCTTCAAAATATTTCACGAGACTGTAGGATTCAGATTGTTCGAAATGTTTCATCATTATGATGCCATGTTTTACTCGGTCTTGTGTGGTTTGGGACCAAAATGCTGAGAGGAAGGCATGGTAAAATTCTCCTTCACTGTGGCAATCGTGAATGACCGATCGCATTCTTACAGCTGGTTCATTCTCTAAGTAGCCACACATAAATTCTAATCTGTGTTCTAACGACCAGTTGGGAGGAAAACAATGAGAGAATTGATGGAGCCACGCTTGTGGATGAATGTCGTTGGCAGAATTCTTAAATGTTTTGAATTTACGTGTAGTAATGAACAGCTTATAGTCAAAATCATCATGTCGGCGAGTCGCATATCGGTCATTGTTACGTCGTGTCGGCGGTTCCATCTCAAAATTCGGTGTGCCTTGCCAATTTCTTTCATAATTTCCGAAGTGTCTTGTGTTATTATTTTGTGGTTGTTCCGTATTCTATGTCCCTCTTCCCGTATTGGGGCGCGAGTGTCCTCTGAAATACGTAATTCTTGTATTACCTGTGTCAGCTGATCTTGTACTTCGCGGATTTCTCTTTTGTACTGTGTATTGATTTGATTTTGATTTTGTTTGAATTTTCTAATTTCTTCATACTCTTCAGTGTCAGTGAAGGCTACAGGTGTTGTGTCATTCAGATCATCATCTACCTTTGTAGATAAGTTAGTGAACTGATCTGAAAGTTCGGCTACTTTATCCGATAGTGTACTTATTTCCTCAGTGTGTTTTTCTGAACCAAGTTTCAGAGTATCTACTGTGTCCTTTAAGTTTTCCTGAGATTTTGCAAGTTGCGTAACCGAATCGGTAGATGCAACTGAGTCAAATTTAGCTTGCAAGGTCTCATGATTTTCATGTCAATAGTTTGCAGTTCTTTTATGGCTGCTTCGTGATTCTGTAGTGCATTTTCATGCCGCGAAAAAATAGGTTGGAAGTGCTCACAAATTTGTGTTTTTACGTCATTACAGACTTTTTGACATTTCGATTCAATGTTATGTAACTCAGTAGTTAAATCTTCACGTGTTTGTTCAAGAGTTTGTTCCAATGAGTCTAACTTTTGAAGCTTTTGCTGTGTTTGTCTCTGATTTTGTTCCATTGTGTCTAACTGTTGCTGTGTTTGTCTCTGATTTTGTTCCATTGTGTCTAACTTTTGAAGACTTTGTCCCATTTGTCTCTGATTTTGTTCCATTTGTTGCATTAATTGCAATAATAATGTATTAGTGTCTGGAATCTGTTTCTCTATGCTTTTTGGCGGTGCATTTTCACCGGCAACATTCACATTTTGACAAGCAGAAAATGTGTCTTGACTCATTTGAGAAAACGGTGAGGACCCAAAACCTAAGTCTACAGTATTTGCAATATCGTGTTCTGTCATTCCCGATTCCTGAGACGAGCTGTTGCCGACCGATCGATCGATAATGCTTCCCTCTTCACTAATTGTTTCCCTGTCCACGCCATTGTTTGCCGCAAGCTCCATTTCCCTACGCACAGTTACCAGATTACTAATTTGAACATCAGTTAATTCATTACTCGGTGGCGCTAACACACTGCTTTCGTTTTCACTGTCATTTCTCAGTTTACTTTGGAGCCTAGTATTACGTTTTTCACACGCCATTATTGTCACAGTGTTTCACACGACAACACAGAAAAACACAATTTGAAGAGCAAAAATAGGGGAACACATTAACATAGCACTGAAAATAATATCTAGTTAATTGCAGCTGCGAAATACTTGGTGCAAATCTACATGCATACCACACCTGTTTTACTGTACGACAATGAAAGACTGCAACTACAAAGGAAATTCTCTACAATTACGCGCTAGCAATAAACAATAGCTACACTAATTACAAAAACTACAAGGAAAAAAAATCTGAAGATTCCAGTGAGGTATCCTCGGCTAAGGGTCGACATATGAAACGTCCCCTTTTAAAAATTTTACACGACTGTGCTTGAACTGACACACAATATTTTTTTTTTAGCGCAACGCAATCTGACTTTAAATAATCTCGACAAGAGAATGGCCCTGACTAACATTAACCTATACGTCTCACAAATCACTTACCTCACAAAAATCTTGGTTACTCCCACTACTGCAATACAGCGGGCGCCACTACTGCCAGCTAAATAAAAGATTCAAACTATGGAAGGCACTAACTACTGATAGGGATAGTTAGCAAATGAAGGATATTAATAGAGAACAAACGTTGTATTTACCTTAATAGTCATCATATATATATATATATATATATATATATATATATATATATATATATATATATAGCAGTTCATGACAAATTTCAAAACTCCGCCATCTCACTTCCCCACATCCACCACTGCTGGCGGCTCACCTCCAACTGCGCAACGCTACGCGCTGTTCACAGCCAGCTGCCTAGCACTACAATGGCGAGTATTACAACAATGCAAAGCAGCCACAGACTGCACACAGCACAGCCAGTGATTTTCATACAGAGGTGGCGTTATCAATAAAAAAAACCTAAACAGCCTACTTACAAACTATTTACAAGTTCGTGGCGCCCTCCATCGATTATGCTGGAATTCAGTATGGTGTTGGCCCACCCTTAGCCCAGATGACAGCTTCCACTCTCGCAGACATACGTTCAATCATATACTGGAAGGTTTCTTGCGTAATGGCAAACCATTCTTCACAGAGTGCTGCACTGAGGTGAAGTATCGATGTCGGGCAGTAAGGCGTGGCATGAAGTCGGCGTTCCAAAACATCCCAAAGCTGTTCTATAGAATTAAGGTCAGGACTCTGTGCAGACCAGTCCATTACTCGGATGTTATTGTCGTGTAACCACTCCGCCATAAGCCGTGGATTATGAACAGGTGTTCGATCGTGTTGAAATATGCAATCGCCATACCCGAATTGCTCTTCAACAGTGGGAAGCAAGAAGGTGCTTAAAAAATCAATGTAGGCCTGTGCTGTGATAGTGCCAAAGCAAAACAACAAGGGGTGTAAGCTCCCTCCATGAAAAACACGACCACACCATAACACCACTGCCTCAGAATTTTACTGTTGGCACTACACACGCTGGCAGATGACGTTCACCGGGCATTCGCCCTACCCACACCCTGCCATCGGATCGCCATATTGTGTACCATGATTCGTTGCTCCACACAATGTTTTTCCACTGTTCAGTCGTCCAATGTTAACGCTCCTTACATCAAGCGATGCGTCGTTTGTCATTTACTGGCGTGATGTGTGGCTTATGAGCAGACACTCGACCATGAAATTCAAATTTTCTCAAATTGGTTCAAAAGGCTCTGAGCACTATGGGACTTAACATCTGAGGTCATCAGTCCCCTATAACTTAGAACTACTTAAACCTAACTAACCTAAGAACATCATACACATCCATGCCCGAGACACGATTCGAAGCTGTGACCACAGCGGTCGCGCGGTTCCAGACTGAAGCGCCTAGAACCGCACGGCCACATCAGCCGGAAATTTTCTCACCTCCCGCCTAACTGTCATAATATTTGCAGTGGATCCTGAAGCAGTTTGGAACTGCTGTGTGATGGTCTGGATAGATGTCTGCCTATTACACATTACGACCCTCTTCGACAGTCGGCGGTCTCTGTCAGTCAACAGTCGAGATCGGCCTGTACGCTTTTGTGCTGTATGTGTCCCTTCACGTTTCCACTTCACTATCACATGAGAAACAGTGGACCTAGCGATGTTTAGGAGTGTGGACATCTCGCCTACAGACGTATGACACAACACACCCAATCACCTGACCACGTTCGAAGTCCGTGAGTTCCGCGGAGCGCCCTATTCTGCTCTCTCACGATGTCTAATGACTACTAAGGTCGCTGATATGGAGTATCTGCCAGTAGGTGGCAGCACAATGCACCTAATACGAAAAACGTATGTTTTGGGGGGTGTCCGGATACTTTTGATCACATAGTGTATTAATATGAGGGAGGTTTTATTGCCGGACCTTTTTTTTCACTTGCTGCCCTGATTTTACGACCCACCACGTAACTGTTGGGTCTTTACTGACCACTTGGCCGCTGCGTTCGGTATATGGGCGCTGATGTGGCTGCACCTACACACCAGTTCCCGCATCCGATCGCATCGTTGCCCGTGTCCCGCCACGTGGACGCGGGTCATAGTTGATCGTGTTTAGTTTTTGTCTCTTTTATTTTATTTTCTTTTACTTAGTTACCTTTGTTTGCTTTTTGTCTTTCTTTTTTTTTCTTTATGGCAGCTATCCCAAACCGTTTAACAAAAATTTACATGAAATTTAAATTTTGAAAAAGAAATACAAAGATATAGTTTAGATTGAAGAAGAGGAAAGAAGATAGGAAAGGAAGAAGTTTATAGTCTCTTCACCCTGGGGAACTGAGGATGAAAGCCTTGGAATTAGTCGTCAAGCCATTGATCCTCAGTCTCCAGTCCTTTGCTTGCCTTTAACTAAGAAGATCTATGCTAATCTATAATTTCTATGCTAATTACCAAAGCTGTTACTAAGATAATTACGCTATTGACAGGTTTAAAGTACCGTGTTTGTCTGTGGCAATTGCGACGGTGCGCCGACACTGTTTACATGTATTGTGTTAGCTGTACATTATGTTTAGACTAATGCATTTCTGTCGGTCTTCTTTCTCTCTCGGTTTTCATCCTCCACACTATGGGTTCTATGTAGGTGCTGCATCTAGGTTTGTCGTCTGTACAGTCTCTCGCACCCGTACTCCTTATGTCATTCATCTGAGATTTTTTCTGTCAGTACGTTTAGTTCGTCCCATAATTCTGGTGTTCTGATTACATCGTATATGTGTCGTTCAGTTTGTAAGTGTTGTATTCCTGGTGTGTTCCTGTGTTCTCTGTATTTCCCGTAGAATAGGATTGTGTGTTCGGGGGTTCCCATACCTCCGCATGTACATGTAGATGTGTCTCTTAGACTCACGCGGTTCAAGTGTGTGGGATAAGGTCCGTGCCCAGTCAAGAAATGCACCATGCCGCGGCTAGGATCGCCATGTTTCATTCTGAACCTTTCCGTGATATCAGGAAAAAAGTACGTACTCTCCGTCCCTTATCACTTGCGCCCCATTCTTCTTGCCATGTATCGATTTTCCATTGTTTGAGGTCCCGCTTGTTGTTTAGCGGAGAACCAGTTACTATATTAACGTGGTCTAGTCTTCCCATCTTTAACCAGTACCGCGCGGCCAGATGCCTAATTGTTATATCTGTCGGGAAGATTCAAAGCAGTACACACTGCGCTCGATCGATGTCGTGTCAAATGCTCCAGATAGTGGCATTAGGACGCTTCGCCAAACTGCTGTTCTGTTTGTGACGAGGCTGAGTCTGTGCGCCCGTGTACTGTACTGGCCGCAAAACATAGTACTGACTCGAAGAGAGAGTGTGCGCAGTGGTAGGTTCGTGTGACTGACAGAGGAAGTCTGTATTGTCTTGAATTTATCCTTGCCAGTTTGTGCACTATCTTTCTCTGCCTTGTCTGTTGATATTCTAATGTGTTCATGGAAATTCAGCTTTTCATCTATGTGTACGCCAAAGTAGCGTGTTACTCTCGGTTTTTTTTGTTGTTTTCCCCTATTTTGACCGATGGGTTGCGTTTTAATTGACCTTCCAGAAGCGTGTATGTTGTTTTGTTACCCGCTATCTTGAGGCTGTTTAGGCTTTTATGTTGGCAACGTCACGTAGCGCTCTGTATGAAAATCACTGGCTGTGCTGTGTGCAGTCTGTGGCTGGTTGGCATTGTTGGAATATTCGCTATTCTAGTGTTGGGCAGTTGGATGTGAACAGCGCGTAGCGTTGCACAGTTGGAGGTGAGCCGCCAGCAGTTGTGGATGTGGGGGGTGACATGGCGGGGTTTTGAGAGCGGATGATCTGGACGTGTGTCCATTAGAGAGAGTAAATTTGTAAGACTGGATGTCATGAACTGATAGTTAGTGCCTTCAGTAGTTAGAATCTTTTATTTAGCTGGCAGTATTGGCGCTCGCTGTATTGCAGTAGTTCGAGTAACGAAGATTTTTGTGAGGTAAGTGATTCATGAAAGGTATAGGTTATTGTTAGTCAGGGCCATTCTATTGTAGGGATTATTGAAAGTCAAATTGCGTTGCGCTAAAAACATTATGTGTCAGTTTAGTGATGATCAGAATAAGTAAAGAGAGAAATGTCTGAGTACGTTCAGTTTTGCTCAGCTGTTTGAAAATCAAATAACGTAATGGGTTTACCAGCACAGTAATTCATTAATTTTTCTAAGGGGACGTTTCAGCTTGTTTGTGCTGCACCATTGTGTTATTGTTTGCAATGTGCCACTCGCCTTCTCCTCTAGCTGGGCTCTCGTGTTTGCTGAGACGACCACAAGCAGGTCGTCTGCATACGCGACAACTCCATCTGTCCTATTGCCAGACACTGTAATTTAGGTAGAAAGCCACCGTATCCTCACCCAACAGACACTGAAGGAGTGGTCTACATCTACATAGATACTCCCCAATCCACCATACGGTGCGTGGCGGAGGGTACCTCGTACCACAACTAGCATCTTGTCTCCCTGTTCCGCTGCCAAACAGAACGAGGGAAAAATGACTGCCTATATGCCTCTGTACGAGCCCTAATCTCTCTTATCTTTGTGGTCTTTCCGCAAAATGTAAGTTGGAGGCAGTAAAATTGTACTGCAGTCATCCTCAAATGCTGGTTCTCTAAATTTCCTCAGTAGCTATTCACGAAAAGAACGCCTCCTTTCCTCCAGAGACTCCCACCCGAGTTCCTGAATCATTTCCGTAACACTCGCGTGACGATCAAACCTACCAGTAACAAATCTAGCAGCCCGCCTCTGAATTGCTTCTACGCCCTTCCTCAATCCGACATGATAGGGATCCCAAACGCTCGAGCAGTACTCAAGAATAGGTCGTATTAGTGTTTTATAAGCGGTCTCCGTTACAGGTGAACCACATCTTCCCAAAATTCTACCAATGAACCGATGACGACTATCCGGCATCCCCAGAACTGTTATCACATGCTTGTCCCTCTTCACATCGCTCTGCAATGTTACGCCCAAATATTTAATCAACGTGACTGTGTCAAGCGCTACGCTACTAGTGGAGTGTTCAAACAAAACGGGATTCTTTTTCCTATTCATCTGCATTAATTTACATTTATCTGTATTTACAGTTAGCTGCTATTCTTTACACCAATCACAAATTCTGTCCAAGTCATCTCGTATCCTCCTACATTCATTCAACGACGACACCTTCCCGTACACCACGGCATCATCAGCAAACAGCCGCACATTGTTATCCACCGTATCCAAAAGATCATTTATGTAGATAGAAAACAACAGCGGACCTGCCACACTTCCCTGGGGCACTCCAGACGATACGCTCACCTCGGTTGAACACTCACCATCGAGGACAACGTACTGGGTTCTATTACTGAAGGAGTGGTGAGGCTGGTGTCACGTGTGTGCGCCGTGCTGCCGCCCCCGCCTCCAGGGCCTCATCTCGGGCAGCCGGCCGCCCCCGGCAGCTGTCGCCCTCGGTCTGGGTCTCCACACAGTGGCGGTCGGGCACGGGATGGAGACGCGGGCCGAATCCGCCCCCACACCCCACGCGCCGCCCCCGGCCGCGCCGCCGCTCGTCCTCTTTTTGCCGCAGGCCGCGTGGCGACGCCCGGCGTGCAAAGCTGCGGTCCCCGTATCGATCCCCGCCTAAACCCTCCGCCGCCGCTCCTGCTGCGCCTTCTTCTTCTTCTTCTTCTTCTTCTTCTTCCTCCTCCTCATCTCCGGCTCGCTGCTCACAGCACGCCGCCGTACGGCCCGCTTGCCGCGAGTTGCCGGGCGCAGCGCGGGGGCGGCGTCGGCGTCGGCGTCGGTCGACCACTCGGCGTCTCGAGCAGTCGCCGCCACGGCGCCGCGTCGCTGCGGAAAACGTCTAATTGAATCCTGTTTCATTAAAGTGCTGGTAATTTGATTCCCCGCAGCGGCGGGAGGAGGGGAGGAGAGGTGTGAGGCGGCAGGGGGCGCCCAAGAAGTGTTGTTGTGCGCAATCTGCATACAGCCGGCTGACTCAATTAGGGGCGGCGCCGGCCAGCCGCGCGACGCCGCCCCCGCTCCAGACACTCTGCGGCGGCCGCTCTGCCGTACTCCCATCCGCCGTCGACCGCCAACTTCACCTAATAGACTTTTTTTATTTAACAGTTACTTACATTCCTTCTACAGGGGGCAGTCTGGCAGCCCCTTCTCAGTCACTGCAATGCATAATTTACATTCAATTTTCTCACGCTGAGAAAGGAGTAGGTGCGATCTGTTCTACTCGGTAAGAAACTTCTCTACATCCAACAATGCACAAGTACTTATTTACACTGATGAGCCAAAACATTACGACCACTGCCCACTAGAGATGGGCAAAACTGTCCTTTTCAAAGACGGATCAGAACTGATCACTCACTGAAATTAATTAGCTCTTTTTTGTGACGCAGCACTCACCATTCACTCACAAAAATAAGTAAAAGGAAGGCACAGTGCCTTTTTAATTCAGGTTACTAAACCGGTATCTTTATCTGATATGGGCCTATTTTGAAAGAACAAATAAAGACGAGTAATAATTTTCTGTTATTTCCCTAGTAATTTTCAGGTATAAGGTGGTTCAAATGGCTCTGAGCATTATGGGACTTAACTGCTGTGGACATCAGTCTCCTAGAACTTAGAACTACTTAAACTTAACTAACCCAAGGACATCACACACATCCATGCACGAAGCACGATTCGAACCTGCGACCGTAATTGTCTCGCGGTTCCAGACTGTAGCGGCTAGAACCGCTCGGCCACTACGGCCGGCTCAGGTATAAGAGTTTTTAATTATAAATGATACAACAAAATCTTAAATATCTTCTATCAATTAGAAAAAATGAAGAATGAAAACTGATTCTTATTATATTTTGATATTTTTACTGAAAAAATAAACTACTGCCCATTAAAATAGCTACACCAAGAAGAAATGCAGATGATAAAAGGGTATTCATTCAACAAATATATTATACTAGAACTGACATGTGATTACATTTTCACGCAATTTGGGTGCATAGATCCTGATAAATCAGTACCCAGAACAACCACCTCTCGCCGTAATAACGGCCTCGATACGCCTGGGCATTGAGTCAAATAGAGAGAATAGCCTGTACAGGTACTGCTGCCCATGCAGCTTCAACACGATACCACAGTTCATCAAGAGTAGTGACTGGCGTATTGTGACGAGCCAGTTGCTCGGCCACAATTGACCAGACGTTTTCAATTGGTGAGAGATCTGGAGAATGTGCTCGCCAGGGCAGCAGTCGAACATTTTCTCTATCCAGAAAGGCCCGTACGGGACCTTCAACATGCGGTCGTGCATTATCCTGCTGAAATGTAGGGTTTCGCAGGGATCGAATGGAGGGTAGAGCCACGGGTCGTAAGACATCTGAAATGTAACGTCCACTGTTCAAAGTGCCGTCAATGTGATAAGAGGTGACCGAGACGTGTAACCAATGGCACCCCATACCATCACGCCAGGTGATACGCCAGTATGGCGATGACGGATACACGCTTCCAATGTGCGTTCACCGCGATGTCACCAAACTAGGATGCGACCATCATGATGCTGTAAACAGAACCTGGATTCATCGAAAAAATGACGTTTTGCCATTCGTGCACCCAGGTTCGTCGTTGAGTACACCATCACAGGCGCTCCTGTCTGTGATGCAGCGTCAAGGGTAACCGCAGCCACGGTCTCCAAGCTGATAGTCCATGCTGCTGCAAACGTCGTAGAACTGTTGGTGCAGATGGTTGTTGTCTTGTAATCGTTCCCATCTGTTGACTCAGGTATCGAGACTTGGCTGCATGATCTGTCACAGCCATGCGGATAAGAGCCTGTCATCTCGACTGCTAGTGATACGAGGCCGTTGGTATCCAGCATGGCGTTCCGTATTACCCTCCTGAATCCACCGATTCCATATCCTACTAACAGTCATTGGATCTCGACCAACGCGAGCAGCAATGTCGCGGTACGATAAACCGCAATAGCGATAGGCTCCACCCGAGCTTTACCAAATTGGGAAACGTGATGCTACGCATTTCTCCTCCTTACACGAGGCATCACAACAACGTTTCACCCGGCAACGCCGGTCAATTGCTGTTTGTGTACGAGAAGTCGGTTGGAAACTTTCCTCATGTCAGCCCGTTGTAGGTGTCGCCACCGGCGCCAACCTTGTGTGAATGCTCTGAAAAGCTAATCATTTGCATATCACAGCATTTTCTTCCTTTCGGTTAAATTTCGCGTCTGTAGCACGTCATCTTAATGGTGTAGGAATTTTAATGACCAGTAGTGTATATAAAAATTATAATAACTGTAATTTAAGTGTATTTGCAGCCATCATTTACAATCAGTGTTACCATATACATTCCCATAAAGGAAAAATTAATCAGTATTGTCATTTATAAATAAAATTTGACCCATTTTACTCGATACGAGTATCTTTCTCTTCTTAGTGCACTTTTGTCCTGCTTTTGAGAACATTCGTTCACAGGCCACTGATGTACCTCTGATACATAATATTTTTAGAAACAGCACCGGCCGCAGCAATTTTCTTGTTTCCCACCAGTTTAAGGGATTGACATTTCTAGGCAAATATCCCTCCACTAACTATTTGTCCAGTCTGACAATTGCCACACTTTCTGGAAGGTGACTTGCTTGAAGCTGACTAATAGCTTCATTGAACTGAAGAAGTCTCACGTGTCACAGTGGTAACTTGCTGAGCACTGAGCTCTCTTTCATTTCTGCAATGTCCTTCATGTAGCAGTCCTGAAATGTTCTATCGTCTGAAAATCCTTGCCTTTGAATCGGAGGCCCAGTAACGTTGCCTGAATTATCAATCTATGACTCTATTTCTTGAGGATATTCTTTATTTTTGTCTTTCAAAGATTTTAGTTGCTATTCCATTAATCTTGGTAAGATTTTCATTATTAAAAGTGAGACTGTTTTCTCTGAGGACACTCGTCGGACGTCTGCTACCATAGCCCACACTGAGCTAATGGTTACGTTCGTCGTACATCCCACATCGATTCCTCCGTTTATTCTACGCAGTGCTGCATGTGTGTTAGCACTGACAACTATACACAAACTCTGCTGCTCTCGGTCGTTAAGTGAAGGCTGTCGGCCGCTGCGTTGTCCGTGGTGACAGGCAACGCCTGCAAGTTGGTATTCTCGGCAAACTCTTGATACTGTGGATCACGGAATATCGAATTCCCTAACGATTTCCGAAGTGGAATGTCCCACGCGCCAAGTTTCAACTACCATTCTGCGTTCAAAGTCTGCTAGACCCCGTCGTGCGGCCACAGTCACGCCGGAAACTTTTCCACACGAATCACAAATGAATGACAGCTCTGCCACTGCACTGCCCTTTTACACCTCATATACGCGATACAGCCGTCATGTGTATATCGCTGTCCCGTGATTTTTTGTCACTTCAGTGTAATGGGGACACTCAACAACTGTGTGTACGTATTGGGATGTCGCAAGTATTGCAGAGAACTTTGTTTGAAAAATGATATGGTACGACATGACAGGTAGTTTGTACCCGTTAGGATGTAAGTGGAATGCAACCTGGGCCAGGGAATTGTGCGTTTGGTGGGGTGGGGTAGTTGGTGTAAGCTGTGCTTGGAAGTAGGGTTGGCAATAATCGCTGAAATAACCGGTTTTCGTTTGTATCGTCTTTTTTTTTCAATGTCAGTTAACCTGACTGTTAAAACCGCTCAAAATAACCGGTTTCAGAAATAATCGATTTTCGGTTTTTAATTCCTATTACCTCCTGTAACAAAAGTAGAAATCGAACAAAGACTGGAAAATTTTAACTGCCTCAGTTTCAAGATACGTATTAAATTAAATAGGCAAATAAAATTATTTTGTACATAGCTGCTTTTCTCAAAACGTAATAAGTGTTTGAATGCTACAAAAAATCACCAGTATTCTCTCATTGACTAATTTTTTGAAGCTCTGCTCAAAAATCATGTTGTAACCGAGGATCGTACCACTATTTGCGCATTACGAACACTCAGTGCTAAAGGGTGAAAACTGAGGTTGGAGAACTCTATTTTGTGTTCATTAGCCAGGCTTCAATGTCCACAAGCAGATAAACGCATATTTAAAATACTTCTAGACTGCGGATGCTGCCATTCTTTAATACAGTTGATGTCCGATGATGACAGCGAGAAACTACCATAATTATAGTCGACATGGGACAAGTCTCGTACACTGCACGTACACGCATACTACGTAGTAGACCACGCCATATGATAACAGTTACATTATTGTCTAACAACGCTATACCAACTCTTATGTCACGTGTTTGTTGCTCATTTCTGTGGCCATTGTTATTAGAATAGCACTGACCGCTCTTCCCATTTCCTATTACAGCCAAATGTTTTAAAGCAACGGGAATTTTACGAATAAAAATTATTCGTTTAAAAAAGAATGATTTACTTAAAAATAAAATACTGTAACATTGCTGCTATGTCTAACTGATATTTCTGTTTCCTTTTACACTGTAATTAGTAAAAAATAAGAAAGACTTGTCATAACCAAGGTCAAACAAATGCCGAAAAATATCAGTTATTGAGAACTATTATTCCGTTATCGTCTAGTGTCCTCGCAAAGAGACAACATGACCAGGAACCAACTCGCACAATTTTTCCATAGAACACCGAGAGGTGTGGGATAATGCTCCGTCTTGCTGGGGCCAAAATTCTTGACCGTCATGAGCTACTATAAACTGGTTTAGCCTAGGTTGGAGGAAGGTCTCTAGTATGTGACCATAATGGTTTGAATTAACAGGTACCGTGTGGCCACTTTCTTCGAAAAAAATACGGTCCCCACACAAAACATTCAGTAAGGGCGCAGCAAACTGTCGTACGAGGGCTGTGTAGTGGTCGCTGATGAATTTCAAGAGGGTTTTCTCCAGCTGAGTAGCGGAAATTCAATTTGTTTACAGTTCCCAACAACTGTAAATGTGCCTGATCCGAAGAAATAAACAAAGTGGCAGTGAACTTTTTTGAAGAATTTCCTCACACGCAGTTGTGCGCGGTTCAGAATCTCTTTCGCTCAATTCCTGGGGAACCATCATTCTGAAGGAGTACATATGAATTTATCTATGAAGAATTCTTCTTACACTCCTATCAGATAATCCCAGGGCAGCTGCACGTTTAAGTCCCCAACGCATTGGTGATTGTTGCACAGACACTCTCACACGCGCCACATTTTCCGGCATTGTTGCAGTCCGAGAACGGCCAGTAAATTTTCTTTTCGGTGGCGAACCTGTCTTTCTAAAGTTTGACACCCTCAGTTGAATAGTTCTTCGATCCGGGACACATGTACAAATGTGGCGACCATAGCGTCAGTGTCATACAGAGTCCTGTCATTCCCCCTCCCCCGAAGGAGTTCGAAATAACGGCCTTCGCGAAGTAAGCTATGGCCATAATCTTTTAGGAAGCGTATGGTATGTTCTTGGTTCTTCTACTCACACAAAGAGCGAAAGCTCGTAAGTAGTCGAGTCAGGAAAGTGGCGAAGAATTTTTGACACCGGGCACCTAAAATTTGCTCACTGGCAATGGCTTCAACCCAGAGAGAGAGAGAGGGGGGGGGGGGGGGGGGAGAGGGACAGAGGGAGAGACAGACAGAGAGAGAGAGAGAGAGAGAGAGAGACAGAGAGAAAGAGAGTGCTGTGTCCAGGAAGAACCGTATGCCGACTGCGGGTTAAGCGCTTGAAGCATTGACTCCACCTCGCTCTATAGCAGTCAGGTAGAAATCAGAGGACTCAAGCAGTAAGGCATTTGTCGCGGGGAGAAAACAGATAACGGGAAGAAGAGCAGGTGCGCCCACCAGTTACTGGGACTGAGGGCGAGGGGTGGGAGGGGGGAGAGGGAGATAAGAGGGGGAGGGATGGAGCAACGCCATCAGAATGCTCATCTGATTATTGTGACAAAGGAGCGGCGAGCTGTCGTCGGGGATCCCCCTCGCCGTAATAACGCCCTTCCGACGTTAGCAGCTACGCTTTTGTCGCACCTGTTTCGCCGTTCTTCCTCGCCGCCCGCGAAAGAAAGCGGGTGGTGGTAATTTTGAAGGCCAGAGGAGCGGCCTACGAGGGTGCCGCAGAAACCCCAATAGGTCAGCCTGAACGGTAGCAGCCAGTGCTGCAGGCACGCTTTAGCTGAGGTACCCCGCACAGAACTCGAAACCCCAAGATTGTTGCAGTTGCCTCTTAAATAGCCCCTTTCAGTTTTCAAATACATTATCATTCCCTCTCACTGCATCTCACTGTAGAACCTAGGCAGAGATTACTGGGATGCAGTCGCCATCCCCGAATTGCTCTCCAACAGTGGAAAGCAAGAAGGTGCTCAAAACATCGATGTAGGCCTGTGCTGTGATAGTGCCACGCAAAACAACAAGAGACACAAGCCCCCTCCATGGAAAACACGACGACACCAAAACACCATCGCTTCCGAATTTTACTGTTGGCACCACACACGCTGGCAGATGACGTTCTCCGGGCATTCGCCATACCCACACCCTGCCATCGGATCGCTCCACACAACGTTTTTCCATTGCTCAACCTTCCAATTTTTACGCTCCTTGCACCAAGCGAGGCGTCGTTTGGCATTTACCGCCATGATGTTTGGCTTATGAGCAGCCGCTCGACCATGAAATCCAAGTTTTCTCACCTCCTGCCTAACTGTCATACTACCTGCAGTGGATCTTGATTCAGTTTGGAATTCGTGTGTGATGGGTCTGGATAGATGTCTGCCTATTACACGTTACGACCCTCTTCAACTGTCGGTGGTCTCTGTCAGTCAACAGACGAGTTCGGCCTGTACGCGTCCCTTCACTATTCCACTTCACTATCACATCGGAAACAGTGGACCTAGAAATTTTTAGAAGTGTGGAAATCTCGCGTACAGACGTATGACGTTAGTGACACCCAATGACCTGACCACGTTCGTAGTCCGTGAGTTCAGCGGAGCGCCCATTCTGCTCTCTCACGATGTCTAATGACTACTGAGGTCGTTCGTATGGAGTACCTGGCAGCAGGTGGCAGCAAAACGCACCTAATATGAAAAACGTGTGTTTTTGCATGTGTATTGTCGAGAACAGTGTGATACTAATTACGGAAATATGCCGTTCGTTAATTTGCTGAAGAATAAAAATAATTTGTGACTCTAAAAAGGAATGCAACTGTGCAGTTTCTCGTATCATGCCAACAAAAAGCGAGAGGTATCCCGTTTGAACGAACTGATTGGAAATTTAATTGTTCCTAAAATAACAGTTCCTCAGTAAGAGTTTCTTACAGCCTCAAGATTACGGATTCACGACCTACGTGCAGTTTTCTGCGCAGGGGACAACAACTGTAGAAGACTGCAACTTCGTGAATATTCAGTAGAACTTACGCATTCCACTCAGGGCAGCATGCCACATAGGCACCTCGCGTGTACTGCAATCTTAGTACAAATGAGATCAGCGACACGCCATCTGTCGTAACACAGACGAGGTATGAAGAAGAGAAATATTTTTGAGGGAAAGGGTTTGTCATACACACGTATATATCACGCTGCACCTCTCTCTAACTCTCTTTTTTCAACTTGCCGTAGCAGCATTTCAGAGCACTCTTGCTCTTGGCCCTGAGTGGTGCTGACCCGCTTCTAGTTTTCAGCGGCACAACTCGCTTCAAAACCTGGACAGAAAAGAAAAAAAAAAGTGCGCGTTCCGACTCTAGTATCGTGGAATCTTGTGCTGCATTCTTACACAATGCTGTGGTATAATTCCAGTCTCAGGTCGACATAATACGTGCCGTGACAGTTGACGGTAAACAGCGAAGCGAGCAACGACACATTTTTCCGATATTGTTTGTGCGGACTGTTTAATATATGACAGAGATACTGGGTAATTGTCAGAATAAATTAACAAGATCGGTGGCGCTCCAGAACGCATATTTATGATATTTTTAACCGGTGTACATCGACTTAAAACGAAACTGCCACCGACATGACCGAAATCGTTAGCTATAAAATTTCCTCTGCGTGGCTTCCCTTTTTTTAAATGACCCTCCTACTACTATAATAGCAGAGTTAAGGACTTCAAATGTATTTGCGTGCAGATATTTGCACGTTTTTGGTGGACGGGTATTTTTGTACCATACGACAGTGCCATATAGTAAAAATGGGTCCCTCATTATATTCCAGTTATTTCATAAACTATTATCTACACGAGAAGCGTCATTAGGATTTTCTGTAGAATCCTTAGGGAACCATTCGCAACTGTTGTTTATTGTTGTGGTCTTCAGTCCTTAGACTGGTTTGATGCAGCTCTCCACGCTACTCTATCCTGTGCAAGCTTCTTCATCTCCCACTACCTACTGCAACCTACATCCTTCTGAATCTGCTTAGTGTATTCATCTCTTGGTCTCCCTCTACGATTTTTACCCTCCACGCTGCCCTCCAATGCTAAATTTGTGATCCCTTGATGCCTCAAAACATGTCCTACCAACCGATCCCTTCTTCTAGTCAAGTTGTGCCACAAACTTCTCTTCTCCCCAATCCTATTCAATATCTCCTCATTAGTTACGTGATCTACGCACCTTATCTTCAGCATGCTTCTGTAGCACCACATTTCGAAAGCTTCTATTCTCTTCTTGTCCAAACTTGTTATCGTCCATGTTTCACTTCCATACATGGCTACACTCCATACAAATACTTTCAGAAACGACTTCCTGACACTTAAATCTATACTCGATGTTAACAAATTTCTCTTCTTCAGAAACGCTTTCCTTGCCATTGCCAGTCTACATTTTATATCCTCTCTACTTCGACCATCATCAGTTATTTTATTCCCTAAATAGCAAAACTCCTTTACTACTTTAAGTGTCTCATTTCCTAATCTAATCCCCTCAGCATCACCCGATTTAATTTGACTACATTCCATTATCCTCGTTTTGTTTTTGTTGATGTTCATCTTATATCCTCCTTTCAAGACACTGTCCATTCCGTTCAACTGCTCTTCCAAGTCCTTTGCTGTCTCTGACAGAATTACAATGTCATCGGCGAACCTCAAAGTTTTTACTTCTTCTCCATGAATTTTAATACCTACTCCGAATTTTTCTTTTGTTTCCTTTACTGCTTGTTCAATATACAGATTGAATAACATCGGGGAGAGGCTACAACCCTGTCTCACTCCTTTCCCAACCACTGCTTCCCTTTCATGCCCCTCGACTCTTATAACTGCCATCTGGTTTCTGTACAAATTGTAAATAGCCTTTCGCTCCCTGTATTTTACCCCTGCCACCTTCAGAATTTGAAAGAGAGTATTCCAGTTAACGTTGTCAAAAGCTTTCTCTAAGTCTACAAATGCTAGAAACGTAGGTTTGCCTTTTCTTAATCTTTCTTCCAAGATAAGTCGTAAGGTTAGTATTGCCTCACGTGTTCCAACATTTCTACGGAATCCAAACTGATCTTCCCCGAGGTCCGCTTCTACCAGTTTTTCCATTCGTCTGTAAAGAATTCGCGTTAGTATTTTGCAGCCATGACTTATTAAACTGATAGTTCGGTAATTTTCACATCTGTCAACACCTGCTTTCTTTGGGATTGGAATTATTATATTCTTCTTGAAGTCTGTGGGTATTTCGCCTGTCTCATACATCTTGCTCACCAGATGGTAGAGGTTTGTCATGACTGGCTCTCCCAAGGCCATCAGTAGTTCTAATGGAATGTTGTCTACTCCCGGGGCCTTGTTTCGACTCAGGTCTTTCAGTGCTCTGTCAAACTCTTCACGCAGTATCTTATCTCCCATTTCATCTTCATCTACATCCTCTTCCATTTCCATAATACTGTCCTCAAGTACATCGCCCTTGTATAAACCCTCTATATACTGCTTCCACCTTTCTGCCTTCCCTTCTTTGCTTAGAACTGGGTTGCCATCTGAGCTCTTGATATTCATACAAGTGGTTCTCTTCTCTCCAAAGGTCTCTTTAATTTCCCTGTAGGCAGTATCTATCTTACCCCTAGTGAGACAAGCCTCTACATCCTTACATTTGTCCTCTAGCATTCCCTGCTTAGCCATTTTACACTTTCTGTCGATCTCATTTTTGAGACGTTTGTATTCCCTTTTGCCTGCTTCATTTACTGCATTTTTATATTTTCTCCTTTCATCAATTAAATTCAATATTTCTTCTGTTACCCAAGGATTTCTATTAGCCCTCGTCTTTTTACCTACTTGATCGTCTGCTGCCTTCACTACTTCATCCCTCAGAGCTACCCATTCTTCTTCTACTGTATTTCTTTCCCCCATTCCTGTCAATTGTTCCCTTATGCTCTCCCTGAAACTCTCTACAGCCTCTGGTTCTTTCAGTTTATCCAGGTCCCATCTCCTTAAATTCCCACCTTTTTGCAGTTTCTTCAGTTTCAATCTGCAGTTCATAACCAATAGATTGTGTTCAGAATCCACATCTGCCCCTGGAAATGTCTTACAATTTAAAACCTGGTTCCTAAATCTCTGTCTTACCATTATATAATCTATCTGATACCTATTAGTATCTCCAGGATTCTTTCAGGTATACAACCTTCTTTTATGATTCTTGAACCAAGTGTTAGCAATGATTAAGTTATGCTCTGTGCAAAATTCTACAAGGCGGCTTCCTCTTTCATTTCTTCCCCCCAATCCATATTCACCTACTATGTTTCCTTCTCTCCCTTTTCCTACTGACGAATTCCAGTCACCCATGACTATTAAATTTTCGTCTCCCTTCACTACCCGAATAATTTCTTTTATCTCGTCATACATTTCATCAATTTCTTCATCATCTGCAGAGCTAGTTGGCATATAAACTTGTACTACTGTAGTAGGCATGGGCTTTGTGTCTATCTTGGCCACAATAATGCGTTCACTATGCTGTTTGTAGTAGCTAACCCGCACTCCTATTTTTTTATTCATTATTAAACCTACTCCTGCATTACCCCTATTTGATTTTGTATTTATAACCCTGTATTCACCTGACCAAAAGTCTTGTTCCTCCTGCCACCGAACTTCACTAGTTCCCACTATATCTAACTTTAACCTATCCATTTCCATTTTTAAATTTTCTAACCTACCTGCCCGATTAAGGGATCTGACATTCCACGCTCCGATCCGTAGAACGCCAGTTTTCTTTCTCCTGATAACGACGTCCTCTTGAGTAGTCCCCGCCCGGAGATCCGAATGGGGGACTATTTTACCTCCGGAATATTTTACCCAAGAGGACGCCATCATCATTTAATCATACAGTAAAGCTGCATGTCCTCGGGAAAAATTACGGCTGTAGTTTCCCCTTACTTTCAGCCGTTCGCAGTACCAGCACAGCAAGGCCGTTTTGGTTAATGTTACAAGGCCAGATCAGTCAATCATCCTGACTGTTGCCCCTGCAACTACTGAAAAGGCTGCTGCCCCTCTTCAGGAACCACATGTTTGTCTGGCCTCTCAACAGATACCCCTCCGTTGTGGTTGCACCTACGGTACGGCCATCTGTATCGCTGAGGCACGCAAGCCTCCCCACCAACGGCAAGGTCCATGGTTCATGGGGGAAGCATTCGCAACTATGATCGTAATTTTTTCGAACATTGGCAATTTTTTTTTTGCAAGATTAAAATTTCCTCGAGTAATATTGTTTTTTTTCCGTCTGAATGCTGCAGAACTATTCAAATTTTGTGCAAACAATTCTAGAACTAAAACATATCTATCAAGCGCTCTGAAAAAGATGCATGTTTTTCGAAAGTCGAGTGCCAACTTCACCGCACTCGAATATTCTGCATTAATACCCGATGCAGACATCAGTCCACATACATTTGACGCACAGATATGTCATGATCAAAACGGCTCTCCGACTGGTTGGCTGTGAAGATGCGCAGGAAGCTCGAAATAAAGAGATCCGGCGTTACCGAGTAGATTTTACGCGCAAATATTTACGTGAAAAATCCACGCATGTAGTATATTCCATCAGCTTCGAGCATCTTCGGATCCATTCGTCTGTAGAATCCAGAAAACGACAATTTAAGGAAGATCAACACATGCCACCTAAGGTAAATGATTTGCTTTTCGAAACATCTCTCAGTGGACAACACGACAGGAGTCTTCTGAAAACAATGGCACAAGCGACGATTGTGAATGTGATTTTGATTGAAAAATGTAAAACGTCGAGTAAAACATTTTAGCACGGCATTTTCGTCTTCTAATCCGTTACAGACGACCTCACAATATTTTATACCCGAAGTTTTCCTCGAATCCGCTAAGTTTATAATTTTTCATCCACCGCATTCGTTGCATCATTTTGAATTTTGTAATTCCGACGTCTGATTCCTAAACAGCGCCTCAAAGAGTCTAAAAACAACCAAATGTTGTAGGATTTTATATTCATTTTTCTATCATGTCGAGGTTTTGAAGCGAGTTGGCCCACTGTGTAGAGTGCGGCGTCGGAGGCTTTGTCAGCTCTGGGAGACAGGAGAGCTTCTGTGAAGTTTGGAAGGCAGGAGATGAGATACTGGCAGAAGTAAAGCTGTGAGGACGGGGCGTGAGTCGTGCTTGGGTAGCTCAGTTGGTGGAGCGCTTGCCCGCGAAAGGCAGGGGTCCCGAGTTCGAGTCTCGGTCCGGCATACAGTTTTAATCTGCCAGGAAGTTTCATATAAGCGCACACTCGGATGTAGAGTGTGAAGTTGCTATGTTTGCCGCAAGAGTTCGTTGTCTTCCGAGGCCTGGTACAGAATCCGAAATGAGTCATTCGATCGGAAGGTTAGTTCAATTAACTCTTTGACTATGCCCTTCCATTTAGTTCATTAAGTATTCTGTATCGCGCATAGACTTTGGTTCACATGTTGTGTTCACATCTGGTTTACTTGTCACGTTTCTGTGTTTCGCAAAGGGAGTATGTGCTATTCCGTCCATTCGCTTTTGATTTAATTATCCAACGTGGTGATCACATACTTTCATTTAAGCTTGCTTCGTCATTGGTTCGATATTTAGTGTATGAACATAACTTTGATTCTGTCCCCATTACATGATCGCGTGTTCCAAAAGGCAGCCTTATCCTCGATAATTGTTACATTTGCTAACTTCCGTGTAACATTTCACATCTCATATAGCAGCCCCTATTCTAAGCATTAAATATTCCCGTTTTTTTCATGAATCTTTTGATGTTTTTAATCAGGCACTGCTCTGGGAGACGCTGTAGATGTTTCTACAGAAACGTATCTATGCAAAACTTCACAATCAATGACGAAGAGACGAATTTTCGCACTGTTTTCTAGCACTTTTTGCTACGATCTTATACACGATTGCTGGCCGCTGTGGCCGAGCGGTTCTAGGCGCTTCAGTCTACGGTCGCAGGTTCGAATCCTGCCTCGGGCATGGATGTGTGTGATGTCCTTAGGTTAGTTAGGTTTAAGTAGTTCTAAGTTCTAGAGGACTCATGACCTCAGATGTTAAGTCCCATAGTGCTCAGAGCCATTTGAACCATTTTTTTTATAAACGATTTTCTGTATTTCCTTATGTTCAGTTACTGATATTTTTACGTCTTGATATAGTTCTGCTCAATTAACTTTCAGTTACTTCGTTACAGAGAGATCGACTTCATTAAAGAATTACTTAGGTAATTACTGGGGGTATTATAAGGTGTACATTAGCGCGCAAAACTTAATACCGAAAGTAACTTTCACCACCAAGTGACAGAGCCCGATGGAACTTGGACGATAATTGGAAAAATCTACTACAGTAGGGTACAGAAGGTAATTGAGGGCAAATACCCAATACTCCTTAAAGCCTGTACTATAGTAAGTTGACGGGCTTCACCTTAAGAGAAAGGATTTTTGTATAGACATTGACCGCGTGTACCTGAATGGAGGCAAATCAGACTTACACCCACTCAGTAATAACAATGATACGTCAAGCAAGTCCGAAATGCAACTACACGTCAGGACGGACAAGAAACAACACAGAAGATGTTACCAATTTGTTAATAATACGGTCGCCAGCCTAATTAGTCATTAACTGAGTTTCTTCCCTGTACAAGTTGATGTACGTTCGAGCATAACAACACGTAGTAACACTGCATAATATGGTAACTTTTAGAACCATAAAATCTACTGAACTGACAATTTCACTTTCTGTATCAATATGGATAAACCATAAATACACAACATTACACTATAATGTTTACTACGAAACTTCGTACTGTCCATTCATCTGATTGAAATCGGGCATAGGTTACCCTAAAAATAGCACTTTCGAAACACACACACAATGTCAATTTTGATAAATGTAAAACACTGATAAATTTTGGGTTTTATATTGGCTTTAACTTTACTGGCCTAATCAGTTTAGAACACTTCAGAATTCAAATGAATAAAAAAAAGGGGGGGGGGCTGAAACTGTTATGATCACTGTATTGAAACTATTAACTATTGAAAACATTAAGCACTCAAGATTTCCAATGTATAAATTACTACTCTTTTTATCTTATTTCCTGCTCATTTAAAATACCATTATTATATCTGCCTCAAAATAATTAAACTTCATTACTAAACCAATTTCAAAATTATCTTCCCACTTTGTCAGACCTTTGTTATTTACCTATAGATTCATTAACAAAACAGTTCTTTAAACATCATTCTAACATAGCTAGGTCTGCAAGTAATTATTATTAACATAAACTTTAAATCTTCATCTCGGGATACTCGGATTGCACAACATGTGGAAAGGACCCTGTCTAGGTTAGTTGTGAGGATAATTAAATGATAGGACAGTTCTGGTAAAATTTAAGTTGTTATTGAACAGTATGGAACAAAAGTAACACTGGTCCACACGAATACAGTACTAAAAGTTTCAACCTGTTCGTATCGATGCGGCGGTCGGCAGGCAGCGAGATGGCGAGGCACAGGGCACACATACAATCACAGCAATGGCTCTTCATGTATCGGCACTTTGCTTCTTCTTAGCGTCGCAATTCTTTTCCATTTAGTGCCTATGGAATTTTGCCATGCTGTATAGGCGTCGGGACGGCACATCCGAGGCTCAATGAAACTACGTCTTCCAGGAGAGCCTCCTCGATCCAGAACGTGTGGCTCAGACCAATGCCCAACTCCGACTACTACTGCTGAGCCCGTTATGCCGTGCAGCGCCCGTGTGCATTTTCCCGCGCTCGCCTGCCATCCACCTTTTACCACTCCCTTACAGACAGGGTATTCACCCGAGGTTTTGCATTCTACATATCCTAACACATTGCCTACGTATGGACCAGACGCACAGTTACAATTTTAAACATGTTGCAACAGTTTCAACATTTGTTACATTTCAATTCTATTACAATATTGCTTGACATTTGACATAAACAATAATATTCACATTGAAAATTGGCCACAGTATTCTTAACACAATGGCATGAAACAAAAAAGAAATGAAATCAGAATATCGATTACACTAATTTATCGAAAATCAGAAGAAAAAATTACATGTACAGTAGTACAGCGTTGTTGTTGTTACAATGGTAGGGTTCAAGTGTGGCGCAGATCCCATGAAGTACCCAAGTTCTCAAAAAGGCACTGCGCAAGCTTTTGGTGACTCCATAATGGTATGGGCTTTATTCGCATGGAATCGACTGGGTCCTCTGGTCTGACAGAAACGGTCATTGACTGCAAATCATGGTTAATAACATATGAAAGTTTAGATCCGGCAGTGAATCGTGCATGGATAGCCAAATGATAAGGCGACCGCTCGCGATTATCGGGAAATCCGGATTAGAGTCGCAGTCTAGTATTGTCGTCATTCCATTCTACAGCTGATAGCTGTCATTATTCGCAACTGCGAATACATTTAATGGAAATCATTCCATTCGGTTACTTGGAAACCATTTGCAGCCATTCATGGAATTCACGTTCCCAAAGAATGATGCCAAACGGCCACAGTTGTTCACGACTGATTTGAAGAACATTCTAGACCCATCGAGCCAATGATTCGGCCACCCAGGCCTGCTGGCACTAATCCCATCAAACATTTACGGGACATAATCGAGGCACAAAATCCTGCACCGGTTACGCTTTCGCAACTGTGGACGGCTGCAGAGGCAGCATGGCTCAATATCTCTACAGCGGACGTCCAGTCACTTGTTGTCTTCGTGCCACGTCGAGTTACTGCAGTACGTGGAACAGATGGTGATCTGACACGATATTAGGAGTATCCCATGGCTTCTGCCAGCTCAACCGCTTCCGCCACACACCGTCAGGTGGCTTGTGGAGTATGGCTGTAGATGTAGAATGTGTATCTTCTCCTCCATCCCTGCAAGTTTGGAACGTCATCACGGAATCACGCCGTATAAACATGCACATAGAGGCGTAGGCTGCTTGCTATAAATTCGATGCTCTGTAGCGTCCTTGCATGACGTTTCCATTCTCATTTTGTTCCTCAAGACAACTTCTATATTTCCTCGGATTTGTCGGTGTGATTTTGAAACGTCCTGTAGATTCAGTGAGTTCAAATAAACGGGAACGTGCCCATTAGCAGTGCTTCGTTCAACAAGCCCGAAAGCAAACACACTCTGGTTTTTCGATAGTTTATTGGCGGAAAATAACTTATCATTTAACGTTTGAACATTTAGCTATGCAAAATTCATTTCCGTTGCGCTTACATTAAATAATCGACTGTGTCTCTGACGTTTCCACTAAATTTTCGGGGTCAGATAGCGTTTCCAGTTTGTTTTCTGGAATATAAATGTTAATCAACTGCAGAGTCCCTTAATAGTTCAGAGCTGTTTTCAACTGCCCATGGTAGTAGTTAAGCTGTTACTCTGCTCCACCCAACCCCCCCCCCCCCCCCACCAGCCTCCCCCTAAACACACACACATTACGGGGGATACGGGCCAAATGCCATGTAATATCCAGATGTGGTGAAATGGTACAGGCCGGCCGGTGTGGCCGAGCGGTTCTAGGCGCTTCAGTCTGGAACCGCGCGATCGCTACGGTCGCAGGTTCGAATCCTGCCTCGGGCATGGATGTGTGTGATGTCCTTAGGTTAGTTAGGTTTAAGTAGTTCTAAGTTCTATGGGACTGACGACCTCAGACGTTAAGTCCCACAGTGCTCAGAGCCATTTGAACCATTTGAACCATTTGAAATGGTACCAACAATTTGACCAGGGTCGCACAGACGTCGGCGATGCTAACCGGGAAGGAACGTCATCGACGTACACCACAAACGACAATGCCCAAGCAGTCGAGGAACTGATTCGCAGCAATCGAAGATTTTACAACGGCGAGGAATTAAACGATTGGTGCCCGTTCCTGATAGTTATTTTCGGAGACTTGGTGGCTGTTGAAAAATAGTGTCTCTTTGAAGTGTAGTGCAATATTCAGTAGAAGTTACTTGGCTTGCCGTAGTAACACAAAACACTTTTTGATGTCCCCTCGTACGTATACGCCATGAAACTTTCCTGGCTTTCAGTACTTCTAACTTCAAACTGATGAAGTTCTAGCAACTTTTCTCTTTTAAACTCTACATTTAGTGTCAACCGTGGAAAAAATTGAGTGGCGTGTTATACCCCCCTATCAAGTTCGTATCCTGTGGATGCCGTGTTGTTTGCCCCTAACGGGCAACTCCGCTTGCATGTTTGCCGTATTTTCCCTTTTATCGGGTATATTAGCTCTTGTTTAAATTTCGAGATGATAGATCTAAAACGAAAAGCAAACACGGAACTAAATTTCCCCCTTGCAAAAAGCAGAAAAATTAGAGATTTCGAGATACTGGTCGACTACAGTGCTAATTAGCAGCAAAGGAGTGTCATTAGAGCGATATGGGAAGAAAGGCTGCCGCCGAGATATGAGTCGTGAGATAGGTTAACCACGCTGTATTAAAATTGTAGACCCGTGAGCCCAGTAGTGTTATCTTTGAGAGCAACTAGCTGACTAAATATTTCATTTGATGCAGTCGCTTAATTTTTCGTGATGTGGTGAATGTGTAATGACAATTCGATGTTTGTGTGAGACCGAATCACGATCTTCGATTTCCTCTCTGTCAGCCGCCTTAAACTATGTGACTATCATTTGCAGACCGCGCCTGCGTGCTAATCAGGTATATGAGAACAGCGCCCACTGAAATCTGCACCCATACAATAATCTTGAAATTTGCGCTCACTATTCCTGGACACTAGGTGATACTAGTACTTTTATTTTGAACATTTATATCATAAGCCCACTCGAAGAGTAGATGGTTGCGATAGCAACTTGACCTCTTAGTATCAAATAGGGAGTACAATGAGGGATACAGGGTTAGCGACCAAAAGGCAGTTGCTGCTTAGGCTCGATACTTTAACACCGACAACCATCAAAAAGATACGCAAAGTACATCTATTTAAGAAAAGCTAATAGAAATGCACTTAACGCCTTTTTAAGAGATAATCTTAACTCCTTCCATTCTGATCACGTAAGTGTAGAAAAGTTGTGGAATAATTTCAAAGAGGTAGTATTGACCAATTGAGAGATGTACAGAGTGTTACAAAAAGGTACAGCCAAACTTTCAGGAAACATTCCTCACACACAAATAAAGAAAAGATGTTATGTGGACATGTGTCCGGAAACGCTCAGTTTCCATGTTAGAGCTCATTTTAGTTTCGTCAGTATGTACTGTACTTCCTCGATTCACCGCCAGTTGGCGCAATTGAAGGAAGGTAATGTTGACTTCGGTGCTTGTGTTGTCATGCGACTCATTGCTCTACAGTACTAGCATCAAGCACATCAGTACGTAGCATCAACGGGTTAGTGTTCATCACGAACGTGGTTTTGCAGTCAGTGCAATGTTTACAAATGCGGAGTTGGCAGATGCCCATTTGATGTATGGATTAGCACGGGGCAATAGCCGTGGCGCGATACGTTTGTATCGAGACAGATTTCCAGAACGAAGGTGCCCCGACGGGAAGACGTTCGAAGCAATTGATCGGCGTCTTAGGGAGCACGGAACATTCCAGCCTATGACTCGCGACTGGGGAAGACCTAGAACGACGAGGACACCTGCAGTGGACGAGGCAATTCTTCGTGCAGTTGACGATAACCCTAATGTCAACGTCAGAGAAGTTGCTGCTGTACAAGGTAACGTTGACACGTCACTGTATGGAGAGTGCTACGGGAGAACCAGTTGTTTCCGTACCATGTACAGCGAGTGCAGGCACTATCAGCAGCTGATTGGCCTCCACGGGTACACTGCGAATGGTTCATCCAACAATGTGTCAATCCTCATTTCAGTGCAAATGTTCTCTTTACGGATGAGGCTTCATTCCAACGTGATCAAATTGTAAATTTTCGCAATCAACATGTGTGGGCTGACGAGAATCCGCACGCAATTGTGCAATCACGTCATCAACACAGATTTTCTGTGAACGTTTGGGCAGGCATTGATGGTGATGTCTTGATTAGGCCCCATGTTCTTCCACCTACGCTCAATGGAGCACGTTATCATGATTTCATACGGGATACTCTACCTGTGCTGCTAGAACATGTGCCTTTACAAGTACGACACAACATGTGGTTCATGCACGATGGAGCTCCTGCACATTTCAGTCGAAGTGTTCGTACGCTTCTCAACAACAGTTTCGGTGACCGATGGATTGGTAGAGGCGGACCAATTCCATGGCCTCCACGCTCTCCTGACCTCAACCCTCTTGACTTTCATTTATGGGGGCATTTGAAAGCTCTTGTCTACGCAACCCCGGTACCAAATGTAGACACTCTTCGTGCTCGTATTGTGGACGGCTGTGATACAATACGCCATTCTCCAGGACTGCATCAGCGCATCAGGGATTCCATGCGACGGAGGGTGGGTGCATGTATCCTTGCTAACGGAGGACATTTTGAACATTTCCTGTAACAAAGTGTTTGAAGTCACGCTGGTACGTTCTGTTGCTGTGTGTTTCCATTCCATGATTAATGTGATTTGAAGAGAAGTAATAAAATGAGCTCTAACATGGAAAGTAAGCGTTTCCGGACAAATGTCCACATAACATATTTTCTTTCTTTGTATGTGAGGAATGTTTCCTGAAATTTTGCCCGTACCTTTTTGTAACACCCTGTATATCACATAAATTAATGATGCCCAATGGTACACAAAATCGATCAGATCGCTGTTGCACAAGCAACGAAAAAAACATGCCAAATTTAAAAGAACGCAAAATCCCCAAGACTGGCAAAGTTTCGCAAAAGCTCGAAATATAGGGCGTATTTCAATGTGAGATGCTTTAAATAATTTCCAAAACGAAATTATGTCTCGGAAAATGGCAGAATACCCAATGAGATTCTGGTCATACATAAAGCACACCAGTGTCAAGACGCAATCAACACCTTCACTGCGCGATAACAACGGTGAAGTCACAGACGACAGTGCCACTAAAGCAGAGTTATTAAACACCGTTTTTCGAGACTCCTTCACCAAAGAAGACGAAGTAAATATTCCTGAATTCAAATCAAGAACAACTGCCAAGATGAGAAACATAGAAGTAGATATCCTCGGTGTACCAAAGCAGATTAAATCATTTTATAAAGGCAATCACACCGGTGCAGGTTGTATACCAGTCAGGTTCCTTTGACTATATTCTGATACAATGGCTCCGTATTTAGCAATTTTATACAACCGCTCGCTCATGGAAAGATCCGTACCTAAATACTGGAAAATTGCCCAAGTCATACCAATACCCAAAAAGGGACATAAGAGTAATCCGCTGAATTACAAGCCCATAACACTAACGTCGATTTGCAGTAGGGTTTTGGAACATATAATGTATTCGAATACTATGAAGTACCTCGAAGAAACCGATTTATTGACTCGTAGTCAGTAGAGACTCAGAAAATATCGTTCTTGTGAAACACAATTAGCTCTTTATACTCATGATGTAATGAGTGCTATCGACAGGGAACGTCAAATAGATTCCATATTTTTAGATTTCCAGAAGGCTTTCGACACCGTTCCTCACAAGCGTCTTCTAACCAAACCGCTTGCCTATGGAATATCGCCTCAGTTGTGCGATTCGATTCGCGACTTCCTGTCAGGAAGGTCACAGTCCGTAGTAATAGATGAAAGTCATCGAGTAAAACAGAAGTAATATCCGGCGTTTGCCAAGGAAGTGTTATAGACCGTCTATTGTTCCTGATCTATATTAACGACATAGGAGACAATCTCAGTAGCCGTCTTAGATAGTTTGCAGATGATGCTGTTACTTACCGTCTTGTAAAGTCATCAGATGAACAAATCTAACTGCGAAATGATTTAGATAAGACATCTGTATGGTGCTAAAAGTGGCAATTGACCCTGAATAAAGAAAAGTATGAAGTTATTCACTTGAGTACTGAAAGAAATTCGCTAAATTTCGATTACGCGATAAGTCAAACAAATGTGAAGGCTGTAAATTCAACTAAATACTTAGGGATTACAATTACAAATAACTTAATTTGGAAAGATCGCATAGATAATGTTGTGGGTAGAGCAAACCAAAGACTGCGATTCATTGGCATAACACTGAGAAGGTGCAACAGGTCTACTAAAGAGACTGCTTACACCACGCTTGTCCGCCCTATTCTGGAGTATTGCTGTCCTGTTGGGATCCGCATCAGGTGGGACTGACGGATGACATCGAAAAAGTTGAAAGAAGGGCCCAGCTCGCGAAATACTGAGATAGTGCCACAGACATGATACGTGAATTGGAGTAACAATCATTAGAACAAAGGCGTTTTTCGTTGCGACGGGATTTTCTCATGAAATTTCAATCACCAGTTTTCTCCACCGATTGCGAAAAAATTCTGCTGGCACTTTATTGTGAATAGCAATCACGTAGATAGATAGATGGATAGATTAAGTAACGGCCTACCTACACGCAGAGAGATCTCGTTCACCGGAAATATCCGCTGCGAGCTACACCTATCTGCACTCTGAGTGTCGTCGTCTAACTCAGTGGATAATCGTCCGCACCACCACCCTAAGTACGACTCCACCTCTTGTAGAGTTCAGTTCGTGCGCCCTGTGTGTTTGTGCTTTCGATATGGAACTGTCAACGGCCTCCCGCGGTCAGCCTCATGGCCGCTATGAATGTTACTCTTATGTTATAAAGGCGCGTACACACTAAACCAGTGAAGGACAACGAAGGACAGAGGCTGGATTCGGCCGACCGCCAATACATTGCCGTTAGGTTTCTCATCCACACCAAACGAAGGCCAGGGGATTCGGCCACATGGAATCGTATTTGGCTCTGATAACTTGCCGACGTTGCTTACGTTTTGTTACTGTTATAAAGTAGAGTTTTAATTACAGTTTCAGCGGCCGGTAATATGAGGGAAGAAGAGGATTTAGCAGTCGTCGCAAGTGCAGCATTTATTTTACAGCAAGAAGATGATCATCAGAAAAGCAAGAAGAAACGACTCTGGTGGACGTCCTCTCTTTAAAAAAATAGGGAGCAGCGTGATGGGACGAAATTAGCGTCTGCCTTAAAGCTGAATCATAATATGGGCTATCTCCTCATTTTTTCCCTAATGAAAGCTACATATTTCGAACTGTTACTAGATGGAGTACGCTTTAAAATTTCCAAAGATAACACGCATTTTAGGAGAGCTGCACTTGTAGCAGAAAGTTAAGTCACTCCCAATTTTGTTCTTTCTTTTCGTCGTTCACGGCGAAAACATGTCAGTAAAATACCGTTTTATTTTTGACGTCGTCATATCACATTCTAATAACTTAGATATCTGGCTGTTTTCAATTCGTTTTTATAATCGCAGTTCGTAGGGGCTGAGAAACATTCTCGTTCACGGCAAAACTCTGTGAGCTTTAATGCTCTTTCCATATTCTACTCTATATTCGAGTCTCTTCCCCTCCATGAATCATGGACCTTGCCGTTGGTGGGGAGGCTTGCGTGCCTCAGCGATACAGATGGCCGTACCGTAGGTGCAACCACAACGGAGGGGTATCTGTTGAGAGGCCAGACAAACGTGTGGTTCCTGAAGAGGGGCAGCAGCCTTTTCAGTAGTTGCAGGGGCAACAGTCTGGATGATTGACTGATCTGGCCTTGTAACATTAACCAAAACGGCCTTGCTGTGCTGGTACTGCGAACGGCTGAAAGCAGGGGGAAACTACAGCCGTAATTTTTCCCGAGGACATGCAGCTTTACTGTATGATTAAATGATGATGGCGTCCTCTTGGGTAAAATATTCCGGAGGTAAAATAGTCCCCCATTCGGATCTCCGGGCGGGGACTACTCAAGAGGACGTCGTTATTAGGAGAAAGAAAACTGGCGTTCTACGGATCGGAGCGTGGAATGTCAGATCCCTTAATCGGGCAGGTAGGTTAGAAAATTTAAAATGGGAAATGGATAGGTTAAAGTTAGATATAGTGCGAATTAGTGAAGTTCGGTGGCAGGAGGAACAAGACTTTTGGTCAGGTGAATACAGGATTATAAATACAAAATCAAATAGGGGTAATGCAGGAGTAGGTTTAATAATGAATAAAAAAATAGGAGTGCGGGTTAGCTACTACAAACAGCATAGTGAACGCATTATTGTGGCCAAAATAGACACAAAGCCCATGCCTACTACAGTAGTACAAGTTTATATGCCAACTAGCTCTGCAGATGATGAAGAAATAGATGAAATGTATGACGAGATAAATGAAATTATTCAGGTAGTGAAGGGAGACGAAAATTTAATAGTCATGGGTGACTGGAATTCGTCGGTAGGAAAAGGGAGAGAAGGAAACATAGTAGGTGAATATGGATTGGGGGGAAGAAATGAAAGAGGAAGCCGCCTTGTAGAATTTTGCGCAGAGCATGACTTAATCATAGCTAACACTTGGTTCAAGAATCATAAAAGAAGGTTGTATACCTGGAAGAATCCTGGAGATACTAATAGGTATCAGATAGATTATATAATGGTAAGACAGAGATTTAGGAACCAGGTTTTAAATTGTAAGACATTTCCAGGGGCAGATGTGGATTCTGACCACAATCTATTGGTTATGAACTGCAGATTGAAACTGAAGAAACTGCAAAAAGGTGGGAATTTAAGGAGATGGGACCTGGATAAACTGAAAGAACCAGAGGTTGTAGAGAGTTTCAGGGAGAGCATAAGGGAACAATTGACAGGAATGGGGGAAAGAAATACAGTAGAAGAAGAATGGGTAGCTCTGAGGGATGAAGTAGTGAAGGCAGCAGACGATCAAGTAGGTAAAAAGACGAGGGCTAATAGAAATCCTTGGGTAACAGAAGAAATATTGAATTTAATTGATGAAAGGAGAAAATATAAAAATGCAGTAAATGAAGTAGGCAAAAAGGAATACAAACGTCTCAAAAATGAGATTGACAGGAAGTGCAAAATGGCTAAGCAGGGATGGCTAGAGGACAAATGTAAGGATGTAGAGGCTTGTCTCACTAGGGGTAAGAGAGATACTGTCTACAGGAAAATTAAAGAGACCTTTGGAGAGAAGAGAACCACTTGTATGAATATCAAGAGCTCAGTTGGCAACCCAGTTCTAAGCAAAGAAGGGAAGGCAGAAAGGTGGAAGGAGTATATAGAGGGTTTATACAAGGGCGATGTACTTGAGGACAATATTATGGAAAGGGAAGAGGATGTAGATGAAGACGAAATGGGAGATACGATACTGCGTGAAGAGTTTGACAGAGCACTGAAAGACCTGAGTCGAAACAAGGCCCCGCGAGTAGACAACATTCCATTAGAACTACTGATGGCCTTGGGAGAGCCAGTCGTGACAAAACTCTACCATCTGGTGAGCAAGATGTATGAGACAGGCGAAATACCCTCATACTTCAAGAAGAATATAATAATTCCAATCCCAAAGAAAGCAGGTGTTGACAGATGTGAAAATTACCGAACTATCAGTTTAATAAGTCATGGCTGCAAAATACTAACGCGAATTATTTACAGACGAATCGAAAAACTGGTAGAAGCGGACCTCGGGGAAGATCAGTTTGGATTCCGTAGAAATGTTGTAACACGTGAGGCAATACTAACCTTACGACTTATCTTAGAAGAAAGATTAAGAAAAGACAAACCTACGTTTCTAGCATTTGTAGACTTAGAGAAAGCTTTTGACAATGTTAACTGGAATACTCTCTTTCAAATTCTGAAGGTGGCAGGGGTAAAATACAGGGAGCGAAAGGCTATTTACAATTTGTACAGAAACCAGATGGCAGTTATAAGAGTCGAGGGGCATGAAAGGGAAGCAGTGGTTGGGAAAGGAGTGAGACAGGGTTGTAGCCTCTCCCCGATGTTATTCAATCTGTATATTGAGCAAGCAGTAAAGGAAACAAAAGAAAAATTTGGAGTAGGTATTAAAATTCATGGAGAAGAAGTAAAAACTTTGAGGTTCGCCGATGACATTGTAATTCTGTCAGAGACAGCAAAGGACTTGGAAGAGCAGTTGAATAGAATGGACAGTGTCTTGAAAGGAGGATATAAGATGAACATCAACAAAAGCAAAACGAGGATAATGGAATGTAGTCAAATTAAATCGGGTGATGCTGAGGGAATTAAATTAGGAAATGAGACACTTAAAGTAGTAAAGGAGTTTTGCTATTTAGGGAGTAAAATAAGTGATGATGGTCGAAGCAGAGAGGATATAAAATGTAGAGTGGCAATGACAAGGAAATCGTTTCTGAAGAAGAGAAATTTGTTAACGTCGAGTATAGATTTAAGTGTCAGGAAGTCGTTTCTGAAGTATTTGTATGGAGTGTAGCCATGTATGGAAGTGAAACATGGACGATAACTAGTTTGGACAAGAAGGGAATAGAAGCTTTCGAAATGTAGTGCTACAGAAGAATGCTGAAGATAAGGTGGGTAGATCACGTAACTAATGAGGAGGTATTGAATAGGATTGGGGAGAAGAGAAGTTTGTGGCACAACTTGAGTAGAAGAAGGGATCGGTTGGTATGACATGTTTTGAGGCATCAAGGGATCACAAATTTAGCATTGGAGGGCAGCGTGGAGGGTAAAAATCGTAGAGGGAGACCAAGAGATGAATACACTAAGCAGATTCAGAAGGATGTAGGTTGCAGTAGGTACTGGGAGATGAAGAAGCTTGCACAGGATAGAGTAGCATGGAGAGCTGCATCAAACCAGTCTCAGGAGTGAAGACCACAACAACAACAACATTCGAGTCTTTTCAAACACAATAAATATTCACCCTTAGAGGGAGCAGGCATTGCCTGCAGCGGAAAGAGCGGCTGTTGAAATTAAGTTTTTCAGCCACAATTCGCTCCGAGTATGTTTTATTGACTCGTTTCTCTCTTTAGTTTAACAGCCAACCCCTGCGCTTTAAAATGTAAATTTCAAAGATTCCCTTGAAGCTCTTGTTAAATTAAAGAGCAAAACAGGTCAATCTGTGCGACTTTTCCCTGTCCTGAAAAGCTTAAATAGACACCCTTTCTAGAGAAAGACACAACAAACCGCTTCTGAACCAACGAGCATTTGACCCGGTATCCACACTGGGAGAGGGGTCCAACGCCAAACAACCTGCAACGCTTTGATGTCAGAGCCAGTAGGTCGAACCGCAAACAAGGCCAACCGCTTCGTTGGCTCCGATTTGCTGCACGTACACATTAGGCGAATGTCTGCCAATGACGCGATTGGCTGCCGCCTGTTGGCCTTCTTGGCCTAGTGCGTACGCGCCTTACAGTGAAACAAAGCAGATGGGATTGTGATTTGGCGTTGTCCAAAATATCGATCAACGTATTGCCGAGGTGTGCTTAGGACCAAAGTTTGTTAAGGCGCTTGCCGGCCGGAGTGGCCGAGCGGTTCTAGGGGCTACAGTCTGGAACCACGCGACCGCTACGGTCGCAGTTTCGAATCCTGCCTCGGGCATGGATGTATGTGATGTCCTTAGGTTAGTTAGGTTTAAGTAGTTCTAAGTTCTGGGGGACTAATGACCTCAGAAGTTAAGTCCCATAGTGGTCAGAGCAATTTTTTTTTTTTTTTAAGCGCTTAGATTAAACGATCATCAATGTTGAACTTCAGATGACGCTCGCTTAGAAGTGCATATGACTCTGAACCAGACGAGGTGGAAGGCACGAGAAATTATTGCAGGCTATACAAATTGTGGCATTATAGTTCTTGTTCGACCACCGCCGGTCATGAAGCGAAACACCGTGGGAGAGACGTCGACTCCGCTACCTGTCGGGCAGTTTGCTGAGTTCGGACAGGGCAGTCTTCTCAGGATATATCTTGCAAAATATGGATGAAGGGCAAAAAGCAGATTCCATATTCTTAGGTTTCCGAAAAGTATTTGGCACTGTGCCCCTCTGCAGACTGTTAGCGAATGTGTGAGTGTATGGAATAGGCTCTCAGATATGTGAGTTTTTGGAAAGAAAAACTGTCTTCGTTGCATGGGAAACAGCACTCTCATCAGTATAGGATCTTTAGCGTATTTGGTACGGAAATTACGCTGAATTGTTGTCGCCGACTTGGGTTCTTCAAACCAAAACACACAGTTAGCACGCTCTGGTCCAGTGAAGATAGCCATCTTTAACTCAACTGCCGCTAGCGCTCCTTACAGTGCGATTCGGCACTAGCGAACTACGCGAGACCAAACGTGATCTATTTCCCTACTAATTGACACTACAATCACCTCTGTAGGTACTATGAATTAATTAATATGGGACTGATGACCTTAGAAGTTAAGTCCAATAGTGCTCAGAGCCAATTAATATGGATTTTCGAGGTTGTAAAGTCGTTTTTGAAACACCCTGTGTATTGGACTCGGACTCCATCTGAAATTGGTTAAACTGCTAGAGGGAGTAGTGAGAAGTTGAACTCTGTCTCATGACACGTAATACGTGAGGCTGCAGGACGTGCGCCACGTACCACTGTGTCGCCAGAGTTTCGTGACCTGCCCACAGTATGACGCCAGCAGTAGGGCCGTTGCGCCTCTCTAGGACACAGGAATGATGGGACGTGTCCGCAGTTCGCTCCCATTCTCACCGACGGCGCTCACCTGGGACGCAGCCGAACCGCGATTCATAACAATGCGTCGTCAGTTATAAGCAGTCCACACTACGCGGCCACAGGTCCACTCCAGACGCAGCCGTTTGCTTTGTGGTGCTAAAGACAGCCTACGTATGGGACGGTAATTCTCCAGTGCAGCTGCTATTAGTCTCCAGTCGACGGTGTGGGGTGAGACAGAATATTGCATAGAGTCAATCACTTGTTCTTGAACAACAGGTAGAGATACGGGCGAGTTGCCGTGTGCTTGGCGCGCGCTGTGGCGACCGTCCGTCCCTTGTGTTGGCCAGACGTCATCCACCAGATCGTGGACGACCAGTATGTCTGCCCTCACGTTCCCGTGCAGCCCAGCCTCAGGTCACTGTCACACGCGAATGCCCTACAGACCTGGATACTGCACGATTCGACGAGCCGCTGTAGTCTTGCCCCTCCTTAATAATTTCATGTATTATCCACATTAGACTTTTATGAAGATTTGAGGACGGCAAAGATTACAATAAACTCTTTAGTGTATTTAGCTTGTCATGCAGAGTTGTCTCCAGTTCTTCTTGTCCAGGGGTCTGATTCTTGAAACTGAAACTGCCACATTATTGGTCCCCACGGTCGGATTGATCTAAATTTGAAGATTGCTGTTGCAGAATTTTTGTTTTTATGTAAATCTATTTTCTCACATTTTAGTATGTCATACAGTGTTTTGATTTTTCACACTAACAAAGCCGAAATTACACTGTTAGCAAAAAATTAAAAAAATACTTCCGATCACAACAGAGGCGTGCTCACATACTGCCAAAATAACCATTTTCCAAAGGGTTTACAATTTTTCTTAACCAATGAATTTCTACTAATTTCTGTTACATTATTAATTTCTATTATTATTTCATAAATGAATCCAGAAATAAACATAGTGATCAGGACAGTATTGCGTAACTAATAATAGAAATTTTAAGTGTTCCAACAGTTCGTAATTTCAAATGTTTCTAAAAAAAATAATTTTAACTGCACATTCAGAACTACTACTTGTCGATTATAACATCGGCACTAAAACATTTTATAAAGTAATTCATTTTCATAAATTTTAGCTTGCAAATTAACACACTGTGTACAAAATTATATGAAAGTTTTCAGAAAACCACTGAGATACTATTGACGTGCCCAAAATTCGAAAAATAATACTGGTATATCGGCAACTGCTTTTGAGGAAACGTACTGCTAGTGGAAGATGTCCCGTTACACTGACCAGAAGGAGACCCAGGAATGAGACACTGTCAGGCGATGATAACGCTGTCTCACATTATTACCCTGCCCTTTACAGTAATCACTCAACATCTAACGCTCTCCGTATCCCTAACATACCTTACCAGGCCTGGTAACAGCACTGAACACCGAGAACACTATGCACTTTGCTAGCCTGTTTATCAAATGTTCAAATATGTGTGAAGTCCTACGGGACTTAACTGCTAAGGTTATCAGTCCCTAAGCTTACACACTACTTAACCTGAATTATCCTAAGGACAAACACACACACCCATGCCAGAGGGAGTACTCGAACCTCCGCCGGGACCAGCCGCACAGTCCATGGCTGCAGCGCCTTATACCGCTCGGCTAATCCCGCGCGGCCTGGTTTATCAGTCACAAATAATTGCAGCTCTAATCGATTACATAACCGCAACTGATGCTTGCGTGTACGTAATTACAGTGACATCGACAATAGCTTCTGGCTGTTTCACTTGTTCTGTCAGGCAGTGGCGGTAGTCTCCTAATCGACCAGCCGCCACGCAGGAAGTCTGGTTCACGAAACAGCGGTAGTGAATGCAGGAGACACACCTTTCACAAATAGTAGCTACCTTTGGCGTCATTAAAATGACTGCGGGCGGGTGGTTACCTGGCTGCGCGAGACACATTTCTGTGACGTCTCTGCATGTGCGTCTTAGCCTACCCAACAGTTCCTATAACAGGGGAAAAGATTCCGTCCCGTCTGGCCTGGAAAACACTGTACTCCATCTTATCTGCAAGCGTGAATCAAGCGGTGAACTGTTACACTGACTAGTCGCAATTTATCACGGGATTTTGGGGTAACACTCTTGACAAAAGACCACACTTTTGTGTAATCAGCCTATAAGTGACACTTTCTCTTTTCCATCGTTACGCATTTTCAGAGGTACGATAAACTTATTACACGGTAAGCAGTCGACAATAACACTTTAGTCACTGAAGGACACGTTACTATAAATTTCACGCCCTATATACCCGCAGTTAACACTTCAAACATTACTAACTTGCACTAGTTGATCGTACTATGCCTGGAGAGAATCGCATTATCAGATAGCTATTCAAATAGGAACTGACCGACTCTTCCGCGTGGGGCGCTGCTTATATACTCGTAGTTTCAGCCCCGTACTACTGGAGAAGTCTGGTATTTTCTCGAATGATGGCCCTAAATCTAAAAGATGCTTGCGTTGTCGATACAGGATACCAGCATGCGACGCCAACTGCGAGACGACCTTGTCAACATAAACTCGCTGACACAAATAAAACTAACTGAGGCTGCGTTTACATGATGCGCTAACAGATGTCGTTACTTAGTACTTAAGCCAAGCTCGTCACAGTGTTTTGCAAAATAATGTTTTCTCCACCAGATTCATAACATCAGAAAGAGCCCAAATTTCAAGCGAATATCGAAAGATTTACATTTACCTAAGGATAGAAATGTTTTGTACTAAAATCAGACGGATATGATGCGTTAGGCTGAACCTGTGCTGTAGGCTGTACCAGGAGGGAATTTTACAGTAACTAACCAGCAAAAAAAAAAAAAAAAATAAAAAATAAAAAATAAAAAAAAATAAAAAAAATTATAGATCAATGTTAGAATTAAAAGCTTACAACTCAGCATTCAAGGTCTGTGTCGCAAGAGGCGCAGAAGCAATTTGGAAAAAAAAAAATACTTTGGTCATAGGTCTCGTCGTAGAAGAATATCGAGTCCGCCTCTGTGTACACACAGTTTGTTCATTAGCATCAATTAAGGGAATATACATTACCGCCATTCTCTCAGTAAAAGAGTGGAGCTAATATTAACTCAATATTTCTTCAAACTAGTAATGCATATACTAATTTCTTTCTCAGAATTGTAATTTACAAGTTCTATACTCACTGATAGCAAGGAAACTCAATCTTTTTACAATAATTTAACTAATCGCCCATGTATGAGACAGGACACAGATAATGAAAGCATCGATGTACGTCCAATCCGCTGACGTATTATGGGGAAACGGCCAGTCTCCTCGTACTACATGTATAAAGGAAACTTGGAGGAGATACAACGGTACTACGCTACAAACATTAGTTTGGCTAACAGGATGCGTATGCAGATGAACGCTCGTTAAATGGTGTCATTTCTGCACCACGAATTACCAGTTACCCGTTTCGGTACTGGTAGCCCTAACTGGCGTGCAGGTTTTCAGAGAGAGAGCTGTGTGCTGTTCCCGTACTTCCTCATACTGTTTCAAAAATGGTTCAAAGGGCTCTGAGCACTATGGGACTTAACTTCTGAGGTCATCAGTCCCCTAGAACTAAGAACTACTTAAACCTAACCAACCTAAGGACATTGCACACATCCATGCCCGAGGCAGGATTCGAACCTGCGACCGTAGCGGCCTCATACTGTTTCCTTATGGCCTGTGGATTTGGTATGACCTCTCTTCAGATGCGAACATTTTAGGTTAGACTTTGCCGTGACTGTTACGGATATCGAATGAAACAACAAGTCTACTCTCACCAGTCACTGCTTATTTATACCTACAACGCGTTTTGAATATTTAAACCTCCATCATCTGATGGATTTGCATGTGTTAGTATGACATATGTGTTTGTTGTGTTGCGACTTTGCGGTAACTTGTAGCACTGTCTAGTGGAGAAGCAGAAACAGTATTGCAGGACGTGGTTTTGTGGAGATTTTTGACTAAAAATTAAACATATATCCAAATGCGAAAATAAAGAAATAAAATAGAATACCTCCAGTAGTCACAAGCTCATTACTCTGTCATAACACATCACTTGTAAACTCTCATATTTTCTAAACATGGGCTGCATCTGGAAACTACTAGGTCCAAAGAACATATAGCAAAACAGCCTGTCGTGACACGAACTAATGTTACCCTCCGAGAGGATTTGTAATTTTGACTGTGCGTGTATGTCTAACGGATAAAGGTAGACAGTAATTTAGAATATGGTGAACTTAACAGTAAAACTAAACAGGCTTTAAACTTTGTGGTTTAATGAAAATAGTAAATTTCGTACACGAATGAAAAAATGAACGGTCGCCAGCCCAATTAGGCATATCAATTTGGAAATATATGTTTAAGAAAATTAAATATTAGTTCCTAAAGTTCCTGTCATTAATATTTCCCTTTGAACAGTGGACAGGATACAAACGGACACAGGGCACTCTGAGCTGTGTGTAGCAGCAGTCACCAATACTGCACGTACTAGTAATCATAGAAAGCAAAATTTGCACCAAACTCACACTGATATGAGCTACACTCAAGATTGTTACTTGGATCAGTACTGAAAAGTTACTGCGAGAAGTGCAGAATTAAATTTGGCCAGGAGGGGGTTCTCACTTAACTGACATACAGATACCACAAATAAAAATAATTAATACCACAATTACACTGTTTATACTCCCATTTACAGAAATGTGTCAGATTTTCTCTGTAGCAATAAAATACCAATTACGTTTCTAATACGAGAAGAATATCGTGGAGTCTCATAAACTGATATTGTATCACTAGTCAAACTCTATGATTATTTCAGTAGCAAAATTCGATTCAACTAAATTTAATTCTTATCTTCACATGGAATAGTTTATGTTTTTACTTTTCAAGGCAAATCATTCAACACTCAGTTCGATTAACTCCGAAAACTCGTTCACGATAGTAATCAAAGCTAAATTAAGTTTCAGATGAGTATAACTTATTTGTCTTTTTTAAGTGCACTGTTTTCCATATCTGAACATTTAAAGCAACTGCCAGTATTTGCACCACTCTTGAAATATAATCAAGATCCGACTGAATTTTTGTGCAGCTTTCTTCAGGTAGTATTTCCCACGAGCCTCGTGGCTGCTCTACGTACTCCTGTGGTCAAAGTTGCAAATCCGGATTTTAAATCCGACATATCTGAAGAGTTTCTAATTCCAGAAAAAGGCTAATATTTCCTTCCCGATGACAAGAAAGTGGTTACAGCTCGTTACACAACTAATAAGACACTCGCCCAAGGAACCCTGTGCGTGACGTCAGTCGTACGGCAAGGCGCCGAACAATGCTGCCAACACACAATGGGCTGTCGCCGTTAATGTTTCCTGTGTCCCGCTGGGATGCGAGCGCAATCCCAGCCACACCGCCACGGCGCGGCTACGGAGCGGCGTTCGTGTTGGACTCTCCCAGCGTCTCGTGCGACGGTTGAGACACGCTTTGTCACAGTTTAACGTGAAATGTTACGTTCCCAAAGATTTTTCACCTGTTAACGGCAAATGTTCCAGCTGGCCGATTTCTAGCGTTGCTTATACACATTTGTTACATCACATATTTCAGTTTCACTTCCATCTGGTGATCAACACATGTGTGTTGTCAGTGTATAGTGTTGGCAACTGATGTTGCGTGTTCGTCTGTCTTATGTTCTTGTTGTGTTTGATGTTCTTCATTTGTAGTTGTGTGTGTGTGTGTGTGCACGTGCGCACGCGTGTGTGTGTGTATTCTTCTGCTTTCTTTTTTTATAAATAAATATGAGTTTGTGTGTGTGTGTGTAATTTCCTGTGTGGAAATGTAACTTTTTTTAATAAATATGAGTTTGTGTGTGTGTGTCTGTGTGTGTGTACATTTGCACACATCAAATTACACACATACATACTGTGGTGTCACCGCCAGACACCACACTTGCTAGGTGGTAGCCTTTAAATCGGCCGCGGTCCGTTAGTATACGTCGGACCCGCGTGTCGCCACTATCAGTGATTGCAGACCGAGCGCCGCCACACGGCAGGTCTAGAGAGACTTCCTAGCACTCGCCCAGTTGTAGAGCCGACTTTGCTAGCGATGGTTCACTGACAAATTACGCTCTCATTTGCCGAGACGATAGTTAGCACAGCCTTCAGCTACGTCATTTGCTACGACCTAGCAAGCCTCCATTACCCGTGACTATTGATGCTGTAAAACATGTACCGTCAAGAGCGATGTTCAATTATGAATTAAAGTTAAGTATTCCGGTATTTACGTACGTTCTTTGCTACTATAAATTCCTTGACCTGTTCCAGACCTCACGCCAGCCTGCGTGAGCTTAAACGCGTGCCTTTCGGCTTCCTCATAGTGGCTTGGCTGTCTTGCCAAGCCACAACACATACAAACTCATATTTATTTTAAAAAAAAGGGAAACAGAAGAATACACACACGCGTGCGCACGTGCACAAACACACACACACACACACACACACACACACACACACACACACACACACAACTACAAATGAAAAACATCAAACACAACAAGAACATAAGACAGACAAACACGCAACAACAGTTAGCAACACTACACACTGAAAACACACATGTGTTGATATCACCAAATGAAAGTGAAAGTGAAACATGCGATGTGACAAATGTGTATAAGCAACGCTAGAAATTGGCCAGCTGGAGTATGAAGACAAACAAATACATCTCCAGGAACACATACATGTGTTAACAACGCTGAAAATCGTAAGTAACACCGAGTGATACATTCACAATACGGAACTTGTGCAACAAAAGTTGCTTCTAACCTAAAAAGTAAGAGAAAAACACGACAAAATGTAATATATCAGCATATTATATCTTTCACATAATACGTTTATTGTATGTATAAAAAGAAACATGTATTTCAGGCGACTGATGATGCTTCCCAAATAAATGAAGCGAAACGCGTATGGCAACAAACAAACTGCCTTCATTTAGTTGCATAGATGAAACATCATGAAATTGAAGCAGCATGAAAGTACAAGAAATTGGCTGCAATCGTAAATTAACAATAGCATGAGGGCATGCTGAAAAGTAAGGACTCCGAATTTTTTACATGAAAACTCTTAAAGCTTTTTTAATAAAACGAAAGTTATTAACATTCTACATCTTTATTCTTCATCTTTGCAGTCCTCTGCCGCTAGTAGGCTCCGTATTGTAGTGTACAACATGGCTGTGTGTAACGTAATTATGTCAGAGCGTGAGAAACTGCGTGCTGTAGACGAGTTTCGAATTCGAAGAGTTTGTCCGCGCATGGAGCACCGTCAGCTTCAGCATGACAATGCGACAGCACAAACGAGCACTGTGATATTTATAACAATATCATGGCTTGGGTTCACATTCATCGATCACCCTCTATACAGTTCCGATTTAGCTCCATCCGAATTTCGTCTGTTTCCAGAACTTAAAGACTGCCTTCGATGACTTCACTTTGACAGCGGTGAAGCGATGTAAGCAGAGGTGAGGCCGTGCCTCAGTGATCGCTCTCATACAGTCTACACCGAATGTATCAAGAAACTGGTCTCTCGTTGGGGGAAGTGTGTTCGTCGCCGGGATGGCTATGTTGATAAATAAGTGTGTAGACATGAAGAATAAAGATGTAGAATCACTTAACGCTTCCGAGCTGAGATACCGTGGTCCATACATAAGACTCCCCCCTGACGTTTCGCCTTCGACTGCGGAAGGCATTGCCGAGGACAATCGGCGAACTGCAAGAAGAGCACGAGTGAGCGCCGTATATATACAGGGTGAGTCACCTAACGTTACCGCTGGATATATTTCGTAAACCACATCAAATACTGACGAACCGATTCCACATACCGAACGTGAGGAGAGGGGCTAGTGTAATTGTTTAATACAAACCATACAAAAATGCACGGAAGTATGTTTTTTAGCACAAACCTACGTTTTTTTAAATGGAACCACGTTAGTTTTGTTAGCACATCTGAACATATAAACAAATACGTAATCAGTGCCGTTTGTTGCATTGTAAAATGTTAATTACATCCGGAGATATTGTAACCTAAAGTTGACGCTTGAAACCTCCGACGTTCAGTTGCGTGTTGTAACAAACACGGGCCACGGTCGGCGAGCAGCATCTGCAGGGACATGTTTACGATGACGACCGTGTTTACGAGTGTGGCTGTAGTGCTCTGTTGTGGTTTGGTCTAGCTGTCGCAGTGTCCGCATGTAGCGCTTGCTGCTATTGTTATTCTCCATTCGTCTCCGCACGCAGACCAACTGTAGTACACCGTGTTACCAGACGTCTGTGATAGTGTAGTGTTGTAGGAACTGTGACCATGGTGTATTCGAACTCTGAAAAGGCGGAGATGATACTCATCTACGGCGAGTGTCGACGAAATGCAGATGAAGCCTGCAGGGTGTATGCAGAACGGTACCCGGACAGAGAGCATCCAACGTGCCGCACATAGCAAAACATCTACCGCCAACTGTATGCAACAGGTATGGTCGTAGCACGCAAACGGATCCGTAACAGGCCCGTCACAGGAGAAGCGGGTGCAGTTGGTGTGTTAGCTGCTGTTGCCATGAACCCACCCATGAGTACACGGGACATTGCGAGAGCCGGTGGACTGAGTCAAAGTAGTGTCATGCGCATACTGCATCGTCACCGCTTTCACCCGTTTCATGTGTCGCTACATCAGCAATTACATGGTGATGACTTTAATCATCGAGTGCAATTCTGTCAATGGGCATTAACAGAGAATGCGTTGCAGTTCTACCTGTTTACCGATGAAGCGGGTTTCACAAACCACGGGGCAGTGAATCTACGGAACATGCATAATGGTCTGTGGACAATACTCGCTGGCTCAGACAGGTAGAGCGACAGCGACCGTGGACTGTAAATGTATGCTGCGGAATCATTGGCGACCACCTCATTGGTTCTCACTTCATTGCAGGGGCCCAAACAGCTGCAACATGCATCGCGTTTCTACAGAATGATCTGCCAACGTTGCTCGAAAATGTCCCACTGGAAACGCGTCGACGTATGTGGTATCAGCATGATGGTGCACCTGCACATTCCGCAATTAACACTAGGCTGACCCTTGACAGGATGTTCGACGGGCGTTTCATAGGACGTGGAGGACGCATAAATTGGCCAGCCCGTTCTCCTGATCTCACACCTCTGGACTTCTTTCTGTGGGGTACGTTAAAGGAGAATGTGTACCGTGATGTGCCTACAACCCCAGAAGATATGAAACAACGTATTGTGGCAGCCTGCGGCGACATTACACCAGATGTACTGCGGCGTGTACGACATTGATTACGCCGGAGATTGTAATTGTGTGCAGCAAATGATTGCCACCACATTGAACACCTATTGGCCTGACATGTCGGGACACACTCTATTCCACTCCGTAATTAAAAACGGAAACCACGTGTGTACGTGTACCTCACCCCTCATGGTAATGTTCATGTGCGTCAGTGAAAAAGACCAATAAAAAGGTGTTAGCATGTGGACGTAATGTGCTGTTCCAGTCTCTTCTGTACCTAAGGTCCCTCACCGTTCCCTTTGGATCCCTACGTAATTCGGTGCTCTCCGATACACACGATCGAACAGCGGAGGAGTGGTACTCAAGCGTCAGCTTTAGGTTACAATATCTCCGGATGTAATTAACTTTTTACAATGCAACAAACGGCACTGATTACGTATTTGTTTATATGTTCAGATGTACTAACAAAACTAACGGGGTTCCATTTAAAAAAACGTAAGTTTGTGTTAAAAAACATACTTCCGTGCATTTTTGTATGGTTTGTATTAACCAATTACACTAGCCCCTCTCCTCACGTGCGGTCTGTGGAATCGGTTCGTCAGTACTTGATGTGGTTTACGAAATATATCCAGCGGTAACGTTAGGTGACTCACCCTGTATAGGAAAAATGTCCGCTACACATGTGATCGCTCATTCACCGGAATCATGGTAAACAACGACACCACATCAAAACTGACCAGGAAGCGATCACATGTATAGCGGACATTTGTCCTAGTGATATTTTGGCATTATTCATAAATTGCCTAACAGCAATTTATTTTCAATATAATAATGTTTTTTATGAACACATTGACGGGGTGGCTATGGGAAGTCCTCTTAGTCCAGCTGTGGCTAATTTGTTCGTGGAGAACTTTGAACAACGGGCACTGCAAGCAGCTATAAAAAGACCAGCCAGATGGTATCGTTATGTAGACGATACATGTGACGATACATTTGTTATATGGACCCATGGGGAAGAGGAACTGGATGCCTTCCTGTTACATCTGAATAGCATTAATCCAAGAATTCAATGCACTATGGAAAAGGAAAACAATGGTCACATGTACTTCTTAGATGTGACTGTAATTAAACGAGGGGATGGATCATTGGGTCATAATGTTTTCAGAAAAGACACACACACTGATCGTTATCTGCAGAAAGATTCTAACCACCACCCAACACATAAAAGAGGTGTGATTAAAACATTAATAGACAGGGCACACAAATTATGTGAACCAGCTCACTTAGATGATGAGATTGAACATAGGAGAAATTCTGTAAAGTTTGGAAGGTAGGAGACGAGGTACTGGCAGAAGTAAAGCTGTGAGGACGCGGGGGTGAGTCGTGCTTGGGTAGGTCAGTTGGTAGAGCACTTGCCCGCGAAAGTCAAAGGTCCCGAGTTCGAGTCTTGGTCCGGCACACAGTTTTAATTTACCAGGAAGTTTCGAGATTGAACATCTTAGAGCGACCTTCAGGAAGAATGGGTATTCCAACAGAGAGATAGATCGTGCACTACGCTCTATACTGACAACCAGGACGGAAGAGGATCGACACGAAGCCAAGGGGAAAGTGTTGTTACCATTCATCAGTAAGGTCACTGATCGCATTGGAAAAATTTTAAGCAACTACGATGTGGAAACTGTTTTCAGACCCACCACGAGAATAAAAGATCCGCAAAAGATAAACGACATCCTCTAGCTACACTACGTGTCTCTAAAATTCCGTGCAGTTGTGGAAAGGTCTATATAGGCACAACAAAAAGAAGTGTCAACACCCGTGTGGGTGAACATAAAAGGAACTGCCGTCTCGGACATGTTGATAAATCGGCTGCAGCGGAACATGTGTTTCAGGAAGGTGAAGTTTAGTGAGACGACCGTCATAGCAGAGACGTCGCATTATTATGCGCGAATGTACAGAGAGGCCATTGAGATTGCCAAACACTGCAATAATTTTAATAGAAAAGATGAAGGCATTAAGGTGGATAAGATATGGATGTCAACATTGCAGTAACAGCGTGACAATCGATTAAATTCAACTGAGAAAGTTGGCAATATCATAGATCATAGCACAGCCGACGTCACGTGACTGACAGCGGCGCCCTCTGGATGGCTTACATATACGGCGTTCACTCGCGCTCTCGTTGCAGTTCGACGATTCTCCTCGGAGGATGCCGTCCGCAGTCGAAGGCGAAACGTCAGGGGAGACTCTTATGTATGGACCACGGCATCTCAGCCCGGAAGTGTTAAGTGATGACAACACCTGCCGTGAAAGCCTTCATTCTATAAAGATGTAGAATGTTAATAACATTTATTTTACTTGAAAATCTTAAAGTGGTTTCACGTAAAAAATACGGATGGAGCACTTTTCAGCACGCCCCCGTCCCTCACCTGCCCGCAGCATGGCTGCAGCAGGCGAACATTAGGAAGTGGTGACGCTGGTCTGGTTTGAATGGTTCAAGCGGCCATACACGCTGAGAGCAAGGGGTAGTGCTCCCTTTCAATTGGCTATCAGTTTACCTCACTACGGCAATTCATAGGCGGTATGCTAGATTTGTTATCGGAATGCCAGATGAACAAGCTAGTAAATTATGGAGATGTTGCGTGAACTGAAGTGGGATTCCTTTGAGGGAAGATCGTATTATTTTCGCGGAACACCAATGGAGAAAATTTAGAGAACCGCCATTTGAAGCTGAATACAGAAAGATTCTACTGTCAACGTAAGAAATCATTCACGCAGAAGGATCGTACAAACATACCGTCGCCTGACCATCGAACGTACTCCCGTATGGACGACATAGTAAGAAGCATCCCTGGCGTAGAGAAACAACTGAAAGAGTTGTAAACAAGTAATTCGTCAGGTCTGGATGAAATCACAAATCAGTTTTATAAAGAGTACTCTACTTCATTGGCCCTTTACATAGGTTGCATTTATCACTAATCTCTCGTCAAGAGCGAACTATGGATGATGGGCAGCAGTAAAATACCATGTCTCAAGATTTCCAGAAAGCATTTGACACGGTGCCTTACTAGGGACTGTTAACGAAGGTACTGGTGCACGGAATAGGTTCCCAGATATGTGGGTGGTTCGAAGACTTATTAAGTAACAGTACCATGTATGCTGTCCTCGAAGGCGAGTGTTCACGGGAGACAAAGGTATCGTCCGCAGTGCCTCGGTGAAGTGTGGTGGGACCGCTGTAATTTTCTGTATGCAGAATTTATCTGGCGGACAGGGTGGCCAGCAATCCGCGGTTGTTCGCTGATTATGCTGTGGTGTACGGTAAGATGTCCAAGTTGAGCGACTGCAGGAGGATACAAGATGTCTTGGACAAAGTTTCTAGTTGGAGTGATGAGTGCCAGCTAGCTCTAAATGAAGAAAAATGAAAGTTAATGAGGAGCAGTAGGAAAACAAATCAGTTATGTTCGGATGCAGCATTGGTCACGTCGTTTAAATACCTGCATACACTGGAAGACCTGAGTCGAAACAAGGTCCCGGGAGTAGACAACATTCCATTAGAACTACTGACGGCCTTGGGAGAGCCAGTCCTGACAAAACTCTACCATCTGGTGAGCAAGATGTATGAGACAGGCGACATACCCTCAGACTTCAAGAAGAATATAATAATTCCAATCCCAAAGAAAGCAAGCGTTGACAGATGTGAAAATTACCGAACTATCAGTTTAATAACTCACGGCTGCAAAATACTAACGCGAATTCTTTACAGACGAATGGAAAAACTAGTAGAAGCCGGCCTCGGGGAAGATCAGTTTGGATTCCGTAGAAATATTAGAACACGTGACCCAATACTGACCCTACGACTTATCTTAGAAGCTAGATTAAGAAAAGGCAAACCTACGTTTCTAGCATTTGTAGACTTAACGAAAGCTTTTGACAATGTTTACCGTAATACTCTCTTTCAAATTCTGAAGGTGGCAGGAGTAAAATACAGGGAGCGAAAGGCTATTTACAATTTGTACAGAAACCAGATGGCAGTTATAAGAGTCGAGGGACATGAAAGGGAAGCAGTGGTTGGGAAGGGAGTGAGACAGGGTTGTAGCCTCTCCCCGATGTTATTCAATCTGTATATCGAGCAAGCAGTAAAGGAAACAAAAGAAAAATTCGGAGTAGGTATTAAAATCCATGGAGAAGAAATAAAAACTTTGAGGTTCGCCGATGACATTGTAATTCTGTCAGAGACAGCAAAGGACTTGGAAGAGCAGTTGAACGTAATGGATATTGTCTTGAAGGAGGATATAAGATGAACATCAACAAAAGGAAAACGAGGATAATGGAATGTTGTTGAATTAAGTCGGGTGATGTTGAGGGTATTAGATTAGGAAATGAGACACTTAAAGTAGTAAAGGGGTTTTGCTATTTGGGGAGCAAAATAACTGATGATGGTCGAAGTAGAGAGGATATAAAATGTAGACTGGCAATGGCAAGGAAATCGTTTCTGAAGAAGAGAAATTTGTTAACATCGAGTATAGATTTAAGTGTCAGGAAGTCGTTTCTGAAAGTATATGTATGGAGTGTAGCGATGTATGGAACTGAAACGTGGACGATAAATAGTTTGGACAAGAAGAGAATAGAAGCTTTCAAAATGTGGTGCTACAGAAGAATGCTGAAGATTAGATGGGTAGATCACATAACGAATGAGGAGGTACTGAATAGGATTGGGGAGAAGAGGAGTTTGTGGCACAACTTGACTAGAAGGAGGGATCGGTTGGTAGGACATGTTTTGAGGCATCAAGGGATCACAAATTTAGTATTGGAGGGCAGCGTGGAGGGTAAAAATCGTAGAGGGTGACCAAGAGATGAATACACTAGGCAGATTCAGAAGGATGTAGGTTGCACTAGGTACTGGGAGATGAAGAAGCTTGCACAGGATAGAGTAGCGTGGAGATCTGCATCAAACCAGTCTCAGGACTGAAGACCACAACAACAACACAAAGTTGCAAGGGGATATAATATGGAATGACCGTGTGAGGGTTGTTATAGGGAAGATGAATGGTCAACTTCGGTTTATTGGGAGAATCTTGGGAAAGTGTGGCTCAATTGTGAAGGATACCGCACCTACGAGACTAGTGCTGTGTATTCTTGAGTACTGCTCAAGTGTTTGGGCTCCGGTCGCGGTCAAATTAAAGGAAGACATTGAAGCAATTCAGAGCCGGACTGCTAGATGTGTTACCGCTATGTTGTAACAAGATGCAAGTGTTACGCAGGTGCTTCGGAAACTCAAGTCACAATCCCTGGAGTGAATGCGACCTTCTTTTCGAGGAACCTTACTGAGAAAACTGAGAGAATCGGCGTTTGAAGACGACTGCAGAAAGACTGTACTGCCGCCAACATACATTTTGAAGACAAGAGAGGAGAAATCAGGGCTCATGCGGAGGCACACAGACAATCGATGGTGCCTCGCTCTTTTTGCTATGGAAAAGGAAAGGAAATGACCAGCAGTGGTAGATGGTTCCATCCGCCACTACCCGTACGGTGGCTTGCGGAGTCCGTACAGGGCGACAGTTATTGAACGATATGAAATAAAATCGTCCTAAATTCTGGTTGGTTTGCGTTAGGACACTCAAACTGCACTGTTGGCCGCGGGGGATTATAGGAATTAGTATCATTTAGTGACGATACACACTTTCATTTAGATGAGTTCGTCAATAAGCACAAATGGCGCATTAGGGCGCCTGAGAATGCGCATTTCGCGATAGAGAAGCCCGTTCACCCTCAACGAGTGACTGTGTGCTGTGCAGTGTCCAGTCACGGAATAATCGGTGCGATATTCCTCGATGGCACGGTGACTGCCGAACTGTGCGTGAAGGTTTTGTAAGATGATTTCACCCCAGTTATCCAAAATAACCCTGATTTCTACAGGATGTGGCACATGCAAGACGGAGCTCGACTCCATCGAAGCAGGAGAGTGTTTGATGTCCTGGAGGAGCACTTTGGTGATCGCATTCTGGCTCTGGGGTACCCAGAGGCCACTGCCATGGGCTTCGATTGGCCGCCGTATTCTCCGGATCCTGACACATGTGACTCCTTTCTGTCGGGCTGTATTAAAGAGTAGGTGTACAGCAATAGCCCCAAAACCATTACTGAGCTGAAAACAGACATTCAGGAGGTCATCGACGGCGTCGATGCTCCAACGCTTCGGCGGTTCATGCAGAATTTCGCTATCCGTCTGCGCCACATCATCGCCAATGATGGTAGGCATATCGAACATGTCGTAACCTTAACCTGAATATTTTTAGTGATGTTTAAATGTTGAATAGAGTGTGCGCAAGCCGTAGTTTGTAACTAATTTTCGTTTTTTTTTTCATATAGTTCAATAATTATGACCCTGCGTGTAGCTGCAGAGGCATCCCTTTTGAGCTATTCAAACACCATGGGACTTCCAATAATACATCATTCAATACAGAATATCTCTATAATATGATTACGATCCAGAATACGTGAAAAAAGAATAGTTTCAAAGCCGACATTCCGACAACCAAGTTTCAAACTACAATGTGTATATGTTATTTTCTGACGGTTTGTTCGTCTTAACTACATTAATTTTAAAGATGAAATTGTGCCGATTGATCTTCTTTAATGCGTAAAACGTTTTGTATTGTATTTTACAGAAATAAAACGAGATCCCTGTAGGATGACCAAGTGGTTTCGAAAAATGTCTGAGTACAGAATTAAAAAATTTGAAGAAAAGGAAACACAGTTTTGTATTTCACAAAATATGAACATTTAAAACGCAAAGTTATTTCGCAAACGTGGGAAAACGGCAACAGGAGCATACACCCGTAGCAAAATCATTATACGAAAGGACATGCAGTGTCTGTCAGAGGAACAGTGTACGCCAAATGTAGGTCTCTCAGACACTGAGGCATTCACTCGACACGGTAGTTCTGTGACGTGGCTGCTTCGCTATGCGTGTAATGTGACTCCGCTGGTCCGCCTGTGAGGTCGCTGCCCGCCTTTGGGCGTGCACAGCTCGTACAAAATGGGCTTCCGGTTTGCTGCGCAGCTGTTTGGCGCACTTCCGTGAATATGTGGACACGACAAGGCCAACAGAGCGACGGACGCCTCGCTCATTGAGTTCCCGCGAGTGTGCGCAGTGAACCTGTGGTGCAGTAGGCTGCTCTGTGTCATTGTGGACTGTATTAACCCTCTGTACATTAGCGGGATTGCAAGAACGTTAACAACAAGTTCAGGTGGAATACCACCTTCTGAAATGCATTTGTATTTTTAAGCATAATGGTATGTACCATGATTGATATTAATAAACCAAATGTTTGTTGATACTGATGGGGCCGGTCGGGGTGGCCGAGTGGTTCTAGGTGCTACAGTCTGGAACCGTGCGACCGCTACGGTCGCAGGTTCCAATCCTGCCTCGGACATGGATGTGTGTGATGTCCTTAGGTTAGTTAGGTTTAAGTAGTTGCAAGTTCTAGGGGACTGATGACCTCAGAATCTAAGTCCCATAGTGCTCAGAGCCATTTGAACCATTTGATACTGATGAGAGAAGAAACAATTAAAAAAAAAAACATTTAACATGCAACTATACGCCCAAAAATCTTCTGTCTTACATACAGCGTTGTCCGAAATTAAAGCACCAAACGGAATTTTTGCAACGTTGCGTTTATATTGTCATAAAGCAGTATAAAAAGGTAGAAGAGAAGTAGAAACAACGTAAAGAATACAGAACGTAAACAACAAAATGCGTACGGTAGACAAAAATTTCTCCGTTTCTTCCAACTTAACGAATTTGCACACACATTACGACAGCTGATAAATGTGCTCAGTATGGGGTGTGACTGCCTCTGGCAACAACACAGGCCTGACAACGACGGATCGTGCAGTGAATGGTGTCATCAATCTCGTGATGGGGCAATAACGCCCATCCTTCCTGCAGAGCTGCTCGCAAGCCTTGGAGAGTAGTTGGTGGATGCTGACGTCATGCAAAGCGTCTCCTCAGTGCATCCCAGACGTGTTCTATGGGATTCAAATCGGAAGAGCGACCAGGCCACGCCATGCGTGCAGTGTGTTCCAAGATAACATCACCCACCTGTGCTCTATAAGATCGAGCATTATTGTCCACGAATACACAGTGTGGGCTCACAGCACCTCGCAACACCCGGGCATCAGATCCCAAGATCTCGTCGCGACAGCTGACAGCAGATAAATCTTATAGGTTCACCCGTGCAGTTTCTTAAAGAGCTGTTCAAGTGGGCAACATAATCCCTGCGCACACCTTTAGGGATCCTCCTCTATATCGGTCTATTTCCGCGATGTTTCGGTCCCGAAATCGTAGGCCACGTTCCCTCCAGAGGTGTACCCGTCGATAATCACTCTCCAGACCGAATCGGGACTTATCTGTGAAAAGAAGCTGTAGGACGTATCTCATTGGCATGGGCCTTTTTGCTTTGGTTCCTTCCCAACGTAAAGAATTCCATCCAAAAAATTAAATGTTTCTGCGTCATATATGTTGAAAATTTTCAAGCTATGTTTTCCGGGTTTTATTTTTTTATTAATTTTTATTTAGCACCAACATTTTGGAAGGACGTCGGCCTCTAAAGCTAAGTAACATTTCATCTACAACCAGTGATTCAGATGTCTTCGGGTAGCTGTCCTTCTTCTTGAAGGAATTCCTCCTCTGTTTGAATTCATCGTCGATGGTCTCATAATCAGATAATACGCCATCGATGTCTGTGAGCAAAATTCGTCAAAATTGTCTTCATCCTCATCATCAGAATCCATCGCCATTTTCATTTTTTAACTCCTCTAAAACCCCATCTTAGCTGGTGAACGGAGTTTTGTAAGCCACTTAACCATCATCATCATCATCATCATCATTTAAGGCTGATTATGCCTTTCAGCGTTCAGTCTGGAGCATAGCCCCCTTATAAAATTCCTCCATGATCCCCTATTCAGTGCTAACATTGGTGCCTCTTCTGATGTTAAACCTATTACTTCAAAATCATTCTTAACCGAATCCAGGTACCTTCTCCTTGGTCTGCCCCCACTCCTCCTACCCTCTACTGCTGAACTAATGAGTCTCTTGGGTAACCTTGCTTCTCCCATGCGTGTAACATGCCCCACCATCTGAGCCTGTTCGCCCTGACTGCTACATCTATAGAGTTCATTCCCAGTTTTTCTTTGATTTCCTCATTGTGGACACCCTCCTGCCATTGTTCCCATCTACTAGTACCTGCAATCATCGTAGCTACTTTCATATCCGTAACCTCAACCTTGTTGATAAGGTAACCTGAATCCACCCAGCTTTCGCTCCCATACAACAAAGTTGGTCGAAAGATTGAACGGTGCACAGATAACTTAGTCTTGGTACTGACTTCCTTCTTGCAGAAGAGAGTAGATCGTAGCTGAGCGCTCACTGCATTAGCTTTTTGCTACACCTCGCTTCCAGTTCTTTCACTATGTTGCCATCCTGTGAGAATATGCATCCTAAGTACTTGACCCCGTCCACCTGTTCTAACTTTGTTCCTACTATTTGACACTCAATCCGTTTATATTTCTTTCCCACAGACATTACTTTCGTTTTGGAGATGCTACTCTTCTTACCATAGTCCTTACATTTCTGATCTAGCTCTGAAATATTACTTTGCAAACTTTCAGTCGAATCTGCCATCACAACTAAGTCATCCGCATATGCAAGACTGCTTATTTTGTGTTCACATCTACTTAAGTATACCCTAAGATAGAACAAAAAGTCCACAATATTAATAAGGTTGGATGGAAATTCGCAAAGCTACTGTGACCTCCGTAACAAGTTTTTGTGGAATCTCGGATAGTAGGTACATTGGAGAAGGTGACCCCTCTAATAGTGTGAGCTTGCCGGACTAGCTGGGGATAAGACCTAACCTACATCGCGCATATACACTAAGGTAGGTAGGGCGGCCGGGTGGTTTTCCACCCCACCTTGTGGGAAGAGGGATAATGCTACAAACAGCAAAAACTGAAAAATGGGGGAAACAAGATGAGGTCGTTAGAGACAGAGTGTAAGCTTAACTTAGGAAAGGAAATAGGTCTTGTCCTTCTCAAACGAGCCTTGATAGATTTAGGGAAACCTGAATCTCGATAGTCCGAATGCAAGTTGTAATCTTACACTCCCACACATCAGCAGTAATTTTCAGTTTCTTCATTAGTTTCAAAATCTTCGAGAGGCGTAAGATACACAAAAATTTTTTTACTTATCATCATTTTCTCATTGTTGGCTGCAGAACGTCTAGGGATAGATTCTTGAGGCTGCAATTTTAACTTTGTGTGTTCCAGTTGACATAATAATTGATAAACTGCTTCCTGTTTCTATGACTTTTTTTTATTTTATCCCATTCTTCTATATCACACTGACTTAACAGTCTCCATTACCATAAAACCAAAAATTACATTATTACTGCCAAAATTAAAAACATGTCCCTTTCTGCGGTACTAACATATTCCAAAGAGTTTACAAAACAAAAGAGTTTACAAACTATCTTGACAAAAGAAGATTAATCACCAAGTTATATCATTATTTTAGAAATGAATCTGAAATAAATTTAATAATTAGCACCAGATTGTGCTTTTAACAACATGGATTTTAAGTATGCCAGATAAATCGTAATTTCAAATATTTCTAAAAGAAGGATAATTTTAGCTATACAAACAGAGCTAGTAAATACCGATTGTGGCAAATTAATTTCTTTTCATTCGTTTTAGCGTGATATACAACACATCGTATACAAAATCATGTGGAATTCTTTCAGTGAAACAGCCGAGATAATGTTCACCTAAACGAGATTATAAAATATCCCTGGTACTACTATAAAGGAAGGTAATGTCAGAGGAGGGTGTGCCATTACAAAGTGCAGTGTCTTACCACTGCACCAACTCATTCGGTGGAACTACACTTGCTAAAGCGCTTGTTGCATCACACAGGCATCACATATTATGTCAGAATAGGTTTCATCATCGTTATGGCGCTCTACACGTCTGGGTATACTTCCACGGTAGCTCACGTGTGCTTTTTAGCACAGCTGGGTAAATGTTGTGCCCGCCGGTGTGAGGTGGATGAACACACTAGAACACATCAAACACTACAGGTTGTCCGGGAGGAAGGATCAGTATTCAGGGGTACGACGGGGACGCTCATTTGAAGCAAAAAACTCCGTACGACCGACGTATGCCCTGTTCCCAGTGCTCTCCGAGGTGAAGCACATTTAATGAACATTTGTTTTTGGGACAATGGCTCGCAATTACGTGTCTCACCCACCCAACCACTTTGACATTCTGTTCCAGCCCAACGTTCCTTTCAGTCTCCTTGCTCGGGATGTCTGTTCGCCATTAAACTGGCCCGTTGAACGGAAAGTTGTCCATGGTGTGTTGCGAGTGAACTAGTGCGACAGACCGAGAGTGTGTCTATACACGCTCTGACTAAAATGCCACACACTTACACTGATGAAGGACATGTAGATATGGCGTGTGTTTAGGGTTTCTGCGATGATAATGCTCCTGCTGCTCTCGAAGAGTATCTTGTACGATAATGCTTGAGAGTTGGATGTGCTAAAAATATATATTTTGAAGTGGCTGTTTGTAAAACGCATGTTGTATTATTCACTATCTGTTGTAGATGTGTACACGTGTTGAGAGGCACCCACTTTGCCTTACTCACACTGTGGCATCAAGCAGTCAGGCCTGCAAGATGAGTGGTTTGCCAAGCGAGTGGATTCTTCCTTAATTTATCGAGTAACATGAATTCTCGTATCTTACTATTTAGTTACAAATTACTCTCCTGTATGAATAATACGCAACGGAAACACGCATCTGACTATCAGTGATTTATAGAACTCTGACTGTACACTACGCACTGGCAATACCACATTTACTTTTTGTCTTTTATTTAACGGCTTTTATATAAATTCGGGACATTATGACAACATACAATTTAATGAAAAAGGCCACCAATCTCTTTCTTTTCACTATCTGATTTATTCCTAAACACACAAATTCTACAACCTACGACAATATCACATGAGCAATTCCGCGCAGTGGGCATGGCTTTACATTAGCGAATCTCTATATTATGGTCTCGTAATTTATTTTACCGCAACAGTGCACTTTCTGGATAGGATGGTGGATCTTTTATTATATCTCACGCTTCGACTCTCACAATCATCCTCACGAAACTTTCCTCCAGATCGAGCGATACGGAAGGAACAAGCATAACCCACAAATCTTTCGAAACTACCTTGCTACTCCCCCATGCAAACCGCACATACCCAAATTACATGACATACACCACACAACAATATGAAATACTACACAAAGAATGGTTACAACATTATCACTTTCCGCTTTCCCACTTCAATCAATATTTATCCCAGTTTCACACTGTTCCTACTGTGAACTCTGGAGATAAACGCACGTCTTCCTGTGCAATGCAAGCCAAGTGGCGTTGCTGGATAGACGGCCGACTCATCTTGATTCTCTCTCAGAGTTTAAATCTAGCGTCACACGGAATGATATTTCTTAAATATTTCAACTTACGATACACACGCTATTTCTTAAATATTTCAGCTTATTGTACACACACTAGTAATTCAGCTTAACTTAAGCACACGGAAGTATCTCAACTTATAACTACATGTGGTTTCATTGTGACCGTTGGTTTACTACAATCCCCTTAAAATTACCTGCCTGACATTTAATTCTCCCCACAAAATTTCCTGAGATAGAGAAATTATTAATTCTAACTACTCTTAAATATTCCACATGCATACCATGCCTCCACTCTTTCATTACGGAGCACAACAAAAAACAGGTCTTTACAGCAGAAGGTCCAGCGGCAGAGTGCTGAAACATGGCCGTTCTGTAGGTCATCTCGCACCTCTGTCGAGGTGGGGGAAGCACCTTGCCACCGTATTGGTCAACCACATTTCAGGCGCTCAAAGCTCTGGTAAATTTTTCATGTCTTTGGTCCCACCAAAGGTAGCCAAAGGATCGACTCAAAGATGATCCTATATTCCCATTCACTATCTGTGGTTAGCAGACGACCATACATTCATTCATTTCACAGATCTCACCAAACTGGATGTAGGGATTTATTTTGAGGGAGTGCACATGTGATCAATTAAATAAATAAATTGTCATTCTTTCCCACACTGGTATCCGGCTTCGCTGTATTAATTGAAATTGAGTTATTTTTACACAAAAAATGTGTTGTTCTGACAAAAATGATGAAGTATTTCGTACCTATTTTCAATGTTGGGCGGTACTGTACCCTTTCAGTGTAAACCCGATAATGTACGAGGGTCATACGATAATTAAAGAGACAAACAGGAGAAAAAAACGTTTATTTTTACAAAACAATATTTTTTCTACTTTTCAACGTAATCCCCTTGAACATTTATGCACTTGTTCCAACGGGCTACAAGCTTTTTTATTTCGGCTGCAAAGAACTCCGTATCTTGATATTCTCCATTAAAAAGAAAATACGTGGAAGTCAAGACATGCCTAAAACGTTCAGTGGTCTTCTCGCCAAACTTCTGACTAATGGAGAATACTACGAACAAACGGAGGGAGTCGCCATGGGTAGCCCACTCTCACCGGTAGTAGCGAATTTGTACATGGAGAACTTCGAGGAGGAAGCCCTGTCGTCATCCGAATGGAAATCTACTTTCTTTTTCCGTTACGTGGACGACACGTTCGTCGTCTGGCCACATTGTATGGATAAACTCCTTGACTTCCTTACACATCTAAACTCCATACACCTCAACATCAAATTCACTATGGAGACTGAAAAGGAGGGTAAATTACCTTTCCTTGACCGTCTTGGTCAAGAGAAGGGCTGACGGCACCCTAGGTCATGGGGTGTATCGGAACACAACACACACTGATCTGTATTTGCACGCAGACAGCTGCCACCACCCTTCACAGAGGAATGGGGTACTTAAAACTCTAGTACATAGGGCGCGCACTATCTCTGACGCAGAGAGTCTACCCCAGGAATTGGAACATCTGATAACTGTATTTCGGAAAAATGGGTACTCAGAGTGGCAGATTCAACGTGCTCTCCACCCAACCACTACAGCACAACCTGTGGAGATGGATGAAATCACGAGGGAGGAGGTAGGCACTGCGTTTATTCCATATACAGGTGCACTCTCGGGGAAAATCGTCCGCATTTTGAAGAAACACCGGAGCGGAACTGTGTTTTGTCCTCCGAATAAAACTCGTGCACTGGTGGGGAGCGCCAAAGATGACCTCGGTTTGAGGAAGGCGACCTCGGTTTGAGGAAGGCCGGCGTGTACCAGATTCCGTGTCAATGTGGCAAGTCGTATATTGGTCAGACGATGCGTACCGTCGAGGATGAACACCAGAGGCACACTCGACTGATGTACCGGAGCAAGTCGGCGGTCGCTGAACATTGTTTGTCGGAAAATCACGCTATGGAGTATGAACGCACGAGGATTCTGGTACAGACGTCGAGATACTGGGACAGCGTTTTTAGAGAGGCCATCGAAATTCGCACCAATGACGACCTCATAAACCGTGACTGTGGCTATAATCTTAGCAAGGCTTGGGAACCAGCGATTGGGTTAATCAAGAGTAAATCGAGCAAACGTATAGTTGTGACGACCACGGCGGACAGAGCCATCACACCGACGTCATCTCATACGCCGTCGCAATCTGTTCCACCGCGCGACCGTGCCGCGGGGCGCGGACGGCGGAGCTAGCGCGCCGCAGGCGGAGGGTATTTAAATCGGCCGCCACCGCGACCGAACCCAGTTCCCTCTGAGCAGCCATAGCGTACGGATCTCCGTACCGGCACGTTCACAGGAGCTCAGTCCGTCAGTTCACCTGATGATGGCGACATCTATGATCGCCGAAATATTGTGCCCGTTGGACACTGTAGACCGGCAGTACACCCGTGGATATTTTGATTTTTTACGTCCTAGTTGTACTGGAACCTCTTCCCATTTAGTGCACCAAACAAATGGAATTTCTATGAGCTAAATCAGGACTGTAAGGTGAATGAGGCAGTACTTCGCAGCGATATTGTCGATGGTTTCACGGGTTAGTTGAGCAATGTGAGGACGTGCGTTGTCTTCCTGGAGAATCACACCTCTCCTCTGGGATCCACGATATCTCTCCAGGTACACTAGACACTCCGCTACCACCTCTCACAACGGCGACAGTGCAACATCCATTTCCATGTGAGAATGTAACGTTTATATCAAGGCTAAAATTAAGAGAACATCCAAGAAATACACAAGGTCCATCGACGAGAGCGTGGGCTGCAACACTCTTCACTGGAATGCGATTCTTCTTGTCCCCAGATGTCGTAGTAAATTCAATGTTTTCTATGTTCTTGTAGACAGTTGCGCGACGACGACGTCGATATCTCCTGTAAGGCATGTTGGCGGCGTTCAATGCAGTTGCCTGTGCAGCAGCAAGACACAGAATGAGCGTAGCGCGAGAGTGCACTCGCTTATATACTGTGCGTGGACTTTGCGTTTTCACAGTGGCCAGCGGGGACGCGCATACCTAGAACACCCAGTATGCGCGTCCAGGATAACACCTCCTACCAAATGTCGGAGAGCTGGACTAGACTGCACCTGCTTGCCTTCCGACCTGACTACACTACTGGTCATTAAAATTGCTACACCAAGAAGATGACGTGCTACAGGCGCGAAATTTAACCGACAGGAAGAAGATCCTGTGATATGCAAATGATTAGCTTTTCAGAGCATTCACACATCGCTGGCGACGGTGGTGACACCTACAGCGTGCTGACATGAGGAACGTTTGCAACCGATTTCTCATACACAAACAGCAGTTGACCGGCGTTGCCTGGTGAAACGTTGTTGTGATGCCTCGTGTAAGGAGGAGAAATGCGTACCATCACGTTTCCGACTTTGATAAAGGTCGGATTGTAGCCTGTCGCGATTGCGGTTTATCCTATCGCGACATTGTAGCTCGCGTTGGTCGAGATCCAATAACTGTTAGCAGAATATGGAATCGGTGGGTTCAGCAGGGTAATACGGAACGCCATGCTGGATCCCAACGGCCTCGTATCACTAGCAGTCGAGATGACAGGCATCTTATCCGCATGGCTGTAACGGATCGTGCAGCCACGTCCCGATCCCTGAGTCAACAGATGGGGACGTTTGCAAGACAACAACCATCTGCACGAACATTTCGACGACGTTTGCAGCAGCATGGACTATCAGCTCGGAGACCATGGCTGCGGTTACCCCTGACGCTGCATCACAGACACCAGCGGCTGCGATGGTGTACTCAACGACGAACCTGGGTGCACGAATGGCAAAACGTCATTTTTTCGGATGCGTCCAGGTTTTGTTTACAGCATCATGGTGGTCCTATCCGTGTTTGGCAACATCGCGGTGAACGCACATTGGAAGCGTGTATTCGTCATCGCCATAATGGCGTATCACCCGGCGTGATGGTATTGGGTGCCATTGGTTACACGTCTCGGTCACCTCTTATCGCACTGACGGCACGTTGAACAGTGGACGTTACATTTCAGACTGTTACGACGCGTGGGGCTCTACCCTTCATTCGATCCCTGCGAAACCCTTCATTTCAGCAGGATAATGCACGACCGCATGTTGCCTTTCTGGATACAGAAAATGTTCGACTGCTGCCCTGGCCAGCACATTCTCCAGATCTCTCACCAATTGAAAACGTCTGGTCAATGGTGACCGAGCAACCGGCTCGTCACAATACGCCAGTCACTACTCTTGATGAACTGTGGTATCGTGTTGAAGCTGCACGGGCAGCTGTACCTGTACACGCCATGCAAGCTCTGTTTGACTCAATGCCCAGGCGTATCAAGGCCGTTATTACGGCCAGAGGTGGTTGTTCTGGGTACTGATGTCTCAGGATCTATGCACCCAAATTGCGTGAAAATGTAATCACATGTCAGTTCCAGTACAATATATTTGTCCAATGAATACCCGTTTATCAGCTGCATTTCTTCTTGGTGTAGCAATTTTAATGGCCAGTGGTGTATTTCTGTCACCCTGTTTTACTAGTGTTGTTCCCACGGCTGTTCATTCTCTTTTTTGGTCATTTCACATCTACTATTACTGACTTATTCTCCAACCAACCAGAATTAATTACCTGTTCCGGTACTGCCTTACCTGTGCATCGGTTTGGAGCGTGGTCAGACGTCTGTGAGGTGACGAGCTCTGGAGACCTTTCGTCTGCCTGCCTCTCGTCAATCTATTTTTATTTTTCATCCCAGACCCAAATACTGCTGCATTTTGTCACTTCAACATACCATCACAATCCTATCAAATTTCTGACCGATATTATTAGCTCCAGATGGACGAATGACCTCACTTTTAGTTCCTGTCTACTCCCCTCTCTCCCCCCCCCCCCCCCCCAACCAACCAACCAACCAACCAAATCAAGGCTGCCAACACACTTCCTTCGGGCAAGCTTTACGTTACTTTTACATATGTCGATGACTCTCCATTCAAGATAACATGCTGCATCTTCCCTATCAATAAATCTTCAACTTAGTCCTAAATTTTATTTGATAGCCTACACAGTCGCATCTTTTTTTAATGAATATTGGCGCGGTACCGAGTCAAAAGCTTTTCCAAGTCAAGAAATACTGATCCCGCCTCAGTATCTTGATCCATGACTTTCAGGAAGACAAATGAGAAAAACGCAAGTTGGGTTCGCATGATCCATGTTGTCTGAATCCACACTCGTCTGCAGGTAAGAGGACTGTCTCTTTTTAAGGTACTTCATTTCACCGATCTCAGAGAATGTTCTCAGAATCTACAAGAGACAGTCGTCGATTATACTGGACATTAATCTTTTCGTATTTTTGAGCCACAACCATGTAATAATGTTTGAATTATACTGAATTTGCCTCGAATGAAAAACAGCCCACAGTTGCAGTTGCATTTGCATATGATAGTCTGGTTTCTGAATCATGCATCAAATTATGATACGACAAACTTGGTTACATGAAATTGTTAATGTTCTACCACTCTATGATCGTATGCAACAGGATTTCATCTGTTGGACATTCGTATTATGAAGTATATAGTCCTTCATTTTCACATGTAGGCTTGTTATTAATTTACTGTCGTATGTACTGACTGACAAACAGGGCGATGCCATGTAGCTCACTGTGGTGAGCGCCACCTGTGGTGCGCGGGTTGCGGCGCACTCGCCGACCGTGCGCCCAGTAGTGGCGGAGGACATACGGTGCCACATGTCATTTTACGTATGTTCGAAACAGCCTTATGTCAGCTGAAGTTATTTTACTGGTCTCGACGCAGCCTCTGGGCTAAGACACTTTTTATTTATTAGTGTGTATGTAAGTAATACGAGGGTAACTCCAAAAGAAATGCACACTATTTTTTTTAATCCATCTCTTATTCAACATGTTTGAAAGTTTTACAGTGTGTAGATACATCCTTTAGGAACAATATTTTCATTTCTCCACGTAATTTCCATCCCTCTCAACTGCCGTACGCCACCTTCAACCAGACCCGCACGGTAAAATTCTGGACCAACCTGTTGGAGTCACTGTTTGGCAGCGTGCACAAGGGAGTCATCATCTTCAAATCTTGTTCCACGAAGAGAGTCTTTCAGTTTCCCAAAGAGATGATAGTCACATGGAGCCAGGTCAGGACTGTAAGGCGGGTGTTTCAGTGTTGTCCATCCGAGTTTTGTGATCGCTTCCATGGTTTTTTGACTGTCATGTGGCCGTGCATTGTCGTGCAACAGCAAAACATACTGCTTTTGCCGATGTGGTCGAACACGACTCAGTCGAGCTTGAAGTTTCTTCAGTGTCGTCACATATGCATCAGAATTTATGGTGGTTCCACTTGGCATGATGTCCACAAGCAAGAGTCCGGAATCGAAAAACACCGTATCCATAACTTTTCCAGCAGAAGGTGTGGTTTTGAATATTTTTTCCTGGTGTGAATTTGCATGATGCCACTCCATTGATTGCCTCTTCGTCTCTGGTGAAAAATGATGGAGCCCTGTTCCATCACCTGTCACAATTCTTGCAAGAAATTCATCTCCACCTTTCTCGTACTGTTCCAAAAGTTCGCTGCATACCGTTTTTGTTGTTTCTTTGTGAGCCACTGTCAACATCCTGGGAACCCACCTGGCACAAACCTTTTTTAACGCCAACACTTTTAGTACTCTGCAAACACTTCCTTCCCCTATCCCAACGTAGCGTGACAATTCGTTCACTGTGATGCGTCTGTCAGCAGTCACCAATTCGTCAACTCTCTGCACATTGTCTGGAGTGTGTGCAGTACGAGGCCTGCCGCTGCGAGGGCAATACTCAATATTGCCGTGCCCACTTTCATCACGTAACCTGCTTGCCCACCGACTAACTGTACTGCGATCGATAGCTGCATCTCCATACACCTTTTTCAACCTCTTGTGGATGTTTCCCGCTGCCTCGTTTTCACAGTACAGCAATGCTATGACAGCACGTTGCTTCCGACGAACGTCAAGTGTAGCAGCCATCTTGAAGACATGCTGTGACGGCGCCACTCACGGGAACAGGTTGAACTAAGTTTGAAAACAAGCGGGAAGGATGTATCTACACACAGTAAAACTTTCACACATGCAGAATGAAAACAGTATTTTTACAAAAATAGTGTGCATTTCTTTTGGACTGACCCTCGTATGTTACCACTTGCGTAATCTTGAAGTTTATATGTAGATTGTGTCACTGGTCTAGATGTCATTTTGATCATTTCTTAGGACTTCTGAAGAAGGCTATATTGTTATAGCAGAAACCATGGTCAAGGTTTAAAATAAACGTAATTCAGTGCGACTGTGGGCTGTTTTACATTCGAGACAATTTCGTGACGGTTGCCGTTGTCGCTGCGATGATGAAAATAATGATATATTGAATTTGTTTGTTTGGACCTCTTCCTTTTATATTGCTGTCATGATTTCGGCCTTAAGCCATTGTCAAGTACAACAACGTTAGGTGTAATTAGACTGTGATAAATGATGTCAGCTTGAGGCTATATTGTACTGGGTGTCCCAACGTGCCGGCCGCGGTGGTCTAGCGGTTCTAGGCGCTCAGTCCGGAACCGCGCGACTGCTACGGTCGCAGGTTCGAATCCAGCCTCGGGCATGGATGTGTGTGATGTCCTTAGGTTAGTTAGGTTTAAGTAGTTCTAAGTTCTAGGGAACTGATGACGACAGATGTTTAGTCCCACAGTGCTCAGAGCCATTTTGTCCCAGCGTGTAGATAAGCACAAAACCACCGAAATGTAAGGCAGACAGGTAGAAAACATGTTTTCCAGTCATAGAAGAAGTGAGACGCAGAATTAACACCAATATAGTAGTTATATGTGCAGAGAATATAGTCTGAAGATGTACTACGAAAGTTACTGGTTGTTAGCCAACCAGTGGACATGTTCTGAAAATGTACTAGAGAAATTATTGGTTGTTAGTCAACCAGTAACTTCCATAGTATATTTCCAGACCGTGTTCACTGACATGAAACTACTGTACTGATGTTAATTCTGTGGTTGAATTGTTCTATGGCTAAAAAACATGTATTGTTCAAATGGTTCAAATGGCTCTGAGCACTATGCGACTTAACTTCTGAGGTCATCAGTCGCCTAGAACTTAGAACTAATGAAACCTAACTAACCTAAGGATATCACATATATCCATGCCCGAGGCAGGATTCGAACCTGCGACCGTAGCGGTCGCTCAGCTCCAGACTGTAGCGCCTAGAACCGCACGGCCACAACGGCCGGCATCACGTTATAGAAACGTTCCTGCAAACATGTTTTGTACCCGCCTGCCATACATGTTAGTGATTTTGCACTTATCCACAGCTGGGACACGCAGTTCTGTAGATCTTGACGGTGACTTCACTTAATAAAATCTAATTATACCGAGCATTGCTGTACTTCATAATAGCTTAAGACCAAAACCATGATAGTAATATAAAGTTGAGAAGTTTGCAGCCAAATGGTGGAAATATCATCAAACATAATGGGTGCTAATTTTATGGATTGCTTCTGCCACCCTTCTTGTAGACAAGCGTGTCGCGTGCTTTCTTACAACAACGAGTCACAGTTTTTTGTTCAAGCGATGCGCCGTATACTGTGGTTAAAAGAGGAGGCACCTCAACTGCAAATTCTGTATAGAATCACTGCTGTGTTACGCGTGGAACTAGGACGAGGAGTTTCTAGTAGCATCGATACCGACTATTTCCTGTCAGTAGCACGGGAACGATTGCCAACTGCACTGCAGGCGGACTCGGCAACAACTCGCGCAGTTGGCACGCCTGAGCGCGCCGCCCCGGGGCTTCCCCGGCTCCCGAGCGCGCTTTCCCATTGTTACCTGCCACTATCTCCGCCTGCGCGTTGCGCCATCTGGCCCAGGCACCGCGCGCCGTGTGCCCTCGTCCCTCCTGCCGCCTGCTGTCCTTCTTAGCTGCTGCTACCACCCACGTTCCCTTCCCTTCCTCTCTCCCTCTCTCTCTCTCTCTCTCCTCCTCCTCCTCTCTTTACAGACAGCGAACAATAGGCGGGGCGGTCCGCCTACAAATCAACAATATCTCGCAGATAAATCTGAGCGCGGAAGAAAAAGAAAACCCTGAAAGGCTGCTACAAGAGGGAGGGAGCGAGTCAGAGGGACGGAGGGGTGCCGCGGGGAAAGAAATGAAAGGAACTCCTTCGCTAATTTCCTCTCGAGACGGCGGCGGCGAAGCAAGCAGCAGCAGAGAGCGTGTTCTCTTTTTGGAGCGGCAGCCTGCGCGCCGCATTTGTCATCGTCGTGGTTTCTTTGGCCCTCCTCTCGGCAGACCACCGTGTGGTGTAGTGTGTTGTGGTGTGGTGTGTGGTGAGCTCGGGTCCTCCTTTTTTTTCTGATGGCCGCACGCTGCCTTGTGGCCGCGTATAAATCTATTAGCCGGGCCCTCGCCTCGCCTGGCCATGCAAACGAGTCACGTCAGGTAGCTGGGGCGGCAGCTAGCTGTGGACGCGCACACTCCTGACATTACGACGCTCGTGCCGTGCGTGCACACACACACACACACACACACACACAAGGAGATGCCAAGAATAGAAGGCGCAGCGCCCTTGTCAGCGACACAACCGTCGCTACCTGCACTCTCGCTTAGTCCTCACAGCCTCCAGTTTCCATCTCCTCCTCTTTTTCTCCTTTCAACAGTGGAATGCAGTTTATCCGACCATCATTAATCCCGATCTCCCCCTTTGAGTCACAACAACATGAAAAACAATACTGTTCTCAAACTTTTCACAAAAATCAAGAGTATAATCCAAAAACCTGCCAACTGCCAGTATGCTGTTTAGTAGTCATATTAAAAAGATGTACCACAAGAGCCTTCATTTTAAATTTTAGAGTGAAATGTAGTGTACACTGAATAGAAGGACAATGGTAGATGCATTGTTGTATTTGAGTCATGATACGATGATCCAAGTAGCATGAACTGTTAAAGACAGAATTATTAAAGGTATATACCCTTTTACTCGAAAATCAGCCAAGTGCCAAAAGCAGCTTCGCTTTTGGCACCAGTGCACTGTTGTTGTTGTGGTCTTCAGTCCTGAGACTGGTTTGATGCAGCTCTCCATGCTACTCTATCCTGTGCAAGCTTCTTCATCTCCCAGTACCTACTGCAGCCTACATCGTTCTGAATCTGCTTAGTGTATTCATCTCTTGGTCTCCCTCTATGATTTTTACCCTCCACGCTGCCCTCCGTTACTAAATTGGTGATCCCTTGATACCTCAGAACATGTCCTGCCAAGTTGTCAAGTTGTGCCACAAACTTCTCTCCAATCCTATTCAATACCCCCTCATTAGTTATGTGATCTACCCATCCAATCTTCAGCATTCTTCTGTAGCACCAAATTTCCAAAGCTTCTATTCTATTCTTCTCCAAACTATTTATCGTCCATGTTTCACTGCCATACATGGCTACAGTCCATACAAATACTTTCAGAAACGAGTTCCTGACACTTAAATCTATACTCGATGTTAATAAATTTCTCTTCTTCAGAAACGCTTTCCTTGCCATTGCCAGTCTACATTTTATATCCTCTCTACTTCGACCATCATCAGTTATTTTGCACCCCAAATAGCAAAACTCCTTTACTACTTTAAGTGTCTCATTTCCTAATTTAATTCCCTCAGCATCACCCGATTTAATTTGACTACATTCCATTATCCTCGTCTTGCTTTTGTTGATGTTCATCTTATATTCTCCTTTCAAGATACTATCCATTCCGTTCAGCTGCTCTTCCAAGTCCTTTGCTGTCTCTGACAGAATTACAATGTCATCGGTGAACCTCAAAGTTTTTATTTCTTCTCCATGGATTTTAATACCTATTCCAAATTTTTCTTTTGTTTCCTTCACTGCTTGCTCAATATACAGATTGAATAACATTGGGGAGAGGCTACAACCCTGTCTCACTCCCTTCCCAACCACTGCTTCCCTTTCATGTCCCTCGACTCTTATAACTGCAATCTGGTTTCTGTACAAATTGTAAATAGCCTTTCGCTCCCTGTATTTTACCCCTGCCACCTTCAGAATTTGAAAGAGAGTATTCCAGTCAACATTGTCAAAAGCTTTCTCTAAGTCTACAAATTCTAGAAACATAGGTTTGCCTTTCCTTAATCTAGCTTCTCAGAATTTGAAAGAGAGTATTCCAGTCAACATTGTCAAAAGCTTTCTCTAAGTCTACAAATACTAGAAACATAGGTTTGCCTTTCCTTAATCTAGCTTCTAAGATAAGTCGTAGGGTCAGTATTGGGTCACGTGTTCCAACATTTCTACGGATTCCAAACTGATCTTCCCCGAGGTAGGTTTCCACTAGTTATTCCATTCGTCTGTAAAGAATTCGCATTAGTATTTTGCAGCCGTGGCTTATTAAACTGATAGTTCGGTAATTTTCACATCATTCAACACCTGCTTTCTCTGGGATTGGAATTATTATATTATTCTTGAAGTCTGAGGTTACTTCGCCTGTCTCATATATCTTGCACGCCAGATGGTACAGTTTTATCAGGACTGGCTCTCCCAAGGTTTTCAGTAATTCTAATGGAATGTTGTCTACTCCCGGGGCCTTGTTTCGATTCAGGTCTTTCAGTGCTCCGTCAAACTCTTCACGCAGTATCATATCTCCCATTTCATCTTCATCTACATCCTCTTCCATTTCTATAATATTGTCCTCAAGTGGATCGCCCTTGTATAGACCCTCTATATACTCCTTCCACCTTTCTGCTTTCCCTTCTTTGCTTAGAACTTGGTTTCCATCTGAGCTCTTGATATTGATACAAGTGGTTCTCTTTTCTCCAAATGTCTCTTTAATTTTCCTGTAGGCAGTATCTATCTTACCCCTGGTGAGATAGCCTCTACATCCTTACATTTGTCCTCTAACCATCCCTGCTTAGCCATTTTGCACTTCCTGTCGATCTCATTTTTGAGACGTTTGTTTTCCTTTTTGCCTACTTCATTTACTGCATTTTTATATTTTCTCCTTTCATCAATTAAGTTCAATATTTCTTCTGTTACCCAAGGATATCTAGTAGCCCTCGCCTTTTTACCTACTTCATCCTTTGCTGCCTTCACTACTTCATCCCTCAAAGCTACCCATTCTTCTTCTACGGTATCTCTTTCCTCCATTCCTGTCAATTGTTCCCTTGTGCTCTCCCTGAAACTCTGTACAACCTCTGGTTTAGTCAGTTTATCCAGGTCCCATCTCCTTAAATTACCACCAGTACACTATTTGAAAGAAATGCAAAATACAAATCAGTCCACATTAGTATGGTGTGTAATTTCATCCAAATATGGTATCATTGATAACAAATCTTTGCCGCGAGGGATTAGCCGAGCGGTCTTAGGCGCTGCAGTCATGGACTGTGCGGCTGGTCCCGGCAGGGGTTCGAGTCCTCTCTCGGGCATGGGTGTGTGTGTTTGTCCTTAGGATAATTTAGGTTAAGTAGTGTGTAAGCTTAGGGACTGATGACCTTAGCAGTTAAGTCCCGTAAGATTTCACACACATTTGAACATAACAAGTAGTTTTTTTTTTTTTAATTTGCCGAGTACTCCTTGCCCTTCAGTTCCGTTGCATATTACATTTCCAATGTCAGAAACATCGACTCCCGTTTTTTTTTTTTTAATATTAATATTTTTCCAAGTTTCTGATTCTCTGAAAGCATATTTTAGTTATATGACTTCAGGATTCCTTGCAGAGATTACCTTTGAGATGTGCAACTTTTTGTTGCTAGCCAAGAATCGTCAGCAGAATGAGTATTGATGATCTTTTTCTGATAAGTTAACGCCTTCAGATGTTTTACCTTGTGTAGCAGATTTTACAGTATCATGCAGGTCTTCATGTGCAGCTACCCTGGGCAGCCTCTTGCTCATCTAGAAATCCCTATCGCATGGCAAATAGCTGTGGCCAGATACAAAGAACTCTTGTTCAGTGATGTCAGACTCCCAAGTGACACAAGGTAAACAAAAAGGAAGATCAACGTCCCATTTTTATTCAAATCAGCTACTTGTAGAGGTTGAAAATACCGCTTCAGTTGTAAATTACTTTATTTTCAAACGACCGGTTTCGGACTGTTATAAGCCCATCCTCAGATGTCGTACTGGAAATAGCAAAAGACGGGGGATAATTTTCACACACCGCAACACACATAAAAAACAGAAAACAATTTTTTTTCTAAATAGTTTTAAAAACTTTAAAAAAATATTTATAACCACCGCTCGGGCTAGGTGCTATGAAACCTATGTCAATGCGCAAGTGGCGCCAGACAGTACTACGGACCTAGGCAGACTGACTGGCAGAAACCAAGTACATTATGATACAGTTTTTCCAGTGTTTTATTTTGACGACAGCCTAATTTTTAACTTGTTTTTTTTTTTGTGTAGGAAGTTAGGAGAGATATATTTCAAAGGGACACTGAGTAATGACCTTATTTTATCATAGGTGACTTTACCTTTCTATATTCTGTAACTTATACTCTTGTTTTAATGACTAGAAGCACGTCATTGACAACGGTTCGTCCGCAGCTCGTGGTCGTGCGGTAGCGTTCTCGCTTCCCACGCCCGGGTTTCCGGGTTCGATTCCCGGCGGGGTCAGGGATTTTCTCTGCCTCGTGATGACTGGGTGTTGTGTGATGTCCCTAGGTTAGTTAGGTTTAAGTAGTTCTAAGTTCTAGGGGACTGATGACCATAGCTGTTAAGTCCCATAGTGCTCAGAGCCATTTGAACCATTTGACAACGGTTCGTTGTGCTGGCGACTGCCCCTGTTCCTGATGCCTTGATGTTTTGGTTGTCGGTTTTGTACGCGTGCGCTGTGTAAGTACTCTAAAATTTAGCTACTTTGCTCTGTATATCAGTTTTAATGACATATTTTGACTTGTTACTTTATGTCATAAGTTTATATATTTGTTCTGTTTTATGTAGGGATACCTTCATGTACTTTTGGTTTCATGCGGCTGCAATGGTTCGCTTACATGTATCATAATTTGTTAGGTTTACGTAGCCTTTGTATTTCGTAAACGTGCTTACGTCGGCCACCCGCGCCAAATGGGAATCTCTTGCCACACTCAGCGGGATGTGTGCATCTTGACCGGTCACAGCAGGGTTCGCGTGAACGGCAAAGGGACATTGTGCTGCGCGCTGCATGCTGCTCTTATTGCGTTTATTTTGTAAACATGGCCCTATTTTGTACTATGATGGTGCAGTCTGCAGGTGTGTTCAAGCTAACATGCGATAGTCGGTGGAATTTTCTGCCACCTTTCTGTGCCTTCTGGATGATATATGCAAGTTTCTATCACTTTCAGGTCATTTTATCTGCTACTCGTGCAGAATAGAACCATGCTCTTCCTCCGTTTGTTACTAATTGAATGGTTCTGTTGTTTCTATAGACAGTCTGATTATGCCCCAAAAGAGTGAAATGCGTGTTAACATTAAAGAATTTCGCAACCAAGACTGTTTTTATTTTTCACTATCGTTACTTTGGACGTATTGTAAACTATTCTTCCACTTCTTATATAGTTAATGCACCACTGCCAGTTTTTGTAGTTAACTGTGTACGTCAACATCTGTCGTCATACAGGCAGACGAAAATGCTGTCGTGGATGCAATAACGCCAAACAGTGTCTTCTTGTGTAAAACTAGAATCTAGTCTGCACTGAAAGTAAATCTGGATAGCTCCACGCGTTCTGTAAGCGACACTGTATTTTCGTGTATACCTAACTGTAGACATTTTCGTGTAGAATAGCATTATTGAGAAATAATTAATTTTTCGACAGCGCTTGAAACTGATTTTATACGCACCACTTTGTGACAAAGGTTACGCTCTGGTTTGAAATACGAGTTCTTCGTCCATGCGGTGAAGGGCTGAGGGGTACCTATTGGCCACTGTGTCACCCTCTGCATTCCGGCGCCATGCGGACGCGTGTGGTCGACACACGAGCCAGCCGGCCGTTTTGCAGACGGAGGGGCCGCCAACACCAGGCCAAGTGGCTCTTCAGTTGGCTTCACGGCGCTGACTGCCCACCGTACCAGTCCTCCAACCGAGCAGAAATCCTTGACAGTACCGGCGGTCGAACCACTGTGTCTTTGGTGTCGAATAACATCTTTCCCTCCCGTCTGGGCATGTGTGCGTGTGTGTGTTGCCCTTAGCGTAATTTAATTTAAGTTAGACTAAGTAGTGTGTAAGGCTATGGACTGGTCACCCCAGCAGTCTGGCCCCACAGCCACCGAACAAAGTGGCGCAGTGGTTAGCACTGGACTCACATTTGCGAGGACGACGGTTCGAACCCGCGTCTGTCCATCCTGATTTAGGTTTGCCGTGACTTTGCTAAATCGCTTCAGGCAAATGCTGCGATGGGCACGGCCGAATTCCTTTCCCATCCTTACCTGATCCGATGAGACCCATGATCTCGTTTTTTGGTGCCCTGCCTCCCCCCCCCCCCTCTCACACACACAGACAAATCAACCAACCAACCACAATCCAATAATACCTTCGCTAGATTATTATTATCGTAAAATGCAGTATATCGTTGCGAGTCGTTAACTTTTTGTTCATTACAGGTCGCGATTTAAAACCCCATTCCGCAGGGTCCTCGTCCTCTGGTTTCTGTGCCTGCCAGCGCCCCCGTCGTCAACTGGGCATGGCTGTTTCGGTTATGTCGGTTTTCTTCAACGCCATGTTTAACCCGACTGTCAAAACCCCTCTAAATACCCGGTTTCTGAAGCAATCTATTTTCGATTTTTTATTCTTACTATTTTGCTTCACTGTAGCGCGCAAGCGGCTTGTAGTGAAATCACGTGCTTATGCAATATCGTCTCAATTATGTGACTGGATTCGTGATTTCCTGTCACAGAGGTCACAAGGTCGTAGTAACTGACGGAAAGTCATCGATTAAAACAGAATTGATTTCTGGCGTTCCCCAAGGTGGTCTTATAGGCCCTCTGCTTCTCCTTACCTGTATAGACGATTTACGAGACAATGTGAGCAGCCGCCTTAGGTTGCTTGCAGATGATGCTGTCGGTTATTGTCTTGTAAATTCATCAAAAGATCAAAACAAATGATTTAGAAAAGATATCTATATGGTGCGAAAATTGGCAATCGAGCCTAGATGACGAAAAGTCATTCGCATTAGTGCTAAAAGGAATCCGTTAACCTTTGGTTACACGATATATCAACCATAAATTCAACTAAATACCTAGGAATTACAATTACGAATGGTTTAAATTGGAAAGAACAAACAGAAAATGTTGTGGGGAAGGCAAACCAAAGACTGCGATTTATTGGAATAATATTTAAAAAATGTAACCGATCTACTAAAGAGACGGCCTACACTAGGCTTGTCCGCCCTCTTTTGGAGTACTGCTGCTCGGTCTGGGATCCTTATCAGATAGGATTAACGGTGTACATACAGAAAGTTCAACAAAGAGCAGCACGTTTTGTACTGTCGGGAAATAGGGGAGAGTGTCACGGATACAAGATTTGGGATGGACATCATTAAAACAAAGGCATTTTTCGTTGCAGCGGGACCTTCTCACGAAATATCCATCACCAATTTTCTCCTCCGAATGCGAATATATTTTGTTCACACCGACCTACATAGAGAGAAAAGATCATCACAATAAAATAAGGGAAATCAGAGCTCGCACGGAAAAATGTAGGTGTTCGTTTTTTCTGGGCGCTGTTCGGGAGTGGAATAATAGAGAATTGTTGTGAACGTGGTCGATGAACCCTCTGCCACGCACTTAAGTGTGGTTTGCAGAGTATTCATGTATATGTAGATGTAGACTTAGTTTCAAGATACATAGAATAAAAACATTAAATTAAATAGGCATAAAAAAGAGAACTTAGTTCGTCCAGCGTTCACCGCTTTTCTCGGGAAGTGGTAAGTGTTTGACTACCACCAAAAAAAAAAAAAAAAAAAAAAAAAAAAATCATTTCCTTTAACTTTTAAAGGAAACGAAGCATCGTACTTCACTGCTATATCACTTCGTAAAAATATGTCCAGACTAGGGTTGGTGCCATTCTACAATGTAACGGATGTCCGGCGACGACTGAGAAACTGCCGTACAGACCATGTGGCGGGGGGGTGGGGAGGGGGGGAGATGGGGGGGGGGGGGAAAGCACACTACACGTACCCGCGTCCCTTGCACCATGACACACGGCAACAGGACATTGTCGTCTCAGTAATGCTGCCCCAATTCTTATGCCATTGTTTGTTTCTGTCGGCATTGTTACTCGCGCTTTCCGCTTTCTGCAAATTTAGGAATAAATAATGGTCCTATTTCTTTATTTAAATAGTTCATTTGATAACGAAAATGTTTAGCACTGCTGTTTTGGCTTGTTAATATTGATATAACCGGGACCTGACAAATATCGAAACATACCGCCTATCTAGAGCTAAAATATCGTTATCGGTTCAACTGCTCTGTTTCTCCCATCCCTATCGTAAACCCCGCCGAACCGAAGCAGCAGCGTGAATATTGCGACTGTCTCAGGACAATCCAAATGACGTCTTTAGGCGCCTAATCACTATGAATGATTGCCAGATGTACTACCGCGGCACCGACACAAAGAAGAAAAACAAGAAGTGTAAACATGTGATCTCACTAGCGCCGAGAAAGGCGGAGGCCGAACCAACGTAGGCGAAGGTGATACTGACAAGATGGTCCAGTGGATAGCCCGACAAAACCTGAACACCCAACATGAAAACACGAAGAAGGTGTACTGAACTACGCAAAAAGAAGCAAAAGGAAAACAGTGAACCGTTCAAGCTCAAGATGTGCAGCAACGATCGAATGCAGTCTGCTACGGCGTCGTGGGTGTTGGACTGCAAGGGGGGTAATCCGTGTTCAAACCTCCTTTCTGCCCTTTTTTCTTTTTCACAGAATTATGAACTGTCCTTCCTGCCACTGACATGCCTGTTCGCTGTATTCAATTTTTGTCTGTATCGTGGTGCAACAGTGAGGTGTAGGGAAGGGACTTCCAGACGTCCGTACCTCCTATTTGTTCAACACAAGTACTGCACGTTATAACTCTTACGTTCCTTTGTTGTGACACAGTTCACAGTCTACTACTTGTAGTTTTCATTTCTGTGAGAGGTCTATGAGGCATTCCGCCTGCTCTCACTGTTCATCACTTTTACTTGCGACGGTAATATGAAGGGCTTATTTCAATAGTGGTGCAAGTCCATTACCTCCACTTTTCTGTCTACAATGCTTCTGAAATTAATGAGTCAAACAAACAGAAAGAAAGGTTCATCTCTAGCAAGAAGCCATATGCTTGAATATTTCTGGTATCTCAACTGCAGATTTTTCAGCGCTCATTTAACTTTAGGACTCTGTATCTCAATATGAACAAAAATGGACTTGTACCACTATTGAAATAAGCCCTTCATATATTCTTGCCACATGACACATGTCCCTTAACCAATGTGTAGTACGATAATTGCCAAAACTGCAGAAGGAGAACAGTCACGCCAATGACCGGACGGACATTTCAAGATAAAAAAAAAATTGGGGCACGAGGGAGATTATAACATGGATCTCGCGCTTGGCATTTCAACACCTTGACCACACATCCACGACACTGCGGTTCTAGTAATTTGCTCGATGTTGCAGATCTTAAGCTTGGACCATTCACTGCTTTTTACAGTTCAGCACCCCTTCTTCCGCTTTTGATGCTTGATCTGTGTTCAGTTATTGACGGGCTATCCACTGGGCCCTCTTACCACTAAATCTGAAGGGGGCGCGTCGGGGAGTTTCCCTTGTGATCGTTTACTAGGACTGCCACTGTGCCGTGCTAGCTACTTCATGCTGCATTGCTGAGGAAGGAAAATTAGGGTTTAATGTCTCGTCGTGCTAGACGGAGCACAAACCAGGACTGGGGAAGAAGAAGGAAGGAAAACTTTATTAACTTGTGAAAATATGGTAAGCTGCGGAGTACGAATGACAAACGGTAATACAGTAATGTGCATTCTGACGCCGTGTAGCAAAATAGAGAAACAATGCGCACTTCATTAGGTCGCGTTATTCCGCAGATATCCTTTTACATTGACGGTAAGCAGTACAAAGGCATCAATATAATTGATTCAGGAAGTTGAAACTATTTTGTCCTTGCCCCAAACATTACTCCTGTGGCGTCCAAGACTATAAAATAGTTTTTCAGTCTCTGAAACTGCTAAAACGACATTTCCAGTACCGGAAGACAAAAAGCAGGAATGTAGGCTGATGCCGCCTGTTGTCACTGCCGACATGGAAAGGACGCCACGTACAAGATCTTTGAGCTGTCAATAGCCACTAAATGCCTGTCCAGTGCCCAGTGAAATAATATGGAGTGCATCAGTGGACAGAGAGTAAACTTTAATTGACTTACCTCTCAAAATTGAACTTCTAGTTACATTATAAATCAAGTACTTTAACTGAGTGTCAGAGACATCGAACAACATGGAAGAGCAAATGAACGGAATGGACAGTGTCTTGTAAGTAGGATATAAGATGAACATCAACAAAAGCAAGACGAAGATAATGGAATGTAGTGGAATTAAATCAGGTGGTGCTGAGGGAATTAGATTAGGAAATGAGACAGTTAAAGTAGGAGATGAGTTTTGCTATTTGGGAAGCAGAATAACTGATGATGGTCGAAGTAGGGAAGATATAAAATGTAGACTGACAGTGGAAAGAAAAGCATTTCTCAAGAAAAGAAATTTGTTAACATCGAGTATAGAGTTAACTGTCAGGAAGTCTTTACTGAAAGTATTTGTATGGAGTGCAGTCATGTATGAAAGTGAAACATGGATGATAAACAATTTAGACAAGAAGAGAATAGAAGCTTTCGAAATCTGGTGCAACAGAAGAATGCTGAAGATTAGATGGGTAGATCACATAACTAATGAACAGGTACCGAATGGAATTGGGTTCAAAATGGCTCTGAGCACTATGGGACTCAACTGCTGTGGTCATAAGTCCCCTAGAACTTAGAACTACTTAAACCTAACTAACCTAAGGACAGCACACAACACCCAGCCATCACGAGGCAGAGAAAATCCCTGACCCCGCCGGGAATCGAACCCGGGAACCCGGGCGTGGGAAGCGAGAACGCTACCGCACGACCATGAGATGCGGGCCTGGAATTGGGGAGAAGAGAAATTTTTGGTACAACCTGACTAGAAGGAATCGGTTGGTAGGATACATTCTGAGGCATCAAGCGATCACCAATTTAGCGTGGTGGGTAAAAATCGTAGAGGGAGACCAAGAGATGGATGCAGTGAGCAGATTCAGAAGGATGTAGGATGCAGTAGTTACTCGGGGATGAAGAGGCTTGCACAGATTAGAGTAGCAAGGAGAGCTGCATCAAACTAGTCTTTGGACCGAAGACCACAACAACAAGTGACTGGTAGCTTTCTGACTGTCGTTCAACATCCGTTCCAGAAGTTGTCCACAGAAGTTAAAACTCTTGACCATTGGCGGACAATGTAGAGTTGGCTTTAGCATAGTACTTGTAAAATAGTTGCATACCTGTCGGTTCAGACTCTCATGACCATCACAAAATGTTATGAGTTTTTTATTTTGGATTTACAGGATGCAGGTCTGCAGATGTTGTCGATATGTCTGGGTGGGGTCAGCCATTCGTATGGTCCCATCTGGGATTCAGTACACAGAAACATTTAAAGGACAACACTGTAGGGCATAGGGAAAAAACTGCAATGGTAAGCGATGGGAAGAAAACCTCTACGGCAGTCTGGATGGCTTTTGCCACTTCATGGTGCGAGAAGATACAGTTCGTGCAATGCTGCAAGGGTTGTTGGTGGTGCAGAAGTTGCCGCTGCTGCTGCGCATCGAGGGCGACTCCTAGACCAACCACTGCCGTCTCTGGCCTGCGACATGCCAACGTTTTCGTCCTAGACATAAGTCTGATTATAAATCTGGTCACTCAGTGTAAACTATTGCGTGGTTTGTGCGTGAGCTGCTTTATTGACTGTTGGACTGTATCACTGTACATGGAGGAGCCAGTCAGTATTCCTAGGAGGCAGGGTCTTGCTGACGTCACGTTGCCTGCTTTCTGGTATTGCACAGCATCTGTAATGTTTCGAAGAAAAGTGGTATTGGCAGTTGATGCAGGACTGCACTTACATTGTTTGGGATGAGGTTTCGATGAGGTTTCGATACTCCATAAAAAAATCCACTGAAACATTCCACAGAACAATTCGACGTTATCGTAACAACAATAGCCCTATGGCCGGCTGTATTGTTTTCTTCTCCGGAAACTTCCATCAAGTGTTACCAGTAATCGCAACAGGGACGAGATCAGACCAAGTCAACGTAATCTGCAATTCCCAGTCAGCATTTGGTAATGTAACTCCAAAAATAATAACATAAGCGAAAAACTACAATAACGAATGCGAAATTACACAAAAGATTTTGTAAGTAGGCTGTTTATGTTTTCTTATTGGCAACGGTACGTAGCGCTCTGTATGAAAATCACTGGCTGTGCTGTGCGCAGTCTGTGGCCAGTTTGCATTGTTGTCTGCCATTGTAGTGTTGGGCAGCTGGATGTTAACAGCGCGTAGCGTGGCGCAGTTGGAGGTGAGCCGCCAGCAGTGGTGGATGTGGGAAGAGAGATGGCGAAGTTTTGAAATTTGTAAGACTGGATGTCACGAACTGCTCTCTCTCTCTCTCTCTCTCTCTCTCTCTCTCTCTCTCTCTCTCTCTCTCTCTATATATATATATATATATATATATATATATATATATATATATATATTCTGACTATTAAGGTAAATACATTGTTTGTTCTCTATTAAAATCTTTCATTTGCTAACTATGCCTATCAGTAGTTAGTGCCTTCAGTAGTTTGAATCTTTTAGTTAGCTGGCAGCAGTGGCGCTCGCTGTATTGCAGTAATTCGAGTAACGAAGATTTTTGTGAGGTAAGTGATTTGTGAAACGTATAGATTAATGTTAGTCAGGGCCATTCTTTTGTAGGGATTTTTGAAAGTCAGATTGCATTGCGCTAAAAATATTGTGTGTCAGGATAAGCACAGTCTTGTATAATTTTTTCAAAAGGGGACGTTTCATATGGCGACCCTGCCAGGATTTTAAGACACCTTCGAGAGTTTTTGAATTCCTCGGATCGATATATTGCCGATATCGACATCTACAACAGGCAAAAATCGTCGAGATTCTCGGTTCCCCAGGACAGATGAACTGTCTATGTACAGTAATTGAGTTTGTACGGTACACTCGGTGCGTGAGTCCTGTTCGCACTTACCCGTGTTTTTTGTGTTTCTAAATGCTTTTCTTGAAAAAGAGCAGCATCGGGATATTTATTGATTAGTGCGACATCGAGTCCAGAAATGAAATTTACAATACTCAATAAAATTTGAAGATTTGAGGAACCACTTGCTCCATCTCAACCATGAACTGGTGACTCGAAAGCTCTGCCCAATTTAATTATACCCACTATTTTGGAAAAGACATACATATGTTTCAGATCTGGTCAGAATAGCATACAAACGATATTGAGCACCTATTTCTCTAAGTTTCTGTGACAATTGCCCAATATCTCCAACGTTTGTTATTGACAAATACAATTAATACCTAATTCATTCTTTACCTTAAATATAGGAAAGCAGTAAAACTTACAATTGATACTATAACACCTGTTTTCTAACATTTTCCTTTCTGACAGTTGCAACAACTATATCTGTGGTAGTGACAAGAATCCGTGATTCTACAATTATGGTTAAGTTTTGCTAATACCACTCATAAAATTGTAGTTGAAGTAGACAATGAAAAAAATTAACTCTCAGAATTTCCTTACTTTTTTTTTTAAGTAACCTGTCTTCAAGCAAAACAGGAAACGAATAAGTTTCCCTAAGCCATGGAACTGAATTTCCACAATATTTTCGCCACTTTCTGGACGTTGCACATCTGAGAACACTTGTGGTCAAACTTAAAATTTAAAACTGAATTCTTCCGTGTGGCGCACATTACAAAGAAAGAAAGGTTGTCGTAGTATCGGTCTGTAACAGATAACGAGACTTTCTATTTCGGCTTCAGAAATACATGTAATTGCGTGTAGGAAACATCCAGTAATTTTTATTAACAACAGCCTTCCATGATAGTTTTTCCTATACTGATCACTTCCTTTGTCCCAAAGTAGCAACTATCTTTACACTCAGCTACGTTAATTATTTGTTGTACGTATTCCAATCTCTGTCTTCCCCAAACGTTTTTCCCCTCCGAGTCCTTTCTTCCAGTTACTGTGTCGCACACAGCCCTCTCTTCATTTCTTATACAGTCTAAGGATACTGCTTTAGGAAAACACACTGGCTGCTTGCAAATTCTTGTTGATAATATATTTCAGTCCCGATCTTCGACTTGTTACCAGATCATCATCACATGATGTTGCGCCTTATTATTACGTCGTCATCAATTGATCTTACGAGTTATTACCAAGTCATCATCAAATGATGTTTCAAACTATGGCCAAGTAATTATCAGATGATGTTTCGACTTCTTACAAAGTCATCATCAACGACGGTTCGACTTATTACCAAATCGTCATCAGGTGATGCTTCAACATATTACCAAGTCATCATCAGGCGATGACCTGCTAAATCGTCCGAACTGGTCGTGATACCATTTGTGTGACCTGAGGCTGAAATATCTACTTTAAAAAAATTCCATTTCTTATCTGTCCACATAACTTTTTGCATCCTTCTGCAAAGCAACATTTCAAACGTTTAGATTATCTTCTTTTGCGTTTTTCCCACAGTAGAAGGTTCAGTTCCGTACAGTGCTGTGTACCAGGCATACATTCTCGAATGTTTATTCTACAAGGTAAGGGCTTGTTTCGCTTAGAAGTGCTTTCTTTGCTTGCTCTGCTCCGCTTCTTCCGTCATGCATTACTTTATTTATGTGCATTAAAAAGTATGCTTTATGATAACGAAACGAGAATACATTGGAATTGAGACAGGCGGAGGAATGTGAACATCTTAAAAATTAAGAGTTGAGAGCCCTAAACGTTTTATATTCATATAATTAAAGTTTCACAAACAAATATACCACGCAGTTCGTAAGTAGTATGATTTATAAAATATCTGGCATTAGCGGTCAGCAACTGAAGGCCCACAGCAATCGAACATGCAATTGCTCACTGACCACCTCGTGCATAGTAGGTAGAGCTGAGGGCTTGTAGACATTTATTCCAGAAATGAATGAGGCAGAAAACATAGTAAATACCCTTACATATGGTGCGCTATAAACCCTTTCAGGAGACATACTGAGGGAATCATCTGGACTCTAACAGAAGATCTTAGCACAGTGACCGTCATATGCATTCCTGAGTCATTCTACAATTCATAATGTCTCTGTAAACACAAAATAGTGAGAAAATTAAAGCTACAGTAAGGGATGCACTGCACAGTGATATTTGGAAAAACGTTGGCTTTGAAGAAAGAGCCAGTTCCAATCAAAACACCTGAAACCACCATGTGCACATTTTAAATTTATACGGAATGTGTTGCCGTATTGCACTGTACATTTAGTTGTGGTGCTTTGGTTTGTGGTTTTATGCATGTAGATGCGTTCGATATGGAATGTTCGGAAGTGTCGTAGGTGGCGGCATAGTCTGTACATCAGTGGGGGCTTCTTCGACTCACAGTGCTGTGCCTCTCATTAAATAACTTGCAAGCGCTTCTGTCGCTTAGTTTCGATTGTACATCACGTGTTTCTTCAAAAGAGCAACGGATTTTGCCTAATGTGTATTAATTTCACTCCTCCTTTTTCATACGTCGTTTTTAGAATTTTAAGCAGTCTTTCATTATTTCCGTTTTTTGCACAATCCGCAGTGCAGGCATTTCTTAAACGCCTGACCTTGTAGCATTTGTATACGTGGGCCAAGTATCATTTCCTTAGGAGGGCTGTATTAGGTACCCACTCTACTCTCTGCAGCACATTCGGTCCTGCCTGTGAGTATTTTTGTAGCCTTCCTCTATCTGCTGCTAAATCTGCTATACAACTTAAGGCAGAGGCGTTATATAAGCTCTGTGGGAATACATTTCGTAATGCTACGCACCGAGACAGACGTAAGTAATTGTAGTAGATAGTAAAACGATTCTTATCCCTCTGTAGCACGTGACAGGACCGTTTGGACAACGTATGATGATAAATCCTCTCTGGAGATCAGCTAAGTGGCAGCATCGTCTTGTAGCAATGTTTCAACTAGTCTCCTAGTGGTAATCTTCAAAGTGCCAGGTTCCTGTGCTGTGCAATCCTTTGCAGCTTAGGCTATAGAAGGCGGACCGGTCATATGCCCAAATGGGGAGGGGTGGGGGAGGCGGTAGGGGGGACGCGTCGTAGTGTCTGTCCATTTTATCCACCGCTTTCAGAATGGCGCGTTCTCGACGAATTTTCGTTATCGCCAAATACCACGAAGAGCTTAGTTGAAATTTTAAGATTCTCATTTACTCTTATTTCCACCACCTTTTTCGAGACAAGACTCACAGAACCATTTGTCGAAAAACAGTGCTCAAAGCCGAACATTTGTTATTCATATTATGTAAATTGACAGTGGAGCGGAGGGAGAAAGGAAAAGAAAGCGAAGGAACTAATGATATCAGCTGCATCGGGACTTTCTGCGGAATCAGTGGCGACGAGTGAAAATGTGTACCGAACTGCTTACCACGCAGGCGTGTTAGCCACTGTGCCATCCTGACACAATGTTTACTGCAGATGCGCACACTATCTCGACAAGCCTCCCGATCGACTCACATTGCCATCTAGTGTCATCTGTCTGCAGTCCCTGTCCAAGTTCTCCATGCTCTAATTTTAGATTCACGCTGGAGACCGAACGTAAATGTGCATCTGCGATTAAGATTGTGGATTAATATGCCATCAAGGTGAATCAATTATACGAATACATTCTGTCTGTTCTTTCGGACATGAAGACTCCATGCATTCGTACAACATTTGTTATTGGTTTGATGCCGTTGAGAGCTTGTCTGTTTGGCAGAGGCGGACGCTCTTAATATACTCTGTATTGCACTGCGAGACGCAGTGCTGTGCCTGGCCGATGTACTGCATGCCTTGCCGCACTTCCATCTGATCTGTAAATGCCTTTGACTGAGACAAGGATGTGCACCATTTTGCATTTTCGGTGGACAATGTTCCTTTCTTATTTGGGTTTCTCCACTATACTGGCAATCGTGGATGTGGGAGACGTTTGGTAGACGTTCCCTTTCTTCTTATAGCTTGTCTTCTTTCTTCTTGTTCGGCTGGAGAGGCCGGTTCATTTTGATTTCAGCGTAATAATTCTTCTAGGCAGACCATGTGGCTCTGGGTGCCAGTATGATGAACATAGTATTCCAGTGCGCTAGATGTGGGAACTTTTAGAGTTAAGGTATGTATTTCGAGCGAAGCAAAGCGAAAGAGAGAGAGAGAGAGAGAGCAACTAATAATGGACTGGAATCCCCTAGACACGAACTTGTGGTATGAACATGAATATCTTAGTGGACCTCCAAAGCACAAAGAAGCCAGAGGGTGAAGAGTGTTTAGTTACCCAGAGTGAGGGACGACCGCATGCTGTCACAACAGGTGCAGTCGCTTTGTAGAGCCGTCGCGTGTGCCAAATGTCGGCCGAGAACAATGGAGCGCCCCAGTTAATAAAGGTAGCGCCTAGAGTGGGGGGTGGGGTTGAGGGCACACCCTCTTAAATTAACCTGCTCAGCCGGCGAGGGCGGCGCGGAAAATTAGGAAATTGCAGCGCGTCACTTCTGCGTGACGGCGCGCCGCGGCGCGTCTCATTAAAAACGCGTTTGGACGTGTGCCGCGCGTATTTATCACCGGCTGGCGTGCACGCGGATGCTGCCGCGTCCTGGCACGGTCGCCAGCTGCGGGTCGGGAGGTCGCTGCCTGCTGCCTGCCGCCTGCGACTCATCGGGTCAGTCGCCCGCGGCGCCGAACAACAAGGAGGGTTGCCTAAGCGCCAGGCTGCTCTGCTCTGCTCCGTAGTGGAGACGCATAGGGGAAGGCAGTGTTGCGCTCTACCAAAAATACTTTCCGTTAGTTTTGGTACACTAACTAAACGACGAGCGACGAGGTACATAGTAGGGTAACCGGTAGTACAGGTGTAATTGGCAGGAATTTTTTTTTTTTTTTTTTGACATAATTAGAACCGCACATGATTCAGCATTAGTCTATTCTGCGTTTTATGTCCTCACAGAATATAAACTCCATTTTATAAGTAATAAAAATTAGTTGATCGCGTAATTTATGCACTTTTATGTAACTGAAGTAACTGATGCAGTATTGTTTGCATGCACAAACATCAAAAAATATATAAATGTCGTTATTTTGTACTCAATGGAACGTTCTTCGTCAGGTTCGTGGACAAGTGTTTCCTGTTATTATTGCCAAATGCGAAAGTTTAATAACAGAAATAAGTCCGACGGGCTATTGAACCGGTATTTCAGATATTTTTGTTTTGTGTGTGTGTTTTTTATTTTAACTCTTTGTTGAGAAAATTGCGTTTTCTACTTATTTATTTATTTATTTAACCTGATCAGATTAGGGCCATCATACCCTCTCTTACATCGGACCAGTGTTCCATACATGCAGCATTTTACACGTCCTAGTTACATCATGACAGTAGTTTGAATAAGAAAAATAGATTAATCTAGTGACAATATGAATAAAGAGTAATGACTAAGACCTAATAAAGTAAATATTGGCAGTATTTTTACAACAGCTGCTATACATAAAAATTATGGCAAGAGCAATAATAACAACAGCAAAAGAGAAAATGAAATAGTAATGGTAAACATGAGAAAAATTGGCAATAGTAATGAAGATTTGTGCAGATGTACATTAATATATTGGTGTATAAAGTAGATGTTTACAGGTATAGCGAATTTTGGAGAAGAGAGATTTAAGGAGGCGGCATCAGTTAAGAAAAAACTGGGAACTGAGGAAGATCTAATAGGAAAGAAGGAAGTAATGGGGTGAAGTGTATTCATGTACAGAGGAAGGCATTACTGTTGCTCAGGTAGATACGTCATTAACTGTCTTTTGAAGCCGGACATACTTTTAATTTCTCTAATATAACGAGGGAGGTTATTCCAGGGTCGGGTTCCTGCTACTGTAAAGGACTTCGAGAAGATGACGGAGCGATGTAGTGGAACAGAGAGGATTGTATTATGATGGGAACGTGTGTTTCTGTCATGTTGTTCAGACATGAGCGTTAAGGACGAGGAGAGATATGAGGGACAGTGTACATTTATAAGGCAGTAGGTAAGACAGAGTGTATGGAAGTCTGTGCGTTTGTCTGCACGCAGCCAGGGCAGTTCTGCATATGCTGGTCAAATGTGATCAAAAAAGTCGAACGTCACTTTCATGACCAGATCCAGACGTCGCGAATTTGCCTGAGAGAGAGACTTTGTAGGATAATACTGCTGTAGTCAATGATTGGCAGTAGAAGCGTTTGTACTAATTTCTTTTTCAGATCGAAAGGGAAGAGTTTTTGTATAGTCTTGTAGGGCATGAGGGATGCTGATGCTTTTTTGCACACTGCAGTTACATGCTCTTTCCAATTTACGTTTTCATCTATTATTACTCCCAAACTCTTTGCTGAGAAAGAGAAGTTGATATTTGTTCCATTTAGGATTAGAGATGGTACGAATTCCCGATGTTTTGGGCTAATGAGCTTAGAGTGACCAACAAGTACCGCTTGGGTTTTAGATGGAGTAAGTTTTTGTCCTATGTTCTGTGGCCATTTTGATAGTGCATCGAGCTCAGTACTGAAAGTTTCAATAGCTTTCTTAAGATTTATTGGTTTTGCACTTAGATACAACTGAAGGTCATCAGCATACATGTGATATTTGCAATAGGTCAGAACCGATGACACATCATTGACATACAGAGAGAAGAGTATAGGACCTAATACTGAGTCTTGGGTAACGCCTGACACTACCTGCTGCCATTCTGATTTTATATTCCCGGACAGGAAGCGTTGCTGACGAGACGTCATGTATGAGAGAAACCACTGCACTGCACTTGTTGCGAAATTTAGACTGCTGAGTTTGGCAAGTAAGATGTCGAAGTCGACAGTATCAAATGCTTTGCTGGAATCTAAGAAGCAAATGATAGTCGCTTCTTGTCTATCCATGGCATGTTTCAGGTCGTCACCTTTATCAATCCGGATGTTGTGCATCGATGTTTACGGAAACCTGATTGGTATTCGTCTAGTAGGTTGTTAGTAGTTAGGTAGTTGGTGAGCTGGTCATGGACTAAATATTCTAAGGCCTTTGATAGTGCAGGAAGAAGGCTGATGGGGCGGTAGTCAGAGGGTGCTTTGGCGATGTCCTTTTTAGGCAGTGGCTTAATTTTTCCCAGTTTTCAGGCCACAGGGAAAACACTTGTAATTAAGGAATCGTTGAAAATGTCTGTTATAAAGGGCAGTAGTGGATCAACAGCAAGTTTTACCATCTGCATAGTGATGCCATCATGTCCAGTAGATGCTGACCTCATCCGCATGATGGCTTTCTTGACACTATTGCAAGTGACGTGCTGGTAGATAGAATTTTTCTTTGCTACAGTCGTTCATCCCCATGAAGTAATCAATGATTCTCTGTTTTCTGCGGTTCAATTGTGGTTGTAGGTAATGTGAAGAATCGGTTTAGTTCTTCAGCTGGAACCATGGTATTTTCTATAACTTTTATTTTGCCTAAACCGAGGCTGCGGTGGTTTTTCCACAGGATAGCTGGTCTACATCTATTGTCAGTTAACTTACGGGCATGCCTGAGCTTAGCGTTTCTCACCGCTTGACTGACTATGTTTCGTTTCTGCTTGTACACAGTATGATTTTCAGGTTTAGGGTGTATCTTGTATGCTCGATGTGCAGCGTCTCTGAGATTCATGAGCTGTTTTAGTTCATCAGTCAGCCAAGGTGCAGGTTTCCTTTTTACTTTTCTCGTCTTTATTAGAGCATATTTGTCATATAGTTGAGTAATTATTGTTAGTGAAATCCTGAAGTTTTTCGTTTACGTGCATCAGGGGAGTGGAGGTCATCCCCCAAACTATTTCTTGTGCCTCAGTTTCGAGTTCAGGCAAATTTATGCGTTTGAAGTCTCGGCATGTAGACAGCTTTTGTTTGTTTCTAGGAGATTCTAGTGAATACACCACGAAAATAATGTCATGGGCAGACAGCCAGACGCAGATATTTGAGAAGTACGGATTATTCTGTTTGGAGATTTCGTTGCGAATGTTTTTGTTGTTGTTGTTGTGGTCTTCAGTCCTGAGACTGGTTTGATGCAGCTCTCCATGCTACTCTATCCTGTGCTAGCTTCTTCATCTCCCAGTACCTACTGCAACCTACATCATTCTGAATCTGCTTAGTGTATTGATCTCTTGGTCTCCCTCTACGATTTTTACCCTCCACGCTGCCCTCCAATGCTAAATTTGTGATTCCTTGATGCCTCAAAACATGTCCTACCAACCGATCCCTTCTTCTAGTCAAGTTGTGCCACAAACTTCTCTTCTCCCCAATCCTATTCAATACCTCCTCATTAGTTATGTGATCTACCCATATAATCTTCAGCATTCTTCTGTAGCACCACATTTCGAAAGCTTCTATTCTCTTCTTGTCCAATCTATTTATCGTCCATGTTTCACTTCCATACATGGCTACACTCTATACAAATACTTTCAGAAACGACTTCCTGACACTTAAATCTATACTCGATGTTAACAAATTTCTCTTCTTCAGAAACGATTTCCTTGCCATTGCCAGTCTACATTTTATATCCTATCTACTTCGACCATCATTAGTTATTTTACTCCATAAATAGCAAAACTCCTTTACTACTTTAAGTGTCTCATTTCCTAATCTAATTCCCTCAGCATCCCCCGATTTAATTTGACTACATTCCATTATCCTCGTTTTGCTTTTGTTGATGTTCATCTTATATCCTCCTTTCAAGACACTGTCCATTCCGTTCAACTGCTCTTCCAAGTCGTTGCGAATATATCTATGAAAGTGTGACAGGTGGTCGTGTGATGAGTAGGTGCCAGCTGAAGTGGCGTCGTATTTGAGGAAGAAAACATCCTCTTAAATTTCCCACTGGAAGGACCATTACGCAGAAACTTAATGTTAGTGTCACCTTCTACAATTACATGTTCATACGACGATTCGAGACTTGAGAGGGCAGTTTCGAAGCCGGCGAACCCACCTACTTTAGGAGGTTTGTAAAGGACACATATTAAGCACTTTCTGTTATCGGATTTGATCTCTATGAACATATATTCCTCTTGTATCTACATTATTGTCGGATGTATGTAGCATAGTAGGTTAAAAGTCGGAGCGTATGTACGTCACTACTCCAAACCATCGTTCGTTGCGTCTGTCGTGCCTGAGAAAGATATAGCCGTCTAAGTTTACGGTAGTTGTGGGAATACTTAGTTTGAGCCAAGTCTCTGACAGAAGTATTCCCTTTATATCAGTAGTTTGAAATATATATTTGAACTCGTCGAAGTGAGCTGGCACAGACTGGACATTTGCATGTGCAATATGCAGCTTGGTGCGTTCGGGTGTTGAATGCCCGAGGAGGCTGCCGACGGATGGTTGCGAGTCGTGGTTATGGCTTGCAAGAGGGTCTGGCATGTGAAATGCGGAAGGCAAGAGGAGTAGGAGGGGGAGGGAGTGTCCTCCCGGTTCTCTGCAGGGAAAGCGACCTTGAGGGGTGGACAGGGGGGTTGGTCCCCGGGGAGGTGACAGGACCTGTGGCCAAGGTCAGCGAGGTTTGCAACGGTCTGAAAGTAGCCGTGTGCTAGCAAGGGAAAGAATCTCGGTAGACACAACGGGAGTAATCTGCGCTTAACGGTTTTCAAGACAAGAACAGAGTGTGATATTAATGGCACTTATGAGGACAACAACTAAAATATGAGTTGCTAATTAAAAATGGAAGTAAGAGGAACTTATGTAATAATTAAGAAAGTTACATGAGAAATCAATTAGAGATAAAAATAGTTATGCGGAGAAACGAAAAAGTTGATAACACATTAGTTAAGTTATGGTTGACAATGTAAACAATATAAACTTACAGGTTAGTGGCAGCAAGAATTGACATGATTTAGCTTCTAAATCACAGCCTTTCGAGTTCACATTGCAAAGAAAATACAAAGGATCCTATTGTAAGTAGTGCAAGCTCTGTTATACACAAATGAAAAAAAACCACTTATTTACTGCAGTATTACTGTTACAGTTTCTGTACTTATGTTGAAAGATCTCACTGGGCCCCGGCTAAACATAAACATTGCCTTTGATCTGAATCGGATGAACCCCGCCCTCCTATGACTTAGGTTTATTTAATAAACTGCGTGCGAAGAAAATGGAAAGAGAAGGTGTTTGCCCTTGACAAGTGAGTACTGGGTACCGTTCATGTTGAAGTTAATAGCTATGACAGGGATGAAGGGTTCATCTCTAAACACTGAATTTAAAGCAATAAGTTATACGACCGTTTATTATGAAATATTGCACAGAACGAACAGCATGTGATATACAAACGTAATAGTCAACACTCTCATACTTTGGAGATGAGTGGAAATCGTGACATGAAATCCGTGTAATGAAACTGTTGACAAAGTTTGTAGGGAAACGAAAGAAAATTTCATGGTGACCAGGTCATTCAAGTAAATTAGGAACACGGCTTCGCTTCGGATGTGATGACTGCGTCGTTCTGGTGGGTTAGTAAAATACGTGGGGGAGACTAAATAGCTCATTCAGGCTAAGTCATCGACTACCAGAGCGAGATTTAAAACGAGGTCGCCGCGCGGAGTGGCCGCGCGGTCAGAGGCGCCATGTCACGAATAGGGCAGCCACTCCCGCCGGAGGTTCGATTCCTCCCTCGGGCATGGGTGTGTGTGTTGTCCTTAGCCTAAGTTAGTTTAAGTAGTGTGTAAGTCTAGGGACCGATGGCCTCAGCAGTTTGGTCCCTTAGGAATTCACACAAACTCAAAACGAGGTCCCCTGTGCTTTCACCGAAAACGTGCGTACTCTTGTATCATCACTAAAAAACATCTTGCTTTGCTGCCAGAACCTACTAAGGTAAGTACGAATTCCGATGTCACTAGCTCCAGAACGCATCTAAACTGTAGGTGCTACGGTGGTCCACACAGAGGTTTAATTTCTCGTCTCGGTCCCATCCAGCCAACTTGAACTCTTGTGGCTTGGTTCTGACGAAAAGTACCGTTCTTCTTCGCATTTTAACTAAGATTACATCACTGTTTTTCGTCCTGACCGAGAACAGTTTACAAAGGACGCTCTCTGCAGAAAGACCGACAAAAATTACTGGTTGTACAATAAGGCAGAATTTTACAAATCCGATCAATGGGAGTCCACATAGCAAACATTTCCCGCTCTCTTTCCAAACATTTGCTATTACTTGAGCCAGTGTCTCAGTTTAAACCAATTTACAACAATTTTGTTCTAGATACCTGCCCGGAAAAATTGTGAAAGACCTGGCCAGTGCGAGATAATTCTAGCTTCCGCAGCTTCGAAAGTCTCCGCCAGTTTTCCCACTCATACTAATTTTAAGACGTTGTCCAATCAACGAGTGCGCTGTTTGCTGCTTTAAGAGCTTGTGGCAGTAATCTCCGAGTACCGGCACGCTGCTGCGCCCAGATACGACTCTGACAGGTGACACGTACGTAAGCATCCTGTCTGATCACCTGCATCCATTCATGTCCATTGTGCATTCTGACGGAGTTGGGCAATTCCAGCAGGACAGTGCGACACCCTACATGTCCAGAATTGCTACAGAGTGGCTCGAGGAAACACTTCTTTGAGTTCAAAATACTTCCGCCGGCCATCAAACTGTTCAGACGTGAACGCTATTGAGCATATCTGGGATGCCTTGCAACGTGCTGTTCAGTAGAGACCTCCACCCCCTCGTACTCTTACGGATTTATGGAGCGCCCTGCAGGATTCACGGTGTCAGTTCCCTCCAGCACTACTTCAGACATTAGTCGAGTCCATGCCACGTCGTGTGGCGGCATTTATACGTGCTCGCGGCGGCCAAACACGATATTAGACTGTTGTACGAGTTCCTTTGACTCTTTACTGTAACCATTCCTTTCACCCCAAAACAATTTTAGTGCTACTTGAGGTTACGGAGCGTACAGCAGTTTTTTCTGTGCCTGTTTGCGGTCGATAAATGCACTCCAGTAACTTCAAGTAGGCGTGCGTTTGTAAGATGAAATTCACCACCAGGTGAGTGCAACTTAGCAAAGCAAGTTGAGTCGCCGCAGTGTGCTCAACGTGAAATACCTGTAGACTCCCCGACTCTCGCAGCTCCAGCTGCACGTCAGCTTCTGCGTCCCCCGGGAGGCCGGCTCCAGTCGTGGCGGCAGCTGTGCAGGGCTGGAGAGGAGAGGAGAGGACGGTAAGGCAGGACGCACACCCCGGCTAGGTAGGCCCTCGCCGCCACCTCACGCCACGCCACGCCACGCCACGCCATCCTCTCGCAAATTGACTATTAAGCGGCGGCCCACCGCCTGCCTCATTTGGCCGCCACGCCTCGGCCTTTAGGGCGGTCATTAACACGCCCCTCCACCTCGGCCGCTGCCCTCTAAACGGCCAATACCGAGACAGACGCGAATTTAATTACCTTACTCCTTTCGCGGGCGGCCGCACAGACCCCTCCCGTCGGCCACTTGCCAGTGCCCGAAAACGCGTCGGGGAATTTCACTCCGCGCCGGGCACCGGTCCAACTACTGTTTACTGCGGCGTCACTCACCTCTGCTGCTGCTGCTGCTGCTGCATGCCCGTAATGTGGTGACCCTGACAGCTGAATCTACTGTTGCGGCGTCAGCCTCTTACCTGCCACTGCTTCTGCAGCTGTACTTCGAAACTATAGAAACGAGGAAAAGCGATCATGATGTCTTTGTAGCAACTATGATTACGAAAGTTGATAAATCAGTCAGGTAGACAAGGGGCATGTTTCTGCTAGATAGAGCACATAAGCAGTTGTTAACAACTCACTTAGACAGTGAACTGGCATCACTTAGTTCCAGTATGATGGATGTAGAGGAATTATAGGCAAAGTTTAAGCAGATTGTAAATCGTGTTGTGGAGAGTTACATGCATACTAACTGTATAAAGGATGGAAAAACCCGCCATCGTTTAGTAAAACGCTAAGCAAGCAGAGGCTCTTGCACTGTAGATTCAAAAGGGGACGCACAAATGACAACAAGTCAGGGTTAGTAGAGATTCGTGCATCTGTGAAAAGATTGTAAGTAGGCTGCTTAGGTTTTTATGTTGGTAACGCCACGTAGCGCTCTGTATGAAAATCACTGGCTGTGCTGTGTGCAGTCTGTGGCTGGTTGGCATTGTTGGAATATTCGCCATTGTAGTGTTGGGCAGTTGGATGTGGGGACAGATGGTAGAATTTTGAGAGCGGACGATCTGGACGTGAGTCCATCAGAAAGAGTAAATTTGTAATGCTGTATATCATAAACCGATATATATATATATGATGACTTTTGAATATTATTAAGATAAATACATTGTTTGTTCTCTACCAGAATCTTACATTTGCTAACTATGCCTATCAGTAGTTAGTGCCTTCACTAGTTAGAATCTTTTATTTAGCTGGCAGTATTGGCGCTCGCTGTTTTGCAGTAGTTCGAGTAATGAAGATTTTTGTGAGGTAAGTGATTCATGAAAGGTATACGTTATTGTTAGTCAGGGCCATTCTTTTGCAGGGATTATTGAAAGTCAGACTGCGTTGCGCTAAAAATATTGTGTGGCAGTTTAGTCTTCATCAGAATAAGTAAAGAGCGAAATGTCTGCGTACGTTCAGTTCTGCTCAGCTGTTTAAAAATCAAATAACGTAAGGGGTTTATCAGCACAGTAATTCTTAAACTTTGCTAAGGGGACGTTTCAAGATGTATGCGTCACACCTTAGCAAAAGGTCTGGCAGAGAACCCGAGAAAATTCTGATCCTATGTAAAATCGCTAAGCGGGTCTAAGGCTTCCATTCAGTCTCTTGTTGACAGGTTTGGTGCGGCAGCTTAAGACTGCAAAACGAAGGACAAAGTTTTAATTCTCACGCAGGAGAACCGTACGAACACACCGTCATTTGACAATCGAACAAACTCCCATATGGACAACATAGAAATAAGCATACCTAGCGTAGAGAAACAACTGAAAGGCTAGAAAACAAATAAACCACCAGGTCGGGATGGAATCCCAATTCTGTTTTACAAAGAGTATTCTACGACTTTGGCCACTTACCAGATGTGTGTGAAATCGTATGGGACTTAACTGCTAAGGTCATCAGTCCCTAAGCTTACACACTACGTAACCTAAATTATCCTAAGGACAAACACACACATCTATGCCCGCCGTGACCAGCCGCACAGTCCTTGACTGCAGCGTCTCTGACCGCTCGGCTAATCCCGCGCGGTACTTTGACCACTTACCTACCTTGCATAAAATTACAGACGAATATCCCTAACTTCTGTGTGCTACAGAATCCTTCAACATATTCTGAGTTCGAGAGTAATGAACTTTCTTGAGGCTGTCCACAAATCACCATGGATTTAGAAAGTAACACTCGTGCGAAACTCAGGTTGCCCGTTTACCACATGCTATGCCGAGAACTATGGTCGGAGGGCAACAGACACATTCCATATTTGTAGATTTCCAGACAGCATTTCACACGGGGCCCCATTGCAGGCTGTTAACGATGGTACGAGCATAAGGAGCACGGTAACAGATGTGTGAGTGGCTCGACAGTATGTTGTCCTCGACGGCGAGTGTTCATCGGAGACGAGGGTATCGTCAGGAGTGCCGCAGGGAAGTGAGGTAGGTCCGCTGTTGTTCTCTAGTGCATGTAGCCTGTTTGTATGTTTGTATGTTGGCAGCGCTACAGACTGTAAGTAATGTCGTCGGCAGCGCTGTGCGCCCTCGGTAAGAGACTCTGTGGTCGGACGGACTAGCGGTTAACAGTTAGCGAGCGGACATCTTGGACATGTGTCCTTCATGGAGACGCAGTGGTGTTAGGACATGGATTGTAAAATGATGGTGGATGTAGTTCGTAATGTTTGGATAGTGCAATTACTGACGACTATATAATTTTTGGAAGTGGATGTAAAATCTGGTAAATACGTTATTTGCTCTTCAACAATATCTTTCTTTTTCTAACCATATGCCTCCTAGTAGTTTGAGCCTATAATAGTTAGAATCTTTTTATTTATCTGGCTGTATTTGTTGCTTGCTGTAATTCCTGCAGTTCGTGTTATGAAGATTTTCTGTGAGGTAAGTGACTTATGAAAAGTATGGGTTATTGTTAGGATTTCTTCCAATTCAGGGCTATTCTTTTGTGTTAATTATTTGAAGTCTTGTGGTCATTTTAGAGCAGGCAGATTGCGTTGGGCTTGTATATTGTGAGTAATACATGAATAGGTTAAGTTTGAGATGTCATTGTCAGGGGAAATTCCGTAGGTCAGTGTTGAAATGATAAAAATAAGTAACGAGAAAGTAGGTTCAGTTTCACTCAGCAGTTTAAGTAAACGCTAAGAAGTTTCACCTACTCAGTTATTTCAGTGGACAGACACAAATAAGTTTCACTATATACAGAAATGATTTGGCGGACAGGATGGGCAGCAATCTGCAGTTGTTTCCTGATGATGCCGTGGTGCACGGTAATGTGTCGAAGTTGAGTCACTGTAGGAGGATACAAGACGACGTATACAAAATTTCCAGTTGGTGTTATGAATTGTAGCTAGCCCTAAATGTGAAAAAAGGAAGTTAATGCGGATGAGTAGAAAGAACAAACCTGTAACGTTCGGATACAGTGTTACTAGAGTCCTGCTTGACACAGTCAAGTCATTTAAATATCTGGGCGTAACGCTGCAAAGCGATATGAGGCGGAACGAGCTTGGAGAAACTGTAGAAGGGAAAGCAAACGGACTTCGGTTTACTGGGAGAATTTTAGGAGAGTATAGTTCATCTGTAAAGGAGACCGATTATAGGTTGCTGGTGCGACCTATTCTTGAGTACTGTTCCAGTGTTTGGGGTTCGTACCGGGTCAGACTGAAGGAAGACACTGAAGCAGTTCAGAGAAGGGCTGCTAGATTTGTTTACAATAGATTAGAACTACGCGTCAGTGTTACAGAGATGCTTCGGGGACTCAAATGGGAATCCCTGGAGGGAAGGAGACAGTTTTTTCGGGAAACACTACAGAGAAAATTTAGAGAACCGGCATTCGAAGTTGACTGCAGAACGATTCTACTGCCTCCAACATACATCGCGCGCAAGGACCACGAACAAAAGGTACGAGAAATTAGGGCTCATACGGAGGCGTAAAGACAGTCGATGTTCGCTGTATCTGCGAGTGGAACAGGAGGGGAAGTGGCAAGTAGTGGTGCAGAGTACCCTCCGCCACGCACCGTACGGTGGCTTTCGGAGTATCTATGTAGATGTAGAAAATTAGCAGTGGACCTTTACCTCAACCTTCTACAGCGCGTTTAAAAAATAATTAAATTTATTTGAAATTCGTATTGATTTTTCCACACCCAGTTTTCTTCCACTCACTTAACATATCGACAGTGGTCTGGGATGTGATATATTTCCACTTTTGGTTTGCTTATAGTAACGAAAACAGTTCATTACAAAACATACATAGCAGCGGTCAAAAGTATTTTATAGGCGTGGTGTTAAGTTGTCAATATACTGTTTGCATCATGGCACAACAGAGAATTGCATTTAACTGTATTATGGAAAATCAGTACTTCAGCCGCCTACAGACACTGAAGCAGATCAATGGTGATCGAACGGCGGCGAAGGCGCAGATGATAATCGGAACGGCACAACTGGCGGAAGAGGCAGGCTCTTACATAAAAGCAGACGAGTGTGGCGGCTGTTCCCGCAGTGAGCGGCTGCAAAACGCGTCTGTTCCACATGTTAGTGGCGGCCTCATTTATAATTCTGAGCTAAGTGCTTGAATTTGGTCACGGAAAGTTTCAACTATCTTTCTCCAAACTAAACTTTAACCTAAGGCATGATAGAAAATTTCAAAGGGAAAACTACTCCTGGAAGTAACCATTCTTCCATCGCTAATCATGGCGGTGCAGTTAATCCTTTGGATTCTGGAGAGCCGGGAACATCATTTAAGGAAGGGTCGGAGTTTCCTAGAACTTCAAAGAGAAGTCCCAAGAAAAAACACCTAATGGGCCCCACGAACATCAACACACGTATGAAAGTTGGAAAACTAATATACCTAACTGACACCCTCAATAAACGCAACATACATCAGCACTTCAAGAAACAAGGTATCTTGATGAAAGTGCAATTGATTCAGATGAATAAAAAAGTTACAAAGGATAACCAGCCATTAGAGATTTCAGTAATTGTTAGGGATAGGATTTATGGTAAAACACCAACTTACTGAATCAATAACTAATTTTAACTTCCCGTCAAGACGAATTTTATTTATGACTTTCAAGTCAGGAAATAAACGTTACACCATTATAAATGCACATGAATCTACCAACAAACATAATAGAAAAAACGTTCAAAAGTGGAAGATTTTTGGGAAATGCTAGAATAAGAAACATCCAAACTACCAAAAGAACATTTCGGTATTTTGGTGCGAGGCTTTAATGCTCAAGTTGGTAAAGGAAGAAAATTTAAATCAGCAGTTGCAGACTATCCAGCACACGAAAGAATAAACAGAAATGGAGAAAGGCTCATACACTTTTGTAAACAATTTAACGTAAAATTAATGACAATTTTTTTTCAGAAGATTTTCAAGAAAGAAAAAAAACATGGATATCACCTAACCCAAATCAAGTTGGCAATAACTACTCGTAACCACAAAGAAATCTTGGATGTCAGAGTGAGGAAGGGCCTAAATATATACAACTATCTAAAAGAAATAAAGACCAAATTTCAACCGAACAAACCGAAACGGAAACGAAAATGATTTCCAAGAGTAATCACTGAATTTCCCGCACAAAATCGAGATAAATTACAATATATCTATTAAACACGCGAAGAGTAGGAGATTGGGAAGAAATTAAAGAAACAATAATAGAGTCAGTTAAAGAAATGGGACAACCGTGAAGAATACCAAGACACAGATGGTGGAATGAGTTATGTCATGAAGCAATTGACAACCGACTAAGCGCATAGAAAAAATGTAACAGTAATAAGGAACGTGAATATTGGGAAGAGTTTAAAGAAGAAAGGAAAACAACAGCAAAAATCATCTGATCAGTGAAAAGAGAATGTGACGAAGACATACTAGAAGAAATGGACTCAGACTTCAAAAGGAACAACACTAGAGACTTCTACGAGACTTTCAAAGAAATTTTAACAGGCTTCCAGTCACCAAGTTTACATTTGAAAAATAAAAATGGAAACATTTTTTAAGCAATAAAGAAATCTGCCAACGTTTTTGCTGAATACATTGAAAATCTATTAAATTGTGAAGAGTCTATTGACAGATTGCAATTTCAAAAATCACAGAATGAAAATCCACCATCGGAACCATCTACAGTAGAAGAAATAAAAAATGTAATTAAGTGTTGAAAAATAACAAGCCAACAGGAGAGGATGGGATAGTAGCAGAAATGTGTAGACTAGGGGGCTCATCCGCATGGCAGTTGGATAAAAGAAATCATACCCAGCGACTGGAAACAAGCACTGATCGATCCTCTCCACAAGAAAGGAGAGAAAACAGACACGAACAACAACAGGAGTATCTTCTTGTTACCTGTAACATACGAAATGTATTGTCTAAAGCACTTCTAAATAGAATAGAGGAACAAGTAGGATCTGATATAGGAGAGTACCAAGCAGGATTTACGAAAGGCAGATCATGTAGAGAACAGATTCTTAATTTAAAAACCATTTTGAGAGTGAGAGCTATACAAAATAAAAAGACAATAGTTATTTTCGTACACTTAAAGAAGGATTACGACTCAGTTGGCAGACAAACGCTATTTCAGATACTTTACAAATCAAGGATGGATGAAAACAACAGAAGACTTGTTGAACAAACGCTCACGTATACAACACCAAGGGTTAAGTTTCAAGGCGAAATTTCTGAACCGTTCAAAATCAAAACTGGTGTTCGACAAGGAGACGGACTGCCCACGATTCTATTTATTCAGGTTTTAGCTAAAACAGAAAAAAACATGGGAAAACACATTAGAAAACAAAGGCATAAAAGGTATAAACACGAGACAAGGAAAGAACCAATTTGAAGTAAAATGTTTAGCCTTTGCGAATGATATAGCATTAATAACTGAAAATCGAACAGACGCAACTGTTATGCTTGATCTATTCCACGAGACTGCTGAAAAGACTAGGCTAAAAATTTTGTATGATAAACCGAGCATATAGAATACAAATACAATAGAGAAAAATGTATGAAAACAAAGTATGGCAAAATTAAAAGAGCTGATAAATTTAAATACCTCGGGGAATAGATCCAAGCCAACGGACTGGATAACACAACAAATAAAGAAAATGTAAAGAAGTTAGAATTTGCATACGAATTAACACAACATAACCACAATAAGATACCTATATCCATTCAAGCGAAGGTTAGACATTACAGTTCAGTTATTAGGACATAAGCAACATATGGATCAGAGTGCCTAAGATTAGATAAGAAAGGCGAAGTAAGACAACTAGAAAAAAAGAGACGAAAATACTAATAAAAAGTCTAGGTCCTGAGGAAAACAATGAAAATATATGGATTATAAGGAGAAGTGGAGATTTATATAAAAATACAGAAAGAATCACAGACACAATGACGAAGAGAGAGCTAAAATTGTATGGACATCTGAAAAGAATAGAAGAAACACGGATTACGAAGAAAATTTTTAATTGCGTTAATAAACTGAAGGGAACTGTAGGATGGATAGCAGCAGTGAAGAAAGCTGCAAACAGAACAGGTGTTACGGAACAAATAACACGTGACAGGAATCGCTCCAGGCTACTGAGAGAAAAAGAAATATGTGAAGAAGATAAGCGAAAACCTCAACCAAAGAGAGTGTGGACATATAGTCAGATGATCAGAGACGTGTGGTAGAAGAGAAAATGAAGAAGTACTGGGAAGAAAGGAAGAAAAAGAAACACCATGTGTCTTAAACTGTATGCGGCCCATAACTGGCAAAATTCGTGTGTGTGTGTGTGTGTGTGTGCGTGTGTGTGTTTTCGAGTGAGCGAGCCCAGCTCTAAATACTTTCGGCGCAAAAGCACCACCCCTGCGGGTCTTAGTGCAAGAGCTGCGAGAGAGCAGTGGAGCCAATGGAGGGCGCTACTTGCACGTAACCGGCTGGACAGAAAGCGTGTCCGGAGGGCGTTAAGGCAACCATTCTAGAGAAGCGAGACTTATGGGTTCGCGTCCCAATCCGGCACAAATTTTTAACCTTGATCACTGATTTATGTCAGTGCCTGTATGCGGCTGAACTCCTGATTTCCCGGAATATACTTCCTTTACAGCCTCTGTACCAGCAGGGTATTCGTTCCGTCGAACATGTCTGACAGAACAGACACCATATAGCAATGCATATAACTGTGGCACTTCATCAATGCCATCACGCTGCCGTGGTTATACATCCAATAGACAAGGTCATACAATAACAATGCAAGTATATATTCCTTTATAGCAGTAGTATTATGTATTTTGTATTGGGGGTACATCATTCATTAACTACTGTTACTTACGCATTCACTTAGTATCTGCTTATTTGTAGAGACAGCTAGAAGCATACCAAAACACAAAGAATACTTGACTGCTGTGACACAAATTGTTTTGTATGCTTTAAAAAAGGGAAAGGCACAGTATAGGGTTGCAAGAGACTATGACGTATCACAACAATTTGTGTGTAGAGTTGGCGGATGAAACTGGGAGGTACATAAGCCAATAAGCGTAGGTCAGGTAGTCCTCGAAAAACAACAAGCTGGGAGGACAGAATGATTTCTAAGCATTCGACTGCTGAACCAAGAAAATCGGCTCGACAAATTAGTGTCGAACTGGAGCAGCATCATGGACTGAATCTACATGCCTCTACTGTAAATCGTCGCCTAGTAGCAGTCCGCAGCTCGTGGTCACGCGGTCGCGTTCTCGCTTCACGAACGCGGGGTCCTGGGTCGATTCCCGGTAGGGTCAGGGAGTTTCACCTGCCTCGAGATGACTGGGTGGTTGTGTTGTCCTCATCATTTCAGCATCATTCATGAAAGTGGCGAGACTAGACTGAGCAAAGGTTGGGAATTTGTACGGGCGCTGATAACCGAGCAGTTGAGCGCCCCACAAAGCAAACATCATCATCATCATCGCCTTGTAGCAGATGATTTAAATCGCAGATGACCATCACCTAAGTCACTCATAAATTTAAAAAAAAAAAGGAAGCCGCGCCACAACTTTTGGAGTGTCCAAGCCAGAGCGCGGATCCAAATCCAACTAAACACTTCCCTGCGTTCATTGTAAAAGGTGCTGAAACATGGACCAATTTGCTACTCTCTTATTAGAGAAATGCTCAAAACTACCACTTGAACAATTACAAGAACTTGTGGATTCAATGCCAAATAGACGTGCAACTGTGATCAAAGCCCATGGATATGCAACGAAATACTGATTCGCTCTTCATGCTCCAAAATACACTCCTGGAAATTGAAATAAGAACACCGTGAATTCATTGTCCCAGGAAGGGGAAACTTTATTGACACATTCCTGGGGTCAGATACATCACATGATCACACTGACAGAACCACAGGCACATAGACACAGGCAACAGAGCATGCACAATGTCGGCACTAGTACAGTGTATATCCACCTTTCGCAGCAATGCAGGCTGCTATTCTTCCATGGAGACGATCGTAGAGATGCTGGATGTAGTCCTGTGGAACGGCTTGCCATGCCATTTCCACCTGGCGCCTCAGTTGGACCAGCGTTCGTGCTGGACGTGCAGACCGCGTGAGACGACGCTTCATCCAGTCCCAAACATGCTCAATGGGGGACAGATCCGGAGATCTTGCTGGCCAGGGTAGTTGACTTACACCTTCTAGAGCACGTTGGGTGGCACGGGATACATGCGGACGTGCATTGTCCTGTTGGAACAGCAAGTTCCCTTGCCGGTCTAGGAATGGTAGAACGATGGGTTCGATGACGGTTTCGATGTACCGTGCACTATTCAGTGTCCCCTCGACGATCACCAGTGGTGTACGGCCAGTGTAGGAGATCGCTCCCCACACCATGATGCCGGGTGTTGGCCCTGTGTGCCTCGGTCGTATGCAGTCCTGATTGTGGCGCTCACCTGCACGGCGCCAAACACGCATACGACCATCATTGGCACCAAGGCAGAAGCGACTCTCATCGCTGAAGACGACACGTCTCCATTCGTCCCTCCATTCACGCCTGTCGCGACACCACTGGAGGCGGGCTGCACGATGTTGGGGCGTGAGCGGAAGACGGCCTAACGGTGTGCGGGACCGTAGCCCAGCTTCATGGAGACGGTTGCGAATGGTCCTCGCCGATACCCCAGGAGCAACAGTGTCCCTAATTTGCTGGGAAGTGGCGGTGCGGTCCCCTACGGCACTGCGTAGGATCCTACGGTCTTGGCGTGCATCCGTGCGTCGCTGCGGTCCGGTCCCAGGTCGACGGGCACGTGCACCTTCCGCCGACCACTGGCGACAACATCGATGTACTGTGGAGACCTCACGCCCCACGTGTAGAGCAAGCTTGATATAAATCAAGAAAAACAATCCTAATTTTATCTACAAGAATTTTTATTAGATTTATTATTCCAATAATTGTTATAATCCTTGCAACAACTTTGGCGGTACGTCCACCCGGCCTCCCGCATGCCCACTATACGCCCTCGCTCAAAGTCCGTCAACTGCACATACGGTTCACGTCCACGCTGTCGCGGCATGCTACCAGTGTTAAAGACTGCGATGGAGCTCCGTATGCCACGGCAAACTGGCTGACACTGACGGCGGCGGTGCACAAATGCTGCGCAGCTAGCGCCATTCGACGGCCAACACCGCGGTTCCTGGTGTGTCCGCTGTGCCGTGCGTGTGATCATTGCTTGTACAGCCCTCTCGCAGTGTCCGGAGCAAGTATGGTGGGTCTGACACACCGGTGTCAATGTGTTCTTTTTTCCATTTCCAGGAGTGTAGTTTTGTTTTATTCTTACATATTTAGACCTACAAATTACTTTGAGCCAAAAGAATTATTATTTCTGTTTTGATTTAAACAGACTACGACGTCTGAGCACTATGGGACTTAACATCTGAGGTCATGAGTCCCCTAGAACTTAGAACTACTTAAACCTAACTAACCTACGGACATCACACACATCAATGCCCGAGGCAGGATTCGAACCTGCGACCGCAGCAGTCGGACGGTTCCAGACTGAAGAGCCTAGACCCGCTCGACCACAGTGGCCGACTTTTTGATTTAAAACTGGAGGGCTTCTTATTGGGGTGGTCGTTGTTGTTGTGGTCTTCAGTCCTGAGATTGGTTTGATGCAGATCTCCATGCTACCCTATCCTGTGCAAGCTTCTTCATCTCCCAGTACCTACTGCAACCCACAACCTTCTCAATCTGCTTAGTGTATTCATCTCTTGGTCTCCCTCTACGATTTTTACCCTCCACGCTGCCCTCCAACGCTAAATTTGTGATCCCTTGATGCCTCAGAACATGTCCTACTAACCGGTCCCTTCTTTTTGTCAAGTTGTGCCACATACTCCTCTTCTCCCCAATTCTATTCAATACTTCATCATTAGTTATGTGATCTACCTATCCAATCTTCAGCATTCTTCTGTAGCACCACATTTCGAAAGCTTCTATTCACTTCTTGTCCAAACTATTTATCGTCCATGTTTCACTTCCATACATGGCTACACTCCATACAAATACTTTCAGAAACGACTTCCTGACACTTAAATCTATACTCGATGTTAACAAATTTCTCTTCTTTAGAAACGCTTTCCTTGTCATTGCCAGTCTACATTTTAGATCTTCTCTACTTCGACCATCATTATTTATTTTGCTCCCCAAATAGCAAAACTCCTTTACTACTTTAAGTGTCTAATTTCCTAATCTAATTCCCTCAGCATCACCCGACTTATTTCGACCACATTCCATTATCCTCGTTTTGCTTTTGTTCATGTTCATCTTATATCCTCCTTTCAAGACACTGTCCATTCCGTTCAACTGCTCTTCCAAGTCCTTTGCTCTCTGATAGAATTACAATGTCATCGGCGAACCTCAAAGTTTTTATTTATTCTCCATGGATTTTAATACCAAGTCCTAATTTTTCTTTTGTTTCCTATACTGCTTGCTCAGTATACAGATTGAATAACATCTGGGAGAGGCTACAACCCTGTCTCACTCCCTTCCCAGCTACTGCTTCCCTTTCATGCCCCTCGACTCTTATAACAAATTGTAAATAGCCTTTCGCTCCCTGTATTTTACCCTTGCCAGCTTTAGAATTTGAAAGAGAGTATTCCAGTCAACATTGTCAAAAGCTTTCTGTAAGTCTACAAATGCTAGAAACGTAGGTTTGCCTTTTCTTAGTCTTTCTTCTAAGATAAGTCGTAAGGTTAGTATTGCCTCACGTGTTCCAACATGTCTACGGAATCCAAACTGATCTTCCCCGAGGTCGGCTTCTACTAGTTTTTCCATTCGTCTGTAAAGAATTCGCGTTAGTATTTTGCAGCTGTGGCTTATTAAACTGACAGTTCGGTAATTTTCACATCTGTCAACACCTGCTTTCTTTGGGATTGGAATTATTATATTGTTCTTGAAGTCTGAGGGTATTTCGCCTGTCTCATACATCTTGCTCACCAGATGGTAGAGTTTTGTCATGACTGGCTCTCCCAAGGTTGTCAGTAGTTCTAATGGAATGTTGTCTACTCCGGGGGCCTTGTTTCGACTCAGGTCTTTCAGTGCTCTGTGAAACTCTGCACGCAGTATCATATCTCCCATTTCATCTTCATCTACATCCTCTTCCATTTCCATAATATTGTCCTCAAGTACACCGCCCTTGTATAGACCCTCTATATACTCCTTCCACCTTTCTGCTTTCCCTTCTTTGCTTAGAACTGGGTTTCCATCAGAGCTCTTGATATTCATACAAGTGGTTCTCTTTTCTCCAAAGGTGTCTTTAATTTTCCTGTAGGCGATATTGTAAATAACTTGTATTTATTGTAAATTATCTCACGACAGAAATTAGATCATACTGAACAAATCATGAATGAAAACAAATCAAACAAATTGTACACTGTTCTTAGATATACTACACTGGTAAGAGTGGCTCTCAGCTCTTAATGTTAAGTTGATGCGAAGTTAGATTTAATTATGCCCCTGGATAAGCAAATGGTAAATGCGATCTGACTGCGTTCCTATAATCTCTTTTGTGTCTGAAATAATACGCACTTCGGACATCACCACCATGAAACAAACCAAACAATATGCAAAAAGACAAATAACCAATAACGAATCGTATGCAAAACTGCACGGATGCTCAGTGGATGGCAAGAATACGATCCAACAACTCTTTCTGAACTTTACTGCCGCTGCTGCAAGCTTTACAATACCGTCTACCAGCGTGCTGGATCCGTCGATACTGCTGGGGCGACGACTGCAGCTGCGAAGTCGCTGAATTAAGATAAGTCTCTCAAATATCTTGAGCAGAATAAACTACTCAGAAAGTGCTAATACCACAAGCCCTATACTTCCCCTAAATGGTATACAACGCTTTCAAGAGTGGCTCAGCAACCTTTGAGGTGCAGCCCAGTGTGTCTTATACTAACGTGCAACACCAGTATGATAGCTCTGTGCACTGGTTGACTACGTTCAATGGTGACTGCCAGCCTATAAGGCGGAATCAACTGCAGTTATACTAGTAGTCAATGCAATGCCTGTCGTGGACGCCGATGACCTACTGTAGCTGCAGACTCTAGATCATACACAGCACAGTATTCAGAATCTAAGTTCCTATCTCCGAGCTACCGAACTTTGCGCCTGTCCGCTTTCACGGCACAAGACGCTCTCCCTTGCCTCGCTCTGCCCGATGCCCTTGCGACAATCTTGCCGCAAACTCTAATCAGCCAATCCCGACGCTGCAAAGGCCTCCCACATCTCCCTCGCGGAGTGATACAATTTCTCCACCTATCCAAAAATTTCTCTGTTCGAACAGCGGGCGTTGACCCTCAGCGTTTCCCGCACTTTCTTATGAACTGCCCAGTCAGAGCTCAGCCCATTTGCCACTAAAGCAGCGCGCGACCGGGCGGCACCAGCGCGTGCGTTGGACGCTCTCTGTCCGCTCGACATTTCCCCTCTCTCTCCCTCTCACCTGGCACCCGGCGGCGCTCTTTTTGATGCTTGCAGGCCAGTGGCCACATCCCCTGCACAATGCTCTTCCGGCGCTCGCCGGCCTTCGCCTCCCCGGCTGAGCCCGTCCGCTCCTCGCCTCCACTGGCAAATCCACTTTGCTTACACCTACAGCATGCAACTAAATATTGTCATTACCAAAGCCCGTATTATTTCAGACATGTGTCTAATCATCACATATCTCTCTTTCTAATCCACCTAATAAGACTAATTAACCATAATATGGGTTTAGTTACTTCAAACAGGCAGACAGGCGAAATGAACGTCACCAATGAAAGCCACCTTTCGAGATAACTTTGTTTAAACTCAACATTGTTCTACACTAAATGGATTACATAATTTTCAGTTATCCGCTGGCAGTTTTTCTATTACACACCTGTCTTTATGCAATTGTACCTAACACTTTCTACAAAATAATTTATAGCCCTACTGTAGGCATGTCATTTTTACTTACAGCATTTCTGTCTAATTTCGGCTTATATCTGATCGTGTAGTCTCCTTTTACATATTCCAAACATGTCTTCACTTGGTACTTACATCTGAGAGCTGCCTTTCAGTTTTTGCCCATGACGCGTTTGCTTTTCTTAAATCGCGAGTTTCTCTTTGCAGTGCTTTGTATCTTTGCTCTATGATCAGTTTCGATTAGCCAAAACTAGTTATTTGATCGATCTCTGTGAGTCTCCACACATACAGTTCATATCCTTGGGGGCCTCTTTGGCCATTAGCCTATGGGAAACGTTCGCAGGTGTGGAGCCACAAGGCGATATACTTTCGAATGAGTTTTCACCATTCTGTGTCTTGATTTTTTTCCTGGTATTCAGTATGGGTGGCAGCCTGGTCCATTTGCATCTTCCTTTGTCTGTCGTTGATGTGAGGTGATTCGGAGTTTTTCCAGTGATAAAGACTATGGGCGAGATCTTTCCAGTTACTTACGTGGTCTCCAGCATGCGATGTATAGGTTATTTCAGTCGCACGTTCTAAATATTTTCACACTTACCGTGTGATCATTCCACGTACAGAAGTTGCAGTGGTATTCTTCCGTGTGGAAAAATGAAGATTCGTACTTCGCTCACTTTTCGTGAAAGAAGACTATAAGATCGAGTCGTATCTTTTCAGCCCGTCGTGTTGTAGACTCAAACTTATCATCCTCTCCCGCATTACCAATGATTTATTGTTTTGCTAGAAGTCGTGTGTTGAGAATATGTCATTTCGTCACTCTGTTCGAGAACAGTTACACTGTGCCAGCTACAGGTGAATCCATGTTGCTTAATGAATCATCTGCACTGCTCCGGGACAATACATATATACTTACCGAAAAGACGGCAACATCAAAAAATAATTAATCGAGAGTAATGAAATTTCGGGGGTACTTTTGTCTAGGTAACATATTTAAGGGATTAACATTGCAATATCACAGGTTAATGTTTGCTCGGTATAACGCATTGCCAATGTGAAACGCTGGTACATTAATAACCGGTGTAAGATTTAGAATGTTGAATAAAAGAGTGCAAACGCGCATGCACTGTGTTGTACAGACGTGGTGAGGAGTTCCACGAATGTTGCACTTGGTAGGTCAATGCAGGGACGGTTAATGTTGTTTGTGGATGATGGCGGAATTGTCCGATGATGTCCCATACTCGCTCAATTGGAGACAGGTTTGGTGACCGAGGGGTCCAAGGAAACATGTCGGCGCTCTGTGGGGCACGCTCGGTTACAACAGCGGTATGTGGGCGAACGTTATCTTGTTGAAAAACACCCCAAGGAATTCTGTTCATGAATGGCGCAAGACACGTAGAATCAGCAGACTTCAGGGAGAGTGGGGTACCCCGTGGGTGCCGTCATACGTAGTCGCACGCCGGGCCATGACTTCATGTGTAGTTCCAATGTGCCTACCACTTAGACAGGTGGGTTGCAGTCTCTCAGTTGGCCTCCTTCTAACCAACACAGGGACATAACTGGCATCGAGGAAAACCAGCTTTCACCGGTAAATACAACAGGCCTCCACCCTGCCCTCCAATGAGCTGTCGCCTGACACCACTGAAGTCACAAACGGCGGTGGTTTGGGGCTGGTAGGATGCGGACTCCCAACTAAGGTACGAGCGTATGGGGGTGGCTCGAAGACTTCTTAAGTAATAGAAGCTAGTACGTTGTCCTCGATGGTGAGTGTTCATCGGAGGTGAGGGTATCATCTGGAGTGCCCCAGGGAAGTGTGGTAGGTCCGCTGTTGTTTTCTATCTACACAAATGATATTTTGGATGGGGTGGATAGCAATGTGCGGCTGTTTGCTGATGATGCTGTGGTCTACGGGAAGGTGTCGTCATTGAGTGACTGTAGGAGGATACAAGATGACTTGGACAGGATTTGTAATTGGTGTAAAGAATGACAGCTAACTCTAAATATACACTCCTGGAAATTGAAATAAGAACACCGTGAATTCATTCTCCCAGGAAGGGGAAACTTTATTGACACATTCCTGGGGTCAGATACATCACATGATCACACTGACAGAACCGCAGGCACATAGACACAGGCAACAGAGCATGCACAATGTCGGCACTAGTACAGTGTATATCCACCTTTCGCAGCAATGCAGGCTGCTATTCTTCCATGGAGACGATCGTAGAGATGCTGGATGTAGTCCTGTGGAACGGCTTGCCATGCCATTTCCACCTGGCGCCTCAGTTGGACCAGCGTTCGTGCTGGACGTGCAGACCGCGTGAGACGACGCTTCATCCAGTCCCAAACATGCTCAATGGGGGACAGATCCGGAGATCTTGCTGGCCAGGGTAGTTGACTTACACCTTCTAGAGCACGTTGGGTGGCACGGGATACATGCGGACGTGCATTGTCCTGTTGGAACAGCAAGTTCCCTTGCCGGTCTAGGAATGGTAGAACGATGGGTTCGATGACGGTTTCGATGTACCGTGCACTATTCAGTGTCCCCTCGACGATCACCAGTGGTGTACGGCCAGTGTAGGAGATCGCTCCCCACACCATGATGCCGGGTGTTGGCCCTGTGTGCCTCGGTCGTATGCAGTCCTGATTGTGGCGCTCACCTGCACGGCGCCAAACACGCATACGACCATCATTGGCACCAAGGCAGAAGCGACTCTCATCGCTGAAGACGACACGTCTCCATTCGTCCCTCCATTCACGCCTGTCGCGACACCACTGGAGGCGGGCTGCACGATGTTGGGGCGTGAGCGGAAGACGGCCTAACGGTGTGCGGGACCGTAGCCCAGCTTCATGGAGACGGTTGCGAATGGTCCTCGCCGATACCCCAGGAGCAACAGTGTCCCTAATTTGCTGGGAAGTGGCGGTGCGGTCCCCTACGGCACTGCGTAGGATCCTACGGTCTTGGCGTGCATCCGTGCGTCGCTGCGGTCCGGTCCCAGGTCGACGGGCACGTGCACCTTCCGCCGACCACTGGCGACAACATCGATGTACTGTGGAGACCTCACGCCCCACGTGTTGAGCAATTCGGCGGTACGTCCACCCGGCCTCCCGCATGCCCACTATACGCCCTCGCTCAAAGTCCGTCAACTGCACATACGGTTCACGTCCACGCTGTCGCGGCATGCTACCAGTGTTAAAGACTGCGATGGAGCTCCGTATGCCACGGCAAACTGGCTGACACTGACGGCGGCGGTGCACAAATGCTGCGCAGCTAGCGCCATTCGACGGCCAACACCGCGGTTCCTGGTGTGTCCGCTGTGCCGTGCGTGTGATCATTGCTTGTACAGCCCTCTCGCAGGGTCCGGAGCAAGTATGGTGGGTCTGACACACCGGTGTCAATGTGTTCTTTTTTCCATTTCCAGGAGTGTAGATAAATGTAAATTAATGCAGATGAATAGGAAAAAGAATCCTGTAATGTTTTACTACTCCATTAGTAGTGTAGCGCTTGACACAGTCACGTCGATTAAATATTTGGGCGTAATATTGCAGAGCGATATGAAGTGGGACAAGTATGTAATGGCAGTTGTGGGGAATGCGGATAGTCGCCTTCGGTTCACTGGTAGAATTTTGGGAAGATGTGGTTCATCTGTGAAGGAGACCGCTTATAAAACACTAATACGACCTATTCTTGAGTACTGCTCGAGCGTTTGGGATCCCTATCAGATCGGATTGAGGGAGCACATAGAAGCAATTCAGAGGCGGGTTGCTAGATTTGTTACTGGTAGGTTTGGTCGTCACGCGAGTGTTACGGAAATGCTTCAGGAACTCGGGTGGGAGTCTCTGGAGGAAAGGAGGCGTTCTTTTCGTGAATCGCTACTGAGGAAATTTAGAGAACCAGCATTTGAGGCTGACTGCAGTACAATTTTACTGCCGCTAACTTATATTTCGCGGAAAGACCACAAAGATAAGACAGATTAGGGCTCGTACAGAGGCATATAGGCAGTAATTTTTCCCTCGTTCTGTTTGGGAGTGGAACAGGGAGAGAAGATGCTAGTTGTGGTACGAGGTACCCTCCGCCACGCACCGTATGGTGGATTGCGGAGTATGTATGTAGATGTAGATGTAAATGCATGCGACAGGGCGTCTGGCTCGGAGCTGTCCTGGGAGTAACCGATTTGTAACAGTTCATTGTCCATTCTGGTGCCAAGTACTGCTCAAACTGCTGCTGCAGATGCAGTATGATGCTCCAGAGCCATAAGCCGAACACGGTGGTCTTCCCTCTCGCTAATGCCACGTGGTTGTGTGGAGCCCCGTCTCCTTGCGACCGTACATTCTCATCATCAGCGCTGCCAGTAATCACGTACAGTGGCTACAAACCTGCCAAGTCTTTCTGCAGCACCGCAGAAGAAACATCCAGTTTCTCGTAGCATTATGACGCGGCATCGTCCAAACTCCGATGGGTGCTGGCCATGGCGTCTTTGTCGCCTTAAGGGCATTCTTCACTGATAGCAACTCACCGCGTCCTGTATCAAATGTAACTCGCGTTCACAGCCGCTGCTACGCGTAAGTAAAGCTAACCTGGTTTGGGTCCTCATAGTAGTGCTGCTGGCGCCACTCTTAAGTGACTGGCGCGAAATTAAAATAGACATCGTCTTTCAGATGTAGAAACAATCGTACCAACTGTTGCATAGCTCTTTGTTGGTGCTGCATTTTTTGCATTCAGTGTATATTTCGTAAATATGTGTACTACCCTCGCGACGACAACAGACGGCCGTGCGGTGTGCTGACCTCGTGGCCCTCCATACCGCATCCGATGACGAATGACTGAGGACGACACGGCGGTCGGTCGACTATCGCGTGGTCTTCAGGGCCTGATCTTGGGGTTTCCTTTTCTCTCTGAATTACTGCATTCAATCCAAGTCGTTTCATTTATTATCTTTTGTAATATAGCTACATGCTGCCGTGCCGCTATCACACAACAAACTTGTTGTTGACACTAGTTGCTGCAGGTTTCGTCATATCCGTCCTCAAGTATGACTTGAGCGGTTAACTGAATTAACCGTGCACTACCACTGCAAATCATTGGCAATAAACATTCTCTTCTTTGCACTGATTAAGACTACGGTCGCAGAGCAGTAAGTCGTCGGATACTATTCTGGAAGACTGATGATTTCTGAGTACAATACACAGTATTCCAGTATATTAGTGAGATGTTCTGTGGAACGCGTAATAGCAATGAGATCTCTATTTGCAACAGTGTGTGGCTATTTCACTCTTAAGCTGTGTTTTGTTCCAACTGAGCCTAATGAAATATTTGGATAAATATTGTTTTAAAGTCTACATCCGTTGATTATAGATCATCCTCAATGCACAACTTTCGACTATTAACTGAAAGCATACACACTATATAAATTTTGGGCATTTTGTTGGGGAATATTTGCGTACTGTTTGATGTTTAGACATCCAGTTACGCAGAATTCATTTCCATTGCGTCTACGTTAAGTAAGTGTGTGTGTCTGTGACTATTTCGTTAAACAGCTGTGGTCAGATGGCGGTTCTAATTTGTTTTCTGGGGCACCAGTATTCATATCCTACAGCTTTACTTAACTGCTCATGGTATTAGTTGATTTTTTATTGCACAACACACGCCTAATATGTTTTAATTTAATTTAACCGTATCTTGTAGCATTACACATTCCTTGTCGTAAAGCACGAAAAAGTATTTAATCAACAGTGTTATTTACGTTCTCGTCTCTGTGATTTGTGTGTAGCGTTGTCAACTTACCTGCTAATTATGGCTTTCATTTTATGTTAAAAATGTTACTTTTTCTGTGCTCTAGAATGTGTGTACTAGTTTGTCTTATTTATGTTCATACGTATTTATTTAAATACATAAGTGGGATGAAGGAGTAGTGTGAGTGACTGAATGCTGACTAGGTGCCGGTGGAGAGGGAAGGGCAAAGAGGAGAATGAAGTAGTGTCCAGTGAACGCAAAGTAGAAGGACGGAGAGAGGATTGGTAAAGAGATGGAGTGGGAAATGGACGAAAAGGAAGACAGAGCGCCCACATTTCACAAAAATTCACTCTTTTTCCTTGGACGCTCTGAAGCTTTATGTCTCAGTAGTGCAGTGTCACAGTCGAAACTCGGTTTTTCATAAATCTTTTCCTGATTTCTAGCCTGCTCCTTCTAGATGTTCAATCTACATTCTATTTAACATAATCTATTTCCAACTTCGCCTTAGTTCAGTAACTTTCTGGTGATTTCACTTTTTTGCATGCATAAATGAGCCAATTCGTTCAGCTGTCTGATTGCTAACTATACTCGGGCGCTGCCTTTACCTCCATGTAATAATCTTTTCGTGTCAGCAATGCCTTTGCTCATTTTATGTAGCAAGGAAATTGGAAATTTGTGGTAAAGACTACGGGACCAAACTGCTGAGGTAATCCAAATGGTTCAAATGGCTCTAAGCACTATGGGACTTAACATCTGAGGTCATCAGTCCCCTAGACTTAGAACTACTTAAACGTAACTAACCTAAGGACATCACACACACCCATACCCGAGGCAGGATTCAAACCTGCGACCGTAACAGCAGCACGGTTCCGGACTGAAGCGCCTAGAACCGCTCGGTCACAGCGGCCGGTCTGTAGTCACCCGTCCCTAGGCTTACGCACTACTTAATCTATCTTACACTAACTCATGCTAAGGACAACACACACACCCATGCCCGAGGAAGGACTCGAACCTCGGATGGTGGGAGACGCGCGAATCGTGGCAAGGCGCCTAAGACCTCACAGCTACCCCGCGAGGCCGTGTAGCAAGGTTTCAATATTTGAGACCTGGAAAAATCAGCATTTTCTGAGCACATACTCATAAACATACACAAAATATTGTTTGACGAAACAGAAGTTCTGTCCCAGGCGCCTACGCAATGGTATTCTGTAATTAAAGGGGCTGTAGGAATAAGAATGTGCGAAAAGAATTTCAACCTTGACAGCGCATGTAATCTTTGCGGCGCACAGAAGCGAGCTTCCGTTGCACAGGAGAGGCAGAGATATTCGACGTAATGTTTGCGTTACTACTGGGGCGGTGGCCCCACCAGCGAACAAGTTGATACCATCTGTAACAGCACTACGCAATTAACGATCAGTCATAAGCCGTCTATAGGCTATATAAGACCACCACAGCAGCAGTTTTGAGAGTCAGTTGCTCCTGACGAAGGCGATGGAGGTAGTCGTCGAAAGCTGGAGGTTTTACCCTGGACTGACTATGCGGGAAGTCCGAGAACGTTTTATACTTCAAGACCTTCTTCACATCCGGGAAAAAAGTGTCATGCATATCCCAACAAACAGACTATTTCGCACTGTATTATTATACCTATCTGTAAGCTCTTACTTCACGAGTATAAAGTGCAATAAATTTATATTTTCCAATATTATGCAGAAAATTTTGCGACTTTCATGCGGTAAAATCAAGCCGTGTTCAGTAACAGTTTCGTGTAATGCTCCAGAGTCAGGGTTTCTCCACAGTCGTATTTATCATCCTCAGTGTTAGCACACTTCATAATTTTGCATCTACGTCTGTTTTCAGCTTGTTGAGTATTCTCAAAGAAGTCTACGTACCGATTTATGGGCCTTCTGAAGATGATTCTTAGCAAAGTTGAATACGTCCAGCCTCCAAAGCAAAATACAGTGGTGTGGAAGAACTTCTTCCTTCGTTCGAACTACGGAGTTGTAATAGGGTGTTTATTCTTGGGGCTCCCAGGATGGACATCTCTACCTTCCTTTCATTTTCTCTAGTTCTTCTCACATCTGGAGGAGCAAAGCCAGAAAGATTGTACTGTTGGACTAGAGAGTATGATTTTAAACTGCCAGTCACAAACCTTGCTCTTTCATTAAGTGCCATATTGAGTGCATCGCTTCACCTGCCGCTAAGTTTTGACCCTTAGACGTCTGAACTGGTACCTCATTCAGTCCTGGGCAACTTTTTGTGCATCCCACTCCTCATGCTGATCTACCCCTTCACATCCAGCAGCCTGCAAGATTTTGCCACTTTGGTAGGTCCTACCTCGGATTTCGGTTGTGCTTTACTTTAGGAAGTAAGTAAGGAAGAATAGTATCGGCGTGCAGTCGACGATGAGGTCATTAGAGACGGATCACATGGTTTGATTGCAAAACCATGCAGAAACCTTCCTTTCAAAGGAAACTGTTACGTGACCGTATCTTTCCAAGTTTCCGTGCATTACAGCCAAAGTCCATTTGATAAACCCATCTAACCTAAATTAATTCCCAGCTAAAAATGACAGTACGGGTATGGTTAAAGTTAACTTAGTGACTAACTACTAAAAATTCACGTTAATTTCTTCTTTACGAGGATTGTTTAAACGTGTAGCTGGGAATCCTTCTCATTACTTGTCGAGCAGAGGCCAACACAACAGGAGACAAACAGCCAATGTCCAGTCATAGGGGGTGGGAGGGGGGCGCAGTTCTCTTCAAAAGAAAGACAGACACCGCCGCTACAGGCTTCTGCGAACCGCTAGGCCCAGGACAGTGCAGAGATCAAATGTGTAAAGTGGACTGAGAGGAGAGAACATCTGGCTCTTTTGTGCTGAAGAGCACGGCACCTGCAGCCGACGGGCTGGTGCCAAGCAGATTGCATCGTTGTTGCTCCTACTAAGAAACAGTAAGAGGTGCTAGCATTAGATAATAAAAAGAAATTCCGCCGTTTGTGTGTACGTGGAGAATTGCTTACTAGCTGAATACCGAGAGAAAATGGGAGTGAGAAGTTGCCTGTTTCTGAGCTCCAGCATTAAAAACTTCCCCGACAAGTAAATTACATTAAAACTGAGTGTGGAAGGCAGACTGCTGCCCTGTTAGAACGGACCTGGTTGGCCAACACTCGGAGGACTCGCTGTCACTGGTGATCAAAATCTTGCACGAGGTTCGCTGTCAAAAAGATGGAGTAAAAATTTAGCACCTTGCCGGGAGAGCTCTGTAGAACGTAATTCCATCCTCGCCAGGGGACACTTCATTCGAAAGAGGGACTCCGGTTCCGGGCTCTGAACAGCACGTTGCAAAGCGTCCCATATACGCTCAAAAATGTTCACGTCTGGGGGATTTGGTGGCCAGCGGAAGTGTGTTTCTGCAACCACTCTGTAGCAATTCTGGACGTGTGGGGTCTCGCATTGTAGTGCTGGAATTTTCTGTTAGCTTACTGACATCATAATACCTCCCGACGACATCTTTGCCCCACGGGGACGGTGCGAATATTAATTTGTATGTGTAGGTCATTTAAATAATCTACACAGGTGTTTGATACTGATGTTCTAACTCCATTACAATCTCTGTTAATACTTAATTAAGGTAACGTTTCGTGTCTTTCGGCACTTGTGTTTAACTTGAATTCTACAGGGAACTGTAATAAAAAGGGTTTTACAGTGACCCTTGTTTCGTTCAGTGGTTTGATGAACACCATATTTTTATCGTCTTCTGAGCCGCCTTCCCAAACACGAGCTCACGCCTTAGCATTGCGCCGCTTAACTCGGTTTGTACTTCAGATTAACACCTCTACTGGTGATTCCAAGATCCTTGTTACCCTCTTTACTGTGTAACTGGAAACGGCTGACTTGACTGTTGCTGTCATTTACCTCGATGTGTTTCTCCTGTTAGCATACAGCGAACAACTCCGAGGGAACGAAACAGCTGTAGGTGAAGTGTCTGCGAAGAATTATCACCACATGCAAAATTAGATGCAGTACGACGATTTCTGAAGACAGAACATTTCTTCGGTTAAAGAGAGAAATGAGCAAAATAGAAAACATGTCGCAAGACAGATTATCGAGGAATGAAAATGCCAGTCTGAACAGGTAGGAGTACAACAAGAGAAGCGTTAGATACATTAACGGCAATTTACGAGAAGTCGAGAGTACTAGAAGGAAAAACAAGGTCGACCGGGTAATCAGGTCCCGAATGCTCGACTACAGCGCGAGTTGTGTTTTCCATCAGCGCGATAGCGATCGCTGCAAGTTGCGGAACGGGTATTGGCGGTATAAAACTCCTTCAGTGGCACGCAACAATTGCTCCCACGCGTGACCGGTCGGGGCGGTAAATCTGCGAACGAGGTGTTGAGACGTCAGAGGAGTTGAGCGGTAATGAGGGAGGGGGCTTTCATGCCGCGCCGCGCCGCGCCGCACAAAGCAGCCGCGCCTGCGACGGCCGCCCACCAGGCTTTTGTTCTGCGCAGCGCGTAGGAAGCGCACGGCGCGCGCTGCGAAGAAGCGTACAGTGCTCCGGTGGCTTAATACCGCCGGGAAGCCTGCCAGGGCGTAGCGAGCGAAGGTGGGGTCGCGGTCGTCACTTGGGATGAGCCGGGAGACCGCTCTGCCATCAGAGCCCACGAACGATATCCACCACTCTGTTTGCTACACAAGCCTTGGACACATTCTCATTTCGAATACAGTACTAGCCATTAAAATTGCTACACCAAGAAGAAATGCAGATGATAAACAGGTATTCAAAAAAATGGTTGGTTCAAATGGCTCTGAGCACTATGGGACTCAACATCTGAGGTCACCAGTCCCCTAGAATGTAGAACTACTTAAACCTAACTAACCTAAGGACATCACACATACCCATGCCCGAGGCAGGATCCGAACCTGCGACCGTAGCAGTCCCGCGGTTCCGGACTGCAGCGCCAGAACCGCACGGCCACCGCGGCCGGCGAAACAGGTATTCATTGGATAAATATATTATACTAGAACTGACATGTGATTACATTTTTGCGTAATTTGGCTGCATAGATCCTGGGAAATCAGTACCCAGAACGACCACCTCTGGCCGTAATAACGGCCTTGATACGCCTGGGTATTGAGTCAAACAGAGCTTGGATGCCGTGTACAGCCACAACTGCCCATGCAGCTTCAACCCGGTACCACAGTTCATCAAGAGTAGTGACAGGCGTATTGTGACGAGCCAGTTGCTCGGCCACCATTGACCAGACGTTTTCAGTTGGTGAGAGATCTGGAGAATGTGCTGGCCAGGGCAGCAGTCGAACATTTTCTGTATGCAGAAAGGCCCGTACAGGACCTGCAACATGCGGTCGTGCATTGTCCTGCTGAAATATAGGGTTTCGCAGGGATCGAATGAAGGGTAGAGCCACGGGTCGTAACACATCTGAAATGTAATGTCCACTGTTAAAAGTGCCGTCAATGCGAACAAGAGGTGACCGAGACGAGTAACCAATGGCACCCCATACCATCACGCCGGGTGATACGCCAGTAGGGCGACGACGAATACACGCTTCCAATGTGCGACCATCATGATGCTGTAAACAGAACCTGGATTCATCCGAAAAATGACGTTTTGCCATACGTGCACCCAGGTTCGTCGTTGAGTACACTATCGCAGGCACTCCTGTCTGTGATGCAGTGTCAAGGGTAACCGCAGCCATGGTTCCCGAGCTGATAGTCCATGCTGCTGCAAACGTCGTCAAACTGTTCGTGCAGATGGTTGTTGTCTTGCATACGTCCCCATCTGTTGACTCAGGGATGGAGACGTGGCTGCACGATCCGTTACAGCTATGCGAATAAGATGCCTGTTATCTCGACTGCTAGTGATACGAGGCCGTTGGGCTCCAGCACGGCGTTCCTTATTACCCTCCTGTACCCACCGATTCCATATTCTGCTAACATTCATTGGATCTCGACCAACGCGAGTAGTAATGTAATCGATACGATAAACCGCAACCGCGATAGGCTACAATCCGACTGTTATCAAAGTCGGAAACGTGATGGTACGTATTTCTCCTCCTTACACGAGGCTACGAAAATCTGTGCAAAATAAAATTAGATTGTGTTTAAGATTTCACACAAATTGAAGGTACAATGAAGCTTCAAGTTAAATATTTCTGCACCTAAATTGTCTGTATTACTTATTAAAATACTCACAGTTAGCGTATTAGCGCTATGGAGATGTGGAGCTTGGATGCTAAGGGTAGATATGTCTGGAACATTGTTGTATAAGACCTCACGATGACTGCATAAGCAAAGATGCAACATAAATTTTGGGTAAATTTGATATAGTATGAGGGGTAATTCGATACATTTTTGGGGAAGTTGTCACAGTTGTAGGGGTAATTTGACACAATTCTTGGGACAAGTTGATAAACTTTTGAGACAAGCTGACACAGTTCGAGTGGCAAGTTGACAAGTTTTAAGGAGCAATTTGATACCTGTCCTTGGTGATTAGGCAGCTAAGGAGGTACTCCGTATTGGCCAGACACAGCTGCAGTGTTCCAACTGCAGCCTCGGATTGGCGGTGGTCTTGAATGACCGTGGGAAGAGGCGGAACTCGAGGGTGACGAACGTTCAGTGTCCAAAGTGTTGTACAAGATGGTGAAGATGATTCGTCACTGATTTCCACTTTTTCCAACATTTCTTCGATCGTGATAGAGAGGTCTCGGAACACCAGGACCACCACTTCACATCTTCAAAGAGAGAAGGCCTCCTACTTCGGTCACCCTCATCGAGACTTGTGTGACTGCACTGGAAACTTCTGTGCTGACCTAGGGGGCACTGTGTCATGCACAGATTCATTTTTTCGGTTATGCCAACGAAGCACAGATTGTTGCAGAATTTGGTCGTCTTGTAATGCAAAAAAAGATTTACATCACAGTACTTGTCATTATCAATGGCCTGCGCCATTTTTTGATAGCTTGTAGAGCTGCGTGCTGCAGTAGTCTGGTGCAAAGAATTCAGGAGAGGAGGAGGAGATTTAGTGTTTATCGTCCCGTCGACAACGAGGTCATTAGAGACGGAGCGCAAGCTCGGGTTAAGGAAGGATGGGGAAGGAAATCGGCCGTGCCCTTTCAAAGGATCCATCCCGGCATTTGCCTGAAGCGATTTAGGGAAATCACGGAAAACCTAAATCAGGATGGCCGGAGACGGGATTGAACCGTCGTCCTCCCGAATGCGAGTCCAGTGTGCTAACCACTGCGCCACCTCGCTCGGTGCTGCAAAGAATTCAGTATGTACCAGTACGGCAGAGTGTATCCACAAACAAACATAAATTTAGTTGGTGAATGATGCAACCAATTTTTGAATGTTTTATTTTACTGCCACAACCGGTTTAGAGCTACCATGCCCATCTTCAGATGACTAATATTTTTCGTTAAATGGGAGTTTTTGTTAACAGTATGTCGTCTGCTCCACACTTCACAAGAATATTTGAGTATTTAGTGCCCCTTTATCAGTTGTTTCATTAAGAAAAATACACTAAGGCGCTTGCATTTTATATATAATGCGAAATAGTCGTGTTCATATACAAATAAAATGCAAGCACTTTAGGGTATTTTTCTTAATGATTGAACTATATAGTCAAATATTCTTGTGGAGTGTGGAGCAGACGGCATGCTGTTAACTGAAACATCTACGTAAGGAAAGGTATTAACCATCTCAAGATGGGCATGGTAGCCCGAAACCGGTTATGGCACTAAAATGAAACATTCAAATTATTTCGGTGTGGCTGTGTCATTCACCAAGTACCATTAACGGCCGCGGAGTTCGCAACACCCAACACGGATAAAATAACTAATAATTATAATTACAAAACTTAATTTTTTGGACATGACAGTTAACACTTTATGACTAGCTCTCGCATATAACCGGTCAAACATCCAGATCATGTGTTTAGGCACAGGTCTACACTGCCTAACAAAAAAAACTGTAAGTAGTCAGAGAGGGGTAGAGAACAAAATGAAACCGAACAAGTGGGGAGTTTGTGTGATGTCATTGCAGTGACCATAGTCAAATTTATAAAGAACTTGGCAGTATGAGCCCCGTTTGTCAGAGCAACGTTGCACTTCCTCTGGCCTGAATGCCTACAGTGATTCAGTTTGGATGGGTGTCATAAAGCTGCTGCATCCTCTCCTGAGGGAAGAAAGGACGCAACTGTTGTGGCTGGTCTTTGGGATGCTGGGTGCTGCTACTGGGCCAGAGTTGACTTCCGAGCTAGTCCCGCACATGTTGCTGCCCATGTTCGTTCATCAACAGCACACAGAGAGCTCGTAGAGACATGCGCCACGTGTGACCCTCATTGTCCTGTTTCACAGTTTCTCCCCAATACTGTTACACTATAGCTAAAGCATGGGGGTGCAGGAAGTCCGTGACGTAACGTTCTGCCATCAGAATCCCGCCGAGCACTACGAGCCATTACCTGAAGTCACACACGATGGCTCTCCAGGAATAACACCGTCGTGCATCTCCCGAACGTTGGGAGAGTCAGACATCTGGTCACCACTACACACACCAATGATGGTCATCTGGAGTAGGGCTGAAAAGCAACAGCTGGCTGAACAAAATGCGACATCATACATCAGCAGTCCATGCTTCAGCAGTCGTGGCACCACTCACAAACTCAGCCTTTTCTGTTGTGGGGTTAACAGCAGTCTACACATAGGACAGTAGTTCCCTCGTCCGGCTGCTTCCATTTCCCAAGCAGTCATGCAGGATGACCAGAATGTTGCAGGCAGTCCATTACTTGTTCTCAGGTCGCAGACAGTTGAGAAGGGGTTGTGATGTGCTTGGTGCACAATACCAAGTGATCATCCCTTGTGGTGGCGAGTATTCCTGCCCTCACATACCGCAAGCAGCCCAGCTGCGACTCAATGTCCCTTGCGGAAGTCCTGCGAAGCTGGATACTGCACTAATCAGTCGAGTGACCAAATGGGGGCCCACACTTAGGCGCTGTAGAAATTCTCTGCGCTGATGACAACGCTGTCTCACATCAGCCCCGTGTCCTTCACAGTGGCTGCTCGACAGCTACGGCTGTTCGTGCCTCTTATGTACTTTACCAGGCCCAGCAACAACACTAAACACGAACGAGACTAATGCACTACAGTGGCCATTCTACCTGTTATAGAGAATTAAAACCATAATCATTTGCACATCCGCTGATGGTGTGTATGTGTACGAGACTACACTGGTATCGGGCCATGTCTTCTGGGTACCTGACCTTCTTATCACACAGCGTAAATAAATGTACGACGCAAGCACTGCCCTTGGCGTAGCGAGGGAAACCAAAACCGCTGCAGGTGTAGGCTCTCTCCTATTATCACATAACGTTCCGGAGAATTACTCAGCATGGCAGGTGGCGTGTGATTTCCACGAGGATTGAAGAAGCGAGTTAGGAAAGACCCTGTAAATAAGTCCGAGTAAACCATCGATGCACTCAGCACTTCAGACCAGTGTGTCAATAGCATCTACATACAGAACTGTGCATACAATCAAACTTACACCTTGCTCACTAGCTATAGCGCATCGAATATTTCTTCCCCAGAAAATTCGTACGAATGGTATGTAGCAAAGGGCTCTCCTGTTTTTTCAGAGACTATGATGTTGGTGTTGAGACAGCAACCAGCCACAAATTTATTTTCAGTTCCTTTATTGAAAAGGTACGGTTACCTGTTTAGAATCATTACGATTCATCTTAATATGCTTTTCACTCTTTCATTAGAACGTGCGGTGCGTTTTCTTACAGATTAATAGTCGTGAAATGTCGGTTTGGAATGTTTGTTTTCATAGTTTTCGTCCAACAGATGTGAATACATTCCCACACCATTCTTATTGTTGCACACGTACATTATTCTCACTGAACACTTTAGATTTGTCAGAGAATAGATTTCTAACATGCATGGTGCATGTTACAAGACAAAAAGCTCCGCAAACTGAGAAAGGCGGTAACTTGTTGGTCCACCTCTGGCCCTTATTCGACTTGGCATTTTTTGATGAAATTGTTAAATGTACTCCTGAAGGATATCGCGCGAAATTCTGTCCAGTTGGTGAGTCAGATCGCTGGACCCTGAGCTGGTTGAGGGGCCCTACCCATAATACTTTAGGCTAAGGGAGTGACAATAGAAGGCAGAAAGATATGTAGCCAGTATTTTGCAGATGAACAGATTATACTAACGGAAGATGAAAATGATCTGAGCTATATGGTAAAAAAGGATAAAGAAGAATATAGTAAGATTGGCCTGGAGATGAACATGAAAAATTGTGAATACTTGGCCGCTGGAACGGAAAAGTAAATAATTTGGAGGTGGATGGAAAAGTAGATGTACGTGTGGAAAAAGCAAAACTTCTTGGGCTATTATTTAATACACATGACGAAATCACCAGTGGGATTAACACAAGATGAGCTGTAACATGGGCAATGAGCTCTCTTCTGCGGAACAAAAAGATAGGGAGAACAACGACAAAGAGACTGTATAAGACTGTGGTACAGAGTGTAGTTTTGTACGGAGCAGAAGCATGGGGCGTTGGCAAAAGAAATACGAATAAAATGCTTGCCACTGAGATGGATTACTTAAGACGAAGCTCAGGCTGTACTAGGATGGATAGGATAAGGTTCAAATGGCTCTGAGCACTATGGGACTTAACATCTGTGGTCATCAGTCCCCTAGAACTTAGAACTACTTAAACCTAACTAACCTAAGGACAGCACACTCATTCATGCCCGAGGCAGGATTCGAACCTGCGACGTAGCAGTCGCGCGGTTCAGGACTGAGCGCCTAGAACCGCTAGACCACCGCGGCCGGCGGATAGGATAAGGAATGACGTAATGCGACAAAGGACGAAAATGGATAGGGATATCCGTGACAATATCCAACAAAGACAGCTGATGTGGTTTTGTCATGTGAATAGGATAAATGGAGACAGGACACCAAATAGGATACTACGATAGATACCATTCCAGTGGAAGGGAAGTGGTCGCCCAAGACGCATCTGGCAAAATGATGTGGAGCCAAGGAATATGAACACTGAGGAAAGCCAAGATAGACGAAAATGGCTACGAGGGGGGGGGGGGGGGCGGAGAAGCGGTGACAGCAGTAGATCATTCGGAAGAAGAAGAAGCATTTGTAAGATTGAACATGACTTCTGCGCAGTGACCTGTAAGTCACCCACGGCGTCACGATGAGTATTGTTCCCACTCTGAGACAAAGCCCGTTGTTCGACATTCCACTTCCTGCCGTCGACAAAAAAATTTGCCTCCCAATAGTTGCAGTTAGCTCGCTATCGAGATATCTCAGCGCCGTTTTATTTTCCGCGTATTTGTCGGAGCTGTAAACATGCCTTACAACAAACCTGAACAGCAGAAATACTCGACAGGGGAAGAGTTTATTATATTCTATCATTTTTTTTCAGTTCTGTAGCTCGTCTCCCTGTTATTACCCGATCATTGTTTCTGTGTATCGGGCGGAAGCGCTGCAGAAGTTATAATTCTACAGTTCTCTGTACTTCCACGTATTTAAATCAAGAGCGAATTTAATTAACAATCATATTTAATAACTTTAAAACAGCAGGGAGGCCAGGAAATTGTCAAAGCAGCAACAAGCACTGTAAAGGTACACGACCGACGCAGTATGATATATATATATATATATATATATATATATATATATATATATATATATATATATATATAGACAGAGAGAGAGAGCTAATATCAAATGACCTTTCCACCGGGTATCCCGTCCTTTGTGGCGTGGAGTCTGGCTTTATCGCTGCACCAATAATCCGAAACCAGTCGCGCAAGACAGAGAAACAAAATATGTGATCAATGTAGTATACAATAGCTGTCTTTCATACTCATTTCATGCTCGTAGTTACTTCCATTAATCACAGTCGTTAGACGGTTGTTGTAGTAATGGTCTTCAGTCCTGAGACTTGTTTGATGCAGCTCTCCATGCTACTCTACCCTGTGCAAGCTTCTTCATCTCCCAGTACCTACTGCAACCTACATCCTTCTGAATCTGCTTAGTGTATTCATCCCTTGGTCTCCCTCTACAATTTTTACCCTCCACGCTGCCCTCCAATACTAAATTGGTGATCCCTTGATGCCTCAGAACATGTCCTACCAACCGATCCCTTCTTCTAGTTAAGTTGTGCCACAAGATCCTTTTCTCCCCAATTCTATTCAGTACGTCCTCATTAGTTACGTGATCTATCCATCTAACCTTCAGCATTCTTCTGTAGCACCACATTTCGAAAGCTTCTATTCTTTTCTCATCTAAACTATTTATCGTCCACGTTTCACTTCCATACATGGCTACACTCCATACAAATACTTTCAGAAACGACTTCCTGACATTTAAATCTCTACTAGATATTAACAAATTTCTCTTCTTCAGAAACGCTTTCCTTGCCATTGCCAGTCTACATTTTATATCCCCTCTACTTGGACCATCGTCAGTTATTTTGCTCCCCAAATAGCAAAACTCCTTTACTACTTTAAGTGTCTCATTTCCTAATCTAATTCCCTCAGCATCAACCGACTTAATTCGACTACATTCCATTATCCTCGTTTTGCTTTTGTTGATGTTCATCTTATACCGTCCTTTCAAGACACTGTCCATTCCGTTCAGCTGCTCTTCCCTTTGCTGCCTCTGACAGAATTACAGTGTCATCGGCGAACCTCAAGGTTTTTATTTCTTCTCCATGGATTTTAATATCTACTCCGAACTTTTCTTTTGTTTCCTTTATTGCTTGCTCAATATACAGATCGAACAACATCGGGGATAGGCTACAACCCGACCTCACGACCTTCCTAACCACTGCTGCCCTTTCATACCCCTCGACTCTTATAACTGCCATGTGGTTTCTGTACAAATTGTAAATAGCCTTTCGCCCCCTGTATTTTACCCCTGCCACCTTCAGAATTTGAAAGAGAGTATTCCAGTCAACATTGTCAAAAGCTTTCTGTAAGTCTACAAATGCTATAAACGCAGGTTTGCCTTTCCTTAATCTTTCTTCTAAGATAAGTCGTAAGGTCAGTATTGGGTCACGTGTTCCAACATTTCTACGGAATCCAAACTGATCTTCCCCGAGGTCGGCTTCTACCAGTTTTTCCATTCGTCTGTAAAGAATTGGCGTTAGTATTTTGCAGCAGTGACTTATTAAACTGATAGTTCGGTAATTTTCACATCTGTCAACACCTGCTTTCTTCGGGATTGGAATTATTATAGTCTTCTTGAAGTCTGAGGGCCACAGTCAGGTGGCTTGCGGAGTATGCATGTAGATGTAGATTTCGCCTGTCTCATACATCTTGCTCACCAGATGGTAAAGTTTTGTCATGACTGGCTCTCCCAAGGCTGTCAGTAGTTCTAATGGAATGTTGTCTACTCCGGGGGCCTTGTTTCGACTCAGGTCTTTCAGTGTTCTGTCAAACTCTTCACGCAGTATCATATCTCCCATTTCATCTTCATCTACATCCTCTTCCCTTTCCGTAATATTGTCCTCAAGTACGTCGCCCTTGTATAGACCCTCTATATACTCCTTCCACCTTTCTGCTTTCCCTTCTTTGCTTAGAACTGGCTTTCCATCTGAGCTCTTGATATTCATACAAGTAGTTCTCTTTTCTCCAAAGGTCTCTTTAATTTTCCTGTAGGCAGTATCTATCTTACTCCTAGTGAGATAAGCCTCTACAGCCTTACATTTGTCCTCTAGCCATCCATGCTTAGCCATTTTAGAAGGTACTGACCGTAATGTTAACCTTTTCCTGCCCAGAGGGACTGAAAAGTCAAGTTCACTTTCTAGAGTCATAAAACGGCATGGAGTTGAATTCACGCGCTGGCATCGTGTCGGGGTATCTGTGTACCTCTACTGTAGCACGGGAACAGCTTTGGCTGCGACATTTCAATAGCTGGATCCACAGAGGAAGAAAAAAACGCGAAGGAATGTCGTACCGCTGCATTGTTCATTTCGTCGTAACAGTTACGGGCCCTGCTGACGTGAAATGACATTATTGTGTGTGTTTTAATGTGTATAGTCTGGTTTCGTACATGTTAAGTATGTTGTTGTGGTCTTCAGTCCGAAGACTGGTTTGCTGCAGCTCTCTGTGCTTCCCTGGCCTGTGCGAGCCTCTCCATCTCCGAATAACTACTGCAGTCTACATCCTTCTGAACCTACTTACTATATTCATTTCTTAGTCTTCCTCTACGATTTTTACGCCGCGCACTTCCCTCCAATACTAAACTGGTGACGATGTCTCAGAATGTGTCCTACTAACCGATCCATTCTTTTGGTCAAATTGTGTCACAAATTTCTTTACTTCACAATTCAAGGTCAGTATCTCCTCATTATTTACGTGATCTAACCATCTAATCTTCATCATCCTTCTGTAGCACCACATTTCGGAAGCTTCTATTCTCTTCTAGTCTAAACTGTTTACCGTCCATGTTTCTCTTCCATATATGGCTACACTCCAGACAAATACTTCCAGAATACTTAAATCTATGTGCGATGTTAACAAATTGATCGTCTTCAGAAACACTTTTGTTGCCATTCTCGATCTGTATTTTATATCCTCTCTATCTCGCCCATCATCAGTTATTTTGCTGCCCAATATTTTGCTGCCAAAATAGCAAAACTCATCTACTACTTTAGGTCTCTCGATCTCAAATCTAATTCCCTCAGCATCGCCTTATTCGACTACACTCCTTTATCCTTGTTTTGCTTTTGTTGATGTTCATTTTATGTTCTCCTTTCAAGAGCTGGCCATTCCATTCAAATGGTCTTCCAAGTTCTTTGGCGCGTCTGACAAAATTTCAATGTCATCGTTAAACCTCAATTTTTTAATTTCTTTTCGCTGAACTTTAATCCCTACTTAATTCCTACTCCAAATTTTTCTTTGGTTTCCTGGACTGTTTGTTCAAAGTAGAGATTGGATAACGTCTGGGATAGGCTACAACGCTGTCTCATTCCCTTCTCAACACCCGATTCCTTTCATTCTCCTTATTACTGTCGTGTTATTTCTGTATGAGTTGTAAATAGCCTTTCGCTCCCTCTATGTTACACCTGATACCTTCAAAATTTCGAAGAGAGTATTCCGTGTTAAATATATATATATACAGTTAATGGAAACTGATATTACTAATGCAATAAGTAAATAACGCAATCAGATGCGATAAATATGAACGGCGCCTGCTATTCCAGCCACCTTTCCATTTAGTAGGACAACGTCTAATTTTTAGCGTGTGCCAGTACTCTTTGGTTCGTAAGATCAATATCGATATATCCTCGTTTTTACGCGTGTCCTTATGCGATAGAGGAAGAGAGCGTAACCAAATGGGGGAAGAATTTCAGGGCAGTGAGGGTAGTGGCTATGTAACCGCTGAGCAGTACAGAGACAGAAGATAACAAGTTGTTCGCCAGGTGCAATGATGTGAGCGGGGCGGTAGTGGTAAACACGAAGTGGCCAGTACTGTGTATGGCTAGCGGCGTATCAGGTGTCTATTGCTGTCAGCTGCTGGGTGCCGGGTGTGCTGGTCTGCTAGAAGCAGCAATATTGTAAAGGCCTGGTAAATCTGTTGCCACTAAACAAATTAATGAGCTACTGATTAACGGAATGCTTATTCAGGTACGATATTGCAGTTCCTGTGTTATTCCGAGTTACGATGCAATCTTCATTCCAACTTAGATAAATGTCCGAAAAAACAGGTACTGCGGCGATTACACCCGTTACGAAATACATGAAATTTATTCCGAGTTCCGAATATGGACCACCATTAGCTGTATAATGGAATGACGACAGTGGAAGTTTGTGCCGGACTCGGACTCGAAGCTGGACCTTCCGCTATTCGTGACTGGCCTGCTTAGCATTAGGCTATCGGAGCACGAATCACAGCCAGACCCAGACTGGCGTATGTCGCCAACCAGGCGCCTACAACCAGTGTCGTGCATCCATCATGTGTATTCTTGTACAGGGGAGACATTTTACTTGATAGTCGCTTGCCCAGTGTCGGCGGATAAAGCCGATATTGCAGTTCCTGTGTTATTCCGAATTATGATTCGATGTTCCATTGGATATGCATGCATTGCATCATACGAGGACTATCCACAAAGTACATTACGTTTTCGTTTGTGTCCGTTAGGGGCGGGGCTAGCGCGGCCATCTTGGTGTCATGGCATTCCGCCGCTCAGTCGGCATCCTGCCGTGCTAGTGAGAGGTTCGTGCTGTACTCCGTTGAGTTACTGTGACAGTTTGAAATGTCAGCGTTAATTGAAAATGCCGCGAAGTGTGAAGTGCGTGCTGTAATAAGGTTTCTGACTGCAAAAAACTGTACACCGATAGAAATCTATCGCCAGCTTTGTGAAGTGTATGGGGACAACATAATCACTGAAGGTGGAGTGCGTCAATGGGTCATAAAATTTAAAAATGGCCGAACTAACGTTCACGACGAAGAGCGAAGTGGAAGACCCAGCATAGTGACTGCCGAACTTGTCGGAAAAGTCGATGCCGCGGTCCGTGAAAACCGTAATTTCACAATAACGGAATTCTCTACGAGTTTTCCACAAATTTCACGAAGTTTGTTGCACGAAATCATTACCGAAAAGCTTGGTTACCACAGGTTTTGTGCAAGATGGATACCAAAAATCTTGACAGAGAGTCACAAAAATCAGCGAATGGCTGAAGCGTTAACGTTTTTGGACGCTTACGAGAAAGATGGCGACTCATTACTCGATCGCATCGTTACTGGTGACGAAACATGGGTTAAGCATGTGAACTGCGAGACAAAATTGCAGTCAATGCAGTGGGGGCACACAAATTCCCCCCCAAAACCCAAGAAATGCATGCAGACGATGTCGGCAAGGAAGGTGATGGCGACTGTCTTTTGGCACAGAAAAGGTGTGATTTTTGTGGATTTCCTCGAAAGAGGCACTACAATAAACTCTCAAAGGTATTGCCAAACTCTGCACAACCTCAGAAGAGCAATACAAAACAAGCGCAGGGGAAAGTTGGGCTCAAAGATCTTTCTGATTCACGACAACGCCCGGGCCCACACGGCAAATGCCACTCGTGAAGTTCTCGAATCTTTTAAGTGGAGCCGGCCGCGGTGGCCGTGCGGTTCTAGGCGCTGCAGTCCGGAACCGCGGGACTGCTACGGTCGGAGGTTCGAATCCTGCCTCGGGCATGGGTGTGTGTGATGTCCTTAGGTTGGTTAGGTTTCAGTAGTTCTAAGTTCTAGGGGACTGATGACCTCAGAAGTTAAGTCCCATAGTGGTCAGAGCCATGTGAACCATTTTTTCTTTTAAGTGGGAGTTGTTTCCTCATCCGCCGTACAGTCCCGACCTCGCATCGAGCGACTTCCACTTATTCCCAGCAATGAAGAAGTGGTTGGCTATGCAGCGTTTTGATGACAACGCACAGCTTCAAGAAGAGGTAACCACGTGGTTGAAGGCGCAGGCGGCCGAATTTTACGACGAAGGAATTTCCAAGCTCGTCCATCGCTATCATAAGTGCCTTAATTTAAATGGCAACTACGTAGAAAAGTAGTATTTAAGTGTGGCTTTCATCTGTATATAATAAAAAAACTTTCCAATACCTTATTTATTTATAATTCCAGAACGTAATGTACTTTGTGGATAGCCCTCGTACTTCGTAATAAGAAGCCTCTATGAAAGCAAGGTGCGCTTAGGTGCTCGCGAGTGGACGTGCCATGGGTCATAAAAAGCGGCTGAGGAAACAGCCCTAGCAGAATTCGAAGAAGGTCCGCCCGCACCGCACACGTGGAAGACACTGCGCAAGGGGGCCAGACTGCGGGGTGCCTTGGGAGACGCCATCTCGGCGCCGGACACACCACGATCACAATACAGATTGTATCTGCAGGCGGTGCGAGGACAACAGAGACTGGTTGTAGCGAGCTGTGTGTGGTCGGGGGTTGCTTACCGTTTTTGCACAGTCCCAGAAAATCAGCTATTGTGGACAGAAATGCATCATGGCAGAATTCGTCGAAATATACATGCTGCTAAGGTAACATCTTAGAGAGTGGAGCAAGAAAGTTCAGGGTCCTTTCAAAACCGTGAGATGCTGATACCATGCGCAGGGCCCACAAGTCAGAATGTTTAACAAAACATGAAAACAGTTACCATTGGTTAAACCGAGCGAGGTGGCGCAGTGGTTAGCACACTGGACTCGCATTCGGGAGGACGACGGTTCAATGCCGCGTCCGGCCATCCAGATTTAGGTTTTCCGTGATTTCCCTAAATCGTTTCAGGCAAATGCCGGGATGGTTCCTTTCAAAGGGCACGGCCGACTTCCTTCCCCGTCCTTCCCTAATCGACGAGACCGATGACCTCACTGTTTGGTCTCTTCCCCCAAATCTATCCAATCCAAAATAACCATTGGTTAAACTTGGTAATTCAGAAGTGGGCGTAAGAGACATAGCTGTGTTTGCGGATGTCCGCTCCTATTGGCCAGCTCTCAGGCATAAACAGAGAAAGGGAGAGAGTAGGGCAGCATTTTGTTGTGCCAAATACAACGACTTTTGCAACTGGTTAACCACCTGATGTAAGAATAAGGCACGGAGACCAGCGGCTTTTAAGACAACTTCTTACTGTTTGAAACTCAAAGTATTATTCGTTCAGCCAATCACAGTTACGTGATGCCAGAAAAACTGAGTGATCGTCTTCGGAAGCATACTGCGGCAAGTTACTTTGGAACTCAGCAACTTGATAGATACGCGCCTTCCGGGACTCTTCTGATTTAGGCGTTTTGATGAGCAGACTTTACTTCGGAGACGAGACACTAAGTTGAATTTAGACACAGATGGAATGTAAGTTGTCGGTACGAAGACAATGACTTATTTTGCAGCCATTTCAACAGCTACTCGCAGATCATGAGTGTGGTGTGACCCAGCTGCAACAGCAACGCGAAATGCAGGGAAATCGAGTCATTTTTAAAGACATTCAGTAATTTCAATCTTCACTTGGGGGACAAGGAAGGAGCCTCCCAGAAGATTGTACAAGTACAGTCGGGCGTCCCCTGGGCAACGGTAAATACCGGCAGATCCTTCCACACACTGAGCTACGTCTAAAACGACATGTATTCAGAACCTAAAACGAAGGAAAGGCCCTTTTCAGAGCCATGTTTGACAGTCATATCTCTCAACATCGAGGGCATATCATCGGAAAAAGAAGAACTTATATCCAACACATGTAAACTTCATTCCTGTGCCTCCAGGAGACACATAGAGGGCCATCACAACGCCGTCCAAATATTCCTGGGATGACCTTGGTGAAGGAGTGCCCTCACGACCAATATGGAAGTGCTCTGTTTATTCGGCCTGGAAGCAAAGTATCCAACATTCAAGTTTACACCGTTAACAACACGGAAATCATTTCTGTTACTATCGGAAGCATTACGGTGTCATCAATATATAAACCGCCAGGGGAAAGGTTTGCTTTCAGCCAACATGTCTGTCACCTACAGCTAATAATGGGAGACTTTAACTGTCACAATAGAGTGTGGGGCTATCAAGACACAAATGAGGATGGAGAACTACTGGAAAGCTGGGCAGAAGAACACGAGCTGAATCTCATCCATGATCAGAAACAGCCTGCGTCATTCAACAGTGCAAGATGGAAGAGAGGGTATAACCCAGACCTCATATTTGTTTCCAAAACCTTCTCCGGGTCATGCAACAAATTCGTTCTCAACCCTATCCCAAAGACCCAACATAGACCAATCATGCTAAAGTTTAGACCAGTAATACTGCCACAAAAAGTACCCTTTAAAAGACGTTTTAACTTCAAAAGGGCCAACTGGAAAAAATTTGCGGACACCTTAGACATGGAAATCGTAAATTTACCATCAAACACTGAAAACTACGGAAAGTTCGTCCAAACTGTTAAAAGATCAGCAAGACTCAGCATACCTAGAGGCTGCAGAACACTCTACATTCCTGGAGTTTCCAACGACATGAAACAAATATATAACGAATACCTGGAGCAGTACAGCATGGACCCTTTCAGTGAAGAAACCATAAAACTTGGGGATCAGCTAATTGAAACTATAAGCAAAGACAGACAAGAGCCCTGGAAACATACGTTGGAGAGTCTTGACATGAAGCACAGTAGCAGAAGAGCTTGGAACCTCATAAAGCGATTGTCCAGCGACCCGGCAGCCCCCAAGGATCAGGTTTCCGTAACAGCTAACCAAATCGCACATCAGCTCCTTTTGAATGGTAAACCAACCAGGAACAGTAAGACTGCCACCTCATATAAGAGGCCACAAGTGACTGAAATACCACCTGAGCCATACTTCACTTCAACAGAACTGGAAGCTGCTATCAGTTCCTTGAAACCCAGGAAGGCCGCGGGTCCCGACGACGTCACTAATGAATTTATACAGAACCTAGGGCCCATAGCTAAGGAATGGCTTTTAGAACTCTATAATCTCTGCTGGTCAAACAAGACGATACCTAAGCTATGGTTGAAGGCCAAGGTAGTAGCTATCCCAAAGCCAGGTAAACCAAGAGATGATGCTAAGAACTATCGTCCAATATCGCTGCTGTGCTGCCCTTTCAAGCTATATGAACGTCTTATCTTGAATAAAATAGCACCACAACTAGAAAGGCAAATCATTCCACAACAAGCAGGATTCAGACCAGGTAAATCTTGCACTGCCCAGGTCCTCTGCCTAACACAATACATAGAGGACGGTTTTGAGAAGGGAGAAAAAACTGGCGTGGTGTTTGTCGACTTATCAGCAGCTTACGACACGATAAACCACAAAATCCTCCTGGGAAAAATTTTCAAAATGACGGGAAACTACCACCTTACTGAAGTTGTGAGATCACTGATCTCCAACAGAAGATCCTATGTGGAATTTCAAGAACAAAGAAGTCGCTGGAGGAACCAGAAGAACGGGCTCCCACAAGGTAGTGTTTTGTCCCCCCTACTTTTTAATCTGTATACAAATAACCAACCAGTTGGACCGACGACAAGAAGCTTTATCTATGCTGATGATGTAGCCATTGCATGCCAATCTAGATTAATCAAACAGATTGAGAGAAACCTAACAGATGCCTTAGAAGAACTAACTGAAAATTACAACGGGAACCAGCTTCGACCTAATCCAGCAAAGACGCAGACTTGTTTATTTCATCTAAACAACAAGGAAGCAAACAGGGAATTACAATTGGAATGGAACTCAGTTAAACTTCAACACTGCCCAAACCCAGTTTATCTTGGAGTCACGTTAGATCGAACATTGTCTTACAAGAAACACGTAGAGAAAACTAGAGCGAAAGTCAACACACGGAACGGCATAATCCGTAAACTTACCAACTCACACTGGGGAGCAAACCCTGAAATTCTACGTGCATCATCCCTGGCATTGTGCTTTGCTCCAGCTGAATATGCATACCCCGTCTGGAGAAGATCGACACATGCTCAGAAGTTAGACGCAGCACTGAATGCCTCATGTCGATTTATCACGGGATGCCTGAAGCCTACAAACCGTGACCTCCTTTATATGTGTTCTGGAATATCCCCCCCACAGATCAGACGGCAAACGTTGGCGATGGCCGAACGAAGCAGGCAGTGCGAAGATAGAAGATATCCCCTGTACGCGCATCAGCCAGCGGAGGCAAGACTTAAATCTAGGAAAGACTTCATAAAAGTTGAGCGTCCACTAACCGAAAGTCAGTCTACAACTAGAGAATCAATGTGGAAACAGAAATTGGATAAAGGCAGTCTGAAAAGTTGGAACATTAAAGAAAAACTTCCTGCTGGATCACAATTGGAATGGAGAGTCAGGAAGAGCCTAAATAGACTTAGATGTCAAATGGGAAGATCACAGGATAACCTGATCAAGTGGGGATACGCCGAAGAAGAGCCCTGCCAATGTGGAGGAAAACAAACCATGACACACCTGCTGACCTGTCCATCTTTGCTGGCCCCATGCACTTTCCAAGACCTGTGGTTGGCCAACGACGCTGCAGTGAAGTGTGCCGAACACTGGAGAGAGATATGAGCCTTGCTTTAGACAATAATGACGACTTACAATGTGTGAAGATCATGAATGTATATATGAATGAATAACTATCATTTACTTGTATTTGTAATCTAGCATATATAGCGTATTTATTAATTACAGATGTAGCTCAGACACGATTAAATAAATAAATCTTCCCTTGAAAAGTTGTTTGCAGTGAAATATTCAACATGCTTCCCACTCTGGCTATAGATACAAACGCACATCCTTATGTGGTCTTTTCTGTCCTTTTCTACTAACCTTCAGCAGTCACTGTACGACTTCAATGAATCTAAATATTTATCCCGACTAGCGTTCATTTGAATCACATTCCACATCAGTTGTCCACGTTTCCCCAAACATTAGGTTGTTACGATTAATGATTCTTAATCCATTTCTTTTGAATTTACATCTAATAAACTGAGCTAATTGCAATCTTTGTTTAATTTCGTAGTAAAACAAACTCCTTTGTCATTGTTTTGGTGGGTAGCGATTCATACATGTCAGATATACAGGGCCACGTTAATACATTCAGTTAAACATTAGATTCAAAAGTACCGCTTAGTGTATGTACGCCTGCATGGAGAATTGTTTTATTTCAGTGAGCACATATTTGCAACGCCTGTTCACAACGCTGAATCGTACATGGACCAATAATATCCCAGAACACCATAGGAATCTGGAGAAGAGATAAAGACACATTGATTCATGCGTTCACATTAGCAAAAATACATTTAATTCACTTGCTCGAAATCATAAAGCACGGAACGCATAAAACGATTGTCAGAATGAACAATGTCAACTATGTAAGTGTATTGTCCTAAAATGTACTGTTATATCAAACCATAACCAGCCAGTTCATTAAAGCATGATTAAGACTAATACTTCGAGCCATTGCATTTACAATCAAGTCTTTAGATAATCATTTTCAACATGAAAACAGTAACGACTCGTGCATCTTTTCTGTTACCCAGGACGGGAAGAGATTTCAGGCAGAGACAAAATAATTCACACGGAACTACAAAGTTAATGTTCACTGCAATCACAATATTCTGAAATTAAGCCGTATGAAGTTCAAGGTACTGAATGAAAAGCATGCAATCACGGTAAGATGTCGAAAAAGGTGTAACTGTCACGGTAAGTGTAAGTGAATTATGAACCAGTACAATGGAACCGAAGATAGTATTGAGAAATGACTATTACGTGGTTATGTATTCTCTCTATATATATTCTTTACTTTACTTCGAAAACGATGAACATAAATAGATAATTACTTCGCCAACCATTATCTAAATAGTGTACAAGTTTTTCCTCGCGATTAATACGGTGCCAGTGATATGCTGCTCCTTGAAATATATTTTTATCTGCTATGTCGTTTCGGTATGATATCTGGATCTGCGGGGGAGATTTGGTAAAATTAAACATTACTGAGCGAATCAGCTTCAGTGTTTGCCTGTTGGAACAAAGAAATTCAGCTTAGTTGTTAATAGTAGTTCGGATACAATGCCACAACCTTTCAAACAAAGTTGGGAATATCGTACTCATTTTGTCAACACTCTTTATCTTAATTAATAACGACAGAGGGAAGAGAAAGGTGAGAAGTAAATTTCCTTTTGTGTGAAATGATTAGAACGAGATAAAAGCTCAACATTCAGTTTTACTACGTGAACGACGTTAAAACTAGGAATTGAAATTTAATTGAAGAAAAAGGGAAACTGTTACTGAAGGAACAATAAATAAAAACTTACTTTAAACATAAAACAATTAACATCGAACAAAATTGATAAGACTCATTCGATGCTGCTTTTTTTATATTTAATCAACAATTTACTGTAACAGACTAAATGATATGAAAGTAAAATTTATCTAATCCTCCTTTATTGCATATGCTGAAAAGAAGAAAGGCAAATAAATGAAGCTTAAAATTAGTCAGTGAATCGTCACGGAAGAGCTACTAGAGCAAAAAATATGATATAGTGAAAATTTCACTTTACTCACTGGCATTAGGCGTTGTTGTCTAACAATTGTCTCATTCAAGAGTTTGAATTACATAGCACTTCAATTCCGTATTAATGGACATTTCCAAAACGCTCCACTACTTCGAATATCCCAACGATTCATTATATACATATGGCAGTATAAAAAGCTCAACAAGCTCTTATGGATAGATAACATCCAATTTTTTTTCATTCTGGCGTCCAGGACTCATCTCCACCGCATTTACGTTTTGGTATAAATATGGTATAACTGAAAAATAGTAATATCCTTTTAATTTATTAGATTTCGCTGTTTCAGATTTATTTAAACAGCTGGTATTAAATCAGCGACTTAATAATGTTACTGAATGTTATAAATATTACATTTAATTATATGATAATAAAGCTGTGTCGTTTTGGTCGTACTAAAAATGTCAAGAAACCGATGAGGCCGACAGATATTAAAAAGTAATTGCTGGCATGCGACGTTCGTAAAACGGACTTCGCAAAGTTTCTGAGTGGCCAGTTTACAAACTGAACAGTCCCTGTGTCACCACAGCACTCAGAAGCCATCTTGATGCTGCTGTTGTGTCGTCAGAAATGCTGCCCGAACCTGCAGTTTCGTCAATAAGTGAGTCTTCACTCGCTTACCCGTCTTAGGTCTGTATAGGTTTTTTTTTTTTATAAAAAGGGTTACAGTTTGCTTAAATATTCTCCTGCCAAGCAACATATATATCAAATAATATTTAAATAGGGTAATCTGAAATAGAATAATTTTGTAGTTACACGAACAGCTAGTAGATGGCGCCACAAACGTGTCAGATTTCGCACATGCTCAGTCCGTAACGGCAAAAAAGGAAAAAAAACACCTGAAGTTTTCGTATTAGGACCTGTTGCCTCAGGAAGGATCATTCAGTCCCTGTAACTGAACTGCAAAGGAGGTCATCTGATTGAGCTGCCAGTGATTTCTGAAGACTGGTCCCTACTGACCACTATGGATTTCAGAGATTTCTGTTATATTTTAAACGATTATACAGAGCGATGGGTTTAGATTTTCACTTCGCTTCATAAGAGCACCGCTTACAGCACATCTGAGGTAATAAAACACCTGTAATTCTCTTCGTATCCAACGCTCTTAATAGTCAAGGATCTATAGCAAGAACATGGTCGGTATCAGGCTCGATTGTTTGAGTGAAACCTCTTTGGTATACTAACTAGAATTTACGCCTATCAAAATTTGGTTGCAATGAAACATAACAAACACTTTCGGTTACAACATAATATTGCTGCAGATTCCTTATTTGTTTTCTTGCTAACCACTTCAAATGCATTTATTCAACCAATTCTCAATACGGAAAACTTAAGCTTTTCGTTTCCGTTTTAGAAATTATCCCTGACATTGATAATATTTATCGACAATCAATACCAGCTTTTGCTCGTAGTGAGATAATAGTTCTTTTAGGATACAACTGCCCTGGATTAATCCACTATATACCGGATGTGAAAGAATTGGAACACTTGATTTCAGACATATTTAGGAACAGTTTATTGAAGTAAGTGACATGTCTCTAAGGAAATATGAGGTCAAAATACCTTGATTGTGACCCTGGTTTCCCACAAAAGACGAGATTTTGATTAATGTGAATTAATGAAAACATATATTATTTCTCATACACTTTCGCTACTTAAAATATAATTCCAGATTCATACTCCATAGATCACATAGGAACTATTATAATCTGAAATGAATGACGATAACATTCTATTCAAGTTTTATTTTGTTAATATAAATTAGGTTCACTCAATAATATACGAAAATCATTGCCATAGTAATGGATTCTGCAGAAAATTGACCTTTGGCTTAAGTCAACATCTTAAATATTTTAAAATAATTTAAGTCGTATCATCATTATTATGTACACCGAACTCACTCGACCCTCGAATAAAAACGTCAAGGTTATGACTTAAATTATTATAATATATATGATGTTGAATTAGGCCGAAGGCCGATTTTCGGCATAATACAGATTTTATATATGTTACCGGCCAAACCCGATTTAGGATGAACTAGTTTCACCTAAGTCAAACTCGTTCATCCTGTTCCTGATAGAATAAAACAGTTTAGCCTAGGTCGAATCGGTTTATCTTAGTTAGAATTTACATGCTTTATGATAAACTGGTACATCCTAGTCTGACCTAATTTCACCTACTTTGTATCTTCTATAAAGTTTTCGAAGTAAACTGAATAAAGGAATAGAAATAAAATAGTCAATATGTTTCAATAAAGTTATTTACTAATTAATCAGTAATTTCACATCCATCACTAGATCAGCTTACATGTATCCATCCACAGAAATCACCTTATCTGCAATTTGCTTACTTTACTTTGGTGGCACTTAAAATTGCAGAGTACTTTGTTTTTCTTGCAATTGCGTTTGTTTCTTGTATAGTTTTCCATGCAATTGCATTTCACGAAGCCTTGCCCTGATCAAACAGAATGTTTTTTGGCTGCAGTCCTTAAAGATATTTTAATATCCTGGTAAATATCTCCCGCATCTAAAAACTTCTGAATGTAGACGTCGTAATAAGTTTTTAAAAAAATAAAAAAGAAATTAAGACATATTTTTTAATATTATATTACAAAAAATTATGTAAAATTTTAATTGACATCTTCGATTGCCTTCCTCAGGTCATCTTCATCCTGAATATCATTTATGATTTCTTGAGGCAACGAGGAAACGGAAAGACCTGCTCTAGGTTCGATTCCGAATAATGCTTTGTAAGGTGATTGTTTTACGCCAGAGTGGTAAGCTCGATTTTTCATGAATTGTACATACCTTAATCTTTCCGACCACTTCGTCGAATTGTTGTCCTTTAACCAAGAACTTAACATATTTTCAATGTCTTGGTTGGCACGTTCAACAGAACCCTTTTGCTGTGCCTTGGTTTCCCATGCACACTTTTCAGTTCTGACCATAGATTCGCGAGTTCACTTATAACATTATTGACAAATTCTCTGCCATTATCAGATTGAAGAATGCTCGCGCCCTTAACAGTTCGGAATATGTCATTCAAATGATAAGCCACTTCTTCAGCCCTCTTTGATGTTAACGCACGAAGGAGAACAAATTTTGTGAGATGGTCTTGGTAAACTAGAATGAATTTTAAATTCCCGTCTGGTTGTGTTTGGAAATATATCAAATCGACTTGGTATCTGCTATTCATTTCCGAATGGAGAATTGACTTTGAAACTAGCCCTCTTTTCCTTTTTGTCTTCTTTTGCTGACAAACATCACACATTGATAAGTAGAGGCATATCATTTCCTTTGTGATATTGGCATATTTTTTTGATGTCTCGGCTAACATGCTATCGCGACCACCATGACTCACAGCTGCATGAGCTGCGTCAATCACAACATAAAGTTCATCAGCTGGAACAAAGTATTTTATATTCCCTTGACAACGTGCAATGAGTTTTTTCACATCACCAATTTTTAAATCAGGAAATTGTTTTAGTGTTCTTTTTTGTAATGATGTTCTTTTTTCCAACTTTTCCGGGTCTTCTACTTGTTTAACCAAATCCGAATATTCGTCTACTGATAACACATTATAATGAGAAGATTTTTTGTTTTCACTCTGTAAAATTTCCTCCAGAAACTTTTCTCCCCACAGCTTTTGATTGGCTTGTCTACTACACGAAGGCTCATCCATGATGAAACGCCTCACAATACTTATACAAGGATTATGGATTATAATAAAATCTTTTAAACGCAACCAGCAACTTAACACGCGCACTTGTCGATGCAAAATACCGTTAAAAAAAAAAGTGCAAGCGAAGAGCGGTTGAGAGGCGCGAGGAACGAACCAGAGATGATTCGGGGATTCCCCGTTAGTACCGGCAGTCACCTGCGTTCCGTCTAGGCAAAATTAGCTCAGACTAGGACGTACAAGTTTATCATATAGTTTGTAAATTCTAAATAGGATAAACCGATTCGACCTGGGCTAAACTGTTTTATCCTATCGGTAACAGGATGAACGAGTTTGACTTAGGTGAAAGTAGTTCATCCTAAAATCTGATTTGGACGGTAACATATATATATATATATATATATATATATATATATATATATATATATATATATATATATATATATATATATGAGTAAATATGGCAGTTCCTTTGGCATTTCCTTTACGAGTGAGGGTGTGATGATTGTGACCCTCATACTCTATTCACCTAATTCATCTAAAGACTTTAACAATATGAATCTAATAATCATAAAAATAGGGCGATCATATCCTAAATATGAGCATGGCCTGAGTGGGGAAGTGCACAATGTGCCATGTTTGGTAACTGTAGCCACATCCTCACACAAGTAGACGGCGTATTTGGTAATAGTGAGAGCTTTAATGTAGCTGCACGCAACTAACAAGGAGAAAAGTGTCCTGAATTTTGATAACCTAAAGCAAACCTAATGAAGTTGTTTAACATAAAGATTGCCTGTGTAATCAGACTGCACTGTTGTTATGTACGATTACTAAGGCAAGTGTCCGCTGTCGTTCTGAAATACATTAAAGTCTTTTAGGTAAGCTAAAAATCACGAGTGAAATATTAAAAGCAAGTGAGGACTGACAAATCAACAATATTAAAAATTTGTTTCATATTTCATCTGAAAGTAATCCTTTTCATCTCCCTTCATCACACAAACAAATTCTGGTTTCATAACAGCTTTCTCTCTATGAGTACAGAACGCTGGTCTACTACGGTCTTTAAATTGACATAGATAATCTTGGCACCACGTTTCCGGTCGGCGCTCAGCAAACACGCCATTTGTGTGACATTCTGTTCATGTTGTGTTCAGATTCGCTGGGTCCACCGACCTGGCAAATATCTAGATTCTTATCTAAGCTGTTTATTGTGAAGAATCATATTATTATTATTTTTTCGTCCTCTCGTTCTTTATATATATAGTACCAACGATACTACAGGGTCACAGGGTCACAAACAAAACGAGCACAGATACAACCTTCAACTGATCAATTTTTATATATTCATCTGTTCGTCTCTGTAAGTTACAGCGGGCCGACGTATTTCGAGCTTCGCCGAGTTACTATTGTTAAAAAATCTGTCTGTCTCCATATGTGGTAGCGGGTGGATGTAGGACGAGTCCCGCCGAGTTAATAATGTTAAAGGAATCTGTCTGTCTCTATAACAGGTAGCGGGTAGACGTATGACGAGTTCCGCAAGCTAATATTTTTAAAAAATATGTATTTCAATTGTGCATTAAAAGGTGTAATAGAAACTGATCAAGATAGAAAAGTTTATTCGTACATTCACGACGACCATACCCGATTGTTCATAATTCCACAACGCGCCGAGAATCCTGCATCGAGAGAATCGAAGCAGACAAGAGTAACTTATGTGAGCAGAAGAGCGGCTATCCGCAACCGGTATTGTCATACCAAGCTCTATGCTCAATGCCAGTAAGAAGAAAAAAAAAAGTACGTGAAGTTAAATGCTGAATTTATGTTGTTATGTTGAACTACCCAGAGTTTTACTTCGGCCGTTGTGTATGTGGAAAGACAAAGGGAGGGGGAGGGGGGGAGGAACACAGAGAGTCTGCTCTCTACACATTTGCTATGTGAAAGTTCGGCTTACCTCATCTCCTGTTTTGTAAAACCATGATTTGTGCTAATTAAAATGTTTGTTGATAAGCTGACGATACCAACGAAATCACCAACCGCCAGTCACCGGTTTTTCAGTTTTGGCTCCCCGTTGTGCGTTACAGTGGTTGTGTGGATGTAGCTGTTGTGGTTGTGGAGGGGTAGCCATCGTCCCACATTTGTCAGCAGAACACCCTCTACCACTTTCGCGCCAACGTATTTTTCAAGGGAAAAATCGAGATTTCTTCTATATTGTTCTCTACCATTGAACGTCGACGAATGTTTTTAATGTTCTGTAACGCCCTCGAATGTTCCAGAATAAAACACGGAAACGGCACATGTCTAACTGATTCAACCCCCTGCAAAATCGTCTTAACCGATCAGTTGTGCGGCGTAGTGAAGACTCATCCAAACAGTGTATTCGCTTATGGCAAGAAAATAAAATAAATCACAATAAAAATGAAAACAGCGAATGGTTATGTGTACGAACAATTTTGGACACAAAAAATGACGCAGTTCAACAGACAAATCAGTAAATACAGCACATTATAAAAGGGGTAAGAATATTTAAATCAGTTGGTATAATGACAATCCAGCATCAAGAAGCGGAATGCGGAATGCAGGTCAGTATTCATACTATGCACTCGACTCATTTCAATTTATTTGCCATTCGGCTAAGAAGAAGACCGGGTATCCCATTATGGGAAGGTGAATTTAAAAGACTCGTATTTACTGCAGAGACAGATACTTAGCGGGTTCGCTTTTGGCCAACCACAAAACTTACCTAAGGCGCTGCAGTCATGGACTGTGCGGCTGGTCCCGACGGACGTTCGAGTCCTCCCTCGGGCATGGGTGTGTGTGTGTTTGTCCTTAGGATAATTTAGGTTAAGTAGTGTGTATGGTTAGGGACTGAAGACCTTACCAGTTAAGTCCCATAAGATTTCATACACATTTGAAAATAAAAATTATTCGCATTTGCAACTGAAAGCAAAACAGCAAATGTAGTTTATTGATAAATGATTTCATTAGGTTAGATGTTGCACAAATGAGATTATTAACTGTACATTTTTTTCAATGCAGAAAACAAATGTTTAGCCGGCCGGAGTGGCCGAGCGGTTCTAGGCACTGCAGTCTGGAACCGAGCGACCGCTACGGTCGCAGGTTCGAATCCTGCCTCGGGAATGGATGTGTGTGATGTCCTTAGGTTAGGTTTAATTAGTTCTAAGTTCTAGGCGACTGATGACCTCAGAAGTTAAGTCGCATAGTGCTCAGAGCCATTTTGAACCATTTTTGAACAAATTTTTAAAAATGATCTTGGAAAGCGAGTCTTTTTTAGGTAGTTCCCATACACTCTTTTTGAGCTTGTAGATTTATGGTGCATTAAGCAGTATTACCTGCAGAACATATGTGGTAGAAGTATATTAAGTATTTATTAATGTGTTTTTCACCCATATGCTACGTTCACAGCACCTCCAGCTATGTATAAGACAACTTTTTTTTTTATATTGCATCCTGTTCGTGCATGTAGTGCAAATAAAGTTGAACACTAGCAAGGTAAGTAACTCATGCCAACCTATCATAAAGACCTGCGACCGTAGCGGTCACGCGGTTCTAGACTGTAGCGCCTAGAACCGCTCGGCCACCCCGGCCGGCAACTCGATTACAGCACCCTGTTTCTCACGCAAGTACGTAGTTAAGTTACACGCCGTCATGTTACACGCAACAATTCGGAACCCTCCAGCGGTAGAGGGCTGCAAATACTAGAACAATAAAGATCAGAATGTTGATAACGTTTATTTTATTTAAAAATCTGTACGAGGTTTCACATTAAAAAATCGGAAGCATTACTTTTCCACCCACCCTTTTTTCTTTAAGCGTTACACTCCGACATGAACTGAAAATTTAGGCCTCTGTGGCTCGCATCTGTTATCCTTAATACCAGAAGTACGAGGGTGAGTCAGATGAAAACCTTAAATTTGTAATCACAAATCGATATTTCGCGCCGTTATTCTGTAAGTTGGTAAGCGTGCTACAGATAGCGTGCAGAATGGCCTGTAGGTGGCAGCATAGTGCAGATGCACACATACCGTCGCAGTATCAGTATAAAGGTGGCCGCCCCACTTGCGACTTGCACCAGGGAAGAACAGCGTTCTGTTATTCGATTTTTGCGTAGTGGAGGTGTGAAACTTATTGAAATTCATCGACGAATGAAGGTTCAGTACGGTGATGCATGTTTGTCACAGCAGCAAGTCTACGAATGGAGTAGGAAGTTCACAAATGGTGTGACTTCAGTGGAAGATACTCCTCGTCCAGGTCAGGCAAAACGAGTTGTGACTCCACAGAACATTGCAGCAGTTGAAGCCATAGTCAAGGAAAACCGGCGAGTGACACTGAATGACATTGCATCATGTTTACAGATTAGTCATGGGTCAGCACACCACATTGTGCGTAATGTGCTCCAGTTCCACAAAGTGTCTGCAAGATGGGTGCCACAGCAGCTGACTCCTGAAATGAGAGAACGACGTGTTGATGCTTGTGCTTCACAACTTCTTCGGCGCTTTGAACGAGAAGGTGATGGCTTCCTTGCAAGAATCGTTACTGGGGACGAAACCTGGGTTCACTTCCGCCAACCGGAAACGAAGAGGGCGAGCAAGGAATGGCGCCATTCCTCATCACCAAAACCAAAGAAGTTTCGAACACAACCATCAGCAGGGAAGGTTATGCTGACCCTCTTTTGGGACGAAAAAGACGTCATTTTGGAGCATTACATGCCTAGAGGGACCACTGTCACCAGTGCATCATACACAGATCTCCTACAAAATCATCTGCGGCCTGCAATCAAATCAAAGCGACGTGAATTGCTGTCAGCAGTTGTCCTTTTGCAAACATGACAATGCAAGGCCCCACACTGCCCTTACAACAGTTGCAACAATCACAGACCTGCATTTCGAGTGTCTTCCTCATCCACAATACTCACTAGACCTTGCCCCGAGTGATTTCCATATGTCTGGACCACTCAGAGACGCAATGGGAGGAAAGAAGTTCCGTTCTGATGAATAGGTACGCCACGCGGTGCACGAGTGGCTGCGCGGACTACCAAAAGAACTTTTTTGTAAAGGAATTTCTGCACTTTGTAAGCGCTGGAGGACGTGCATTGAGCGTGGGGGAGATCATGTTGAAAAGTGGTACAGCTTTGTACCACTTCTGCACAATAAATAATATTTAAAAAAATAGTTAAGGTTTTCATTTGACTCACCCTCGTATTTCCGCTGGCCGTTCTCTTCCCACATCCCTACCACCACGCTGCGGGCTCAGTCTACAACTCCCCTGTTGCGAGTATATTTTTCGACAGCTGCCGTGCGACCTTTATTTCCGGGCCGCGTTAACAGGCTCCCTCTGGCAGCTTCTTCCACTGTCTGTGTACACGGGAAACATCGTGTCAGTTCGACCGACAGGCCACGGCAAACAGCGCGCATTCTCAGAAGGTGACTCCGCTCGACGTGTTGACAGGAGATTACCGCTGTGGGCACGACTGGCGTTGCCCGCCGTGAGGTAAACACCAGCGCCTCTCCTGCACTGAACTGACGGCCGCTCCTCCAGACAACACTCCGTACGTCAAGTTCTGTTACCTTCCCTGACCGCCTGTGCCAAGCAGTTGGTGATACTGCAGTACAAGTCCACAATCTGAACTCAAATTAGACACAGAAGTTACGGTATGTCTCAGAGCCACAGCGACAAAATGGGATAGAGAATACTAGCCATCCGATGTGGCCGAGTGGTTCTAGGCGCTTCAGTCTGGAACCGCGCTGTTGCTGCGGTAGCAGGATCGAATCCTGCCTCGGGCATGGATGTGTGTGATGTCCTTAGGTTAGTTAGGTTTAAGTAGTTCTAAGTTCTAGGGGACTGATGACCTCAGATGTTAAGTCCCATAGTGCTGAGAGCCATTTGAACCATTTTTGAATACTACACGTATACAGAGGATCATTCCTTGTAAAATAATACGTCCTTTTCACCCCGTCACGCGAGAGTTACACACGTGAGAGATGAGTATCAGTCACGGTATGTACTGCATCGTAGCCAACTAGACTGCACAAGATCACTTTTTGGACACCACGAAATTGTCTCTCATTGTGATGCACAAATTTCAGATTTGAATCGAAGTTGCCTACTACATTCCTCTCTAATGGTGCAGAAGCGAGGCGCCCTGCTACGCCACGCTCGGAATCGGCGAAGCTTCAAACAGCCAGGTGTCGACACCTGTGGAAAAAAAGGCCAGAGGTCAGAAGTTCACGTGAAACGTAGGACGGGTTAATGCTGTCACATTGGCACCAAATTTCACCACAGTTCTCTCGAACACCACCGCGGACGTGTCAGGCGACAGGAGCGTCGTCACAGCCCCTCTTACCAACATTTCAAGCCTTCTTTTGACGCCTCTGCGATGGAGGTCAGAATGGCAATGCTGAGCGTGGAATCACGGGGTGGCCGAGGAAAACACTTCAGACCCTCCAACACTCAGAATCTACGCGAGAAGGCTTCACGAGTGGTATAAATAGCTTCAATGATACAACCCCATCTACATCTACATCGATACTCTGCAAATCACATTCAAGTGCCTGGCAGAGGGTTCATCAAACCACCTTCACAATTCTCTATTATTCCAATCCCGTATCGCGCGCGGAAACAATGAACACCTAATCTTTCCGTAGAAGCTCTGATTTCCCTTATTTTATCGTGGTGATCGTTCCTCCCTAAGTAGGTTGGTGTCTACAAAATATTTTCTGATTCGGAGGAGAAAGTTGGTGATTGGAATTTCCTGAGAAAATTCCGTCGCAACGAAAACGCCTTTCTTTTAACGATTTCCAGGCCAAATCCTGTATCATTTCTGTGACACTCTCTCCCATATTTCGCGATAATACAAAACGTGCTGCCTTTCTTTGAACTTTTTCGATGTACTCCGTCAGTCCTATCTGGTAAGGATCCCACACCGCGCAGCAGTGTTCTAAAAGCGGACGGACAAGCGTAGTGTAGGCAGTCTCCTTAGTAGGTCTGTTACATTTTCTAAGTGTCCTGCCAATGATACGCAGTCTTTGGTTAGCCTTCCCCACAATTTTTTGGATGTGTTCTTTCCAATTTAAGTTGTTCGTAATTGTAATACCTAGGTATTTAGTTGAATTTACGGCTTTTAGATTAGTCTGATTTATCGTGTCACCGAAGTTTAACGACATATGGATGACCTCACACTTTTCGTTATTTAAGGTCAACTGCCACTTTTCGCACCATTCCGATATTTCTTCTAAATCGTTTTTCAGTTTGTTTTGATCTTCTGATGACTTTATTAGTCGATAAACGACAGCGTCATCTGCAAACTACCGAAGGCGGCTGCTCAGATAGTCTCCCAAATCGTTTATATAGATAAGGAACAGCAAAGGGCCTACAACACTACCTCGGGGAACGCCAGAAATCACTTCTGTTTTACTCGATGACTTTCCGTCAGTTACTACGAACTGTGACCTCTCCGAGAGGAAATCAAAAATCCAGTCACATAACTGAGGCGATATTCCATAAGCACACAATTTCACTACTAGTCGCTTGTGTGGTACAGTGTCAAAAGCCTTCCGGAAACCCACAAATACGGAATCGATCTGAAATCCCTTGTTAATAGCACTCAGCACTTCATGTGGATAAAGAGCTAGTTGTGTTTCACAGGAACCATGTTTTCTAAACCCATTTTGACTGTGTGTCAATAGACCGTTTCCTTTTAGGTAATTCATAATGTTCGAACACAATATATGTTCTAAAATCCTGCTGCATATCGACGTTAACGATATGGGCCTGTAATTTAGTGGATTACTCCTACTACCTGTCTTTAATATTGGTGTGACCTGTGCCACTTTCCAGTCTTTGCGTATGGATCTTTCGTCAAGCGAACTGTTGTATATGATTGTTAAGTATGAAGCTAATGCATCAGCATACTCCGAAAGGTACCTAATTGGTATACAGTCTGGACCAGAAGACCTGCTTTTATTAAGTGATTCCTCTGATGCGCTGATTCGTACACACTTCGCTGGCGAACTCGACATTTCGCAATACGATTGCAGGACGACGTTCTTCAGTGCTGACACACTCCGGACGATTCAACCCTTCTCTAACGACATCGTGGACCAGCAACCCCACCGAACATAATCACATATCTTTGCAATGCAGCGTGACCGAATTTTTGCTCTGTGCAGAGTGGGACAACTAAAGACCTGTCAAAACCATTCGACGAAATCTGAACATGATCCGAATTAGTAAAGGATGTTTTTTATGCTTTTTCAGCCCTCCAGTGGCGTTACGACGGCAGTTGGAGGTGGAGGTTTGCGACATTGCGAGGTTTGCGATACCTTCATGAATAAAACGGAAAGGGAATCTCATAGGCACACTGTTCGGCAACACACTGTCTAACATTCTGCGTGGTTTCTGTTTGTTCTAAGTCGTGCCTCCCTACCACTTTCGCGCAACGACGCTCTGAGCGTGTTTTTTTAGGGAATTGACTAGTTTGAACCTGGGACCTGTTGCTGGTAAGGAGACGCCAGACTACACATGACATGTAGAGTTCAGAAGATTTCAGTGAGACTAGCGATGATATAATCAAATCCTTAATGATTTCAGCGTCAGCTCCACTGCACTCCCTGTAAAAGAATCTTAATACTACCCATAACTAAATTTAGTGGAAGGGGTTCAAGGCTTTCCTATTTTTAGTTAGCTGGTAAAATAACGTCGAAAAAGCAGTTAAGTTTACCATTGGAAATTTTATTCTACTCACAAAACATTGTTTATAAATTGCACTATTGATAAAAGGAAATATTTTAATACAGGATGATAAAAGCAAGCTGTGTTCAACAAAAAAGTAAACGAATATTCCCTGAATGGGTTTCCAAGTTCTACAATGGGTCGAAGGATGACCTATGCCATATCACGTCTATAATCTAGATTTAAGTTAAGTTTCATAAAAGAGAAAACTATCAAAATGGTCTACAGTGACCCTCAATTATCTTTAATTACTTATTTAACTTGTCGTGAAGTACAGTGGCTGATGTGGCTTCTCAATAATTATATAACACAAAAATCATCGCGTTTCAGATTTTTACTTCACGTTGCAAATGTCAATACCATGAGCTTTAAATGACGATCGACACTAGTATTACGCAAAACGGGAATGTAACAGATGAGACTTCTGCAGTTCTGAGTGAAGCCTTATGCACTCAAAGATTCGGCATCGCGTGCGTTCATTACCTTGTTGTTGGTTATGCAGCGTCAGAGGGTGGCGGGCGACGCAGCTCCATACAGCTCGCCGTCTCGGAAGCAACTCTCTCCTAACTTCTCCTTACTACAATTTACCGAAGCTGGTTAAAAAAAAAAAAAAAAAGAAAAAAAAAAACAATCTGGCTGTGTTTTCATCTGACCAATCAGGGTCTCAATGTTAACCTTAAGCTCCGCCTACAAAAATTCTGTCAATCCAATGAGAAACGTTATACTTTTCGTGGTGGGGCAGTGTTTTTAACGTTTGCAACGTAACAGAGAAGCGAAAAAGTCTCACGCTAAAACTTGCAGCTGATGTGGCCCTTTTAGTGTTATCGTAAGATCTATACTGTTCTTGTGGAGGGCTCTATCTTTTAACATGGGCTGGGGGTGGTCCTGGTGGTTACTTTTCGTGGTGGGGCAATGTTTTTAACGTTTGCAACGTAACAGAGACGCGAAAAAGTCTCACGCTAAAACTTGCGGCTGGTGTGGCCCTTATAGTGTTATCGTAAGATCTATACTGTTCTTCTGGAGGGCTCTAGCTTCTAACATGGGCTTGGGGGTGGTCCTGGTGGTTAGCTGGCGACGTGGGTGTCCGACCCTTATCGTAGGGCCTTCTAGCTTAACACGGTTCTGCTCTCGGCTTCTGTTCACGTTTCTCCCCTCGGAACTGCGTCTGTCTCACGGTGGGAAGGTATGACATGCATTTAGGCATTCTTGTGTTAGTCTGTGGTATTCCATTTGCTCACTCGTTACTCGTATTACTTTGGTTAATTTAATGTCACGATTTACTTGGATTTCTGTGCCAGTATGGGCTTAGTAATCACAAACTCCTTTTTTAAACATAAGAACATTCACCGGTATACTTGGGAAGGCAGGGGAACCAGATCTGTCATTGACTATATAATAACAGATCAGGAATTCAGGAAGGCTGTGAGGGACACACGTGTATTCAGGGGATTCTTTGATGACACTGATCATTATTTAATCTGCAGTGAAATTGGGATTGTGAGGCCGAAAGTGCAGGACGGTTGGTTGGTTGTTAGGAGAAGGAGACCAGACAGCGTGGTCATCGGTCTCATCGGATTAGGGAAGGATGGGGAAGGAAGTCGGCCGTGCCCTTTTAAAGGAACCATCCCGGCATTTGCCTGGAGTGATTTAGGGAAATCACGGAAAACCTAAATCAGGATGGCCGGACGCGGGATTGAACCGTCGTCCTCCCGAATGCGAGTCCAGTGTCTAACCACTGCGCCACCTCGCTCGCAGGACGTCAGATCCATATGTAGGAGGATAAGAGTGGAGAAACTTCAGGATAAGGAAATCAGGCACAAGTACATAACAGCGATCTCAGAAAGGTACCAGTTAGTTGAATGTAGTCAATTACAGTCATTGGAAAAGGAATGGACAAGGTACAGGGACACAGTACTAGAAGTGGCTAAAGAATGTCTTGGAACAGTAGTGTGTAAAAGTAGGATGAAGCAAACAGCTTGGTGGAATGATACAGTCAAGGCAGCCTGTAAAAGGAAAAAGAAGGCATATCAAAAATGGCTACATACCAGAACCCAGGTAGACAGAGAAAGTTATGTTGAAGAAAGAAACAAAGCCAAACAGATAATTGCAGCATCCAAGAAGAAATCGTGGGAAGACTTTGGAAACAGGTTGGAGACTATGGGTCAAGCTGCTTGAAAACCATTCTGGAGTGTAATTAGCAGTCTTCGAAAGGGAGGTAAGAAGGAAATGACAAGTATTTTTGACATGTCAGGAAAACTGCTGGTGAATCCTGTGGATGCCTTGGGCAGATGGAGGGAATATTTTGAAGAGTTGCTCAATGTAGGTGAAAATGCGATCAGTAATGTTTCAGATTTCGAGGTAGAATGGGATAGGAATGATGATGGAAATAGGATCACATTTGAGGAAGTGGAAAAAATGGTCAATAGATTGCAGTGCAATAAAGTGGCTGGGGTGGATGAAATTAAGTCGGAACTCATCAAATACAGTGGAATGTCAGGTCTTAAATGGCTACACAGGATAATTGAAATGGCCTGGGAGTCGGGACAGGTTCCATCAGACTGGACAAAAGCAGTAATCACACCAATCTTTAAACATGGAAACAGAAAAGATTGTAACAACTACAGAGGTATCTCTTTAATCAGCGTTGTGAGTAAAATCTTCTCAGGAATTGTTGAAAGGAAAGTGCGAGTATTAGTTGAGGACCAATTGGATGAAAATCAGTGTGGGTTTAGGCCTATTAGAGGTTGTCAGGACCAGATCTTTAGCTTACGGCAAATAATGGAGAAGTGTTATGAGTGGAACAGGGAATTGTATCTATGCTTTATAGATCTAGAAAAGGCATATGACCGGGTTCCTAGGAGGAAGTTATTGTCTGTTCTACAAGATTATGGAATAGGAGGCAAACTTTTGCAAGCAATTAAAGGTCTTTACATGGATAGTCAGGCAGCAGTTAGAGTTGACGGTAAATTGAGTTCATGGTTCAGAGTAGTCTCAGGGGTAAGACAAGGCTGCAACCTGTCTCCACTGTTGTTCATATTATTTATGGATCATATGTTGAAAACAATAGACTGGCTGGGTGAGATTAAGATATGTGAACACAAAATAAGCAGTCTTGCATATGCGGATGACTTAGTTGTGATGGCAGATTCGATTGAAAGTTTGCAAAGTAATATTTCAGAGCTAGATCAGAAATGTAAGGACTATGGTATGAAGATTAGCATCTCCAAAACGAAAGTAATGTCAGTGGGAAAGAAATATAAACGGATTGAGTGCCAAATAGGAGGAACAAAGTTAGAACAGGTGGACGGTTTCAAGTACTTAGGATGCATATTCTCACAGGATGGCAACATAGTGAAAGAACTGGAAGCGAGGTGTAGCAAAGCTAATGCAGTGACCGCTCAGCTACGATCTACTCTCTTCTGCAAGAAGGAAGTCAGTACCAAGACTAAGTTATCTGTGCACCGTTCAATCTTTCGACCAACTTTGTTGTATGGGAGCGAAAGCTGGGTGGATTCAGGTTACCTTATCAACAAGGTTGAGGTTACGGATATGAAAGTAGCTAGGATGATTGCAGGTACTAGTAGATGGGAACAATGGCAGGAGGTGTCCACAATGAGGAAATCAAAGAAAAACTGGGAATGAACTCTATAGATGTAGCAGTCAGGGCGAACAGACTTAGATGGTGGGGTCATGTTACACGCATGGGAGAAGCAAGGCTACCCAAGAGACTCATGGGTTCAGCAGTAGAGGGTAGGAGGAGTCGGGGCAGACCGAGGAGAAGGTACCTGGATTCGGTTAAGAATGATTTTGAAGTAATAGGTTTAACATCAGAAGAGGCACCAATGTTAGCACTGAATAGGGGATTATGGAGGAACTGTATAAGGGGGGCTATGCTCCAGACTGAACGCTGAAAGGCATAATCAGTCTTAAATGATGATGATGATGATGATGATGATTTATTCGGAGCTATGTGACATACTACTGGATTTGCTTATCATGTCAGGGTTTTCATGGAAGGTGTTGGATTTGCCTGACACCTTACATATCATCACCCTTCGAACTTAATTTTTGCACTGAAGTTAGGCAATGATTGAATCGTTGTCTAAGTCAGTCAAAAATTATTCCTTTATCTAAATTTTGTTGTCTTCTGTTCAGCCACGTTATTCTGGTTCTATGCTAGTTTGTATTACTAATTTATATTTTTATATTCTTCCACATTACTCTCAAAAATATGTTTATATTCACAAGAGAATAATATTTTTATGCTATTATTATCATTACTAATTTTTAATTATTTTCTTTCTTTATTTAAGTGTGAAGTTTGTTTTTTAAGAAGTTTGTTATCGAAAGTGAGGAGTCTTTCACATCGATTTTCTTAGAAATATATTTTTTTAATTAATGTATTAATTAAGTAAAATCTATTCATAACACATTTTCTAAATATCATGTACAAGTAAAATATCTTTGATTCTAGACACTCATTTCAACATTGTTACACTAACAAATAAGAATTATTTCGAAGAGTTGCTTTGACAAAGAAATATATACACAAGTATTGAGATATTGTCTTAACAAATGGTACAGATGTTAAAGAAAAGGGAAAACATCCAACAAGATAATTTTTTATTCTTTGTTTTTATAAGGAGAAAATAAGTAAAATATAGTTCTTTTTTTATATTTATGGGGATAAAATAAGTGGCATATAATTTTAGTGTTTTTATGCCTTAATTTTGTTCTTTATATACTGTCCATTTCAGAACTAATGACTTATTTTTATCGACAGTCTATTTTTTACTTAAGTCCATAGTCAATGACTGTTATTTTGTAGTTTATTAACTGTCTGGTGTGCTTAACTTATTTAGTTTTTCACACGTTTCTTTAGCACAATTCCTACATCACATAATTTGATTTCACACATTCACAAAATCCTATGAATGTTCAAGCATGAGGTTGGCGAATATTTTTGCATGAAGGTGATGGACTTGAGCGAGATGGATGTGGGCACGTATTTGATGTACAGCTTCGTTCGTCGTTCCTTGTTGGCTTTGCAAGTGTGTGTTGCTGTTGTGGAGGTCCCATAATGGAATGGAGCTGTGAGTGCAGAACCTCGTGATTTACTGGCTTTGTATGCGTGAAAGTCATCGTTATGTGTCGCTGAAAGCGGTCGTTTTTCGTTGTAATACTTCGCAGACGACTAGTTTACAGTAGGATAGGGATTTGGGAATGTATGTCGTCTATTCTTCACCCATCTTCTTTCTTGGTCTCAATCTTGCGAACAACTTTTGTTCTTCCTGCTTTTTCTCTGCTTCTTACTTGCTTCTTGGTTCTTCTCTGGGCAGGATATGGAAATATTTATTGATAACTAGTCGCTTTGAAGTTCTCCTCTTAGTAACAGTTTGATAAATTGTTTGGGCGTGTCATTTTTACTTTGTGGAAGTTTTCTTCAGTTTCGTGCATCAGCGTGCTGTTTAATAGCAGTAGTGTGACTTTTACACATATTTTTTTTGCCAGTGATGGCTTGCCCAAGCGGTCTTTTCGTCGGGCCGTTTTTTGCTCGCTCCGATGAGTTGGGCGTTCCAAGACCCTCTTGGCCTTCCGTGTTCTGTCCCAGCAGGGTTCCGCCACTCTGTGGTTCGGTGTTCTGTCCCAGCAGGGTTCCGCTACCCTGTGGTTCAGCAGATTTACTGCCCACTTCGGCTACAAGAGCCCTCTGTTGGTCTCGCTGTCCTTTCCTTTCTCTCGACGCTTCTGCCTTGTAGGAATCGTGTCTTGCTAATTACGTCCTTTTCTTTCTTGATACTTCTCGCATTGCAACTTGTGGGTCGTTGCATCTGGTCTTTGCTGGAGTTTTTACAATGGTTCTTACAAAAAGTTTTACTTATAATCATCTAACATATGTCTAGTACCTACACTATTTTATGCCTTCTTAAAAAGCTTTACAAATTTTGGCGCCCTTTCCATGTTACAATTCTAAGATATTTTGAGTCTTAACTTCTACAAGAATCCTCAAATTCGTTTTTTATTTTTGTGTAGTGTCATGGTGTATAGCATTTTTGTATTTCATGCTGTTAGGCTTTCTACGTTTTATCCCTTCACCTTAATATATGGTACTATTGGTGTTATTTTTGTTTTTGTTTTTATTGAAACTACTTTCTTTTTCTCACCTTCATCTCTCTTCCTTCTTCTTTCTCCTGACGATCTTATCTGCAACATAATCTTGAAATATTGTGCTGATTATTTACCAGTAATAAAATTAATCTTCAAACTTTTTGATATGGCTCAAATGGTGATGTCCTAAGGTTTTGCCTGTTTTTGGGTTCATTAGTTCCACAGCATTATCATGAGCAATTTGGCTAATTATGACAGGTCCTTTGTATGCAATGTAAAACATGTATTTTGTGTTTCTGTTTGCTGGAGAGATGATGTGTTTTTACAAATACTTTCTGGTCTACTGAGAATGTTCTTTTAATTGCTGTTCTATCTCCTCTTTCATTTCTTTTAATGGCTGCCTTTCTGATGTTGGAGAGTGCTGTTGCTATGACTTGTTTGTGATGTGTTCGTGGTACAATAGGAAATCTAACATTTTCTCTGGTTATGTTTGGGGGTTCACTATTTTTAAGTACGGTAGCTGGAGGTAGTAGTGTAGTGCTCTGTGGCATTTGATTTATTACTTCTTGAAAATCTTTAAGGTATATATCCCAAGTGTTATGTCTTTTGCCTGCATACAATTGGCATAAAGTGCCTATGTCCTTCATAGATGGTTCTGTTGGATTTACGGTAGGTTTGTACTTAGATATGTAGATGAGTTTTATTTTGTGTTGTTTTAACATGTTCTGCCATTGCACTGATTTGTATTGTGGGCCATTATCCGAAATTATTCGTTCCACTCGACCTACTTCTCTGAGAAAATCTTGTCTAAATGCTTTACTTATAGTAAGACCTGTTGCCCGTTTTAATGGTGTCAAGGTAACATATTTAGAAGTAAGTTCCAAAATGACAAATATGAAAATATATCCATTTTTTGTGCATGGGAGGGGCCCATCAAATCTGTTGCAGCTATTTGTTTTAATTTTTTAGGGATTATTGGAAACATAGGTGCTTTGATTTGGAAAGTGACGCGTTTAGCCCTCATACAGTTTTTGCATTTGACTATTACTGTTGTAATTCGTCTTTCCATATTAGGAAAATGGCTTGTTTCTTTTATTTTTAAAAAGCATTTCTTTGGTCCAAAGTGGCCATTACTTAAATGTGTATACCATATGTACTTATTAATTAGTTCATCTGGGATATAAATTAACCATTAATTCGTTGCAACATTTCGTCTAAAAAAGAAAACATTGTTTTTTACGAGATAGTGCTGTCGAATGTCTGGAAAATTCTTACTTCTCCACTTGTGTTTGATTCCTAGTATTTCGGGATCCTTGTCCTGTTCTTGGCCTATGTTTTTCAATGCTGTCGTAATGTAGTTTTCGAAAGGTATTTGTTTCATATAGAACATTGTAAACTGGTCTTCTGCTGCTTACAAACCTATGTTATTGGATGCACCCTGTGGACATCGTGATAAAGCATCTGCTAATACATTCGCTGGTCCTGGTATGTGTGTAATAGTGAAGTCAAATTCTTGTAATATTAACATACATCTGGCTAACCTCCCATGATTAGTTTGGCGGATAACAGAAATTCTAATGCTTTGTGGTCAGTGTATACTTTTGTTTTTCTTCCAAATAGGAAGTATCGAAAACGTTGGAAGACCCATACAATAATATCAACATCTAACATTTTAGATATCTCCTGGAATACTTTAGTCCTGTAGCTTAATGGGATTGTATAGGGTGACACACTAAATAGTTTGTGCTGTTTTACTTCAAACTTGTACTGAAAGTGTTTAATACTGCCAGTATTAGGTAAAAATACCTCTTCTTTATCTTGTAAAATACGCTCTAATTCTCTTTTACTGTGTTCCGAAATACCTTGAACTTCTTGCAATTTTTCGTCGATTTCTTTATGGACTTCTAACATGAGTTGAGGCGATTCCCCCTTTTGTGCATACCATTATAATTCTTCATCCTCTTTATCTCGCGTCATTCTTAATTGTTTGTTTATAACTGGTATTTCTTCTAATTTTAGCTTTTGCTCAAAGAGAAGTGCGACATTCCCAAATGTTACGCTACCTTTCCCCATATCTATTATCGCTCGTCTCTTATTTAAAAAATCTGCACCTATAATCAAATCTACAGTTAGTTTATGTATAATCACGTAGTTGGCTTCGATCTTTTGACCTTGATACGAAAGAGTTAACCTTGTTTGTCTCGTAGCTTCCGCAGCATTGTTTCTAATAGGACCTCCTACTTTAATCTTACGTGTTTTCAGAACTTCAGAACTGGCAATTCCTCATTGGCATTACACTGCATGAATAAATTTTCTGAGATCACAGTCAGTTCACTTCCGCTATCAATTACAATATTGACTGGGATATGCTTTACCATGGCCTTCACAATTGGTTGAATTTGAAAGGGTTGGTTCTGTTCTTCTTCTTCTTGCATCAACGAATCCTCCACTGAATCATACATGAGTCTTTTCAGGAATTTCCCTTGTGAATTCGAACTTTCTGTAGGATTAGATTCGACTACTACTTCTCTCTCTTTTATTTCCTCTTCTCTATTTCTTCCTTCATTTGCGCTTTCTTTAATATCCTCTACTTTTTTCTCATCCTTGTCTATCTTCTCCTTCTTCGTCGCTACTTCCACATAATTGCATCTAAATGCTCTAATTATCGCTTCATAACTTCCTTCATTATATACGTTTGGTTGTGTGCCCACTAGTAACTTATTTTCAACTTCTGTCGACTGCACATTATCCTCATTGAATTCGCTTTCCCTGGTTTCCATCTCAAATAGCTCTGCAATACTCATTACTTCGTCCTTTCCTCCTACATTCGTTGTGCATGCCTCTGGTAATTCATCTTCCTCGTCAGTATTCTCCCAATTAATTTCGTCCCAACACGGTATTGTTATTTTCTTGTCTTCGTTTTCATCTGGTCCCTGCGGATTTGTTTCTTCCTTCTTCTCGTGATAAGATTTTTACTTCGCTGTTCAAGGTGCTGCAATTGTCCTGGGTCGGTGCGTCATCTCTTTGCCATGGGCGCTTGGCTGTCAATTCGAACGTTTATCGGGGTTTGGTGGTCTTACCTCCACCTCTTCTATATGTATTCTCTTTTCTTGTTCAGCTTGTTGATAGTGGTTTCTTTGTTGATAATTTGTCGGTCTATTGGTTCTCCAGTACCCGTTCCGGTTGTCGTTATTCCCTCTGTAATAGTTGTTGCCGTTCCTGGGTGAATTACAGTTATTGCCATATTCTCTTCTAAATCCATAACCGGTTCTTTGTTGAAATCTATTGTCGTTTCTTGGTGCGAAGTTATCACATGGTTCGTAATTATTGTTTCTTCGTACTGTGTCTTGTGGATTCCACTGCTTTTTGCTTTCGTTTTCACGTGCGCTTCGTCTTTTTCTTGCGTCATCTTCCGAAAATATGAACTCTAGTTCCCTTAGAATGCCTTTAAATGCTTCGACGTCATTGCCTCCGCGACCTACTAATGATTGCTGGTATTTCAATGGTAACTTCATCGCGCATAATTTAATCAACTGTCCGTCACTGTATGGTACATCTAAGCATTGATTTTCGTTTGCCATTACTTCGAAAAATGTCACGGGACTCTTCTCTCCTGAATTTTCTAAATATGGGTTCTGCAATAATTCGTACTTCACTCTGTTCTGTGCTTCGCTGGACCAATATCGTGAGAGAAACTTCTCTTTGAAATCTTCGTACGATCGGCATGTCGCTGCAACATTCTGCATGGTTTCTGCGACTGTTCCCGACATGTGTGCACATATAAAGTCTAATTTGTGTGCTAGCGTCCAGTGTTCTGGTAATCCTACTCGGAATTGATCAATAAAAGTTAGTGGATGTAATGAGTTTCCTTCTCGAAAGTGTTGAAGTTTTCTGACTGTGAGGAAATGATCGTTGTCGTACTTCGTCATAGTTCCATATGAAATTCGCGATTCTTCGCCACTTTTGTTTCTGATCATTTCTCCCATCGTTCTTTCCGGTTGTGGTAGATCCATTGGATATTGTCCACTGTAACTTTCGCCTACCCTTGCGTAGTATCGTTGGAGTGGTACGCAATAATTTTCTTCCATCGGTTGTGAACGTGAAAGCTGAATGCATTGCACTGTACTCTTCGCGACCTGGCTTTCCATTGTCAGGTATTGATTCGGTATCTTGTCTGGCTAACCTTGCTGCTTCATTGCACGATCCAAACTGTCTTGAAACATACATTTGTGGTTCCGCATGTGTTTGTGGTGCCGTTTGTTCATCAAGAATTTCGAAACGTGTTTGTTGCGGTGCAGCCGGCTGTCTGATTTCACGTATGTTAATTTCCGCCTGTGATTGGAATCGAAAATGCATGATATCTTCGTTAATCGATTGCTTTTCCTGTGCTGTTACTGATACGGATGTGGTTGCAGACTCTGTGCTTGTTCGATCCTGTCCACTACGCTCTTCAATGGTTTGCAACAACTCTGTTCGCAATTTCTGAAATTGTCGCTTCGTTTGCGCTTCTATTTTGACTATGCGGTTATCATATCTTTTCAGCGCTGCTTTTGTGATACGTTTGTGTAGCACACTGTTTTCAACCATTTCACGCGCTGTACCTGCTGCTTGTCTAGTAATTACGTTTATCTGTTTCTCTAGTTTCTTGGCTTCTCCCTGGGTGTTGTTACGTAATGTGTTGATCTTGTCCTGAGTGTCATTACGCAATGTTTGTACGTCCGCTTGTACCTTGTCAATGTCTGTTCTCAATTGATTGTGACCTGTTATTAAGTTTCCTATCACTGCTCGAGATTCTTTTGCCTCATCTTCAATACGACTTAGATGTAACGGAATTTTTTTGTTTTGTTCTTTAATCTCACGCATTTGTCTCGTGGTTTCTGCAATTTGTTTCGTCGATTCTGCATTCTGAATTTTAATTTGTTTCGCAATTTCTTTATTTTGTCTTGTCATGGTTTCCGTCATTAATTGTAATAATTCTGCCAGATTGGTGGGTCCTATTGCGCTTTCTTCCGACGTCCTACGCTCTGTGTTTTCGACCAAGTGTTGGTTTGCAACCGATTGCATTGAACTGTGCTGTGACACGTTTGTGCTCGCATTCCTTGTACTCTGTGGTGAGGGAGCTCTGATTACTTGTATTATGGGTTCTACGTATTCAAGACGCAAGTTAGAATCCTCATCGGCTGTCTCTCTACTTTCCTGCTCCTCTGTCGTATGCTGACCTAGGTTTTCTGTGCCTTGGCGTACATTATCCTCGTTATGGTGCGTTATCTGTCCTATTTCTTTCGATACTGCATCGTCTGTTGTACTGTCCTCTATTCTCTGTCCATCTTCATGTTGGGTCTCTACCTCAATTCGGTCAAGGTCTCGATCTGCCATGGCTAATCTTTCCGAATCCCTTATTTTCTGTTTTAAAAGCAATTCACGCGCCCTACTTCGCGTCAACATGCGCTCATACGATCTCACGCGTTTCATAAACTTTTTGCACACACGACTTGACAATCCATTCACTTACTTGTTGGGTCAGAACCAACTTGTCAACGATGTATCCGCCACCTGTGCGCTTGCATTGGAGAGAAAACTTAATTCTAACAATATTAAAATTCATAACTTAATTATGCTATTGTCTCTGCCAGAATGTCTCACGTTCTATTGAATACTTTCTTACTATCTATCGCTGCAGCTACTGTTTTCGACTATTTATAACTTTAGGAAAAATTTTTTACTACGGAAATTTTTCAACAGGATTTTTTCTGACCTAGTTAGACATGTGGTGGCCCTTCACTCATGGTATTTTAAAATCCTGGAAGGGTCGCCATTCTCTAACATTCTGCGTGGTGTCTGTCTGTTCTATATCGTACCTCCCTACCACTTTCGCGCAACGACGCTCTGAGCGTGTTTTTTAGGGAATTGACTAGTTCGAACCTGGGACCTGTTGCTGGTAAGGAGACGCCAGACCACACATGACATGTAGAGTTCAGAAGAGTTCAGTGAGACTAGCGATGATACACTCCTGGAAATTGAAATAAGAACACCGTGAATTCATTGTCCCAGGAAGGGGAAACTTTATTGACACATTCCTGGGGTCAGATACATCACATGATCACACTGACAGAACCACAGGCACATAGACACAGGCAACAGAGCATGCACAATGTCGGCACTAGTACAGTGTATATCCACCTTTCGCAGCAATGCAGGCTGCTATTCTCCCATGGAGACGATCGTAGAGATGCTGGATGTAGTCCTGTGGAACGGCTTGCCATGCCGTTTCCACCTGGCGCCTCAGTTGGACCAGCGTTCGTGCTGGACGTGCAGACCGCGTGAGACGACGCTTCATCCAGTCCCAAACATGCCCAATGGGGGACAGATCCGGAGATCTTGCTGGCCAGGGTAGTTGACTTACACCTTCTAGAGCACGTTGGGTGGCACGGGATACATGCGGACGTGCATTGTCCTGTTGGAACAGCAAGTTCCCTTGCCGGTCTAGGAATGGTAGAACGATGGGTTCGATGACGGTTTGGATGTACCGTGCACTATTCAGTGTCCCCTCGACGATCACCAGTGGTGTACGGCCAGTGTAGGAGATCGCTCCCCACACCATGATGCCGGGTGTTGGCCCTGTGTGCCTCGGTCGTATGCAGTCCTGATTGTGGCGCTCACCTGCACGGCGCCAAACACGCATACGATCATCATTGGCACCAAGGCAGAAGCGACTCTCATCGCTGAAGACGACACGTCTCCATTCGTCCCTCCATTCACGCCTGTCGCGACACCACTGGAGGCGGGCTGCACGATGTTGGGGCGTGAGCGGAAGACGGCCTAACGGTGTGCGGGACCGTAGCCCAGCTTCATGGAGACGGTTGCGAATGGTCCTCGCCGATACCCCAGGAGCAACAGTGTCCCTAATTTGCTGGGAAGTGGCGGTGCGGTCCCCTACGGCACTGCGTACGATCCTACGGTCTTGGCGTGCATCCGTGCGTCGCTGCGGTCCGGTCCCAGGTCGACGGGCACGTGCACCTTCCGCCGACCACTGGCGACAACATCGATGTACTGTGGAGACCTCACGCCCCACGTGTTGAGCAATTCGGCGGTACGTCCACCCGGCCTCCCGCATGCCCACTATACGCCCTCGCTCAAAGTCCGTCAACTGCACATACGGTTCACGTCCACGCTATCGCATCATGCTACCAGTGTTAAAGACTGCGATGGAGCTCCGTATGCCACGGCAAACTGGCTGACAATGACGGCGGCGGTGCACAAATGCTGCGCAGCTAGCGCCATTCGACGGCCAACACCGCGGTTCCTGGTGTGTCCGCTGTGCCGTGCGTGTGATCATTGCTTGTACAGCCCTCTCGCAGTATCCGGAGCAAGTATGGTGGGTCTGACACACCGGTGTCAATGTGTTCTTTTTTCCATTTCCAGGAGTGTATTATCAAATCCTTAATGATTTCAGCGTCAGCTCCACTGAACTCCCTGTAAAAGAATCTTAATACTAACTAAATTTAGTGGAAGGGGTTCAAGGCTTTCCTATTTTTAGTTAGCTGGTAAAATAACGTCGAAAAAGCAGTTAAGTTTACGGTTGGAAATTTTATTCTACTCAAAAAACATTGTTTATAAATTGCACTATTGATAAAAGGAAATATTTTAATACAGGATGATAAAAACCAACTGTGTTCAACAAAAAAGTAAACGAATATTCCCTGAATGGGTTTCCAAGTTCTACAATGGATTGAAGGATGACCTACGCCATATCACGTTTATAATCTAGATTTAAGTTAAGTTTCATAAAAGAGATAACTATCAAAATGGTCTACAGTGACCCTCAATTATCTTTAATTACTTATTTAACTTGTCGTGAAGTACAGTGGCTGATGTGGCTTCTCAATAATTATATAACACAAAAATCATCGCGTTTCAGATTTTTACTTCACGTTGCAAATGTCAATACCATGAGCTTTAATCGACGATCGACACTAGTGTTATGCAAAACGGGAATGTAACAGATGAGACTTCTGCAGTTCCGAGTGAAGCCTTATGCACTCAAAGATTCGGCATCGCGTGCGTTCACTACCTTGTCGTTGGTTATGCAGCGTCAGAGGGTGTCGGGCGACGCAGCTCCATACAGCTCGCCGTCTCGGAAGCAACTCTCTCCTAACTTCTCCTTACTACAATTTACCGAAGTTGGTTTAAAAAAAAAAAAACCAATCTGGCTGTGTTTTCATCTTACTAATCAGAGTTACAATGTTAACCTTAAGCTCCGCCTACAAAAATTCTGTCTATCCAATTAGAAACGTAATATTTTTCGTGATGGGGCAATGTTTTTAACGTTTGCAACGTAACAGAGAAGCGAAAAAGTCTCACGGTAAAACCTGCAGCTGGTGTGGCCCTTTTAGTGTTATCGTAAGATCTATACTGTTCTTCTGGTGGGCTCTATCTTTTAACATGGGCTGGGGGGTGGTCCTGGTGGTTACTTTTCGTGGTGGGGCAATGTTTTTAACGTTTGCAACGTAACAGAGACGCGAAAAAGTCTCACGCTAAAACGTGCGGCTAGTGTGGCCCTTATAGTGTTATCATAAGATCTATACTGTTCTTCTGGAGGGCTCTAGCTTCTAACATGGGCTTGGGGGTGGTCCTGGTTGTTAGCTGGCGACGTGGGTGTCCGTCCCTTATCGTAGGGCCTTCTAGCTTAACACGGTTCTGCTGTCGGCTTCTGTTCTCGTTTCTCCCCTCGGAACTGCGTCTGTCTCACGGTGGGAAGGTATGACATGCATTTAGGCCTTCTTGTGTTAGTCTGTGGTATTCCATTTGCTCACTCGTTACTCGTATTACTTTGGTTAATTTAATGTCACGATTTATTCGGAGCTATGTGACATACTACTGGATTTGCTTATCATGTCAGGGTTTTCATGGAAGGTGTTGGATTTGCCTGACATCTCACAACTCGATGCCACCCTCCCTACTTTATTGAGCACCCTAAAAAATATGCTCCATGCGAAATGGAAGGGCTATCGAAGAGGGCTGTAGGCGTTGAAGATTCGACCCAGTTTGTCTGCGTATAGGTGCATCGAAGGGAAAAAAATTGCAGTACCAAAACAGTAATTAATGTAGAAATGTCCGGAATACATTTGTTTACAGAAGATATGCAAGTCATTCGTTATGCAATATCATAGGTTAGTGTAGGTGAATAATAAGCCTCTGTAAATCTGAAATGTTGGTACATTGATAACCGTGTAACCACCAGAATGTTGAATGCAAGCATGTAAACGCTCGTGTACTGTGTTGTAAAGGTGTCGGATGTTCTTTTATGGGATGGAGTTCCATGCCTGTTCCACTCGGTCGGTTAACAAAGGGACTGTTAATGCTGTTTGCAGATGACGCTGGAGTTGTTGTTCGAATATGTCCCATATGTGCTCGACTGGAGACATATCTTGTGATCTATCAGACCAAGGCAACATGTCGACACTCTGTAGGGTATGGAGGGTTAAAACAGCGGTATGTAGGCGAGCGTTATCCTGATGGAAAACACCAGCTGGTATGCTGCTCATGAACGGCAGCCCAGCAGGCCGGATCACCAGACAGACGTACAGATTTGCTGGCGGAGTGCGTGGGACACACACGAGAGTGTTCCTGCTGTCATACGTAGCCGCCTGCCGGGACACGTGTAGGTCCAATGTGTCTACCACATAGACAGGTTGGGTTGCAGCGCCTCAACTGGCCTCCCCCTAACCAACACACGGCCATCACTGCCAGCGAGGCAGGTCCAGCTTTCATCAGAAAATGCAGCAGAAATCCACCCTACCTCCAATGAGCTCTCGATTGACACCACTGAAGGCTCAAATAGCGGTGGTTTGGGGTCACTGGAATGCACGCTACAGGGCTGTCCTTGAAGCAGCCGATTTGTAGCGTTCGTTTTATCACTGTAGTGCCAACTACTGATCAAATTACTACTGCAGATGCAGCACGATGCGCCACAGACATACGCCGAACACAATGGTCTTCGTCCTCGGTACCGCAACATGGCCGTCCAGAGTTGGGTCTTCGTGCGACCATACATTCTCGCGCTCGCCGCTGCCAGCAACCAGGTACAATGGCCACATTCCTGCCAAGACTTTCCACAGTATCGCAGAAGGAACATCAAGCTTCTAGTAGCCAGACCTGGTTTAAAAAAAAAAAAACGGTTCAAATGCCTTGCAGCACTATGGGAGGTAACATCTGAGGTCATCAGTCCCCTAGAACTTAGAACTACTTACACCTAACTAACCTAAGGACATCACGCACATCCATGCCCGAGGCAGGATTCGAACCTGCGACTGTAGCGGTCGCGCTGAGATCTGGTTCAAAGTGAATAATTACTCTTAAAGACATTGTTGACCATCCACAAATCGCCACTTCCAATCTCAAAGGTAACTAACGCTCACGACCTGTATAGCATGTATTTAAAGAAAACCAGATTTGCATTCTCGCCGTGGCGCTAATAGTGCCAGTCTTATGCGACTGACGTGAAACTTGAATAGACATCATCTTTTAGATGTAGAAACACGCCTACCAACTTTCGTTTATGTCGCCCAACTGCTTCTTGGTTTTTGGGATTTTTTATTCTACGTTCATTTTTAAGGTGCTCAATAGAGGCGAGTGGGTGGCACCGAGGGTGTTGCAGAACTGGGCGCCCTTTGAGGAACGCTTTGCCTTTTATTCACGCATGTGTCAATGGGCCCCCCATCCCCGCCACACACACACACACACACACACACACACACACACACGCACACACACACGAACGCACGCACACACGTGATCACGCTACAGGAGGGTTCCAAACAGGAGGACTGTGATATGATTTACAGAAATACGTGTATGACATGTATCGTGCGAGAATATAAGCTGTTCGTTACACATCGATGTCCCGGTCTTGCATCCACTTCGTAGCTGGAGGTGTGGTTTCTATGAAGTCCTCTTCTGATCCACTGAATTTCCTAGTAGGGCACACTTTTGTCATGTGGTCCAGAGTTTGCTCTGGTGGTCCACAGTCACACCTTGGGTTATCCACGAATCCCCATTTATAGAGCGTGGCCTTGCATCTAGTGTGGCCACTTCGGGTACGGCTGAGCTTAACCCAGTATTTCCTAGTAAAGTCTAACCCTTTTAGCGCTTTTGAGGGGTCAATTATATGGTGGTAATTACTGACTCAGTCCTCCCATTCCTTTTTCCAAGCATCTTCAAGGTTCAAGCTATCCTCTCCTCTTATGCGGCTGTTATTCCATATTCCACATGAATTGCTAAATTTCTAATCATGTCTTGAACAGGTAGACATTTTGCGCCATCTATTTGTGTGGTTTTTCCCAGTTTTTAATAGATATTTTTTGTCGTCTTAGTTTTGGAGGTGCTATATTGCCGATGACGGGGAGCCATGGTATTAGGGTAGATTTTAATGCCCAGTGATAATACGCTTAGCATTGTGGAGCTGCAAATCTACCATGCAGGTATGGTGACTTCTCTGCCAAACAGGAGCACAGTATTCTGCAGTGGTGTAGACTGTTGATGTTGTTGCTGTTACAGTCGATGCATCTGCACCCCAGGAACTACCCGCCAATTCCCTAATAATATTATTCCGTGTTTTGAGCTTCTGACCAAAATTTGTAAGGTTTTCTTTGTATGTTAGTAACCTGTCCAGTGATACTCCCAAATATTTAGGATGGAAGTTGTGTTTCGCCCTCTGTTAGTCAAATAATACGGTCAGCCTTTCATTGGCGTCTTTATTTTGAGGTGAAAAGCGCAGACTTCTTAGAAGGGTTTGGGTGCAGACGGCATCTTCTGTAGCATTTGCTAAGAACGTCAAGGTCATCCGCTAAAGTCTTTGCCCATTCTTCGAGAATTTCGTTTTGCGCTGCTATGGCCTGGTCGTTAGCGTATCTGAATTTTTTGTTCATTGTGTTAGGCATATCGCTGGTGTAGAGGTTGAATAGTACTGGTGCTAGGACTGAGCCTTGAGGTAGTCCATTCTTGATCTTAAAAGAGTTCCTACCGTCCATTCCACTTGTCACTTTAAAGTTGCGATTGGTGAGCGTGTTCTTCAGGAGAGACGGGAGCCGAAGGCATGGGATCGCCTTCTCCAATTCCATCAAGCCAAACAGTATCGTAGGCAGCTGTTAAGTCTACGAATGCCACTGATATTTTCAGTCCCCTTTGAAAGCCAGCTGCTATGTATGTTGTCAAAGCCAGTACTCGCTCGCATCAGCTATAGTTATTACGGAAGCCTATCTGGAATGGTGACATAGAATGACTAGTCCACTTTCGAAGTCACTGAGCCTCCTTACCGATCCACTGTGCTATTACTGACTCCCTACTGACTCCCTACTGACGCCCCATCTCCTTTTATACTGGCTGGGTCCGACTCTCCTGACACCTAGCGATCAATTCCAAATTATATAAGGGTGTATCCGCACACTTTTGATCAGGTAGTGTATATACCGAGACAGCAGATTTTACTGCCAGAGCTCACGATGGCTGTTAGAGTGTACAACAGCAGGTGATATCAGGTCCTAAATGTCTGCTGCATGACACCACCTCCGAGTGCGATTTAGTGCTCGCCGCTCTCTGTGGAGACCCGGCGTTAACGCGTTTAGTTAGCCGATAACGCTTACCGAAGACTGCGCCGGGTTAGCGACAATGCGTGACGTGATACGGTTTTACGGCGCAGGTAACAATTTGCGGCGGCCAATCAGGACGTGCCGTCGCCTGCGCTGGTCGCGTTACGCCGCTGGGTTAGTTACTCGCTAATTGAGGGCATATCGACAGCCGCCGCATCAGCAGCCGCGCGTGCAGCGGCCGGTAGCCGGCCAGAGCTGAAAAGCTTCGGAATACGACAGTCCCAATGCCGACAGCAGTCTCTAATTCAAAACCTGCTGCAAGATCTCTGTTGGTCACTCGTAATCCAGTAATCCGTCTTAACGAAGGCACGAGAGAGCAGTACACGGTTAACAGTGAAAGAATCGGCAATACCGCTAGTTGATCTACAGGGCGATCCGTATGTGTAGGATCTCACTTGTAACATAAAAATAATTTGACAAACGAACATTTTAAAGTGAAGCGGTATGAGATAGGAGAAGGGGAAAACCTGTGAGGCTACGTTACCAACATGGCGACCATTCTCAAAAACCTTACTTCGTAAGCAAGTCGCATTTTACAAATCGGGAAGGGGGTCACCTGAGATATCCACCAGATAAAGAATCACGCAAGCAAAACAATGATGTCTTCCATTTAATCACAGCTTTATTCATTCTCGAGTTACGACTGATGTTTCGTCCTCACAGGCAGCCCCGAGTCTAAGATATTTCCGAACCGGGGCAAAAACAAGAGTGTTTGAAAAGAAATCGATTTTTGAAAAAATGTTCACTTTATAGCGCACATCTTTCTGAAGCGCATGATATGCAGTGAAGAGCAAGAAAACCTGGAACAGCTGCCTAATATCGTGTAGGACCCCCGCGAACACGCAGAAGTGCCGCAACACGATGTAGCATGGACTCGACTAATATCTGAAGTAGTGCTGGACGGAACTGACAGCATGAGTCCTGCAGCGCTGTGCATAGATCCGTAAGAGTACGGTGGGGTGGAGATTCTTCTGAACAACACGTTGGAAGGCATCCGAGATATCCTCAATAAGTTCATGTCTGGGAAGTTTGGGGGCAGCGGAAGTGTTTAAACTCAGAAGAGTGTTCCTGGAGCCACTATATACGACGCCTGTTCAGAAAGTAAGCTCCGATTGATTGCCAAATTGAAACCACAGTGAACATCAGAAATGTTTTACTTGTAACAATTAGCTACACCTTTCAGCTACTTCTCTACGTAGTCGCCGTTCTGACTTAGACTTTTGTCATAGCGTTGTACCAACTTTTCAATAGCCTCATCATAGAAGGCAGCCGCCAGTGCTTTCCGCCAATTCTCCACGCTGGCCTACACCTCGTTGTCTGTGTCAAAATGTTGTCTTCAAAGACAGCGGTTCATGTGACCAGAGATGAAACTCAGGGGGAGACAATTGCGGACTGTATTGTGGGTAATCTCACATTTCCATTTGAAAACGATGCAGGAGCATCTTCATTGCCCCTGCAGAATGCGGCTGAGAATTGTCTTGAAGAAGAAACAGCACGACAGTTATGTAATGTTAGCTGCATAGCTTCAGGCGAAATTTCTCACCAGGCCCTCGTACTTGGCGGCAGACACTATTTTCTAGACATCTTTACGCACTCACTGCGAGCTCAGAAATGAGAAGAGCGACGTGATGCTAACTGGGGTTATACTAGAGACACTACCCAACACATCTGTGCAAAGCTTTATCGGATTTTCATACTCGTTTCCATTTCGCGACCGATCGGAGCTTACTTTCTGAACGCCCCTCGTAGCAATTCTGGACTTGTAGTGTGTCGCATTGTCCTGCTGGAATTACCCAAGTCCGTCGGAATGCAATATGGACATGAATGGATGCAGGTGATCAGATAGGTTTCTTACGTACGTGTCACCTGTCAGAGTCGTATCTAGACATATCAGTGGTCCCATATCACTCCACCTGCACGCGCCCCACCACTTTACAGAGCCTCTACTAGCTTGAACAGTCCCCTCCTGACACGCAGGGTCCATGGATTCATGAGGTTGTCTCCATACCCGTACACATCCATCCGCTCAATACAATTTGAAACGAGACTCGTCCGACCAGGCAACTGTCCAGTGTCGGTGTTGATGGAGCCAGGGGAGGCGTAAAGCTTTGTGTCGTGCAGTCATCAAGGGTACACCATTGGGCCTTCGGCTCCGAAAGCCCATACCGACGATGTTGCGTTGAATGGTACCTACACCGACACTTACTGATGGCCCAGCATTGAAATCTGCAACAATGTGCGGAGGGAATGCAGTTCTATCGCACTGAACGATTCTCTTCAGTCGTCCTTGGTCCCATTCTTGCAGGATCTTTTTTCTGCCGCGGCGATGTCGGAGATTTGATGTTTTACCGGATTCACGGTACACTCGAGAAATGGTCTTACGGGAAATTCCCCACTTCATCCGTACCTCGGATATCCTACGTTGAAACGCTCGTGCGCCGACTGTAACATCAGGGTCAAATTCACTTAAATCTTGATAACCTGCCATTGTAGCAGCAGTAATCAATCTAACAACTGCGACAGACGCTTGTTGTCTTATATAGGCGTTGCCGACCGCAGCGCCGTATTCTGCCTGTTTACATATCTCTGTATTTACGCATGCCTGTACCAGTTTCTCTGGCGCTTCAGTGTATAAAACATATATGTTCGAGCAAATGTAAGACGTATTATTTGGTTTTTAGTGGGCCAAAGTGCAGTGCCCCCTCACACAGTAGTCTTCTATCGCATGTCATTGTATTTGTGTGGAATTCAAACGTGTATATTTTGTAATGGAATTCATCAAACCTATATTCAGGACAGTGGAAAGCAACATGTTTTGTGGTGCCTCTCCTGCTCCTAGTCGGCTGGTTTGACATCCAACCCCCTTTTAAAAAACTCACTATTAATACTGGGTGGGATTATTTGTGACCCGGAAATTAAGAACTAAAAAATGGTTCCAATGGCTCTGAGAACTATGGGACTTAACATCTGTCATCAGTCCCCTGGACTTAGAACTACTTAAAACTAACCTAAGGACACATCCATGCCCGAGGCAGGATTCGAACCTGCGACCGCAGCAGCAGCGCGGTTCCAGACTGAAGCGCCTAGAACCGCTCGGCCACAACGGCCGGCGAAACTAAAAACTCTTCGTAAAATTTGCACTCTTTATTGCTTGTTAGCTAATAACTTTCTCTTTTGTGTGATATGAAATTAAATATTGGAGGCATAAAACCAGTTAAGACAAGAGACAATCAAGAGAGTGTACATTTCTTCAATCCTTAGATCGCAGCATTTTCTCCTCTCTAATCTTCCTACAGATTTACACGGCGTTCTGTCCTTTCTTCGAAAGGATCTATTACCTCATCGAAGCTCGTTAAACGTTTTCCTACAAGAAAAATCAAAATGTCGTTGTCTAATACTGAAAAATCCGTTAATACGGATAGTACCCAAGGCTGGTGAGGATTCACGATTTGATTACATCTATTTTGTCACTGTCTGCTAGACAGTACGAAATAGTCGTTTCCAACATTGCAGCAATTGTAACACACGCCAAATAAGCGAGACTGTTTTAGCACAAACGGTCATTTTTATCTACCTTATTTACATAAACAACATGACAGAATATAATTTACGAAGTACCAAATTCACAAGACCGAAAAGTAATTGCAGTAATAGTAGCAGTAGTACGAAATTTCATGTACATTTGGAATTGTCATATTCTTTCATATACTATCTGTGAAGCCCCCGTTTCTTCTCCTTCCTCGTTCTAACAAACAATATTGTCATCAGTAAATCTGTAAGTATTCTGCCCATTGTTAAAACATACTCACCGGTCAACTTCACTAACCCTGCCAGAATCATCGATCCAGTTTGTAAGTAGGCTGTTTATGTTTTCTTATTGGCAACGTTACGTAGCGCTCTGTACGAAAACCACTGGCTGTGCTGTGTGCAGTCTGTGGCTAGTTTGCATTGTTGTCTGCCATTGTAGTGTTGGGCAGCGGCAGCTGGATGTTAACAGCGCATAGCGTTGCGCAGTTGGAGGTGAGCCGCCAGCAGTGGTGGATGTGGGGAGAGAGATGGCGGAGTTTTGAAGTTTGTCATGAACTGCTATATATATATATATATATATATATATATATATATATATATATATATATATATATGATATTAAGGTAAATACATTGTTTGTTCTCTATTAATATCTTTCATTTGCTAACTATCCCTATCAGTAGTTAGTGCCTTCCATAGTTTGAATCTTTTATTTAGCTGGCAGTAGTGGCGCTTTCTGTATTGCAGTAGTTCGAGTAACCAAGATTTTTGTGAGGTAAGCGATTTGTGAAACGCATAGGTTAATGTTAGTCAGGGCCATTCTTTTGTAGGGATTTTTGAAAGTCAGATTGCGTAGCGCTAAAAAAAAAATTGTGTATCAGTTTAAGCACAGTCATATGTATAATTCTTCTAAGGGGACGTTTCATATGGCGACCCTGCCAGGATGCATTTGCTTCTGCTGTTTGCCAGGCATAGTGCTACTGAATTTTAATTTGTGTTACTCTGCTAAGCCAGATTTATTTTTCTTGTTTGCTGCACATTGCCTTATATTAGTTGTAATTTATGCTGCTTCCTTTGCTATTTTCCATTTTTTTTGTCATTGATGTTTGTGTTAATTGTTTTGTGCTGCTGCATTGCCTCGTCCCTTAGTTTAGCATCTGAGCTCAGTAGATTTAAGTTAGCTTAAGAAGGGGTAGACTACATAAGAGAATGAGTTGCGATGAATTGGAAGAAATGCATTGAGAAGTAATACGAAAAAAGTACAGAAAGCAGGTATAGATAGGACTTTTTGGAAATAATGAAGAACGAACGGAGATCTCCATGCAAAATACTGCAGTAAAGCAAACCCGGTCCTTTCCTTTTGTGTCATCCCACTATGTGTTTGTGTTCCCTTGTGTATTTGTGTTTTTCCTGTCTTTGTGTGTTTAGCTGATGTTGTTATGTTGTAGAATTTTTCTAATACCATGTTATTTACTTTGTAAAGATTTTTAGACATTATTTATTCTGTTTTGTTTTAATGCTCATGTGTGAAGTTGATGTTTCAAAAGTTATTCTGATCTTTTATGTATTTACTTATGTCATAATTCCTGTAACACTGATGTATATGTTTATTTCTATTGTTTTGTAAAGACTGTATTACTACAAATGTTATCTGTATTGTTATGTTCTTTAATGATGTATTTTGTACCTTTGTTATTGTATTCTCATGTTATAAAATTGTAATTGACACCAGTTCATCATATTATTAACTTGTCAGTTACATTTCACTACACACATTTCTGTTGGTCATAGTATATGGACAATATGTGAGAAGTAGGGACTGTTAGTGTTTGGACGTGTGTTAATAATTCAGCAAGGGACTGGTTAACAGCATTGCTGGTTCTAAGGACAATTAGAAAAAAAGCTTTGTGAGTGCACAAGTGGTGGTTTATGGACTTGCTATATTGTCCGCAAGACTCTTCGATGGTGATTGTGCACCTGCACAGTCGCAGCAGATGGTTGCTGGCCGTCTCTACAAGGACTACAGTGGGTCTGCATCTTTGATGGCCCACCAATACCATTATTTCTACAAGGACTACAGTGGGTCTGCATCTTTGATGGCCCACCAATACGATTATTTCTACAAGGACTACAGTGGATCTGCATCTTTGATGGCCCACCATTACCATTATTTCTACAAGGACTGCAGTGGGTCTGCACCTCTGGTGGCCCACCAATACCGTAATCCCTACCAGGACTACAGTGGGTCTACTATGTGATGACCTACCTACCAATATTCTTCAAAACGTCGACTGACTCTGCTGTGGGTTTGCTCTGTTGTGGACCAATACCTGTCTGCATGTCAAGAGTCAGCACTGTCTTCCCGTTGGAAGGACAACACTACTTCTTCAAGATTGCATGGAAATCCACTACTTCCGTGTGCATTTTCTTTTCCTGCTCAGACTTTGAGAAAAACACTGCAATGTTACTGTGATGAATGATCAGGACTGTCTTTATGTACTGTAAAAAAATTTTAGCTTTTGACCAACATTGTATCAAGAAGTGTGTGCATTTGATATCTTTCTACTGTAATTATGAAAAATTTTTCAATTCTGTATTGGCCAGTGCCCAAAACAATTTGTAATATTTTTTGTGGGGAGCATGGGGGCTATGTAAGTAGGCTGTTTATGTTTTCTTATTGGCAACGTTACGTAGCGCTCTGTACGAAACTCACTGGCTGTGCTGTGTGCAGTCTGTGGCTAGTTTGCATTGTTGTCTGCCATTGTAGTGTTGGGCAGCGGCAGCTGGATGTTAACAGCGCGTAGCGTTGCGCAGTTGGAGGTGAGCCGCCAGCAGTGGTGGATGTGGGGAGAGAGATGGCGGAGTTTTGAAATTTGTCATGAACTGCTATATATATATATATATATATATATATATATATATATATGATATTAAGGTAAATACATTGTTTGTTCTCTATTAATATCTTTCATTTGCTAACTATCCCTATCAGTAGTTAGTGCCTTCCATAGTTTGAATCTTTTATTTAGCTGGCAGTAGTGGCGCTTGCTGTATTGCAGTACGAGTAACCAAGATTTTTGTGAGGTAAGCGATTTGTGAAACGCATAGGTTAATGTTAGTCAGGGCCATTTTTTGTAGGGATTTTTGAAAGTCAGATTGCGTTGCGCTAAAAAAAAATATTGTATATCAGTTTAAGCACAGTCATATGTATAATTCTTCTAAGGGGACGTTTCAAGTTACCCCGCGTTTATTCTCCAGTTAGGTGTTATTGCGGGTTCGTGCAACGCATTTTCCGCGCTATTCCGAGAGTAGAAGTTAAGCGGGTGCTAACCAGGGACTGTACAAGAGACTCTTAAGTAGTGTAGCGATCTGGCAAAAATTTTTTGTCAAAATTTCATTTTCTTGGATACGCCGAGAAGATAATATGTAATCTTTCTTACCTATTATTCCTTTTAGTCGTTTATTTTCACTCCGGTGGTTTGAATCTATGGGTTCTCGTAATGATTGCAATAATGCGTATCACTGGCACACGCAAACAACTCTATAAACAAACAGCGTTTTGCGTTCACCGGGTTTATTCGACTCACCTTGTATAATCCCGTCCCCTTTTGTCTGCGGGAAAGTTTTTTGCTTCGGAGATGCGACGGGGATTCCCCTGGCAGAGACATCGCGTACACTGTACGCGCTTTCAAAAATCAACTTGTGATTCTTTCAGAAATCAACTTAGAATGTGTTCAAAAATATTTAAAAACCAACAGGAATGTGTTTCAAAATCATAGGAATAATCGATAGACCAACGTGCGCTGGATGCCAGGCGCTTTGTGAAACAGTTTTTTCCTTCAATAATATGAATTTGGCGCCCCCTGAAATTGCTGCCCGGGGGAGATAGCCCGGTTTGCCCCCCCCCCCCTTTCCCTAGATCCGTACCTACTCAGTCAGAGGTGATGTGAAAGCAGGTAGTGTCAACGCGAGCATATTAACACTCTGTCAAGTGCCCATCATCGAGCTGCATCTGAATATGGGATTCGTTCGACCGTGCTACACGCCTCTTTACGGAACAGTTTTTCCAATAATGTCTCCGCAATCTAATTCTCAATCCAATGTTCAAATTAGACTACCAAGTCAATTCAAACTGCCAATGGCACATAAAAGTGCGCGTGTAACTGAAAACGAACACCAAAGATTTCGAATCTAGTAAGTCCCCTTTGAAAGCCAGCTGCTATGTATGTTGTCAAAGCCAGTACTCGCTCGCATCAGCTATAGTTATTACGGAAGCCTATCTGGAATGGTGACATAGAATGACTAGTCCACTTTCGAAGTCACTGAGCCTCCTTACCGATCCACTGTGCTATTACTGACTCCCTACTGACTCCCTACTGACGCCCCATCTCCTTTTATACTGGCTGGGTCCGACTCTCCTGACACCTAGCGATCAATTCCAAATTATATAAGGGTGTATCCGCACACTTTTGATCAGGTAGTGTATATACCGAGACAGCAGATTTTACTGCCAGAGCTCACGATGGCTGTTAGAGTGTACAACAGCAGGTGATATCAGGTCCTAAATGTCTGCTGCATGACACCACCTCCGAGTGCGATTTAGTGCTCGCCGCTCTCTGTGGAGACCCGGCGTTAACGCGTTTAGTTAGCCGATAACGCTTACCGAAGACTGCGCCGGGTTAGCGACAATGCGTGACGTGATACGGTTTTACGGCGCAGGTAACAATTTGCGGCGGCCAATCAGGACGTGCCGTCGCCTGCGCTGGTCGCGTTACGCCGCTGGGTTAGTTACTCGCTAATTGAGGGCATATCGACAGCCGCCGCATCAGCAGCCGCGCGTGCAGCGGCCGGTAGCCGGCCAGAGCTGAAAAGCTTCGGAATACGACAGTCCCAATGCCGACAGCAGTCTCTAATTCAAAACCTGCTGCAAGATCTCTGTTGGTCACTCGTAATCCAGTAATCCGTCTTAACGAAGGCACGAGAGAGCAGTACACGGTTAACAGTGAAAGAATCGGCAATACCGCTAGTTGATCTACAGGGCGATCCGTATGTGTAGGATCTCACTTGTAACATAAAAATAATTTGACAAACGAACATTTTAAAGTGAAGCGGTATGAGATAGGAGAAGGGGAAAACCTGTGAGGCTACGTTACCAACATGGCGACCATTCTCAAAAACCTTACTTCGTAAGCAAGTCGCATTTTACAAATCGGGAAGGGGGTCACCTGAGATATCCACCAGATAAAGAATCACGCAAGCAAAACAATGATGTCTTCCATTTAATCACAGCTTTATTCATTCTCGAGTTACGACTGATGTTTCGTCCTCACAGGCAGCCCCGAGTCTAAGATATTTCCGAACCGGGGCAAAAACAAGAGTGTTTGAAAAGAAATCGATTTTTGAAAAAATGTTCACTTTATAGCGCACATCTTTCTGAAGCGCATGATATGCAGTGAAGAGCAAGAAAACCTGGAACAGCTGCCTAATATCGTGTAGGACCCCCGCGAACACGCAGAAGTGCCGCAACACGATGTAGCATGGACTCGACTAATATCTGAAGTAGTGCTGGACGGAACTGACAGCATGAGTCCTGCAGCGCTGTGCATAGATCCGTAAGAGTACGGTGGGGTGGAGATTCTTCTGAACAACACGTTGGAAGGCATCCGAGATATCCTCAATAAGTTCATGTCTGGGAAGTTTGGGGGCAGCGGAAGTGTTTAAACTCAGAAGAGTGTTCCTGGAGCCACTATATACGACGCCTGTTCAGAAAGTAAGCTCCGATTGATTGCCAAATTGAAACCACAGTGAACATCAGAAATGTTTTACTTGTAACAATTAGCTACACCTTTCAGCTACTTCTCTACGTAGTCGCCGTTCTGACTTAGACTTTTGTCATAGCGTTGTACCAACTTTTCAATAGCCTCATCATAGAAGGCAGCCGCCAGTGCTTTCCGCCAATTCTCCACGCTGGCCTACACCTCGTTGTCTGTGTCAAAATGTTGTCTTCAAAGACAGCGGTTCATGTGACCAGAGATGAAACTCAGGGGGAGACAATTGCGGACTGTATTGTGGGTAATCTCACATTTCCATTTGAAAACGATGCAGGAGCATCTTCATTGCCCCTGCAGAATGCGGCTGAGAATTGTCTTGAAGAAGAAACAGCACGACAGTTATGTAATGTTAGCTGCATAGCTTCAGGCGAAATTTCTCACCAGGCCCTCGTACTTGGCGGCAGACACTATTTTCTAGACATCTTTACGCACTCACTGCGAGCTCAGAAATGAGAAGAGCGACGTGATGCTAACTGGGGTTATACTAGAGACACTACCCAACACATCTGTGCAAAGCTTTATCGGATTTTCATACTCGTTTCCATTTCGCGACCGATCGGAGCTTACTTTCTGAACGCCCCTCGTAGCAATTCTGGACTTGTAGTGTGTCGCATTGTCCTGCTGGAATTACCCAAGTCCGTCGGAATGCAATATGGACATGAATGGATGCAGGTGATCAGATAGGTTTCTTACGTACGTGTCACCTGTCAGAGTCGTATCTAGACATATCAGTGGTCCCATATCACTCCACCTGCACGCGCCCCACCACTTTACAGAGCCTCTACTAGCTTGAACAGTCCCCTCCTGACACGCAGGGTCCATGGATTCATGAGGTTGTCTCCATACCCGTACACATCCATCCGCTCAATACAATTTGAAACGAGACTCATCCGACCAGGCAACTGTCCAGTGTCGGTGTTGATGGAGCCAGGGGAGGCGTAAAGCTTTGTGTCGTGCAGTCATCAAGGGTACACCATTGGGCCTTCGGCTCCGAAAGCCCATACCGACGATGTTGCGTTGAATGGTACCTACACCGACACTTACTGATGGCCCAGCATTGAAATCTGCAACAATGTGCGGAGGGAATGCAGTTCTATCGCACTGAACGATTCTCTTCAGTCGTCCTTGGTCCCATTCTTGCAGGATCTTTTTTCTGCCGCGGCGATGTCGGAGATTTGATGTTTTACCGGATTCACGGTACACTCGAGAAATGGTCTTACGGGAAATTCCCCACTTCATCCGTACCTCGGATATCCTACGTTGAAACGCTCGTGCGCCGACTGTAACATCAGGGTCAAATTCACTTAAATCTTGATAACCTGCCATTGTAGCAGCAGTAATCAATCTAACAACTGCGACAGACGCTTGTTGTCTTATATAGGCGTTGCCGACCGCAGCGCCGTATTCTGCCTGTTTACATATCTCTGTATTTACGCATGCCTGTACCAGTTTCTCTGGCGCTTCAGTGTATAAAACATATATGTTCGAGCAAATGTAAGACGTATTATTTGGTTTTTAGTGGGCCAAAGTGCAGTGCCCCCTCACACAGTAGTCTTCTATCGCATGTCATTGTATTTGTGTGGAATTCAAACGTGTATATTTTGTAATGGAATTCATCAAACCTATATTCAGGACAGTGGAAAGCAACATGTTTTGTGGTGCCTCTCCTGCTCCTAGTCGGCTGGTTTGACATCCAACCCCCTTTTAAAAAACTCACTATTAATACTGGGTGGGATTATTTGTGACCCGGAAATTAAGAACTAAAAAATGGTTCCAATGGCTCTGAGAACTATGGGACTTAACATCTGTCATCAGTCCCCTGGACTTAGAACTACTTAAAACTAACCTAAGGACACATCCATGCCCGAGGCAGGATTCGAACCTGCGACCGCAGCAGCAGCGCGGTTCCAGACTGAAGCGCCTAGAACCGCTCGGCCACAACGGCCGGCGAAACTAAAAACTCTTCGTAAAATTTGCACTCTTTATTGCTTGTTAGCTAATAACTTTCTCTTTTGTGTGATATGAAATTAAATATTGGAGGCATAAAACCAGTTAAGACAAGAGACAATCAAGAGAGTGTACATTTCTTCAATCCTTAGATCGCAGCATTTTCTCCTCTCTAATCTTCCTACAGATTTACACGGCGTTCTGTCCTTTCTTCGAAAGGATCTATTACCTCATCGAAGCTCGTTAAACGTTTTCCTACAAGAAAAATCAAAATGTCGTTGTCTAATACTGAAAAATCCGTTAATACGGATAGTACCCAAGGCTGGTGAGGATTCACGATTTGATTACATCTATTTTGTCACTGTCTGCTAGACAGTACGAAATAGTCGTTTCCAACATTGCAGCAATTGTAACACACGCCAAATAAGCGAGACTGTTTTAGCACAAACGGTCATTTTTATCTACCTTATTTACATAAACAACATGACAGAATATAATTTACGAAGTACCAAATTCACAAGACCGAAAAGTAATTGCAGTAATAGTAGCAGTAGTACGAAATTTCATGTACATTTGGAATTGTCATATTCTTTCATATACTATCTGTGAAGCCCCCGTTTCTTCTCCTTCCTCGTTCTAACAAACAATATTGTCATCAGTAAATCTGTAAGTATTCTGCCCATTGTTAAAACATACTCACCGGTCAACTTCACTAACCCTGCCAGAATCATCGATCCAGTTTGTAAGTAGGCTGTTTATGTTTTCTTATTGGCAACGTTACGTAGCGCTCTGTACGAAAACCACTGGCTGTGCTGTGTGCAGTCTGTGGCTAGTTTGCATTGTTGTCTGCCATTGTAGTGTTGGGCAGCGGCAGCTGGATGTTAACAGCGCATAGCGTTGCGCAGTTGGAGGTGAGCCGCCAGCAGTGGTGGATGTGGGGAGAGAGATGGCGGAGTTTTGAAGTTTGTCATGAACTGCTATATATATATATATATATATATATATGATATTAAGGTAAATACATTGTTTGTTCTCTATTAATATCTTTCATTTGCTAACTATCCCTATCAGTAGTTAGTGCCTTCCATAGTTTGAATCTTTTATTTAGCTGGCAGTAGTGGCGCTTTCTGTATTGCAGTAGTTCGAGTAACCAAGATTTTTGTGAGGTAAGCGATTTGTGAAACGCATAGGTTAATGTTAGTCAGGGCCATTCTTTTGTAGGGATTTTTGAAAGTCAGATTGCGTAGCGCTAAAAAAAAAATTGTGTATCAGTTTAAGCACAGTCATATGTATAATTCTTCTAAGGGGACGTTTCATATGGCGACCCTGCCAGGATGCATTTGCTTCTGCTGTTTGCCAGGCATAGTGCTACTGAATTTTAATTTGTGTTACTCTGCTAAGCCAGATTTATTTTTCTTGTTTGCTGCACATTGCCTTATATTAGTTGTAATTTATGCTGCTTCCTTTGCTATTTTCCATTTTTTTTGTCATTGATGTTTGTGTTAATTGTTTTGTGCTGCTGCATTGCCTCGTCCCTTAGTTTAGCATCTGAGCTCAGTAGATTTAAGTTAGCTTAAGAAGGGGTAGACTACATAAGAGAATGAGTTGCGATGAATTGGAAGAAATGCATTGAGAAGTAATACGAAAAAAGTACAGAAAGCAGGTATAGATAGGACTTTTTGGAAATAATGAAGAACGAACGGAGATCTCCATGCAAAATACTGCAGTAAAGCAAACCCGGTCCTTTCCTTTTGTGTCATCCCACTATGTGTTTGTGTTCCCTTGTGTATTTGTGTTTTTCCTGTCTTTGTGTGTTTAGCTGATGTTGTTATGTTGTAGAATTTTTCTAATACCATGTTATTTACTTTGTAAAGATTTTTAGACATTATTTATTCTGTTTTGTTTTAATGCTCATGTGTGAAGTTGATGTTTCAAAAGTTATTCTGATCTTTTATGTATTTACTTATGTCATAATTCCTGTAACACTGATGTATATGTTTATTTCTATTGTTTTGTAAAGACTGTATTACTACAAATGTTATCTGTATTGTTATGTTCTTTAATGATGTATTTTGTACCTTTGTTATTGTATTCTCATGTTATAAAATTGTAATTGACACCAGTTCATCATATTATTAACTTGTCAGTTACATTTCACTACACACATTTCTGTTGGTCATAGTATATGGACAATATGTGAGAAGTAGGGACTGTTAGTGTTTGGACGTGTGTTAATAATTCAGCAAGGGACTGGTTAACAGCATTGCTGGTTCTAAGGACAATTAGAAAAAAAGCTTTGTGAGTGCACAAGTGGTGGTTTATGGACTTGCTATATTGTCCGCAAGACTCTTCGATGGTGATTGTGCACCTGCACAGTCGCAGCAGATGGTTGCTGGCCGTCTCTACAAGGACTACAGTGGGTCTGCATCTTTGATGGCCCACCAATACCATTATTTCTACAAGGACTACAGTGGGTCTGCATCTTTGATGGCCCACCAATACGATTATTTCTACAAGGACTACAGTGGATCTGCATCTTTGATGGCCCACCATTACCATTATTTCTACAAGGACTGCAGTGGGTCTGCACCTCTGGTGGCCCACCAATACCGTAATCCCTACCAGGACTACAGTGGGTCTACTATGTGATGACCTACCTACCAATATTCTTCAAAACGTCGACTGACTCTGCTGTGGGTTTGCTCTGTTGTGGACCAATACCTGTCTGCATGTCAAGAGTCAGCACTGTCTTCCCGTTGGAAGGACAACACTACTTCTTCAAGATTGCATGGAAATCCACTACTTCCGTGTGCATTTTCTTTTCCTGCTCAGACTTTGAGAAAAACACTGCAATGTTACTGTGATGAATGATCAGGACTGTCTTTATGTACTGTAAAAAAATTTTAGCTTTTGACCAACATTGTATCAAGAAGTGTGTGCATTTGATATCTTTCTACTGTAATTATGAAAAATTTTTCAATTCTGTATTGGCCAGTGCCCAAAACAATTTGTAATATTTTTTGTGGGGAGCATGGGGGCTATGTAAGTAGGCTGTTTATGTTTTCTTATTGGCAACGTTACGTAGCGCTCTGTACGAAACTCACTGGCTGTGCTGTGTGCAGTCTGTGGCTAGTTTGCATTGTTGTCTGCCATTGTAGTGTTGGGCAGCGGCAGCTGGATGTTAACAGCGCGTAGCGTTGCGCAGTTGGAGGTGAGCCGCCAGCAGTGGTGGATGTGGGGAGAGAGATGGCGGAGTTTTGAAATTTGTCATGAACTGCTATATATATATATATATATATATATATATATATATGATATTAAGGTAAATACATTGTTTGTTCTCTATTAATATCTTTCATTTGCTAACTATCCCTATCAGTAGTTAGTGCCTTCCATAGTTTGAATCTTTTATTTAGCTGGCAGTAGTGGCGCTTGCTGTATTGCAGTACGAGTAACCAAGATTTTTGTGAGGTAAGCGATTTGTGAAACGCATAGGTTAATGTTAGTCAGGGCCATTTTTTGTAGGGATTTTTGAAAGTCAGATTGCGTTGCGCTAAAAAAAAATATTGTATATCAGTTTAAGCACAGTCATATGTATAATTCTTCTAAGGGGACGTTTCAAGTTACCCCGCGTTTATTCTCCAGTTAGGTGTTATTGCGGGTTCGTGCAACGCATTTTCCGCGCTATTCCGAGAGTAGAAGTTAAGCGGGTGCTAACCAGGGACTGTACAAGAGACTCTTAAGTAGTGTAGCGATCTGGCAAAAATTTTTTGTCAAAATTTCATTTTCTTGGATACGCCGAGAAGATAATATGTAATCTTTCTTACCTATTATTCCTTTTAGTCGTTTATTTTCACTCCGGTGGTTTGAATCTATGGGTTCTCGTAATGATTGCAATAATGCGTATCACTGGCACACGCAAACAACTCTATAAACAAACAGCGTTTTGCGTTCACCGGGTTTATTCGACTCACCTTGTATAATCCCGTCCCCTTTTGTCTGCGGGAAAGTTTTTTGCTTCGGAGATGCGACGGGGATTCCCCTGGCAGAGACATCGCGTACACTGTACGCGCTTTCAAAAATCAACTTGTGATTCTTTCAGAAATCAACTTAGAATGTGTTCAAAAATATTTAAAAACCAACAGGAATGTGTTTCAAAATCATAGGAATAATCGATAGACCAACGTGCGCTGGATGCCAGGCGCTTTGTGAAACAGTTTTTTCCTTCAATAATATGAATTTGGCGCCCCCTGAAATTGCTGCCCGGGGGAGATAGCCCGGTTTGCCCCCCCCCCCCTTTCCCTAGATCCGTACCTACTCAGTCAGAGGTGATGTGAAAGCAGGTAGTGTCAACGCGAGCATATTAACACTCTGTCAAGTGCCCATCATCGAGCTGCATCTGAATATGGGATTCGTTCGACCGTGCTACACGCCTCTTTACGGAACAGTTTTTCCAATAATGTCTCCGCAATCTAATTCTCAATCCAATGTTCAAATTAGACTACCAAGTCAATTCAAACTGCCAATGGCACATAAAAGTGCGCGTGTAACTGAAAACGAACACCAAAGATTTCGAATCTAGTAAGTACTTTTTTGTTTCATTTGTACACAGTGAAGGACGTGAGAACCAGAGAGGTGCAAGCAAGTGGTGCAGTTGTTCTTTGCTGAAAGGCAAAGTCCGAGGCGTGTACACACTGAACGGATGGCCACTGTCTGAGACGGTGTCCCGTAACCCGATAAGAAGAACGCGATAAGAAGAGCGATGAGAAGAGCGCGATAAGAAGAGCAATAAGAATAGTGCGATAAGAAGAGCGATGAGAAGAGCACGATAAGAAGAGCGATGAGAAGAGCGCGATAAGAAGAGTGCGATAAGAAGAGCAATGAGATGAGCGATAAGAAGAGCAATGAGAAGAGCGCGATAAGAAGAGTGATAAGAAGAGTGCGATAAGAAGAGCGATGAGAAGAGTGCGATAAGAAGAGCAATGAGAAGAGCGCGATAAGAAGAGCGCGATAAGAAGAGCGATAAGAAGAGCGCGATAAGAAGAGCGATGAGAAGAGCGCGATAAGAAGAGCGATGAGAAGAGCGCGATAAGAAGAGCGATGAGAAGAGCGCGATAAGAAGAGTGCGATAAGAATAGTGCGATAAGAAGAGCGATAAGAATAGTGCGATAAGAAGAGCGATGAGAAGAGCGCGATAAGAAGAGCGATGAGACGAGCGCGATAAGAAGAGTGTGATAAGAAGAGCGATGAGATGAGCGATAAGAAGAGCGATGAGAAGAGCGCGATAAGAAGAGTGATAAGAAGAGCGCGATTAGAAGAGCGATGAGAAGAGCATGATAAGAAGAGCGATGAGAAGAGCGCGATAAGAAGAGCGATAAGAAGAGCGATAAGAAGAGCGATGAGATGAGCGATAAGAAGAGCGATGAGAAGAGCGCGATAAGAAGAGCGATAAGAAGATCGCGATAAGAAGAGCGATGAGAAGAGCGCGATAAGAAGAGCGATGAGAAGAGCGCGATAAGAAGAGCGCGATAAGAAGAGCGATAAGAAGAGCGCGATAAGAAGAGCGATGAGAAGAGCGCAATAAGAAGAGCGATGAGAAGAGCGCGATAAGAAGAGCGATGAGAAGAGCGCGATAAGAAGACCGATGAGAAGAGCGCGATAAGAAGAGCGATAAGAAGAGTGATGAGATGAGCGATAAGAAGAGCGATGAGAAGAGCGCGATAAGGAGAGCGATAAGAAGAGCGCGATAAGAAGAGCGCGATAAGAAGAGCGATGAGAAGAGCGCGATAAGAAGAGCGATGAGAAGAGCGCGATAAGAAGAGCGCGATAAGAAGAGCGATAAGAAGAGCGCGATAAGAAGAGCGATTAGAAGAGCGCAGTAAGAAGAGCGATGAGAAGAGCGCGATAAGAAGAGCGATGAGAAGAGCGCGATAAGAAGAGCGCGATAAGAAGAGCGATAAGAAGAGCGCAATAAGAAGAGCGATGAGAAGTGCGCGATAAGAAGAGCGATAAGAAGAGCGATGAGAAGAGCGCGATAAGAAGAGCGCGATAAGAAGAGCAATAAGAAGAGCGCGATAAGAAGAGCGATGAGAAGAGCGCAGGAGCTGGCCTTCAGCAGACTGCAAATTTCCACTGTGACAAGGATTGTAAAGAATTATTTCTAAAAAGATAGAGATCTGCAAGGGCACAGGAAAACTCGACACACTCAGAGCGAGAAGAATCTGTGGGACGCAAAGGAGGCCGACAGATTCAAATTTTTTAAGCAAGTCCAGGATTGCTCACCAAAAATATTTTTGTAATGGGGATGAGGGCTCGCAAGTGAAACCACCCTTATAGTCGGACAGAATTTCTGCTTTCTGCACCATTCTAAGAGAGAAATGTGCACTACTGGTTAATTACAACAAATCATTTAGGATAAGGGAAATTGCTGCTATTTTTATAAATTTTTCATTGGTCGGAACTCACGAGTCTACAGTGATTGGCTAGCAGGCATCCGGTGCTGGCAGAAACAGCAAGCCTTTGAGAAGGAGCGCAGATACACACTTTGCTTCGGGTCGTTGGAGGGAGAGATGCCATTGGCTTAGAACTTGAAAGGGGGAGGACCTTGTCCTAGAATTAATCATAGACGCCGGGGCTGAATTCCTTGTAACTCTGGGCTATCACTGTAGCCATTCCCCTGCTCCCATGTTTTAGAATGATTGTGAGCGAGAGCCGCATTTGCGTACGTCGCGACGAGAAGGCTGCCAAGTCGTTTGTTTCGAGTTAAGAGTTTTGCTTCTCTGAATTAATTCACACACTCAGCTAAAGGAACCCAAGATGACCTTAGGCAAGGGAAGTGGTGCTTATAAGTCCTTTTCTTGATTTTTTCTTTAATCTGTTAACTAATTCAGTGGTCATTGGCGGCTTATGTGGACACAGCTAATTGCATCGCTCCATCTCTCTTTCCACCCACGAATGCCAAGTTATTACCGTGTCTGTTTAACAAGTCATTTGAACCTTCATGCACTTGATAGTTATTTGTTTGCGTATTCAATGACTGAAGCCACGTTGATGCGTGTTAGTAATAAACAGCAGTTTACTGTCGCCTTTACTGTTCAAAAAATGGCTCTGAGCACTATGGGACTCAACTGCTGAGGTCATTAGTCCCCTAGAACTTAGAACTAGTTAAACCTAACTAACCTAAGGACATCACACACATCCATGGCCGAGGCAGGATTCGAACCTGCGACCGTAGCGGTCTCGCGGTTCCAGACTGCAGCGCCAGAACCGCGCGGCCACTGCGGCCGGCGCCTTTACTGTTATTCCATAGTTTGATGAAAACTTTTGTCTTTATATCCATTGTAAGGTACGGTCACCATATTTGATGATTAGCAGAGGTACCACTCTTTTAATTCAGATGTTCAATAGTTTCTTTTCTGTGACTTTATCTTAACATTTCACACGATCTTATGCGGAGCGTTAAGTTCACTATACGGGGTGGTCCATTGATAATGGCCGGGCAAAAAATCTCACGAAATAAGCATCAAACGAAGTAACTACAAAGTACGAAACTTGTCTAGCTTGAAGGGGGAAACGAGATGGCGCTATGGTTGGCCCCCTAGATGGCGCTGCCATAGGTCAAACGGATATCAACTGCGTTTTTAAAAAATAGGAACCCCCATTTTTTATTACATATTCGTGTAGTACATAAAGAAATATGAATGTTTTAGTAGGACCACAAGTCACAAACGAATAAGTACGTAGTATCACGTAACATTCCGCCAGTGCGGACGGTATTTGCTTCGTGATACATTACCCGTGTTAGAACGGACCGTTTACCAATTGCCGAAAACGTCGATATCGTGTTGATGTATGGCTATTGTGATCAAAATGCCCAACAGCCTGTGCCATGTTTGCTGCTCGGTATCCTGGACGACATCATCCAAGTGTCCGGACCGTTCGCCGTATAGTTACGTTGTTTAAGGAAACAGAAAGCGTTCAGCCTCATGTGAAACGTCGACCACGACCTGCAACAAATGATGATGCCCAAGTAGGTGTTTTAGCTGCTGTCGCGGCTAATCCGCACGTCAGTAGCAGAGAAATTGCGCGAGAATCGGGAATCTCAAAAACATCGGTGTTGAGAATGCTACTTCAACATCGATTGCACCTGCACCATATTTCTGTGCAGAAGGAATTGTATGGAGACGACTTTGAACGTCGTGTACAGTTCAGCCACTGGGCACAAAAGAAATTACGGGACGATGACAGATTTATTACACGCGTGCTATTTAGCGACGAGGCGTCATTCACCAACAGGGGTAACGTAAACCGGCATAATATGCACTATTGGGCAACGGAAAATCCACGATGGCTGCGACATGTGGATCATCAGCGACCTTCGCGGGTTAATGTATGGTGCGGCATTATGGGAGGAAGGATAATTGGCCCCCATTTTATCGATGGCAATCTAAATGGTGCAATGTATGCTGATTTCCTACATAATGTTCTACCGATGTTATTACAAGATGTTTCACTGCATGACAGAATGGCGATGTACTTCCAACATGGTGAATGTCCAGCACATAGCTCGCGTGCGGTTGAAGTGGTATTGAATAGCATGTTTCATGACAGGTGGATTGGTCGTCGAAGCACCATACCATGGCCCGCATTTTCACCGGATCTGACGTCCCCGGATTTCTTTCTGTGGGGAAAGTTGAAGGCTATTTGCTATCGTGATCCACTGACAACGCCTGACAACATGCATCAGCGCATTGTCAATGCATGTGCGAACATTACGGAAGGCGAACTACTCGCTGTTGAAAGGAATGTCGTTACACGTGTTGCCAAATGCATTGAGGTTGACGGACATCATTTTCAGCATTTTTGCATTAATGTGGTATTTACAGGTAATCACGCTGTAACAGCATGCGTTCTCAGAAATGATAAGTTCACAAAGGTACATGTGTTACATTGGAACAACCGAAATAAAATGTTCAAACGTACCTACGTCCTGTATTTTAATTTAAAAAACTTACGTGTTACCAACTGTTCGTCTAAAATTGTGAGCCATAAGTTTGTGACTATTACAGTGCCATCTATCACAAAGCGAAAAAAGTGGTCCAACTAAAACATTCATATTTCTTTACGTACTACACGAATATGTAATAAAAAATGGGGGTTCCTATTTTTAAAAAAACGCAGTTGATATCCGTTTGACCTGTGGCAGCGCCATCTAGCGGGACAACCTAAGCGCCATCTGGTTTCCCCCTTCAAGCTAGACGAGTTTCGTTCTTTGTAGTTTTCTCGTTTGATGATTATTTCGTGTGATATTTGGCCTGGTCGCGATCAATGGACCAGCCTGTATAGGTCAGCACGTTCAGATGTTGTGTAACCTTCAGTATGCTGCGACCCATGCGTCTTGCACTGATTATCATCACACGTTCATAATCGCTTTACTAACGATCTGCCACGTTCTCTCAGACACAACACATTCCTCAGATAACGTGTCCTGTCTCGTTCAGTTAACCACATTTACCCGCAACATTAGATCGCCATACAACGCACGTTTTCACACGTGACAGTCCTTCCAGTCAGTTTTGGCGACTCGTTATAGGCTGCAGTAATTACTTAAGATTCGCACTATGTAAACAACTAAAAATCGCTCATGGTGTGATCCACTGTCTTTTCATTACGTAAGTTAAGTGATACACCACTGGCCATTAAAATTGCTACACCCCGAAGATGACATGCTACAGACGCGAAATTTAACCGACAGGAAGAAGATGCTGTGATATGCAAATGATTAGCTTTTCAGAGCATTCATACAAGGCTGGCTCCTGTGGCGGCACCTACAACGTGCTGACATGAGGAAAGTTTGCAACCGATTTCTCATACACAAACAGCAGTTGACCGGCTTTGCCTGGTGAAACGTTGTTGTGATGCCTCGTGTAAGGAGGAGAAATGCCTACCATCACGTTTCCGACTTTGATAAACGTCGGACTGTAGCCTATCGCGATTGCGGTTTATCGTATCGCGACATTGCTGGTCGCGTTGGTCGAGATCCAATGACTGTTAGCAGAATAAGGAATCGGTGGGTTCAGGAGTGTAATACGGAACGCCGTGCTGGATCCCAACGGCCTCGTGTCACTAGCAGTCGAGATGACAGGCATCTTATCCGCATGGCTGTAACGGATCGTGCAGCCACATGTCGATTCCTGTGTCAACAGATGGGGACGTTTGCAAGACAACAACCACCTGCACAAACAGTTCGACGACGTTTGCAGCAGCATGGACTATCAGCTCGGAAACTATGGCTGCGGTTACCCTTGAAGCTGCATCACAGACAGGAGCGTCTGCGATGGTGTACTCAGCGACGAACCTGGGTACACGAATAGCAAAACGTCATTTTTTTCGGATGAATCCAGGTTCTGTTTACAGCATCATGATGGTCGCATCCGTGTTTGGCGACATCGCGGTGAACGCACATTGGAAGCGTGTATTCCTCATCGCCATACTGCCGTATCACCCGGCGTGATGGTATGGGGTGCCATTGGTTACACGTCTCGGTCACATCTTGTTCGCATTGACTGCACTTTTAACAGTGGACATTACATTTCAGATGTGTTACGACCCGTGGCTCTACCCTTCATTCGATCCCTGCGAAACCCTATATTTCAGCAGGACAATGCACGACCGCATGTTGCAGGTCCTGTACGGGTCTTTCTGGATGCAGAAAATGTTCGACTGCTGCCCTGGCCAGCACATTCTCCAGATCTCTCACTAATTGAAAACGTCTGGTCATGGTGGCCGAGCAACTGGTTTGTTACAATACGCCAGTCACTACTCGTGATGAACCGTGGTATCGTGTTGAAGCTGCATGGGCAGCTGTACCTGTACACGCCATCCAAGCTCTGTTTGAGTCAATGCCCAGGCGTATCAAGGCCGTTATTACGGCCAGAGGTGGTTGTTCTCGGTACTGATTTCTCAAGATCTATGCACCCAAATTGCGTGAAAATGTAATCACATGTCAGTTATAGTATAATGTATTTGGCCAATGAATACCCGTTTATCATCTGCATTTCTTCTTGGTGTAGCAATTTTAATGGCCAGTAGTGTATAAAAGTGGAACATATAAAATTTATATCAGCAAATACATAATATACAATTACTTAGATCCTTTGGGGAACATACTAGTACAAAATTATTTCATGTGGTATGCACGATATATTGGAAAGGTCAGATACCCTCTCACTTCAAGCAGAATGTAACATTTATAAGTCCTAAGAAAAGAGGTGCTGACGAATGTGAATATTACCAAAATATCCCTTTGATAAGTCAAGTTGACAGTACTGAAACGAATTATTTACAGAAAAATAAAAAAAATCGTAGAAATCGTAGAAGGGAAGATTGGAGTCCAGAGAAATATGGAAACACGAGAGGCAATATCGATCCCACGAATTATCTTAAAGGATAGACTAAAGAAAGCCCAACCTACTTTTAAATCATTTGTAGCTTTGGAAAAAGCTCTTGAGAATTCTGACTGAAAACTACTCTTTGACTTTTGATATTCTGGAGGTATTACAGATAAAATACAGCTAGAGAAAGGTTATTTGCAAACAGACAGCAATTACAGGTGTGACAGGACGTGAAAGGGAAACAGCGACTGACCAGCAAGGAAGACAGTGTTGCAGCCCATCTCCAATGTTATTCAGGCTATACAATGAACAAGCAGTAATGGAATACAACGAGAAACCGGGAAATGGAGTTACAGTTCAAAAAGAAGAAATTAAAACTCTGAAGTGTTTCGACGACGAAATTCTCTGAGAGACAGCAAACGACTTGGAAGAGTAAGTGAAAGAAATAGTTAATATCTGAAAAGAAGTTATAAGATGAACTTCAGCAGAAATTATACAAAGATAATGGGATGTAGTCGCATTAAATAAGGCAATGCATAGGGAATTAGGTTGGGAAAAGAAACATTAAAACTAGTAGATGAGTTTTCCTATGTGGGTAGCAAAATAACTGATTATGGTCGGAATAGATAAAACTTAAAATATGCAACGTATGCCCAAATAAAAAGGAGAGCACCACTGTATCGGCAATAGAGTGTTCCGAATGGGTTTGCCGAAAGATGCAATGGCGGTAATTCCCCGTATCACAAGTAGAGTTAATGCCTTCATAGCAATTTCCTGATATCTAAAGACTTTGTGACAGCACATTCACATATCGCTTTGCGATAATAGTTCGATTTCGTCGGTGAATTTTCTTAACATTGCTGGCGGGAAAAACATAGCTTCTGGAGTAAGACTGTTAAATTTCTCTTCCGTGAAGCAGGCCAGAGCCGATGCATTGCAAAAAGCCTCGGTGTTCTTGGCGATTTGAATACTAAGCGGTTTTACAACTCCCTGTGGGGCCGTATGTTCACAGAAGTGCTTCGTCAAAGCTGACCTTGTTACCTTATCAGTAAGTCGGCGTAGGCCTTTGATATTTGAGCATAGCGACCACAAGCCCCTCAGCATTGCTGTCGTGATGAGTCTGCACATCCTGTAGGCTAATGGAAACACACGAAACCGTCATTTTGCAATCTGTAGTGCGAAAAAGTTTCTAAACGCTTACATCCCAGATGTTGTCATCCAGTCATAGTGGTTAATAGCAACTGTGCTGTGACGAACATGTCTGATAAGGAAACACCTGAATGCGAGTTGCAAGTTCATCTTCAGTAATGCCCATTTGAAAGAGTTGCGTTAACTATTATGACCGTATGACATGTGCATCAGGACAGAAAATGAGTGTCCCGGAGGTGCAGAGATCAACCTTGTATAGGCTGTATGTACCACACTTCACAAAATGGACACGTAAACATTCAAGAACTGTTCAAAACAAACCATTAACTTGCACCACGTACACCGAATGGATAATGGAGTGCCACAGTGATCACAAAGATTCGCGCCATCAAAACTGAAGGCGAACTCCTGGGGAGCTAAAAACCATGCAGGATTTTCAGCTGGGTACCTACTTTTAAAGAATGCACATACAATCATATTGGTGTAATGAGGTGTTGTGAACTTATGGAATACTATAGCATGAAACTTTCTGTCGTGGATCTTATGAAAAATGGCTCTGAGCACTATGAGACTTAACATCTGAGGTCATCAGTCCCCTAGAACTTAGAACTAATTAAACCTAACTAACCTAAGGACATTACATACATCCATGCCCGAGGCAGGATTCGAACCTGCTACCGTACGGTCACGCGTTTCCACACTGAAGCGCCTAGAACCGTTCTGTCACAGCGGCTGGCGTGGATCTTATCGTGAAAGTCGCTATCCTTTAAGACGTAGCTGCAGATAGTGCGACAATGTTTTATAGCCAAGGGAAAACAAACATCCACAGGCTGAAATTGAAACTGGCTATTCGTTAAGGCGTAGCTGCAGATAGTGCGACAATGTTTTATAGCCACGGAGAAAACGAACATCCAGAGGCTGAAATTGTCCGGAGGTGGTATAAACAGCAATGTCACATACTTTTGAGGAGGGGTAGTTTGCTCTAAAGGAGCACGGTTTTTTTACGCAGACCAGCAATCAAGTGAAGCAAGTTACTTTTACCAGGTGCTGGCCAAAAGTAGTGCTCATTCCGTAGTTGTAGTACTCTTACGACCGTTTTTCCCCTGTTGCTTGCTGTGACGTAAATATTCTCTGCTGCCCTTGCGAGATACGTAGACGGGTAAGAATCGTAGGCGACAGAGCACCTCTAACTTTTCGCAGGACAGTAAATAACATTCCAGCCAATTTACCACCCACATTAAGAGTCGGCATAATTGTATACGGATCCGTTAAGGCAGTGATGTTAGTTGATCTTGATACAGCTCCCTTGTTACCTCTAATTCCAGGGTTCCTTTCATATTCATTTCCTCGTCAAATCCAGATTGGTGGGAGATTAAAACAAATTCCATACTGAAAGATGGGATGAGTTTATTTCTTCTACAGTTTTTCTGGTCGGTTTCGGAGTCTGGTGTGCATCGTCAGGATGACGCTTTGTGTGATGCAACCGTCCACTGTTTCCCTTGAAACCATTGTAATCCATGTTTTCCGCGTGACGTAATAAGTCACTGTCATGCACACCCTGTAAATTGTACCGAGCATCCTTCGAACGTGCAAACACCAGTTTTTGTATAAGTGCTCCTCGTCCTGCTATGAATATCCGTAGTTTATCGAATGAACTGCACGGTCATATTGCTGCGGACTTATTCGAAAATCGTTCATAATTTTTTTTACTATGCCTTGGGTGATCTTCGACGTACGTAATTGTATTTACTACCCGCTCCTCGGACAACGATTGTCCTTTACTACGTTCCACTGGAGACGGTATATGTTGCTCCCTGTCCGACAAGAACGACGAACTACATGGCTCGACACCCGCTTCAGTATCACGTTCACTCGTTACGCACGTATTGTCACCGTTGTACTCCTCATGTACATTGTCTGCACAGTCGAGCGCATACGACACCGCACGTTCCAATGACTCATCTTGCAGAAACATCTGCAACTTCTGTCTCACTCTACTAAATTCCTTGGTTTCCTTTCTGCCGAAATGTCAAATTCGGCAACTGCTGCCGTACATACAATGCAACATTTGCTTTGTTTATCGTTGCCATTGCTCTGCTTTGTAGCAACACCACATGCACTGTAGTACTGTTTTGAGTTACTGAGCTACTAACCAGTCCAGCTACTCACCATTGGATAACTCCCGTGCCGCACCCTGTTGCCATTAGCAGCCAATATTGTGGTTGCATGGTAGACAATACATTGCTCACCCAGAACATTATCATCACCTACTTAGTAGCAGATATGTCCATATTGGGGACGGATAACAGCGGCGACGCGTCGTGGCGTGGGAACGATGAGCCGGCCGCGGTGGCCGAGCGGTTCTGGCGCTGCAGTCCGGAACCGCGGGACTGCTACGGTCGCAGGTTCGAATCCTGCCTCGGGCATGGGTGTGTGTGATGTCCTTAGGTTAGTTAGGTTTAAGTAGTTCTAAGTTCTAGGGGACTTATGACCTAAGATGTTGAGTCCCATAGTACTCAGAGCCATTTGAACCCATGGAAACGATGAGCCCTTGGTACGTCGCTGGTGGAACCACATCTGCACGCTCAAGTTACCCTATTTCCATAAATTGCGGAGAGGGGGGCCAAGAGCTCTTACATCACTTTTAATCACATCTCAGATGTGTTCGATTGGGTTCAGATCTTCAGTTCGGAGGTTCGAATCCTGCCTCAGGCATCGATGTGTATGATGTCCTTAGGTTAGTTAGGTTTAAGTAGTTCTAAGTTCTAGGGGACTGGTGACCTCAGTTGTTAAGTCTCATAGTGCTCGGAGCCGTTTGAACCATTTGACCGGCGTATCATTGTCAATGGCAGTTATGTATAATTGTGCTGCTTCACATGAGCTGCAATTATAACATTCTTATCGAACTTTCTTTACATGTAACTGTAGTCTCCATTTACTTTGGTCACACCTTATAGGTTTGCTATAATATAAAAGTATTTTTGAAAAAGAGGAATTTTTAACGTGTAATACAAACTTAAGCATCACGAAACTCTTTTTGGAGAGTACTTGTCTGGAATTATGCCTTGTATGAAAGTGAAGCATGGAAGATAAGCAGGTCAGTCAGGACAATAATACAATGTGTCAGTACAGAAGAGTTCTAAGTATTAGATAGGTAGAACGAATAGCTACAGAAAAGGTACTCAGTCAAACTGTGGAGAAAAGAAATTCATGCCACAGGTTAAGTTGAGTAAATGATAGGATCAGTTCATGGGACACGAGGTGGAGCTTGAAGAACTGGTCAATTTTTCTGGTAGACAGTAACAGTAAGCAGTATAAAATGGGTGTTGGTTGCTGTAGCTACGCACTCATAAAGTGACTTCCACAACATAGGTCAACGTGAAGAGCAGCATCAAACCAGTCTTAGACTGAAGGCCGCAACAAAAACATTGTTGTTTGGTTATCTCTCTAGCTAAATGTGCCATTCTTCTACACTGAAACGAGTTGTGCATGCAAATATACACGGGATAGCGATATGCACACACAGATGGCGGTATTATCGTGGACGCAAGTTATGAAAGGACAGTGCGTTGGCGGAGCTGTCGTTTGTACTCAAGTAATTCACGTGAAAGTGTGTCCGATGTGATTGTGGCCATACGACGACGATTAACAGACTTTTAACGCGGAATGGTAGTTGTAGCTACACGCATGGGACAGTTAATTTCGGAGACCATTAGGGAATACAGTATTACGAGGTCCGTAGTGTTAAGAGTGTGCCGAGAACACCACATTTCAGGCATTAGCTCTCAGCACGGGTAACGCAGGGGCCGACGGTCTTCACTTAACGACCGAGAGCAGCGGCGTATCCATAGAGTTGTCAGTGCTAACAGACAAGCAACACTGCGTGAAATAAGGGCACAAATGAATGTGGGGCGGACGACTAAAGTATCCGTTAGGATAGTCGGCGATGTCTGACGTTAATGGGCTTTGGCAGCAGACGAGTGGTGCGGGAGCCTTTGCTAATAGCACGACATCGCCTGCAGCGCCGCTCGTGCGCTCCTCACCATATCGGTAGGAATTCAGACGTTGGAAAACCGTGGCCAGGTCTGGTGAGTACCTGTTTCAGTTGGCAAGAGTTGGTGGTAGCATTCGAGTTTGGCGCAGACACAACGAAGCCATTCACCCAAGTTGTCGACGAGGCACCGTGCGAGCTGGTGGTGGCTCCATAATGGAGTGGGCTGTGTTTGCGTGGAACTCTTGTTCAACTGACCCGATCACTATCTGGAACTGATTGTGGTTGGCTACTTGCAGATCATTTTCAGGTACTCTTGGACTTCATGTACTGAAACAACGATGGGACTTTTATGGATGACAATGCGCCATATCATTGGGCCACCATTATTGTTCGCGATTGATTTGAAGACCATTCTGGATAGCTCGAGCGATCTGACCCCCCATCGCACATATATGGGACATTATAGAGAGGCCAGTTCGTGCAAAGAAAGCTGCAGCGGCAATACTTTCGCAATTATGGGCGGGCATAGCAGCAGTACGGCTCGATACTTCTGCAGGGGACTGCCAACGACTTGTGGAGTCCATGTCACGTAGAGCTGCTGCACTACTCCGGGCAAAATGAGGTCCGACCCGACATTGGGAGGCATCTCATTACTTTCGTCACCTAAGTATAAATTTAATTATCGTTTCTCATAGTGCCTTGAACGTAATGGTGGTCTCGTTACTTGACAGCGGACGACTGTTTCTCTTCTAAGAAATAGTTTTAAGACAACTATCACCAATTTATTAACTTGTAAATTATAGATTGCAGCGATCAGTCGTCCTTTTTACATTTCATTCTGCAGATCTATATTTCGGCTAGAAGCTAGCCATTCTCAGTGCACTATTATTTTCGCTAAATGCATGTAATGCCTCTTGATCGGGCATCATTCAGTGTTTTGTAGCCATTGAAAAGGCAACATGAAGAAATCAAAACGTGGATGTACAAACCATCCCGATTCATTTTGTTGTATATGTGGTGAATTCACAACAAGGAAACAAAGACCACCAATTTCTAACGTACTGAAGACGTCGTATTATTTATACTTCAAATGCCAACTAGGACATCAGGATAAAGACTGGGCACCTCACATAACTTGCAGTTCTACACTAACACAATGGCACTATTCGCTCAACGCATGTAATGCCTGTTGGTCGGGCTGTATATCAATTAGAAATTTTGCGTAGGTCATCTTGTATCAACCTACAGTCACTTATCTTCGACACCTTCCTATACACCATAGCATCATTATCCACGTCAGGATTAAAAGTTATATTATTGCCCTCAGAAATTAGACCTGTTCCCCACGGTGAAGATCTACCAGTTCCAACTCCTCAAATGGTATGAGAAGAAGTTCCTAATTCTGATCACGAATCTAAAAATTCTGTGGAAGCACGATGTCATTCAAGTGAAGAGGAGCACTTTCCAGAACAAAGACCACATTTAATTACACAATCAGACTTGAAAGGCCTAGTTCGTGGTTTATACTTATACAAGGAGCAAGCAGAAAATTTATCTTCACGTCTTAAGGAATGGAACTTACTTCACGAAGAAACAAGAATTACGTAATAGAGATCTGATCACATATTAGCGTGTGGTGGGCAACATTTGTGCTTCTACTGGTGTAGTAGGATTAATGAAACAGTTAAACATACTGCTCAGTGGCGCTTGTTTATTGTCGCTTCCAAGACAAGTCTCAAGGCTGAACTACTGCATAATGGTAAAACGTTTCCCTCTGCACCTGTAGGGTACTCTGTGACTATGAAAGAGAACTACGTAAATTTGTCAGAGATACTTGAAGCTATTAAGTATAAGGAGGAAAATTGGAAAATTTGTGGTGTTGTTAAGGTGATTGGTTTACTAACTGGTCTCCAAAGTGGTTTCACAAAGTATTGCTGTTTCGTTTGTCTTTGGAACAGCTGTGCAACAGATAAACATTATACAGTTAAGCAGTGGCTACCACGAGAGAAACTGGCTCCAGGGATATAAAATGTGAAATATGTACCTTTGGTGGATTCTCAAAATGCATATTAAGCTCTGCCTTATGAAGAATTTTGTCAATGAAATGGAAAAAAATGCTAATGGTTGCACGTATCTACGTGTAGTGTTCCCTCAATTAAGTGACACCAAACTGAAAGAGGAAATTTGTATTGGGCCACAAATTAGGAAGTTAATGCATGATAAGAATTTGGAAGAAAAATTAAGTCAGCTAGGACTTGCAGCCTGCCGTTCTTTTAAGGATGTCGTTGAAGGTTTCCTAGGGAATACAAGAGTGGAAAACAGTGACGTATTGGTGGGAACTCTTTTAGAGAAGTATAAAAGTCTTGGATGCAGAATGTCACTAAAAATGCACTTCATTCATTCTCATTTAGATTTCTTCCCCACCAATTTGGAAGCGATTAGTGACGAACACGGAGAAAGATTCCATCAGAACATTTTGCGAATGGAAAGCCGCTATAAAGGTAGATGGAACCCTTCAATGTTAAGTGACTGCTGTTGGTTTTTGAAACGTGAAGGATATATATCCCACAGAAGCAAGTTGTCGTCATAAAGACTCAACCCTCCGCCATCAACATCATCATCAAGCAAATGAATGTTGCAATTTTTCTTGTAAAAATGAACAGTAGGCCGAGGACACTAGGGTAGGATAGTTATATGGCATTAAGTATGTTATATGTATATTGCCGAAACTTAGTGTAGACCACCCTAGACGGCTAGTCCCGGCGGAGGTTCGAGTCCTCCCTCGGGGATGGGGGTGTGTGCCTGTCCTTAGGATGATTTAGGTTAAGTAGTGTGTAAGCTTAGGGACTGATGACCTTAGCAGTTAATTCCCATAAGATTTCACATACATTTGAACATTGAACCACCCTAGTCTCTGTTTTTAGATATAGGCACTAAAAACCTCCGCAACAAAACATTGGAGGGTGATGGCCAAAATCTAACTGAATTTTCAGATTCAGCACGTCCAAATTAGTTAGGTCCACCATGTTTTATCTCTGTACCTGAAAAAAAGTTTTTTTTTGTTGTATAGTGTAATACAGAGTAAGCACACCATTTGGAGTTACAACACGCTACACGATAACTCGTGTTTTATATCCATTTTACAGTTCAGACATTGATTCAACCTATTGTTGTTGAGGTCTTCAGTCCTGAGACTGGTTTGATGCAGCTCTCCATGCTACTCTATCCTGTGCAAGCTTCTTCATCTCCCAGTACCTAGTGCAACCTACATCCTTCTGAATCTGCTTAGTGTACTCATCTCTTGGTCTTTCTCTACGGTTTTTACCCTCCACGCTGCCCTCCAATACTAAATTGGTGATCCCTTGATGCCTCAACACATGTCCTACCAACCGATCCCTTCTTCTAATCAAGTTGTGCTACAAACTCCTCTTCTCCCCAATTCTGTTCAATACCTCCTCATTAGTTATGTGATCTACCAACCTAATCTTAAGCATTCTTCTGTAGCACCACATTTCAAAAGCTTCTATTCTCTTCTTGTCCAAACTATTTTATCATCCATGTTTCACTTCCATACATGGCTACGCTCCATACAAATACTTTCAGAAACGACTTCCTGACACTTAAATCTATACTCGATGTTAATAAATTTCTCTTCTTCAGAAACACTTTCCTTGCCATTGCCAGTCTACATTTTATATCCTCTCTACTTCGGCCATCATCAGTTATTTTGCACCCCAAATAGTAAAACTCCTTTACTACTTTAAGTGTCTCATTTCCTAATCTAATTCCCTCAGCATCACCCGACTTAATTCCACTACATTCCATTATCCTCGTTTTGCTTTTGTTGATGTTCATCTTATATCCATTCCATTCATCTGCTCATCCGAGTCCTTTGCTGTCTCTGACAGAATTACAATGTCATCGGCGAAACTCAAAGTTATTATTTCTTCTCCATGGATTTTAATACCTACTCCGAATTTTTCTTTTGTTTCCTTCACTGCTTGCTCAATACACAGATTGAATAGCATCGGGGAGAGGCTACAACCCTGTCTCACTCCCTTCCCAACCACTGCTTCCCTTTCATGTCCCTCGACTCTTATAACTGCCATCTGGTTTCTGTACAAATTGTAAATAGCCTTTCGCTCCCTGTATTTTACCCCTGCCACCTTCAGAATTTGAAAGAGCGTGTTCCAGTCAACATTGTCAAAAGCTGTCTCTAAGTCTACAAATGCTAGAAACGTGGGTTTGCCTTTCCTTAATCTAGCTTCTAAGATAAGTCGTAGGGTCAGTATTGCCTCACGTGTTCCAACATTTCTACGGAATCCAAGCTGATCTTCCCTGAGGTCGGCTTCTACTTGTTTTTCCATTCGTCTGTTAGTATTTTGCAGCTGTGACTTATTAAACTGATAGTTCGGTAATTTTCACATCTGTCAACACCTGCTTTCTTTGGGATTGGAATTATTATATTCTTCTTGAAGTCTGAGGGTATTTCGCTTGTTTCATACATCTTGCTCACCAAATCGTAGAGTTCGATTCAACGTAATCTAAAGAAATATTTTTAATGAACGTTACAATGTAGAGGTAGGATTTCATCACAATCATGAATGAGAGAGCTGCAGCCTTTCCAAAAATATCGACGATGATGAATGAATTTAAGGTAGTAGGCCTAGCATTAAGGCATTTGTTAAGAAATTAAGCCAGTTTTCATTTTTTTTTCAAAGTAGTTTCCATTCATTTGCAAAGAAACTAACAAGTATCCCTCCCCATTTAACTGCCCTCCCTCCCCAGTCGCCCTCGCCCCGGGACAGGTGTTGGGTACGCTCTTGGTGGATTACCTTATGGGAGGAATGGGAGAACAGGAAGTGCAGACCGATAAGAGGGTTGTGGTATGGGGCTCGTCCCCTCTGTGACGCTTGCAGCCCGTCGCAGACTTTGGTATCGGATACGACTGCCAGGGAACGTCGATCGAGCAGAGAGCCGTTTGGGCTACAGAGCGGTTATGTAAATGGACCACACACTCACACACACACACTCACGCACTCACATACAGACAGTATGGCGTGTCGTGCCGGCTGCTTCGGTCGTCACACTGCCAGCCACCAGCCGCCCTTCTCCCTTTTTTCTTTTCCTTTTTTTCCTTTGCTTTTCATTTTTTTTACGCACTCGGGGGACAGGATAGGAAGCGGAAAGGAAGGCACGGGGAGAGAAAAAGTCTCCCTGCAACCATAGAGAACGTCCCGGCCTTTCGGAATACCTTTGAAGGGCGCGCGGTGCGCGGACTAGGGCACGGGAATTCCGCTCGAGTGAGAGGTTAGGGTGGCAGAGGAGGGTGGGGGAAGGGTGGGGGAAGTGGCCCTCGGCCGCTTTTGTGCTGCACGGAGGCGCGCCTCACCTCGAGACGCGAGGGCTCTCCGGCGGCCGCACGCTAATGAAAAGCCAACTTTCTTGGCCGCGGCGGACTGCTCCAGTCGGCAAACACGGCTCGCCTCAGCTGGCTAGCTAGCTCCGGCTCTAGACTCTCACCACCCCCTCCCCCCCTCCCCCTGCCGCCCTTTCACACCACCTTTCGCCGGTCCGCGCCGTCCAGCCGCCGCCTACACCCGCGTCTCCACTTACAAGTCTCTCTCTCTCTGTCTGCCGACGGGCGCCGCTATTAAAATCTCGTGCTAATGAATTCTGCCCAGTTATCGCCCCTAATTGGGTGGGATTCAGACCTCTGCCGCGGCGCCCTCTCTCGCGGCTTTTTAATTCTGCGCGGCGTATCTCCTTTCACGCGGCAGCGGGAAATTGTCCCGACCCTCTCTCCACCCGTCCCCTTCTGCTCAGACCTCCGAGCACTCCCTGGTGATTTATTCTCCCCGCGGGGTCGCTCCCTGCGCCGAATGGGGCAGTCCGCCGCAAATGTGCAGAGGGGTGAAATCTTTTGAGGGCAGCGCTGCGTCGCGCCGACTAATGACGTCTGCGGATTTGGAGTCCGGTTAGCGGTCGCTTTCACGGCTTCTCTTTTTCTCCTCCTTCCTTTTTTTTTTTCATTTTGCCCCGGCCTCCCTTCGCGCGGACAGCAGAAGGACGAGTTTGGCGCTTTTCTGCCCTCTCTCTCCTCTGAGATAGCTGCACGGCCTCCATTGCCAGGTGTGGAGGCTCAGCCGGCTACTTTCTGTAGCCCCAACGCACCCTCCAAGTTACACGTCACTTCCTCGCTACACTCACCTATCGCAGTGGCAGTCGCTGCAATATGGACCGACATTCGCGGGCTGATCTTTCACCTATCAGGGCCGGTATATGGCCATTACACTACTTGCCGTTTACTTGGGCCACCTTAAACGTTAGCTTTCACATCTACCAACTACCACCACTGTGTATGCGAAGTACCCATACCACTGTGACAGGACAATACGCTGCCTGATGGAAAAAAAAAAAAAAACTGAAACACCCAGAAGTGGATGAGGAAACCAAATGACACTTCACCGCATGAGAGTGTATGTGTTACTATGTCACTGATTACAATATCGAGTCAATGTTAACTGAATCTTCCGTCGGTTTTTGGTAGAACAACATTACAACAAATGAAAAGCGCTATTTTGCTTTTATACTATAGTATTATTTTTACTGTTTAAACCCGTTTTTGGTTTACGGGGCCATCTTCAGATACTTACTATTGCCGCCAAAGAAGTTACAATATTTGTAAACGACGTTGGAAATGGAGTTACACATCTAGATTGAAGTAACAACTTACAGTTTTTCATTATTTCTCATACTGTCTGTTCCTACACATCCCCCATTTTCCTGTAGTCATTGAGTTCTTTCATTTTATTGAAATTGTCTGTGTAATCCATATAGACTGCAGTTACATTTGTTTAAGTCTTCCTTTACTGGTGCTTGTATTTCTTTCCATATTTAATACCTCTCGAAGTTGTCTCATCAAGTGCTGCTTTTATTTTCTTTTTCCATTTATTTAATGTAAACTGTTACATAGCCACAACGTTTTTCCTGTTTGCTTTGCTTGTATCTGTATACTGTTCGACTTCTTACTTTTTAAAACGCAGAACCAACACACTCTCAAAGACGGCATTTACTGTGTGTTTTCTCACGCTCCTCCATTTTCCTGCATTTGTTAATTTACGTTTATCTTATTGATATTGCTTAATTTCCTCACTTATTCTGTAATTACATTGGTAATTCTTTATTTTAATTGGTTTGTTTATCACACTCCATGTTATATACCTCCTGAAGTAGCCTTGTGATGTACTAATTTTGTTTTATAGGTTTTGTTTGTTAATATAAAGTGTTATGTAGGCTTGCTGTTCCAGTTTTGTGTTAAAGTTTTTGCTGTTTACTCCTTTTATTAGACTTAGAAAAAGCTTTTGACAATGTTGAATGGAATACCCTCTTTAAAATTCTGAAGGTGGCAGGGGTCAAATACAGGGAGTGAAAGGCTATTTACAATTTGTACAGAAACCAGAAGGCAGTTATAAGAATCGAGGGGCATGAAAGGGAAGCAGTGGTTGGGAAGGGAGTGAGACAGGGTTGTAGCCTCTCCCCGATGTTATTCAATCTGTATATTGAGCAAGCAGTAAAGGAAACATAAGAAAAATACGTAGATATTAAAATCCATGGAAAAGAAATAAAAACTTTAAGGTTCGACGATGACACTGTAATTCTGTCAGAGACAGCAAAGGACTTGGAAGAGCAGTTGAACGGAATGGACAGCGTCTTGAAAGAAGGATGTCAGATGAACATCAACAAAAGCCAAACGAGGATAATGGAATGTAGTGGAATTAAGTCGGGTGATGCTGAGGGAATTAGATTAGGAAATGAGAACTTAAAGTAGTAAAGGAGTTTTACTATTTGGGGAGCAAAATAACTGATGATGGCCGAAGTAGAGAGGATATAAAATGTAGACTGGCAATGGCAAGGAAAGCGTTTCTGAAGAAGAGAAACTTGTTGAGATCGAGTATAGATTTAAGGGTCAGGAAGTCGTTTATGAAAGTATTTGTATGGAGTGTATCCATGTATGGAAGTGAAATATCGACGATAAATAGTTTGGACAAGAAGAGAATAGAATCTTTCGAAATATGGTGCTACAGAAGAATGCGTAAGATTAGGTTGGTAGATCACATAACTAATGAGGAGGTATTGAACAGAATTGGGGAGAAGAGGAGTTTGTGGAACAACTTGACTACAAGAACGGATCGGTTGGTAGGACATGTTCCGAGACATCAAGGGATCACCAATTTAGTATTGGAGGGCAGCGTGGAGGGTAAAAATCGTAGAGGGAGACCAAGAGATGAATACACTAAGCAGATTCAGAAGGATGTAGGTTGCAGTAGATGCTGGGAGATGAAGAAGCTTGCACAGGATAGAGTAGCATGGAGAGCTGCATCAAACCAGTCTCAGGACTGAAGACCACAACCACAACAACTCCTTTTATATTTATTTAGTGTTCAACTTTTTACATTGTATTACCACCACACTGTCAAAGTTGTTATTTACTGTACGTTTCTACTTCAGTCTATATGTGTAATTTCATTTCCAATGTCGTTTACAAATATCGTAACTGCATTGGCGACAATAGTCAGTAAATGTCTGAAGATGGACTTGTAAGCCGAAAACCAGTTAACACAGTAATAGTAATACTGCAGAACAAAGGCAAACTAGCGCTTTTCATAAATATCGAGTCAATATCGCAAAAGACTTGGCAGTATGGACGCACTTATCAGCATGACGTTGCACCTCCTGGTCGCATGCTCTGATACGATTCCGAACGGTGTAAGAAAGCTCTTGTGTCCTTCCCTCTGGCAAACTGGCCAGCAGCTGTTGTAATTGCTGCTTGATATCCTGGATACTGGCAGCTGGGCGGAATTCACCTTAGAGCTACTCCCGTATATGTATAGTCAGAAAGAGGTTTGGGGATCTTGTTGGCCATGAGAGTATCTCAACGTCACTCATATAGTTCAAAGAGACGAGTGCCATGTTTGGACGCAGAGTTCCCTCAGCCACTACCACACAGGACACGAAGTCATACTCGACGGCTCCCCAGACCACAATGCCTTTCGAAAGCATTCCAGAACTAGTCGACAATCGTCATCAGGGTACTGCAGAACAGTGATTCACTACAGAACACTTCGTCAGCAGTCCATGCTTCACAGTCCAAACGCAGGCACTTGTTTTGTGGTGTTAGTGGCAGCCTACACATGGGTCGGTAACTCCCTAGTCTGGTTTCTGCTAGTCTGCAACCAATGGTGCACCAAGACGCAGAATATTGCAGTACGTCCATTACTTTTTCTTGTATGGTAGTACCTTGATGACACCTATACCTGCCCTCAAATTCCCGTGCAGTCAAACATCGGTCCATTCTCACATCCTAATGCCCAGAAATCTTTACAATGCACGATTCAACAGCCAGCCAAATGGACCATCCACACTGAGGCTACGTTAAAGTTCTGTTAGGCGCTCATAACGCTGTCTCACATGAGTATGCAGCATCTCTGTTTCCTTCATAGTGTTTACACGACATCTGAGTCTGTTACGCTCCTTAACCCTGTCAGTCCTGGGAACAACACTAAACTCGAACAACATTAATTCCCCCTGGGGGTCGTTCCCTGTGACAGGGAATTACAAATCTCATCATTTAAATACCTGCTAATGGTGTGTGTATGTACCAAGGTACACTGACATCCGACCATGTCTAGCGGGCGCTTCACTTATTTTGACATGTAGAGTATACTGAACATTATACATGCAAGTACTTACATGTAAAAACCATGTATCCGGAGGATCTGTATGTGCACCGTCATGTCTGAAGGAGAGATCTGTGCACATGCATGTCCTCTTTGACATCCTGTTGTGTATCTAAGAACTTACGGTACGTCAAAAGCCTTCTTCAATACTTTCTCGCGAGTCTTCGTTAGTCCTGTGTCGACGATGAGCCACCTTGGATTATCTTACTCCTCATAAAGTGTTTTCTGTAAACACAACAGCACATCTTCAGTGTACTTTTGAGAACGGCATCATGGACACCACGGAAAAGCTAGACACAGCCAATCCGTCATTGTCAAATGAAAATCTTTCGATTATTGAAGAACATTACATCAGGTTATAAAAAAATGGCTCTGAGTACTATGGGACTTAACATCTGAGGTCATCAGTCCGCTACAACTTAGAACTACTTAAACCTAACCAACCTAAGGACATCACACACAACCGTGCCCGAGCGAGGATTCGAACCTGCGACCGTAGCGGTAGCGCGGTTCCAGACTGAAGTGCCTAGAACCGCTCGGCCAGAACGGCCGGCATCACGTTATAGAAACGTTCCTGAAGTCTTCTGACTTCTGGACTGTAAATTCGTACACTCAGACTAATAAAAAAATGTATAAGTAACAGATGTTGTAACTGATAGTAATTATACATCAGATGCGAAGAAAGCTTCCCTTAGCCTGATGTGATGTTCAACCGTGGTAGTCGCTTCTTCTTCTTCTTCTTCTTGGCCTCTAAGGTATTCGAAGCTCCAGTGCTGATTTCACGTGTTGTCTTCAAATGCTTCTATCTTCTACAAAATCCAGCTTACATTACACAACTCACGTGTATTTTACAAAAATTTATAAGTTTAATTGGAAATGCTGTTATATTCTACATGTTGTCTCCAGACGCTTTATCTTCTGCAAAACCTAGCTTGTATTATGATTCATGTGCATTTTCCAAAGGTTTGTGAGTTTAATTGGAAATACAATTATATTCACCAGGCTTTGCCTGTGGGCGTATTCATAAGCTTTCATAAAATCGATGAACAAGTAATACACTTTTTGATTACATTCCCGCAATTTTTCATTTACTGCCTTGGTTACAATTATATTGTCAGCAGTGAATCTGTTTCTGCGAAAGCCTTTTTGATCATCCCCAATTTCATTTTCTGCATACGGTATCAATCGGTTTAGCAATAAACAGGACAAAATTTATAGGCTATGTTAATTAATGATATTACCCTACAGTTTCTGAAGTCTTCATTGTCTCCTTTTTTTATGTAACGGGACTATTAGTGATTCTTTATATTCTGTTTGTGTAGTATCAGTTTTCCAGATTACCTGTATCATGTGAAAGAAACATCTATTCAGTGTTTCTCCTCCGTATTTCAATATCTCAGTTGGAATTCCGTCACTGCCAATCGCCCTGCCACTTTTTAGGCGTTTGGTATTTCCCAGATGGTCGCTTGATTTAATAAATATGTTGCAGCCGCTTCTTAGTGATTTCCTTGATGTTGTCCCATAATGAGTTCTCTGGTGTCGTGGGTCTAAACTTCTTGGAGTTCATTTCAGTGATGTTGTTGTTGATGTTTGTTGAACTACGCCAGTGGGCTCGAAATCATTCATCAAGGAGCTCACACACCTGAATAACACATTGTCCTAGACTTCTGTCCTGTTGTAACCCCACAAGATCCACTATTCTCTCGTTTTAGATCAGGTGTATATATACTACTTTACAAGAAGTCCAAATAACAATTGCGATTAACTACCCTTAAAAAAATTGTCCGAAGTGGTTTCGTGATGACATCCTCGTCCATATCATAACGTTTCCAACTCTGACACACAATGATGATTTACCTTACACCAGAAAACCATGGTCCTTTTATGTGAACTGCAACATATCGTGCATTCACCAGACAATATGACTCTTGAACGAGATTCAGCATTTGGAAAATGTGGCAGAAAAAGACAGTAGACTGCTATTCGTCTTTCCATAATCCATTAGCAAATATTGGTCTAAAATTGCTTTCATTTTCAAATGTTTTTTAACGTGGTCCTGCATTTTTGACCGCAGCACTTGAAGTTTAGCTGCTCTGTCCCCAACGGGTTTCAAGTCAAGATGGGCACACGGATTTTTCGAACACCCTGCACTCTTTTCCATTTCCCCTTATCGATCAATATCTATCAAAAACTATGCAGGATTCGTGTGTCTGCCTTCATGCACAACTCTTTATTTCTTACAGTCATCCTACATTTTAACCTCTTTTTCCAAGCTTGGTAAAACAGGCTCCACTATCTACATCTGTGTCTATACTCAACAACGTAAGGATCAGCGCAAACTGAAAGCAGTACCTAGTGAAACAGTATAAACGGCCTAAAAATGAATCCATGCTAAAGTGGAACAATTGTCTAGAGCCTTAAACGAAAAAATCTGAGGAACATGGAAAGCAAATATCTGCAGGATCAGAAGACGGTTTACCGAAATCGATACGTATGTTGCAGATATGTTAGACGTGTATGTTACTCAACTGGAAAGATCACAGAGCGAAAAGCTAGGACAATGCTGCAATGAACAGAGATGTGTCTTGGTAAACGGGATTGAGCAGGAAGTCAGCGAGTATACCATAGAGACAAAATACCGTGTGGATGAAGTATTTATCACCAAGTTGGATACTGGAAAACCACAAAATATCATTTTCTGCAAGGGAATAAAATCGTACAATAAATTGGCCTATGAGGTTAGAGAGACTGGAGAAACCCAGATGTTTAAAAAAGGAATTAAAGCGTACCCCTTACGTAATTCATAATGTCACGTCAAGGATTATTTAGACAGCAAAGATTAGGGAGTGGTAAAATGTTTACATTCTTTAATGACAAACGCCAGTCATTCTATAGCAAACTTTCATGGTTTAATAAATATTACTGTTGAGACGTATGCGCAGAATTACTGATGATTAATTCTACAGTGCAGAGCCGTATGAGGTGTGTAGTGTTTGTTTGTTTGTAGCGGTCGCACGGTTCCAGATTGTAGCGCCTAGAACCGTTCGGCCACCCCGGCCGGCAATAAATTTAAAAGTGTGACTAAATATGGAGATGTCACCAGGAGGTGAAAACTCGAATTTCCGAGCGAAGGAGGCATTCAACAGAAAGAGGAGACTGTTACGTGGCAAATTAGATAAAGGACTAAGGAAACGGCTTGGCAAATGTTTTGTCTGGAGTGTTGCACTATGCGGGGCAGAAACATGGACGCTGAGACGAGAGGATGAAGAAAGGTTAGAAGAATTTGAGATGTGGATGTGGAGGAGAATGGAGAGTATAAGCTGGATGGAAAGAGTGAGTAATGAAAGAGTAATGGAAAGGATTGGTGAGAGAAGATGTGTGCTGAAGATTATAAGAGAAAGGAAAAAGAACGTTGGGGAATTCACTGAGAAGGGAGTGGCAGATGCTGGTTTGTGGGAGAAGACTGAGAGGAGAAGATTCAAGATGACAGATGACATAAAGGGAAGAGGAAATTACGTGGACTAGAAGAGGATGGCAGAAGACCTGACACTCTGGAGAACTACCATGTGAAAATCTGCCTTTTGACAGAACACTAATGATGATGAAGGTGATGACTATATGTTATCGTAAGCATGAGTTAGTTACTCTGAGAGATGGCATGAGCTCCCTCTCATATTTCTATCTTACTCTGAGTTATTCGATTTTCCTCTCTAATTGCATGCGGTGAAAAGTTGCTATTCCTTCACACGCGGACTTCCCACGCAGCGTCTCTCGTCACCCGGGTGGTCTGGTGACAGGAGGGCTCTGCTGAGCTTGAAAGGGTTAAGCTGACGGGAGTGAGGGAGTCGAGTGGATGCTGTCCAGACGCCGACATTGTCATAAGAGCGGGGGTGACACGCCCACAAGGGCCTGAAGGGGCGGCTGGGCTAGAGATTCCGTTACTTCTCAGAAACTCAGTGAAAACCGTTTCTGGCGGGCTACCAGCGAGGCGTGGGAATGGCAGTCTTGGCGGGTAAATTCCCGCGTTTTCTGCAAAATCATAACTGTGTTTTGCTTGCTCAGGGCATAGCTCCGTGAAGTAGCAAAATCGGCGCAGAAATTGATGCCAAGTATCTCCATTGGTGGAATGGTAGCGCTTCGGCAATAGAGTGGAATTTTCCGATGGTTCCCGAGTTGCTGATTGGAACGTTTAACCACGGCCACTGTCGTGGGGGTGGGAATGTTCTGTGTTCGGTTTGTACAGGTGCTCTTGAGAGAGTCGGCTCTCGCCTTTCGGTCGGAGTAGCTTACAAGACTGAGCTCTCGCTGCTCTGGACAGCCTGCCTTCCGTTGGCTGCCTAATATACTTTCATTTAATTGTAACTGTTTGACGCAGTTGCTTAAGTTTCGACTTCAACGTAACTTTCCGAGTACAGTTGGCAGTTGAGCGTTCTGCGTACAAGCGACCTATGTTGTCCGTCTTCAGCAGTTTTGGCTAAAGTTGACTGTATCGGAGTTTTACTGTGTGACTTCGCTTGTTAAAATCAATCACTGTACCGTCAGTGATTGTGTGGCGTGCCATCCTCGTCTCCCTCAGAGGCGTATTTGTACTGATAGGAAGTCTTTAGTCTGGAACAACCAGACCAGGTCAATTTGTTTGGGGCTACACTCGCGACATTATCATCACCACGACAGGACGTCGAAGGAACCAGCCATCGCTTACGGTACGCCAGATCGTGTCCTTGCAGTTAAGAAGACAGCTTGGTAATTTATGTCTGCAGCACCGCGCAGATTAGGGAATTTTGCTCTGTGATAATCAGAGCTCAGCAGAGCGCGCCTGTTCCGTCTTTTCTTACGTGGTTCTGTCTTGGATGTTCATTGTCTGAGTTCTCACTACTGTAGCAGCAATCAATGTTGGGTTGGCTGGGTGTTTCTCTTAAGATTTGAGTTGCAAGGAATTGGCTCCACATACCACTTGGTCATAAATGTCACAATCTAGTTTATGGACAACCTCACCTTCACAGCATTTATTTGAGTATCCAGTTTGATGTATTGTAGATGTTTCATGTGTTTTGTTTACTATTTTGAGTTTAGTCATAATAAATCAAATTGTTATTTTGGACAGAACTTTCATTCTGTTAATCGGTAGAGCAACTTTTTCATTTCTCACTACGTTAATGAAACTTTCCTTTATCTAATTAATTTCTGTCAAATGAAATTATTGCAGGTGCCAAACTCTTTTCTACTCCACTTGCAGGGTCGATTACAGTCAGTTCGCCTTTCTTCTTAATCGATGTGCAACAGCAAAAGTCGGAGTTAGAAAAGGGGGGGCTTAGAGCATCATTTCCATATGAAGATTCTAGAAGAATTTAGTGTTAAATACACTGCTAGCACCGGCACCTCGCAATTCTTTAAAAATTATTTCATTTTTCAATTACATATGTCATGTGATTTTGTAAATAAACTATGAATGAATAGAAAATTAATCTACTAACTGTAGGAGATGATTCCCAGGCGCCGTCTATGTCTGACAAGGAGACTGCACGAACTTCTCCTCTCCGATTTGCTGCGTATTGACAGTGTGTGTAGGGCATTTTTGAGAGTTGCGTCTTTCTGTTTACATTTTCACAAGTCCTAGTCGTGTCCTTCACACCCAGTCAATATGAATCAGATCAGTGAGGGGAAGTTGGTACGGTCTTCTTGTACTCACCACAAATACGTATATCCCACTGGATTTAGTTCACAGCAACAGATGGCGGTGCCGTTGCATTTCCCGTGTTCATGAAACACAAAAACACAGTCGTACGTTTTGTACTTTGTCTCAACATGTAACTTAAAATTTAAAAATATAAATTTTATGATCTCCGATGTTATCCTTCTTGTGTGATGAAAACATCTGCATGAAAGTCTGTAAAATCACGCAAAGTGATTTATGTTTTCAGAACAGTTTCGAAATAACTTCTCCTAAGCAAAAATAAAAAGACGGTGAATCATAGTATGACAAGGTAAGCATACAACTCCACGTGGAAAAATAGCTGCATATTACTGTCACGACAAATAGTGCTTTAGTAATGCGGGATGTCTCGTTTGTTTTGTGTCGAAGCAGCAGTGCGTGACAGAAGGTGCTTCATGCCTCTGTGTATGCTCTAATCTTTCTTGTATAACTCTTGTGTCCCTTCCGTGTGAAGTGTTTCGTTGAAAGTCTACATCTAAAACGACGATATGATAATTTTATTGTTTACATCAATTTTTAAACTTGCCTAGTAGCGTTTTACGAAATGAATGCCATGTTTAGTTCAAAGGTAGCCAACTTAAGTTCCAGAGCAGCTCCAATACGCACACTAGTGTGCCTCTAATCACCTCGTCGTCGACATAAATTCTTTCTATTGCAGCGTTTAACCCGACCAGTTACCGATCCCCAACTGCCGAGCAGTATCCACGAACAGGTGCTGTACGCGATCTCCTTTGCAGCCGCACGGCTCTTCCCCGAAGTCTTTTCAGTAAATCCGAGCCATCACTTTGTCCTGCATTACAAGCTGAGTATTCCTGCGTGCGTACTGGGTGAGAGACTGTAAAATATGTACCAGTGACATTCTGACATTTCCGTCATTTCCATTCACCAATGCAAAGTGGAAAAAATAATTGATTGCATGCTTCTATGAAATTTAATTTAAACTCAATTACGAGAGTGATTTGTATAGGCCGAAGAATAGTCGTAGATTTCAACCAAAGCATGAGACCTTGGGATGCATTAAGTACATGTTTTTGTTCCACTTCTCTTCGCTGCGCATCGTTATCTCTTAACATATAATCGACCTGACTGAATCGATCATTAGTGCTCGTCTCAGTATCTGTCACATGTGCCTTATCTTGTAATCATCTGCAATTGACACAATCTGTCATTCATTATATAAAGTCCCTCTCCTGCCTAAATCGCACAGAATTTCCCCACAGTTCCTCATGAGTATAACGTTCATATACGAGGATTGCCCATAAGGAAGTGCACAGCTTTTTTTCTCTCAGCTACAATGCTACGAATGCGAAGCGTTACGTGTGTATTACGTGAAGTCTTCTAAGTGAGCGCGCCAAGTTTCCGTCACATCCGACAGATAGCGTAGCTGCAGGACACTTTCAAAATGGCGTCTGGAGGTGATGTACGTGACAAGCAACCTGCCGTCATCTAATTTCGCACTGCAGAGGAAGAATCTGCGGGGAACGCTCATAAACGCTTGTGCAAAGTGTATGAAGCATCTGCTGTCGACAAAAGCACATTTTGTCGCTGGACACGGAGGGTGAGGTCACCAGAAGGCGTTTCGGCGGAGCTCCACGATTTGCAGCGGTCGGGGAGAACATCCACGGCTGACACACCTGACATGTAGTAGCGAGCTGATGTTGTCATTGCACTTGTTTGGGCCATTAAATGATTCTACTCGTGGAAGACGTTTTGAGGATGATGAGGAGGTGGTTCATACAATGAAGCACTGGTTCCGCCACCGGACATGGATTGGTACCGACAGGGCATACACGCCATCGTTTCGCGCTGGAGGAAGGCCATAGAACGGGATGGAGATTACGTGGAAAAGTAGAGTGTGTAGATAAAACACCATTCTTTCATGTCCATGTAGTTCAAATGCGGTGCATTACTTTCTGGGCAACCCTCGAACAAAACTGTTTCATCGGCAAGCTGTTACCTTGAGCTGATCACGTTGTGTGTCTGTTTTAGCTGAGACACTGACGGTCTAGCTGGTTAGTCGACCGTTTTTATCAAACCGTCCTGTAACTTATGTAAAACCTATACGACAGAATCAGATTAGATCGGAATCCCCACTGGAAAATGAAATGTGAATTAGTACAAGTGATTGCCAACACATAAATACTTATATTATGATTTTGCATGTTAAATTTCACTCGCAGCTAAGTCAGAAGCCACTGTGCACTCCTCTGAGAATGGAAGACACGCTGCAGGGCATAAAACCGTGGGGAGCCAGCCCCCAGCGCTACTCGCAAGAATCGCCACTCACTTCCCGTGTAACCTGCAGTGTGAGGTAGTTATAATTCAGCCCGAGCTGTGGTTCGCGGAACAAGAATGAGAAAGAAGCCACTCTGATGCCGACCGTCTCGAGTCAGACAATACAGACTGAGTCGCGAGGCTCCGCGGGACAGCAGGGTCCGTTTTTCACGAGTTGCGCCCACGCTATGCTTGGCGCTTAATGGCCAGAGACCTGGAAGGGTTGCTATTGTAGAGGGAAACAGCGGGGAGTCAAACTTGGCCGAAAAAAAAAATGCTGTTAAGATAAAATCTTAGAAAGTGGAATGGGAGCAAAAGGTGTGCTACTTCCTTATAGGTACGTGAAAGGCCGACACCTGCCCAGGTGTCTGTGAACTGAATTTTGAAAGTGTAGAGTCCTGTACTGTGGAAACGAGGGAGAGGATGTTTTTACGGGTGGACGGTATCCTCTTTTCACAACCCAAACGCACACTTGGATTAACACAGTTCTTTATTTACATGAACAGAGAGCTGCTACTTAATTTGAATAGGGTTCGTGAGTTGTGATACAAGCTCTTCAGTCATAGTCCTCTTGTAGACAATATTGATAATATTGCTATTAAAAACTTTGGCGACTATTCTGGTCACAACGCTCTGTCGTAACCTGGGATGTGAATTGAGCCTGCTCTGCGATGAACTGACAGACGCCAAACTGAGTGAGTCAGTGAGGCCCTCCGGTCAGCGACAGCGGCCTAAATGCGTGCTGTCAAGAGGGCGTTGGCGCCATATTGCTTAACGATGTGTCACTGGCCTCTCTCATACCACTTGATCCTTCGCCTGCTGTCGATCTTCACGCTACATCTTTGCCGCCCGGTGTGTTAGCGACAGGTTATGCCAGCACAGAAATAAATGTAAAGACGGCTACTAACAGTTCACATTAATAATTTACAAGTAGGAGTAAGGAGTGCAACTGCATCTACGGAGGTAACTACGCAGAGAGAAGTAGTAAGTCAAACACAATTTGGAGTGCCGAGACTAACAAGAGTTTTAACTCGTTGACAACATGAAGTACGAGTAAGTCTTGTAAGACAGCATCTTACTCGTTTGCACTCACAAGAACTAGTATTCAGCCAGTCAAAATTACGTTGAGAGATTGCAGGGCACGCTCACTTCTAATACGGTGTTATGTTGCGAAATGTTTTTAGGGAAGTTGATCTTTATTACTTGGTTGCTACACCTGGATACGATCTGACTTCACACATCACTATGAAGTGGTGGACAGTAGTTAACGCTCTTGCTTTTGTGCTTTAGTGAAGGCATAGAGGTAAGCTTTGCCTGCGGTCAAAGGAATAGGGTGCCGATTCAAAAGACTGCAGTAAAGGCGTACGGCAGCTGAGGGCCGAGGGGAGCGTTTTTTTTCTGCAGAACCCGGGTGAAAACATTTGCGGAATGCCGAGTTCCGCAGTCTCATTGTGCAGACACGTAGGATGGTGTCGGTCGGTCGGCGGCAGCGTCCTGGTAGGCTGACCAGCGCATCGAAGACCGGGAATAAAGCAGAGGATGGGCCCTTGTTAGGCAGGAAGCCGATGAGACGTCTGTGAGCTTTCTGCGAATTTACGTGGGACAGGTCACTGGCGCCCAGGTGTCCAGGATCGCTTACAAAACATATTTGTGAAGGCACGAGGCTTTTAGCGAGTTTATAGCCGTTCTTTGGAAAGTTCAAAACAGACACAACAGGGGAGATAACGATTTTTTCATGGAGGGCCGTGGCTCCATCCAGGTCATGTCGTTAGCAAAAGACACAGACAGTGCGAACGTGTGGGAAAGAGGCTGCGAAGCTGAATCTTGTTTTCCTTTTCTACCAATTAACTTTAAAGTCTCTGATTGGTCAAATCTGCGTATGCAGAGCAAGGGACAGTCTCCCATCTTCGAATGCGGCGCTCCAGCTCGTGATTGGGTTGCGCTAAAGTGGGAGCAGTCTAAGACGTTAATGTGCTTTGCTACCAAGCTGGCGAGGAAAGCCGAAAGAAAGATTGCAGGACACTTTTATACTGGCGCTTCACTAGTAAAGAACTGCAGGTCTCCACCTAAACAGTGAGGCTTGTGTCCTTTGCTAGTGTGCCACTTAGAGCCTGTGCCAGTCAGAGTTTTGACGGATGTTGTGAAACCCTAGATGGTAACTGTGGCCTCCAAAAGAACACGTCTTTCAACAGGACGGTGCACCGGTTCATACGAGACATTTAATCCAAAACTGAGTCTCTGATAACGCTGACATGTTCTGGTCAAAGGAGTTCTGGTCTCCGAATTGCCCGGATTTGAACCCCCTCGACTACTATGCTCGGAGCGTAATCGAAAAAGTCGCCAATAAGACGAGAGAACCCAGTGGCGCATTCTACACACTGCTGTCGAAGCAGCATTCGCGAATATGGAGTGCGTGCGATCGCTTCGGAACAAGACTGGAGGCGGTCGTTGCGGCTGAAGGAGGCTACATCAAGCAGTGTTATTCTTGAAAGATACCATTACTTATAGGTAAAAGGATTTTAATTTTCATTTGTATTTTATTTTCGTAAACTTGCTTTAAAAAAAAGTTTCATTTGTCCAGATTTAAGCGCCGCACCTTTTATATTTGTATCTTTTTGGATCATATCGATACTGCGCACATATTTTTGGATGTAAGTATCGATGTATCCAGATATCTGGGAGCTGCGAGTTATGGTATCGCTATTGATTTTTGTGTATCCGTACGGTACAGTCTGAGTCTAGTCGAGTGGTGAGTCAGTTGTACTTTCTGCGATGTTGGTCGGACTCTGGAATCTTGTATTTTACAATTAGGATCAAATGAGAAGAAAGCATTGCTGAGCTCTAATGAATATTAATTTTTCATACATATTTTCTTCGAATTATGTGAAGTGTTTCTGGTACTGTGAAGTGAATGAACCGACATACATTAAAAGACTGAAGTGAAATCTCAGTTTTTGCTTCGTTGACACATTTCACCGTACATACATGAAAGCAACAAACCATCCCTGTTGTAGGAAACGAAATCATCGAATTCGACAACCTACCAAAGAAGAATTTTACATCAAGGACGTCAAAAGTGAAGTAATGTATATTGTTTCTAACAACCAGTAGCTCATTTTGTATTATCAAGCAATTGGTGGCATTGCCATTAAATGCCTGTATATACTATGTTAGTTGTTTTTTTCTGTTATTGATGTTAACAGAGCTAGGAAACATTTAAAAATTCTAGAAGACCTCTCGAGCGGAACTTGGTAGACAGAGAAGATTTGTTGGTTGCAGCCAATTCGGCCGCCACTTGCAGGTTATAAGCATTGCGAGATCAAGCCGCAACAGCGAAGCGAACTGTAGCAAAAGGAGACTCATTCATAGCGATGTTGAGTAATTTCATCCTTTATTTTGAAACTTATTTGCAGTTAGAGGTTCTAGATGCTTTCAGTCCCGGCATTACATGCACACGAATATCCTTCTGTAGTATTGTTCATCAGTGTGCACTAACCTACGGCAATCACTGTACGACTCCCACGAATGTAAATGTCTTGTACCAATATGCGCTCACTTGAATTATATTTTCAGTTTTGCTGTGTGAGTCTACTAATGCATTAATTTATTAATTTCAATGGTTATTAAACCCAATTTCTGTGAGTTTGATTTCGTACGTGTAAGAACCTGAGTGCACTGAGATTATTGTTTGATTTGGTAATCAGATAAATTCCTTTATCATTAATTCGATGGGTGATGATTTATTTGTGACAGACATTGCAGAGATGATTTAATCTATTTCATTGAAGATTCCAATTACAGAGCTCCACCCACTCGATATGCAAGAACTACGTAAAGAGAAACACCATAAACTTACATGGCGTGTGCAGATGGTGTAGACTCATAGGCAACTGGCACTCTTTATATTGTGGATACCATGTTGCCCATGAAGCCTTTATAGTTACAGTATATACATAACTGTTAAGGTCACGTCAATTTAAAATCTGAACCATAGGTGGAGGCAGAGCCCTAAAGCGTACGTGAAATGTCGCGTATTTTATGTTTACTTTCTGCCACATGATGGTGCAGTGTCAGGATTTAAAAACTTTTTTGGTGTGTACTTCCAAGGTAATTCCAAAACTACTCGGCGTGTTGGTCTGAGAGTTGAAAGAGATGAAAATTGCGTCCAGAAGTGATAAGAGTGCACCTATATATAGAGCTCTTCTTTTCTTCTTAAAAAAGAGTCACAATGGAAAAGACAATTTCGTAAGCAATGCTGGTGACTGTGTGCCAGGGGCAAAGGGCTGCTGGTATTTTAAAGTCGCACTCCAAACCATGCGTTTGTTACCACAGAGAAAAGGTGCTTGTAAAATGTTTGTTAAAGAACAATTTTAATTTTTTCTTCAGTGTGTTGGTCAAATGTAGGCTGATAATGGTACTTGGTACAGAAACAGGTAGCCAGTAGGCAAAATAAAAGGAATTGGGACTACGGACTTAACGAATTAATTTTTTATCGTCAAATTTTTATTATTTCAGTTATATATTTATCGCTTATTTAGCACCACCAGACTCATATCAAGGGCGGATCCAGGATTGTCTTGGAGCGGGGGGAGGGGTGGAGGGAGGGGGGGGGTGAGTGGGGAGGTAGGATAGAATTAAATAGAGAACTCTGTATGCTAGCGAGGAGAGAAATTGCAAGGGGGGGGGGGGGGTTGACGAGAGTGAGCTGCAGAGAAGTACATGGAAGAGACAGCTATTGTGTGATAGAAAGTGTGTATGTGCTGTCTTTTGAAGTTTGAAAGGAATTTAATTTCTTTGATATTTTGAGGAAGATGGTTCTAAAGTTGGGTTCCTGATAGAGAAAATGATTTAGAGATCGTGACAGTATTATGTAGTGGTACAGAGAGGATTTTACTTTGTTCAAGACGGTTATTTTTGCTGTGCTCTGCTGTTCAGATAGTAGTGTAAGAATTGAAACAAGAGGGTGTGCAATGATTGAGAAGATGACAAAGCAAACACAGAGTATGACAGCCCCTATGCTTATCGACATAGCTGTTCGTAGACAGGTGTGATATGTTCGAAATAGCGTACGTCACAAATGTATCGAACTCAACCAATCACCAGTTCGATCTGATGTGAGATCTCATAACAAATCCCTGGGGAGAAGGATAGCCATAATAAAGCATTTGGAGTATAAGTGACTCTACGAGTTTATTTTTAAGCTCAAGATGGAACACTTTCTATACATTTATGTAGTGAACGTAATGCTGACATCTTCCTAGAGACTGCAGTTGTATGTTGAGTCAAGTTTAATGATGGTCCAGAATCATCTCAAGTCCTTTCCACAAGAAGAAAAGATTATTTCTGTCCCGTTTAGGATTGTGGATAGAAGAGACTCCTTGAACTGAGGGGTAATAGCCGGCCGCGGTGGTCGAACGGTTCTAGGCGCTACAGTCTGGAACCGCGTGACCGCTACGGTTGCAGGTTCGAATCTTCCCTCGGGCATGGATGTGTGTGATGTCCTTAGGTTAGTTAGGTTTAAGTAGTTCTGTGTTCTAAGGGACTGATGACCTCAGAAGTTAAGTGCCATAGTGCTCAGAGCCATTTGTTTGAGGGGTTCAAAATGGCTGGCTCTGAGCACTATGGGACTTAACAGCTATGGTCACCAGTCCCCTAGAACTTTGAACTACTTAAACCTAACTAACCTAAGGACATCACACAACACCCAGTCATCACGAGGCAGAGAAAATCCCTGACCCCGCCGGGAATCGAACCCGGGAACCCGGGCGCGGGAAGCGAGAACGCTACCGCGCGACCACGAGCTGCGGACTTTTGAGGGGTAATAAGTCTTTTGTCACATTTTAAAATTGCTTGAGATTTAGCTGGACTGAGTTTATAAGCGTAATAGAAGACGATATTCACGGACAGCAAGTGATAGCTTATGTAACAATCGAAATTCTCAGTCAGACAGAAAGAGTAGTTATTCAAATAAACATCGAACAAGCAAAATGGACAAAACATTACAAGACCTTGTGGTAAGTAGAAATATGCTCCACGTGGAATATAAAGGGTGAAATTTAAATACGGTTTGTAGACGATTAATGAATCTGTGAATTAAGTGAAGCCCTGAACTCCACAATGAACACAAAAGATTCTGGTATAGACGATATAAAACCTGAAATACTAAAACATGGAGGCACGCTGTTTCAAAAGAGATTACTACATGTTCACTGAAGCACCAAAGAAACTGGTATAGACATGCGTATTCAAATACAGAGTTACGTAAACAGGCAGAAGACGGTGCGGCGGCGGGGAACGCCTATATAACACAAGTGTCTGGTGCAGTTGCTAGATCAGTCACTGCTGTTACAATGTCAGGTTATCAAGATTTAAGTGAGTTTAAACGTGGTGTTATAATCTGAGCACGAGCGATGGGATACGGCATCTCCGACGTAGCGATGAAGTGAGGATTTTCGGGTATGAGCATTTCACGAGCGTACCGTGAATGTCACGAATCCGGTAAAACATCAAATCTCCATTATTGCTGAAGATCCTGCAAGAACGGGACCAACGACGACTGAAGAGAATCGTACAGCGTGACAGAAGTCCAACCCATCCGCATATTGCTGCAGATTTCAATGCTGGACCATCAACAAGTGTCAGTGTGCGAGCCATTCAACGAAACATCATCGATATGGGCTATCGGAGCCGAAAGCCCACTCGTGTGTTCTTGATGACTGAACGACACAAAGCTTTTCGCCTCTCTTGGGCCCGTCAACACCGCCATTGGACTGTTGATGACTGGAAACATGTTGCCTGGTCGGACGAGTCTCGTTTCACATTGTATCGAGAGGATGGACGTGAAGAGGTATGGAGACAATGTCATGAATCCATGGACCCTGTTCGCAGCTTGTGGTCGTGCGGTAGCGTTCTCGCTTCCCACGCCCGGGTTCCCGTGTTCGATTCCCGGCGGCGTCAGGGATTTTCTCTGCCTCGTGATGACTGGGTGTTGTGTGATGTCCTTAGGTTAGTTAGGTTTAAGTAGTTCTAAGTTGTAGGGGACTGATGACCATAGATGTTAAGTCCCATACTGCTCAGAGCCATTTGAACCATGGACCCTGTGCGACCGCTACAGTCGCAGGTTAGAATCCTGCCACGGGCATGGATGTGTGTGATGTCCTTAGGTCCTTAGGTTAGTTAGGTTTAAGTGGTTCTAAGTTCGGGGGGACTGATGACCCCAGAAGGTAAGTCCCATAGTGCTCAGAGCCATTTGAACCATTTTGAACCATGGACCCTCTATGTCAGTAGGGGATTTTTCAAGCTGGTGTAGGGCATGTAATGGTATGGAGCGTGTGCAGTTGGAGTGATATGGGGCCCCTGAACATCCTGTCTGAGCACCTGTATCCATTCGTGTCCATTGTGCATTACGATGGACTTGGGCAGTTCCAGCACGACAATGCGACAACCCACACGTTCAGATTGCCACGGAGTAGCTCCAGTTACACTCTTCTGAGTTTAAACACTTCCGCTGTCCACCAAACTCACCAGATATGAACATTATTGAGCATATCTGGGTTTCTGTTCAGAAGAAACGTCTCCACCCGCTCGTACTCTTTCGGATTTATAGACACCCCTGCAGGATTCATGGTGTCAGTTCGCTCCAGCACTACTTCAGACATTATTCGAGTCCATGCCTCGTCGTGTTGCGTGCTCGCGGGGGCCCTACACAATATTAGGAAGGTCTACCAGGTTCTTTAGCTCTTCCGTGTACTTAGTATGTGCTGCAGAAAAGGGAACTACTTCAGAAGCACGGTTACAAGCAGAGTTGATATCGTTATGTAAAAAAGGAGATTGCAACAGCTGACAGAACTTTACAGAAACCAGCTTAATTGACACCCCAAATAAAGTTTATAAAAGAATAGTAAACAACAGGTCACAGCTGAATGTTTAAGAGGCGAAGAACAAATAGGATTTCGGATAGGCAGACGGCAACAGTTGCAGTATTTATAATTAAACAAATAACCGAAAAATGGAGAAAATATAATAAGGAATCCCACTAGCGTTCATTAATTTTATTAAGGCATTCGATAATGCAGATAGAAGGAAACTGTGGGGAATTATGAGAAAAAGAGGATATCCACAACACCAAATAAAAGTTTTAAAATGTCTGTACAAAAGACGTAATACGAGGGTGCAATCTTCCACCCAAACTTTTTAACATTTACTTAGATGACAAAATTCGGAAATGGAAGCATATTTTTAACAGGGGCTCTAAAACTTATAATAATTACCGCTTGAAGCGTCTTTTATATGAAGACGATGTTTCACTGCTGGCGGTAAATAAAGATGACCTACAAAGAGGAACACATTTATTAGGTTTGGGTGAGGTTTGTCAAGAGTGCCAGTTGACGACTTCAGAAAAGAAGACAAGCTCAGTCACGTATAAATGGTAGTATACTGTACGGACAAAAACTACGATCAAACCAGGAATAACAGAACAGGTCAGCTTTTGAACTATTTATGTTGGGACGTTACATATAAGTGTGACGAAGACACAGAGAAGCAATTAACAAAGTCTGGAAATATATGTGAAATAATAAACATATGAATAAAGAATAAAACGAGGAAAGAAACAAGACTGAAATTTTATAAGACAATGGCAGTTCCAGTACTTGTTTACGGAAGTGAATGTGGGTTATAAGTAAACGCCAAGAAAGTCGGATACAGGCAGCAGAGGTGAGTCTTGTAAGAGAAGGGATAAACAAGAGCCGACATATTTAGAAATTCGGAAACTGGGGAAGAACTGAACATATTAACATCCTCAGTAAAACACAAGAAAATAGGAGAAACTGGAATGAGCGTCTCGAAAGAATGAGTGTCTAAAGATTAGCTTTCTAGATCAGAAGATGTAAGGCAGTTAGGAGAAAAATAAGAGAAGACCGAGGAAGTGATGGGTACCGTAAGAGGCAACACAAGAAAGATGTGAAGATGATGATGATTGTGGTGTCACCGCTAGACACCACACTTGCTAGGTGGTAACTTAAATCGGCCGCGGTCCTGTAGTACATGTCGGACCCGCGTGTCGCCACTGTGTAATCGCAAACCTAGCGCCACCACATGGCAGGTCACAAGACACGGACATGACCTTGCCCAGTTGTACGGACGACATAGCTTGCGACAAGACGTATCACGTCTTCCTCTCATTTGCCGAGAGACAGATTAAATAGCCTTCAGCTAGTCCATCGCTACTACCTAGCAAGGCGCCATTTGTATTAGTGCTAATTGCTTACTACTATGCAAGAGATGTATTTCAACAAGAACAAGACTACATTAAAGTTAAGTATATTAAAATCTCTCTTCTTTTCTTTATAGTTTTTCATCCAGTCTCCTGTTTCAGAATTTACGCCCGTCTGCGTTAGTTTCGCGTGCACCTAGCCACTCATTGTGTCGAGACCTTAGGGAATCGACACAACAATGATGATGATGATGAAGGTTCAAACCTACGTACTGTGCCCACTCTGAAAAGACAACTCAGCATTTACATGCTGGGTTGCTGCGCACAGGCTTGTTGGATATGCGCTAGGATATAACTGAAGGTCGTCAGCGTGTATCTGCAATGAGGGAGAATAGTCGATACACCATTAACATATAATGGGTAAGGTGAGGGGCCCAATACGGATACTTGTGGCACCTCTGAGACTGCGTCCCTCGAATGTGATCTTCTTGTTCCGATCATTACACACTGTTGGCAGAATGTAAGGTATGAGTGAAATCATTGCACAGCACTTCAAAAAAACGTTTTAGTTGAATCAGGTATTTTGAACTCATACGTCGACTTTGATATCTCAGCCTCTTCAGAATGGTATCGGAGTAAAGCGTCGAGACATAAGCTTAGCATTGCTCTCATATGAGACTTTGTTGAATTAGTTTGTGGACGCTGTCATCCCCCATAAAACCTGTTATGCCACTCTCTTTTCCTATCTTTCCATGTTCGGAAAAGAACATCTAAACTCTGTTCCTCCAAAACTTTACAGCCTTAATGGCCTTGTCATTGCACAAGAAAGATTTTCCGCTGTGCTTACAATCTCCATCCGTGGGCACATGAGCAAATGTTCACTCTTCTGTGTTTCTCCACATTCACACTGGTCCTCTCATTTAAAGCGACGTCTACTGCTTAGGAATGGCTAGACACGTCTCATTCTGATCTTGGACATTCTTTGGCTGCAAAAGAGAATTCCATTGCTGATGCTCGAAGAACTTCACGTTGCGCTACCCGTATTGAACCAATCAGTTTATGTGTAATATTGTTTTTTGCACTTATTTCTCCGTGTAGATCAGTGTTGTGTTGTTTAAATGACACTGTAAGTGTAACTTCCCCCTCATTTATCGACCTCAATGACAGTGAAAAATTAAACCGCGTGTACCTCATGGAAATTTGAGAAAAGCAATCGTCACCGAAGTTAATCTGTCGGTAAAGAGGGAGGCGAAATGCAGGAAGATCTGCAGCGGATAGGCACTTGGTGCAGGGAGTGGCAACTGTCCCTTAACATAGACAAATGTAATGTATTGCGAATACATAGAAAGAAGGGTCCTTTATTGTATGATTATATGATAGCGGAACAAACACTGGTAGCAGTTACTTCTGTAAAATATCTGGGAGTATGCGTGCGGAACGATTTGAAGTGGAATGATCATATAAAATTAATTGTTGATAAGGCGGGTACCAGGTTGAGATTCATTGGGAGAGTGCTTAGAAAATGTAGTCCAGCAACAAAGGAGGTGGCTTACAAAACACTCGTTCCACCTATACTTGAGTATTGCTCATCAGTGTGGGATCCGTACCGGATCGGGTTGACGGAGGAGATAGAGAAGATCCAAAGAAGAGCGGCGCGTTTCGTCACAGGGTTATTTGGTAACCGTGATAGCGTTACGGAGATGTTTAGCAAACTCAAGTGGCAGACTCTGCAAGAGAGGCGCTCTGCATCGCGGTGTAGCTTGCTCGCCAGGTTTCGAGAGGGTGCGTTTCTGGATGAGGTATCGAGTATATTGCTTCCCCCTACTTATACCTCCCGAGGAGATCACGAATGTAAAATTAGAGAGATTAGAGCGCGCACGGAGGCTTTCAGACAGTCGTTCTTCCCGCGAACCATACGCGACTGGAACAGGAAAGGGAGGTAATGACAGTGGCACGTAAAGTGCCCTCCGCCACACACCGTTGGGTGGCTTGCGGAGTATGAATGTAGATGTAGATGTAGATGTAGGAAAGGGTTACATCTACATGAAAGGAAAAATGCAAATGAAATTGGTGGAAATTAATTTTGAGAAAAGGGTAAAATTAATAAAGAAAGTAAATGTGCAGTCGTCACGTTAACAATTAATTGGCGTTAATTAGATATTTGAGATTTGGAGAAAATTACGGTCGCCAGTGCTATGGACAACTACTATAATAACTGAAAAAGAAAGGTTATTGCACATATAATTAGCACTAAAAGCGTGGCAACTGAAGGTTGACACGTGTTGTGTGAAAACTGAAAGTTTGTCAGAAGTAATAAATTTCGCTACACTCTGACTTAATTTAGCAAAAGAATTAATAAAACCGGAAAACTGAAAGTTAATTTAGTGACTGAAATTAATAGTGGGCTTTGTTTCTGAAGCACTACGAAATTCAGTAAAATAGGGTTAGTCTTGGGCTACCTCAACAATCATTTCAAAAGCTACTTGAATCTACGCAATTTAGAAATAAGAGATTTAACTTTGAACTTGAATTAAATGATTCTGAACAATTAACAATAGTAACATTTAGTACGTACCAAGCCGAGCTGCAGTCACAGGTAAGCTAAAATATGGTAACAAAACTCGCACTTTTAATTTGTGCTTGCGTAATCTAAATACTGTAGCCAGCTATGAAACTGAACTTTGAAATTAAAGCAGTGAAATGGAATGATATTACTTCAACGCTGACGTCTGAATTTCAACGACACTCGGGTTCATTTCGGAAAACGAAGGGACCCTGCTTGGTAATGTAATTGGGACAATGAGCAACAAAGGTTCAAGCTAAGTTGCTGTAATTTTGTGATGCAACAATTTTAAAAGCTGAGGTCTGCCATACAGTTCTAAAACTTTACGTGCTTCCAGTCTTCCTTGTTGGTTGATTGAAGGTTTGAAGCCGTCGATCGAGGAGTTGGCGACAGTCACTCATTGTCGGCCGTCGCTGTTGCAGAAGCTGGGTGTTAGCGCGCCTCCTTCTCGACACGGTCACCAGGCGAAACGGGCTCTTGATGTGCGCCAACTAATGCTTCCCGTCCGCGACACCGTGTCAGAAACTATCATAGCAATTCGAGCGCAATTACATGCTGCCAAACCCCGAAAGCGCGGCAACTCGCGGGAGCGTCACACAACACACCTGCTCCACCGCCTACCCCAGCCAGTCTCCCTCTGCCCGCGCTCCATGCGGCAGAGTTCACACTACCAAAGATCCTAAACACTTTGGTTCTCCACACGACCTATCAATGTAATCGTTCGATAGCACAGTTTTCCCTAGGCCAGACCCAGCGTAAAAATACAAACAATATTTACAAAACAAACCAATAATACATCGACATAAATACAAATAGTAAAACAATTACAATATATAAAGCACAGAAATCTTCAGGTAACAAAATAAGGAAAACATTTATATCACGATAGATGGAAATAGGAGGATATGCATTTCCGGAGTTACATAAGGTGTAGAGTGAGTTTCATGTATTTTGGTTTGGTGTAGCGTCGTAGTCTAACCTCTCTCCGCTCTATTTCCAATTCTCGTGAGGCTTCTCTATTACGTAGGTGGAATGCGCATACTTGCGTTTTTTTTTTTTTTTTTTGGTTAGATAGCAGGTGATTTATCCCAATGAGCCATGCGTGGCTCGTGTTCCCGCCATCATGTATTTTACACCCTGTTTTTAACGTACTTACACCTCACTACGTTAATTTAAATTACTGTTGTCAGTGAGTTGCTGCTTTGCCTGACCGTGAGCGGCTCTAGCAGCGCATATCGATATATCCCCTCTCGTAGTATCTTTGCTCGACTGCTATTACTTCTCGATCGTTGTCTATCGTAGAGGAGTTCGGATCGCGAGTTCGGGTCTGCCAGTCAGTTGGAACGTGTCTGGAATGCAGTCCGGACCTGCCAGTTGGGAGTTGCAGTGCGGCGCTAGCGCAGTCGGGTTGGAGCAGTGAGGTCTTCGTCGACATGGGTCGCCCGACCATTGCCGCCACGCATCAGCTGAGCCGGGCCACGGTCTCGGTGGATCGTGGGTCGGTCGTCCTACCGGACGAAGCGTTTTGGCTCGCTGATCGTTCATGAGTCGGCTGTGTGTGTGTGTGTGCATCGACTCCCGATTTGTCTTCGTGCGTGTTTACTTACTGTTGGGTATCGTTCAGGTCTTCGTGCAAGTGTTTGTCAGGTTGTGTGTGTAGTTCGCGCGATTTCCTTTGATGAGTTGTTTTAAATGTTGTCGGCATACCGGCTCTGAGAGGTCGGTCCACTCATCGGGCGACGTGTAACTGATTATCCGAGCGCTTCTGGCCCCCTTCAGTTATCATCTTGTGGAACTTGGGCCGGTCCTTTCCTGGTGTAGGGATGCCCTTTAGGCCAGTGGGCGTGTTTCCTCGGCACGGTTGCGTCCGAGCCAGTATCTCCGCCGTCGTGTGTCTGGAAGTGAGTGGGAGACGCACCAGCAGGGCAGTCGCGACGGAGCAGCAAACGTCGGCTGGTGCGGACCAGGGAGAATCTCCGTGTGGTGCAGTCGGTTGGGGCCGCCGGCAGCCCCTGCGCTGTGTCGGAGCGTGTGTGGAGTTGTCCGATCGCTACGAGCTTCATGGCTCACCGACCCAGGACGTCAAAGTTGAGTAGTGGTTTCAAGTACCCATGCCGCGCCCGTTCATGTTGTGTGGTTCGTTTTGGTGGTTCGCTGTTGGTTTTGTGGTTGAATTCTCATGCACCGAATGGTGGCAGGCAAGTCGTTTGTCGGCTGTCCCCTGGTAGGGTTGCGACGGATCAACTATAGTTGGGCTCACCACCTGTCTCCCCTAGGTGAACGAGGGCAGACCGACCTCCCTGCAGGCTTCTGAGTGCCACCGGTCTTTAATTATCTGTTGTCAGCTACTTTCATTTCAAGGCTTATGGTTATTTCTTCATTTTATTAAGAATTTTGCAAAATTAATTTTTAAATTTATCTTTCAAGCTTAAACACTGCGGCGTTCTGCCTTTAAAAGATTATTTTAAAATTTTTAAACTTAATTGTGGCCTTCAGCCATTGGTATTGCACCTTGCATATGTATGTTCTATCTGCTTAGCCTAAAGGCTTTCCACGTAGCCTCTGTCAGTTTCCTTTCAACCTCTTGAAATATTCTTCCTTGAGCTGTAATGCCAGTGTCGTCTGTGTATAGGAATCTCTTTATTTCCAGCTGGTGTGACTGGCTATCTATGCACATATTGTACGACATAGGGTAAAAACACTCCCTTGTAGCGATCCATTCTTTTGGTTATGCGCCGACCGTTATGACAGAGCGGTTGTAGGCGCTTCCGTCTGGAACCGCGCGATCGCTACGGTCGCAGTTTCGAATCCTGCCTCGGGCGTAGATGTGTGTGATGTCCTTCAAAAATGTTGAAATGTGTGTGAAGTCTTATGGGACTAGGCTTACACACTACTTAATCTAAATTATCCTAAGGACAAACACACACACCCATACCCAAGGGAGGACTCGAACCTCCGTCGGGACCAGCCGCACAGTCCATGACTACATTGCCTAAGACAGCTCTGCTAATCCCGCGCGGCGATGTCCTTAGGTTAGTTAGGTTTAAGTAGTTCTGAGTTCTAGGGGACTGATGACCTCAGATGTTAAGTCCCATAGTGCTCAGAGCCATTTGAACCATTTGGTAATGCCGCTGAAAATAAGATATTGTACAGATGTCCAATAAATGTTAGTGATATTTAGGATAACCGAGCGAGGTGGCGCACATTGGAATCGCATTCGGGAGACCGACGGTTGAGTCCCACGTCCGGCCATCGAGATTTAGATTTTCCGTGATTACCCTAAATCGGTCCAGGCAAATGCCAGGATGGTTCTTTTGAAAGAGCACGCCCGATTTCGTTCCCCATCCTTGACACAATCTGAGCTTGTGCTCCGTCTCTAATGAGCTATATTTCGACGGGACGTTAAGCCGAATCTTCCTTCCTTCCTTTCCTTCAACGTCTAAATAGGAAAATGCGACAACTAGAATCACATAAAGAAGACCACATAATTCAAAAGACTTACGTGAAAGATACGGATAATATGAAGCAATTTTATTAATTCCCCGAAAGTATCCGTTTCTTACAACAGAGATAATTCGTACTGCGCGAAAATTTAGCTTATGGGTCTTCTGAAGCGATCAGTAATCTACCTTTTAGTTACGGAAAACGTGGAGAATTCACGTGAATTATAGCGCAGACCTCTCACACTTGCTTCGCCCTTACACCAGCTGCACGTGCTTCCTGTACAGGTACTGCGGTTCCAAGAAAGGTCGGTCGAGGGCCAAATACACGGGTAGGCGGAGCTGTGAGCGACGGCGAATTTGTTTTGCCCGGCGTTATCGGCGGCGCCGGCTTCCGGCGCGCGCCCCGTGCTGAAGGGACGGCCGCCGTCGCAGGCGCTCACTATCCAGCCGGCTGCGCCACGGTGGGCGGCCGACACCTGCTGCCGCAGCGGCCGGCAGATGGTCCGGTCTGCAGCGAGCAGAGCCGCCTCATTAGCGAGAGCCGCCGCTTGTCGCCCCAGCAGCCGCCGCTTTCTCAACGCAGTCTCGACGTGGCGTCTATTATCTGCTTCGTTTGGAAATGTAATCTACTGGCGAGCTGCAATAGTGCGATAGCGGGACAATGGCGCCACGCGCTGGCGAACTAATTAGAGGCTGGTCGAAATAAATTGACCCCGGAAGTAGCGACCCAACCTCCTATGTTAACACTGAGCAACGGCTGATCGACGCCCTGATGAGGCCCTCCTTATGGGGAACACTGCGCCTTCTGTAAGTCCACACATCCGGAAGGGCTGAACCGAGCCCCAACGGATGAAATGAAAAACTGAACATCCAAATGTACGAATGCGATAATCATTGATACAATGTTCTCAGGTTTCAAGCGACGTCAAATGCTTAACTGTCCCCGAGCTTTCGGCAGAAATCTCCTCTGCAATTGTCGAGTAGTTGAATGCCGCTGCCCTGCTCATATAGCCGCGCCTCCACCAGTCACGTCACTGACGCCCACGCACCGTATATGGCAGGATCGCCGCGCCGGCTTCAACTCCCCAGCCACAGGTCCCTGGCCGTTCTCAGCTGCAATCCACCGTCTTTACTGAGAGTGTTTTCCGATATTTTTATCTCTACTGCTTCATTTGTTACGCTACCCAAGAAGACATTGGTCCGTTTAATAACAGAAGTTGTAAGGTGCCACGACATGGGCACTTACACGTTAGCTTACCAACATTAGTATTAATAATAAAGGGACTGGCAAGGGCATCAGATCATGACTTTATTCAATTATGATAAATATGAGGCTCTCTCGACCAGTATTCCCTGCATGTCTGCATGACTGAGCCACAAACTTAAAGCGTTGGTGAAAAGTGTCGGAAGTTGAGAATTGTGGAATATAAAGTCCGCACCCGGAGCCACCTGTGCTGGGAAACACGTGGCGAAGACGAGAATTTCGTTTGCCTAGAGGCGTTATGACCTACTCGATCATTGGGTAGATCTCAGAAATTCCGTTGGAGGGGTTTCGGCGATGATAGAACGTTCGACAGTGGCCGAAACTGAGTATTCTTCCGCCGCATTTCCGTACGCGTGGGAGACGGGAGAATTGTGCAGAGAGAGGGCTTCGCCTTCAGCCATCGAGCGGAACGACCTTGGAGACGGCGTCTTGGCCATCGTCTTCGGAGGGAGATACACGGTCTGTATCGCAGCACTGCACCAACGCGTGTTCCGTGCAGACTTCTGCGGTTAGAGCTCTTTGTGTGCTCAGAAGCGAGATTTTCACCAACGCTTAACCACTTCCAACAACTTGCCTAATATTCTCGATCTGGTAATTATCCTTGCGAGCTGCCGTGTATTTATCAACGCAGCTGCCGGTAATAGGGGCGCATAATTGCGAATTGCTCATGTGCCATTCTTAGGAGTGTGTGGATGGACAAAGAAATTCACATTTTTTTGTAAATTTTGTCAGTTGTGGGGGATATCAAATTAAATGTCAGTATTAGAATCGAATTATCGACTTCATTGTAGGTAGCATTTACCCTGTCCCAGTAAGCTTTACATGTGCTCTAGTCACTGCACAGCTTGCCCAGACGGGAGGTGAAGAAGGTTTGCGGTCTTTTATGTCAGCGACGGACAAATAAGCTTGCAAAGTATCGAATGCAATTCTCTGTCCGTTCTCTAGTGTATGCTCCGCTACAGCTGACTTTTTCGGGATAGCATAGGCGGAAATATATTTCATGTTCTACGCGGCGCTGTTGAACAGCGCAGACAGTCTGAGTGACATCCACACGGCTTTTTGTATATTCCAGGTGTTCTGAGGCTTACGTCGTCTTTCACGGGCTTCATCAATTAACTGATCAGCCTGCTCCGATCGTATATCTGTACCTAACTAAGTTCTCAGGCGTTCATGGACGATAGTTAGAAGAATCTTGCTGGCATGTGAAATCAGTGAAATGGCTCTGCATTTCTCACAACGCTGTACGTTTCCTTTCTTATGAAGCGGAATCATTACACCAGTGTGATACATCAAAGCAAAGCTCCACGTCTTGGCCCAGATGCGCCATTCGGGCCAACCAGCTGCTGGGCCATCCTCTGCCAATGGCGCCATACGGGTGCAGTGTGGAGGGGGATGAGGTCAGCACACAGCTGCTCTTCCAGAGCCCTTGGAGTCAGGGAGTCAGTACTTCTCAGTCAAGCTGCTCCTCAGATGGCACAACAAGGCTGTGCGCACACCGTTACAGTCTTCTCACAAAAGGAAATCGTAGGCAGAAGCAGGGGTCGAAGCCCGGTCCCACGCATAGCAGCCAGACACGCTGATCACTGAGTTGCGGAGGCAGATTACTGTGATGCAGAATGTATCATAAACAAAAGTACACGATGAGGAGGAATTCTGTTATCTTGTAAGCAAAATAAAACACGACGAGTGATCCAAGGAAGACATAAAGACGAGTCTAGCACAGGGAAAGAAAGCATTCCTGAACAAAAGGAGTCAACTAGAATCAAACACAGATCCTACGATGAAGCAGAAATTCCTGAGAATGTACGTTTGAAGCCCAGCATTGTATTGCAGTGAAAAACTGGAAAAGAATACGGGTGCTTAGTTTGAGACGTGGTGCTATAGAAAGGCGTTGAAAATGAGGTGGGCTGATAAGATGTAAGGTTCTATGAGAATCGACGAGGCAAAGCACTTGTTGACGAAAACATTGGCAATAAGAAGGGACAGAATGATAGGACATGTGTTGAGACATCGAAGAATAAGTTCCATGATACTTAAGGGGCACGTAGAACGAAAAAACATTGGGTCAGAGATTGGAATACATCCAACAAATAAGTGAGGGCATCGAGTACAAGCCCTATCCTGGGATGAAGACGCTGCTTTAGGAAAGAAATTCGTGCTGGCCGACGGTAAACCAGTCAGAAGACTTGTGACGCTAACGACAACACACACACACACACACACACACACACACACACACATCTATGCCCCAGGGAGAAATAGAGCTTCCGACGGGGGGAAATTTTAAACACTAGCAATAACTTACACGGGTGAAATTAGACGATAACTCAAATAAAAACGTTCCAGATTCCGTGGGTGTACAGACGAGCTATTTGCGAGGTAATTGTGACTGATCTCAGTATAAAATATTGATCTAGATGGTACACATACACTCATGTTCAAAACTTCCACATGATGTGTCACTTCCAATTATGTTGTTGTTGTTGCCCGCATCTCGAGGTCGTGCGGTAGCGTTCTCGCTTCCCACGCCCGGGTTCCCGGGTTCGATTCCCGGCAGGGTCAGGGATTTTCTCTACCTCGTGATGGCTGGGTGTTGTGTGCTGTCCTTAGGTTAGTTAGGTTTAAGTAGTTCTAAGTTCTAGGGGACTGATCACCATAGATGTTAAGTCCCATAGTGCTCAGAGCCATGTTGTTGTTGCGATCCTCAGTCCAGGCTGGTTTGATACACCCCTCCGTGGTACTCTATCCTGTGCAAGCCTCTTCACTTCCGAGTAACTACTGCAACCTACATCCTACTGAATCTGCGTAATGTATTCTTTTCTCGGTCTTCCTGTACAATTTTTACCCCAGACGCTTCCCTCATATACTAAAATGGTGATCCCTTGATGTCTTAAAATGTGTCCTACCAACCGATACTTTCTTCTAGTCAGGTTGTGCCACAAATTTCTCTTCTCCCCAATTCTATTCAGCTCCTCCTCATTAGTTACGTGATCTGCCCATCTAACTTTGAGCATTCTTCTGTAGCACCACATTTCGAAAGCTTCTATTCTCTTCTTGTCTGAACTGTTTATTGTCCACGTTTCACTCCATGCAAATACTTTTAGTAACGACTTCCTGGTACTTCAATCTATATCCGATGTTAGCAAGTTTGTGTTCTTCGGAGACACTTTTCTTGCCATTGCCGGTCTATATTTTACATCCTCCGTACTGCGACCATTATCAGTTATTTTGCGTCTCAAATACCAAAACTACTACTTTACGTGTCTCATTTCCTAACCTAATTCCCTCAGCATCACATGATTTAATTCGACTACATTCCATTAGCCTCGTTTTATTTTTGTAGATGTTCATCTTATATTCTCCTTTCAAGACACTGTCTATTCCGTTCAAATGTCTTCCAAGTCCTTTGATCTCTCTAACAGAATTACAATATAATCGGCAAACCTCAGAGTTTTTATTTATTCTCCTGGACTTTAATTCCTTCTCGAAATTTTTCTTGTGTTTCCTTCACTGCTTGTTGAATACACAGACTGAATAACAACAGGGGTAGGTTACAACCCTGTCTCTCTTTGTTCTCAACTATTGCTTCCCTTTCATGCCCTTCGACTCTTATGACTGTCATCTGGTTTCTGTAAAAATTGTAAATAGCCTTTCGCTCCTTGTGTTTTATCCCTGCCGCCTTTACAATTTGAAAGAGAATGTTCCAGTCAGTATTGTCCAACGCTTTCACTATAAACGTAGGTTTGCCTTACTTAACCTACCTTGTATGAGAAGTCGTAGGTTCAGTATTACCTCGGGTGTTTCTACATTTCCCCGGAATCCAAACTGATCTTCCCGGACATCAGATTCTACCAGTTTTTCCTTTCTTCTGTAAAGGATTCGCTTTAGTATTTTTCAACCGTGACTTATTAAATTGATAGTTCGGTAATTTTCTCACCTGTCAGCAACTGCTTGGAATTATTCTATTCTTACTCACCAGATGGAAGAATTTTGTCATAGCTGGCTCTCCCAAGGTTATCAATAGCTCTATCAGAACGTTGTCTACACCCATGGCCTTATTTTGATTTAAGTCTTTCAGTGCTTTTTCAAATTCGTAACGCAGTATTATATCTCCCTTCTCATCTTCATCCATATCCTCTCCTGTTTTCATAGTATTGCTCTCATGTACATCTCCCCTGTATACATCCTCGATATACTCCTTCCACCTTTCTACTTGCCGTTCTTTGCTTAGGACTGGTTTCTCATCTGAGCTCTTGATATTCATATAAGTGGTTCTCTTTTCTCCAAAGTTCTCTTTAATTTTCCTGTAGGCAGCCTCTATCGTACCCCTAGTAATATACAGGGTGAGTCACCTAACATTACCGCTGGATATATTTCGTAAACCACATCAAATACTGACGAACCGATTCCACAGACCGAACGTGAGGAGAGGGGCTAGTGTAATTGGTTGATACAAACCATAAAAAAATGCACGGAAGTATGTTTTTTAACACAAACCTACGTTTTTTAAAATGGAACGCCGTTAGTTTTGTTAGCACATCTGAACATATAATCAGTGCCGTTTGTTGCATTGTAAAATGTTAATTACATCCGGAGATATTGCAACCTAAAGTTGACGCTTGAGTACCACTCCTCCGCTGTTCGATCATGTGTATCGGAGAGCACCGAATTACGTATGGATCCAAAGGGAACGGTGATGGACCTTAGGTACAGAAGAGACTGGAACAGCATATTACGTCCACATGCTAACACCTTTTTATTGGTCTTTTTCACTGACGCACATGTACATTACCATGAGGGGTGAGGTACACGTACACACGTGGTTTCCGTTTTCAATAACGGAGTGGAATAGAGTGTGTCCCGACATGTCAGGCCAATAGATGTTCAATGTGGTGGCCATCATTTGCTGCACACAATAGCAATCTCTGGCGTAATGAATGTCGCACACGCCGCAGTACATCTGGTGTAATGTCGCCGCAGGCTGCCACAATTTCATATCCTCTGGGGTTGTAGGCACATCACGATACACATTCTCCTTTAACGTACCCCACTTAAAGATGTCCAGAGGTGTAAGATCAGGAGAACGGGCTGGCCAATTTATGCGTCCTCCACGTCCTATGAAACGCCCGTCGAACATCCTGTCAAGAGTCAGCCTAGTGTTAATTGCGGAATGTGCAGGTGCACCATCATGCTGATACCACATACATCGACGCGTTTCCAGTGGGACATTTTCGAACAACGTTGGCAGATCATTCTGTAGAAACGCGATGTATGTTGCAATGCTCTCCGATACACACGATCGAACAGCGGAGGAGTGGTACTCAAGCGTCAACTTTAGGTTACAATATCTCCGGATGTAATGAACATTACATACTGATTACGTATTTGTTTATATGTTCAGACGTGCTAACAAAACTAATGGGGTTCAATTAAAAAAAAAAAAAACATGGCCGGCCGGAGTGGCCGTGCGGTTCTAGGCGCTGCAGTCTGGAACCGAGCGACCGCTACGGTCGCCGGTTCGAATCCTGCCTCGGGCATAGATGTGTGTGATGTCCTTAGGTTAGTTAGGTTTAATTAGTTCTAAGTTCTAGGCGACTGATGACCTCAGAAGTTAAGTCGCATAGTGCTCAGAGCCATTTGGACCATTTGAACCATTAAAAAAAACGTAGGTTTGTGCTGAAAAAAATACTTCCGTGCATTTTTTTATGGTTTGTATTAACCAATTACACTAGCCCCTCTCCTCACGTTCGGTCTGTGGAATCGATTCGTCAGTATTTGATGTGGTTTACGAAATATATCCAGCGGTAACGTTAGGTGACTCACCCTATATGCTTCTACATACTTACATTTGTCCTCTAGCCATTCCTGCTTAGCCATTTTGCACTTCCAGTGGATCTCAGTGTTTAAACGTTTGTATTCCCTTTCGCCTGCTTCAATTATTGCAGTGCCGATTCATGTAGCTCGATTAAACTTGAGACGTACATAGAAAGAATTGCTATAGTACAGAAGATAACTGAAAGAAATACGCAGACGAAGAGAAATGACACTATTATTGGTTCAAATGGCTCTGAGCACTGTGGAACTTAACATCTATGGTCATCAGTCCCCTAGAACTTAGAACTACTTAAACCTAACTAATTAAGGACAGCACACAACACCCAGACACTATTATTCTAAGACTATAATAACACTGAAGTCACCGTAATTTGTGATAGTCCGTTGGACATTAAAAAAGGCGGGGCATGAACCTTAATAGGGTGTGTGATCACCACGGACGGCAATCCATGTTCTGCAACGTACTCCGTTGGTAAGGATTTCTTGTGTAGGGCGACCCTTTAGTTCACCAGCGCTAGTGACAACGGCTGAGTGGTCGTTAGTGTATGTGGACGTGCTTTAGTACGTACGCCGAATCGATTCCACTCGTGCTCGTTGGGATTTAAGTAGGGGGGAGTCGACAGGCCCGTTCATTCACCCAATATCTTGTCGTTCCAAGAACTCCTTCACCTAAACAGTTCTATGCTGTCGGTAAGGCATCCATAAAAAAGAAATAAAGGCCGAATGTATCCCCGAAAACATGCATCATTTATCTTAAAACAGTTCTTTAGTTAGCCTGAAGGCCAAAAGAATCAGACACTTCAAGAGCAAACAAGTTAAATTCAAATCAGCTGAAGGCCTAACACTTAAAACTCCATAACATAATTTTTTTTTAAATATCAAAGGCCTTACGTGAAACAGTTCTTTGATTTTGGTTGAAGGCCTTAAGAGCAAAACAACTCACTTTCAAAATCGGCTGAAGGCCCAACACTTAAAATTCAACAACATTAAAACGTTTAAAATGCCAAAGGTCTTACGTGGAACAGTTCTTTAAATTAGGCTGAAGGCCTAAAGAATCTTACGCCTTAAGAGCAAAACAACCATAATTTTAAAAAATCGGCTATAAGCCATACAAGTACAAAATACAAGAACAAAAAAACGCAGTACACCCAAGGGCGCTCAGATGTTCGAGGGTCGGCCTGGAATTCAAACACTGACGCTCGCTTAGGTGAGACACGCAGTCGGGCCAACCATTGTCGATCCGACAGACAGTCACCGGACCAAGCGACAGGATAACTAATTCAAACGACACTATGTGACCATTTGGGGCTGGCTGGTAGAGCCACGGACCTCGTAGCCGTGGGAACAGCCCCTCACACTGCGACCGCGCGTGGACGCCGCCAGCGGCCCCGGCCAGACACGCGCCACGGAGACTTCCTCGCTGCTCCACGCCAACCGATCAACTGGCCAGGCCCGAAAAACAGTGGAAGGACCAAATATACGTCGGCCGATGAGACGACCAACCGAACGACCAACCATCGGTCGCCCCGCTCCAGTCTCCCCCCGTCGGACAGTTCACGTGTGTCGCCAGCGGTCGGCGAGCACCGGCTGTCGGCGCCTCACCGGCGCTCCGTCCCCCGACTCCACTGCTGCTGCGTCCCGACTGCACTGCTGGTCCGTCCCGAACTCACTGCCAGACACACGACGGCCCAGAAATACTGTCGGTCGCTCCAGAGATGGTACGACACTGCACTTATCGATACCCGCTGCTCTGCCGCTGACGGGCAACTAAGGCAGGAAGTTGGTGACGCCAGCAAATGGAATAAGAAAACGAGGCGGCGGTACCGTGATAGAAGATGACAAACAACAAATGGGATAAACGCGAGCCGTGAACGTCTCATTTGGAGCTATTAGTTTTCAGCAGTTCCTCGTATTCTGCAAATCAATTTGACCCTTGACTTGCCTCGTTGCGTAGTATGTATCAAAGTGACAACGAAAGATTATCATTGTTAGTAACGTCATCTCAAGAATCACATCGATAAATATTCCTGTCCCCTTGTACTTCAAGCGCATTTTCTAGACCAGTGGAACAGAATTACGTCAACGTTCCGCAATGAATACACTGTTTAAAATGTCAACAAGGACTAGCACGCGATTCGCTGGAAACGCAAAATCCTTAAATCTTTTCCGTCTGACATTATCGATGTTCAAACGCAGTTTCATTGTCATCGAATTCCAGTAATACCTCTAGTGGTCGTTAAGTAGCGTAAACGACCGGTAATACCGCGGCCCGCTAGTGTGCTTCGCCTTTGTTGTTCCTTTCTGCTATTAAGAAGAAGTGACGACTTCCTGCGCCGTTCATGGCCACTCGTCGTTCAGCTCCTGTTTATGATCCTCGCAGATTTTCCTGGCCGGGTTTTTTTCTTTTTATTTTCTCCTTATTAATACGTATACAGAGTATTTCGCCATGATATCCATCTGGCACAATGAAGCGCTCTCAGAACACTATTGCAAGCATTAAATGATAGAATTATGAAGTAGACGGCCTTCCTCGAATAAGAAGCACTTTTTTTCCTCCTTCGAGAGGCTTCGGCAAACCGCCTGACGGGCAGCCGACCAGTCAGGGGAAGCCGTCCGTGACTTTTCTGACGAAACATTTTGCACATTAAAGTGACACGAACCCTCCCGAAATTCGATACAATTATAAACGCAGCAAGTACCGTGACGTACACGACATATTCTCAGGTTTGTTTACGATTACAGAGAAACATTTCCATCCATAACTGTTGTGTGTCACGGGCGTTTCTCACAACGATAATCCGGGAATGTCAGTAATACAATGTGAACTTACGGTAATACTGACTTGTAATATTTGATAATTTGGAGGTGGCACCTGTCATCGTTAGCTTTACTTTCCGCGAAGAGAAAAACATCTGACTGCGCTGTTCCACACCGTTCTTTTCTACTTCATGTAACTATCGCAACTGTTTTTATCTTATCAAAACGGAATATACACACGCTGACACACATTTTTCAGTCACCAGTCTTATGACTGGTTCGATGTGGCACCTACAACCTACGTCCTCAATAATTTGCTGGATGTATTCCAGCCTCTGTCTTTCTCTACAGTTTTTACACTTCACAGTACCCTCTAGTCCATGGAGATTATTCCCTGGTGCCTTAATACATGTCTTGTCATCCTCTCCCTTCTTCTTTTCAGCGTTTTCCATACGTCCCTTTCTTCTTCCGTTCTGTGGAAAAAGTCGTCATTCCTTATCTTATTTCCGGAACCGCGGGACTGCTACGGTCGCAGGTTCGAATCCTGCCTCGGGCATGGGTGTGTGTGATGTCCTTAGGTTAGTTAGGTTTAAGTAGTTCTAAGTTCTAGGGGACTTATGACCTAATATGTTAAGTCCAATAGTGCTCAGAGCCATTTGAACCTTATCTTATTAGTCCATCAATAATGATCCTGACATACATCAATATTTTTCTCAGAAGTATTAGTCATGCGAGAAAACTCCTCATTGCTGATGACAGTAATATTATAATTACTGAGAAAACAAGAGAGAGAGGAGATATGCGATGAAGTGACACTGAACGTAAAGGAACTGTCAGCTGAAGAAATAAAGTCTGAAAAGTCCTTTATCATATTGTGGCACTTTATTTTGAAGGTCTGTCTTGATCACATAAACTTGTACACCTTATTATTACCAGTTTCGGCTAATGCCATCTTTAGATCATAAGATATTCTGTACAACGTCAAATTATACATGTACGTACATAGTAAGTGCACTTATTATTTACCTATATGAGTAATTTGACGTTGACACTTACATCAGTATGTATTGTATGTTCTGAAAATGGCAGTAGCCGAAAGCAATAATAGTGAAGTGTAGAAGTTTGTGTTATCAAGAGGGACCATTAAAATAAAGTAAAGAAGGTAAATGCCATGGATTTGAGTTTGAAGAGTGAAAATGATACTCTTAAATTAAATGTAGGTAGCGCATCTATAGTCTGCGCAACAAATTCAGAATTTCTAAGAACGAATATTGATTCTCACCTGAAGTGGTGTGAACCAGCAAAGGTACTTGCAAACAGAATGCCGTCAACATGTTGTGCCCTTAGAGACCTGTCATCAGTGTATAACAGCCAGTGTCTTTTAACTACATATTATTCATGTCTACACTCAATTCTTGTTTGGGGAGCAAATGCACAAAATATAAACACAGTTTTCAAACTGCAGGAAAAAAAGGTAATAACAATAATAATCAAATACAGTAGCTGAGCTCATTGCGAAAATCTGTTCAAACCTCTTACCAGTTTGTTGCACAAATCAAAACTAATATTGATAATTACTGGACAAACAACTCTGTCTACGACCATAAAATAAGATCTAGACAGAACTTACAATTAATAAACATAAAATTCAAAACAGTATTTCCTAACAGGTAATAAAACTATACTGGAAATCGTCAAAGTACGTACATTACAGAAAATACTAAAGCAAACTTATTAGAAATACTGTTAAAAAGTAGCACTTAAGCAATACATTCTATATATTGAAAGATTACTTAGACAACACAGAGTAGGGTTTGGTAAAAAATGTAACACAAATAATAGTAACGATAAAAAACATCTATCATTCCACATAACACTTTCACACTGTATGTTTTCTTCTTTTTCCCTTTTCTGGAAAAAACGTACTCCCAAAGCTATGCTTACTCTCTTTCTGAGCTCAACATCTCACTCTTCAAATAGGGACGCTGATTCAGTTTTTCAGGCTAGCAAATAGGAAGCTGTGGTACACAAAATGTTTCTGACGTCATCTGATAGTGTGTATGAGTTTTATGAAAGAATGTCTGTGTAGTGTCTATAGTGGGAACAGTGATTGGGAGAGAGAAATGGACGAGGAGTGTAGCATTAGCGTTTTACATTATTAAATATCAGTATTATACACAAGGTAGAAACCAAATGAGGTGGCACTGTTTTAAACAGAGTGGCCTTGATCCTGGAGGGTGAAGACTCCAGCCTTCATCCAGCCATCCTGGTTTTGGTTTTCTGTGGTTTCCATAAATTATTTCAGGCAAAAACGGGGATGGTTCCTACTGCAAAGGCACCTACTCTGATCAAACTAGACCGGTAGCTATGAAGAAGCTTGCACATATGAATTACATTATTTTTGTTGTTCTTAAATTGTAATACCATGACATGATCTCTATAAAAGTGATCTACGGATGAATAAAACTACTACTACGACTACTAAACTCACTATTGACTACTGTGAACCAGTCGATTTAAAATTTTGCACTGCTATTTCTTTTTGATAAAGAGAGCAGTGGAGCAGTGGCTGGCTTAACAACCGATACCACCACTCCAGTTGTGTTTTGTTCCCTGGAGACCCCACCACGCACCTAACAAAAAAAAAAAAAAAAGGACCACTCAAAAGCTTTACCTTTCCTTACGATCGGCTGAACGTTCTAAAGACGTACTGAAATCGGCAGCAGCTAGAACGTCACATGATTATTTAATGGTATCTGAGTACAAACAGCCGCGTCAGCTACAAAACTTGCCAAGGTGATTTTCTCCTGCAGATATAGAAATAGCGTGGTGGTGTCGTATTTTGTCCATTTAGTTACAAAGTCACCATATAAGTAAATCAGTTCTGTTTCCACTAAAAATAAATGATCTGTGACAGGAATCAGCTACAGGGATAAAATCAAAAGAGCCATCTAATCGACAAAAAAAGAACAGAAGAAAAGTTCAAAACGCTACTGACGCGATACTAGACAGATTTCCTTACGTCCACATCAGGTGTGTGTCCGTGTGGATATACACTGGCTGTGGTGTCATTTATAATGGGAAATCACTTGTATAAAGAAACGGTGTGTTGAGTTACTACACTAAATTCAACATTACCATCTTTTCCAGTCTGCAGCCCCTGGCTGGGTCCCTCTCGAACTTAATCCCTCCATCTTTTCCTGCCCCCCCCCCCTCCCCGCTCCCATCCGTTCCCCTTTCCACACTGTCCCCATCTTCTCCTCTGTTCTTGACACATTTCTTCGTTCCAACGATCCATCTGTCACTCTGTCTTACTTTAGGTATCTTACCCCCTACTGTCATTTCACCGGGGCGTCTTGGTATCCTGCAAACTTCTATTCTTTTAACAGGTCTATAACAACTTAATATTGTCTTTTCTATGCTCTCTTGCACTGGCCTCTTTTTCATTATTTCTTTGACCATCTCATTCATTACTCTGGCCTTTTAGTTAGCTTGTATGAAATTTCGTATTGCAACCCTGTATCCTGATGAAACGTGTCTTGTAAGAGAGGTATTATTTTCCAGAATGAGATTTTCACTCTGCAGCGGAGTGTGCGCTGCAATATCCTTTCTTTCAGGAGTACCTGATCTGCAAGGTTCGCAGGAGAGCTTCTGTAAGGTTTGGAAGGTAGGAGACGAGGTACTGGCAGAAGTAAAGCTGTGAGGAGGGGGCGTGAGTCGTGCTTGGGTAGCTCAGATGGTACAGCACCTGCCCGCGAAAGGCAAAGGTCCCGAGTTCGAGTCTCAGTCCGGCACACAGTTTTAATCTGACAGCAAGTTTCAAGGTATTATTTTATTTTTTTAATCTTATTCATATGAAGATATAATCAGACAGTAAGAAATCAATGTTACAAAATGTACATTACATTAACACTGAAGATTACAGAAGGAATATTAATTATAAATCGCAAAGAGTATACTTAAGATGTGTGAAAAAATTCTGTAATTACATTCAATTTTTTGGAAAACAAAAGACACGGAAGCGAAGACTTCCTCTTCTTGTTAATTTACTTCTGATCTTATCCACAAACAGTAGGAAGCAAGTGTTGTAAGTTCTGTAAATTATTTGATATGTCGAATAATAATTATCATACTAGCAGTTAACAGTGTCTGCATTTACCATAGAAACTCTTTGTCACTACCATATTAATTTTTATTTGATGAGGTCTTATTTTTGAGATAAAAGTGTCAGGAATTGTAAACATTATTTGAACGCAGAAAGACCGATTGCTTATCGCATCTTGTCAGTTAAGTATTATACGCTTAAAAAGTGGAATCAGCAGATTTATTTCTGTGAGATCAGAACTAATTCTAACTGCCACTTTTTACGTGGAGGTCAATGTAGTATTTTCAGCCCCAACGAGGTTTCAAACAATAATGAGGTTCAATAGCCACCAGGGCATGACTCGCGGTGGCTTAAGGGTATATTGAAAGTGGTTCACTATAAGACAAAACACGATCAATTAGTGATATGTGTCACAGTATTAACCACATCGTGCCATCACATTTGTGATGTGTCTTTCCCGAAGAAAAACTTTATTCAAGCATTGTTCACTTTTTACGAGATTTATATATTTCTCTCCCTACGCTATCTGCCAGACAGGAAAGGTACCTTATACTGTCCGATTGCCTCTCCTTTATCATCCACGTTTGCGATGTACACCTCAGGATTTGAGCATAATACACTCGGTATATCATTTATAAGCGTCGAGGGACATGAAAGAGAAGCAGTGGTTGGAAGGGAGGGAGACAGGGTTGTAGCCTATCCCTGATGTTATTCAATCTATATACTGAGCAAACAGTAGAGGAAACAGAAGAAAAATTTGGAGTTGGAACATGTGATCTTAGAAGATAGATTAAGGAAAGGAAGGCCTAGTTTTCTAGCATTCGTAGAATTAGAGAAAGCTATTGACAACGTTGACTGGCATACTCTCTTCCAAATTCTAAACGTGGCAGGGGTCATATACAGGCAGCGAAACGCTGTTTAGAATTTGTACAGAAACCAGATGGCAGTTATAAGAGTCAAGGGCATGAAAGGGAAGCAGTGGATGGGAAGGGAGTGGGACAGGGTTATAGCCTATCCCTGATGTTGCTCAATCTATATGTTGAGCAAGCAACAAAGGAAACAAAAGAAAAATTTGGAGTAGGAATTAAAATCTGTGGAGAAGAAATAAAAACTTTGAGGTTTTCCGACAATATTGTAATTCTGTCAGAGGCAGCAAAGGACCTGAAAGAGCAGTTGAACGGAATGGACAGTGTCTTCAAACGAGGATATAAGATGAACATCAACAAAAGCGAAATGCGGATAATGGAATTAGTCTAATTACATAAGGTGATGCTGAGGGAATTAGATTAGGAAATGAGACATTTAAAGTAATAGATGAGTTCTGCTATTTAGGGAGCAGTAGAGAGGATATAAAATGTAGACTGGCGATGGCAAGAAAAGCGTTTCTAAAGAAGAGAAAGTTATTAACATCGGGTAAAGATTCAAGTGTCAGTAAGTCTTTTCTAAAATTATTAGCATGGAGTGTAGCCATTATGGATGTGAAACACGAACGATAACTAGTTTAGACAGGAAGAGAATAGAAGCTTTCGAAATGTGGTGCTACAGAAGAATGCTGAAGATTAGATCGGTAGGTCACGTAACTAATGAGAAGGTACTAAACAGAACTAAGGAATTTGTGGCACAACTTGAGTAGAAGAAGAGATCGGTTCGTAGGACATAACCCGAGGCATCAAGGGATCACCAAGTTAATATTGGAGGGCAGCGTGGAGACTAAAAATCGTAGAGGGAGACCAAAAAATAAATACACTAAGCAGATTCAGATGGATGTAGGGTGCAGTAGTTACTTGAAGATGAAGAAACTTGCAAAGGATAGAGTAGCGTTGATAGCTGCATCAAACCAGTCTCCGGACTGAAGATCACGACAACAACAATATCATTGATTTGCTGTTTTCTGTTCTATCCATGCTCGACACTAGGCTTTTAATTTTCGTACTTTGTAGGAATCCAAGTATTTGCTTTCCGCCTTCACTACACTCCACGCCATTCCTCTCACTGTCTTCTGTCATGGTCCCCATCTATTTTAAACTTTCCACGTTCTTTTTAGTAGTGGTCCTTTAATAACTAAAAAATGTATTCAAAAGTATCTCGACACCAGTTAAGGAATATTAATATAGGATGTATCCACTCCTCGCCTTTATGAAGTGCTGGACTCTGCTGGGGACACTCAGTGTGTCTGTGGAGGAGTGGCAGCCCATTCTTCCTGTAGCGTCGAAACGAGAGAAGGTGGCGATGTTGGACCGTCAATTATGCAGCAACGTCGACGTTATAACTCACTCCAGAGGCAGCATATACATGCAGCCATCGTCTCCGAACTGTTGGTTTACTGTGCGGAGTACGCAGTATTGTAAAGTGTGTTCATAAACTTTCGCATTTAGCGTTTTCATAAACAAAACTCTACCATCTGGTGAGCAAGATGTATGAGACAGGCGAAATTCCCTCAGACTTCAAGAAGAATATAATAATTCCAATCCCAAAGAAAGCAGGTGTTGACAGATGTGAAAATTACCGAACTATCAGTTTAATAAGTCACAGCTGCAAAACACTAACGCGAATTCTTTGCAGACGAATGGAAAAACTGGTAGGAGCCGACCTCGGGGAAAATCAGTTTGGATTCCGTAGAAATTTTGGAACACGTGAGGCAATACTGACGCTACGACTTATCTTAGAAGAAAGATTAAGGAAAGGCAAACCTACGTTTCTAGAATTTGTAGACTTAGAGAAAGCTTTTGACAATGTTGACTGGAATACTCTCTTTCAAATTCTAAAGGTGACAGTGGTAAAATACAGGGAGCGAAGGGCTATATACAATTTGTACAGAAACCAGATGGCAGTTATAAGAGTCGAGGGATATGAAAGGAAAGCAGTGGTTGCGAAGGGAGTGAGACAGGGTTGCAGCCTCTCCCCGATGTTATTCAATCTGTATATTGAGCAAGCAGTAAAGGAAACAAAATAAAAGTTCGGAGTAGGTATTAAAATCCATGGAGAAGAAATAAAAACTTTGAGGTTCGTCGATGACATTGTAATTCTGTCAGAGAGCAAAGGACTTGGAAGAGTAGTTGAACGGAATGTACAGTGTCTTGAGGATATAAGATGAACTTCAACAAAAGCAAAACGAGAATAATGGAATGTAGTCGAATAAAGTCGGGTGATGCTGAGGGAATTAGATTGGGAAATGAGACACTTAAAGTAGTAAAGGAATTTTGCTATTTGGAGAGCAAAATAACTGATGACGGTCGAAGTAGACAGGATATAAAATGTAGACTGGCAATGGCAAAGAAATTTGTTAACATCGAGTATAGATTTAGTGTCAGAAAGTCGTTTCTGAAAGTATTTTTATGGAGCTTAGCCATGTATGGAAGTGAAACATGGGAGATAAATAGTTTAGATAAGAAGAGAATAGAAACTTTCGAAATGTGGTACTACAGAACAATGCTGAAGATTAGATGGGTAGATCACACAACTAATCAGGAGGTATTGAATAGAATTGAGGAGAAGAGGAGTTTGTGGCACAACTTGACTAGAAGAAGGGATGGGTTGGTAGGACATATTCTGAGGCACCAAAGGATCACCAATTTGGTACTGGAGGGCAGCGTGGAGGGTAAAAATCGTAGTGGGAGACCAAGAGACGAGTACACTAAGCAGATTCAGAAGGACGTAGGCTGCAGTAGGTACTGGGAGATGAGGCTTGCACAGGATGGAGTAGCATGGAGAGCTGCATCAAACCAGTCTCAAGACTGAAGATCACAACAACAACAACATAAACGCAATGCAGAGACCACACTGCGAATATGAAAAACACCCTCATACCGTAACAGCATTCCTCTGTACTTCAGTGCCGCCACAACACATGATGGCAGGTAAAGTTGTCCAAGCATTCGCCAAATCCAAACCCTTCTGCCTGACTGCCACAGGGTACAGCGTGATTCATCACTCCAGATCACAAGTTGCCAGTCATCCACGGTCCACTGACGTCATTCTTTACACCAATTCAATCGCCGCTTAGCGCTGAGTACAGAAATGTATGAGGAGCCGCTTGACCGTTAAACTCCATTTTTATTTCCTACGCGCCGTCTCTGTATTAGCTGCACTGCCGGTAGCACTTTGGAACTCATTACTGATTCCTTCGGCTGCATTCATGCGACTTTTTACAGCGGCCCTCCACACCTGCCGACGGTCACTATCCGCCACTGTATGAGGTCTTTGTTTAGCTTTGGTTCTTTCTTCGCCTTCCCACTTCACATACACGTCATTTAGTGTTTTAGAAGCGCTGAACTGTCGCTCATGTATAGGTTACTCAGGCGGCATTCAGTGACCATTCTACGTTCGAAGTCACTGAGCCACCCTAACCGATCCGTTCTGCAGCTAGATAGGTCACTCAGCCGGCATTATGTGACTAGTCTACTTTCGAAGTCACTGAGCCACTCTAACGGATCCGTTCTGCAGTTAGATGGGTCACTCAGGCGACATTCAGTGACTAGTCTACGTTCCAAGTCACTGAGCCACCCTAACCGATCCGTTCTGCTGTTAGTTAGGTCACTCAGGCGGTATTCAGTGACTAGTCTACGTTCGAAGTCACTGAGCCACCCTAACCGATCCGTTCTGCTGTTACATTGGTCACTCAGGCGCCTTTTAGTGGCTAGTCAACATTCGAAGTCACTGAGCCACCCTAACCGATCCATTCTGCAGTTAGATAGGTCACTCAGCCTGCATTCAGTGACTAGTCTACGTTCCAAGTCACTGAGCCACCCTAACTGATCCGTCCTACTGTTATATAGGTCACTCAGGTGGCATTCAGTGACTAGTCTACATTAGAAGTCACTGAGCCACCCTAACCGATCTGTTCTGCAGTTAGATAGGTCACCCAGACGGCATTCAGTGACTAGTCTATGGTAGAAGTCACTGAGCCACCCTAACCGATCCATTCTGCATTTAGATAGGTCACTCAGCCTGCATTCAGTGACTAGTCTACGTTCCAAGTCACTGAGCCACCCTAACTGATCCGTCCTACTGTTATATAGGTCACTCAGGTGGCATTCAGTGACTAGTCTACATTAGAAGTCACTGAGCCACCCTAACCGATCTGTTCTGCTGTTAGATAGGTCCCTCAGGTGGCATTCAGTGACTAGTCTACATTAGAAGTCACTGCGCCACCCTAACCGATCTGTTCTGCTGTTAGATAGGTCCCTCAGGTGGCATTCAGTGACTAGTCTATGGTAGAAGTCACTAAGCCACCCTAACCGATCCATTCTGCATTTAGATAGGTCACTCAGCCTGCATTCAGTGACTAGTCTACGTTCCAAGTCACTGAGCCACCCTAACCGATCTGTCCTACTGTTATATAGGTCACTCAGGTGGCATTCAGTGACTAGTCTACATTAGAAGTCACTGAGCCACCCTAACCGATCTCTTCTGCAGTTAGATAGGTCACCCAGACGGCATTCAGTGACTAGTCTATGGTAGAAGTCACTGAGCCACCCTAACCGATCCATTCTGCATTTAGATAGGTCACTCAGCCTGCATTCAGTGACTAGTCTACGTTCCAAGTCACTGAGCCAACCTAACTGATCCGTCCTACTGTTATATAGGTCACTCAGGTGGCATTCAGTGACTAGTCTACATTAGAAGTCACTGAGCCACCCTAACCGATCTGTTCTGCTGTTAGATAGGTCCCTCAGGCGGCATTCAGTGACTAGTCTATGGTAGAAGTCACTGAGCCACCCTAACCGATCCATTCTGCATTTAGATAGGTCACTCAGCCTGCATTCAGTGACTAGTCTACGTTCCAAGTCACTGAGCCACCCTAACTGATCCGTCCTACTGTTATATAGGTCACTCAGGTGGCATTCAGTGACTAGTCTACATTAGAAGTCACTGAGCCACCCTAACCGATCTGTTCTGCTGTTAGATAGGTCCCTCAGGCGGCATTCAGTGACTAGTCTATGGTAGAAGTCACTGAGCCACCCTAACCGATCCATTCTGCATTTAGATAGGTCACTCAGCCTGCATTCAGTGACTAGTCTACGTTCCAAGTCACTGAGTCACCCTAACTGATCCGTCCTACTGTTATATAGGTCACTCAGGTGGCATTCAGTGACTAGTCTACATTAGAAGTCACTGAGCCACCCTAACCGATCTGTTCTGCTGTTGGATAGGTCCCTCAGGTGGCATTCAGTGACTAGTCTACATTAGAAGTCACTGCGCCACCCTAACCGATCCGTTCTGCTGTTAGATAAGTCACTCAGGCAGCATTCAGTGACTAGTCTACGTTCCAAGTCACTGAGCCACCCTAACCGATCTGTTCTGCCGTTAGATAGGTCACTCAGGCAGCATTCAGTGACTAGTCTACATTCCAATTCACTGAGCCACCCTAACCGATCTGTTCTGCTGCTATATAGGTCACTCAGGTGTCATTCAGTAACTAGTCTACGTTCGAAGTCACTGAGCCACCCTAACTGATCCGATGTGCTGTTAGATAGTTCAATCAGGCGGCATTTAATGACTAGTCTACATTGGAAGTCACTGTGCCACCCTAACCGATCCGTTCTGCTATTAGATAGGTCACTCAGGCGGGATTCCGTGGCTACTCTACGTTCCAAGGCACTGAGCCACCCTAACCAATCCGCTCTGCTGTTAGATACGACACTCAGGCGGCATTTAGTGACTAATTTACATTCCAAGTCAGGCGCCACCCTAACTGATCCGCTCTGCTGTTATATAGGTCACTGAGGCCGCAATCAGTTACTAGTCTACGTTAGATGTCACTGAGCCACCCTAACCGATCCATTCTGCTGTTAGATAGATCACTCAGGCGGCATTCAGTGACTAGTCTACATTCCAAGTCACTCAGCCACCCTAACAGATCTGTTCTGCTGTTATATAGATCACTCAGGCGGCATTCAGTGACTAGTCTACATTCCAAGTCATTGAGCCACCCTAACCGATCCGTTCTCCTGTTATATAGGTCACTCAGGCGTCATTCAGTGACTTGTCTACGTCCAAAGTCACTGAGCCACCCTAATCGATCCATTCTGCTGTTAGTGTTCCTCTAATGACAGCGCAATGCACCCCACCTCCCTTAACACTGGCGGGTCTGGTTCGCACGACATTTAGTGGTCAATTCCGCATTAGACAGTGCGTGCAGATACTTCTGATCCGATGATGTACATCGATTGGTTGTCTCACCTTATTTATGATTTTATTCATAGCTATTATTTTCTTAGCAATTATAGTATGGTATATACTTCAGGATAAAATTGAAGCATCAGTTGCACAAGTACTTTTGTTTTCGCTCCAGAGATTGTCATCTACAGAAGCATACAGAATTTGGGATAGTATGAATCACAAGAACTTAATCATACATTTATGTAAAGGATAAGAGGTGTATTACAAAAACTTTGTTAATATTGGTTTAGCGGATGTCAATATCTTCTTCACAGAACCATAATACCATGACACATTCAAAAGTGTACATACTGCATGTAATATTTATATAGTAATGGTAGCAATAGCTTATCTATATCTACATCTACATGTATACTCTGCAAGTCACCTCGAGGTGCATGGCAGGGGGTACTTCCATTGTACCAGTTATTAGGGTTTCTTCCTCTTCCATTCACGTACAGAGCGCGGGAAAAATGATTGTTTAAATGGCTCTGTGCGTGCAGTAATTATTCTAATCTTAGGGGGCTGTAGCATATCCCTAGAGTAATCACTAAAGTTGGTTTTTGAAACTCTGCCAATAGACTTTCTCTTCAAGAGTCTGCCACTTCAGATCTTTCAATATCTCTGTGACACTCTCCCATTCGTGCTGCCGTTCTCTGTCTGGTATGGGTCCCACACACTTGAGCAATTTTCTAGAACCAGTCACTCGAGTTATTTGTAAGCTATATTCTTTGTAGACTGATTGCACTTCCTCGGTGTTCTACCACTAAACAGAAGTCTACCACGTATTTTACCCACGACTGAACTTAAGTGATCATTCCATTTCATATTCCTACAAAGTGTTACACGCAGGTATTTGTATGAATTGGCCGATTCCAATAGTGACTCCCTGATGTTATAGTCATACGATACTGCGTCTTTTCGTTTTGCGAATTGCAAAATTTTACATTTCTGGGTATTTAGAACAAGTTGCCAATCTCTGCACCATGTTGAAGTCTTATCAAGATCTGACTGACTATCTAAGGTTAGGTTAGGTTAGGTGCAGCTTCTCCCAGTTAGTACTTCATTATAGATATCTGCAACATCCGCATAAAGCCTGACTTTACTATTAATGTTGTCTGCAAGGTCATTAATATACAACATGAACAGAAAGGGTTCCAACACACTTCTCTGAGACACAAGCTTATTTGCAAGTATGTGAAATGTCTTTGAAACGTATTGTACAAGCCGCTCATAAAAAGTATGAAAAGCTTTCGAGGATGTTGCAGGTTAGGTTGTGCTGAGAAATAATTGTTAAGAAATAAAATTCGGTACGTTGCGCCGTTTCCGAGTTAACCAGAATGGAATTTAGCCAATCAGGCCGTTGCGCGCGCTAACACAAACGATCTGGCATACACAATAATGGTGTCAGTTCTCATAACGTAGATGGTAGCTCACGAGACTGCTCAGCCTTTGACTCGGGTTTATTCCTCACTACCCTTGGCCAATTTTTGTATCGCTCTGTTGTTCGGTTTTATGAAAGCAAACGAAGAACGCCCGCATCTCGTGGTCGTGCGGTAGCGTTCTCGCTTCCCACGCCCGGGTTCCCGGGTTCGATTCCCAGCGGGGTCAGGGATTTTCTCTGCCTCGTGATGGCTGGGTGTTGTGTGATGTCCTTAGGTTAGTTATGTTTAAGTAGTTCTAGGGGACTGATGACCATGGATGTTAAGTCCCATAGTGCTCAGAGCCATTTGAACCATTTGAAACGAAGAACACAATTGGCGACAACGTCTCTGGCGGGCCGCTTGAATCTGCGAGCACAGCGTCCTCATTGGCTAGCTACAGCACCAGTTAACTCGGAAACAAACGACGCAACGTGCGAGGTGCCGGGGCTAGCAGTGTATTTAACACTAAATTCTTATAGAATCTACATATGTATGGTTCAAATGGCTCTGAGCACTATGGGACTCAACTGCTGAGGTCATTAGTCCCCTAGAACTTAGAACTAGTTAAACCTAACTAACCTAAGGACATCACAAACATCCATGCCCGAGGCAGGATTCGAACCTGCGACCGTAGCGGTCTTGCGGTTCCAGACTGCAGCGCCTTTAACCGCACGGCCACTTCGGCCGGCCTACATATGTAAATAATGCTCTAAGCCCCCCCCTATTCTAACTCCGACTTTTGCTGTTGCACATGGATTAAAAAAAAAAAAATACGCTAACTGACTGTAATCAACCCTGCCAGTGGAGTAGAAAAGAGTTTGGCACCTGCAATAATTTAATTTGATAAATAAGTTAAATAAACGAAGGTTTCATTAACGTAGTGAGAAATGATAGGGTTGCTCTACCGATTAACAGAATGAAAGTTCTGTCCAAAATAACAATATGATTTATTAAGACTAAACACAAAATAATATACAAAAACACATGAAACATTTACAATACATGAAATTGGCTCAAATTGGATACTCAAACAGACGCTGTGAAGGTGAAGTTGTCCCTAAACTAGATTGTGAGGATTATGACGAAGTGGTATGTAGAGCCAATTCCTTGCCACTCAAATCTTAAGAGAGATACACAGCTAACCCAACATTAATTGCTGCTACATTAGTGAGAACTCAGACGATGAACACTCAAGACAGAACAAAGTTAGAGGAAGACGAACAGGCGCGCTCTGCTTAGCTCTGATTATCACCTAGGAAAATCCCTATCTGCCGGTGCTGCGGACATACATTACCAAACTGTCTTCTTAACTGCAAGAACACGATCTGGCGTACCGGAGGCGATGGCTGGTTGCTTCGACGTCCCGTCGTGGTGATGATAATGTCGCGAGTATAGCCCGAAACTAATTATCCTGGTCCGGTTGTTCCAGACTAAAGCCTTCCTAGCAATACAAATGCGCCTCTGAGGGAGACGAAGAAGGCTCGCCACACAATCACTGACGGTACAGTGATTGATTTTATCAAGCGAAGTCACACTGTAACTCTGATACAGTCAACATTAACCAAAACTGCTCAAGACAGACAACATAGGCCGCTTGTATGCAGAATGCTCAATTGCCAACTGTATTCAGAAAGTTACGTTGAAGTCGAAACTTCAGCAACTTCTTCAAACAGTTACAATTAAATGAAAGTATATTAGACAGCCAACGGAAGGCCGGCTGTCCAGAGCGGCGAGGGCTCAGTCTTCTAACCTACTCCGACCGAAAGGCGAGAGCCGACTGCCAACAAGAGCACCCGTACAAACCGAACACAGAACATTCCCGCCCCCACGACAGTGGCCGTGGTTAATCGTTCCAATCAGCAACTCGAAAACCGGCGGAAAATTCCACTCTATTGCCGGAGCACTACCATTCCACCAATGGAGATACTTGGCGCCAATTTCTGCGCCGATTTTGCTACGTCACGGAGCTATGCCCTGAGCAAGGCAATCACAGTTACTATACGGCAGAAAACGCGGGAATTTGCGCGCCAAGGCTGCTTGGGAACACAAGTCATTCCCACGCCCCGCTGGTAGCCCGCCAGAAAGTGTTTTCGCTAAGTTTCTGCGAAGTAACGGGACCTGTAACCCAGCCGCTACTTCAGGCCCCTCCAGACGTGTCTTTTGACAATGTCGGCGTCTGGAAAGCGTTCACTCGACTCCCTCACACCCGTCGGCTTACCCTTTCAAGATCGGCAGAGCCCGCCTGTCACCGGACCACCTGGGTGACGAGAGACGCTGCGTGGGAAGCCCGCATGTGAAGGAACAGCAACTTTTCACCGCATGCAATTAGAGACGAAAATCGTAAGATAGAAATATGAGAGGGGGCTCATGCCACCTCTCAAACGTATCGAATTTATTTCTGAGCACAACCTACCCTACAATATCATTACAAGCTTTATCACCCTGTATATAACTTGCTTCATATACATTAGTTGTATTTTTATGTGGTTTTGTTTATATTCCTTGCTGCTAGCACAACATGACTTTGTATATAAATGTGATGCATTTACTGTAAATTATCAGTCTCAAGGTATAATTATAACTTACAATATGTACATTTTTGGACATCTCGTGGCATTCTCGTTCTGTGAAGAAGATATTCACATCTGCTACGCCAGTATAAGGTAAGTGTTTCTAATACACTTCTTATACTTCACGTAAATTTATGGGCAAGTTCTTATGATTTGCAACATCCCAAAGCTTTTGAAGAAAACAGATTGATCTGCGGAAACCGGTAAAACAAATTAAAAGTAACTGCGCGATTGATGTCTGAATTGTATTCTGAAATATGTCTCATTCTTTGTTGTCACCATCACTTCAGACTTTTTATCATTACATTGAGGTGACAAAAGTCATGGGATACCACTTAATATCGTGTCGAACCTGCTTTTGCGCGTCTTTGTGGACAACTCGACGTGGAAATACTGAGAAATGCTGTCGCTACAGTTATGCATAATTGCGAGAGTGCTGCCAGTGGAGAGTTTTGTGCACTAACCGATCTCTCGACCATGTCACACATATTTTCGATGTGATTCACGTCGGGTGATCTAGGTGACCAAATCATTCACTCGAAATGTCCACAATGTTTTTCGAACCAATCGCGAACAATTGTGGTCCAGTGACATGACACCCTTTTTCGGGTATTTCAAGTCCATGAAGACATGGCTTCCAAATAGCTGAATATAACCATTTACAGTCAGTGACAGGTCCAGTTTGACCAGAGGATCCAGTCTGCTCCGTGTAAACGCAGCCCACGCCATTATGGAGCCACCACCAGCTTGTTGACAATTTGGGTCCACGGCTTCTGGATGTCTGCGCCCTACCATCAGCTCCTACCAGCTGAAATCGGGACTCATCTGACCAGGCCTCGGTTTCCCCTCCATCTGGAGTCCAACCGATGTGGTCCCGAGCCCAGGAGGGGCGCTGCAGGCGGTGCGTGCTGTCAGCAAAGCCACTCGTATCGGTCGTCTGCCACAACAGCCAATTAATGCCAGATTCTCCCGCACTGTCCTAACACATACGTTCGTAGTACGTCCCATTCTCATATCTGCGGTTATTTCACTCAGTTTTGCTTGTCTGTTAGCACAGACAACTATACACAAACGCCACTGTTTTCGGTCGTTAACTGAAGGCCGTCGGCCGCCATGTTGTCCGTGGCGAGAGGTAATCACTGAAATCTGCTATTCTCGGCACAATCTTGACACTGTGGATCTCGGAACACTGAATTCCTTAACGATTTCCGAAATGGAATATTCCATGCAGCTAGCTCCAACCACAATTCCAATTTCAAAGTCTGTCATTTCCTGTCGTGCGGCTGTGATTACGTCGTAAACGGTTTCACACGAACCACCTGAGCACAAACGACGCTTCCATCAGAGCACTGTCCTTTCCCACCATCTGTACGCGATACTACCGCCATCTGTATACGTGCAGTGCGCCTCCATAGCTGAGTGGTTAGCGCATCGGACTCCCAAGCAACGGGCCCTGATTCGATTCCCGGCCGCGTCAGAAGTTGTCCCCGCTCGGAGACTTGTCTTATTCTCATCATCATTTCATCGTCATCTACACGAAATTCGCCCAATGTGGCGTCACCTGAAAAGACTTAAAACTCGCCGGCCGAACTTCCACGGGTGGGGAGTCCATGCCATCAGTGAGTGACATATGATCATTCCATTTGTATACGTGCATACCGCTGTCTCGTCACCTCAGTGTAAATTTCAGTCCATGACGTCCTTAGATACAATTGGTCTTTCTTGTATCCCTCCCTCTCCATTTCTCCACACCATTAAATCACCTGCACAACACTATTGCTTTTACTCTGAAGCGCTAAAGAAACTGGTATAGGCATGCGTATTCAAATACAGAGGCATGTACACAGGCAGAATACGACGCTGCGGTCGGCAACGCCTATATAAGACAACAAGTGTCTGGCGCAGTTGTTAGATCTGTTCCTAATTAGCCGAGCGGTCTAAGGCGCTGCAGTCGAGGACTGTGCGGCTGGTCCCGGCGAAGGTTCGAGCCCTCCCTCGCGCATGCGTGTGTGTGTTTGTCCTTAGGACAATTTAGGTTAAGTAGTGTGTAAGCTTAGGGACTGATGACCTTATCAGGTAAGTTCCATAAGAATTCACACACATCTGAACATCATCAGATCTGTTACTACTGCTACATTCGCAAGTTACCAAGTTTTAAATGTGTTTCAGTGTGGTTACAGTCGGCGCACGAGCGATGGGACACAGCGTCTCAGAGATAACGATGAAGTGGCGATTTTGGAGTACGACCATTTCTCGAGTGTACCGTGAACATCAGGAATCCGGGAAAACATCAAATCGACGACATCACCGTGGCCGGGAAAATATCCTGCAAGGACGGGACTAACGACGACTGAAGAGGATCGTTCAACTTGACAGAAGAGCAGCCCTTCCACAGACTGCTGCAGGTCAGAGCCATTCGATGAAACATCATCGATAGGTGCTTTAGGATCCGAAGACCCACTCGTGTACCCTTGATGACTGCACGACACAAAGCTTTACGCCTCGCCTGGGCCCGTCAATACCGACATTGGACTGTTGATGACTGGAAACATGTTGCCTGATCGGACGAGTTTTGTTTCAAATTGTATCGAGCAGATGGAGACAACCTCATGAATCCATGGACCCTGCATGTCAGTAGGGGACTGTTCAAGCTGGTGGAGTCTCTGTAATGGCGTGGGGCGTTTGCAGTTGGAGTAATATGGGACCCGTGCTAAGTGTAGACACAACTCTAGCAGGTGACACGTACTTAAGCATCCTATCCCATCACCTGCATCCATTCATGTCGATTGGTCATTCCTACGGACTGGGGCAATTCCAGCAAGCCATGCGACATCCCAAACGTCCGTAATTGCCACAGAGTGGAACACTCTTGTGTTTAAACACTTCCGCTGGCCACCAGACTCCCCAGATGTGAACACTGTTGAGCTTATCTGGGATGCCTTGCAACATTCTATTCAGAAGAGATCTCCACCACTTCGTACTCTTACGGATTTATGGACAGCCCTGCAGGATTGATGGTGTGTTCCCTCCAGCACTACTTCAGACATTAGTCGAGTCCACGCCACCTCGTGTTGCGGCACTTCTGCGTGCTCGCTGGGGCCCTCACGATATTAGGCAGGTGTACCTGCTTCTTTGGCTCTTCGGTGTATATTACTCCCTAATAGCGGAAAAAGTGCTAGAGTTATGTAAGAGGTGAGAGGTAACGACTGTAGTGACAAAAAAGTGCTGGTCCTACATAAAACGTGTGGGATAAGGACAGACGCGTTGACTAGGAGATAGAATGACATGTAAGGCGAAAGACTTGAGCGAGTTAGTGACGCGTTATAAGAGTCGGCGAGCCGTTTGGACGGCTCCAGGTGGCAGCCTCAGTCAGACGCACGCTCGGGCGCCCACAATGAACGCCAGCTGGGGTCCGTAGTAAAGACACGGTTCCCTTCTGGTCGACAAGTCGCGCCAGCAGTTCCCCCTGAAGAACCGGTCTGTCGCCGCCTTAACCAACCTCACGATAGTGCCCCTCCGCTTAACCGTAAGCTCTCTCACACACACCCCAAAAAATGAGGAGGTCCGCGTCCTTTGGGGAGCCGCTGTGCCTTTGCCTACCTCCGATTCCCGCGTCCGGTCGCGCAAGCACAAAAGGCGGAAGCTGGTCGGCTGCTACACGGGCAGTTTCAGGGGGGGCACCAGGCACCAGGTGGACTCTCCGTGTTAACACGCCGGGGAGATGATCCGCTGCCAACCGGAATTAAAGCACCGGTCCAGGCTGGTATACGTGCAAATGGGCTGTTTGCTCAGTCGACTTCGCTGCCGCCAGGGGTCCGGGCCTTCCAGACCTGCTGCGGCCGGTATACGCACTAAGCCCCGAGGAACGGCCGCCTCCTGCAGGATTACCTGCTGCTGCTCCCGCGGCCGGCCCATTCAGGGAGACACCCACCGTAGCGCGGGGACGCCCGCCTCCCCTGCTCGCAGCCCCTGTTTGTTTTCTCGTGCGCTGTCGACCCCTCCGCCGTAATGGAATACGCCGGTCACGTGTTGTATACCCCGGACCCTCCACACCTTTCATTTTTTTTCTTCTTTCCACTCCCGGTCGGCCAGTAATGGTGAATCACTGGGGGAGCTTCCTCCCTGCAGCTGTCGGGAGGGTGGAGCTGGCTAGGGGGGCGCCGTATCTGGTCGCCAGATGGGATTTAATTTGGCGGGCCACCCCACTTGACCCCCGGGGTTCCGCGCCGCCGGTGCTAATGTGGTACGCACAAACGCCGCCGTTTGACATTCAGCACGCTTTTTACTGTTACTCTGGCTTTCGGATATTAGCCATTCAGCCAGCCTCCGACACATGATGTCATACATAAATTGTAATGAGCGACAGTTACTTTAGTAAATACACCGATTGAAATGGAGTGTGTTACACCATGAAGCACGAGTCCATTAAACTCAGTTTGGAGAGAAAGGACTCCAAACAGTATTACTTTGAGAATTACAGCAACTAGCCACATTTTTATGCATTTTTGTTCGTACCATTACACGTGTCGAATTTTCACGCATCTTCAGCTGGCGTAATACAGGGTCTTACACTTAAACTGCCTCTACTTGAGAGGGTCCCCACCAAAAACGAGTCATGGTAGGACAATGAAACTTTGTGAAAAAGTTCCTAAGGACACTCGGATGATAAATTACAATAAACCACTGAAAAAAACGCATTTCAATTTCCACATTTCCAATTTGTTAGTTGCTTACCGTGTTTACGTTCCAGGTTATAAACATTGCTCAATGTGAAGACTCTCTGTAACCACGACAGCTTGGGAGTTTCGACAGATGCCACTTCACAGCTGTTCGCAGCACTTTTAGAACGGTGCAGCACGGAATGTTCAGCTGTCGTGAGACAGCTCGTACACTGTTTCAAGTGATGGCAACAGTAACTTCTTAAACAATTTGTGGACCAGTTGCCTGTCGGCCTCTCCCAGGAGCAATTTCCACATCGCCAGTTAATTCCGAATTATGTTCTTCAACGACCATAAGGGAAGAGGAACTCTCCACATGCCTTTAATGAGTCGATACTGGAGAAAAAGACCGACATTGTTGCTGTTATTTTGATAAAACAGTTTTACCAGTAAAGCCCTGCTCACCTTCTCCAGACCCATGCTGAGTGTCTGCAGCTGTAAAGCACAGGTCTTGTGGTTGGGTTTCTACCCTGCATCGCCGCACCAGTACCGGCGTCTTGCGGCAAGTCATGGCACTATAGAAAAAACGAAAATCTTGCAGCGCTCAGTCTGAACATCATCCCTATAAAGTTAGGTATCCATACGGCAAATAGTTTTCCGTCTACGTTAGCTCAAGTAGCGAAAGTTTAATTGTGACGATCATTTACACATTTAAAGCTGCAGTTAGCATATCGTTAAGAACATCGACTACAGTCTGGATGCTGTAGCAACCCTGTTCAAAATAACAATATTGTTTACTCACAGAACTTCGCCGCTTCTATATTTAGAAATATATACAATTTCAGTTGATGTTTTTAACGAGGTGCTACTGAACATTTAAATATGTATTGCACCAACTGAGAAAGTGTGAAAATCCGAAACGCGTAACGGTTTCAACAAAAATTCATGAAAATGTGGCCAGCAGCTGAATTTCTTAAAGTAGTAAAGTACAAAGCCAAGGATCTCCAGATCCATTAAAATGAATAAATGAAGGGCTGAAAAGATCAACCACGTGCAATAACTAACCATTCTATTTAAAACTTTTTCAAGGTTTGGTATGTTTGTTAAGTGTTTAAATGCACTAGTGTGCAGTGGGAAACACTGAGGCCACACAACTGACACTACTAGACTTTAACGAAGTTTTATATACAGACAACTCTGACTGACTGCTTGGAAAAACGTGACAGCTAAATTTTTCAGTTAACGTGCTGCAGTAGTTTGTAAGAGACAACAGTGTCTGTGGGAATGGAAAGCCGTCAGGGAAGCACGTTCTCTCAGAAGTGTTACGGGTTTCGGTCCTAATCCCACTTCTGATTTGTTTGTGTGTCACTGACGCTTCGTTAGTTCAGTCCTGTAAATATTTCTTCTATGCCGACGATCTCCAACTTTACCCAAGTGCCAGTCCTGAAGATATCATCGATGGACCACATGAACAATGACCCACACTGGTTTTAGCGTTCATCATTAAAACACACTTTCCCGTAATTGCAACTGATTGTTGCACTTATCATGAACGTGTATATAAACTGTACTGTACTACTGTAATTTTTAAAATCAAAAAGTGACATAACATGGCCATTGTAATAAGTGTAATGTAAAATATGTAGAATGCCTGGTTAGGTGTAAGAGAGGGCTTCAATGGCCCAATCTTCCCATGTTAATTAAATCAACAAATAAATATTATATACACTAACACATTAGCCAGATTCATAAAACTGGACTATGAACGGAACTTATTTCACTTCACTGTGAAGCCTTTTTGGAGTATTTGACATATGATTTATTGTCATTATTCATTTTATGTCATAAAATATAAAAATGTGTCTCTTGCTACATTAACATACCGACCACTCATATCCTCAGGTTTCGTAGAAGCTATGCATATAAAGTATATAATATTATTGTCGGGTCTATGCTTTAAACTATTTCTTGACATTCTACTAATTGACAGTGTCGTCGTCATCCTTACGTTGCAAAGCTACGTTTTTCGATAGATTTTTTGGCTCTACTTCAATGGTTTTCAAGTACACGTGATGTATTGAGGGTGCGCACGGCAGGGGTGATTTCAAATTGTTTTTCTTCTGTGCACCCACTGGTCTTCCCAGTTCTTTCCTTTTCAGGTTAATCTCTCGACAGGAAGTAAACATCTCGCTGAAGTCTCTGTGAATTTAGACACTAAGGGTAAGACTTTTCCAAAATCTCAACCATCACATGTTCATCCAGTTGACACGCTGTTGTTGGGTGTCCATTTTCCTATTGCCTGCGAAGTTTTCCGAAGTTTGGTTCTTAGTAGTAATTCATTTCTGAACATTAAAACGGTTGAGAATTTAGGCTTACTCGTCTTTGCTGATCTAATCATTTTGCTCCTCTCGTCTGGTACTTAGACATATTATTCACTTTTACTAGCTTTTTTTCGATTATACATCGTTAGGCAAGACTGAGAGGCTAAAATTTGAACATTTAAATTTACAGTTTTTAATTTCATATCAGGAGGTTAAGCGCGTTTTAATAGAATTAGGGACACTTTAATGTTACAACTTTGCCCGGGTCATGAGTCTGAAAACAAAACTAAGTGCTAGAAACATAAATACTTGAAGATACAAGACGCTGGGGTCACTTTTCTTTTGTCTTGTCTCGCTTCATAAAACAATTCGAGCTGTGTGCTTTGACAGGTACTATCTGATACTTTCTTCCAGGAATTTAGAAAAAAAAACATGGAAAACATCCATTAGGGCAGCCACAGCTGGAGTTGAACCCAACATCTATCAAATACGTTTCCAATGTACCCACCACTGCGACAACTCACTCGATACAAATGAAGTATCTGTAATATTAGAAAGTTAAGTTACTTGGCCTATAATACGGGCAACCCCAGGAGAAATTGACTATATTCAGGGATATGACGAGAACGATCACTGGAAACGAACTAATGTACTAAACACGGCCTTTAAAATGCGTGTCTTAAGAGCAACGCGCACTTCTTGATCTTCGGTACTGTAAAACAAATCTCTTCTACTGAAAGCTCTTTCCTTTCCATATTTTTCGAGGTGATAACACGAGCCAAAATAAGAAAAATGTGCCCAGTAAACATGGGCTCTAAATTGCATACCTTAAGAGTTATGAGTACTTGTTGATATTTGCTACAATGAAGCACATCTTTCCTACTGAACAAGTCCTCTTAGCTGTTAAAGTATGCATGTTGGAGCCCATTTTTACTACACAGTTTTTTGAATGTTTTGTTCCATCTATACCTCCCAAAACCTGGGAAGCAAAGAGCTTGCAGTTGAAGAGATTTATTTCACAACATAGGAAATGAAAAAGCTCTTAAAGGGCACATTTAAGAACCCATCGTTCCTGTCATATATCTCAGTGTTGTCTGTTTCTCCTGGAATACCCTGTATGAGACGTCTTCCTTGGGATGCAGGAAGCAGGTTTATGCTGATTTCGACCATTATCATTGCTCAATAGCTTGCAGCGCAAAACTACTGTTTGCTGATTATGAATCAAAATAAAACCTTCAAGCTGGGTATTAGTTTATCTTATATGTGCCTACGTCGCAACAAGGCCCCGCGAGTAGACAACATTCCATTAGAACTACTGATAGCCTTCGGAGAGCCAGTCCTGACAAAACTCTACCATCTGATGAGCAAGATGTATGAGACAGGCGAAATACCCTCAGACTTCAAGAAGAATATAATAATTCCAATCCCAAAGAAAGCAGGTGTTGACAGATGTCAAAATTACCGAACTATCAGTTTAATAAGCCACGGCTGCAAAATACTATACAAACTCTTTACAGACGAATGGAAAAACTGGTAGACGTCGACCTTGGGGAAGATCAGTTTGGATTCCGTAGAAAAGTTGGAACACGTGAGGCAGTACTGACCCTACGACTTATCTTAGAAAATAGATTAAGGAAAGGCAAACCTACGTTTCTAGCATTTGTAGACTTAGAGAAAGCTTTTTACAATGTTGACTGGAATACTCTCTTTCCAATTCTGAAGGTGGCAGGGGTAAAATACAGGGAGCGAAAGGCTATTTACAATTTGTACAGAAACCAGATGCCAGTTATAAGAGTCGAGGGACATGAAAGGGAAGCAGTGGTTGGGAAGGGAGTGAGACAGGGTTGTAGCCTCTCCCAGATGTTATTCAATCTGTATATTGAGCAAGCAGTAAAGGAAACAAAAGAAAAATTCGGAGTAGGAATTAAAATCCATGGAGAAGAAATAAAAAATTTGAGGTTCGCCGATGACATTGTAATTCTGTCAGAGTCAGCAAAGGACCTGGAAAAGCAATTGAACGGAGTGGGCAGTGTCTTGAAAGAAGGATATATTATGAACATCAAGAAAAGCAAAAAGAGGATAATGGAATGTAGTCGAATTAAATCAGGTGATGCTGAGGGAATTAGATGAGTTTTCCTATTTGGGGAGCAAAATAACTCATGATGGTCGAAGTAGAGACGATATAAAATGTAGATTAGCAATGGCAAGGAAAGCGTTTTGTAACCTCCCCCTCACTTATCAACCTTAATGACAATGAAAAATTAAACCGCGTGTACCTCATGGAAATTTGGGAAAAGCAATCGTCAACGAAGTTAATCTGTCGGTAAAGAGGGAGGAAAGGGTTACATCTAAATGAAAGGAAAAATGCAAATGAAACCGGTGGAAATTAATTTTGAAAAGGGGTAACGTTAATAAAGAAAGTAAATGTGCGGCCGTTACGTCAACAATTAACTAGCGGTAATTAGATATTTGAGATTTGAGGGAAATCACGGTCGCCAGTCCTAAGGACAATTACTGTAGTAACTGAAAAAGAAAGGTTATTACACATATAATTAGCACTAGAAGCGTGGCAACTGAAGGTTGACACGTGTAGTGTGAAAACTGAAAGTTTGTCAGAAGTAATAAATTTCGCTACACTCTGACTTAATTTAGCAAAAGAATTAATAAAGCCGGAAAATCGAAAGTTAATTTAGTGACTGAAATTAATAGTGAGCTTTGTTTCTGAAGCAGTACGAAATTCAGTAAAATAGGGTTAGTCTTGGGCTACCTCAACAATCATTTCAAAAGCAACTTGACTCTACGCAATTTAGAAATAAGAGATTTAACTTTGAACTTGAATTAAATGATTCTGAACAATTAACAATAGTAAAATTTAGTACGTACCAAGCTGAGCTGCAGTCACAGGCAAGCTAAAATATGCTAACAAAACTCGCACTCTTAATTTGTGCTCGTGTAATCTAAATATTGTAGCCAGCTATGAATACTTTAACTGAACTTTGAAATTAAAGCAGTGAAATCGAATTATATTATTTTAATGCTGGCGTTTGAATTTCAACGACACTCGGGTTCATTTCGGAAAAGGAAGGGACCCTGCTTGGCAATGCAATTGGGACAATGAGCAACAAAAGTTAATGCGAAGTTGCTGTAATTTTGTAATGCAACAATTTTAAAAGCTGAGGTCTGCCATACAGTTCTAAAACTTTACGTGCTTCCAGTCTTCCTTGTTGGTTGATTGAAGTTTGAAGCCGTCGATCGAGGAGTTGGCGACAGTCACTCATTGTCGGCACTCGCTGTTGCAGAAGCTGGATGTTATCGCGCCTTCTTCTCGACACGGTCACCAGGTGAAACGGGCTCTTGATGTGCGCCAGCTAATGCTTCCCGTCCGTGACACCGTGTCAGAAACTAACATAGCAAGTCGAGCGCAATTACATGCTGCCAAACCCCGAACGCGCGGCAACTCGCGGGAGCGTCACACAACACACCTGCTCCACTGCACGACTCCAGCCAGACTCTCCTCTGCTCAGACCGCGCTCCACGCGGCAGAGTTAACACTACCAAAGATCCTAAACACTTTCGTTCTCCACACGACGTATCGATGTATTCGTTCGATAGTATAGGTTTCCCTAGGCCAGACCCAGCGCATAAATACAAATAATATTCACAAAACAAACCAATTATACATCGACATATATGCATATATATACAAATAGTAAAACAATTACAATATTCAAAGACACAGAAATGTTATATTTTCAGGTAACAAAATAAGGAAAAAAATTTGCAGTGCAATAGATGGAAATAGGAGGATATGCATTTCCGGCGTTACAGTTTCTGAATAAGAGAATTTGGTAATATCGAGTATAGATGTAAGTGTCAGGAAGTCGTTTCTGAAAGTATTTGTATGGAGTGTAGCCATGTATGGAAGCGAAACATGGACGATAACCAGTTTGGACAAGAAGAGAATAGGAGCTTTTGAAATGTGGTGCTACAGAAGAATGCTGAAGATTAGATGGGTAGATCACATTACTAATGAGGAGGTATGGAATAGGATTGGGGAGAGGAGAAATTTGTGGCACAACTTCACTAGAGGAAGGGATCGGTTGGTAGGAGGTGTTCTGAGGCATCAAGGGATCACCAATTTAGTATTGGAGGGCTGCGTGTAGGGTAAAAATCGTAGAGGGAGACCAAGAGATGAATACACTAAACAGATTCAGAAGGATGTAGGTTGCAGTAGCTACTGGGAGATGAAGGAGCTTGCACAGGATAGAATAGCATGGAGTGCTGCATCAAACCAGTCTCTGGACTGAAGACCACAACAACAACAACACAACAACATCTATTTGGTGGCATCTTTCCATTTTTCCCTTAATACGAAAATCCGCAGTTGTATTCTCCAAGCCGGCCGGGGTGGCTGAGTGGTTCTAGGCGCTACAGTCTGGAACCGCGCGACCGCTACGGTGGCAGGCTCGAATCCTGCCTCGGGCATGGATGTGTGTGATGTCCTTGGGTTAGTCAGGTTTAAGTAGTTCTAAGATCTAGGGGACTGATGACCTCAGAAGTTAAGTCCCATAGTGCTCGGAGCCATTTGAACCATTTTTCTGTATTCTCCAAAAGAGTAGGGCAGCCGCACCAATTACGAGGATATCGGCTACATTACGTGGGCTCACATGTCTGCGTGGTCTGCCTCAGGTAGCGATCGGCCGAGATGAGACGTCGCCGTGACGACAGCAGCAGGGCCTCGCACGCCGGGCACCGGCAGGGCAGCGGCGAGTGACGGGTCCCGCGTGGCGACCGTGACAGGACAGGAGAGCACAGGACAGCAGGACACAGCAGCAGCAGGGCAGGATACGGCAGAGATTAGCATCGCGCCCGGTCACGGAGCATGCGCAGTCGTGCGGGGCGGCCGCCGCAAGGCCGGCAGAAACAGACGGCGTGCAGCACGACCGCCGCCCACGCGCTAACGGGACCACGGCGTTTCGCCACCGCCGCCTTTCGCCCTCCTCAGCACTGCGAGATACGGTTGGAGGAGCTGCACCCGCCCACTGGCTACCGATAGTCTGGCCTCTCTCAGCAACGTCATCAGTACCTGGGCACACGCGAGCGGATATCCGCGACGGGCTGGAATTGCGGGCCAGTTCCGCCGGTATCTGTGACGGGTCTGGTCGGCATATCTGAGGCCCTTCGTGTGCCACTGACGTGCTGTCCCCTCCCGTCCGATCTAGTCTCTGCTATATGCCCACAGGACGGGTCAATTCGTGTGTAGGGGACGAATCGGCCGATATTCGTGACTTATCCGCCGAGCCACGGCTGCGGTAAATGCTCGACACGCCTGAGGCTATTGGAGGCTGATTTCAGGATTTGCGTCTGTGTCTCACCGCAAGTGTGCTGTACAATACGTCCCCTTAAGGCATTTCGTTTATTGTAGTACACTATGTGATCAAAAGTATCCGGACACCCCCAGAAATATACATTTCTCTTGTTGGGTGCATTGCGCTGCCACCTGCTGCCAGCTACTCCATATCAGCGACCTCAGTCCTCATACTACATCGCGAGAGAGCAGACTGGGGTGCTTTGCGGAACTCCGGACTTCGAACGTGGTCAGGTGATTGGGCGTCACTTGTGTCATACGTCCGTACGCGAGGCTTCCAGTCTCCTAAACATCCCTAGGTCCACTGTTTCCGATGTGATAGGAACTGTAAACGTGAAACGTGACGTACAGCACAAAAGAGCACAGGCCGACCTCGTCTGTTGACTGACAGAGACCGCCTACAGTTGAAGAGGGTCGTAATGTATTGTAAGTAGGTTGTTTAGGTTTTTTTATTGGTAACCCCACGTAGCGCTGTGTATGAAAGTCACTGGCTGTGCTGCGTGCAGTCTGTGGCTAGTTTGCATTGTTGTCTGCCATTGTAGTCTTGGGCAGTTGCCTGTTAACAGCGCGTAGCGTTGCGCAGTTGGAGGTGAGCCGCCAGCAGTGATGGATGTGGGGAGAGAGGTGGCGGGTTTTTGAGAGCGGGTGATCTGGACAGAGACAGTAAATTTGTAAGACTGGATATCATGAACTGATATATATATATATATATATATATATATATATATATATATATATATATATATATTATGACTTTTGAACACTATTAAGGTAAATACATTGTTTGTTCTCTATCAAAATCTTTCATTTGCTAACTATGCATATCAGTAGTTAGTGCCTTCAGTAGTTTGAATCTTTTATTTAGCTGGCAGTAGTGGCGCTCGCTGTATTGCTGTAGCTTGGGTAACGAAGATTTTTGTGAGGTAAGTGATTTGTGAAAGGTATAGATTAATGTTAGTCAGCGCCATTCGTTTGTAGGGATTATTGAAAGTCAGATTGCGTTGCGCTAAAAATATTGTGTGTCAGTTCAGTGTTGATCAGAATAGGTAAAAGCGAAATGTCTGAGTACGTTCAGTTCTGCTCAACTGTTTGAAAAAAAAAAATAATGTAAAAGGTTTATCAGCACAGTCATTCATAAATTTTTCTAAGGGGACGTTTCAGTATAACAGGGAGACATATATCCACACCATCACACAGGAATTCCAAACTGCATCAGGATCCACTGTAAGTACTATGACAGTCATGCGGGCGGTGAGAAAACTTGGATTTCATGGTCAAGCGACTGCGCATAAGCCACACATCACACCGGTAAACGCCAAGCGACGCCTCGCTTGGTGTAAGGAGCGTAAACATTGGACGACTGAAGAGTGGAAAAACGTTGTGTGGAATGACACGGTACACAATCTAGCGATCCGACGGCAGGTTGTGAGTATGGCGAATGCTCGGTGAACGTCATCCTCCAGAGTGTATAGTGCCAAAAGTAAAATTCGGAGGCGGTGGTGTTACGGTGTGTTCCTGTTTTTCATCGACGCTCTTGTTTTGAGTGGCACTATCACAGCAACGGCCTACATTGTTGTTTTAAGCACCATATTGCTTCCCACCCCCATCAACCATGGACCTTGCCGTTGGTGGGGAGGCTTGCGTGCCTCAGCGATACAGATGGACGACCCGTAGGTGCAACCACAACGGAGGGGTATCTGTTGAGAGGCCAGACAAACATGTGGTTCCTGAAGAGGGGCAGCAGCCTTTTCAGTAATTGCAGGGGCAACAGTCTGGATGATTGACTGATCTGGCCTTGTAACATTAACCAAAACGGCCTTGCTGTGCTGGTACTGCGAACGGCTGAAAGCAAGGGGAAACTACAGCCGTAATTTTTCCCGAGGGCATGCAGCTTTACTGCATGATTAAATGATGATGGCGTCCTCTTGGGTAAAATATTCCGGAGGTAAAATAGTCCCCCATTCGGATCCCCGGGCGGGGACTACTCAAGAGGACGTCGTTATCAGGAGAAAGAAAACTGGCGTTCTACGGATCGGAGCGTGGAATGTCAGATCCCTTAATCGGGCAGGTAGGTTAGAAAATTTAAAAAGGGAAATGGATAGGTTAAAGTTAGATATAGTGGGAATTAGTGAAGTTCGGTGGCAGGAGGAACAAGACTTTTGGTCAGGCGAATGCAGGATTATAAATACAAAATCAAATAGGGGTAATGCAGGAGTAGGTTTAATAATGAATAAAAAAATAGGAGTGCGGGTTAGCTACTACAGACAGCATAGTGAACGCATTATTGTGGCCAAGATAGACACAAAGCCCATGCCTACTACAGTAGTACAAGTTTATATGCCAACTAGCTCTGCAGATGATGAAGAAATTGATGAAATGTATGACGAGATAAAAGAAATTATTCTGGTAGTGAAGGGAGACGAAAATTTAATAGTCATGGGTGACTGGAATTCGTCAGTAGCAAAAGGGAGAGAAGGAAACATAGTAGGTGAATATGGATTGGGGGGAAGAAATGAAAGAGGAAGCCGCCTTGTAGAATTTTGCACAGAGCATAACTTAATCATAGCTAACACTTGGTTCAAGAATCATGAAAGGAGGCTGTATACATGGAAGAAGCCTGGAGATACTGACAGGTTTCAGATAGATTATATAATGGTAAGACAGAGATTTAGGAACCAGGTTTTAAATTGTAAGACATTTCCAGGGGCAGATGTGGATTCTGACCACAATCTATTGGTTATGATCTGCAGATTGAAACTGAAGAAACTGCAAAAAGGTGGGAATTTAAGGATATGGGACCTGGATAAACTGAAAGAACCAGAGGTTGTAGAGAGTTTCAGGGAGAGCATAAGGGAACAAATGACAGGAATGGGGGAAAGAAATACAGTAGAAGAAGAATGGGTAGCTCTGAGGGATGAATTAGTGAAGGCAGCAGAGTATCAAGTAGGTAAAAAGACGAGGGCTAATAGAAATCCTTGGGTAACAGAAGAAATATTGAATTTAATTGATGAAAGGAGAAAATATTAAAATGCAGTAAATGAAGCAGGCAAAAAGGAATACAAACGTCTCAAAAATGAGATCGACAGAAAGTGCAAAATGGCTAAGCAGGGATGGCTACAGGACAAATGTAAGGATGTAGAGGCTTGTCTCACTAGGGGTAAGATAGATACTGCCTACAAGAAAATTAAAGAGACCTTTGGAGAGAAGAGAACCACTTGTATGAATATCAAGAGCTCAGATGGCAACCCAGTTCTAAGCAAAGAAGGGAAAGCAGAAAGGTGGAAGGAGTATATAGAGGGTCTATACAAGGGCGATGTACTTGAGGACAATATTATGGAAATGGAAGAGGATGTAGATGAAGATGAAATGGGAGATACGATACTGCGTGAAGAGTTTGACAGAGCACTGAAAGACCTGAGTCGAAACAATGCCCCGGGAGTAGACAACATTCCATTAGAGCTACTGATGGCCTTGGGAGAGCCAGTCATGACAAAACTCTACCATCTGGTGAGCAAGATGTATGAGACAGGCGAAATAGCCTCAGACTTCAAGAAGAATATAATAATTCCAATCCAAAAGAAAGCAGGTGTTGACGGATGTGAAAATTACCGAACTATCAGCTGCAAAATACTAACGCGAATTCTTTACAGACGAATGGAAAAACTGGTAGAAGCGGACCTCGGGGAAAATCAGTTTGGATTCCGTAGAAATGTTGGAACACGTGAGGCAACACTAACCTTACGACTTATCTTAGAAGAAAGATTAAGAAAAGGCAAACCTACGTTTCTAGCATTTGTAGACTTAGAGAAAGCTTTTGACAACGTTAACTGGAATACTCTCTTTCAAATTCTGGAGGTGGCAGGGGTAAAATACAGGGAGCGAAAAGCTATTTACAATTTGTACAGAAAGCAGATGGCAGTTGTAAGAGTCCAGGGGCATGAAATGGAAGCAGTGGTTGGGAAAGGAGTGAGACAGAGTTGTAGCCTCTCCCCGATGTTATTCAATCTGTATATTGAGCAAGCAGTAAAGGAAACAAAAGAAAAATTCGTAGTAGGCATTAAAATTCATGGAGAAGAAGTAAAAACTTTGAGGTTCGCCGATGACATTGTAATTCTGTCAGAGACAGCAAAGGACTTGGAAGAGCAGTTGAACGGAATGGACAGTGTCTTGAAAGGAGGATATAAGATGAACATCAACAAAAGCAAAACGAGGATAATGGAATGTAGTCAAATTAAATCGGGTGATGCTGAGGGAATTAGATTAGGAAATGAGACACTTAAAGTAGGAAAGAAGTTTTGCTATTTAGGGAGTAAAATAACTGATGATGGTCGAAGTAGAGAGGATATAAAATGTAGACTGGCAATGGCAAGGAAATCGTTTCTGAAGAGGAGAAATTTGTTAACATCGAGTATAGATTTAAGTGTCAGGAAGTCGTTTCTGAAAGTATTTGTATGGAGTGTAGCCATGTATGGAAGCGAAACATGGACGATAACTAGTGTGGACAAGAAGAGAATAGAAGCTTTCGAAATGTGGTGCTACAGAAGAATGCTGAAGATAAGGTGGGTAGATCACGTAACTAATGAGGAGGTATTGAATAGGATTGGGGAGAAGAGAGGTTTGTGGCACAACTTGACTAGAAGAAGGGATCGGTTGGTAGGACATGTCCTGAGGCATCAAGGGATCACAAATTTATCATTGGAGGGCAGCGTGGAGGGTAAAAATCGTAGAGGGCGACCAAGAGATCAATACACTAAGCAGATTCAGAAGGATGTAGGTTGCAGTAGGTACTGGGAGATGAAGAAGCTTGCACAGGATAGAGTAGCATGGAGAGCTGCATCAAACCATTCTCAGGACTGAAGACCACAACAACAACAACATTGCTTCTTACTGTTGAGGGGCATTTCGGAGATGGCGACTGCATCTTTCAACACGATCGAGCAGTCGTTTATAAGGCACGGCCGGTGGCGGGGTGGTTACACGACAGTAACGTTCCTGTCATGGACTGGCCTGCACAGAGTCCTGACCTGAATCCTACAGAACACCTTCGCGATGTTTTGGAACGCCGACTTCGTGCCAGGCCTCAGCGACCGACGTCGGTACCTCAGTGTAGCACTCCGTGAAAAATGGTCTGCCATTCCCCATTCCGGCACATGATTGAACGTAAGCCTCCGAGAGTGGAAGCTGTTATCAAGGCTAAGGGTGGGCCAACACCATTTTTGAATTCCAGCATTTCCGATGGATGCCGCCAAGAAATTGTAAGTCGTTTTCAGTCAGGCGTCCGGATACTTTTGTCCACTTAGTGTCCATTGTCGCACTTTGACGGTTGATTATGTCTTCGAGAGAAAGGATGGACGATGTTACGAAGAAAATTTTAGCAGCCACCGGCTATTTGTATGCTATGTATTCATACATTTCTTGAAAGAAAAGTCGCACAAAGCGGTTCAAAAATTGGTTTGCCGAAAGGCAACATTTCAGATACAGGGTGACAAATATTTAACTAAATGAAACAAAATCGTCATAATTTGTGAACGATTTGCATTAGGACGTTCAAACTGCACGGTTGGCTGCGGGAAATGATGGAAATTAGTATGCGCATATATGGTTTGGCTTAACGACCAAGTTCACTGTCATTTGGCGGGTTCGTCAATACGCAAAACTGGCGCATTTCGGTGACAGAGAATCCGCATTTCGCGATCAAGAAGTCTCTTCACCCTCAACGGTTGACTGTGTGGTGTGCAGTGTCCCGTCACTAAATAATCAGTGCGATATTCGTTGGCGGCACGGTGACTAACGAACGGTACGTGAAGGTTTTGGAAGATGATTTCATCCCCACGATCCAAAGTGATTTCGACAGTATGTGTTTCACGCAAGACGGAGCTCGACCCCATCGAAGCAGGAAAGGGTGCCTAGAGCCCGGTGGCATAGGTCTCGATTGGTCGCCATATTCTCCGTATCAGAAACACGTGCGACTGCTTGTTGTGGTGCTGTATTAAAGGCAAGGTGTACAGCAATAACCCCAAAACCGTTGCTGAGCAGAAAACAGCCATTCAGCAGGTCATCGACAGCTTCCATGTTCCAACACTTCAGCGGATCATGCAGAATTTCGCTATTCGTCTACGCCACATCAACACAAATGATGCCAGGTGTGACGAACATGTCGTAACCTAAAACCGAATATCTGTAGTGACGTTTACAAGATGAATAAAGTGTTTACAAACCGTAGTTGGTAATTAATATTTTTTCATGTAGTTCAATAATTGTCACCCTGTGTATACAAGATCTGATTCAGAATCGTGCGAATTTCTCTGAGAATCAAGAATATTCAATATTCTAAGTGGAGGGCGTTATTGAGCCTTTATAAACTACAGTAATTCGTAATACCATTAAAATAAATGGCACAACACAGTTATGTGTAATAGCCCAAAATAATGAACATAGTACAAGCAACATTTTACTGTCGCTCACTGTAATGTTGGTTTATACAACAAATCCTCCCCCACCAGCACACACATACATACATACATACACACACACACACACACACACACACACACACACACACACACATTTTTACGCTTCTAGCAACAGGTCTACAACTTCATGAATTTTTTTTCTGAAATTACCGATAATATTTTAAATCCGACTTTGCAACTACAAAAAAATCCGTATTTTCATCACAAAATTCATTTTGTTTTATTGAAATAAAGCTTCATCCGTGTCATGTAATGAAACATAATTAGAATTCGGCTTTCTTTGTACATATAAAAACTGTTCGTTACAAAAGATGTTGATATTAATTATAATATATTTTGTCCAATTTTCGCTCGTATCAGGAAACGGTATTTGCTTGCACATTTTTCAGGTAGTCTCTCATTTGGCATCATCGTTAGATTTTATAACACTTCTGTACACAGTTGGAATACTGTATGGAAATATCTCAGCCATCTCTTTACACGCCCTATTTTTTACATTGATGTTTATGTTATAGTCAATTGTGAGTTTTCACAAACGACGTATTTCACGGTACAGTTGTATAAGTTTGACATGGCCATTGGTCCTACCCCTTCACTACACTTGTAGCAAATAAAATTTGTTGTCATCTGAAAACCACACACATCAGTGGCGAATTTTGAGTAACACCTAAATTTCTCTTGTTGCCACGTTAAAATTCGCTTCTTTTGGCAAAACAAAGAGGATTTTTCACAATATCGCCAAGCTAAAATGCTAATACAGTTGCAGTTGCGACAGAATCGTGAGACAGTGGTTTGTTAAACAAGGAACTGAGGACAATTCTCGTCAGAAGCTTATGAACTATTACATTTCCGGTATAAAAATAAACGTGTAATTTCTGCTCTTATCTTGTTGCAAAACCACACTAATTCTCGTTTCACCAGCTATCGATGACTCAAAACATTACATCATTCCATTGCAAAAGTCTGCTGTTATTCACATCTCTCAGAAGATAAGAAAATTCCGCATTTTTATCATATGACAAAATGCTCTCCTTTTTGGACAGTTTGTTAAATGTTATTTCGATATCTCGAAGAGTTTACGGCATTTGAGGGGCGTTGCGAATACTTTTTTTGTCAGGCACACATAAGCGAAAAAGTGAACATGCTGCACACAGTCTATGTCCTCTTGATTGGAATTAGATATTGTCTAACATTCTGCGTAGTGTCTGTTTGTTCTAAGTCGTGTCTCCCTACCACTTTCGAGCAACGACGCTCTGAGCGTGTTTTTTAGGGAATTGACTAGTTTGAACCTGGGACCTGTTGCTGGTATGGAGACGCCAGACCACACATGACATGTAGAGTTCAGAAGAGTTCAGTGAGACTAGCGATGATGTAATCAAATCCTTAATGATTTCAGCGTCAACTCCACTGCACTCCCTGTAAAAGAATCTTAATACTAACTAAATTTTGTGGAAGGGGTTCAAGGCTTTCCTATTTTTAGTTAGCTGGTAAAATAACGTCGAAAAAGCAGTTAAGTTTACCATTGGAATTTTTATTCTACTCACAAAACATTGTTTATAAATTGCACTATTGATAAAAGGAAATGTTTTAACACAGGATGGTAAAAACCAACTGCGTTCAACAAAAATGTGAACGAATATTCCCTGAATGGGTTTCCAAGTTCTACAATGGATCGAAGGATGACCTATGCCATATCACATCTATAATCTAGGTTTAAATTAAGTTTCACAAAACAGAAAACTATCAAAATGGTCTACAGTGACCCTCAATTATCTTTAATTACCTATCTAACTTGTCGTAAATTACACTGGCTGATGTGGCTTCTCAATAATTATATAACAGAAATATCATCGCGTTTCAGATTTTAACTTACGTAGCAAAAATGAATACCATGAGCTTCAATTGACGATCGACACTAGTATTACGTAAAAAGGGAATGTAACAGATGAGACTTCTGCAGTTCTGAGTGAAGCCTTATCTGCTCAAAAATGCGGCATCGGGTGCGTTCATTACCTTGTTGGTGTTCGTCAGGGGGCGGTGGCCGGCGCAGCTCCATACAGCTCGCCGTCTCGGAAGCAACTCCCTCCTAACTTCTCCTTACTACAGTTTACCGAAGTTGGTTTAAAGAAAAAACAATCTGGCTGTGTTTTCATCTGACCAATCAGGGTCTCAATGTTAACCTTAAGCTCCGCCTACAAAAATTCTGTCTATCCAATGAGAAACGTTATACTTTTCGTGGTGGGGCAATGTTTTTAAAGTTTGCAACGTAACAGAGACGCGAAAAAGTCTCACGCTAAAACTTGCAGATGGTGTGGCCCTTTTAGTGTTATCGTAAGATCTATACTGTTCTTCTGGAGGGCTCTATCTTTTAACATAGGCTCGGGGGTGGTCCTTGCGGTTACTTTTAGTGGTGGGGCAATGTTTTTAAAGTTTGCAACGTAACAGAGACGCGAAAAAGTCTCACGCTAAAACTTGCGGCTGGTGTGGCCTTTTAGTGTTATCGTAAGATCCATACTGTTCTTCTGGAGGGCTCTAGCTTTTAACATGGGCTGGGGGATGGTCCTGGTGGTTAGCTGGCGACGTGGGTGTCCGTCCCTTATCGTAGGGCCTCCTAGCTTAACATGGTTCTGCTCTCAGCTTCTGTTCTCGTTTCTGTCCTCGGAACTGCGTCTGTCTCACGGTGGGAAGGTATGACATGCATTTAGGCATTCCTGTGTTAGTCTGTGGTATTCCATTTGCTCACACGTTACTCGTATTACTTTGGTTTATTTAATGTCAGGATTTATTCGGAGCTATGTGACATACTACTGGATTTGCTTATCATGTCAGGGTTTCCATGGAAGGTGTTGGATTTGCCTGACGCCTTACAGTTGAATTCTTTATAAGTTTAAAGAATCAGTATGTTAGCTAAATTTCATACGCAGCTATATATGGTCTAATATGCAGTAAATGCGACGCTTTCGAATTTTACGATGTGTGTTATACGCACAATATCACGATAACAGTGACCATTAACAAAATTATAAGCACTTAATCATGATTTTAACAGAAACTGTTTTTTAGGTTACCGGTTTCGATCTCTTTTAGACCATTTTCAGACCTCCTACCATGGAGGTAGGAGGTGGTGGTGAACGAACCAGGTGCTACGACTCCACGAATGCTGCTAACTGCTCAGCAATCGTGGAGTCGTAGCACCTGGTCCGTTCACCGCCACCGCCTGCCATCATGGTATGAGGTCTGAAGATTGTCTAAAAGAGATCGAAACTGGCAACCACAAAAAATTTCTTGCGGTTGTGTCCTTTTGTTCATTTTAAAGTAATTAAAAAGCCACTAATGTTCTCAAAAATTACTTAGTCATGAGACTGAAATGTAAAGCAGTAACTAACTTACAAACCAATTTTTACGGAACAGTTATCTTAAAATCGTGTGCAAAAGATTGCGTGCTAGCCGACGTGAGCTGCCGCAGTAGCATGTTAGCCACTGGTCCGCTTAAAACTCACAGACGTCCTAAACGAGGCGCGCAGCAGAAATCGGCGCGCCTGTGTATTTACAGTGGGCCGGACTGCCAGTCCCGAGAACTGCTGGTAGTGGTCTGAAGGTCGTGTCTCCACTAACACACGGGCGGCGACTGCAGGTGATCAAGAATCCGTCGAAAATATCCGCGTCCCGTCGCTAAAATACGCTCGAGCGTGGACAGCTAATCTTTGTATCTCAAACAGTTGAATACAGGGAAAGGTGTCGACACAGAAATTCCCAAAGGGCCACGGATGCAAAACAGAGGGTAGGACTGTATGTGTGTGAAGAGGGACTGTTAAGTAGTGAAAGTCAAGTGTTTGGTAATAGCAAATTCAGTGAGACTCAACTGCCTGGAATAAGTCCTTCAATTAGATGCTGCTTCAGCGATTTGCACGGGCCTAACCTTCCCCACCACTGGGCTACATACGAAACGGAACCCATAGTTAAATGTGAAATCCGAAACACTTGTCGTTCCTAGCAAATCCCCTTATTGCTGAGAGGCGAAGGCTAGGTTAAAGGCTAACTCATATATTCAGCAGTCCAACGATGACTCGAACGCACGACCTTTCGAATTCCACACGCAAGCCTTGCCCCTAGATCACTAGACACGACAAGTGTTTAGTGATAATACTGTACATGTGCTTAATCGAAGTAGGAAGGCAGTGCTGTTTCCATTCTTGTATACGTCGTACATGTAGGTTTCTATAGCTGTAGATCAATGCTACCATTATAAGCAGGAAGTCACTCTCAACCCCCGAGTCTTTTAAAGAACTTCCACATACGAAAGAGTTTGAAACAGCTGATTTATTTTATAAATGCAGTATTGTGTTTAATATTGCACTATGGTCACGAAAGCGAGAAAAATTTCAGAGAAGATTTGAACTGATGTCTAAGGTTTGTTGGAAATCGCTAAGTGATGTCATTCTCAAATATTGGATGAATATAGTCTGGGTATTTGCGCGCATTGACTTACGCTGCCTCATGATGTGTACACAGTTTCTGTCATACTTGTGTCCATGTGTTAAGCTTTCGAGTTAAGATTATACTTCGTATGAGTAGGTTATGACAACATTTTAATTTTTTTAAATGGGTCAATAATTTTATGAAATACTGAAAATAAAGTTATTGTTGACCCGGGAGGCCGTTGTAGCGGCGGCCTGCTACTGGGACACTGCACCGTCATCCAGATCAGCCATTTATTTATATAAACAGCAGTAGGAGTGAGACGTATTCAATGCGGAATTTAAATCTGAGCTTACAATGGAGCATGATGCTCCTTAGTTGAAACTAACAATGGCCCAGAGCCACTACTAGCAGAACGTAGGCAACTAACCATGGCTGCAGAATCGATGTATGATGTAAGGGCACAACCGCTGACGGCCCCTGTGCAGACTTAACGCGTATCTCATCCATTTTACAATTTTTCTTTCCACTTATTCAGTTACATCTTCCGGTCTCCTGCAAAGTTTATATCCTTAAGATTAAGTACACAAAATTAAAGGATAACGTGTATGCTATAAGTTCGGCAAAATTAGGCACCGAGCACAGGGTTGTGGATTGTGGAAAGAAGAGGAAGGGAATCAATGACAACAAAATCAGCTGTTAGATACTTCGATCGTTGGAAATCATTCCAAATAGGACATTACGTTGCGCAAATAGATGAACGATGTGAATGCTGTGTATAAGACTGTGTAAAAGGCAAAGGCAAAGAACATAAAATTTTGGAAGAGACGGGTGCAAACGTGTCAGTCGTCAGTTTGGACCTCATAGGCACGGGAAACTGGGTCCCCCACTTTATAGGTTGCGCGGAGTGTGTTATAACAGTGTAGGCTCGTTGGGTACGACGTTGCTCAGTTAACAGTATCGGAACTGGGAACTTGCAGGATTAACATCAAGCGTGAACCGCGGTAGGTGGTCCACAGAAATGTTCATGTAGCTCTCCGCTCTCACAGAGTATTCGAGTACTTCTACAGGTCTCATGGAGTACTGCTTTCACTTTTTATCAGTTTTGCAGTTGGTCTTAGTAATTTGGAATTTAATTTATGAAACCTGTACTAAATTTCGACTACACAAGTGCTTTTATGTCCTCTCTCTGTATTCAATTTCAGCACGAACTTAATTGTAAAGGCTGCCTCCAGCATAAGTATTAATCAATTCGAAGTCAAACTGCATTCAGCTGAAGCTTTCTTTGAACTCTTTGCGTGCTTTGCAGTTCGGAAGGTAGTTAGTGTTGTGGGGCGGCGGGTGGAATAATAGAATAAATGTTTTGTATTTATGCCGTTTGCCGTTCTCAACACTGGCTCTCTAACTACAATATTGGCAACCAGAAAGTGATTAGCAAAACGTGAAGCCTGTAATTAGAATTCCTAGTGCCCACTTCATCTGAGAAATACATTTATAGGTACAGCTTATAGCTCTGAGGAATTAGGAGATTGTCTGGGATTCATAATCAAAAACCATTCTCTCTCAAATGTTCACTATATTCTGAAAGTCACAGACCAAAAAAGAATCCACACAATCCAACTACCAGAGCAGTTCAGAGTCTAATGCGCTGATGCCATTATAACTGTCCAAATCTAATATTTAAATGAATGCTCGCCATAATTTGATGATAATGTTCAGCAAACGCCATGCTAAATAATTGGTAGAATGTCTGTCCTCCGGTGGCACGTGAAAATATGTCATACGCAAACTACAGATGATCATTAACGTCATCCCAAAATTAACACTTCACTCTAAAACGATTTCATGGTTACGCGTATCCCGAGTAACTTATTACTGCATCCGAGGCTGTTTATATCAACGATACCGAGGCGACGCGACGCGACTCCCGGCACAGGTGGTGTGCTAATCAGCGTCTGGAGAGAACTGGGGCCTTTCTTTCTCTTCCCACTTAGAAAGCGTCTCTAACACGGTATCTATTAAATACTGTGAGTGATCTAATATTTCTGCTGTATCCTTAGATGCTACCGACCCCTCATCCACATGTTCAGTCTGAGTATTCTGATCTGTCTTACCAATTACTGTAATTACTGGCTTAGGAAAAGTAACCGCCTGGTGAGCGCCAGTGTCCTCATAGAGGGAACTAGTTTTCCTGCCTCGGCCTACTACTGTTTCCTTTATTTCCATTACAGTTAACTGGCACAGCATTGCTTTCCGCACTCTTGTTTACCTGCATAATTTTGTTCGGAACAAAATTACTACCATTTGGATCCCATTGTTTGTTCTGATAATTATTTCTCCAATTTCTACCTCTCTTAGGATGGCGAACACCTACTGTTCTGATGTTTACATTGCCATTCTGCTCGTTCTTAAAATTACTACAAGTGTTATTACCATTTCTGTTATTACGTGCTTGCTCCCCATTGGCAGCAACACGCTCTACACGTTCCAAATATTCAATGAAACTATCCAGATTGTCTCTAGGGGCAGATATAATTCTAGTTTGTCAATACCATGGCAGTTTGGCTTCAAGACCTAGTATTATCATTTCAGGTTTTAGCTTTTCGGCCAAATGTGACAAACGTGAGATCCATGACCTGGCAAACTCTTTAATAGATACCTTGCGTGCATTGAAGCGTTTTCCACTCCAAAATTTTCTCAACACTTCATTTTGCTTATTGCTAGACCAATACTCATTAATGAAAGCTGTTTTAAATTCCGCTAATGTTTTACACTTCAACATAACATCAGCTGACCAACGCATGGCGTCACCTGCTAAATGGCTTCTAATAAATGAGATTTTCTCTCGTTCAGACCAAGTTGGTGGAATCACATCTTCAAAATCGTTCCAGAAATCTAGCGGGTGGATATTTTTATCTGGATCGAACCGCAAGAACTGCCGACATCCGATAAAAGCGGCGTTTGCAGCTACAACTTGTTGCATACTACCATTACCAGAAGTTACTGAAGCTACTTTACTCTCAATGTTAGCAATGTTAGTACTAATATTTTCTACTCTCATTTCAACATTATCTACTCTTTGCACAATATGAGTAGTATCAGTTTTGATTGGGTCTACTTCTGCTTGACATATATTTACTTTTATATTAACATCTTTAAACCTATCTGAGCACAGTTCAGATTCCGCCTCGATCTTTTCTGTTAACTTGTGCTCCAGCTTCGCATCTTCCATTTGGAAGTCTCTGATAACCTCAGCAGCTTCGGATTTTACTGTTTTATACATCTCAGATAACTGTTGAGCAACCTTTTTCTTAATATCCTCATGGTTGTAATCAATTTTATAATTTAAACTGTCCAGATCCTCTTTCAACTTATTGCAGCCAGTCTTGAAGCAAGTTTCTAATTCAGATTTATTGGATTCTAATTTATTGTCCATTGCCTCAAACCGTTTATTGAAATTGGTTTGGCTGGCCACAATCCTGCTATTTACCTCAATTTTATCAGATTTTGACTCAGCTGTCATTCTAGCATTACTGGCTGACATTTTTGCATTACTGGCAGCTATTGCTTGTAATATTACATTCAAATCAATAGCCCCAGTATCTTTGGGTTGCTCACTAACTGACTTTTTATCGCACTCAGGTGACGAAAAACTAGCTCCAACACCAGAATCATCAAAACTAAATGAAACATCTGATTGATCAGTCATATCTAACTTCTCCTTTTTAAACTCTACCATCTCTGATGACTGTTTCATTTTTAATTCATCAGAGAAACTGTCATCCAATAATTTAATACTTTCTGATTTCTGCTTTACTACAGGGGCCTCTACTATTGAATCGTTGCCCTTTTTCACACAATGTCAGGAGACAATACTTCATATTTCACTTTAATATTACTGTTTTCATGCATATTTACACTTGAACCGTTGTCTGGATTTACAGTTCCTTCAACAGACATAGGTCCTGATTTAGGTTTAACTTCTGTTTCTTTTTGCGGTTCCATCGCCGACCGTCTTTTAGTGCAGGTTAGTAAAATTTTTAAACAGCTTTTCACTTAACTTAGTTCCTTCTGCACGACGAATGGCGTTGCCAGCGCGGCGTATCAGGATTACTGATGTGACGCAGCGCGTTGAACTGCAGACGACACCTCGACAACTACCGTGTTGTAGGGGTAGCCCACAACAGCAGACGCGGCTCCGGTCGCTCCGACGGATGACTACGGAGCGGCGAGACTGACTTCTCGCGATGCCAGCAGTGCAGCTAGACTCAGCGCCAGCTCCGTCAATCCAGATGCGTTGTTAATCCAATTGCGTCGTCCACATGCACACGTAACACTGTCTATCACTGTTCCATTGCTCAGTTGCATGTCTCATTTCACTTCCGAATCCGAATATTTAAAAATCACTTTCACTTTTACTCAGTTTGTTTCCCGGCCGATTAGCAACATGTATGGGGCGGCAGGTGGAATAATTGTTAATGTTCCTATTATTTATTTAATGCTGTTGTTTGCCGTTCTCAACACTGGCTCTCTAACTACAATATTGGCAACCAGAAAGTGATTAGCAAAACGTGAAGCCTGTAATTAGAATTCCTAGTGCCCACTTCATCTGAGAAATACATTTATAGCTACAGCTTATAGCTCTGAGGAATTAGGAGATTGTCTGGGATTCATAATCAAAAACCATTCTCTCTAAAATGTTCACTATATTCTGAAAGTCACAGACCAAAAAAGAATCCGCACAATTCAACTACCAGAGCAGTTCAGAGTCTAATGCGCTGATGCAACTATAACTGTTCAAATTAAATGTTCAGTGGCAGAATGCTCGCCTGCCACGTGGGAGACCCCAGTTCTCTCCAGACGCTGATTAGCGCACCACCTGTGCCGGGAGTCGCGTCGCGTCGGTATCGTTGATATAAACAGCCTCGGATGCAGTAATAAGTTACTTGGGATACGCGTAACCATGAAATCGTTTTCGAGTGAAGTGTTAATCTTGGGAGGACGTTAATGATCTATCTGTAGTTTGCGTATGTCATATTTTCACGTGCCGCCGCAGGACAGACATTCTACCTTTATTAGCGTGGCGTTTGATGAACATTATAATCAAATTATTTCGAGCATTCACTTAAACATTCGTTTGAACAATTATAGTGGCATCAGCGCATTAGACTCTGAACTGCTCTGGTAGTTGGATTGTGCGGATTCTTTTTTGGTCTGTGACTTTCAGAAAATAGTGAACATTTTAGAGAGAATGGTTTTTGATTATGAATCCCAGACTATCTCCTAATTCCTCAGAGCTATAAGCTGTAGCTATAAATGTATTTCTCAGATGAAGTGGGCACTAGGAATTCTAATTACAGGCTTCACGTTTTGCTAATCACTTTCTGGTTGCCAATATTGTAGTTAGAGAGCCAGTGTTGAAAACGGCAAACAACAGCATTACATAAATAATAGGAACATTAACAATTATTCCACCCGCCGCCCCACAGTGTCGCCAAAACTCCGGTATTACTTGCTGTTTTGCGAATTACGTTCGACGTGATTGACACATTTCATGTTCTTGTATGGAAATGTGTTAGGCTGGCAGAGTGTGGCTCACATCCTCATCTCACTTATTCTGCCTACATTTACCGAGTCGTGTAGCGAAACTTCGAGAAGTACCTGTGATCCGAAATTTATTCAAATATTCATTCACGCCCATTTTTCTTCATGAGGCACAATCTAAGCATCCAGTACAGTGGAATATGTTTACAGATAGCGTTACGATTTTCTTATATAATGGGTATATTTTCAGGATACTAGGGTACTTTAATGAACTCACCTAAGGTTCAATGTTCACAAAAAAAAAAAAAAAAAAAAAAAAACGGAAGAAAGAAAGAAAACGGCCAATTGCGAATAGGACTTACGAGCTGAGGGGTTCGTTCAAACTTCATTATGTATGTACATATATATATAGTTTATCCATTGCGGGAATCGAGAATCTCGACGATATTTGCTCGTATCGACATCGATACTAGTAAGATATCGATCCCGGGAGTTTCAATGCCATATCAAAATCTCCACAGTCCATCTTGAGACTAGCCCGCCTTTACAAACAGAAGCGAGCAGGGAAATTCCATTTAAATATGTAGAGGGAGAACATTTAATGAAACATATTTATGTACTCACGAAAGCATGACTACAGCTTACAGTTTATGTCTTCATTTCAGTAATATTTTCCTATTATGCTTTTGACTGATCATGAATGCAATGTAACTTATACTTGCAAAAAGATATTTATTATGCAATACACTTACAATTTAACAGTTTTTTGATTTCGTCTCTCATTTGCGTTGTGAAATGTCGCTTCTTGGCAAATTTCGTGATTATAAGTCATCGGGACTTGCCACAGTTCGGGCGGCTCCCCTACCCCCCCCCCTCCCCCCCCGTCGGAGAATCGAGTCCTCCCTCGGGCATGTGTGTGTGTGTGTTTGTTTGTGTGTTGTCCTTAGTGTAAGTTAGTTTAAGTTAGATTAAGTAATATGTACGCCTCGGGACCGATGACCTCAGCAGTTTGATACCACAGGAAGTTAGCACAAATTTCCAGGAAAACGTAGTTATCAAAATTTGGTTCATAATGCCACCGTAATGTAGAAAGCTGCGGAATCTTAAGTTAATGTAGCTACAGTCATGTACAGATAAAAAAAAAAAAAAAAAAAAAAAAAAACAGAACACCTTGAACGACTAGAGACAGGACATTCATATTCTCTGGACATATATACATCAGTATGTTCAGCAGAAATGGTTAGCAATTGAACCAAGTCGCCCAGAGGGTTTAAGGTCATAATGGATTTCGCGACGCAACACTTCGCACCGGTAAAATGTGCCTGCGGCTCCAGTTGTCGCTATAAACCGAAGGTAATGAATCATTGTAACTTGAGCAGACGTGCAGGATGCCTGGCAGAGGTATACGCGAACCATACCGTCAAATCAGACATCTAACGATGGGAAAGGGACCCAACTGCAGACAACATTGTGGACAAACTTCGGTAAATACAGGTAAGTCATTTGCGATAATCATCACAAACGTATAAATATTACTGACTGAAAATGAGGAAAAAATAATACAAATCAGTTCCAAAACTTTAAGATAAATGGAAACAAATAAGCAGGCTTTAGGGAAACGTAACGCACTTTTCATCACTACACAATTCTGCCGTGAAAAAATATAATTCTGCACCATTCAGGGAGTTTTAATTTGTTTCACTACGCGTTTCGAGCGTTAAACATCATCACTTGGAAAAGATCGTTTATACAGCTGTTCTCAGTAACAAGCATGGACGACTTACTGCAGCAGCACGCGAGGCGCCTAAGAGAGCAAGCTGCGGCCTATACTGTCCATAATTAACTACAGTAGCTACATCATATACGATCTGACGTAGCAAATACGCGTTTTACATCACCATGGCTTCGGAACTCCTGAAGATAGACGTTGACCGTGGGTATTGATCACAGATATAGCTCCTTTGACTGCTGAGAGATGTCACTAAACCCGCCCAAAGATGTAAACAACCATGCATGAGCAGCGTCTATTAGACGGGGTGGGCGGGGGGGGGCGACAGGCGGTCAGTCCCAGTCATTCCACCAGGAAGGAGGTACACGGCTCGTGTTGCCTGTAGTTCAACCATGCCTCAATCGCGTCCGCATTGTTACTTTGTGCCAGGAAGGGCTCTCAACAAGAGAAGTGTCCAGGTGTCTCGGAGTGAACCACAGTGGTGTCGTTCGGGCATGGAGGAGATACAGAGAGATAGGAACTGTCGATGACATGCCTCGCTCAGGCCGCCCAAGAGCTACTACTGCAGTGGATGACCGACACCTACGGATTTTGGCTCGGAGGAACCCTGACAGCAACGTCACCGTGTTGAATAATGCTTTTCGTGAAGCCACAGAACGTCGTATTACGACTCAGACTGTGGGCAACACGCTGCATGATACAGATGGGCCCAACAACATGCTGAATGGACCGCTCAGGATTGGCAACACGTTCTCTTCACCGATGAATGTCGCATATGCCTTCAACCAGGCAATCGTCGGAGACGTGTTTGGAGGCAACCCGGTCAGGCTGAACGCCTTAGACACACTGTCCAACGAGTGCAGCAAGGTGGATGTTGCCTACTGTATTGGGGTGACATTATATGGAGCCAACGTACGCCGCTGGTGGTCATGGTAGGCACCGTAACGGCTGTACGATACGTGAATGCCATCCTCCGACCGATAGTGCAACCATATCGGCAGAATATTGGCGAGGCGTTCGTCTTCATGGACGACAATTCGCGCCCCCATCGTGCAGATCTTGTGAATAACTTCCTTCAGGATAACGACATCGCTCGACTAGAGTGGTACTGCCGCGCATGCGTTGAAGTCGCGCAGACAGAAGGACCACACCGCCCAGCGGCAGCGCCCTCGCCGGCGGAACTGCAAGACTCAGCTGCCGTTGGTACTGCCGCTGGTCGCAGCTGTCGAAGTCTCCTGGCGTCTTCGTCTCGAGCAAATGTCGGAGATGACGGGATTCCACGCGTTATTCAGTTGGTAACCACTGTCACGGTTCATTAGGTTTTCCGCCATGGAGCATCGACGATGCACTCAGCTGCTTCAACCCAGTAAGTCTGACGTTGTATTTCCAATGGACATTCTATGGAGTATGAGTAAACTTCGATTTTGGCCACAGCAACAACCTTTTGGGACTCCATTATCAAAGAATCCGTTGAAACACGCATTGCGGAAAATCCGTTTCTTTATGCTATCACGGCGACATTCAGCTCATCTTCTGTCCATTTCCTGTACTTTCCCCTTTTTGCCATCTTGGAAACTTAAAAAGATTTAACCGTATCCATTACTTATGGTAAAAGTTTTGCCGTCTTGAAAACGTAACAGCATTACCCATAAGTATTACTTATTATAAAAATGCACTTAAAAATCATTTGCTATGAGTGTCTCCTAAGTTGGACTGGTCCAAATTAGGAAATAGGCGTTGGTCCATCTTCGGCAACTGGACGCCATATAAGTAAATATAACGCTATGGAACACATAAAAATAAACTCTATTTTTGCGATGTTTTATTAGTAACTAATGAATGGCACTTACAGCCAACTGAAAAGTTTAAGTTACCAATGCACAGTGAAATACGAAGGTGATCCAACTTAGGCAACGATACAACGTCAGCAGCTCTCCCTACTCTGCAGTGACCGCGACTGGCCGTTTTGGTGAAGGATTTCTCAAGTAAATAAAGTAAATTCTTCTCAGGCAAGCGGCGTGTACTGTGAGCTGGTGCTGTCTGGTACACACGCAGACGCTGCCCCTCGCTGGCCGACCGGCGGCTGACCGCTTGCCTTATCAGGTCCCCGGGGCGTGCTTCTCGCGCTAATCCTTTTAACCCAGATACGCGGCGCGTACCTTATCCAGAGATAGAAAAACCGTCCCGTGGGACGTTTCGCATGATTAAACCTTCCGTCACAGGCCACGCATCACCGAGGCTCGGCTTCCCCCACAAGAACTGGCCGCAAGGCACGCGTGTCCGAGTGACGTCGGCGCTACGATAAACAGGAGGCCGGGCTGATACGTCGCGTAAATTCGTACGACGTAGCGCCAAGTACTCAGCCTCTTAGTCTGAATCTTCGAACGGCTTTGTTCAGACTTCCGAAGAAAATTATATACCGTTTTCTCCTTGTTTTTGTATTTTAGCGGCAAGCGTCTTACGTGATCGATGTCTCTCTACAAGCAGATGTAGCTAAAGATGAGTAAAATAAAGTAATAAAAAATGTTTAACACGTGCTTCAGTCCACGTATTCACGGAACAAGAAAACACAAAACTGTATATTACTAGACGCATGAATTTAGACGTCGTCTTACGAAGACTGCAAATTTAGCAGAATCCGCACACCCAACTGTTGTTCCTCAAGAACAGTTGTGTCAATAGTGGATGATGAAAAAACCTAAACCAGCTCTTTTGATCCAAAGTTAATTTACGACCCTTTGAGGATCATCTGCTAATCCTCTCATCAGTACTTGTTACAATGCGTTGAAACGATTTATTAATTTTAGAAACCATCGAATGCACATATCAACAAATAATTTATCGTTTACGGGGATTTTTAGTTGTATCAGCAGTAGGTCGTAATCTAACGGATGTTTCTGTGGTAAAAGTTTCTTCTTCCAGTGCTGGAGACGTCCTCACAGGCAATATGGACCTCGTTAGTCGCGTTTTTTAAATCAAACAAGCTCAAGAGATCAACCCTTGCTACTCTATATAACCGCAAAACGGTCGGGCAATTACGTAGTCCTACTAACGTCACAGATTGCAGTGGAGTCTCGCCGTCGTGTGTTAAAGGCTTGGCGCAGTTTGCTTTGTTTAACAGAAGATCTGATTTCGATTCTCCTCCTTTTCTATCGAAGTCGTTTTTGTGTTTTTTAAATGTCTGTAACTTCTCAATATACCTTAGCACAGTAATGGGATAAGCAACGCTAGTCACAAAAACATGTCTTAGACCACGGTCTAATTCCCATAATTAATTTATTATTAATATTATGGTAGTGCTAGCCAATCACTGTATGGGTGTAGACATACGTACGTAAATAACCTGACGGGTAGGGTGAGCAGCAATCTACGACTGTCTACTAACATTTCACTTGGCAAACTTTGCAGCCTAAATGTATCTCCAAGTGCAGTGCAATGTTTCGCTCGTACCTGACCTATGGCCAGCAATGCGTCGTGTCCATCTGACACCATAAAGTCAAAATAGAAGCAGATATCAGGCGCCCCCAGGGTACGGTATTAGGACCTATATTTTCTTCATTGTATGTCCTCCAGTTGTATGTGAGTACAAAACAAACAAACCTGAAGACAACTATCAAGAATCTCAACACTGCCCTGTCTGTTCTATCAACATGGGTCAGGATGCAGGATTAAAGCTCAAACCATCCAAAATCGAAGCGACACTGGTTGGTCGCTGTAGGCTCATTAGGCAGAAATATCGGGAACCAGGCCGGCCGCGGTGGCCGTCCGGTTCTAGGCGCTCCAGTCCGGAGCCGCGCTGCTGCTACGGTCGCAGGTTCGAATCCTGCCTCGGGCATGGGTGTTTGTGATGTCCTTAGGTTAGTTAGGTTTAAGTAGTTCTAAGTTCTAGGGGACTGATGACCACAGCAGTTGAGTCCCATAGTGCTCAGAGCCATTTTATCGGGAACCCATGTCATCTTGAATCCTAAATGGGACAAATATCAGTTTCTCTCCTTCAGCGGCCAACGAATAATAATAGATGATAATTTAAACTGAAATCAGCATGTAACTGCAGTGTGCAAGAAGATATGAGCATGTCTCCATGGGCTGTAAAATATAAAAAGCTCTTCCCCTCTTGACCTGAGGAAGAAACTTGTACAAACAATTATACCACAAGTTATTTATTACAGTGCTGTTACCCTGCAAGGTCTTTCTCAGGAAAGCTCACGACGCCCGGGACTGGTTGTGAATGCCTGTGTGCGGTATATCAGTCATGTTCGATTATTTGATCATATTTCATCAGCCCATGAACAGCTATCCCGGCTGCCTGCACACAAGTACGGAGATTTACATACCCCCTTTCTTCTCTACTACCTTAACGTACACACTCGCTCACATCTCTCCTCGACCTTAACGCCCTTGTGTGAACAACACGGCAGAATCATCCGTTCCCATCAGAACGAGGTCCTTTCTGCCCCACTCCATCGTTCAGCCACTTCCTCGAAGCCATTGTAGGTAGCAGGAACCTGACTCTGGGATCACATCCCGCATTATAATAGAGAACTGACTAACATCTCCAGCTTCAGAAGACAATTAATGCCATTTGTACTAAATCAACAACAATGATTACCATTGCCCCTGGGTGCACATTCGTTACCCTTGTACATCCTCTTTTCCACCCAGATCTTCCTCACTTCCCAGTTTTCTTAGTTTGGGCAGTCTCCTTAAATTTCCTTTTTCCAGAACTCGCTATGTCGGAACATTTGCAGGAGAGCTCATGAGGTAACGGCCGAGTTGTGGCGCCCTGAAGTTCCGAGTTGGCGGGGCCGCGGCTCGCCAGCGACTGCGTGGGGCCGAACAGCAGCCGGAGCAAGTGGGGCGGCCCCAGCGCGTGGTCCAGGCCGACCGCGCCACTGGGAACGCCATGTTGACGCTCTATTGAGGACTGTGCTTTGTGTCGGTGAAGGAGATTTGTATACCAGGAGTGCCAAAGATGGCGGACGTTGTGGAACCATAATGGCAGACATTTCACAGTTCATGTAGAAATTAATAATAGCCAGAGGACTCATGATACCTTAAAAAAAACATGTACATTACCATTATTTGCACGACGATTCTGATGGTGTAATCAGATTTTCAATATCTTTATTAGTTTAAAGTTTAGTATCTGACTGTAAATTATACAAGTAACAGCTAGCAACGAGTTTTCAAAATCTAAACAACTCATCCGATTTTGTCGATCGACATGTCTATAGAAAGCTATTAGTGTAAACCTAAATTGGTGTGAATTACAGGCATGTAACTTGAATAGTACATGAGTTATTGGAGGTCAAAGTGGCCAATTTCTATTGATTGCGTCAGGACGTAAGTACTCCACAGTTACACGAAAAAAAGATAGCAGCATGCTTATAAATACATTTCTTCGTCGATGTCTTTGTTTATATTCGATATATACTATTCATGAAGAAACTGGTACCGACCACTGCGGCCGAGTGGTTCTAGGTGCATCAGTCCAGAACCATGCTGCTGCTACGGTCGCAGGTTCGAATCCTGCCTCGGGCATGGATGTGTGTGATGTCCTTCGATTAGTTAGGAGTTCTAAGTGTAGGGGCTTATGACCTCAGATGTTAAGTCCCATAGTGCTTACAGCCATTTGAACCATTTGAATTTTTGAAGAAATTGGTCAAATATTTACTGTGTTTTGGAAAGCACAGAGACATTAGGCTACTGGCCTACTTTTGTTTCTATTCCTTTGATATATCTTTATTTGATTTTTTTATGTATTTAATAATGTGTGTTAGAGCGTGTTTATGGTCCAGCTGTAGGAATATTCATTTAATTTCAAGTTATTTAAATGTAAATCCAGTATTTCGTATGTGTTTCTACATGTTTGTGAGTGTGCGTTGGTTTGGAGACATGGCGGGAGCGCTCTAGCCAATGACAGCGCTCGTTGCTACGGTAGGCGACTACCGAAGTCAATGTATGGAAGTGGGGGAGGAGCCTCGGGTGGCACAGGACATGAGATAGAGTGCTGCACGGGAAGGCGCGGCGGACGGTCGCAGGAAATACTTGCAGAGTGTTGGGCAGTTTTCCCGTGGTCGCGGGAGATAGAAATACTTCGTAGTGCCGACTTGTGCACTTGTGAGATTTCCGTGGCTTCTGCAGACGTAGTATGCGTTGGGAACTGAATATCTCGTAAGCTATGTACTTGCTCATAACTATTTACGTGAAGTAGGAATCTATTGTCTCCCTGTTATTCAACTTATACTTTAGTTAATTGCCGGACCATCGACACCAATACCTGTTTTACAGTAATAAATGGAATTCTTAAAGGTACTTCTGCTATCATACTCCTCATTTAAAGTCGTTAAAATAGTACCAGCGGATTTTATTTAATTGCAATCTTTCATTTATAAATTTCTATGTTGCATTCAAAAATTGCAATTTCCGAGTGATAGCAACCTTCGACCATTCCATTAATGTGTATATTCGTATTGTATACTGTAGACTTGGCCGTATTTGGCTTGTAATGCGGCGACTACGTATCCCAGCCCCTAGACAACGAAACCAGCTAAAACTTTTAATATTTCAACTCTGAGTCTGAGGGTACATTTTTTTGTTTGAAAGGCCGCAAGCTTGTGTGAAACTTGGAAGGTAGGAGATGAGGCACTGCCAGAAGTAAAGCTGTGAGGACAGCTCGTGAGTCGTGCTTGCGTAGCTCAGCTGGTACAGCACTTCCTCGCGAAAAGCACAGGTCCCGAGTTCTAGTCTCTTTCCAGCACACAGTTTTAATCTGCCAGGAAGTTTCATATCAGCGCAAACTCCGCTACAGAATGAAAATTTCATTCGGGATCATTATTATTATTTTTTCATTATTATTGTTATTATTATTACTATTATCTCTATTAGCGGTATTAGTGGCAGCAGTAGTAAAACTACTGGCAGTGATAACTTTATTAGTTTTCAGCCAGTATTATTTACTCGCATTGCCACTATAAAGATTCTAATCATTAAATACTATTTGTGATCTTAAAACTGCTGTTCCTTGGGTAAGTATGAGGTAAAAAAAGTACTGCATGTGTGAAATCCTGGTCCGATTTGAGAGATGGCTCGATGATTCTATTCAGAGCAGAATAAATAAATAAAAATGAATGTAAGGGAAACTGTTGTCATTGAGTGACTTTAGAAGAATAATGATGACCTAGAATTTCTATTTGGAGTAATGAATGGTAGCTTCCTATAAATGTAGAAAAATGGAAGTTAATCTAGGTGAGCAGCAAAAACAGTCCTGCATTATTAGAACACAGTATTAGCGGTGTCCTACTTCACACGGTCACTTCGATTGAATATCTAGCCGTAACGTTGCTAAGCGATATGAAATGGAGCGAGCACGTAAAGACGGTAGCAGGAACGCTAATGGTCGAGTTCGGTTTATTGGGAGACATTTAGGACAGTGTAGCTCATCTACAAAATACAGATTCTGGAGTACTGTTCGAGTGCTTGGGATCCCCACAAGGTTGGATTAAAGGAAGACATGGAAGCAACTCAGATGCGTGCTGGAAGATGTGCTACCGGTAGGTTCGGTAAATACACTAGTGCTACGGAGGTGCTTCGTGAACTCGAGTGGGAATATCTGGGCGGAAGATGACGCTCTTTTCGCAAAAAAGTATTGAGAAAATTTAGAGAACAGGCGTTTGCAGATGACTGCAGAACGATTCTACTGTCGGCAACGTGCATTTCACGTGAGGACCGCGAAGACAAAGATAAGAGAAATTAGGGCTCGTGCGAAGGCAAATAGTCGCTTTCCCTTCACTCCACTTGAGTGTGGGATAGGAAAGGAGGTATTATTAGTGGTACGTGATTTCCTCAGCTGTACACCATTCGATGGCTTGCGAAATATAAATGTAGATGTAGGTATAGAATTATTTACATTATCTTTAATACAGTGATTTTATACCATTAACCAAAAAATTATCCTTGAAATAAGAACTCACGACGCATTACATTACATACGATGTATATTAAGCAAGGAATGTGATGCTATTTATTTTTTCAACGTACAGTTATAGGTATCAAGTTTTATAGCTGGTAATATTTAGTCTATAAACGCAACTGACATCCAGAGTAATTTCAGAATACATAAGAAAATTGTAACTTGACGTTAAGTGTAATTTCAGATACAAAAATAAAAATACATAAGCAGACCACCTGGCAAAAGGTACGTTGCATCAGTGTTTGTATTACGCACGCAAGCGCAAAAAAAGCAGCTACAACTTACAGAATAAAAGTAAGTGCACGTAACTGTCAATTAAACGTAAATATACAACCTGGAAAACATGTTAACAGAACGAAGCTCTTTTTCCACAGGACAGCTGCAACGTTGAAAATGCACTCGATAAAAACATGGTGCTGGCAAAGATATGAACGTATTACGCCGGTGGCACAAATAAAGCTTTTAAAAAGTGGCTCACTTCTGTAATCGTATTTCTTCAAGTGACCAAAAAATATTTCGACATCAGAAAATGAATATCCTGCTGCTAGATCTGAAATATTATGATTAGGTGCGGATGCACGATAGTTTTCGCTTCAATAATGGAGATCACCCAGTTCTGAAGGTCTTTTAAGGAACAGCAACCCTTATTAAAATTAAGTATTGGTACATTATGTTAGCTACTGCTAGATTTCCTGGAAATAATAGCAGCCGTAGCAAAAATACAGCTGAGTAAGAAAGCCAAAGAGTTGAAGAATACGCGGCAATCTTCCCACAGGTCAACAAGATTGGATATGTGTTGGAAAAATAGTTTTTCCATTTCGACGCACTTAGTGTCCCCTGTGTATCAAATAATTATGTCACAGCTGAGAGTATAACACAAAACTGTGCGAGATGAGAACGTGGCAAAATTCCATTCACGTGTGAGGAGAACACCAGTGCTCTCTCTGTTATCTTTGTTTATATCGACTACTGTCTGTATAATATCTGAAACTTATTTTCAGGTTTCTAATTTAAAACTTGATGTAACTATGGCTGTATATGTACTCACTTACTATAGCTGATATTCTGCGCATAGCCTGACCGTACTTCGAATGATAGTTTGCTCTAAATGAGCGAAAATCTGAGTTTGCGGAAGTAAGTAGCAAAAAAAATAAATAAATAAATAAATAAAAAATAAAATCCTGTAGTGATAGAGTACAGTATTAGTGACGCACTTGTTGACGCAGTCACGTCAATTACTCGTATATACACTCATGCTCATAAATTAAGGATAATTACAGAATGTGGTGCCACACAACGTGCCATTACACGAAACTGGCTCTAATAGCACAGGCACGTAGGGAACACACACGACACAGATCTGTAAGTCCACGGTATTGGTGATAAGTTGAGAAAACCGTCCCGAAACACATGTGCTACAAAACGCCACTGTTTCCTGCGCATGTACCCCGACATCAATATGGTGTATGATCACCATGTACACGTACACGGGCCGCACAACGGGTTGGCATACTCTGGATCAGGTGGTCGAGCAGCTGCTAGGGTATAGCCTCCCATTCTTGCACCAGTGCCTGTCGGAACTCCTGAAGTGTCCTAGGGGTTTCAAGACGTGCAGCGATACGTCGACAGAGAGCATCCCAGACGTGCTCGATGAGGTTCAGGTCTGGAGAACAGGCAGGCCACTCCATTCGCCTTATATCTTCTGTTTCAAGGTACTCCTCCACGATGGCAGCTCGGTGGGGCCGTACGTTATCATCCATCAGGAGCAAGGTGGGACCCACTGCACCCCTGAAAAGGCGAACATACTGGTGGAAAATGACGTCCCGACACACCTGACCTATTACAGTTCCTCTGTCAAAGACATGCAGGGGTGTACGTGCACCAATCATAATCCCACCCCACACCATCAAACCATGACCTCCATACAGGTCCCTTTCAAGGAGATTAAGGGGTTGGTATCTGGTTTCTGATTTACGCCAGATGAAAACCCGGCGAGACTCACTGTTCAGACTATACCTGGACTCGTCCGTGAACATAACCTGAGACCACTGTTCCAATGACCACGTACTGTGTTCTTGACACCAGGCTTCACGGACTCTCCTGTGACCAGGACTCAGTGGAATGCAACTTGCAATATCCGAGCGAATAAACTATGTCTGTTCAGTCGTCTGTAGACTGTGTGTCTGGAGAGAACTGTTGCAGTGGCTGCGGTAAGGTCCTGAGCAAGGCTACCTGCAGTACTACGGGCACTGGTGGTGAGATATCGGTCTTCTTGTGGTGTTGTCCACTGTGGACGTCCTGTACTGCAGCGCCTGGACACGTTTCCTGTCTGCTGGAATCGTTGCCATAATCTTGAGATCACACTTTGTGGCACACCAATGGCCCTTGCTACAACCTGCTGTGTTTGACCAGCCTCCAGTCGCCCTGGTATTCTACCCCTCATAACGTCATCAATATGTGTTCTTTGAGCCATTTTCAACATACAGCCGGCCGAAGTGGCCGTGCGGTTAAAGGCACTGCAGTCTGGAACCGCAAGACCGCTACGGTCGCAGGTTCGAATCCTGCCTCGGGCATGGATGTTTGTGATGTCCTTAGGTTAGTTAGGTTTAACTAGTTCTAAGTTCTAGGGGACTAATGACCTCAGCAGTTGAGTCCCATAGTGCTCAGAGCCATTTGAACCATTTTTCAACATACAGTCACCATTATCACGTCTGAAAACGTCTGCACACTTACTCACTGCACCGTACTCCGACATGCACCAACACACCTCTGCGTATGTGGGCTGCTTCCAGCGCCACCGTGCGACGACCGCAGGTCAAATGCACCGCATGGTCATACGCCGAGGTGATTTAAACCCGCAAACCGCCCACCAGAGCGTTGTTTCACCATGTATCAGCATTATCCTTAATTTATGAGCATGAGTGTATTAAGGCGTAATGCTGCGAATGAAACGGAATAAGCACTTAAGGTCGGTAGAGAATAAAGCGATTAGTCGACTTCGATTTATTGGCATAATTCTAGGAAGGTGTAGATGATGTACAGGGTGATTTTTCCAACCGTGTACAAACTCTAGGCATTGATACGGAACAAAAAAGGTGTAATGGACTTATGTCCGGAAATGCAGGGTTTCCACGCTAGAGACATTTATTCAATCATACTTTGTTTCAGAGGCTGCTGTCTAATAGGCGCTGTACCATGCAACCACGGTTACGGTATGCATGGTTTCCTCCTAGAGGATGGTTCTGTTCCTCATACGTCATGCTCTAGCGTCCTTTCCTGCCGTAGTAATTGGTAATGTTTGGTCCGATTCCCTTCTCTTGCTGACTCAGTTTGTAGTGGATGTGATACAGCGTTGCACACAATGGTTCAGTATTCGAGTCGAGAGCTTGCCGACGTGGTGTTTACTTATGGAAACGAAAATGGCAACGGGCGGCGGGCAGTAAAGTTGTACCAGGAGACCTGACTATCCCCGCCGACAACAACCACAGCATTTAGTGTTTGCAACAGTGTGTCGCCGTTTGTCTGAGACAGGGTCGTTTCAGGAAGCAGGAAATCATGAAAGACGTACCCGAAATGTTCGGACACCAGACATGGAGGAAAATGTGATTAACGTTGCGCAAGGCGATCGCCACGTCAGTAGCAGACAGTTGGCCCGCCAGAAGAGGCTAAGCCAGACTATCGTGTGGAACATTCCCCACGACAACTGTTAGTACCACTATCGTTTATAGCGTGTGCAGGGCTTACAAGCGACACACTTTCCACATGGGGGGGGGGGGGGCAGTTTTGTCACTGGTTTCTTCGCCAGGCAACCACGATTCCGGGATTTGTGTCACCCATCCTATTCACAAATTAGGCCACCTTTACGCGGAGTGGTACCTTCAACTTTCATAACAGTCATCTGTGGGATAGTATGCAGAACTCCCATGGTATGGTGACAGCGAATCATCAGCATCGGTGCAGCCGGAATGTGTGGCCCGGGATAATTGGCGACGGTATTTTGGGTCCAGTTTTCCTTCCACGTCGCCTAACAGGTGACTTTGCCTACCCTGTTGGAAAAGTGTTATGTGGCTGCTACATGATGGTGCTTCAGACCACTCTGCCGTTAGTCCGGACGCATCTCAATCGTGTCTTCACTGGTCGACTGAACGGACGAGGGGGTCCAGTTCCGTGGCCTGATCGTTCACCGGATCTCAACCCGAGCGATTTCCGGTTAAGCAGCGTGTTCATGCTGCCTTTGACACTGGCCGATGCGAACGTGTGAGGCAGAACATGCTACGGCGAGTACACACATGCGTTGAGGTACATGGAAACCATTTTCAACACACGCTGCAAACTGGCTGCATGGTACAGCGCTCATTAGACGGCAGTCTCTGTAACAATGTGTGACTGAATACATGGTCTCTAGCATGGAAACCATGCCTTTCCAGACCTTTTTTGTTCCGTTTCCTCTCATCGATCAGTCCCTAGAGTTTTTACACGGCGAAAAAAATCACTCAGTGTAAGGGAGATCGCATGTACTTGAATACTGCTCGGTTGTTTGGAATTCCCACCACATCAGATTAAAGGAAGACATCAAAGCAATTGAGAGGGGTGCAGCTAGATCTGGTACCGGTAGAGCCATCAACATACGTGTAAAACGGAAAAGCTCCCTGAATTCAGATGGGAATCCCTGGAGGAAAGGAGACGCTTATTTCGAGCAACAATGTTGAAAATGAAACTTCCTAGGGCATCAAAATTTCCTTGCTCAGAGTTCTGATCTGCCACGAAGTTTAAAATCAGCGCACACTCTGCTTCAGAGCGAAAATTCATTCTGCAACCTGTTAAAAAGTTGAGACAAGCAGCATTTGCTACCGACTGCATAACGATCCCACTGCAACAAACATACATCCCGCCGAGGGCCGCGAAGTCAAGATGAGAGAAATCATGGATCGAAGAGAAGCATACAGACAATCGTTTTTGTGTGAAAGGAACATAAAAGGCAATAACAATAGTGCTCTGTCATCCACCGCATGGTGACTTTCGCATTATGTGTGCAGATGTAGAAATAAGAAACAGGAACAGCTAACTCGACAGTAGGGCGTAGTTTCTGTTAACTGTAGAATCGATACTCGTGTGTTAACACAGCTGCTCAACCGTGCACGGGTACAAATATCGATACCGCAACGACGTATCGAATCTCACCCTCACCCATTTGTGCTGAACCCAAAATGACGCACGGTGCGGGATGCCATTTCGAACAGGGAATAGGGTGAGCTCTTTGGCGACTGTAGAAAAGGCGCGTAGGCAGTCAAGCCTGCGGGATCAGCTTGTCGAGTGAACGAGCACGAGTCGTAGCGCGGAAACGATGGCGCGCACACAGGCGTGAAGTATTTGTTTTGTGACTATTATTGTGTAGTGTGGAGCAGCACATTTTTCTTTACGGCAACCGAGGTGAAAATGTGAATAAGGTGTGTGTATTCATGTATTTTGAGAGGATTTCAGATCCACGAACTGGCCTTCCCATGATTTCAAAATATAATACTTCCAGCGATGAAATCTCTTGAGTTATATAAGCTGAGTCGTGGCGCAACGTCTCGACGATTTCCTGTTCGTCATCCTCAGGCGAAGTTTCGGATTCATGTTCAGTTCGTTCGTTTATAGCCACTGGACTGCAGATTCCTCTGCCGAGGGCCCAACGAGTGGACCAGTCGGGTGTCTGCGGAGGAGGTGTCGCGGCAGCCGGTGGGGGAAGGGGTTGGAGGAGGCGCTGGTGTGGGGGCGGATCCAGGCGTCGGGTTGTGGTGCTGCCCGTGTATTCCGCCTGCAGCTTCCATCCGCTTGCAGTGTCGGAAATATACCGTACATTGTGTACGTGTAAAAAGTCTATGTTGGGGTTACCAGATGATCCATTAGTACGAGGATCACCTGTCACTGGTGCTGCAGGTTGCGACAGGTGGAGTTATCGACCCTGAGATCGACCGTAGGCTATCATAAAATTAGTGAAAACGATGGTTCTTGTCGTCGAGACAAGTTACTACGTCCGCTTCTTCAGGGAACTCATATAAATCCACAAACATGACAACAGCTTCAACAAGAAAGAAGAATTTTAGTACTTTCAACATTGCTATACCGCAATCGAGGCTGATGGTTTCTTATATATAAGAAAGAAGAATGCCTCAGGGTCAACGGATGCTGGATTCCCTTGCTGCAGCGAACGATCGTTGCAGGTAGCAAGGGGACAGCCATAATGCTAATGACGCGGAAAAAGCCCTCACATGTGGACACACCAGATACATCTGTGACCACCAACCCGACTCCAGTCCACCAGCACCAATGGAGCCCGAGGCTTTTACAACGGCAGCCACTAGCGTTCGCGGTGGTTCAGAAAAATAGTCAAACGTCGGACGAAGAACCAAAGGCACAAGTCAACAGCAAAAGGGGAAGAAGTGACCACGAAAGCCTCAAAATTTTTAACGTTGTTGGTCCCTAGGGTATACGAATTTGTTTGAGGTGTGAGTCGAACTAGTAATCTTTGGCGGCAGGTTCTCAGCCGCGTCTGTTAGGGAAAACGGGCTACTTTGTTATTCATCTTATGGAGTCTGGTTCTACGTCTACATTTACACTCCACAAACCACTTCAAGGCGCATCGAGGGGGGTACCACTACAACCCGCCCCTTGTTGTTCCGTTCGTCAATCCTGGACGAGTGACAGCGATAGAAGTTCAAGAGTTGATTTACAAGTGGACTTTTAAGTAGGGGAGACACCTGCGTCTCTCCACTCCACATCTCTCACGAAGTACTGATAAAGTGATTTCGAGGAGAAAGGAAGTTTAATATAACAGTTCAGTGCCAAGAAAACGCGAGTGATTTAATGAGAGTTGAGAAAAACCCGAGTATTTTAAAAAAAGCAACCCAGCGGGTAAAAAAGGGTTTTGACGGGTTTCATTGGGTTTCTCGGATTTTTTATTTCGTATTGATGATTGAGTAGATCACTTTAAATTAATCCCCATGAGCCATGGACCTTGTCGTTCGTGGGGAGGCTCGCATGCCTCAGCGATACAGATAGCCGCACAGTAGGTGCAACCACAACGGAGGGGTATCTGTTTGAGAGACTGGTCAAACGTATGGATCGTGAAGAAGGGCAGCATAATTTTCAGTGGTTGCAAGGGCAATAGTCTGGATGACCGACTGATCTGGCCTTGTAACATCAACCAAAACAGATTTCCTGTGCTGGTTCTGCGAAGGACTGAAAGCGAGGTGAAATTACAACCATAAATTTTCCTGAGGACATGCAGTTCTACCGTCTGCTGCAAGATTTTAGACAGATTATGTAATAGTGAGACAGATATGAGGTTGCTGGGAGTATCAGAGGGAGCATTAGACAATAACTGATAAGAACAGGGGAAACGAATACAGTAGAAGAAGAATGGGTAGCTTTGAGAAATGAAATAGTGAAGGAGCAGAGGATCAAATAGGGAAAATGACAAGTGCAAGTAGAAATCCTTGGATAACACAGGATATAATGAATTTAATTGACGAAAGAAGAAAATATAAAAATGCAGCAATTGAACCAGGAGAAAGGGAATACAAACGTCTTAAAAATGAGACTGACAGGAAGTGCAAAATGTCTAAGCAGGAACGGCAAGAGAACAAATGTAAGGATTTAGAAGCTTATATCACTTGGGGGTCGGGGTTGGGTTGTTTGGGATGGAGACCAAACAGCGAGGTCATCGGTCTCATTGGATTAGGGAAGGATGGGGAAGGAAGTCGGCCGTGCCCTTTGAAAGGTACCATCCCGGAATTTGCCTGAAGCGATTTAGAGAAATCACGGAAAACCTAAATCAGGATGGCCGGATGCGGGATTGAAACGTCGTCCTCCCAAATGCTATCACTTGGGGAAAGATAGATACCGCTACATGAAAATCAAAGAGGCCTTTCGAGAAAAGAGAAGCGGCTGTATGAATATGAAGAGTTCAGATGGAAAACCAGTCGTAAGCAAAGAAGGCAAAGTTGGGAAAAGTATATAGACGGTCTATAAAAGGGAGATGAACAAGCAGGCATTAGTATAGAAACTGAACAGGACGTAGATGAAGATGAGACGGGACACGTGATTATTGCGAGAAGAATTTGACAGGGCACTGGAAGACCTATGTCGAAACAAGGCCCCAGAGTAGAAGATATTCCATCAGAACTATTGATAGTCTTGGGGGAACTAGTCATGGCGAATCTCTTCCATCTGATGTGCAAGATGTATGACGAAATACCCTCAGACTTCAAAAATAATATAATAATTCCAATTACAAAGAAAGCAGGTGCTGATAGGTGTTAATATTAATCAACCATCAGTTTAATAAGTCATGCCTGCAAAATACTAGCACGAATTCTTTAGAGAAGAATGGAAAACCTAGTAGAAGACGGCCTGAGGGAAGATCAGTTTGTATTCTGGAGAAATGAAGGAAAGCGCGAGACTATACTCACCAGAGGACTTCTCTTAGAAGACAGGTTAAGGAAAGGCACATCTGCATTTATAGAATTAGTAGACGTAGAGAAAGCTTTTTACAGTGTTGATAGGAATACACTCTTGGGAATACTGAAGGTGGCAGGCGTAAATTTCAAGGACTGAAAAGCTGTTTACCACGTCTACAGAAACTAGACGTCAGTTACAGGAGTCGATAGGCATGAGAGGCAAGCAGTGTTTGAGAAGGGAGTGAAAGAGGGTTGCCGCCTATTCCCGATGTTATTCAATTTGTGCACTGAGCAAGTACTAAAGGAAATCAAAGAAAATTTTGGAGTAGGAATTAAAAGTCGAGGGAGAAGAAATAAAAACTCTGAGTTTTGCCGGTGACACTGTACTTCTGTCAGACACAGCAAAGCACTTCGGAGATCACTTGAACGAAATGTGTCTTGAAAGGAGGCTATAAGATGAACATCAACAAAAGGAACACAAGCATAATGGAATGTCGTCGAATTAAATCAGGGGACGCTGAGCGAATCAGATTAGGATACGATACACTTTGAGTAGTAGATGAGTTTTGCTATTTGGTCAGCAAAATAACCGATGATGGCCAAAGTAGAGAGAACATGAAATGCGTTATTGAAGAAGAGAAATTTCTTAACATCAAATATAGATTTAAATTTGAGTAAATTTGTGGCACAACCTGACTAGAAGTAGGGATCTGTTGGTAGGACACGTTTGAGATGTCAGGGGATCAGCAGTTTAGTACTCGAGGGAAGCGTGGGAGGGGGGGGGGGGAGGGAATCGTAGAGAGAGGCCAAGAGATGAATACACTAAGCAGATTCAGAAGGATGTAGGTTGGAGTAGTTTCTCGGAGATGAAGAGGCTTGCACAGGATAGAGTAGCATGGAAAGCTGCATCAAGCAGGCTTCGGACTGCAGAGCACAACAACAATATCTTCTTCCCTTTTAGTGACTCATTTCTTGCCCTGCTTCCACTGAGAGAATTTTCTCCGCCTACAGGCTTGTTCGGTCAAAATTAAGAAGTAATGTTCGAGAGAAAAGGCCAAGAAATTAGTGAAGTTCTATATACACTCCTGGAAATGGAAAAAAGAACACATTGACACCGGTGTGTCAGACCCACCATACTTGCTCCGGACACTGCGAGAGGGCTGTACAAGCAATGATCACACGCACGGCACAGCGGACACACCAGGAACCGCGGTGTTGGCCGTCGAATGGCGCTAGCTGCGCAGCATTTGTGCACCGCCGCCGTCAGTGTCAGCCAGTTTGCCGTGGCATACGGAGCTCCATCGCAGTCTTTAACACTGGTAGCATGCCGCGACAGCGTGGACGTGAACCGTATGTGCAGTTGACGGACTTTGAGCGAGGGCGTATAGTGGGCATGCGGGAGGCCGGGTGGACGTACCGCCGAATTGCTCAACACGTGGGGCGTGAGGTCTCCACAGTACATCGATGTTGTCGCCAGTGGTCGGCGGAAGGTGCACGTGCCCGTCGACCTGGGACCGGACCGCAGCGACGCACGGATGCACGCCAAGACCGTAGGATCCTACGCAGTGCCGTAGGGGACCGCACCGCCACTTCCCAGCAAATTAGGGACACTGTTGCTCCTGGGGTATCGGCGAGGACCATTCGCAACCGTCTCCATGAAGCTGGGCTACGGTCCCGCACACCGTTAGCCCGTCTTCCGCTCACGCCCCAACATCGTGCAGCCCGCCTCCAGTGGTGTCGCGACAGGCGTGAATGGAGGGACGAATGGAGACGTGTCGTCTTCAGCGATGAGAGTCGCTTCTGCCTTGGTGCCAATGATGGTCGTATGCGTGTTTGGCGCCGTGCAGGTGAGCGCCACAATCAGGACTGCATACGACCGAGGCACACAGGGCCAACACCCGGCATCATGGCGTGGGGAGCGATCTCCTACACTGGCCGTACACCACTGGTGATCGTCGAGGGGACACTGAATAGTGCACGGTACATCCAAACCGTCATCGAACCCATCGTTCTACCATTCCTAGACCGGCAAGGGAACTTGCTGTTCCAACAGGACAATGCACGTCCGCATGTATCCCGTGCCACCCAACGTGCTCTAGAAGGTGTAAGTCAACTACCCTGGCCAGCAAGATCTCCGGATCTGTCCCCCACTGAGCATGTTTGGGACTGGATGAAGCGTCGTCTCACGCGGTCTGCACGTCCAGCACGAACGCTGGTCCAACTGAGGCGCCAGGTGGAAATGGCATGGCAAGCCGTTCCACAGGACTACATCCAGCATCTCTACGATCGTCTCCATGGGAGAATAGCAGCCTGCATTGCTGCGAAAGGTGGATATACACTGTACTAGTGCCGACATTGTGCATGCTCTGTTGCCTGTGTCTATGTGCCTGTGGTTCTGTCAGTGTGATCATGTGATGTATCTGACCCCAGGAATGTGTCAATAAAGTTTCCCCTTCCTGGGACAATGAATTCACGGTGTTCTTATTTCAATTTCCAGGAGTGTATTTTGCATTCAAACTAAACTGTTCTTTACAATCCTCCCGATCCTATATAAATTTAAAGATTTTTTTTCCATAATTGTGAATGTGATTTAACTGCGTTTCTCACATTGCAAGAAGCGTTAAAACACAATATTAATAAAATACAGCAAGTAGTTGCCTTCAATAAATATGATGCGTCTTTTAAATATGTATAGGGCTAATTATGAATCATTTTGTATGTTAATTAAATTTTCATAATTAAATGTAATTAGTTTTGACGGTTTTTTAAATTTTTTTAACTCACAGGGAATTTTTTTGGGTTGGATTAAATTACATCAACCCTGGCTCTAACGGAACAATATGAACAGAAGCCGTGTCGTCATATCATCAGAAATAATATTAAACGAGGGAAAATCATAGGCAGCGGTAAACGAAATATGCCGTACGTTCAAAATTATCGGCCACAGATGGCGGTAGAGGAAATTGAAAAGAAGTAAAAACTCTACGATCACAATACTGACCTGAAATGCATGTTAATGAGATCTGAAAGAGAAGAAGTAGAAGCAGTGGTGTCAGTGAGAGGGTTTACTTATCAAAAGATTAGTATTTTTTTTTTTTTTTTTTTTTTACAAATATTGATTCACCAGTGGCATGAAGTCTTTAGAGTAGTCGATATCTCCGCTGAAGAAGTAATTGCTTTTCTCACCAAAATGTACAAGTCACAAAGTCCAGTAAGAATCTCTAATTATGCCCGATCAGCTTCAATTAATTGTAAACGAGCTTCCCCTGTACTCCTTTCTTCTCAACTTTTCTTTCCCGTACCTCAATCGGTATAAACGGAACCCTTACACGATCACGTTTTTGTCCGTCTGTTAGAACCTCTTTTTTCAGGATCAGATAGAGGTATCAAGTTCAAATGTGCCTCAAATACTGAGGCGGTGTAAAAAATTTAAGCTTCTAAGTAAATGGAGTCAAAAGATACGGCGAATTACGTCACATGTGATACTCGCCAACTTACTGATCAAAACCAAAAGACGAACGAGCCACACAAACTGCTGGGACGGTTTACTGACTGGAAACGGAGATAAAAACGTCCTATGAACATTTGGCCGGAAATGCAGCATTGTCACGGTAGATGGCACTAATGAATGCAGCGAATGGTCCGGCATTCACGTCGGGAACAAACCGATATTGTGTTTGTGTACGGTCAAGCAGATGTAAACGGTCGAGAGGCAGCATGGCTACACCAAAACAAGGGGCCTTACAGACACCAACCCCACCATACAACATTTCAAGCCCCTTTGTGGTGTCTGTGTGATGAACGTGCAGGGAGGTAGCGGACCGTGCCAACACCAGATTTGGGAGGACTGGTTCTGCCGGATATTGCGCTGAACCCTAGGACAAGCTCCAGCCAAGTGGCCCTCCAACATGGTGTAAGCCAAAGTATGGTTACGTGCATTCTGCGTGACAACCGTTACCATCTCTGGGATCACCTGCAACACACAAAGAACGCACGGAACGTGGTCATGTAATTCGCCAGCGCCATCTACCGTTGCAACGATGCGTTTTCGGAGACATGTTCATAGGACCTTTTTTCCTCCATTTCCAGTCAGCGCTCCGTCTCTGCAGTTTCTCGGTTTCATTAATGTTCGCCCTGTATACATAATTAAACTTGTACGGAACCAACAGAGCCCAAGTCCCATTCACGCTTTGTGGAGATAACACTAAAGAACGATATAGATTCCTTCCCTCTCCGCCCCCCCCCCTATTTCCTGTACTTTCTTTTCTTTTTTTCACTTTATTATCGTGATACGGCGAAAGAATTATTTCAGAATAAGTTTTGTAAAGTTATTTCTGTGTACATCTACGTTTCTTTTTAGGTCATGCAGTGGTCATGAATGCTATTTTTATTTCTTCTGACGCCGTATGTTTTCACGTTTATTAACATGAACAGAATAATATGAAGTTGTAATTTTGCATGAAACCGTAAATTGATACAGCTAGAATTTAATGAAAGCGTAATGTGTAACGATATGAGCTGAGCTGGGTAGAAACATTGTAACATGCCCGGGAGTACAAATGGGTGGGGTACTTTTAAACTGTTTTCACTTCTGGTTTTCTAGACCGTGCGCCCTGTCCACACCACGTACCTGATAACCCCGCGGCGGTCGTATTGCTCTGTTCCACACTGATGCTGGCTTGCCTGAAATTATCTATCGAAATATGGTTCAAAATGGTTCAAATGGCTCTGAGCACTATGGGACTCAACTGCCGAGGTCATTAGTCCCCTAGAACTTAGAACTAGTTAAACCTAACTAACCTAAGGACATCACAAACATCCATGCCCGAGGCAGGATTCGAACCTGCGACCGTAGCGGTCTTGCGGTTCCAGACTGCAGCGCCCTCAACCGCACGGCCACTTCGGCCGGCTATCGAAATATGCAAGCGGGTTTAGGGGAGCCACTCAACGCAAAAACATAACGCTGTTCGACGTGTGGTATGAACAATTATATTGGCTTCAAATGGCTCTGAGCACTATGGGACTTAACTTCTGAGGTCATCAGTCCCCTTGAACTTAGAACTACTTAAACCTAACTACCCTAAGGACAGCACACACATCTATGCCCGAGGCAGGATTCGAACCTGCGACCGTAGAGGTCGCGCGGTTCCAGAGTGTAGCGCCTAGAACCGCTCGGCCACACCAGTCGGCGAACAACTATATTATGAGACGACTAAAGAAAATCGCAGGTTGCACTGTTTATATTCTAAATCATAAGTGTTTATCCCAATTAATGGATGATTACCTGTCCACAATATCACTCAGACGAGCGTACGCGTAACCGACACGACACGGGTGATGGTTGATGATGCGGAAGCCGAATGATCGAACGAAAGTTTCTTACGCTCGTCACGCATACACAGATTTCTTTTGGTACCGGTCCTCCTTGACAGTAGTAATGATATTTTAACACTGATTATAGAGTTAATTATTCAGTTCTCAGTTCTCACTTGTACGAGCGTGCGCGTAACCGTCGCGGCGCGGCTGGTTGTTGATAATGCGGAACGCGATGACCGAACGCACGTTCTCACGCTCGCTACAAGACACTGGCACTTGACTGCACTCTTTTGTAGTAACTAATTTTTCTTACTACATTAGTTCATTCTGGGAGACCGAACACGGCACGGATGATTGATGCTGTGCGACACGCAACGAGAGGATACACAAATACGTTATCAGCGGCACTGCTCACTTTTAAATTACTTCTTGACGCAGTCTCCTCTGAATCATTTACTTATTTTATCACTTTCCTGTAATAGCACTTGTAGCAACACTTCAACTTCCATACTAACAATGCCTCTCACATGCAGAGCTACACACCACACAACATAACAGTTCCATGTCACGTGCTCCAATCTACAGACGCGGCTGCCCGCAAAGATACTCCACAACTAAGCCAGCGATATGACAATACGCTTATAACATGACCTACCGATTGGTCGACGGAGAAAGCCTGCATAAAGAGCCGGGAGCGAGAACTATATTGAGTGTTCACCATACGAATAGACCTGATGTAAATGTTACACCAAGTGTTCTTCCGCATTTGTTTGAATCTCATAGGTTTTCGTTTCAAGCGGAGAGAAAGACGCTCTGTAACCAGTTCGGTCAGTTACGATCATAAGGATACGTCTTATGCTGTGTTACACTCACATAGACTGAGTGATAATGCGACGCAGTTCTACGGACGCATTTAAGTTGGACAGCCTTGCCTATCCAGCTGGTCCAGCTAACCTGCTATGATGTGAGCAGCTGCAGTTCAGACGTAAAAAGAGACGAGCAGAGAAACAATACATATTATAATGTCATTTAAGTTTTACAGCGAAAGAAATAATATTCAGCAAAATTCCAGCACCACCGCACGCTTCTTAGGTGACCAGACGGCAAACGTAAAATGCTGTCGTTCTCACCTAAAATAGTTTTCTGATTACAAACAAGAGTGATGAAAATTCCTTACCTAAAGGCAGGGTAATTTTTCTGAGCGAGCTATGTACAAAGCCAAAGCGTAATGCAGGGACTTCACCGTGTTGTTGAATACTGAAGCCACTGAAGGTATTAACTGGATTCAGTGGTCTGGTAATCTCTCAGCTTCTTTCTTATCCGAAACCGAGAAATTCACTTCAGTTCTGGAACTGTCATCTACTACGTTGATAACGAATCAGTGAAGAACACAATTCACGAAGCTAGACAGTCGCCGCATTTTATCCTCTTTTTTTTTTATGTGCCGTTCTATATCTCGCCAGCGTTCGGCAGTGACATGTGAAGAAGCTGCGTGCGTTAGTTCCAGTACGTCTGGAAGCTTAACACTTGACTCCAGATCAGTTCTGTTGGGTTCATATTGTAATGGCAAATTAAAAAATGCGGCATTTGTATGGTGTGCTCGATGCTGTAAAAATGATTGTTTTTCATGTTTCTACAGCACTTATCTCTCCGGTTCGCGTGAGACTACATCTGTGGTATAAATCAATGGACATAGTCCATATAAAGAGTGTTTGGTTTTTCATTTTTGCCCTAAAAAATTAAATTGTTATGTTTTCTTAATTTAAGCAACGTTAATAAACAATGTTTCATAAAATATCGATTATTAAGAATCTATACTTGAAATTAAAACAAGAATTTCGTGTGCAATATGTAATTCGAAACAAGAAGGCGTGCATTATTCATAAAGAAGATGATGAATTTTACAATTACGAGATGAGGTATTTCAAATTGAACGGAAAAAAATAACGAACAAAGCGAGCCTTGAACCAGCGATCCATGAACTGCGGGATGTTATCAATTTTCTACTCTGCCAACCCCGCTAAACGTCCGGTGAGTGTAAGAACTTTCAGCATTGCAGCGCGTCAGCAATCGTAAGTATCGAAATAATTATGAAAAATCCGCCTCGATTGCACAAACTACCTGGTGTTTACCTAGGTTGCAGCGAGGGTAACCACGCCTTCTTCAGAACAAAATGTAAAACAGCTTGCCTAAATAGGCATAGTCAAAGCCTAAAATCAACACCTACAGCGGCAAGACCCATATTACTTATCTTAAAAACCTGGTTAGTATTCTTCTTTTAAAGGGTTGGCAATTTATGAACCTTGTGTTGTATGATATTGAACTGGGGACCTAGAAACGACGGGAGCCTTAGTCTCCGCCACAGCCCTCAGTGGTACACAACCCGACAACAGGCTGCAGTAGATCACTCACCCCACCGCGCCCCACACCGAAACCGAGGGTTATTGTGCGGTTCGGCTAAGTAAATAATTCTAAAAATTGGACATTGTAATGGGCATGGTTGTGAAACGTCCCCTTTCAATAATAGTACACTACTGTGCTTAAACTGACGCACAATATTTTTAGCGCAACGCAATCTGACTTTAAATAATCTCTACAAGAGAATGGCCCTGACTAACATTAACCTGTACTTTTCACAAATCACTTACCTCACGAAAATCTTGGTTACTTCCACTACTGCAATAAAGCAAGCGCCACTACTGCCAGCTAAATAAAAGATTCAAACTATGGAAGGCACTAACTACTGATAGGGATAGTTAGCAAATGAAAGATATTAATAGAGAACAACCAATGTATTTACCTCAATAGTCATAATATATATAGCAGTTCATGACAAATTTCAAAACTCCGCCATCTCTCTCCCCACATCCACCACTGCTGGCGGCTCACCTCCAACTGCGCAACGCTCAGTGTTGCCAACTCTAAAAAACCCGAGTCGCTAGATTGAATATCAAAAGTCGCTAGAAAGTCGCTAAAACTGATTTTGCTAGGGGTGCATTGAAAATTTCGTGCTGTGAATAGTGCAATAAGCCAGTGGGGGGAGGGGGGGCGGGGTAATAAAATATTAATAAAAATTGTATCATACGTAATTGCTATATTGTCTTAATTAAATGACGCATCGCTTGCAACAACATACATATAAAATACGCTAACGTTTAATTAAACATGTTATCATAATTGACGCAACACATAAATTGTTGTTTCAATCACAGTAGTCAAATATACTAGAAATATACAACTATATTTGTAACAAAAGAAAGCAAGAACTCAAATTAGGTTACAAAATATATGCATACCGGTATGTGAGCTATTCATCGTCGCCACTCAGAAGATAGAATAACTCTTCTGTTTCATGCTCTGACAGAACTTTAGTTGATGTAGAGGATTGAACGTCGCTCAGAAGACGATGTTGCAGTTCTACTGGTTTTGTCGCAAAAGAGTTACTTCCAATGATCAAATGAAGCACAATCTTTATTTTGTTTCTTCAGCTGGTCTCTCAATATGATCAAAGCATTAATTGTCTTTAACGAAAGACTGTTACGTTGTTTAGCTTTTATAATGTTCATAGAACTAAAAATTCTTTCCACTTCTGCATTTGAATGTGGTAGGCATAGAACAGTCATTGCTAGCTGTGAAATCAAAGAAAAAGGATTCTCCCCTGCGGCATTTTTATACTGCAAAACCTCACTCCAAAATCCAACTGTGTTAGTAGTGTTATTCCACGTAATGAAGTTGATATTATGCCATTCTTGCAGCATACCGTCTATGAAATCGCCACTAAAACCCAATTATTTGGCTTCATCCGCTACAGCATTATTTTTATTCACTTTTAGTGTTTCTTCAACATTCAGCATTGACTTTTTTTCAGGATCGTAACGTTACTTGGCAGTCTTTGTTGAATTTCTTTTATGAGTTTCAGACTAAACTGAATGCACCTCTTCTTCAAATAAACTTTATTTTCTTCAGACAAGCTTGACTCAGACAATTTCTGTTCAAACATAAAGCCAAGGTTGAGATTTGCGTACATACATTTGCTTGGAACTGGTGTTGTCAACAAATCGACAGTTGGAAAAACTATGTTTTGTCCGAGTGACTACATGAGAAATACAAGTGTATCTAGTAATTTAGTGGGGTCATTGTCTTCTCCTTCAAAAGCTTTTATTACTATTTGTACGTCTTTTAAAGCATGTTTAAGGTAAAACATGTAAAGATGATTTGGGTCGTCACAATACATCTTGTACAAAAGATCGGCAGCGTAACAGTTGTCTTGAACCATAGCAAGCGAAAAATGTAGCTTTAGTTCTTCCCACTGCTCCAGAATTCTTCGAATTGCTGGTTCAATTGAAAGCCAACGTGTTGCACAGACCTTCAAAGTTTTTAGTGGCTGTTTTCCACAATTTATTGTCTCATGAACCTTTTTATATTCCTCCTGTCTTTTGGGTGAAATGGAGAACCAATTGTAGGTTTCCCGTACAAGAAACTCTATGTTTCTAGGTATGGTATTCACTGAGGCGTGCGAAGCTGCAAGCTGAAGAGAGTAACAAATGCAGCGGATCAATACCAAATTCTTCAAACCGTATTCTCTCTTGAGTTGTTCGAAAAGCCCATTGTTTATTCCAACCATTGCAGAAGCATTATCTGTGCCAATTCCTACCATATTAGCGATTGGAAGTTTGAGATCTTTCAAAGAATTCACAAGAACAGCAGCCAGATTTCTTGTAGATTTCTACTACAGCGAGTTTGAGAAATGCTGATCTAATCGCTTGGTTGTTTACATTATAGTACCGTATAACGATACCTAACGTTTTAGATATTGATACATCTGTGGATTCATCTATTAGTACACTGTATTTTTGGTTACCTACATCTTCAACCAATGATTGTGTAAAATATGGAGCCAAACCTTCAGTTATAATGTTAGTGCACTTTGTACGATGTAATAGCATGTTTTTAGCCCCCTCATCACCGGAAAACACCTTCTTTCACAGTATTCCTAAATGATCTACAGCTAAAATAGAACAATGTTCAGCAATAAATAAAGAAAGGGTGCCTTCCGCTCTGCTTGCTATTCTAAATATAGTTTTCGGAACAATTTTCACAGATAAGGTGGTTTGTGTTTTTTTTTTAAATCAATTTTTTGTTTATGCTTAATAGTTTTCGAATGCTTTCTAATATCACACAATTTAGCGTAAAACTCTCTTGCACATACTTGACATCTTGTCTTGGATAAGTCTCCAACGACTGGTTTCCGCCACCCATTGAATTCAGGTTCTGCTTCCCACGCATCCCGATATTTTTGAGCGTGCTACTTCTTCTTCTGCGGTAAATCCATTATGTAAGCCACCACAACGTAAGTTTCACCAATTTATAATCACTGAAAGTACATTAAAACTCAGGTGAACCAGAGGTCATGAAACAATCTACTCACTCGGTAACTCGATATCAGTCCTATTGTTCATTGTTTAAAACGTAATAATGTCTGAGATACCCCCACCGAATTGTTCTTGCTTTACCACTGTGCATGTGGTAATAATTTGACTGGGAGTTAACATTTCGAAAAATTAGAGGTTGCTAGACAGAAACGTATTTTATTATATTTAATATTACGTATGCTTTTTGTCAATCCGAAAAATAAAGGGAGTTCGAAAGTTGAAGAATTATAGATCGATACGCTATCGACGATAACAGACTAGTGGGTAATGAATAATGAATTGTTCTATTTTTTTTTTGTAAACATTTTTGGAATATAGCGATCAATAGATTATTATATTTTGACTAAAGTTCAGTCTTGATCACACCATTTATGTTTCAATGATATAGGTAACCGGTTTCGGTTATTTTTACATAACCATCATCAGACCCATGGCCCCTTAGGATGGTAGGTGGAGCTCTTCTCAGCTGCTCCGCCTACCATCCTAAGGGAGCCATGGGTCTGTTGATGGTTATGTAAAAATAACCGAAACCGGTTACCTACATCATTGAAACATAAATGGTGTGATCAAGACTGAACTTTAGTCAAAATAGAATTGTTCTATAGTCAAGGTTTTCTTATTCTGTAGGCAATTCCCACATTCAGGTTTACTAAATGCTGAACAATGCTACATGATCTGCTAAGAACTTAATTTAACTTAATAAATCTAGAACAAAGTCAGTGTAGTACCCATTCTATAGTTAAAATCTTATTAGTTTTGTTAATAAAAATACTGGCCCAAAAATAATTTTCATTTGTACTTCAAAAGTCGTCAGTACTCCAAAAGTCGCCAGATAAGTCGCTAAATAATTTTTGTCGCTAAAAAGTTTTTTTGGTCGCTAAGACGAAGGCAAAAGTCGCCATTTCTAGCGAGAAAGTCGCTAAATTGGCAACACTGGCAACGCTACGCGCTGTTAACATCCAGCTGCCGCTGCCCAACACTACAATGGCAGACAACAATGCAAAGCAGCCACAGACTGCACACAGCACAGCCAGTGATTTTCATACAGAGGTGGCGTTACCAATAAAAAAACCTAAACAGCCTACTTACAGTTGTAGTAATGTAACCATCAACCACAATGAGTCAGGGAAAGCGCGTTGTTGTGTGTTATGCGGTCGTTTGGATTTTCAATGCCGATAAACTGAAATATCTATTGCTTTGGTATCAATTAATAATTATTTCATTCAGATATAGAGGCATATTGTAACTGTATCTACTTAGTGTTTTTTTGCAGACCAGAAAAGACCGCTTGTAAACGTCAGTTATTAATTTCTATCTGGACTTCACGATTTTGTAATTTTGCAACCTGGATCCCATAGGAACGGTTAAGTAATCCCTGCTCGTTTCGTGTCCAAAACAGCATTGTAACGTTGTAACGCTACAACTCGTTTACATGATTCACTCCCTAAAGTTGCTCTGTGTCGAGAATAAAGTTAATTTAACGAAAAGGCGAATGCCATTTATATGCAAGGAATATATTCGTGCTACATCAACATTCGAAGGCTAAATCGGTTTCCTCGCAGAGACCAATTTGGAATAAGCAATAGCCCTGTATTGTCGGACTCGTTAGCGCGCATAACTCGTTTACACTGATAAGACAAAATCCACAGAAGTAGAATTATGCGATGGGCCGGCTGGCGGTGTGCGAAAAACGCAGTCATAAAGCATAAACTGTTTGAACTGCCCGCTGCGTGTTTTGAATTAAAGCGGAGTGTATCTCACTCTCAGGCTGACATTATCGCGCTGATAAATTTTCCAATAATTGCATGATTTCGCAGCATTTGCGGCGGTCGTATATAAATTTGAATTTATATTCAGTAACACGATGAAACACATCGCAGCGAACCTGGGACATAGCGGCAGAATGATACAATGGAATTAATAGCGGGACATTTAACGTGTAGCGGCCAGCGTACACACGACGACATATGTGGCGTTTTACACGAGAGGAGGTGGGGGCAGTTCACATGGGGGTGCCGGATCTTCAGTAAGACAACACCCCTCGCAGCCAATACTCCTTGGCACGATTTCTTCTGCGTCTCTCTGTGTTCAGCAGCGCTGTTAACGAGTCCTCTTCGATGTGCTGAATGAACAAAAATAGATGTCTTACTACTGATCGTAATGTAAACGATTAATGAAACTTCCTGGCAGATTAAAACTGTGTACCGGACCGAGGCCTGAACTCGGGACCTGTACCTTTCGCTGGCAAATGCGCTACCACACATGTCTGCGAAAGGCAAAGGTCCCGAGTTCGAGTCTCGGCCCGGTACATAGTTTTAATCCGCCAGGAAGTTTCAAATCAGGGCACACTCAGCTTCAGAGTGAAAATTTCATTCTGTAAACGGATAATAATGAAGCGTGTCATTAACCCGATGCTTGACTTGGGCACCCCAGTGCTTTAACAAACATTGACTTATTTAGGGTGGTGCTGTTGCCTCCAACTTTGCAACTGAACTGCCCAGCCAGATATACGGGTACCCACAGGTCTGGGTGGACTCCCAGCCATGCTGCAAGTTGGCCTTTTTCGTACAGACATTTTTAGATATGAAAGAGATGGTAAGCCATCATCATCATCCTAAATAATTTAGCCCCAGAATGGTTCTGTTTGGAACATATGCCCCGCCATCCAGTCCTAACTGTTTTCCCACCATCTTCCTGTGTTCTCTCTGTACCAGTCCTCGCCCCTTTCTTCAACACGCTACTCCACACCTTTCAGCTCTCTATGCTTTGTTCTTCGTCTTGTTAGTTTCCTTCGCATCTTGATTTCATGTATCTTCTTCGTAATGCTCGCTTTGCATTCTTTTTAATTGTCCATACCATCCTATCCTTGATGTTTCTATCTTGCTCTGCAAGGGTTCCACTACCACTGTTTCCCTTACCCTTTCTACCTCATGCTGCCATCCTCTTTATTCCTATCCTACTTGTGAATTAAGTGGTAAGTGACAAATTCCTGGCAGTCACTGGGAAACGAACCCATAACATGTGCAATTGTAGTGTCGCACTTTACCATTGAATCACCGAAGTACGTATGTTAAACAAACAACAGTAGCTCGATTTTGGGGCTGTTTCATGCTGGCTGGGCAGTGAATACTTTGACTGTTGGTGACCAGTCCACCATTCGCGGATTACGTCTGTTGGTGGGAGTCATTTAACCAGCTTCTCTGCAGCATACGTCCGTCTACCCTTACTCAGTCTGTTCACAGGCCCTGGAGGGCCCACAGGTACCGACCGACCGCCACATCGTCCTCGGCTAGTAGTGTCATTGGAGACAGTATGAAGGGGCATGGGACCAGTACACCGCTCTCCTAGCCTTTGTCAGTTTTCGTAAGCTGGAGGCACTATTGCCAGGTCAAGCGGCTCCTCAGCTGGCATCGAGGCTGAGTGCATCCACACCAGTCCTCCCACCAAGGGACAAATCTCTGGCTGTAGCTGGAATCGAACCCAGGTCCTCCGCATGGCAGTCAGCCGCACTGACAATTGAGATCCGGAAGTACGCACCTATACTAGTAGATACATAAATTTATACTAGTTAGGTTTCTGTACCAGACTGGTAAAATCGTAACCCTCGTTAGGATCACTTTCTTTTTCATCTGTCTGTTTAAAACCCTTTTTCTGAGAAGTATCAAGTTGATATTTATGTCAGATATTGAGGTCTACGGCTACTAGGCGATGTAAAAAAGTGGAGCTTTTAAGTCAGTCCAGTCAAAAGATGAGACTGCTTACACTACTGGCCATTAAAATTGCTACACCAAGAAGACATGCAGATGATAAACGGGTATTCTTTGGACAAATGTATTATATTAGAACTGACATGTGATTACATTTTCACGCAATTTGGGTTCATAGATCCTGAGAAATCAGTACCCAGAACAACCACCTCTGGACGTAATAACGGCTTTGATAAACCTGGGCATTTAGTCAAACAGAGCTTGGATGGCATGCCCATGCAGCTTCAACACGATACCACAGTTCATCAAGAGTAGTGACTGGCGTATTGAGACAAGTCAGTTGCTCCGCCACCATTGACCAGACGTTTTCAATTGGTGAGAGATCTGGAGAATGTGCTGGCCAGGGCGGCAGTCGAACATTTCCTGTATCCAGAAAGGCCCGTACTACACCTGCGACATGCGGTCGTGCATTGTTCTGCTGAAATGTAGGGTTTCGCAGGGATCGAATGAGGGGTAGAGCCACGGGTCGTAACACATCTGAAACGTAACGTCCACTGTTCAAAGTGCCGTCAATGCGAACAAGAGGTGACCGAGACGTGTAACCAATGGCACCCCATACCATCACGCCGGGGGGGGGGGGGGTGCGATGACGAATACACGCTTCCAATGTGCGTTCACCGCGATGTCGCCAAACACGGATGTGACCATCATGATGTTGTAAACAGAACCTGGATTCATCCGAAAAAATGAAGTTTTCCATTCGTGCGCCCAAGTTCGTCGTTGAGTACACTATCGCAGGCGCTCCTGGCTGTGGTGCAGGGTAACCGCTGCCATGCTGCTGCAAACGTCGTCGAACTGTTGGTGCAGATTGTTGTTGTCTTGCAAACGCCCCCATCTGTTGACTCAGGGATGGAGACGTGGCTGCACGATCCGTTTCAGCCATGCGGATAAGATGCCTGTCATCTCGACTGCTAGTGATGCGAGGCCGTTGGGATCCAGCACGGCGTTCCGTATTACACTCCTGAACGCACCGATTCCATATTCTGCTAACAGTCATTGGATCTCGACTAACGTGAGCAGCAATGTCGCAATACGATAAACCGCAATCGCGATAGGCTCCAATCCGACTATCAAAGTCGGAAACGTGTTGGTACGCATTTCTCCTCCTTACACGTGGCATCACAACAACGTTTCACCATGCAACCCCGGTCAACTGCTGTTTGTGTATGAGAAATCGGTTGGAAACTTTCCTCATGTCAGTACGTTGTAGGTGTCTCCACCGTCGCCAACCTTGTGTGAATGCTCTGAAAAGCTAATCATTTGCATATCACAGCATCTTCTTCCTGTCGGTTAAATTTTGCGTCTGTAGCATGTCATCTTCGTGGTGTAGCAATTTTAATGGCCAGTAGTGTATGTCACATGTTTCGATATTAGAAAACTCAGTCATTAAAACCTACGGGATACTTCCCATTGACGTACAATCATTGAATTTGCCAAGAAGCAAGGTTTCACACGACAACTAAAGGAACAAAAATCCGAAAATTGTTTATTTCTGCTTGTATCACACGAATAAAATGTTATCATACAGGCTGTCTGTCTGTTCGCCTGTTAAGAACACAGGCAGACGTGTCAAGTTGAAATTCATGTCACACTCTGAGGTCTATAGTGCTAAAATGTTAAACTTCTAAGTCAGTGCAGTCGAAAGATACGGCCATTTATGTCACATATTTTGATACTCTCAAACTCACTCATTAAAATCTGCAAGGTACTTCCGCTTGACGTAGAATCATGAAATTTGGCTAGAAGAAAGATTTCACAGGACAAGTGAAGGAAAAAATGAGGCTGATAGAACTTAATAATTACATAACACGAAAAAATATATATTTTTTCTTTTTTTTGCGACTTCACACTTGAAATTAAAACGTTCCCGAAAGTCTTGGAATCCCAGGGACGAATATCTTGCCAGTATCACTGTCGATAACAGGGAAGAATCGTAGATGTCCTGGATTTCCAGAATGGATAAACTGTTGAAACAGGTCTATTGGGAGTCTGCTATTTGCATTTTTGGAATTTGTGCATACTATGGATGTCTCAGACACTAAGCGACAATTCTGAATGGCTTGTTATTCGCGTGCAGTCGTTGGTCAGAGTAGCTGTGTCGCTGGAAGACGTGCCTGGTTTTGTCATCGCTACTGGGTAGTGAGGAGCACGGGAGTTCTGTTGCTGGAGCACTGGTGAGACAGGCGCCGAGCAGAACTCCTGGCAATGTAGACATACAGTTAAGTGCATCTGCGTTTGAGTAAAATGATTTGTGTTTTAATATTGTGAAACGGAGAAGGATTTAATTAGTGATTTGGACTGGGATGAGATGTAAGGATTTAAAAAAAAATTATAAAGAGAAATTAAGGTAATATTTTTTATTTGGTACTACTGCAGTCGCCCGTAGTTAGGACTCATTGTTGAATGAGACATCTGTATCAGGAAACTTAAGATTTTTCATTAAAGATTGCGTAATTTTCATTGTAAGGTATTTTTTATATTTATCTATTATTTACCTGGCTTTTTTAAGAGTAAGAGTTTCACCGATGACCTTTGTAGTCTTGTCCCTTCAAACACCCCTCCCCCCTAAGCAGTAAGAGTTTGGCATGAACGTGGCACTTCATCAGTGTTAATGAGTGTTGGAACATGAATTGCAAACAAGTAATAATACATCAGGTAATTTAAAAACGGTTTGTTAAAGGAATATTTCACCTAAGAGCATTGTCCACATCCTCGATCCAAGTCATTTTTTGTATTTAAAGAGTGCCTCACTTAGTGATGTGTATAAAATAGTTTACTTGTTGTTTGGAGCATTGCACTAAGCTTTCAGCTACTGTAATTAGAAATTTTCAACTCGCTCACAGGGAGGAGCAAGGAAGGGGTTTCCAAGCAATTACATTACGAGGTAAGATATTTTAATTTCAAGATCAGTTTGCTTCTAAAACTATCAACGCATAGCAACCATTTCGTGAATAGCATTATTAGGTAGATCATTAACGCGCTGGGACCACTTGGCTTGATTAAAATCAATAGTAAAGTTCAGGATTTAATCAGTTAACACGCTTTTTAGAAGCATTATGAAACATGTTGTAAATTCATGTTGTATTTTCGCAGCCGGATATATGTGGTACCTCTCGCAGTTGGAAATCGCAGAAAGCTGGAAATGAAATGATCGTATGACACTGTCGGCCGGGAGGCCCCTTTGGGGGAGTTCGGTCGCCGTATCGCGAGTCCGGAGTTCGGTCGCCGTATTGCAAGTCCGGAGTTCGGTCGCCGTATTGCAAGTCCCTTTTAGGTGACGCCACATCGGCGACTTGCGAGTCAAAAATGATGACACATAACACCTAGTCCCTTGCCGGGAATCGAACCCGGGTCTCCTACATGGTAGGCGGTAACGCTACCGCTACGCTACTTTTTTTTTAATCTCATTTTGTTCGCTTTTGTCCGTTGCAGCTGCTCGGGGCGGACGTCGTAAGACATCCGTTTTAAGTTCGTTGTTGATCGATTAACTCAGTTTTTTTATTACAGAGGGCAGCTGACCCTCCGACCGAACACGCTGAGCTACCGCGCTGGCTGACGCTACGAAGGCGGACACCTAAAGCTAAACAACAAAAGTTACAACCGACCAATAAAGCCAGTACTAAATGAAAAGAAACGAAATGAATTTATAAAGGAAACTTTCACTGTCAATATACATAATTCAAATTTATACGGAACCATCAGTGCTCAAGGCCTAGCCATTTTTTTATTTTATTTTTTCCCCAGATAAGTTTACGAGACCGTTTTTACAGATATTGTACTTCTTGTGGGGTCGTACACAAAGTTTAATTTCCGAGACTCCTGTAGAGACAGAGGTAGACCTGCTGCCACGAGTTCTGGCCTCTGGACTGGAAACTGAAGAGGCACCAGACTGTGCGATGGACAGTGGGTACCAGAACACGCTTCGTAGGTACAACGTCTGTGACAACGTTGGTCGTCACCACACCGAGTCGCTGTTGTAATGGATCACTACTGTTTCTGTATGCTAGGTTCTTTTTTGTTTTGGTGTAACGTAAACACGTAATGTTCTAGTGCTACTACAAACAAATTTGCTTAAGCGATAAATGGATGATTTGTTAAGTTTCCTCTATAATTATTATCGAATATGCGTCAGGCCTAATTCAGGCCGGCCGCTGGGGCCGAGCGGTTCTAGGCGCTTCAGTCTGGAACCGCGCGACCGTTACGGTCGCAAGTTCGAATCCTGCCTCGGGCATGGATATGTGTGATGTCCTTAGGTTAGTTAGGTTTAAGTAGTTCTAAGTTCTAGGGGACTGATGACCTGAGATGTTAAGTCCCACAGTGCTCAGAGCCATTTGAGCCTGATTCAGTTCTTCAGGCTGACGTGGACGCTTTACAGATCTGAAATGAAACAGCATGTTCCTGGACATGGGTTCCTGTTCAAAATATTACGTACTCATTCCCCTCTACAAGGCCTAAAAGTCTGTAACGGGAGTTTCCGAACATTCTGTGTTTCACGGAGTATTTTTAATCTTGTATTTGCGATTTAAAGGTACCAACTTTATGTTTTTACTTAGTGAACTGTGCCTGCTGTTATGACAACTAGAGAGCATATAAGCTCATCAGAGAAACGTTAGTCACCCCTTAAAAAGAGCACCCTGGCCGGTGTGGAGTTCTCTGGAGGGTACAGGACTGGCACAAGGTGGTCACGTGATATACTTGCTATCTGGTTGTATGGGATCAGCGCGGTGTACAGGAAGAAGCTGTGCTCTATGGACTTGCTCGTGACGAACCCGTGAATGAAGTTGCCCGATTTATTGCTGTATCAACGCTGACTGTCCAGAGCGTCTACAGGGAATGGTGAACCACTAGCAGCTATGTAACACAGGTTATGAAGGATGCCCCTAAAAAGATCGTAACCGACAGAGACTAGAGACGAATGTGATGCCTTGTCGATGGCAATCGCTTTCGAGCTCCATTGGGACTGTTTTCCAGAGAACGACTAGACCTTTTTCTCACAGAAAATCTTGAAGGGTACTGCACTGCTTGTAATGGCCATTTGGAGTGGTGGACCTTGCAAAAGACCATTGCTCAAGAAGCGACATACAGCTGAACGTCTGGATGTGGTTTTGAGTTGAATCCAGTCAAAATTACAAAAAAAAATCCCAACAAATAACGTTTATTTATCAATTTTTCAGTTCCAGTGTGCAACAGGGATACAATCGAAAATATACAATTAAACATACAATCTTTTATGCACGCTTTTCCCACTCAAAAACGCAAGGTCATTACATTTAGACTAAACTCGATTAAGGAACATTCACAGTTAAATACAGGGTGAAAAATAACAAAACCGACAAGCTTTATGGACGGATTTCCGAGGGGAAATGGACGGAAAAAGATACCATGATCCCGTGAATGTGTGTCTGGAAATGCATCGTTGCCACGGCAGATGGCGCTGACGAATGACTGTTCCTCGTTGGGTGTCACAGGCTGTGTGATCCACAAAGCATATTGTAACTAGCAGAGTGGTCCGGTATTCATGTCGGGAACAGCCTACATTGTGTAGGGCCTAGCAGGTGGAAATGGTCGAGAGGTAGCACGGTTATATGGCAAAACCAGTTCCCTCACAGACACCAGCCACAACACACAACATCTCAAGGCCTTTTTACGCGTTTGTGTGGTCATGGATCCTTTCAGACAGACGAACGTGCAGAGTGGCGACGGACTGTGTGCACACAAGTTTTCGATGACCGGGTCCTACAGGATACTGAGACGGACCGTAGTACAAGCTACAGACGAGTGACCTGACAACACGGTGTAAGCCAGAGTACGATTGTGTATACCCTGCATGTGTGTCCTGTATGTGTGTCACCAGCAATGAGTACAAGGATTCTCAGCAGGTGATTTCCCTCTACAGGAAGGATTTTGTCGATGGTCTATGCACCAGACCATCACAATTCTGGGATTTCTGTCATTAGTCCTCTCTACTGACAAAGCAACCTTTACCGCTACTGCATCATCAATATGCATAATCGCCATCTGTGGGCTACAGACAGTCCTCGTGGGATGGTTGAAGTGTCTGGTCGGTATTGTTTCAGCATCAGTGTCTGGACAGGGATTCTTGGCGACAACATACTTGTACCGGTTAATATTCGTCAACGCCTCGACGGAGGACTGAATACGGACTTCCTGCGGAATACTCTACCTGGGCAGCTTGAGAAATTGGCGATACGACAGGTTATGTGGTTTCTGCATTACGGAGCACCACCCCGCTTCCGCATTACAGTTCGCCGACACCTCAGCAACATCTTCCCCGACGTTGCAAAGGCCTGTAGCGTAGCCTGCTAGATCACCGGACTTGGACTCTCTACACTTTTACTTCTGTGGGTATCTGAAAAGCGTTGTGTATGCTGAACCAGTTCCTGATAGGCAGACCCTTCAACAGCGTGTGACGCTATACGCAGAGAGCACGAAATGTGCCAAAGTGAGCGGCAGTCCATGATGCGACTTGTGAAAGCGTGCATTGCATCCCATGGAGGCCACTCCGAACCCCTGTTGTGACGTGAGTGCAGTACAGCTCTGTACTGTGTTCCGCAACGAATTATTGTCGTTGCACGCACGCCGCCCAATTCCGGGCACAGTGTCATAGGACCATTCTTCCTCCATTTCCGGTCAGGAATCTGCCGCTGCAGTGTGTCGGTTTTATTAATGTTCACAGTGTAGAACAGAGGGCGCAGGTCAGGTGAGGCGGCTGGAGCGTCACTGCCGCAGGTCCACTGCCGATGTCAACAAGCTGCGGACAGCCTGCACTGGTAGTTGCTTGTCCAGATGATTACACTATTCCTTAAACAGCCGTTCTTCAGCGGGCACCGCTGTGTAGGAACCCAGAAGTTCATTGCTACAGACGTAGTCAAAATGCAGAAGCAGAGGTAGATCTACGTCAGAGGAACTGGCCGAACGACACATAACAATACAGTAGCTGCCTGGAGGCGTCTACTGTATTCGACAAGTCCTCGCTTTGCTTCTTGTAAAATGGCACGCCGGCCGTTCTGGCCGAGTGGTTGTAGGCGCTTCAGTCCGGAGCCGAGCTGCTGCTGCGGTCGCAGGTTCGAATCCTGCCTCTGGCATGGATGTGTGTGCCGTCCTTAGGTTGGTTAGCTTTAAGTAGTTCTAAGTCTAGGGGACTGACGACCTCAGATGATAAGTCCCATAGTGCTCAGAGCCATTTGAACCATCAAACGACGCGAGGCGTCGTGTGCATTTAACCCACACGCTAAGGCTCGTGACTGTAGTCCGGGCTGTAGGCATTTCCAAGACTTTTGGGACTGTTTTTGTGCCATGACTTGTGTCCACTCGTTCAGGTTAGCGTGTTAGCGTGAAAATGAACCAAAATATTTACTACAGCATTCTAGGTAATTGACTATTTCCCTTTCTTCTGAATCTTCACGATTTGTGTGCTGAGGGCACCACTGACTTCCAAGATGACAACAACTGTGTCAACAGTTCTGCATGCATACATTCCTGGCTGGATGAACACTCAAGCACCCTACCGCACCTCTACTGGTCATCTACATCTACCGATCTTGATCTTAATCCTATAGAAAATGGTGCGACCATTTGGGACAGAAAAAGAGTAGTAGTTGCAACCCAACCTACGTCCTCAGATATTTGTCAGATGTATTCCAATCTCTGTTACCCTCTGGAGGTCCCTGTAGTACCAAGGAAGTTATTCCGCGATGTCTGAACAGATGTCCCACCATCCTGTCCCTTCCCCTTACCAGTGTTTTCCACATATTCATTTCCTCTCCGATTCTGCGCAGAACCTCCTCATTCCTTACCTTACCAGTCCATTTCAACATTCCTCTGTAGCACTCACCTCTCAAAGTCATCAACTCTCTTCGCTTCCGGTTTTCCCAAAGTCTATGTTTCACTACCACACAATGCTGTGCTCCAAACGTACATTCTCAAAAATATTTTCAAATGTATGTGAAATCTTATGGGACTTAACTGCTAAGGTCATCAGTTCCCTAAGCTTACACACTACTTAACGTAAATTATCCTAAGGACAAACACACACACCCATGCCCGAGGGCGGACTCGAACCTTCGCCGGGACCAGCCGCACAATCCTTGACTGCAGCTCCCCTGACCGCTCGGCTAATCCCGCGCGGCGTATGTAGTGGACTGTTAAGGCAGCCAGTCCACAGTGAAGTAGCCGAAAGGGCACGCGTCAACTCACGCCGTCTGGCGTTAAGTCTGGAACAGGATACGTGATGAATGTGATAAAGAAAAGAACGTAGCTACTAGAACACTTAACTTTTATATCGTCGTTTGGTATACAGCATTCTTGATGATACAAGTGAGACTCTTTAGATTGATGAAGTAACTAATGGCGCCTTGCTAGGTCGTAGCCATGGACTTAGCTGAAGGCTATTCTAACTGTCTCTCGGCAAATGAGAGAAAGGCTTCGTCAGTGTAGTCGCTAGCAAAGTCGTCGTACAACTGGGGCGAGTGCTCGTACGTCTCTCTAGACCTGCCGTGTGGTGGCGCTCGGTCTACGATCACACAGTGGCGACACGCGGGTCCGACATGTACTAATGGACCGCGGCCGATTTAAAGCTACCACCTAGCAAGTGTGGTGTCTGGCGGTGACACCACAGCGTACATTCTCAAAAATTTCTTCCTGAAATTAAGGCTTTTGATAGTAGTCGGCGTCCCTTAGCCAGGAATACCCTTTTTGCCAGTGCTAGTGTGCTTGTTATGTCCTCCTTGCTCCGTCCATCATGGATTACTTTGCTGTCTAGGTAGTAGAACTCCATAATTCAGTCAGCTTTCGCGATCGCGAACTCTGATGTTAAGTTTCCAGCAGTTCTCATTTCTGCTACTTCTCATTACAGCATCTAAAATTAATGAGTGGCTGGTGCTGGATATGATACACCCGTAGAAACGTGATGAGTCTCTTATTTACCATTTTCGAGGGTAGATGCGAAGTTACTCGATAATAGTATGATGTATCCTAAGAGCAACTAGCGTTTCTGCCCGGTGTGCTCATTGTCGCCACTATACACACTGCCAGCGCGAACCCACTAGTAGGCAGCTTCTTGATGCAATAATTTACCAACAGCCGTATGTGTAGTAGAAATTTATTTTATGAACTTCTTATGTGCTACCAGTTTCGGCATTACACTGATGCCATCTTCAGGCCCCACGCCGGCCGAAGTGGCAGTGCGGTTAAAGGCGCTGCAGTCTGGAACCGCAAGACCGCTACGGTCGCAGGTTCGAATCCTGCCTCGGGCATGGATGTTTGTGATGTCCTTAGGTTAGTTCGGTTTAACTAGTTCTAAGTTCTAGGGGACTAATGACCTCAGCAGTTGAGTCCCATAGTGCTCAGAGCCATTTGAAGCATTTTTTCAGGCCCCACACGTCATAGTCTTAAAACCGCTATACACGGCAGGAGCCATATAACTGGATCCGTGAATCAAATCGTTATGCAACAGCTCTTGGTGGCCAGGCGACACATACTGCAGCTGTTGCATAACGATTTGATTCACGGATCCAGTTATATGGCTCCTTCCGTGTATAGCGGTTTTAAGACTATGACGTGTGGGGCCTGAAGATGGCATCAGTGTAATGCCGAAAGTGGTAGCCCAAAAACGTTCAAATGTGTCTGAAACCCTATGGGACTTAACTGCTAAGGTCATCAGTCCCTAAGCTTACACACTACGTAACCTAAATTATCCTAAGGACAAACACATACACCCGTGCCCGAGGTAGGACTCGAACCTCCGCCAGGACCAGCCGCACTGTCCATGACTGCAGCGTCTGAGACCGCTCGGCTAATCCCGCGCGGCCTGGTAGCACATAAGAAGTTCATAAAATAAATTTCTGCAACACATACGGCTGTTAGTAAATTATTGCATCAAGAAGTACATGCCAGCCGTTGTCCCACGGTCCATAATGGATCAACGAAGATTCACTTGTAGCCAGGGCGACTACATCGGCTGGTGCAAGAAGTCGACTGTGCTTGCTAGCCAACGGTTACGCGCGGCACCGAACAAACCGGTACGTGGTGGGAGGGGGATGAAACTTGGTGCAGATTGTGCCAGCAATGTGGCCCGGAGCGAGATTCGTTGGACTCGGGACGCGCAAGCCACGCAGGACAGCCCTGGACTGCACGTTAAACACAGCACCTGCGCCGACGGCCTGTTTAGAGAGCAGCCGGCCGCGCCGGCGTGTTTACACGGCGGGCGGCGCCGCCCAGCCGCTGCCGGCCTGCGCGGGCACCGGAGACTCCCGGAGTACGGCGCCGGACCGCGCCCCCACCTCACCCCACCCCATCCCGCCTCGGGCCTCCACCCCCCTGACAACGGCGCCTCCCTCTGACCACCACGCCCCATCCTACCCCTCCCCGCCTCAGGCCTCCCACTGTACAGAAGCGCACAGTCTACATCTACCTCTACATGATTACTCTGCAATTCACATTTAAGTGCTTGGTAGAGGGTTCATCGAACCACAATCATACTATCTCTCTACCATTCCACTCCCGAACAGCGCGCGGGAAAAACGAACACCTAAACCTTTCTGTTCGAGCTCTGATTTCTCTTATTTTATTTTGATGATCAAAAAAATGGCTCTGAGCACTATGGGACTCAACTGCTGAGGTCATTAGTCCCCTAGAACTTAGAACTAGTTAAACCTAACTAACCTAAGGACATCACAAACATCCATGCCCGAGGCAGGATTCGAACCTGCGACCGTAGCGGTCTTGCGGTTCCAGACTGCAGCGCCTTTAACCGCACGGCCACTTCGGCCGGCTTTTGATGATCATTCCTACCTATGTACGATGGGCTCAACAAAATATTTTCGCATTCGAAACAGAAAGTTGGTGTCTGAAATTTCGTAAATAGGTCTCGCCGTGACGAAAAACGTCTTTGCTTTAATGACTTCCATCCCAACTCGCGTATCATATCTGCCACACTCTCTCTCGTCTTTGCTTTAATGACTTCCATCCCAACTCGTGTATCATATCTGCCACACTCTTTGCCCTATTACGTGATAATACAAAACGAGCTGCCCTTTCTTGCACCCTTTCGATGTCCTCCGTCAATCCCACCTGGTAAGGATCCCACACCGCGCAGCAATATTCTAACAGAGGACGAACGAGTGTCGTGTAAGCTGTCTCTTTTGTGGACTTGTTGCATCTTCTAAGTGTCCTGCCCATGAAACGCAACCTTCGGCTCGCCTTCCCCACAGTATTATCCATGTGGTCTTTCCAACTGAAGTTGTTCGTAATTTTAACACCCAGGTACTTAGTTGAACTGACAGCCTTGAGAATTGCACTATTTATCGAGTAATCGAATTCCAACGGATTTCTTTTGGAACTCATGTGGATCACCTCACACTTTTCGTTATTTAGCACCAATTGCCACCTGCCACTAACATTGGTGCATCGTGCAAGAGTAGCATCAGACGACGACAACCAGCCCCATGAACTGAGCCACCTACGCAAGGTTTTCAGTAATAACGGCTACAGATCCCATCAAGTGAAAGAAGTGATTTCTGGGAAATATCAAAATAAGACCACCGACGAAGAGCAGGAAAAGAAACTTGCTTTACTGCCATTCTGTGGCTCTGTGTCGGGCAAGATAAGCCGCCTGTTGAAAAGACACAAGATCAAATCAATCTTCAGGCCTCCAACGAAAATCCCCCAGTTACTGAGACCAGTTAAAGACGCAGTAGGTCTCAGAACACCTGGAGTCTACGAAATACCTTGTGAGTATGGCCAGAAGTGCATCGGACAAACAGTGCGCATTGTGGAACAACGCAGGGAAGAACATGAGAGGTATTATCGCCTACGCTATCCAGAGAAATCTGCTCTAGAAAACGGTCACCACATAAAATTTGACGATACCTCTGTCGTGGCTCGCACTAACGGTTTCTGGCACACCTTAGTAAAGGAAGCTATTGAAATAAAAATTCCCGCAAACACCCTGAATAGAGACGGTGGCTTGCAGCTCAGCGCTGCGTGGGATCCAGCTATCGCGCGGTTGAAGAGGGCACATCGAACGCCGACTCAAAACATGCCCATATATGGCAATGTCACGGGCACCAGTGACGTCACAGCCAGCAGCTAGCGTATATGAGGGCGCACCGACAGCCCACTGGCAGTCATACCACTTGACAATGGCCAAGGAGTGCTTTGCCGAAAGCTCGCATAGTTTTAAGCAATTGCCGCGGTTGGAAACCCCAGAACATTTTATTCAATTTCAGCTCTTTCTCCAACACGTAAACGTATCGTGGGCTTCCCGAACGCAGGCTTTGCGACGTCAACGAAATGTTTCCCACCACAAATACTCTGGCGGGGAAAAATCGCAGCACCAAGAAGGAATTGACTGACATAACGACAGTTGGTAGGCGTGTTCCTACATCTGAAAGACGATGTCTAGTCAAATGTCACACTAGTCGCATTAGAGTGGCGCCAACAGTGTCATTATGAAGAGGCAGGTCATTTTTTCTTTAAATGACCTTTTGTGCAATGGTGGTGAGCTTTAGTTACGTTTGAGAGTGGGTTGAGTGAGTTGATGTTAGTTAAGAATGCCTTTATGGCGACAAAGACGCCATTACCAGCATCTCACGGAGCTCGTGTAATAGGGCTTCGAGAAGCTGGATGTTCCTTCTGCGATGCTTGGCTGGAGTGTAGAATGTGCCGTCGCAAGAAGACGGGGCTCCGGACAGCCATCTGGCGCTACCGTTAAGACCCGTACAGACGAAGACATTTCCTGTGCCATGACTGGTTAGCGAATAAATGGCTTCGTGTGAACAGCTACCTTACGTGCCATCTGGTGGCGTGTAATCGCATTGCTAGTAAATAGCATGCAATCGAATGAAGCTGTCACGCCATATAGCTACCATTTGAGAGCGTACACCTTTTTGTTTTTTGTCGCCGGTAGTGCGCTGTATGAGGCTGATCTAAGGAAGCTATAGAAATACTTGTTGAAGCATTTATTTGTTTATTTTGAGTAATAAGTCTGTTTATTTCTTTATTTTCATTAAAATTTGTTTTCTTAATATTTATAGGATACAAGTTGAATGCAGTGCACTATCTTCAATGTGAAATGAAATTACAGCAAATTCAAATCACAAAATTAATTGCTAATACCAACTGAGTTAATTTATAAATATCATACACTCCGCTGCATACCATATTAACTATTCAATCGTAGTTCACATTAATTATTTTCAAAATTTGGCACTGTATCAATAATGACAATTTTTTACAGACACCCACTGACACTGTATGTACCCAGTAGAGCTGAAATATTGCTGAAGAGTGTCTCTCACATTCCTAGCTTCTTCAGATGGCTTGTCTCGACCTTATCTTTCTGTGCCCCTCAGATTATTATGCTGCCGTTCTCCTGGAAAGATAACACACTGATTTGTGCCTACTTTCATTTCAGATTCTCCAGCAGAACTCCTGCCACACGTGTCCCGTAAAAATTTATGCAGCAACAAGTCGACAGTGTGATTTTCTCCGCAGTTTCAACAGGTAGCTCCAGTTTCTTAAGGAGAATTCTGAACCTATTGCTCAATTTTCCAAAAGTGTTTTCAGAAGCTCTTCTTGTCCTGCTCAAACAGTAATTCAATATTTTCTAGTAATGCGTGAGATTTTCCTTATATGGATTCATTATATGCTCTGATAACGGAAAAGCATCCTCAGATACAACTATATGTGGCACTCCAGTTTGAATTCCTGATAACGTCACTGGTGGAGGAAGGTTCTTAAATTTTCAGCAGCAGTAAGATTTTCACAGATTGGATTGTTCTGAAACACTTCTCCATCACCAACCCTTCCATTACAACCTACATCCACACATGTAAATTTATACTGAGCATCAACAAGTGCCAGTAAGACAATGCTGTCACCTAAAGCACAAGACAATCTGCGCTGCTGCTACAGTCGCAGGTTCGAATCCTGCCTCGGGCATGTGTAACCTCCCCCTCTCTTACCGACCATAACGACAGTGAAAAATTAAACCGCGTGTACCTAATGGGAAATTTGGGAAAGCAATCGTCACCGAAGTTAATCTGTCGGTAAAGAGGGAGGAAAGGGTTACATCTAAATGAAAGGAAAAATGCAAATGAAACTGGTGGAAATTAATTTTGAAAAGGGGTAAAGTTAATAAAGAAAGTAAATGTGCGGCCGTTACGTCAACAATTAACTAGCGGTAATTAGATATTTGAGATTTGGGGGAAATCACGGTCGCCAGTCCTAAGGACAATCACTATAGTAACTGAAAAAGAAAGGTTATTACACATATAATTAGCACTAGAAGCGTGGCAACTGAAGGTTGACACGTGTAGTGTGAAAACTGAAAGTTTGTCAGAAGTAATAAATTTCGCTACACTCTGACTTAATTTAGCAAAAGAATTAATAAAACCGGAAAATCGAAAGTTAATTTAGTGACTGAAGTTAATAGTGAGCTTTCTTTCTGAAGCACATCGATATCCAGCAGAATACGGTTAGTCTTGGACTACCTCAACAATCATTTCAAAAGCAACTTGACTCTACGCAATTTAGAAACAAGAGATTTAACTTTGAACTTGAATTAAATGATTCTGAATAATTAACAATAATAAAATTTAGTACGTACCAAGCTGAGCTGCAGTCACAGGTAAGCTAAAATATGCTAACAAAACTCGCACTCTTAATTTGTGCTTGTGTAATCTAACTATTGTAGCCAGCTATGCTTTAAATGCACTTGGAAACTAAAGTAATGAAATGCAATGATAGTACTTTAATGCTGGCGTCTGAATTTCAACGACACTCGGTTTCATTTCGGAAAAGGAAGGGACCCTGCTTGGTAATGCAATTGGGACAATGAGCAACAAAGGTTCATGCTGAGTTGCTGTAATTTTGCGAGGCAAATGGAACAATTTGAAAAGCTGAGGTCTGCCATACAGTTCTGAAACTTTACGTGCTTTTAGTCTTCCTTGTTAGTTGATTGAAGGTTTGAAGCCGTCGATCGAGGAGGTGGCGACGGTCACTCATTGTCGGCCGTCGCTGTTGCAGAAGCTGGATGTTGGCGCGCCTTCTTCTCGACACGGTCACCAAACGAAACGGGCTCTTGATGTGCGCCAGCTAATGCTTCCCGTCCGCGACACCGTGCCAGAAACTAACATAGCAAGTCGAGCGCAATTACATGCTGCTAAACCCCGAAAGCGCGGCAACTCGCGGGAGCGTCACACCACACACCTGCTCCACTCGCTACTCCAGCCAGACCCCAACTGCTCTGCCCGCGCTCCACGCGGCAGAGTTAACACTACCAAAGATCCTACACACTTTGATTCTTCACACGACCTATCGATGTAATCGTTCGATAGCAGTTTTCCCTAGGCAAGACCCAGCGTAAAAATACAAATAATATTTACGAAACAAACCAATTATACACCGACATAAATGCATACATACATATATATATATATATATATATATATATATATATATATATATATGTATATATACAAATAGTAAAACAATTACAATATATAAAGGCACAGAAATGTCATATATTCAGGTAACAAATTAAGGAAAAAACTTACAGTACAACAGATGGAAATAGGAGGATATGCATTTCCGGCGTTACACGTGCCCCACATTGTCTGAGGATGTTCGTGTAACCTAAACAGACTCAGAAAATGTCCCAAAAAATAAACAGCGCAAATGCATATGCTCAAAACATCATCAAAATTTAGCATTCGTCTAATGAAGCATAAATCAATTTTTTAGACCATAAAATTTGAGTGGAGACAGTCCTAATCTTATTCCACTCTGTCATCTTTTACAAAATAAAACAGGTTGACGACATATTAAAATTCATAGAAAACATAGAAAATGGTTTAGCTATTCTAAAAATCTAAATTCCTAGCAGTATCAAGAAATGGAATACTATTTACAAAATTAATCAGATTACATGGTCATAGAAAACAGGTATATCAAAATACGCAAATTAATAATTAATTACATAGAATACGTATTTTATATAAACTTTTCATAATTAATATTCTCGTCATGAGTGTGCACTTGACGCTAAACAAGAAAATAATATACAGCAGATCGACAAAAACATAAATGTTGACAACAGAATTCTTTCATATCAGCTGTCCGGGAAGAAAAACAACTCCGCCTTCCGTACTCGCAAGTACAAAGAATGCCGACAGCGGCACAAGAGCCGACAGCGACCCGAGAGCCGACAGCGGCTCCACCTTGCCAGTATTGTTGCGCCCGCCTGTGCGGCACGCTTGATCTCACTCGCCTGTGTAGCGGCATTTCCAGAACGTCCGTTTCACTGAATTCTTTAGGAAAACTCACTCCCGAGTAATCTCAAGGAGTCCCTTAATACTATCACAGTGGATAACCCAACACTGTCCATCATCACACGCATGTACTAGCCTGAAACTTAAAACAGCGTCTAAGTACATCGGCAATGACTAGTAAAACACACATTCATGAAATCTGACAGCTAGTTACAAAAGCATTTTTACATTCCTTAATCTACTGTGACTCAGCTGAAAACTTAAACTAGCAGCTTGGATTTTTCAATTGGTTAAAACGTCTAATCAAAAATTAATTACTTGTTAATTACAAGTTCTTTAATGACCTCTAGGTCAGTCAAAAGCATGGCAATCTAGCAAATCGTTAAATCTTACACACTATATTTACATACTGTACAAATTACCCATTCTGTGGTATTAATCAACCCTAGGTTGGTACAATTTCAAGTCTACAATGTTCCGTATACCTAATAGTTTTCCAGAGCTTGGATACTCTAAGCAATAAGCATTTGTGTGAGGTATACCAATGACTTTATATGGTCCATTATAAACAAACTTAAATTTAGAGGTTTCATTGTCTATCTCGCTCGATTTCTCATGAGCTTTTACAAGTACTAAGTCTCCGATTGCAAACTTAGCAAAACGCGCTTTAGCGTCATGACGACGTATGCGTGCATCGGCTCTTAGCTTCATTACTTCTCGCAAACGATCTTTTTTCACACCAATACTAATGTTAATCCGTGGAGGGAATTTGATTATCTCTTCCAATTGTTTGTCAATGCTGAGATTCCTCACGTTACAGCAGTTCAAATTCATTCCTGCATCAATGTCATCCGGCCAGTTAACAATGTGTATAGGCTGGTATTGCCTATGCACACCGTCTCCTGCCTCGTCAAAACTAACTACTATTGTTTTATCTGGTGACGTACATGTCAAAGTTTTGCTTTCGCAATTAATGACTGCACGGTACTTTAATAGCCAATCTAACCCAATAATTACTTCCGTAGTTAAGTCTGGCACGACGACAAACTCTTGCTCAAATCGTTCCCCACATATCTCGAAGTTGACAAAAATCTGTTTTGTGACCGATTTACTGGCCTCCCCAGTAGCACCGATAATTTTCACTCCTGTTACTGGCATAACTACGATACCAGGTCTGTCTTTCAGTAACTCAAATATTTTCCCAGATACAGCACTCAATTCTGCACCGGTGTCAATCAACACGTTTAGTTGTAGGTCGTGCATATTAACAGACACTACTATCTGTCTACACTTGTCCTCGACTGTTTCTTTATTTTCCCACAATAAATCCTCGTCTATATCCAGGTCATTCCAGAAAAAACCATCCGGCTTTGATCCTAAAACCGGCTTATCTGGCGGCTTTTTCAGCCTCTGTTCACATACAGTTTTAATTTCAACACGTTTGTCCTGAAGCTTAGTCTGTAGCTTCGCCTCCAATACCGAAACCTTTTCCTGTAACTCGTCAACTAGTGAGTGTTGCCCTGCTATCATTTCACTAATTGTCACCTTCGTTGATTCCACTTTGGTCAGATTGATATCATCCGCCAATCTACCTGGAGGAATGTGCCCAGTAGTATCGGCAATTACTTCCTCTAGATCTGCGCAACCCACACTGTTATCGTCTGACCGTATAATGTCAGCTCTAACCTCATACACGCTGTAATCTACGTGCTTTTCTACCAGTCGTGTCCGGCTATCACTAAAATTTTCGTAATCTTTCTCCTTAATACTCTCGCAATGTTTAAACTGGAGGTTTGCGTCGGATGGGTCGGCTACTTCTACCACTATAACTTTCGGTAAAGTCTGCCGGTTAGGGCCAGAGCTTTCCGTTACTACTTCAACATCCATCTCCTGTGGAACGAAACACGACGAACCTTGCTCGTGCCCCCCATTAACATCAACTATTTCTAGTAAAGTCTGCCGGTTAGGGCCAGAACTTTCTATCAATTCACAAATACTATCTTCCTGCGGGACGAGACGCGGCAAATCCTGCCCGCGCTCCCCATAAACGCTTCTCCCATACAGACCCCTATAGTCTCTTAGTTCGTCGTATAAGCGACCGAACTGCCTTAACCAGACCTCATCCCTCTCTGCATCCCCTCGCTCGATGACGGACGTTTTATCCGACATCTGATCTTCTCTCAACACTTGCGAATCATTCTTAAACTCAATCTCCAGTTTCGCTGTCGGTATTACAGCTGCCACTTTATAATCGATTTCCGGAACACTACTTAAATTGTCCTCACTGACAGTGAATGTACTTCCTACTGCCGTGTATACAGCTGATTTACTACCTGTGGGCGCACTCCTTTCTCCTAACACTGGCACACTCTCCCGCCGTTGATTATTCCACACGGAATTTTCATAACGACGACCCCTGGGTTTTCTCCTGTTATTGGGCCGCCAAAATTTCTCCACGCCCCGTCGGCCCCTCACCGGCGCGGCTAATGGTTTCCTTGTCTCGTCCCAGCAGATACGGTCCCCGGATGCTGCTGAGGCGGCTGATCACACCCTCTGGCGTTATTACTGATGTGTCGGCAGTGGGGCCAACACCTTGTAGATCGAAGTGGCTGAAAGTGCACGCTAAACTAACGCAGACGGGCGTGAAGTACTGGAACATGAGACTTATTAATGAATAAGAAGAAAAGTACGTAGCTGGAATAATATACTTAACTTTATTCTCTTGTTGGAATACATCTCTTGAATAGTAGTAAGCTATAAGCACTGATACAAATGGCGCCTTGCTAGGTAGTAGCTATGGAATAAGCTGAAGGCTATTCTATCAGTCTCTCGGCAATTGAGAGGAAGACTTGGTAGGTCTGGTCGCAAGCTATGTCGTCCGTACAACTGGGGCGAGGTCATGTCCGTGTCTTGTGACCTGCCATGTGGTGGCGCTAGGTTTGCGATTACACAGTGGCGACACGCGGGTCCGACATGTACTACAGGACCGCGGCCGATTTAAGTTACCACCTTGCAAGTGTGGTGTCTAGCGGTGACACCACAATTACTATTCTGTGAAGTCCGTATCACGTTAGTATGATACTGGTTTCCGTCATTCCTGTTATTATTTGCATTGTATCGATTGTCATTACGGCCCGAACCACTATTGTTACTGTTGCCAAGATTGCGGTATGCATTATTCCCATAGTTATGATTGTTGTGGTTGCTGTGGTACCCGTTGTTGTTACCACGACCTCTACCAGTATCGCGATTATTGCGCCAATTGTCCTCGTCCTCAACTCTTTCCAGGAAATCATTGATTGTCCTGTAATTGCTACCTACGTAGCGTTTTGTATCATCTGGAAGCTTCCTGTAGAGTTCCCAGACTATTTCGGATTCCGTGCGGCGATCACGCAAATATTCCAACTTGCGGATCCAGCCCTCACAAAACTCCTTCATCGAACCGCGAGAATTCGCATCGAAAGGCCTCGATACGACAAATTCGCGCCAGACACTTTGCTGTTTTTGCTCTGACCAGTATTCAGCCAGAAACAAATTTTTAAACTCGTCAAAGGTCAGGTTCGTAATGTTGAGGTTTAAGCCCCAACGCTTGGCATCACCAGCCAACACATCAATAACCGCATTAATTTTTTTCTCATTAGTCCATGATCTGGGTAAAACTCTTTCACAGTTTTTAATGAAATCCGTCGCGTGTATACCGCCTTTTTTCAAGGGGTCGAACCGCTCCTCTTTCGTCAACAATTCCGAACTATGTGCACATATTGGCACATAGCTCTGTTTTTCTTCAAGTTTCTTTTCTAATTCCGACACTCTCGTAATCACTTGGCAAGTGGTTGTCGCAAGCGTTTCCACTTCCCTCCTTTTCTCTTCGCAGGTATTAGCCTGCATCCTCACTTTGGTATCTACTTCGGATACTAAAACCTTTAAAGTTTCCACCTTCTGTTGATCGTCTTTTCTCACTAACTGAATTTGTTCCGTCACCTTATTCTCGATGATCGGAGCAACTGCGTCTCCTACACTTTTCTCGATTCTGCTAATTTCGGAATTAAAACGCGTATTTATGCTCGCAATTTCCGCCTGAACGCCTATCATTTCCTGTTTAAGATTACCGATTTCGGTATTAATCACAACAATATCTTCTTTGATTTTATCAACTTTTGTGTTAACAACTCCAACATTGTTGTTAACAACATTAATAGCTTTGTTCTGATTGTCTAGCTTCCTGTCAATTTTTTCAGACTGAGCTTTAATTTCTGCCGATTGAGTTTCTATCTTGCTAGACTGAGCCTTGATTTCGTTAATCAAAACATTCAATAAATCAGTTAAATTCCCGGAAACTACCGGTTTTACTTCCGTAGCGGCTTCCTCTTTAATTGTCCCCCCGTATTCGTCATCAAGGGATTCCGATTTGATTTTCACTTCCGATTCCGAAACATTTTCTAATGTTTGGAATTCCATTTCTGCTCTTTGTTGCGTCTCGGCGGTCGCGTCTTTCATGCTAGCCGCCTGCCCCTGAACAATGGGTACCGCGGTGCGCGTTTCCCACTGTTCGACCGATTGTTCCGTACCCAAGTCTACCAAATTTTGGTAATTGTTGCCTTCACTCATTTTAATAATTTTCAATATAAATAACAAATCTCAAATCTAATTAGGATTCCTCAGACTAATATTCTCGCTGACGTATCGACCATTTCGTAACCAGTACTTTGTTACGAGATTTGCACAATGCAAAATTCGTGTACAGAACAACCTCAAATTTGAAGATTGTCCTGTCACCAGGTCGCCACGTGTAACCTCCCCCTCTCTTATCGACCTTAATGACAGTGAAAAATTAAACCGCGTGTACCTAATGGGAAATTTGGGAAAGCAATCGTCACCGAAGTTAATCTGTCGGTAAAGAGGGAGGAAAGGGTTACATCTAAATGAAAGGAAAAATGCAAATGAAACCGGTGGAAATTAATTTTGAAAAGGGGTAAAGTTAATAAAGAAATTAAATGTGCGGCCGTTACGTCAACAATTAACTAGCGGTAATTAGATATTTGAGATTTGGGGGAAATCACGGTCGCCAGTCCTAAGGACAATCACTATAGTAACTGAAAAAGAAAGGTTATTACACATATAATTAGCACTAGAAGCGTGGCAACTGAAGGTTGACACGTGTAGTGAGAAAACTGAAAGTTTGTCAGAAGTAATAAATTTCGCTACACTTTGACTTAATTTAGCAAAAGAATTAATAAAACCGGAAAATCGAAAGTTAATTTAGTGACTGAAGTTAATAGTGAGCTTTCTTTCTGAAGCACATCGAAATCCAGCAGAATACGGTTAGTCTTGGACTACCTCAACAATCATTTCAAAAGCAACTTGACTCTACGCAATTTAGAAACAAGAGATTTAACTTTGAACTTGAATTAAATGATTCTGAATAATTAACAATAATAAAATTTAGTACGTACCAAGCTGAGCTGCAGTCACAGGTAAGCTAAAATATGCTAACAAAACTCGCACTCTTAATTTGTGCTTGTGTAATCTAACTATTGTAGCCAGCTATGCTTTAAATGCACTTGGAAACTAAAGTAATGAAATGCAATGATAGTACTTTAATAATGGCGTCTGAATTTCAACGACACTCGGTTTCATTTCGGAAAAGGAAGGGACCCTGCTTGGTAATGCAATTGGGACAATGAGCAACAAAGGTTCATGCTGAGTTGCTGTAATTTTGCGAGGCAAATGGAACAATTTGAAAAGCTGAGGTCTGCCATACAGTTCTGAAACTTTACGTGCTTTTAGTCTTCCTTGTTAGTTGATTGAAGGTTTGAAGCCGTCGATCGAGGAGGTGGCGACGGTCACTCATTGTCGGCCGTCGCTGTTGCAGAAGCTGGATGTTGGCGCGCCTTCTTCTCGACACGGTCACCAAACGAAACGGGCTCTTGATGTGCGCCAGCTAATGCTTCCCGTCCGCGACACCGTGCCAGAAACTAACATAGCAAGTCGAGCGCAATTACATGCTGCTAAACCCCGAAAGCGCGGCAACTCGCGGGAACGTCACACCACACACCTGCTCCACTCGCTACTCCAGCCAGACCCCAACTGCTCTGCCCGCGCTCCACGCGGCAGAGTTAACACTACCAAAGATCCTACACACTTTGATTCTTCACACGACCTATCGATGTATTCGTTCGATAGCAGTTTTCCCTAGGCAAGACCCAGCGTAAAAATACAAATAATATTTACGAAACAAACCAATTATACACCGACATAAATGCATACATATATATATATATATACAAATAGTAAAACAATTACAATATATAAAGGCACAGAAATGTCATATATTCAGGTAACAAATTAAGGAAAAAACTTACAGTACAACAGATGGAAATAGGAGGATATGCATTTCCGGCGTTACACATGGATGTGTGTGATGTCCTTAGGTTAGTTAGATGTAAGTAGTTCTACGTTCTGTGGGACTGATGACCTCAGCTGTTGAGTCCCATAGTGCTCAGAGCCATTTGAACCATTTGAACCACAAGACAATCTGGAAAGTTCCACATGTCTTGGAACTGTTTTGATATATATTTCCATTCACTTTCTGTTGATGGCATCTAAAAGACAGAAAATCTGACGTAAATATTTAATGGGACTTTCATACGCACGTGAACTGAAAACTAAATATGATCTTAAACTCTAGAATCGATGTGTATCAAACATATTTTACCCTAACAACTGAAACTGATGAATTATGAAGTGCACTGATTCTGTCTGAAAATTCCTCAGGTAGGGGAGAAACAGTTTAGACCTATAAAGTGCTAGGTTCAATTATTATCATAAATGTTTACATTGTAGGGCTACATTTTGAATATAATTGCCAAAATATAAAAATACGTTATAAGTTGGCTGTAATTTTGCAACTTGTTACGTTGTACATTGTATATATGATTATTTAAAGAAGACTGACATTGTCACGTACAGCTTGCAAATAGTTGTTAACGCGTATTGCATGTAAGGTGACGAAGTGTGTTTATTATCAAAATGGCGTAATGAAGATTGCCTGTACTAGTAGAGGTTGGAACTCAGGCCCTGGGTGGAAAAGCCATCACAGGTGTGTCAGTCCTGCTTAACACAGGAAGTAACCCAAGACGGACGGCCGGGGAACCTGAGCGCTGAAGCACAGTACAGAGGCGGCCGGCCGGTTGTGTAGCGGGGCTGGAAGGATAACCGGATAATACTTCGGAAACTCTGAAAATATTGATCACAGCAGAGAGGAATGAGAAAGCGTTACCCTGGAAATCACGCAGGCTGGATTATTTCTGAGGACTCTTACTCTGAGAATAGTACCATTGTATGAATTCCTAGTTAACACAGATAGGTATTTCCTAGCAATCAAAACACTAAAATATGGTTGGTCGGCATTTGGAAGAATCTGTAGAGAGGGAGAATATTCCGTGGTTTCGAGGATATGATTCGCCTTCTGCAGTTACGAGGGTGGGGAGCCGAGCTTTGCTTGGAAACCAGCAGTGGAGAGAAGATTCTTCCGTTCTGAGCGCCCGAGAGTTTCACGGTCGCTCAGTATCAGCTTTTGTTGGTACAAATGGACTTGCTGTCTTTGCTCTCAGGAGATTTTAGAATGCTTAGGCACTGTACTGTTGCGAACTTATGTGATTCCTCACTTCGCCTCCAGGTCATCGTTGAGTGCGCAGCATTCACTGATACTCACGTTGAGTGGTTATCTAAATTCCGTCCTTGTGGCTGGGAGTTCGCGTTTCTTGTCAGTAGAACACAGAGAGGAGAAGACACTATTGAATTATATTAGTGAGAGGACAGCCTTCTACCATCCTAGTGTTTGAATGAGGTTTTATTTTGTGGCTGGAGTTCTTCCATCGTCACAGACGTGTACTAGAACCATCACTCCAAAGCACTGGAAGTAGTACATACAATGATATTGCTAATTGCTTCGGCATCATAGGGCTATAGAGCTAAACAGCTGTTATCACGTAAGTTTTATTTCCACTGAGGTTGCACACCACTGTAGATCATCTTTGAAAGTAGTGTCTTCTAGTGTTTGGTACGTAGGCGATGTCAGTCATCTCGCTTTATTTATATTAGATCGCGTGGCCATAAAAAGGGGCAGATTTAGGCAACTGATCAACCATATTAGTTAGGAAATCAGTTTGTATCTCTTTATGTCCATTGGACATCGATATATAAACATTTGTAATATGTAAAGGGGTTTTAATCCACAATAGATGTATAAGCAGAAGCAGCATTTATCATTTCTAGTTACTAGTGCCCTTAATTATTCATTTATGTTGAAGTTGTAATTTATATGTTAAAGAGCAAGAAGGAGGACATAATATCACCACTAAGAGATCCTAAGATCTGCTTCAGGGGGTAGTCAGGCAGGGCCAAATATTCATTTTAAAGTTCAGTATTTTCCGTAGTGCAGATTCATTTTACACCTGCCTGGAGTTGCATCTTGTAGTGTAATAATGCCCGCACACAGGTAAAGCTGAAGGTTGGATCAGAGGTACATCCTTGCCCCAAAACATTTTTTTTTTTTTTTGGAAATTGTTAAGAATGCCACTTTAAAGAATCGTTGCTATTTCTAATAAACAACAGAATAAAAGGCTTAGACAATTAATTTATCATAACTGCATCAAAACTTTGTTGCAGAGGCACCCACAATACACTCCCACAGGCGGCCGGAGTGCCCGAGCGGTTGTAGACGCTTCAGTCTGGAATCGCGCGACCGCTACGGTCGCAGGTTCGAATCCTGCCTCGGGCATGGATGTGTGTGATGCCCTTAGGTTAGTTAGGTTTAAGTATTTGTAAGTTCTAGGGGACTGACGACCTCAGAAGTTAAGTCCCATAGTGCTCAGAGCCATACACTCCCACACCCAAATATGTTTCTTGCTAAGAGTAACACATCTGAATAAAAATGATTCCCTTTTTGTACTTCTCAACTTTTTTTAATGTGTTATTACATTAACTTATTTTGTCGATGTTCTGAGGAAATATAAGAAAATCAACATACCTTCATGTACGAATCCTTCAAGCATTGGTAAACTGCGTCACAGGTTTCAGGATTAATTGAGGATATCGTGCTTACAGATATTCTCACTGAAAACATTAGGTTTCTGTAGCCTTCTCCAGTAGCTATAAACCTCAATGTTAAAACTAACAGAAAGAAAATTATGGAATTAGTTACAAGCTTACAAGTATGCACTAAGCGTTCAGCAGCCTAGTAACAGTAGGTTTATATAAAGGCACCTATCACCTCTTTGAAGCTTACATGCATTCTCATGTAACTATGTTTTGTTTCTTTTCGATCTTGGACCTGCTAAACGAAGCAATTTCAGTCTCACCCATTCTCAGAAAATTTTTGTATGATTCCCTGTCCCCCGGCCTCAGTTCGTTGTGTAATAGGCTGTGCAGTTCCCGACCGCCGTCGTCACGTCTTAAAATCCAAGGTCTACTCCACCACCTTCTATTATGCCAACGTAAATTTCTTCGTCGCCGAGATATTACTGCAGTAATGACTGCATAAACAGCAGCTGCCACACTCAGTTCGTCCTCAGTCCTTTTCTAAAATAAAGGTGCGCCATGTGCAGTCAATGTGTGTACAAAAGCAGCTTCCAAATGGTACTACAGCTCTCGGAGCAGGAAGTTGTACTATCCTCTAACACAATTAGCGGTGCAAGTTGTGTCCTCGTGTGTTCAGGGCTTTAGGGAAGAGCACCGTGTTCGGCGTGTGGCTCTGGCACATCGTACTGCGTCTGCAGTAGCACTCTGAGCACCAGCCGGCACCACAGAGACACAACAGACTGTTACAAATGGATTCCTTCAAGGACAGCTCCGAGACAGACCCCCTGTAGTATGCATTCCACTCACCCCAAACCACCACCATTTGCGACTTCAGTGGTTCCAAGCGAGAGCTCACTCTGGGTCAGGATGGAGGCCTGTTGTATGTTCTCGTGAAAGCGGGTTCTGCTTCGGTGCCAATAATAGCCGGGTGTGTTGGTCGGGAGGAGGCCGGCTGACGGCAGGAAACCGACCTCTACACCTGGAGTTACGGTCTGAATTGGGATTTCGCATGACAGCAGGAGCACTCTCGTGGTTATCCCAAGCATTCTGACTACAAATTTTTACGCCAATCTGATGATTTGACCTTTCGTGCCGCCGTTCGTGAACAGCATTCCAAGGTGTTTCTTTCCCAACAAGTTAACGCTCGCCCACATACCGCTGTTGTAACCAACATGCTCTACAGAGCGTCGACATGTTGCATTGGCCCGCTCGATCACCAGATCTGTCTACAATCGAGCACGTATGGAACACCATCGTCATCCACAAACAGCAGCCACCCCTGCATTGATCGACCAAGTGCAACAGGCATGAAAACGCAGCCCACAAACTGACATCCAGCACCTATACAACATAATGCACTGCGCTGCCAACTGTGATCGTACAACTTTAACTTGTACTTAGTCAAATGAATTCCCGAAATTTCATGAGTCCACAGTAATTACCTTCTGGTGTTGCGATTTCTTCTTCTGTCAGTGAACTTATCCGCGGGTTTTCCAGCTGTCAAAGGAAGGCGCAACAGCGTCGAGACTCTGCCGACCGTTCTGGAATAACGTGATACCTTTACATTTTTATCCTGTCACATGATTTACCGAATGAGGTAGCGGAGAGGTCAGCACGCTGGACTCGCAGTCAGGACGACGACGACGACGACGACGACGACGACGACGACGGTTCAAAAGCGTGTCCGGTCGTCCTAATTTGGGTTGCAACGTACTAGGGTTATAATGTTTGTAAAATATACTTACTTATTTAGTGCTATACGACTTTGGCTCTGTTTAACTGCGCGGATAATACCCCTAATACTATGCAATTTTATCACATGATGACACGATGGAGACCGTGGCTGTTGTTTGAAGACAAATGTTGATGGTGTTAGGATAGCATTCGCCCGATAGTTAACTCAAGAAACAGCCCTGCATACTTCATAACCCGTAAATTAAAAGACCTCATTACCAAATACTATACATTTGAAAATAGCTACACCATACATAACACACATAAACTCATAAGCTTAATTAAAGACATCCACATCCCACCAACAGCTAAATTAGCATCACTGGACATAGTCGACCTGTACACGAACATCCCTCTCAAAGAGACTATTAACATTATCAGAAGCAATCTGCTTAAATATAACAAAATTAGTGTTTCAGGGATCTCGGAACTCATAGAAATACTTTCACTTATTCTACAACATGATTACTTTAGCTTCAACAACAAACTGTACCAACAACATGATGGTTTGGGAATGGGAAGTATCTTAGCTGGGATATTGGCTGACATTTACATCAACCATATAGAACAAAAATTCTTCTCAACCAACCAGCACATCTCAAACAAAAAATCTACTACAGAAGATATGTTGATGATGAAACGTCCCCTTTGAACAATTATACAAGACTGTGCTTAAACTGACACACAATATTTTTTTAGCGCAACGCAATCCGACTTTCAGAAATCCCTACAAAAGAATGGCCCTGACTAACATTAACCTATACCTTTCACAAATCACTTACCTCACAAAAATCTTCGTTACTCGAACTACTGCAATACAGCGAGCGCCACTACTGCCAGCTAAATAAAAGATTCAAACTACGGAAGGCACTAACTACTGATAGGCATAGTTAGCAAATGAAAGATTTTAATAGAGAACAAACAATGTATTTACCTTAATAGTGTTGAAAAATCATAATATACATAGCAGTTCATGACATCCAGTCTTACAAATTTCCAAACTCCGCCATTTCTCTCACCACATCCACCACTGCTGGCGGCTCACCTCCAACTGCGCAACGCTACGCGCTGTTCACAGCCAACTGCCGAATACTACAATGGCAGACAACAATGCAAACTAGCTACAGACTGCACACAACACAGACAGTGATTTTCATACAGAGCGCTACGTAACGTTGCCAACAAGAAAACATAAACAGCCTAATTACATAGCTCCCATTCGCCCCACAAAAAATTTTACAAATTGTTTTGGGCAGTGACCAATAATTCTTTGATAAAACTTTTCATAATTACAATAACAAAGATATCAAATGCACACACTTATTGATACAATGTTGGTCAAAAGCTAAAATTTTCTCACAGTCCATAAAGACAGTCCTGATCATTCATCACAGTAAAATTGCAGTTTTTTTTCTCAAAGTCTGAGCAGTAAAAGAAAATGCACACGGAAGTAGTGGATTTCCATGCTGTCTTGAAGAAGAAGTGTTGTCCTTCCAACGGAAAGACAGTGCTGACTCTTGAAGAATATTGGTAGGTAGGTCATCACAGAGTAGACCCACTGTAGTCCTGGTAGAGATTACGGTATTGGTGGGCCACCAGAGGTGCAGACCCACTGCAGTCCTTGTAGAAATAATGGTACTGGTGAGTCAGCAAAGGTGTAGACCCACTGTAGTCCTTGTAGAAATAACGGTATTGGTGGGTCATCAAAGGTGCAGACCCACTGTAGTCCTTGTAGAGATGGCCAGCAGCCATCTATTGCGACTGTGCAGGTGTACAATCACCATCAAAGAGTCTTGCGGACAATATAGCAAGTCCATAAACCACCACTTGTGCACACACAAAGTTTTTGGAATTGTCCTTAGAACCAGCAATGCTGTTATCCAGTCCCTTTCTGAATTATTAACACACGTGAAAACGCTATCAGTCCCTACTTCTCACATATTGTCCATATACTATGACCAACAGAAATGTGTGCAGTGAAATGTAACTTACAAGTTACTTAATTTGATAAACTGGTGTCAATTACAATTTTATAACATAAGAATCCAATAACAAAGGTACAAAATACATCATTAAAGAACATAACAATACAGATAACATTTGTAGTAAAACAGGCTTTACAAAAGAATAGAAATAAACATGTACATCAGTGTTACAGGAATTACGACATAAGTAAATATATAAAAGATCAGAATAACTTTTGAAACATCAACTTCACACATGAGCATTAAAACAAAACAGAACAAATAATGTCTAAACATCTTTATAAAAGTAAATAACATAGTATTAGAAAAATTCTACAACATAAATCTTATTAGCTAAACACATAAAGTCAGGAAAAACAAGAGTACAAAAACACATAGGGGGAAAGGACAGGGTTTGTTTTCAGTGTAACATTTGGTACTGCAGTATTTTGCAAACAAAACCTTTTTTTTTCTTGGAGATCTCCCTTCGTTCATCATTATTCCCAAAAAGTCCTATCTGTACCTGCTTTCTGTACTTTTTTCGTATAACTTCTCAATGCATTTCTTCCAATTCATCGCAACTCATTCTCTTATATAGTCTACCCCCTCTTAAGCTAACTGAAATCTACTGAGCTCAGATGCTAAATTAAGGAACGAGGCAATGCAGCAGTACAAAACAATTAACACAAACAGCAATGACAAAATATTCAAATTGGCCAAGCAAGCAGCAATATTACAACTAATATAACGCAATGAGCAGCAAACAAGAAAAATAAATCAGTAGTAAAACTGGCTTAACAGAGTAATGTAAAGTGAAATTTAGTAGCAGTATGCCTGGCAAACAGCAGCAGCAAATGCAATAAATTATATCTAAACATGACAAAGCTCAAGCAGAAAAATATTACAGTAAAGACAACAATGCGGATAAGGGAAATGTCTATTCACATCTTAATATCTATGTCATTAAAGTGGTGCACCACAACTTATTCTACAAAATAAATTACCAAGTACTTGAAAAGAAAATTATGAATGCAGTTCCTGTGAAGGTAAATGTCTTTTTGTGCTCCCTCATTTTTTTGAAAAAAATTATTATTTACTCGATCTGTAGACAGAAAATATTTATATCAGTACATCTATAAAATTTTATTTTAACCAACGCTGAAGTGCAGCTAGAAACTAGATATTAAACAAAATGAGTTAATAAATACATAAAGCAAGCCATATGGCATTTCTCTCAACTAGCAAGACAATAGCCATGAAATGTTTCTCATCGTTTCATTAGGCATTTTAGTAAACGTCATAAATTAAGAACTCTACAGTGTAATCATGTTTTCAAGTTTGAGAGTGTCTTGCGATGCTTTCTACAAAGAAATGTCAATAGCGAGGATAATGGCCTCCTTTTTTTCTTTGTCCACCTGTGCCTCTGAAAGGCACACACTAATGGCTTTTTTCCAGGCATCTGTCGCTCAGCTGGGTGCTTACAGTGACCTACCGAAATATTTACGACGTCAGTTTCCGCTACAATGACAGTTGGATAAAAATAAAATTTCACAGGTCCAAATATTTGCGTTACAAATCTGTAGAAACAAAATCTTGTAAATATAACAGTGTCCAAAAGATTTTCGTCAGCATTCTGGTACATTCACACATTTACACACATTTCATAACTCTTAAAGTACGATTCATGGTTTCTAACATCCTTTTTCACACACCAGAGTCCCTAACCACTACTCATTATTCCTTACTTTATTGCACATATACATATTTGTCGACACTTCTTCAATATTTAATCATAATAAATACATAGCATAATCAAATTCCTCATACATCATCAGCTTATTGATCATAAACACACCGCAACAGCATAATACACATAGTCATCGTAATAATAACATCGTAACACCTCAGTCAAATCTCAAAAACGTCGTAGCTTTCTGCAATAATGTCAAAACCTAAATAAAAAACCTCTGCTCATTTCAACAGTGTCATCTACCTCAAACGTACTTTAAAAATCATGATCCCATACCAAATACATTATTCAGAGCTCTCATAGTATCACAATGGTTCCGAAAAAATACGAACAGTTCACAAAGTACAGACGAAATACAATTTCATAAGTGTGAAGTTATCCATCTGTGTAATTGCGTAAACATGTGTCACTGATGTAGTAAAAAAATTTTTGTTTCTCTGTTAAATAATCAGATAGCTGTGTAATTTATGTGTTAGAGAAATATGGTACCGATGTGTAAAGTTGTATAAGCAAATACCATATTAGCTAGGGCTCCTTGTGCTTGCCAAACACATGGTACACAAAGTATGCATGTACCCCCCTGAGGATTAATGTAATTATACCCTCAGGTGTTACAGATTACAGCAATGGAATGAAATGTATCAGGGAAAACTTTCTTTGTAATTCAAAAATCTTGCAAAATAAATGGTTTAAGCACAAAATTAATCACTCAAATGCGTGTCCTGTAGCGCTAAATGTGCGTCTTGCTGTAAGATAATTCTGTGGAACTGTCGTAGTTATCGTCCTCTGTAAGCAAAGTTCTGCTGAAGTCAATGTACTTACCTCATCATAAATGAAAGTGAAATGCTTTGCGTATAGATATCGTAGTTATTACGTACCTTACCGTGATCAAGAAAGTACTATAATGTAATGTACTGTTATGCTACGAAAAAGGTTGTCTCATTGTAGCTATACCACAAAAGTTACTACTAAAACATGTTTTACTTTCCAGAATAATACAGAAAAACTGTGCAGATATAAAACAGAAACACTGAAAAAGCAACATTGTAAATTGTCACTCATTAGTAGCGTCGTGATAAAATCGTGTAGCTGTCACATAAACTAACCACTGTGTCATCTGGTATCTCGCAGAAAGTATTTTAAATCCAGAATGTATTTTCAAGTAAACCAAAATGTTGCATTAAAATCTCATTAGCAGTACCAGTATATGTTCTAAGAATGTAAGCCTTGTAGTCGTTACGTAATCGTGCAACTAACAAGCAAGAATGTACACACACAATAACACTGTGACGTCTGTTCACTATAACAATGCATTCGTAATTTATGTTTAAATAAGTTCTCTTGGTTCTTGACTGGATATTTAACTTCAAACATTGTTGCATGTTAACAGATTCTAAGTCTGACAAAGCATACAATAATGTAAAGTGAAAAATTTTATAGCAAAGACTAAGTTAAAAAACAGATTATCTCTCAATGAACGGTTTTACATGTGAAATGTGGTGTAAACCTTTACTCTTCCTAGTACGCAGAGTTTCAACTTGAACGCAATTATCATGCGGTATACGTCGGTAAAGAATACTGGAACTTTTCTCAAGGTTAGCGTCTATGTTATTTTTCGCTGAGCCAGCCGGCGCACGTGGCTGTCTGCGGTGCGAGTCATTGTCTGTCTCTTTGTTGGCGCGCGTCGTTATTGGGATTAGGAGACCTAGGTTCTACAAATTCACCTTGACGAGAAGGCCCTGAACTGTTTGAAGCTCGCCAGTTCTGATGGAATTCAGGTCTGTTGCTTTGTCGGTAGTTTAAATAGTTTCTTGTTTGTCGGTCATGTGGTGGAGAATTTCTCCCGGAATCGTAACTGCGTGGTAGACCGTTGCGTCTGAAGTTATTCTGTCTCCCTTGATAATAATTATTTTGGTTCCCATATTGTCTGTTTCTATAGCTATTTCTGTCACATTAATTACTATGGAAATGCGATCTTTCTCGGTAACTATTATTATTCTGCCATTGGTTGTCATATGGGTGGTGTCCGTTTTGGTTACGATTTGTGTTGTGAGAATAGCCTTGTCATGTCCAGTTATTATTTCTTTCATCGCGGAATTGCGACGGATGTGACCTGTAATTGTTGTGTTCCTGTTTTCGCGTTCCGCGATTGTCAGTGTCAATTTCTAATTCTTGTAAGAGTCCCTGAAAAGCTTCAATGTCGTCTTTGCAACGCCCTGCCAAAATAATATTTCTTAAATGTTCAGGCAATTTCTTTAAGCAAATGCGGATGAGTTCTGAGGGGCTGTATGGTTTTGACAGGTACTGATTCTTGTGCAACATGTCTTCAAAATATTTCACAAGACTGGAAAATTCAGATTGTTCGAAATGTTTCATCATTACAATGCTATGTTTTACTCGGTCTTGTGTAGCTTGAGACCAATATGCTGAGAGGAAGGCATGGTAAAATTCTCCTTCACTGTGACAATCGTGAATGACCGATCGCATTCTTACAGCTGGTTCATTCTCTAAATAGCCATACATAAATTCTAATCTGTGCTCTAATGACCAGTTGGGAGGAAAACAATGAGAGAATTGATGGAGCCACGCTTGTGAATGAATGTCGTTGCCAGAATTCTTAAATGTTTTAAATTTACATGTAGTAATGAACAGCTTATAGTCGAAATCATCATGTCGGCGAGTCGCATATCGGTCATTGTTACGTCATTTCGGCGGTTCCATCTCAAAATTCGGTGTACCTTGCCAATTTCTTTCACAATTTCCGAAGTGTCCTGAGTTATTATTTTGTGGCTGTTCCGTATTTCTATGTCCCTCTTCCCGTATTGGAGCGCGAGTGGCCTCTGAAATACGTAATTCTTGTATTACCTGTGTCAGCTGATCTTGTACTTCCCGGATTTCTCTTTGGTGTTGCGTATTAATTTGATTCTGATTTTGTTTGAATTTCCTAATTTGTTCGCACTCTTCCGTGTCATTAAAAACTACCGGTTTTATGTCATTCAGATTATCATCTACCTTCGTAGATAAATTATTTAGCTGATCCGAAAGTTCAACTACTTTCTCTGATAATGAACTAATTTCCTCCATGTGTCTTTCTACTGTGTCCTTTAAGTTTTCCTGAGTTTATGCAAGTTGCGTAACCGAAATGGTAGATGCAACTGAGTCAATTTTAGCTTGCAAGGTGTCGTGATTTTCATGAACTATAGTTTGCAGTTCCTTTATGGCTGCTTCGTAATTCTGTAATGCATTTTCATGACGCGAAAAAATAGGTTGGAAATACTCACAAATTTGTGTTTTAACGTCATTACAGACTTTTTGACATTTCGATTCGATTTTATGTAACTCAGTAGTTAAATCTTCACGTATTTGTTCAAGTGTGGTGTCTAACTTTTGAAGATTTTGTTCCATTGTGTCTAACTTTTGAAGATTTTGTTCCATTGTGTCTAACTGTTGCTGTGTTTGTCTCTGGTGTTGTTCGATTGTGTCTAACTTTTGAGGATTAAGTTCCATTGTGTCTAACTTTTGAAGATTTAGTCCCATTTGTTTCTGATTTTGTTCAAGCGTTGTGTCTAACTTTTGTAGCCTTTGTCCCATTTGTTGCATTAACTATAATAACAATGCACCGGTGTCTGAAACATGTTCCTCAGTGCTTTTCGGCAGTGAAGTTGCACCGGCAACATTCACATTTTGACAAGCAGAAAATGTATCTTGACTTATTTGAGAAAACGGTGAGGACCCAAAACCTGAATCTACAGTATTTGCAAGATTGTGTCCTGTCATTTCGGATTCCTGAGGCGAACTGTTGCTGACCGATCGATCGATAATGCTTCCCTGTTCAGTAATTGTTTCACTGTCTACACGATTATTTGCCGCCCGCTCCATTTCCCTATGCACAATTACCAAATTACTACTTTGAACATTAGTTAATTCATTACTCGGTGGCGCTAACACACTGCTTTCGTCTTCACTGTCATTTCTCAGTTTACTTTGAAGCCTGGTATTACGTTTTTCACACGCCATTATTGTCACAATATTTCACACGACAACACAGAAAAGCACACTTTGAAGAGCAAAATAACAAAACACATTAACATAGCATTGAAAATAATATCTAGTTAATTGCAAGCGCAGCTGCAAAATACTTGGTGCAAATCTACATGCATGCCACAACAACAATGAAAGACTGCAACTACAAAGGAGATCTCTCTACAATTACACGCTAGCAATAAACAATAGCTACACTAATTACACAAACTACAAGAAAAAAAATCAGAAGATTCCAGTGATGTATCCTCGGCTAAGGGTCGACATATGAAACGTCCCCTTTGAACAATTATACAAGACTGTGCTTAAACTGACACACAGTATTTTTTTAGCGCAACGCAATCCGACTTTCAGAAATCCCTGCAAAAGAATGGCCCTGACTAACATTAACCTATACCTTTCACAAATCACTTACCTCACAAAAATCTGCGTTACTCGAACTACTGCAATACAGCGAGCGCCACTACTGCCAGCTAAATAAAAGATTCAAACTACGGAAGGCACTAACTACTGATAGGCATAGTTAGCAAATGAAAGATTTTAATAGAGAACAAACAATGTATTTACCTTAATAGTGTTGAAAAATCATAATATACATAGCAGTTCATGACATCCAGTCTTACAAATTTCCAAATTCCGCAATTTCTCTCCCCACATCCACCACTGCTGGCGGCTCACCTCCAACTGCGCAACGCTACGCGCTGTTCACAGCCAACTGCCCAACACTTCAATGGCAGCCAACAATGCAAACTAGCCACAGACTGCAGATAGCACAGCCAGTGATTTTCATACAGAGCGCTACGTAACGTTGCCAATAAGAAAACATAAAAATTGCCTACTTACAATGAAACAATCTTTCTTTTTTGATGGTACAAGCAAAGAAATAGATACATTAGCAGCAGATCTAAGCAAAATGCACAAAAATATTAAATTCACAGTTGAAAATGAAACTAATAGAAGCATTAACTTTCATGACCTGAAAATTTTCAATAGTAACAATAAACATCAATTTAGTATTTATAGAAAACCTACCAGCACAGGTGTCAGTATTCGCAACTCATCTTGCCACCCCCGCCAACAAAAAATGGCATATTTCAGAATGATGCTACACCAAATGAAAAAAGTACCAATCAGTGACACAGACCAACAAAATGAAATCAATATAATTAAAACAGTTGCTCATAATAATGGATATAAACCCACAATAATAGAAAAACTCCACAACAAAATGCAGACAAAAACCACAGATCAACTTCACAGCAGTCACTTCAAGCCAAATCAATCAGTGTGCCACTGAAGCCAAACCTAAATATGCTACTCTCCCACTCATAGGCCCACTTTCATACCAAATAGCAAACTTATTTAAAAAGAAGAAAAATATCACAATCAGCTTTTCCACAAACAATAAATTACAGCAAAAAGTAATCCATGATGTAAATACCTCCAAGAGCCCCTACCGTAAATCAGGAATATATAAACTCAAATGTATACATGCCCAAAATTCTACATCGGACAGACAGGCAGAAGTTTTGAAATTAGATACAAAAAACATATTGATGCTTTAAGGCTTGGTAACTTGAACAAATCAGTATTTGCAGCCCATATTGCTGAAGAAAACCATTCAGTGGGAAACACTGAGGACAACTTAAAAATTTTGCATCTAACAGAAAAAGGAGCCACTATGAATATATTAGAAGAAATAGAAATACACACACACACACAAACAGCACCCCAGACTATATCCTTAACGAACAAACAGAGTTAGCTAAGCCCCCCCTTTCCTGAAAAATTTCCAAAAATTACTTTCCAACCTCAAAAGCAATAATATTAGTACACCTATCTGCAGATCAAGTAGCAAATTTATATGTTACAATAATTCTCATGATCTAAATGTAATTAAATAATATACTATTTTACTTATACAGTTCTATAAAAAAACTTTATAATTAATTTAAAAATATCAACTCAAAAATTCAATGTCTCTGTACTAGTGTAAAAGGCATTACAGTTGCGTAAATGAATATATGATCCTTTCCAAACATAGGAAAAAGGACACTGTCTTGAGGCCACGAGTGGCCTACCGGGACCATCCGACCGCCGTGTCATCCTCAAAGGAGGATGTGGATAGGAGGGGCGTGGGGTCAGCACACCGCTCTCCCAGTCGTTATGACGGTATTCTTGACGGAAGCCGCTACTATTCGGTCGAGTAGCTCCTCAATTGGCATCACGAGGCTGAGTGCACCCCGAAAAATGGCAACAGCGCATGGCGACTGGATGGTCACCCATCCAAGTACCGGCCACACCCAACAGCGCTTAACTTCGGTGATCTCACGGGAACCAGTGGATCCACTGCGGCAAGGCCGTTCCCCCAAACATAGGACATCATCGTCAAATGTTACGATATATCATAGCATCTGTGATACTCATACGTTTGTAAGCTCTTTGTATGTATCAAAACATGTGGTGCGTGGTAGAAATCTTCTCAGTGACAAATCTAAAGTGTTTAGTGAGAAAAATTTACGTGTGCAACAATAAGAATGCAGTGGGAATGATTTTACATCTGTTGGACGAATGTTATGGAAACAAACACTCCAAACCGACGTTTCACGTAAGTCACATGCAACGAAAATCTGTAATGCAACCATCTATGTGTGGCGTGTTTATAATTATGTATTATTTATATTTTAGGAAACGCGCAACATGTCATAAGGAAAGCGTGTAAACCGTCTGAGGATGAATCACAACGATTCGAAACCGGTAACGGTGCCCTTTGAATAAAGGAACTGAAAGTAAATTTGTGGCTGGTTGCTGTCCTAACACCATCAACCCCTAATACCGTTTGCATAAATTTTGAATAATACACACATCAAAATAAAGTTTTGCATCACCTCGATTCCGAGAGTACCGCAACCTGTACCGAGAACTGAAATAGAGATCAACATAAACATCATTTCCGCCCTTTTTAGTGCTCATGAAAACCACACATTGCATGTTGTACCACCGTACAGCGAGACCTTCAGAGGTGGTGGTCAAGACTGCTGTACACACTGGTACCTGTGCCACGTCCTCTTGCATTGATGCATGCCTGTATTCGTCGTGGAGTACCATCCCCAAGTTCATCAAGGCACTGTTGGTCCAGATTGTGCCACTACTCAACGGCGATTCGGCGTAGATCCCTCAGAGTGGTTGGTGGGTCACGTCGTCCATAAATAGCCCTTTTCAATCTATCCCAGGCGTGTTCGATAGGGTTCACATCAGGAGAACATGCTGGCAACTCTAGTCGAGCGATGTCGTTATCCTAAAGGAGGTCATTCACAAGATAAGCACGATGGGGGTACGAACTGTCGTCCATGTGAAGACGAATGCCTCGCCAATATGCTGCCGATCTGGTTGCACTATCGGTCGGAGGATGGCATTCACGTATCGTACAGCCGTTACGGTGCCTACCGTGACCACCAGCGGCGTACGTTGGCTCCATATAATGTCACCCCAAAACAGCAGGGAACCTCCACCTTGCTGCACTCGCTGGACAGTGTGTCTAAGGCGTTCAGCCTGGCCGGGTTGCCTCCAAACACGTCTCCGACTATTGTCTAGTTGAAGGCATATGCGGCAGTCATCGATGAAGAGAACGTGATGTCAATCCTGAGCGGTCCATTCGGCATTTTCTTGGGCCCATCTGTACCGCGCTGCACGGTGTCGTGGTTGCAAAGCTGGACCTCTCCGTGGACGTCGGGAGTGAAGCTGGACACCAGGCAGCCTATTGCGCACAGTTTAAGTCGCGACACGAGGTCCTGTGGCTGCACAAAGAGCATTATTCAACATGGAGGCTTTGGTGTCAGGGTTCCTCCGAGCCATGATCCGTAGGCAGCGGTCATCCAGTGCAGCAGTAGCCCTTGGTGCACGGTTGATCTTTGGACATGTTTAGTGACATCACTGAACAGTCAAAGGGACTGTGTCTGTGATACAATATCCGCAGTCAACGTCTATCTTCAGGAGTTCTGGGAACCGGGGTGATGCAAAACTTTTTTTGATGTGTATGTTGTTGTTGTTGTTATGGTCTTCAGTCCTGAGACTGGTTTGATGCAGCTCTCCATGCTACTCTATCCTGTGCAAGCTTCTTCATCTCCCAGTACCTACTGCAACCTACATCCTTCTGAATCTGCTTAGTGTATACATCTCTTGGTCTCCCCCTACGATTTTTACCCTCCACGCTGCCCTCCAATGCTAAATTTGTGATCCCTTGATGCCTGAAAACATGTCCTACCAACCGATCCCTTCTTCTAGTCAAGTTGTGCCACAAACTCCTCTTCTCCCCAATCCTATTCAATACCTCCTCATTAGTTACGTGATCTACCCACCTTATCTTCAGCATTCTTCTGTAGCACCACATTTCGAAAGCTTCTATTCTCTTCTTGTCCAAACTGGTTATCGTCCATGTTTCACTTCCATACATGGCTACACTCCATACAAATACTTTCAGAAACGACTTCCTGACACTTAAATCTATACTCGATGTTAACAAATTTCTCTTCTTCAGAAACGATTTCCTTGCCATTGCCAGTCTACATTTTATATCCTCTCTACTTCGACCGTCATCAGTTATTTTACTCCCTAAATAGCAAAACTCCTTTACTACTTTAAGTGTCTAATTTCCTAATCTAATCCCCTCAGCATCACCCGATTTAATTTGACTACATTCCATTATCCTCGTTTTGCTTTTGTTGATGTTCATCTTATATCCTCCTTTCAAGACACTGTCCATTCCGTTCAACTGCTCTTCCAAGTCCTTTGCTGTCTCTGACAGAATTACAATGTCATCGGCGAACCTCAAAGTTTTTACTTCTTCTCCATGAATTTTAATACCTACTCCGAATTTTTCTTTTGTTTCCTTTACTGCTTGCTCAATATACAGATTGAATAACATCGGGACTAGCCTACAACCCTGTCTCACTCCTTTCCCAACCGCTGCTTCCCTTTCATGCCCCTCGACTCTTATAACTGCCATCTGGTTTCTGTACAAATTGTAAATAGCCTTTCGCTCCCTGTATTTTACCCCTGCCACCTTCAGAATTTGAAAGAGAGTATTCCAGTTAACGTTGTCAAAAGCTTTCTCTAAGTCTATAAATGCTAGAAACGTAGGTTTGCCTTTTCTTAATCTTTCTTCTAAGATAAGTCGTAAGGTTAGTATTGCCTCACGTGTTCCAACATTTCTACGGAATCCAAACTGATCTTCCCCGAGGTCCGCTTCTACCAGTTTTTCCATTCGTCTGTAAATAATTCGCGTTAGTATTTTGCAGCTGTGACTTATTAAACTGATAGTTCGGTAATTTTCACATCTGTCAACACCTGCTTTCTTTGGGATTGGAATTATTATATTCTTCTTGAAGTCTGTGGGTATTTCGCCTGTCTCATACATCTTGCTCACCAGATGGTAGAGTTTGGTCATGACTGGCTCTCCCAAGGCCATCAGTAGTTCTAATGGAATGTTGTCTACTCCCGGGGCCTTGTTTCGACTCAGGTCTTTCAGTGCTCTGTCAAACTCTTCACGCAGTATCTTATCTCCCATTTCATCTTCATCTACATCCTCTTCCATTTCCATAATATTGTCCTCAAGTACATCGCCCTTGTATAAACCCCCTATATACTCCTTCCACATTTCTGCCTTCCCTTCTTTGCTTAGAACTGGGTTGCCATCTGAGCTCTTGATATTCATACAAGTGGTTTTCTTCTCTCCAAAGGTCTCTTTAATTTTCCTGTAGGCAGTATCTATCTTACCCCTAGTGAGACAAGCCTCTACATCCTTACATTTGTCCTCTAGCCATCCCTGCTTAGCCATTTTGCACTTTCTGTCGATCTCATTTTTGAGACGTTTGTATTCCCTTTTGCCTGCTTCATTTACTGCATTTTTATATTTTCTCCTTTCATCAATTAAATTCAATATTTCTTCTGTTACCCAAGGATTTCTATTAGCCCTCGTCTTCTTACCTACTTGATCCTCTGCTGCCTTCACTACTTCATCCCTCAGAGCTACCCATTCTTCTTCTACTGTCTTTCCCCCATTCCTGTCAATTGTTCCCTTATGCTCTTCCTGAAACTCTCTACAACCTCTGGTTTTTTCAGTTTATCCAGGTCCCATCTCCTTAAATTCCCACCTTTTTGCAGTTTCTTCAGTTTCAATCTGCAGTTCATAACCAATAGATTGTGGTCAGAATCCACATCTGCCCCTGGAAATGTCTTACAATTTAAAACCTGGTTCCTAAATCTCTGTCTTACCATTATATAATCTATCTGGTACCTATTAGTATCTCCAGGATTCTTCCAGGTATACAACCTTCTTTTATGATTCTTGAACCAAGTGTTAGCTATGATTAAGTTATGCTCTGTGCAAAATTCTACAAGGCGGATTCCTCTTTCATTTCTTCCCCCCAATCCATATTCACCTACTATGTTTCCTTCTCTCCCTTTTCCTACTGACGAATTCCAGTCACCCATGACTATTAAATTTTCGTCTCCCTTCACTACCTGAATAATTTCTTTTATCTCGTCATACATTTCATCAATTTCTTCATCATCTGCAGAGCTAGTTGGCATATAAACTTGTACTACTGTAGTAGGCATGGGCTTTGTGTCTATCTTGGCCACAATAATGCGTTCACTATGCTGTTTGTAGTAGCTAACCCGCACTCCTATTTTTTTATTCATTATTAAACCTACTCCTGCATTACCCCTATTTGATTTTGTATTTATAACCCTGTAATCACCGGACCATAAGTCTTGTTCCTCCTGCCACCGAACTTCACTAATTCCCACTATATCTAACTTTAACCTATCCATTTCCCTTTTTAAATTTTCTAACCTACCTGCCCGATTAAGGGATCTGACATTCCACGCTCCGATCCGTAGAATGCCAGTTTTCTTTCTCCTGGTAACGACGTCCTCTTGAGTAGTCCCCGCCCGGAGATCCGAATGGGGGACTATTTTACCTCCGGAATATTTTACCCAAGAGGACGCCATCATCATTTAATCATACAGTAAAGCTGCATGTCCTCGGGAAAAATTACGGCTGTAGTTTCCCCTTGCTTTCAGCCGTTCGCAGTACCAGCACAGCAAGGCCGTTTCGGTTTATGTTACAAGGCCAGATCAGTCAATCATCCAGACTGTTGCCCCTGCAACTACTGAAAAGGCTGCTGCCCCTCTTCAGGAACCACATGTTTGTCTGACCTCTCAACAGATACCCCTCCGTTGTGGTTGCACCTACGGTACGGCCATCTGTATCGCTGAGGCACGCAAGCCTCCCCACCAACGGCAAGGTCCATGGTTCATGGGGAAGTTGATGTGTATAATTTCTGTTAATAAAAACTTTTATTCTCAATAAGTGGTTTGCTTCCTATGGTAATAATAATAAATTTGATTATTGTATGTATTCAAATCACAAAATTTATTAATTAAGAACACGGTGAGAAATGTTACTAACCTGAGACATTACAACACCAATCAAATTATCTTCTTAAACTACCCTACCATTGGCACAATGGGAACTCTATTCCTTATCGCACCCCTTTCCGTAACTAATGTTGGTTCATACGGGTCACGCAAGTCGTTGTTCTACTGAAGCTCCTCCTAGACGGACACAGAATCAGCTTCCTCAGGCAAAGAGCTAGTGGAACACGAACTCATTTACAATTACATTGCCCTAATTTGGCAGCTGTTTGCGCTAATATCACCGTAATTCAGTGTGACGACCACGACGGTCGTCCCAGGAAACGGCGTGATGTCGTCTTTCCCCTGTGAAATCTGGACTTAACATAAAAACGTGGACGTGATTTACGCCCGAAAAACTCCTGACGGTAAGTTGCTCAAGTACGGAGTCACGAGTCGATACACAATCTACTTGCGCAAATGCCAGGAGTAGTTGGTAGACTCAAGTGCGCTGCAGCAAAGGAACACTTAATGTTGGCCGGCCGGGGTGGCCGAGCGGTTCTAGGCGCTACAGTCTGGAACCGCACGACCACTACGGTCGCAGGTTCGAATCCTGCCTCGGGCATGGATGTGTATGATGTCCTTAGGTTAGTTAGGTTTAAGTATATGAAACGTCCCCTTTGAAGAATTTATACTCGACTGTGCTTATACTGACACACAATATTTTGTTAGCGCAACGCAATCTGACTTTCAAAATTCCCTACAAAAGAATGGCCCTGACTAACATTAAACTATACCTTTCACAAATCACTTACCTCACAAAAATCTTCGCTGCTCAAGCTACTGAAATACAGCGAGCGCCACTACTGCCAGCTAAATAAAAGATTCAAACTATGGAAGGCACTCTGCACACCTGATTATGACAAGCGTCTTTCTACGAGAGTTGAGAGAATGTCTACTAACTTATGAAATGTCACATGACTATTGAATGATATTTTTATGCTTTGCCTTTCATAGTTGCTTATTTCATTTGATATCTAGTTTCCAGCTGTGTTGCAGCATGGGTTTTATATAAAAAAAGAAAAAAAATGCATTTGCTAATGTGAACACTTTCTGTCAACAGATCTATTAAATAATTATTTTATGAGCCACATTCTTCGAAAAAGGAGCTCTTGGAATGGAAAGAACAATAAGAAGGGACTAATAACAGGAACTGCATACATAATTTTCTTTTCAACTACTTGGTAATTTTTTTTCGTAGAGTAGGTTTTTGTGATGCATCACTCTAGTGTTAAGATGTGACGTAAGTTTTAAACATGGCCATTTTTACTGTAATATTTTTTCTGCTTGAGCTATGTCATGTTTAGGTATAAGTTGCTGCTGTTTGCCAGGCATAGTGTTATTGAATTTGACTTTGTATTATTCTGTTAAGCCAGTTTTACTAATGATTTATTTTTATTGTTTGCTGCACATTGCCTTAGATTAGTTGTAATATTACAATTGCTTTGCTAATTTCTTAATGCAGCTTGCTTCGCAAATCTGCGTCTTTTTTCATTGCTGTTTATATTCATTGTTTTATGTGATGCTGCATTGCCTCGTCCATTGGTATATATATCTGAGCTCAGTAGATTTAAGTTAGCTTAAGAGGGGGTAGACTATATAAGAAACTAACTATGATGGATTGGAAGAAATGCATTGAGAAGCTTAAAGAAAATGCTTTGGCCAAAAAAAAAGGTTATTTTGAAAGAGGATATGAACCAAAAAAAAGTAGGGTTTAGGGACAACAGGTTTAGGTAGGGTTTTCTTGGAAATAAATGATGAAGTAAGATAATGGAAAATAAATAATGAGGTAAGAAATATGTGAACCTATATATACAGAAAGCATGCTTGAATAGGATTTTTTTGGTGGAAACAAATGTGGAAATAAGACGAAAGATCTAGGGCATGAAGTCTTGGGTTGGACTGCAGTACCAAAAGTTACTCTGAAAACGAACCCTGTCCTTTCCATTGTGTTATCCCCCTATGTGTTTGTGTACCCTTGTGTATTTGTTTTCTTCCTGTCTCTGTGTAGTTTCATAGAATTTTTTCTTCTTCTAGTACTAAGCTACATTCACTATGATGAGGAATACTGTTATCCTCAAATACAATTGGCATTAATAATATGTTATTTACTTTGTAAAGATGCTTTATTCTGTTCTGTTTTAATGCTCATGTGTAAAGTTGATGTTTCAAAAGTTATTCTGATCTTTTATGTATTTACTTATGTCATTATTTCTGTAACACTGATGTACATATTTTTATTCTTTTGTAAAGCCCATACTACTACAAATGTTATCTGTATTGTTATGTTCTTGAATGATGTGTTTTGTACCTTTGTTATTGTGTTCTCATGTTATAAAATTGTAATTGACAGCAGTTCATCAAATTAAGTAACTTGTAAGTTCCATTTCACTGCACACGTTTCTGTTGGTCATACTATATGGACAATATGTGACAAGTAGGGACTGTTAGTGTTTGCACATGTGTTAATAATTCAGCAAGGGACTGGATAACAGCATTGCTGGTTCTAAGGACAATTCCAAAAACTTTGTGAGTGCACAAGTGGTGGTTATGGACTTGCTATATTATCCGCAAGACTCTTCAATGGTGATTGTGCACCTGCACAGTCACAACAGATGGCTGCTGGCCATCTCTACAAGGACTGCAGTGGGTCTGCACCTCTGGTGGCCCACCAGTACCATTATCTCTACAAGGACTACAGTGGGTCTGCATCTTTGATGACCCACCAATACCATTATTTCTACAAGGACTACAGTGGGTCTACATCTTTGATGATCCATCAGTACCATTATTTCTACAAGGACTGCAGTGGGTCTGCACCTCTGGTGGCCCACCAATACCGTAATCTCTACCAGGACTACAGTGGGTCTGCTCTGTGATGACCTACCAAACGATATTCTTCAAAACTTCGATTGATTCCGCTGTGGGTTTGCTCTGTTGTAGCCCATTACCTGTCAGCATGTCAAGAGTCAGCACTGTCTTTTCGTTGGAAGGACAACACTACTTCTTCAAGATTGCATGGAAATCCACTACTTCCGTGTGCATTTTCTTTTACTGCTCAGACTTTGGGAAAAACACTGCAATGTGATGAATGATCAGGACTGTCTTTATGGACTGTGAGAAAATTTTAGCTTTTGACCAACATTGTATCAATAAGTGTGTGCATTTGATTTCTTTGTTATTGTAATTACGATTATGAAAAATTTTAACAAATACGTATTGCCCACTGCCCAAAACCATTTGTAAAATTTTTTGTGGGGAGCATGGGGGCTATGTAAGTAGGCTGTTTAGGTTTTTTTATTGGTAACGCCACCTCTGTATGAAAATCACTGGCTGTGCTGTGTGCAGCCTGTGGCTGTTTTGCATTGTTGTAATACTCGCCATTGTAGTGTTAGGCAGCTGGCTGTGAACAGCGCGTAGCGTTGCTCAGTTGGAGGTGAGCCGCCAGCAGTGGTGGATGTGGGGAGAGAGATGGCGGAGTTTTGTAATTTGTCATGAACTGCTATATATATGATGATATCAAGGTAAATACATTGTTTGTTCTCTATTAATATCTTTCATTTGCTAACTATCCCTATCAGTAGTTAGTGCCTTCCATAGTTTGAATCTTTTATTTAGCTGGCAGTAGTGGCGCTCGCTGTATTGCAGTAGCTTGAGCAGCGAAGATTTTTGTGAGGTAAGTGATTTGTGAAAGGTATAGTTTAATGTTAGTCAGGGCCATTCTTTTGTAGGGAATTTTGAAAGTCAGATTGCGTTGCGCTAACAAAATATTGTGTGTCAGTATAAGCACAGTCGAGTATAAATTCTTCAAAGGGGACGTTTCAAGTAGCTCTAAGTTCTAGGGGACTGATGACCTCAGATGTTAAGTCCCATATTGCTCAGAGCCATTTGAACCATTTGAACTTAATGTTGCATTCGAACGCCACAAGTGAACACAAATGTGTTGTCTCTTCTCAGAGCAACAGATGATTCTGCTTTTGTGGAGACGTATGCACTAACTCTGAACAACTGGATAGGGATCACTGGTCGGACTGTCAGCAACATCTCCAAACCTACGTCTAGGCCTCCACTCGCAGACGAGACACTCCGTGTGTGCTCACTACCACACCAGACACCCGAGTACCCCTACCTCTTGTTGCTGCCAAACTTTCCACTTCCTCTCCCATGTATCCCTACGCGTTTTCGGCCAACCGGCACTCTGAATTTTCGCGTGGTTCTGCCACCTTTCATGGGCGCGCCGTGTTTGTGTCCCGTTCCAACCGTTGTATTGTGTCACATGCACGCTCTCTCTCTGTCTTTCTCTCTCTCTCTCTCTCTCTCTCTCTCTCTCTCTCTCCTGGTCTCAGCCCGCTGCCCCCTACGGTCTCTCGTGCCACTCTCCACTCTGCCGCCGAAGCAGCCGCCGTGTGGAGCTCCGGCCACCTCGCTTGTTCCACAGCCTAAAACAGCTCTTCCTGTGTCCGTAAAACCACCTTCCCAATGATGATATGCACAGTTCTCAAAATCTTACGTACCAGTATGAACCTTGGTTTTGCTGTTAGTATTATTCTGCATAACGGCTATACCTGTCCGCGTGGTATTTGTCATTTACTTTCTGAATCAGTCCCATGTAAGGTGCTGAAATCTGTCACCTTACAAGGTTTTCCGTTATTTATCTCAGTCGCTTCAGGGAATGCCGGGATGATTCCTTCTAGAGGGCACTACCGCTTTCCTTCTCCTTCCTTCCCTAATCCGAGCTTGTGCTCCATCTCTAATGACATCGCTGTTGAAGGGACCTCAAACAGTCTCATCCTCCAAATACTCTGGCAGGATATTTGGAACCAAATATCCTGGCAGGCTGAGATAAATGGAAGAAGCCTACTATTAATAACGAATATGTGGGGAGGAACTCAGTAAGTTGTTACAGAAGTCTACTATTAACGACGAATATGGGAGCAGGAAGTAAGTAAGCTGTTGCCGTTTTCTGCTAATGATTCAATACGAGGTAGTGAGATGTCTGAACATCAACGATGAATAGAAAATAGAGGATTACGTCGCACGGTCTCTGGGACGAACGAAAACTATTTGGTAAAAGAAGATTTACAACACTGAATCGCCTTAACAATGTTCTTCACATACAAATGTACCTAATGGCCTTGGTTAATCTACATTTAAGTGACATGGGATTAACTAACTAACCCGAAATGATATGCAGACCAAGTCGATTACTCTAAATTTATTTCATAAAGATTTATACACACGCGAAAAGCTAAGCATGGTGAACGTTTTTCTTCAAAGATAACAAGAAATACTTGAAGTACTAAACTGTCTCACTGACAAATAATGCACGTATGGTGGGCCCGCCAGCTACTGGGAAACACAGTGCAAAAGATTCATCACTTCCAGAGATCGCAGTTGAGTCGCCCTTAAGTGAGAGAACTGTGTTAACCGTGGCATTAGGGAGGGTTAGACTCGCACAAGGAATAGCACGTGCACCAAGCACGTGAACAAGCAAGTCATGGTAACACGAGATTCACAGTAACAAAGTCCTGAATCTCGAAACAATTTTAAGGACAAATTGAGAAACATAAATGCGGCTGTGGAACGATTCCAGCTTGATCGCAAGGTTCCTAAACTTCACACGACGTCGATCTCACTTAAATCCTAACAATGCAGCGAGAATAATCTCCATTCTGGCTGCCACCGCAGATGTCGAACGAACATCCACTGCTCTCCGTCAATCTCAAAATCTACAACTACATCTATACTTGATTACTCTGCTATTCACTTAAAACCTAACAATGCAGTGACAATAATCTCCAATCTGGCTGCCACCGCAGATGTCGAACGAACATCCACTGCTCTCCGTCGATCTCAAAATCTACATCTACATCTATACTTGATTACTCTGCTATTCACTTAAAACCTAACAATGCAGTGACAATAATCTCCAATCTGGCTGCCACCGCAGATGTCGAACGAACATCCAATGCTCTTCGTCAATCTCAAAATCTACATCTACATCTATACTTGATTACTCTGCTATTCACTTAAATCCTAACAATGCAGTGACAATAATCTCCATCCTGGCTGCCACCGCAGATGTCGAACGAACATCCACTGCTCTCCGTCGATCTCAAAATCTACAACTACATCTATACATGATTACTCTGCTATTCACAATAAAGTGACTGGCAGAGGGTTCAATGAAGCACCTTCAAGCTGTCTCTCTACCGTTCCACCCTCGAACGGCGCGCGAGAAATCGAGCACTTAATTTTTTCTTTGCGAACCTTGATCCCTCTTATTTTATCGTGATGATCATTTCTCCGTAGAAGCGGCTGTCCTCCAACGATCCCCATGACACAATATTCTCTCTACCAATCACTATCTTAGCTGCTCTCCGATACAGATTCTTCTCTGTACTTTTTCGTTTCTCTAACTTTGGCATCTCGACAAAAATAATTCCGCCTAAAGTCCGCGTCAGCCAACCACGGCTCATGCTTATTTGTTTCACGTGTTGGAAGAAGGAAAACTTCCCACTCAACTCCCCTCCACTTGCCTTATGAGCCTCAGAAAGATCCGCCCACACATTAGAGGCTAACAAGAGCCCTAGTCTTGACGTTTGCCTATGAGATACGAGCAAATACTCGTTTCTCTCGCTACCGCTCTGAATATCTTTGGTAAACACCTTTGGCGTTGGTACGTCTGCCGGGGGCGTAACTTTCCATTCAATCAGCAGGCTGTCAACTTTCGACTGGCGCCAGCATGTCACTTTCGACGTAAACGACCGTTAGTTTCTGAGCTCACTTCTCTGCGCTGGAGCCACCGTGTCTGCAGGAGGAGTGCCGCGGTCATAACTTCCTACACAATCAATAGGGTTTCAACTTCCGACTGGTGCCAGCATACAGCATAGGGGCGTGAACCACCATCAGCTTCTGAGCTGACACCTCTGAGCTAGCGGCTGCACGTCTGCAAGAGGCGTGTCTCCAGCGTTAGCGAGGTGACCTCCGGGCTGCATGCGACCGAGAAAGGACCACGACCAACACCTACTGGGCTTGTAAGCGGTCTGTTTTATACATTATTTCATCTCTCATATGCAGACATGACACAAAGCTTTGGATCAAGGCAACCACGTATTTCTTCATTACCGACAAGCATTTGACTCAGTACCGCACCTACCCTTATTGTCAAAAGTACCATCGTACGGGGGTATCAAGTGAAATTTGTGACTGGACTGTTATATTGGCTGGAGAGTCATCGTCACAGAAGTATCTTCGGGTATGCCCCAGGGAAGTGTGGTTCGAAATGGTTCAAATGGCTCTGAGCACTATGGGACTTACCATCTGTGGTCATCAGTCCCCTAGAACTTAGAACTACTTAAACCTAACTAACCTAAGGACATCACACACATCCATGCCCGAGGCAGGATTCGAACCTGCGACCGTAGCGGTCACGCGGTTCCAGACTGAAGCGCCTAGAACCGCACGGCCAAGGGAAGTGTGTTCTGACCCTTGCCGTTCATATTGTATGTTATTGACCTTACAGACAATATCAATAGTAAAATCAGGCTTTTTGCAGATGATGAGATTATCTGTAATGAAGTACTATCTGAAAGAACTTGCATGAGTATGCAGCCAGATCTTGATAAGATTTCAACCCGGTGCAGAGACTGGCAACTTGCTGTAAATGTTCAGAAATGTAATATTTTGCACTTCACAAAACGAAAAATCGCAGTATCTTATGGCTATAATATCAGTGTCACTGCTGGAATCGCCCAACTAGTACAAATACCTTGGTATAACACTTTGAAGGGATATGAAAAAGAATCATCACATAGCTTCAGTTGTGGGTAAAGCAGGTGGTAGATTTAGGTTTGTTGGTAGAATGCTGGGGAAGTGCAATCAGTCTACAAAGAACATTGCTTACAAATCACTCGCGCGACTCATCCTAGAGTACTGTTCAGATGGGACTAACAGGGGATATTGAACGTGTACAGAGAATGGCAGCTCGAATGGTCACAGGTTTGTTTAATCCGTGAGAGAGTGCCACAGAGATACTGAAAGAGCTGAACTGGTAGCCTCTTGAAGACAGACGTAAGCTATCCCGAGAAGGAAAGTCTAACAAAGTTTCAAGAACCCGCTTTAAATGATGGCTCTAGGAATATACTACAATCCCCTACATATCGTTCACATAAGGATCGCGAGTATAAAGCACTCCGTCTTCAGACGATAAGTGGCCAATCGGGACCATCCGACCGCCGTGTCATCCTCAGTTGAGGATGCAAATAGGAGGGGCGTGTAGTCACACCGCTCTCCCGGCCGTTATGATGGTTTTCTGTGACCGGAGCCGCTACTATTCGGTCGAGTAGCTCCTCAATTGGCATCACGAGGCTGAGTGCACCCCGAAAAATGACAACAGCGTATGGCGACCCGGATGGTCACCCATCCAAGTGCCGGCCACGCCCGACAGCGCTTAACTTCGGTGATCTCACGGGAACCGGTGTATCCACTGCGGCAAGGCCGTTGCCCCTATCGTGAGTATAAGATCAGAATAATTGCTGCAAGCACAGGGGCAGTCAGACAACCATTCTTCCCGTTCTCCAAACGTGAATGAAAGGGAAGGATCCATAATAACTGGTACAATGGGACGTACCGTCTGCTGTGCGCCTCACGGTGGTTTGTAGAGTATCGATGCAGATGTAGAACAAACCTTGCTGCAAGAGATCGTTAATCGCGTCTGCACATTACCTCATACGAACGAAAAGCTGTTTTTTCACTCAGACATTACCTGCTTGTCCACTGGCCTGGTAAGAGTAGTATCAAACTGTCTGTCGAGATTCTGTTAGGAGAAGCTGATTACGAGAGTGACTGCCATTGTTTGTGCTCAGTTTAGGCTCACGCTGTTGTGGTGGCGCTGCACTCTCACGTTCAGTGGGATTGCTGGCGCACAGTTTGCTCAGAGGAGGGTGGAAACATCCGGGGGTGTCAGCAGCGTCTAAGTTTGTCACGAACGTCCTCCTGTTTCTCATCGCATTGCAAACTATCGTTTTCGACGGCGAAATGTGTGGGAATCAACGCCCCAATGAAAAGAGTGGTTTCATCGGAGTCCTGTATGCGCGACTGTGTGTTTCAACTGTTTTCTTCGACCATCCATTAGAAAACCACGTGACTTTAGCGCTGGGCGTCGCGGTTCTGGCCTCCATCACTGAGGCGGCAAACGAAGTAGTGAAACGTCGGTAATGAGCTTTCGCTTGGTACTTAAATCTTTATGGCCAGCGCCACTCAGGAGTGGGAGGGGTCACGCACAGCATGAGAAATGCGACTCTGAAGAGCTCTTAACCTGACTGTGAGTTGGTGGGCGGTTTCCACTATGTGTCCTTTCATGCAGCTCGTTTTCGGCGCCTGCAGATTTTGTCGAGGCGACAATCTTCTAAGGACAGGCGCCTCAACTCACCCATAGCTTAGTGTTAGGTGTCATGACGTTCCGCACCAATCAAAGACACGCCTCCTTGTATTTGCGAAGTGCGCTGTTGATCGAACATGACAATTGTTTAGACAAACGAACACCCTGAAAGAGAGGCCCCAAGGTGATCATTTACACGGACATTTCTCCTTTTCTTTCAGAAGACACTTGCTCGTTACGCTTTGAATCGTTTTTCTTTGACATCTCTCAAGCCATGGAGAAGGTGTTCACGTGGCCCCATGATGGCGACTAACCACGCAGTAGGACGCAGTTCTCTTGTTTTGTCGAAGTGATTGCGCAGTGAAAAAATGGTTCAAATGGCTCTGAGCACTATGGGACTCAACTGCTGAGGTCATTAGTCCCCTAGAACTTAGAACTAGTTAAACCTACCTAACCTAAGGACATCACAAACATCCATGCCCGAGGCAGGATTCGAACCTGCGACCGTAGCGGTCTTGCGGTTCCAGACTGCAGCGCCTTTAACCGCACGGCCACTTCGGCCGGCTGCGCAGTGAAATTTCAAAGTTTCTGTGTCCACATTTGTTGCGACGGACTTGCACCATTTAGGCCATTATCCAGCAGACGATGAGATATCCACAGTTACTGGTCCGTACCATCGTCTCCACACGTCCTCACTGGACTACGATCCGAAGATGATCCACGCTGAGTCGAAAGTGGTCACCACTTATAAACAAAACTGTTTTTATGCGATCAAGACTGTTGCACATACTACTGTGCTTCTGCTAGAACAGATTATTCCACCGAATTACAGCGAAGTGATCAAAGCAGTTGTTCCGCTCAATAACAAGAGATCAGCAGGAGACAATCAACTGCCTGAAGAAATGTGGAAAAATTCGAATGAACAAACTATTCCAAGCTACAAAAGCACTTCAGAGACATCTGGACTATTGAGAAAATATCTGAAGGCTGAGACCCCCTCATCACACAAAGAAGGTGAGAGATCGGGCCGAAACAATTATCGGGGACATATATCTACTTGACGTTGCATGTAAGGTTGAGAGGTGGCATGAGCCCCCTCTCATATTTCTGTCTTACGACTCTCCTCTCTATTTGCATGCGGTGGAGGGCTGCTATTCCTTCACACGCGGACTTCCCACGCAGCGTCTCTCGTCACCCGGGTGGTCCGGTGACAGGCGGGTTAAGCCGACGTGTGTGAGGCAGTCGAGTGAATGCTTTGCAGACGCCGACATTGTCAAGAGACACGCCCGCTGGGGTGTGAAGTAGCGGCTGGGCTAGAGGTTCCGTTACTTCGGAGAAACTTAGCGAAAACACTTTCTGGCGGGCTACCAGCGAGGCGTGGGAATGACTTGTGTACCCTGGCAGTTGTGGCGGGAAAATTCCCGCACTTTCTGCAAAATAGTAACGGTGATTGGTTTGCTCAGGGCATAGCGCCGTGACGTAGCAAAATCAGCACAGAAATTGGCGCCAAGAATCTCCATTGGTGGAATGGTAGTGCTCCGGCAATGGAGTGGAATTTCCGCCAGTTTTCGAGTTGCTGATTGGAACGTTTAACCTCGGCCACTGTCGTGGGGGCGGAAATGTTCTGTGTTCGGCCTGTACGGGTGCTCTTGTGGGGAGTCGGCAGTCGCCTTTCGGTCGAGGACGTCGAAGCAACCAGCCCTCGCCTGCGGTACGCCAGATCGTGTTCTGGGAGATAAGAAGACCGTTTGGTAATGTACGTCCGCAGCACCGGCAGATAGGGATTTTCCTAGGTGACAATCAGAGCTCAGCAGAGCGCGCCTGTTCATCCTTTTCTAACTTTGTTCTGTTTCGAGTAGCAGCAATTACTGTTGGGTTAGCTGTGTGTCTCTCTTGAGATTTGAGTGGAAAGGAATTGGCTCCACATACCACCTCGTCTTAAACCTCACGATCTAGTTTAGGGGCAACTTCACCTTTACAGTGTTTGTATGAATCTCCAAATTTGAGCCAATTTGATGTATTATATTTCCTGTGTTTCTTTTACTATTCAGTGTTTAGTCTTAATAAATCATATTGTTATTTTGGACAGAACTTTCATTCTGTTAATCGATAGAGCAACCCTATCATTCCTCACTATGCTAATGAAACCTTTGTTTATTTAACTTATTTATAAAATTAAATTATTGCAGGTGCCAAACTCTCTTCTACTCCACTGGCAGGGTTGATTAGAGTCAGTTCGCGTATTTTTTTTATCCTTGTGCAACAGCAAAAGTCGGAGTTAGAATAGGGGGGGGGGCTTAGAGCATGATTTACATATGTGGATTCTAGTAGAATTTAGTGATAAATACACTGCTAGCCCCGGCACCTCGCATAATATGGCGACCCTTAGCCTCGGATCTTTCCTGAGAATCACTGATTAACAAACAGTATTCTTAGTACGAACATTCAATTTTTTTTCTCTAATTCTTTTTATTGATTAATACCCAAGTTTTTTTCTGGTAGTTCCGTGATTAGTTTTAAGTAGCGGCGCATGATTACAGTTTTTGTTTTCAGTGTACATTTTTTTTTGTTCATTGTTTTTTGTGTTTCGTTGATGTGGTGTCCGTACCACATCGCACTTTGTCGGATTTGTGTGCGGTTTCTGTACCACATAAAATTGTGCTTGTAATTACAGCGTTGGAACAGCGTTGTTGAAATTTTATGTCTATGTGTAAAAAATACAGGGAGTAGATTATTTTTATTGTGTATTTTAGATAAATTTTGTCTCTCATGAATGATCACGAGAAGTAAGGCACGACTATTAGTGAGCGAAGCTAAAACAAAAGTGGATACTATAATGGATAAGGGGCACGTTACTGACGGGGATAGGTTCGGAGATGAGATGGGCATATTTTTAGCAGGACAGGACGACAGGGTCATTGATGAGGACGGTGATTTGGACGCGATCTTAGAGCAACGTCGCGACCGTGATTATGATAGCGAGGTAGAGGATGAAACAGAGACAGGCACACAGGTCGAGACGGCAGCAGAAGTTTATAATCAAACGAACGAGAGCAGACAGGGGCCAGCTCGGTCACGTCAGAGCTCTAGCGCCCAGGTGTCCAGAGTCACATCGCCCATGTGTGACGAGGATCAAAAAGATGACATTAACCCAATACTGAGCTTCCTACGATCAATGAAAGAAGAAGCTGACGAACAACGTAAGAAGGAGAAGGAAGAAGCTGACGAACAGCGTAAGAAGGACACTCAGGCAATAATTTCGCATATAGGGAAAATTCGTGGGGAATTACTAACAATAAAGAAAGAATGTGGAGAAGCAAAACAGATGTCACTGGTAGCACAAAAAGTAGCAGGCCTAGCCAAAACGGCAGCAATGGGGGCAATGAAAGTTGCAAAAGTAACTTCTCAACTCGCAGGTCGCTTGCGACGTGCGACACAAGCCCACTCAAAATCCCTAGCGTTCTTAAAAACCCAAGGTAATATTGCGGTTACGAACATCACGAAACGAATGAATGAAGTAGAGAGTCGGATAGCAAAACTAGAGCGAAACGGGCACACGAGCACTGCGCGTTCGGATACCAATGATGGAGTACACAGAATTGTGTCTCCGAGGAAAAGCCCGCCGTGCTCTAGCCCAGTGACAGAGTGCGGAACTAACAATGCACACGCAGAAACAGAGAGTAATAGCTCCAATAATTATAGCCCACTTAGGAGAGTGAATTCTGAGTGCCACTGCCACTGTGATAGAGAGGTAGCACATCACAGTTATCAGCAAGATAGATCAGGACACTCAGCAGACGTGCAAGTATCGGAAACGAGTGACAACACCAGTGCGAGGATCGGACAGGATTTTGATCACAATCACTTCCTGTCGATACTAAAATTCCAAAAGTTCAGAGATAATGGAGGGTCAATGCATCCCAAGAGCTGGGTGATGCAGTTTACAAATTCATTACCGTCATCATGGCCAACCCTGGCAAAATTAGAATTCATGTGTGGACACATCGAAGGCCAAGCCGCGGAAAAGATGCGGGGTGTGGCAGCGACGTGTCAGACTTATCAGGAATTTGTTGATGCGTTCCTGGGGATCTACTGGTCAAAGGAAACGCAAGACAGGATTAAAGACGAAATAATATTTTGTCCTGAACTGGAAGTGTCCGGGCATAAGAGCGCAACCAAATTTTTTGATGATTTACTCAAGAAGAATCAGTTTTTAGATAGTCCATATAGCAAGGGAGAAATCATCAAATTTTGTTTTTCCAAATTGCCTGTTAGGTATCAACAGACACTTGTCGGCAAGTGTGGATCTGACATCGAAGCATTCAAGAGTCTATTGCGCGAACTCGAAGTAGTCTTCGATAAACAAGACGCAAAGGACAGGAAGAAGGCGCAAAATAACAAATACCACGGGCCAGCAAGGGCAGACGACAACAGATCGCATAATCGCGCTCGTCAGTTAGGAAAGCAGGGTTACGGAAATCAAGGTTACGCAATTCAAGATTATGGAAACCAGAGACACGGAAACCAGGACGTCAGGGAACAGGGTCAATCTAGACAAGGAATCTGGGACAGGAGGAATAACGAACGGCAAAGCGACCGTAACTGGAGAGAGCGAAATCAAGGACCACAGGAGAACCAGGAGATTGAAATTAGACCTGCAAATCCTAAGGCACGTCAGAGGAGGGGGGAGTCTGACAAGGGATTGGCGCTAGTCCATAGGACTCCACCACATCTCTCACACAAAGAAGTTCGTGGAATAATAGTAGTTTAAGTGGTGTACATAGTAGAATAGGCAAATATATGAACCTTTCTTCGGGGAAAAATAATCGTTGCATTAATAGATTAAGATTGCTAAATTATTAACACGCTGCGTTGTCTTGCATAAGAATTTACTGCTGCTATCCTCTTTTTGTTTATGTTCGCGATCTCCAATGTTGATGGAGTAGGAGACACTACCTTTTCATGAGCAATGTTTTTGTCCTTTCCTATCTGGTGTCCATGTTGAGGGATAATGATGAGTGACGAGATGTTGCACAAACGGGCGCATACAAGAACGTGCTCTTAGAAGCGTTCTGAGAAGTCGTGATACGCTCCATAGCGGCCACAACCAGTTCGTGAATCGTTCATACCAATGCTTGCAGGCACGCGTCAGTGCACTGCAAGATTGTGCTATATTGCGCGATTTCGAGGATGAATATGGGCAGTATAGTTTTTTTTGCAGAGCTGCGCCAGCATCGTTGTCTTGCAAGTCGGGGTGATCCTGTGAGCGTTTGACTCCAATGGTGCCCTAGACGAGAGAAATGCGAGCATAAAGCCTACCATGCCAATGTGCTGGTTGGGGATTTAGCGTGCTGCTCGTGACTGTCACAGATGAATAACCAGGGACTTATACTTGGATATTCGTGACATACTGTGTAGCTGGCGTGTGTTGGGCGACTGAATCCTCAACAGGAACCACCCCTGGCTTGGTCATATTACATTGCTTCTGGAAAGGTGTGCTTTGATCCCGAAAACCGCATCAGATAGAGAAGGAAGTTGCAACTACAAATTTATTGTCGTGTATAGCCATGGCTAACCCAGTCTCTGGAGTTTCAGTGAGGCGTAATGAAAACTCGGAGGTCATGTCGTACGGCGCGCACATCACTGTCGGCAATAGCGGCGAGCAGCGAGACATCTCAACGTAACAGGAATTATGTAAGAGTATTGTATAAAATAATAATAATAATAATAATAATAATAATAATAGAGAGAGTACCATATTCTAGGATAAATTAAACTGTAGGATTTAACAATAACTAGATTAATATTGTGGGGGTTTTCTACCACAAGTGTTGTGTTTGGCGCGCGCCTGTTGGGATGTTATTTTTCAGATCATGAAACCACAGACCCGAGATGGAGGGACGACCGGCGAGCGAACATACAATAGTTGCATGTTCGAACGTACAATAGTTGCATGTTCTTTATAGCTCAGTAAAACTTCAGCCTGCATAATAATATAATTTATTTAGAAGACATAGAATGTAGATCGTTGGCATATGGTAGTTAATTCTTGAGCATGTCTACTGTCGATCTATATAATTAATAGTAATATTAGTGCGGGCCCGCACATTTAGTTGTTCATCCATTACAAAGCATCAGTTATCACACACCATGTACAATACTGAGATCGGTCTCTACACATATATCAAAATAAATTATTTCCATGTCTAGATTAGATGTTATAATGATTGCCATAGATTAATAACTATAAAAGTAAAATAAGAGTGTCTGAAATGACAGACCATCAATGTTTCATTATGTAAATTTATTATAACATAGAAGGTCATGGTAAAAAGTTAGGCATAAGATTTTTGTAAGAATTGTGCAGATGACGAGGATCGTGGCAATGCGGAGGCCGGCCGGAGCGGGAACAAGAGGTCTACGGCTACCTGCAAGAAAAGAGCGTCAGCACCCCACCTGACGTGAAGGGCGAGAACATCCGGTCCACAGGCTGACGGTCACCCGGCCGCATACCTGAGGGATTACGCGGGACCCTCGCCAGGCCACAAGCGAAAGTGAGGCTGGCCGTTGACACTGACACGCGACCCACACGCGACAGCCTGCTAGCTCTCCGGACGCGGCAGCCGTTTGGAGGGATTCCCTGCGGCAGACCACGTTGTCGTGAGTACACGAAGAAGATCACATATCGTGTCAGAATCTGCGCCTCATGTGCCTCAGGACAGAAAGGGACGCTATATACTCACCTGTTTGGGTTTTTACAACTCACTAGCATTGGCCGATCTGCATACACAAAGCAGTATCGTGCCACACTAACAAATGTATGGTCTCATTTCTAACTTCTCCTCTCTTTTAGAGAGCAGTTTTAGCAATCGTCACTCCTAGTTCGATCCTGTATGGATGACCTCACACACTTGTGGAGTCACTCCACGTGCCATCATCCCTTGTCGAACTGCAATATTGGGAAACGTAAAGTACTGTCCAGCGAGAGAAGAGACCTAGACTAGTGATGTATCCCAACAAATAGACCTCAGAGACAATTAATCGACGTGAGGAGAGCCTATCACTGTGTCTTCCTACCGTACTGCCGTCATCATATGGGTGGGTCTTGGTGCAATCTCAACAGAGTACTGCAGAAGCTCCAGCACACCCTATTGCCGTTGCAACAACGTAGCAACAACACCCGACGTTTAGCCCTATGTGATGTCAGTAAGGTGTAATGTGTGAAGTGCTTCGAATATTTCTAACAATGTGATTTAGTGCCTCATTCTCAGCACAGTCGTGAACATTGTGCAATGTGCACGCACAACTTGATGCCCCATGAACCTTTTTTTTCTTTTCTTTCTTAAATTTCTTTCTCTAGTGTTGGTTTTGTAATGTATGTTATACCTTGTATGTGTTTGTGTTTTACACTGTAATTCTTATTACAGATTACTGTATTGTTCTCCACACCATGTTTTTCTTGTATTTTGTGTTTATTGTTGTGTGTATGCAAACAGTGTGCCTGAAGTCCCCATAAACTGAAGCAGATACCACCACTGTCATTGTGAATGGACCATCAGTTCAGGGAACATTTTGTAAAGGTTATTCTTGCTGCAGGGAGACAGAATGAATCGGAGGTTGTAACTAGATTCTGAAAGCTCACAAAGAGATTGTTAACTTAAATAGTATCATGTGTGAGTGAGTTCAGGTTAGTTTAATGATTAAAATTGTTGTAACATCTTGGGCATTTAATTGCGGAGCACTCCAACTCTGATTGTAAAGAATAAACTGCTCCATATTTGGCTCAGATGCCCGGGCCATATTTAGAGCGTGAATGTCTGCGTGAATCGGTGTTTGGAAGGGGCTCCCTGGGTATGGATGTGTGATGTGAGTGTTAGTGTTCCATATTAAGAAGGTGAAGTTGGCTACATCATAAATAATCCTCCCTCTATGAGCTGCATTTTTCAGTTGCAGTGATTTTCTTTATAGAGTGCGGCATGTGAAGCCAGTTGCGAGATTGTTCTTGGGCGATTGACTCACTACCTTGCTCCTAAGTGAGCCAACCGCTCACCAATTACAATCTAAAATGGCGTAGGGACTATGAGAGGTGGCATGAGCCCCCTCTCATATTTCTATCTTACGACTCTCCTCTCTATTTGCATGCGGTGGAGGGCTGCTATTCCTTCACACGCGGACTTCCCACGCAGCGTCTCTCGTCACCCGGGTGGTCCGGTGACAGGCGGGTTAAGCCGACGTGTGTGAGGCAGTCGAGTGAATGCTTTGCAGACGCCGACATTGTCAAGAGACACGCCCGCTGGGGTGTGAAGTAGCGGCTGGGCTAGAGGTTCCGTTACTTCGGAGAAACTTAGCGAAAACACTTTCTGGCGGGCTACCAGCGAGGCGTGGGAATGACTTGTGTACCCTGGCAGTTGTGGCGGGAAAATTCCCGCACTTTCTGCAAAATAGTAACGGTGATTGGTTTGCTCAGGGCATAGCGCCGTGACGTAGCAAAATCAGCACAGAAATTGGCGCCAAGAATCTCCATTGGTGGAATGGTAGTGCTCCGGCAATGGAGTGGAATTTCCGCCGGTTTTCGAGTTGCTGATTGGAACGTTTAACCTCGGCCACTGTCGTGGGGGCGGAAATGTTCTGTGTTCGGCCTGTACGGGTGCTCTTGTGGGGAGTCGGCAGTCGCCTTTCGGTCGAGGACGTCGAAGCAACCAGCCCTCGCCTGCGGTACGCCAGATCGTGTTCTGGGAGATAAGAAGACCGTTTGGTAATGTACGTCCGCAGCACCGGCAGATAGGGATTTTCCTAGGTGACAATCAGAGCTCAGCAGAGCGCGCCTGTTCATCCTTTTCTAACTTTGTTCTGTTTCGAGTAGCAGCAATTACTGTTGGGTTAGCTGTGTGTCTCTCTTGAGATTTGAGTGGAAAGGAATTGGCTCCACATACCACCTCGTCTTAAACCTCACGATCTAGTTTAGGGGCAACTTCACCTTTACAGTGTTTGTATGAATCTCCAAATTTGAGCCAATTTGATGTATTATATTTCCTGTGTTTCTTTTACTATTCTGTGTTTAGTCTTAATAAATCATATTGTTATTTTGGACAGAACTTTCATTCTGTTAATCGATAGAGCAACCCTATCATTCCTCACTATGCTAATGAAACCTTTGTTTATTTAACTTATTTATAAAATTAACTTATTGCAGGTGCCAAACTCTCTTCTACTCCACTGGCAGGGTTGATTAGAGTCAGTTCGCATATTTTTTTTATCCTTGTGCAACAGCAAAAGTCGGAGTTAGAATAGGGGGGGGGGGGCTTAGAGCATGATTTACATATGTGGATTCTAGTAGAATTTAGTGATAAATACACTGCTAGCCCCGGCACCTCGCAAGGTTTTATCTGAGATTATTTACACAAGAATTCATAAACAGACTGTGTGGAAATGTGGAGAATATCATGGAGATTTTCGAACAGGAAGAAACTGTCCCGATCAAATTATAGGTCTCAAGTGGATCATGAAACACCAAAGAGTTGGATCACCATGAGTTTAGTCATGACTTCGTTTACTACTTCAAAAAAAAGAATATGACATTATACAACGCGATTAATTACTAAAGGAATTTGGTCTACACCGGAGTGAGCCTTAAGAACATTAGGACGAAAGTTAAACTTAGAGGCCGGCCAGAGTAGCCGAGCGGTTCTAGGCGCTACAGTCTCGAAACGCGCGACCGCGGTTCGAATCCTGCCTCGGGCATGGATGTTTGTGATGTCCTTAGGTTAGTTAGGTATAACTAGTTCTAAGTTCTAGGGGGCTGATGACCTCAGAAATTAAGTCCCATAGTGCTCAGAGCCATTTGAACCATTAAACTCAGAAGTGAATTGTGACAGGCCATTCGAGATCGGCACTGACCTTCCACATAGGCTGGACTCTCACCATTACATTTTACCTGTGCAGCGGAGAAAGTCATGCGACAGTGGAATAAGCAATGTCAGCCAAACGTCAACATTGACCAAAACATCCATGTTAGCTGTCTAGCATTCACAGACGATTTTGCACAACTTGAAAATAATGTGATGGAGACAAACGTCAAATTGAAGTATTCGAAAAAATAGCAGCAGAAATAGGATTGCAAATTTTAACCGAAAACATGGAAGTGATGCCAACCTTCAAGGTTTAAACACCGGCTATTCTACTGAATAACAACAATAGAAGATTGTAAATAAGTTCAAATATTATTGTGAGATTATATACTGGAATTCAAACGACACATCCACAGTAGAAAGGAGAACAACTAAATTGATACAAGAACACTGAACACCTGGTGAACCTATAAAAGTAATCCTCCTTCAAGGAATACATTCAGACACTACTGCTCCGTTGTTAAACCTGAAGCAACACACGAAAGTCAAACACTATTATCAACACTACATAAAACGTATTAGATAAAATACAGAGGGTAGACTGTACAATCGTCAACGAAAATTTACCAAATAGACGGACAGTAACGAGGTCATGTATCGTGGAAGTCATCAGTCTTCTGACTTGTTTGATAAGGCCGCCACGAATTCCTCTCCTATGCCAACGTGTTTATCTCAGAGTAGCAGTTGAAACCTATATCACCATTCACTTGTTGGATGTATTCGAATCTTCATTGTCTGTCTTCCTCTAGGTTTTTACCATCTACGGCTCCCTCCAGTACCATGGACGTTATTCCCTGACGTCTTAAAAGATATTCTTTCACCCTGTCGATTCTGCGGAGAGTCTCTTGGTTTCTTACTTCATCAGTCCACCTAATTTTCAACATTCGTCTGTAGTACCACATCTCAAACGCTTCTATTCTCTTCTGTTCCGGTTTTACCACAGTCTACGTTTCACTATCATACAATGCCGTGCTCCAAACGTACATTATCAGAAATTTCACCCTTAAATTAAGCCTATGTTTGATACTAGCAGACTTCTCCTTGCCATAAATGCCCTTTTTGCCAGTGCTAGTCTGCTTTTTCTGTCCTCCTTGTTCCATCAATCGTGGGTTATTTTCCTGCCGAGGCAGCAAAATTGTCTGCTTCGTGATCCGCAGTCCTGATGTTAAGTTTCCCGCTGTTCTCATTTCTGGTGCTTCTCAGTACTTTCGTCTCTCATTTAAGCGTTCATTCCATTCGACAGACCCTGTTATTCCTCTTCACTTTCACTGAGGATATCAGTGTCATCAGCGCATCTTATCACTGATTTCCTTTCACCCTGAACTTTCATCCCAGTCTTGAACCTTTCTTTTATTTCCATCACTGCTTCGGTGAAGGCGAAAGACTACATGCCTGTCTTACACCCTTTTTAATCCAAGCACTTTGTTGTCGTACTTCCAGTCTTATTGTTCTCTATTGGCTCTTCTACACATCGCATATTACCCACCTTTCCCTTATAGCTTATCCCTATTTTTCTCAGAATTTCGAACATCTTGGACCATTTGACACTATCGAACTCTTTTCACAAGGCAAATCCTATGAACACGTCTTGATTTTCCTTGTCTTGCCTTCACTATCAACCATAACGTCCGAAATGCCTCTCTGGTGCCTTTACTTCTCCTAAACCCAAGCTGCCATTTATCAAGATTAGCAGAAACTGGGCTAGAGAAACCACCATTCAAGTACGTTTGAAAAATGCAACCAAGGATAAGTGACTCAGAGAGGTCCACGATGATTTATAAGAGATAAATGTAACAATGCAACAAACTGAGAACAGAGAAGAAAAGACAAATCTGAGGATCAGACGAGACCTTAACTAAAAATATTTGAACGGAAAGAAATCACCATAAGTAATGAAGAAAGTGCAACCAGTTCTGAGAGGGTGACTAAGATTTTGGAGCAGAAGAGGAGGCTGAGAATGTCTACTTGAACGACTAACTTGAATATGTACTGACTGAGGTGCTCTTTTTTTTTTGTTTTAAGCCAGATACATGTGTGGCACATGAAAAGTGGACGGGAGGCTGGTGGGTCGGGGAAGGGGTAGAGGGGACAATAATTAACTCTGATTTCCCTATCCGACACAAACGAACCCTGCATGAGCGCTGCTGAAGATACTCGTAATGCTGAACTCTGGGGCAGACCTCGATGGTGGGGGTCACACGGTTAATCATAATGATGATGGTTTCATTATGATGAAACTAACAGCCCCCCTCCCCCCCCCCCCCATCATTCCGTCCGTCATACACTGAAGAGCCAACGAAACGGGTACACATGTCTAATATCGTGTAGGGCCCACCGAGCACGCAGAAGTGCCGCAACATGACGTGGCATAGACACGACTAATGCCATAAGTAGTTCTGGAGGGAACTGGCCCGAGAATCATACAGAGCTACCCGTAAATCCGTAAGAGTACGAGGGGGTGGAGATCGCTTCCGAACAGCACTTTGCAAAGGCATCCCAGATATGCTCAATAATGTTGTATGGGAAGTTTGGTGCCCATTGGAAGTGTTTAAACTCATAATACTGTTCCTGGAGCCACTCTGTAGCAATTCTGGAGGCGTGGGGTGTCGCATTGTCCTGATGAAATTGTCCAAGTCCGTCGGAACGCACAATGAATATGAATGGATGCACGTGATCAGGCTGTATGCTTACGTACGTGTCACCTGTCGGAGTCGTATGTACATGTATCAAGGGTCCCACATCACTCCAACTGCACACGCCTCACACCATTACAGAGCCTCCAGCAGCTTAAACAGTCCCCTGGTGACATGCAGGGTCTATGGGTTCATGAGGTTGTCTCCATACCCGTACACGTCCATCCGCTCGATACAATTTGAAGCGAGACTCGTCCGACCAGCAACATGTTTCCAGTCATAACAGTCCAATGTCGGTGTTGACGGGCCAAGGCGAGGCGTAAAGCTTTTTGTCGTACAGTCATCAAGAGTACACGAATGGGCCTTCGGCTCCGAAAACCCTTATCGATGATGTTTCGTCGAATGGTTCGCACGCTGCCACTTGATGACCCGGCTTTGAAATCTGCAGATATTTGAGGAAGGATTGTAATTTTGCCACGTTGAAAGATTCTCTAGAGACGACATTGGTTCCGTTGTTGTAGGATCTTTTTCCCGCAGCAGCGATGTCTGAGATTTGATGTTTTACCGGATTACCTACAGTCGTGAAATCTTCCTCAGGGAAATTCCCATTCAATCGCTACCTTGCTGTGTCCCTTTGCTCGAGCACCGACTACAGCACACGTTCAAGGTCCTTTAAATCTTGATAACCTGCACTGTAGCAGCAGTAACCGATCTAAAAATCGCGCCATACTTGTTGTCTTATATAGGCGTTGCCGACCACAGTGCTGTATTCCGCCTGCTTACATATGTCTGTATTTGAATACGCAAGCCTAATCCAGTTTCTTGGGCGCTTCAGTGTACAATACTAGTGATCCAAATGAATTATACCTGCAGCAGGAGAAAAGGCTGTTCGTCCAGTTATCGTCCGTCATTTCAGTAGAGTTCATCCGAGCTCGAGGCTTGCCTTTAATGATTTCTAAGCCGGCAGAACACCATATTCTAGTCCTCAGAATTCAGTGCCCGGACGTGCGGGGATTTACTTACACTTGTAATCGGCGGTCGGATGTATGGGTGGCGATGGCGTGCCGGCTTCTGCCTGCTCAGGCCTGAGGCTTTTCCTCTGGAGCCCGTGCACTACGACGCGACTAATTGCTGGGCTCCCGGCGCCGGTAAACGGGTATTAACGTCACGGTGTGTCTCTCGCAACGTGACATTCTACTGCTTTTTCCAGTAAACAGGTTTAAAAAGTTATCGACGACAGCTCAATAGGCGACTGACGCTAATCCGTCTAAATCCGTATCACCATCTTTCACCCGCGTCCTCTTGCGTGTGATGAATTACATCAGACGGCAGGTGATCTACTTTTTCAGAGACGTCGACACAGTAATCCCATTAGAGCATTACAGTGACGTCCATGCGACACAGATTGACGAAGACTACTAGCGGAAAGCTCCCTTTTATTAATCATATAATGATTACAGTGGGAAGTTAACTGACAAACTGTCACATAGTAGTATTTCCTTTTTAAACAGCTACACAGGATAAATCGTCCCTAGTGCTAATGAGTTGCCAAACATACGAGTACGATATGCGAGCATATATAAGCGACCTAAGTAAGCATTAGACATCCTGAGAGAGCAGACTGGGGCGCTCTGAGGAACTCACGGTCTTCGAACATGATTGTGTGTCACTTGTGTCATACGTCTGTGCGCGAGATTTCCACACTCCTAAACATTCCTAGGTCCATCGTTTCCGATGTGATAGTGAAGTGGAGATGTGAAGGGACACGTACAGCCCCAAAACGTACAGCGCGACCTCGTCTGTTGACTGACAGAGACCGCCGACAGTTGAAGAGGGTCGCAATGTGGAACAGGCAGACATCTATTCAGACCATCACACAGGAATTCCAAATTGCATCAGGATCCACTGCAAGTACTATGCCAGTTAGGCGGGATGTGAGAAAACTTGGATTTCATGGTCGAGCGGCTGCTCATAAGCCACACATCACGGCGGTAAATGCCAAAGGACGCCTAGCTTGGTGTAAGGAGCGTAAAGATTGGACGATTGAACAGTGGAAAAACGTTCTGAGGAGTGACGATTCACGGTACACAAATTGGCGGTCCGATTGCAGGGTGTCGGTATGGCCCAATGTTCAGTGAACGTCACATGCCAGCGTGTGTAGTGCCAACAGTAAAATTTGGAGGCGGTGGTGTTATGGTGTGGTCGTGTTTTTCATCGAGGGGTCTTGCACCTCTTGTTGTTCTGCGTGGCACTGTCACAGCACGGACCTACATTGATGTTTTAAGCACCCTGTTGCTTCCCACTGTTGAAGAGCAATGTGGGGATGGCGATTGCATCATTCAACGCGATCGAGCACCTGTTCATAATGCACGGCCTGTGATGGAGTGGTTACACGAGAATAACATTCCTGTAATGGACCGGCCAGCACAGAGTCCTGGCCGGCCGAAGTGGCCGTGCGGTTAAAGGCGCTGCAGTCTGGAACCGCAAGACCGCTACGGTCGCAGGTTCGAATCCTGCCTCGGGCATGGATGTTTGTGATGTCCTTAGGTTAGTTAGGTTTAACTAGTTCTAAGTTCTAGGGGACTAATGACCTCAGCAGTTGAGTCCCATAGTGCTCAGAGCCATTTGAACCATTTTAACAGAGTCCTGACCTAAATCGTACAGAAAACCTGTGGGATGTTTTGGAACGCCGACTTTGTGCCAAGCCTCACCGACCGTCATCGATACCTCTCCCCAGTGCAGCAATCAGTGGAGAATGGGCTGCCATTCCGCAAGAAACCTTCCAGTATCTGATTGAAGGTATGCCTGCGAGAGTGGAAGCTGTCATCTGGGCTAAGGGTGGGCCAACACCATACTGAATTCCAGCATTACCGATGATGGGCGCTACGAACTTGTAAGTCATTTTCAGCCAGGTGTCCGGATACTTTTGATCACATAGTGTAGCAACATTCCAAGTAATACTAATCCTACGACTTATCCTAGAAGATAAGTTGAAGAAATGCAAACCTACGTTTGTGGCATGTGTAAATTTAGAGAAAGCGGTAGCCAGTGTTGACCGGAATACAGGGAGCGAAAAGTTATACTTGTGCAGAAAACGGATGACGGTTATAAGAGTCGAAGGGTGTGAAATGGAAGCTGTGATTGAGAAGGGAGTGATACAGGGTTGAGCCTACTCCTGATGTTATTCGATCTGTATACTGAGCAAGCAGTAAAGGAAACCTAAAAAAAATTTGGAAAAGGTATTAAAGTTTAAGGGCAACAAAAAAAACTTTTTTGGTTTTATGATGATGTTGTCATTCTCCCAGAGACAGGAAAAGACTTGGAACAGCAGTTGAACGGAATGTAGAGAACCTGGAAAGAAATTAATAACATCAACTTCAACAAAAACAAAACGAGCTTAATGGAATGTGGTCGAGTTGAATCAGGCGTGCTCAAGGAATTGGACTAGAAAATGAGACACAAAAACTGTTAGCTGAGTTTTGCTATTTGTGCAACAAAATAACTCATAAAGACCGCAGCAGAGAGGATTTAAGATACAGACTGCCAATAACTAGAAAAGTGATTATAAAGAAGAGAATTTGCTAGCGTCAGAAATAAATTTAGGTGTTAGTGTAAGTTGTTGCATGGTGGGAAGTGCTTTTATGATGATTGTTTAATTGAATATATATTTATTTGGCCCCGTATACTTGACGGATATAAATCTCTACCCACGAAAACGATGATAAAGGCGTTCGTTTATCTATGCAGCTAAACAAGGATCTCAGTTCACTCAGTTTATTAAACGTACACTCAAAAGAAATTGGGTAATGACGATTGGAAACGATAGGCTTTGGCAAACTTGAACAAGAAATTCGGAACGTGATTTAATGTAAACATATCTGGGTAAGCCATACCATGATTGCGAAAGCCATACCATGATTGCCGAAGATTTGTGCATAGAGACATAAACATTACAGGAGGACATGCGTTTGGATCTATGGCCGGAATTGAAAGCATGTTGAACCCATGACTGCAAATGAAGACTGAGGTTACTAAACATGGTTCAAAGTCACTCGACTTCCCTGTCGCTCACCTCGCTGTTGCAGCTAGGTCTCACCATACCCATAATCTGCAGGTGGTGGCTGCCGGCTGCAGAGTCAGTCATAGGCTCTGTACCAACAACTTGTGTCTCTGTCTGCATTCAACTCAGCTGGGTGAGGGCCTCTTGTCTCTGAAGTACAGTCCACACATGCAGAACCCTGCCAGAGAAGGCTGTCTGTTAAGACTTTACTTCACATTTACAATGGTTTGTGGTCTCTCTATCATTTATTATAGGTCCATAATTAACTCGTCCCGTCAACTTGGGTTTTGTTAAGTTCACTCTTTTATCATCTCTGATTCTTTAACTTCCGTCATGGTTTCCTCCAAAAGTTATCTGGCCTGTCGACAGGACATGGAGATACACAAAAAGTATAATACTCTCATCAAAATCGTAAATACTCACATAAATCGACTTATTTTTCTACTCATCAGCTACCCTCATATCACAGTTTCCTTCAAGTTTGGTAAATCCTCATTGCCTAGCGTTCCTTCATGTCTGCTATCCTCAAACTCTCATCACCTCCTCGCTACGTAAAATCACTCACGTAAACTGCAAATCATAAAGCTCACTGGTTTCCTACTCAGGACTCCTTTGTATCTGGAGAATATACACAAAAAGAAACCTCATTCAACACGCAGGTCTTCAGCTGGGCGACTACAGCTAATGGTCCACTTAATGCTTCTCTTCTCGGTTCCTCCTGCGCCGTGTTCCTGACTTCTCCTGATGGCACTTGGACTTGTTCCATTTGAATACTCGCTTTTACGCCCTCATGACTCCTTCACTTTCACATGGGGCTACTTCACGTTATTACAACATCTTCATACAACAGATCTGAGACTGGTTGTCACGACCCTGCTTATGTCTACAAAACTTCTCATTCCCAAAGCAACAGGACATGTGAAATGTGGTGATTGCCAATTTCTTTGCTGCTTCATTAGCGTCTGTAATTCTATGACATCGTGGTGAACAATTTTCTGCGTGCAGTAAGATCCACAAAATACGTTAAAGAAATTATTGCTCAGAAACGATCTATGAAAGCCAATTGACATACTAATTAACTTATACTACTACTTATCAAAACAAGAAAACAGAATGCCCCGGCAGTGAAGAAGAAGAAAAGAGGACACAAAATTATCATGGCCACGACACAGATTAAACTACTCACGATTTATGAAAAAACCTTACACTGTCAAAGAAATCACCATCCCAAATTCTATCCTTATTCCACTATATTCGTTACTGATTCATTGAAATATAGCAGGACAAAAGAAAGATGTCCATACCATTCCCATCCAAAATTCTTGTATACATGATATCCATTTTCATTGCTTCTCCCTTGGGGTGACGAATTTCCTGATGAGTTTTTCTACGCCACAGTGCAAGTTTATCCCTATGAAGGAAACTATTTTCCCCGTTGTGCTCTTCGAGTCCTTGCCTACTTTGTAAAGTAACAGCTCTCATAAAGTTCAGCGCTCTTGCCTCTCTGTACCCCAGTCGTATTACAAATTTGCCAACAGCTGCTGTCGTATGTTTTCATTATACGTCCCACTCCCAGCTATGGCAAGGTTAATTTAGCAGTACAAACAGAAATCAGTTCAGATTTTTCGATATGGCACGCCTAGGAAATGCTTTCGACTTACCAGTTCCTCAAAGTAAAACACTGGTCTCCGACACACTGAGATCTTGTATGTTTCCATGTTCAGTATGTGTACATAATTTTACGTGCTGCTGTTTCGTGTTGGGCCGATACTCATTCAGAAAGGCATTCCAGGATTCTTTGCACATTTTGCACTGTTCTGCAATGAGATACATACGCTCCGTGGCCTCCCCACACGAGAACCCATACATATATTTAATTTTTAGGGCATCCAGCCAAGACGGGTGGTAGCATATCTCAAAACTGACTCAACCATCTCTGAGGGTGAAGATCATTCTAGGTGCTGGGGATGATCAAACACTCCTGGACTTATACAGCTTGCACCAAGGTCTTCTCTATGTGAACCATACTTCTGCACTCGTTTTTTTGTTATTATAACCATCCTTCGTAAATCATTTGGTTGATATCTTCCTGATCTTTCATGACTTGTTGCAACTCTCTTATTGCTCCATACTCCAAAAGGCTGACGGCTACTGTCCCCTCAGACGTAGAATTTCGTTTAAACAATAGTTGTTCTGCTCTTTCAGTTGGTACTTGGAGCTGTCCTTTTATTACAGTAACCTCTGTGTTGTGATCCTTAGGGCTTACTTCAAGGGTGGACATTTGGGAGTCGATTTCTTCATTCGTATTGGTTTGCACCCCCAAATTCCTCGTTATTTATCCTATCATTTCGTATTTCTGTGCATCAATATCTTTTACCGTGGTTCTTAAGTCAGCAGTACCTGCTCTTGTTATTTGCCTCCTTTCCTTGCCTTGGCTTTCCACTGCCTTAAATTTCCTGTCAATTATTTCAAAACTGTCGTTGATATTTGCTGTCCATTGACCATATTTTTTGATTGTTCGTTCAAAATTCTCGTCATATTTATCTCTTAACTGTTCAAAATGCTCGCCAAACTTCTCGATTATCTCGTCTCTCTCTCTCTCTCTCTCTCTCTCTCTTTAATCACCACGTTCGCTCGATGCTGAAGTGTCTGACGGGTGGCAAGATCAAAATCAGTAATTGCAGATGGAGTCAGTTCACAAGCTATTGGCTCATGCCTCGGTTCCTTACGTACTTTCACTGCAGTAATTTGACTTTCCTGTGTGGACAGCTCTCTTTCGTTTTCCTTGCCAATTTGTCTAATGAATGTATCGTCGCAAATCTCTTTAAAATCCGCTACGATCTGTTCACATAACCTTTGCAACTATGGCGTAAATTGCACTCGCCAAAAATCTACTTAAAAGGTTCTATTTACGGTTACAGTGGGCTCATATTGCAGCTGAACAAGCAGTGCTCTCATACAGCTGGTGGGCCCTGGGAGGCCCTCCCATAGGTTTCGCTAATCCCAAAACCAGGTCCTGGCCTATTTCAACAACTCCCAATTTCACTGGTTTCTTTACCTTCCAATTTTCTCGACTTACTGTCCTGTATTTCGTCGGTGTTGGCTTCCGGATAAAGTTCCCCTCAATTTTCATCAACTATTCTAACATCGTCATACACATCCTTTCTTAATTTCAGATCTGCCCAACTCTCTGTTCCCGACAGTTTTCATCAACTGTTGTAACGCTAACTGCGCTAACACTCTTTCTTACTTTCAAAAAATCTGTCCGACACTTTCCCACCCATTCAACTATATCATCCAATACATTCTCAGCAATATCACACACTGACCGTTGGATCAGTTTTAAATCTTCAGTCACCTGTGCTACCACGTTCGTTCTTTTACACCGATGAATGTACGTGTTACCGAAATTATTGCGTTCCCTAAACTTGCAAGACCGCAACATACAAACTATGGTCTCGTACACCGAATAAATGAGTGGAAAAGTCAAATATCTCTCTTATACGACAGTAGGAAATACATCAGTTAAGATGTAAGGTGGCAACGACCTTGCAACTTACACGAGTCCATTTAACGTGACACGCGAGAGTTAATCGATTTTGTGACTATAAGATTTTGCGGAAAGGCAGTACGCAAGACAGCTCGGCTACGTCCCCGCCTAGCCGCCGAAGGCCACATCCTGACGGAATGAATGGTGACTGGGGGATCTCACGGGCCACAGCAGCCGCCAACCTCTGACGGATGCGCGGCTGCAGGTGTTAAAGTGTTTACCAAAACAGAGCAGTGGATAGCTGGACGGGCTTTCCTGCGCGTGCTCTCGCCTATGTCCCACTAACTCGAGTGGGGCAGGCCAGGAGTTCTGAATAACAAACTTTCAATGCAAGAATCTGTGTTCACTACGACGGGAATCTGGAGTGGTCTCTTGGGAGAAACCTTCCAGTAAACGTGTTATTTCCCACAGCTGTGGTTCTTCCCAGCCGGCGAGGGCTGTTTACTTGTGAAATTTTGTAGAAATAAAAGAATTGGGGAAAATAGTTCTATTCGCAGGCCGTACATTGGTCGGACCTGGCAGACTGGGTAATTTGAGAGCTTCTAGTGATGTGATTCGCTCGGTAAAAGTTGAGGGGAGAAAGCAAAGGTGAAGAGCGATCTCGCTGGACTCTCGGTACTGGTCTTCCGTTCTGGGTTCTCGTACTGAGAGGACGTTAGCCTAGTCGTCTCTCCTCTTGATCTTTCGTTCTGCGAGGACGTTAGCGGCGCCAGATCATTACTGGCGGAAACATTGTCGCAATTAGAGAAGTATACGGACAGCAGTGTGGTGTTTGAATACTGTAGGATTGTACTTTCCGAGACGCCACACGCCGGGCGCACGGCCGCGCCGTCGCCGTCGGAGACCGCCGCCACAACAGGAATATTACGGTGAGATCGCTCCGTCTTCGGCCTGTGTTGGGAGTAACGTTAAACAGTTGGATCAATTGCAATTGCTTTTCCCACAGAGGTTTCACGGTAGTTTGGAGTGTAGTGGTTCTTCGTATACATGTTATAAGAGATCGCGTTTTGGACCGATTTTAACACAGTTACTGGCAATGCCAGTTAGGAGGATAATTTGTAAATTGTTCATTGTGTTTTATTCAGCATTGATCTGAAGGTTATAATGAAATTATTGTGATTCGGCAGAGCCTTTACAAATGGCTGAATCTGAGGTCATCAGTCCCCTAGACTTAGAACTACTTAAACCCAACTAACCTAAGGACATCACACACATCCATGCCCGAGGCAGGATTCGAACCTGCTACCGTAGTGGTCGCGCGGTTCCAGACTGTAGCGCCTAGAACCGCTCGGCCACTTCGGCCGGGAGAGCCTTTACTTTCAGTAGTTGATCCTGAATTCACCATTTTGCTTTATTTTATTTTTGTGTATATGTTTTATGTCATTGAGCACCCTAAGTGTTGGTGATCATGTTTGGAAGTAAAAATTGGTGTGAGTTATCGTCAACACTACCACCGCAAATTAGTTAGGGGTGACAGGGCCACATTTAAATCTAGCGTTATCCATTTTTGCGTGCAGTTCCACTCCCAATTTCCCTGTAAGTTGTTTGTCAGGGGCGAACACACACAAAAATCGGACAAGCAACGGGTGGGGTGTTACAAAGAGAGTGAGGCAAGGTACCGACCTCTCTCAGATCCACTGTGGGCCTCGCCATGTAGCACCACATGTCAATTATTATTGCTCACAAAATAACCACAGAAAATAATTCACTATAAAACTCTGTTTCTCCTCATAATTTATCAGAACACACTAACAGGGTAAGGTTGTCCCCTTGACTGACATCATACAGCCTCTTCCTTGCCTAAGAAGTTTACCTACTTCCTTTTCTACAGAACCAACCAGGCGCATTCACTCACAAAGTGGCCATACCATTTGCAGACTGAATAGATTATTGCTGCTGATAACATGGAGCACGGTGTCCCTTGGCAATTACACTGGCTAAATGTTATCATAAAGCAAGTCACCCTCCGTCTCCCTTATATTACCTCTAAATTCTATTAAATCCGGTTCAGACCTCTCTCCCACCGAATGAACATTGAATATCAGGTATCGAGACATGCTTACTGTTTCAGTCAGAGACACTGTAAGCTTTCACACACAGAACAAATCAAATTCCCCTCCAAAAGTGAACGATCATCTTCAGCTGGGCAACGATAAACGTGTAGTAACCTCACCCTGCCGAAATAAAACACCTGACACTGTTACGCACAATTGATATGGAAAATACAAGTTCTTCCTCAGACAAAAAGTGATTTTAAAAACTTGCACGTGTCTAAATCCGGTGCCAGAAGTTTTCAAGTAAACATACCATGAACAGGTTCGCCAGTTTATAAGCCGACGAGTTGAGGGCTGTGCTTTTATGTTGAATGTTTAACAGAATATATTTAATCACTACCCACCAAAACAATGAGAAAGGACTTCAATTATCTACAACATTAAACGCGGATCTCAGTCAATTGAGTTTATTACATGTAAAATGAAAAGAAATGTACATCTGCATACACACTCAGCAAGCCACTGCATGGTCCGCGGCGCAGGGTACTCTGTACCGCTACTAGTCGCTTCCTCTCCCGTTCCACTCGCAGACAGAGCGAGGGGAAAACGACTATCTACACTACTGGCCATTAAAATTGCTGCACCAAGAAGAAATGCAAATGATAAACGAGTATTCATTGGACAAATATATTATACTAGAACTCACATGTGATAACATTTTCACACAATTTGAGTGCATACATCCTAAGAAATCAGTACCCAGAACAACCACCTCTGGCCGTAATAACGGCCTCGATACACCTGGACATTGAGTCAAACAGAGCTTGGATGGCGTGTACATGTACAGCTGCCCATGCAGCTTCAACACGATACCACAGTTCATCAAGTAGTGACTAGCGTATTGTGCCGAGCCAGTTGATTGGCCACCATTGACCAGACGTTTTCAATTGGTGAGAGATCTGGAGAAAGTGCTGGCCAAGGCAGCAGTCGAATCCAGACAGGCCCGCACAGGACCTGCAACATGCGGTCGTGCATTATCCTGCAGAAATGTAGGGTTTCGCAGGGATCAAATTAAGGATAGAGCCACGGGTCGTAACATACCTGAAATGTAACGTCCACTGTTCAAAGTGCCGTCAATGCGAACAAGAGGTGACCGAGACGTGTAACCAATGGCACCCCATACCATCACGCCGGGTGATACGCCAGTACGGCGATGACGAATACACGCTTCCAATGTGCGTTCACCGCGATATGGCCAAACACGGATGCGACCATCATGATGCTGTAAACAGAACCTGGGTTCATCCGAAAAAATGACGTTTTGCCATACCGCAGCCGAGGTCTCCGAGCTGATAGTCTGTGCTGCCGCAAACGTCGTCGAACTGTTCGTGCAGATGGTTGTTGTCTTGCAAACGTCCCCATCTGTTGACTCGGGTATCGAGACGTGGCTGCACGATCCGTTGCAGCCATGCGGATAAGATGCCTGTCATCTCGACTGCTAGTGATACGAGGATGTTGGGATCCAGCACCCACCGATTTCTCATTCCACGTTCTACTAACGACCAGCGCGAGCAACAAAGTCGCGATACGATAAACCGCAATCGCGGTAGGCTACAATCCGACCTTTATCAAAGTCGGAAACGTGATGGTACGCATTTCCCCTCCTTACACGAGGCATCACGACAACGTTTCACCAGCCAACGCCGGTCAACTGCTGTTTGTGTATGAGAAATCGGTTGGAAACTTTCCTCATGTCAGCACGTTGTAGGTGTCGCCACCGGCTCCAACCTTGTGTGAATGCTCTGAAAAGCTAATCAATTGCATATCACAGCATCTTCTTCCTGTCGGTTAAATTATGCGTCAGTAGCACGTCATCTGCGTGGTGCAGCAATTTTAATGGCCAGTAGTCTATATGGTTCCGTATGAGCCCAAATTTCTCGTATCTTATCTTCGTGATCCCTACGTAAAATGTACGGGGGCTGTTCGATAAGTAAGGTACGATCGGTCGCGAAATGGAAAATCTTCCAGGTACCTTTTTAAATATCCGCCGCTCAGACTTAGATATTTGTCGTAGCTTTGTACAAACTTTCCAGTATCCCGTTCGTAGAAATCAGCCACCTGTGCTTTCCGCCAATTCTCTATGCTGGTCTGTCTTTCGTTGTTTTCGCCAAAATGTTGTCTTCGTAGCGAGCGGTTCATGTGAGCGAAGATGAACAACGGAGGGAGCCAATTAAGGGCTTTATTGTGGGTGATCAAACACTTCCCATCGAAAACGGTGCAGGAGCATCTCCATTGCCCCTGCAGAATGCAGCTGGAAATTGTCTTGAAGAAAGAAGCGGACGACATTTATGTTTTGTGGGTTTCTACTTCCTTCAGCTGCTGACGAGCTTTGATATATATCAACAGGGACAGGTGAAAATGTATGCCCCGACCGGGATACGAACCCGGGATCTCCTGCTTACATGGCAGGCGCTGTATCTATCTGAGCCACTGAGTGCAGAGAGGACAGCGCGACTGCAGGGACTACCTCGCGCACGCCTCCTGCAAGACGCACAGTCTCACCTTGTATGTCCACACACTACATTTGTAATGTCCCACCCCAAGACACTCATTACTCGTGGAAGACATTCTTACAAAGCCCCGTAAGAGTTTGGGGAATGTGTGTGCATCCGCACAGAAGACGAAGGTCATGGCCGGCGTTGTCAGAACTATATACTTATATGGATATGGTGTCTGTTCTTTCGGACATGTCTAGTCTTCGGACAGAAGACCACAACAACAACATTCAGTTTTTGTTAAATTCGAAAGTAACATACGCGAATCCTAAATTAAGCGGCTTTACCTAGTCGCTGTAGATTAATTTACTGTATTAAACGTTATGTCTACGTGGTATCCCTCCCCTGTCCAAGTGGCAGCAGCTGTCTGTTGGTCTGCAGTGTGGTGGGAGCTAACGATGCACTTGTCCACTAGCGGACTTCGGGCACCAATACTCACCACTGCGGCGAAGGATTCCGAAGCTCCCACTGCTGGACGATAATATTAGAGAAGGTAGCAAAAGGGTTTTGGAACGATGGGGAACTGACCATACACTCATAAGTTTATTCGCCGAAGGATTTCGCTCTTTCTCGCGTAACGACAAGAGACTAAATTGCAGTTTACACATTCGGTTAGAATAGCACTACTGGCCCAGTGAAGGAAACCCAGCCAGGAACTTCTGTAAAGTCCCAGCTTTTAGTCTGCAAGCACACACTCCTGTTTATAACTTATGAGTCTAACTGCCCGTTGACCAGAGGGGGTGGAAAGACTAAAAATCACAAATTTTCTAGTCGTCACCGGTGGAGAATACTTTCGAGAATTTAGAGAATTTATTTTCCGTATGCATTCCAGAACATTGTTTAAAATCGCTCTTTTTCTTCAGTAAGCATTATGTTGACAGATTATTTCTTCTTTGCTTCAGTGGTGGGCATTTCCTTCTATTCTGCATGTATGCATGTCCAAAGGAACATTGCATCGGAAACTAAATAGATATTGTAAAATATAGAACCTGAACTATACTGTATTCCATGAAAAACGAGGCAGCCTGACGAGAACACAATCTCTCTCTCTATGCGGGAATCATACGAATTGTGTGCGAGCACTGTGGGATGTAGACACTAAGACGTAGGGAAGTTGGGGTCGGTCCTGGAGCGTGATCAGATAGCTGAAGATGATGAGGCGACCACTCGCGACAAGCTGAAAAGCCGGGTTCGAGTCTCGTTCTGGCACAAATTTTCATGTGTTTCTAGTACAGCGTATAGCTGTTATATTAACATATTCGTAAGCTGCGAATCAATATCATAAACAAAGGAGTTTATTCGAAATTCATTTCACACATAATTAGTACACGACGTTTGGGCGGATGTGTTTTATGCGACACCCCTACGCAGATCACAGAGGCTTAACTCTTGATGTGGGGGGATGTGCCTGGATCAGCGCACAGGTGTTTCGAAGGAGACTGAAAAAGAGGGACGTATGGTCGCGTACTGTCGCTGTGGAACATTGGACTTAACGACGAGAGGTCCCTGTGTCAACCACATCTCGTGATGTGAATCTCGATTTATCACTGGAAAAGCACGTGACCTGCATCGCCTCTTAGGGGAGTGCGGCTGGGCCATTATTGTTCACATTTTGTGAAGACTGCAGTATGTGACGGCTGCAGTTCTCAAAGACTCAGGTTTCAGATGCTGAATCTGGTGCAATTGTTACCTTCCTACTTACTATTCATACTCGTGCTAATCCACCCTCAGTTACTGACTTGCACGTGTTGTCCTGGAGTTGGAACACATCCAGAAACTGAAGAAATGTGAAAAGAAACCTTGTCTTATACATCTGCGGTGGCCTGCTTGCTTTACTGTGTTGCATTTATTTTGCTTCGTGTGCTTAATGTGAGCATGAATTACGAACTGTAAAATTGGCATAAGGATATTTCGAAGCGAAAGGTACCCGAACTTGACTGTGGTGCATACCAACCTAATCCGTATATTAGTATCTTATATTGATCTCTTTAGCTTTAAATTTGCCACTAACTTCCAAAGGTGCAGTTACGTCAGTTGTATGTAATGAATGCTGACATACAAATATATTATTTTTACACTGTGAAGATGTTGTTTGCTGTTTTGTTGTTTGTGATGTGTTTTTGGAAGTTAATTTTACTTTTTTCTTCAAACTGTTGTAACTCAATACTTTTTATTGATTACTTAGCTTGAATATATATTTGTTTATAATGGAAAGACACCCAATAGCTGGAGTCGACACCAAAAAAGAATCATTTGCAACAAAGTGAAAAAATTAAAAAGTAAAGCTTGAGGAAGCTAAGGAAGATAGCAGTGAATCTCACTGCAGGAAATATTTCTTTACGTGAGTAAAACCGTATGCAGATTATATAAAATGAGTAGAGAAACTATAGGTGAAAAGAGAGTCATCTGCATTCAGTGTATACATGTCTTTCAAGTGACGCTACTCAGCAACGTTTTCGTGAATACGGTGTTGAACGTGAAAGATCAATAGATGCAGCTGCCTGGTACCACTGAAACACACAGGTGTAGTATCCTCCACACCAGAGTATACTGCCATCTGAATGGAATGCACTGAGCAGTGACTGATGACCCCCCTGTGGATCCACAGAATTGTTTGCAGGTGGTTGTTCCTGGTTCGAAGTACTGCGGTGCTCTTCGTTATTATTACCCAAAATCATGAACACATTATTTTCATAATGGCACTGACTAAGGCTCGAGCTGGAGTGACAACACATCTTTTTGACCACCAATGACGTGAGGAAATGAGTTGTATGCTGACTGACATCAAAAGTGAAGCACCCAGAAGGAGAAGAGAGACGAAATGAAACATCACGGGTTGTCAGTGTATGTGATGTTAGTTCGATGGTTGCAAAATCGTGTCAAACTTAGAAAAAAGTTGGTAGTATGAACCCACTTAACAGTATCTGCCCTCTGCAGAAAAACCGAGCCGTGAACCTCCTTCCTGGTGGAATGACAAATTGATGGGCTGTTGGACCCCCTCCATCTCATAGGCACTGCTCATGCATTTACATCTTTGGGTGGGTTTAGTGACATCTCTGAACAGTCAGAGGAACTGTGTCTGTAATACAATATCCACAGTCAACGTCTATCTTTAGGAGTCTTGGGAACCGGGGCGATGCAAAACTTTTTTTGATGTGTGTAATTACAGAATGTCCTGACTGACTCACCATCGCCCAGCCGAAACTGTTAAGGATAGAAACTTTTAATTTGAAGAGGGTCATGATCTTAAAGTGTAGGGTGAAATGGGGGCAAAGACTTTTTGGAGATGCTAGAACTATGAAGATTGGTATTTGGTTTCTCAGACAGAAATTAATAAAAAACACTTCAGCATATTTGTATATCCGACCACAAAGGGGGTAAAAAGTGAATAAACCATTTTTGGTATCTGACATCTCCGATAGAAATTAAAAAAAAATAAGTTTCAGTGTTTATGAAAGCTAAACTCGCGAGGGGATGAGAAAGGGCTTTAAAATATTTATGGAAACATGTCTGACACTAAGTCTCTGAAAATTTGTATTTCAATTTTTGGTTAGAAATAAAAAATATGTTGCTGTGCCTTTTTGAAATTCAACTGCTAACGGGGTGAAACAAGAGACGAAAATTTTTATGAAATATTTCATTATATTTAATGTTTTTAAAGCTAAATCTATGAAAATTGCTATTTGACTTCTAAGGAAGATGTGTGTTATGGGATGGGAGTTTCTAAGGGAATATCACCACAAGAACTCAAACAAGAGGATCAAGAAAGACCCCTGACTCGAGCTGTCAATACTGCTTTGCGGTCAGAAGTGTATTTGGAAAGGACTGTGTCCTCTTGTGGCCTTAATTGTATGAACAGTTTACACGATGTTGCAATTTGTGGACATAAAAACTCGATAAAATAAAACAAAAAATCTGTGCAGACCATTTGAACCGATTTTTGCTACCCAAGCGCGCGGGTGACACTTCGGACAAATGAAAGAATAGTTGTCTTTCTGTTACCAATGTAAACATAATATGATTAAAGTCACAGTTTAATGTTAGTTTAATTAAGCAATGATAAAATAAACTTACATTATATGAGCTAAACCATTGTTTAATTACACAATAAACGTTTCATTGTATCACTGTTGCTGAATACGAGTATCGCCCCACAGTAGTGACCCAACCGAAGGATTAAACAGCGACCTCTGGCCTGAACACACGCACTGATTCTGTTGCGAAGGGTGTCATGAAGCCGTAGCATCTTCTACTGAGGATACTACAGTTGTTGTAACTCATCTTCAATATCCTGGATACTGGCCCTCAGACGTCCTAGTAGATCTCACACATCTTACACCTGGGACCGTAGTTCACTACGCCAGCTGCTGCTAATCTTTGAACAGTGGTGCGCGGTGGCACAGAATGTTTCAGTCAGACGGCAGGTGTTACGGTGTACCTTTACTCCATAATGTGAGGATCCCCCATTTAGTGGTAACACGAGGTCCACCAGAGACTGGACGACGAACAAACCTACCCCATTTCTCCAGGTGGTCCAATATCAGGCCACTGCTACCTCCGAATGGTCCACGATTTTGAATATTGCACGAATCGATCCGTCAGTCAAATATAAATTTGCAAGGGGGCTCCTTGCAAACCCTGTAAGGTGCTTTGTAGCATCTCCATGTGCTTCACAGCGATCACTCAACATCTGACACTCTCCGTGCCCATTAGACACCCTACCAGGCCTGGTGAAAATAACTGAACACGAACAACACTAATGCACTCTGGTGGCCGTTCTAGCTGTCAGTGAATTGTAACGATAATCAGTCGGCAAATAGCGTGTCCTCGAGCAAAGTTGCATCGACATCCGACCACGTCTTCTGGATGCGTTTTTTGCCGGACAACTTATACAGTGCACAGTTCCTGCGTTGTAATTGAAAAGCTCGTTGGGAGGTAAGATAGATATGCTAATCGGCGGAAATGTTGGGCCGCGTGCAGCGCCACCCGCTTCGCCGCCGCCTGCGCCCTCTGCAGGCACGGCCAAGTTTTTTGTCGCGCTGCGATGCCCGGCGAGACAAGCCGGCGAGGTGGAGAGCGGCGCGCGATAGCTCCGGCCGTAATTTGCGGTCATTTGCAAGCGTATCGGGGGGGGGGGGGGGGGGGCGGCCTGATTAGGAAGCGGCGCCGCAACTGGTCGGCGACGCCCTCCGGCGCGATAACTGGTCCGCCACCCGCGGCTCCCGCAAAAAGCGGACTCTGCACACCGCCCCCACTCGCTGCTCTGCCCGTCTGTGTCACTGCCGTCTCTGCGCTGCAGCCCATAAAGAGCACTGCGTCCCCCACCCCCTTGTTTGTACCAGTTTCAGGCAGACACTGCGGCGGCAGATGTTTGTCTTGTCTCTGTGTGTCAGCCAATAAATGCGACAAGAGTACCACAACACAATGGCAATGTTCGACCTAAATTTAAATACTGTAAATGACCAATCAATCAAGAGGTGGCCTAATCTCGTTATGCCACACTACGTGTATTTACAGGTGTTACTTAAAAGTGGTTCATTTCACTTGTGAGATTCCGAATAAAAAAAAATAAAAATATAATAATGAAAAAAAAAAGAAATTAAATATGCTGTCCAACACAACGTCAATATAACTGTACTCATAATCTCGGTCTGCATATTTACTTACCGAGCGAGGTGGCGCAGTGGTTAGACACTGGACTCGCATTCGGGACGACGACGGTTCAATCCCGCGTCCCGCCATCCTGATTTAGGTTTTCCGTGATTTCCCTAAATCGCTCCAGGCAAATGCCGGGATGGTTCCTTTCAAAGGGCACGGCCGACTTCCTTCCCTGTCCTTCCCTAATCCGATGAGACCGATGACCTCGCTGTCTGGTCTCCTTCCCCAACACAACCAACCATATTTACTTGCAACCAAGAAGCAGCACCAAGAAAATTAGAGAAACGTTATTCTCTGGTGTTAAGTATACTGAAGTTCCCACAAGTATATGGTACCATCGTTGTTGAGTAATGGGTATGGGTGAATCAACAAATACATTCAGTTACTTAAAATACACTGCCATGTTAGAGCCACGCAACTCTCTTAATATTGTAACAAAATTAGCGCGGAGAAAGTGTACATCACGTGTCAGTTTCTAATGTTCTGCGGGCTGCGGCACTCGGCCAACCAGAAGGAGGCACAGGTATGACAGGTTCGTGCGCATTCTGTATGACTAAAATTTGCTAATTTCCAAGGAATCAGAATCTCTGTAACATAGTGTGCATGGGGGCTTAATTAAAATGCAATAATTTCAGTAGCTGTGTGTCCGGTTACGAAGTCTCATAACCGGTTGGCCCTGAGTAGTATTGGTACGTAATCTGACTGCATAAAAAACAATACAGAATGACAGGAAGTTTCAGTTAACACAATTGATTAATTAAGTCCCCTGCAACTATAAAAGCTACGAAACAACAAAGCACAAGTGTAACTGTTCTGTGTGTGGTAGTGTTACTCAACCTACATGTATCTGGCATGGTTCTTTCTCAATATAACAAGATATTTTAAACACCATTTACAATGAACTAATTGAAAAACCAGAAATACTATAATTGCACATAGAAACCAGAATTACAAGTCTAACACATGAACACGAGCCAGATGCTTTGTTGACTGAACCTGTGACCAAGAGGCATTGTCATTAAAGAAATGTGACGTATTTCTTTTTTTTTTACCTCAATATATGTTGACGAAAAATACACTGTGATCATTGCAACCTCTTCCATCTATACATTACACTAACCGCACAGCATCTACTCTCTCGCCCAACAGAACAACAACTGCACTCGACATCCTCTGAACTAGTACTGCTCTCGACATCCTCTCAACAAGTACTGCCCACGGCAACCTCTGAACTACTACTGCCAGTGGAGGCGGCGGAATAATAATCTTTGGCGCAATCTCTTGCGCTGTGACTCAGTGTAGCCACCTTTCAAGTGAGCACACTCAATTAATGACAGCATGTGTGAATACTCCTTTACAAACATTCAGAAAAATCGTAGGGACGGATACGGAGCAAACACTGCGTTTATTCACTCCAAGACACAAAAGAAAGAAAACAAAAAAAAAAAAAAAGGCGCACCACGAAGGAATTATCCGAATGGAACGGAAACAAGTAGATGTTGTAAAGTATGCATGTATGTAGAACTATAAATGGATCCTAGCCAAGGCTCAACATACGTTATGTACCAAGAATAATGGAGATGTAACACTTGTGCGCAATTTCTGGTTAAGCCGCGTCACAAGGACAGTTATAAATTTAAAAATGACAGGGTCGCCACCAGCCCAAGCCCTTCCTAACAATTAAGAAAAGACCGAACTGGAAATTATCAGTTCAATTAAATTAAGAATTTAATTATAAGAATGCAAATTTTTCAAAGAATCTAACAAGATGAACAGCATTGTATTTCGTACATCAATGAGCTTGTTTAATTAAATGTCAATTCCTTACTTTTGAGACAGTACACCGTTCACTTTGAATTTTCCTCCCATTTTTGTTCATCACAAGCATGCAGAGTAACTATAAAAAAATCAGAGAATAGAATGTTAATTTGAAAAGTGGCATCAACGAGAAAGATAAAGGTCGCAGAATTTATCTTTTACGTAGCACATTTATTTCATGACTAAATTTGATGCACATTCTATGAATACACATGACAGGTGCCTGAATAAAACAAATTTAACTAAATAATTCGCAAAAATGGTAGAATAGCGCATTGAAAAAGGAAAAACACACAAGAGGGAAGTGGAACACAATAATTCAATCATTCCATCCACATACCCACGAGAGAAATACTTCAGATACCTATCACCATTATGCTCATGCACTAGCTTGGAAAGAGGTTTATCCGACTGACAAGGTTTTGTAGAGTACATATACGACATGGAAACCGCGTCTGCAACTTACGAACGGCCGAACTTCAGCACGTGGTAAACTTGATTACGAGTTAACTGTTCAGAAATTAGACATTAAACCAAGCACAAATGTAAAAAATTTTAATGGTGCAATACCAGAATGATTTTGCCACCACGAAATAAAATTAACTCGGCAAGGAAGAAACCACCCCAACCGTTTCAACTTACACGTGGTCCGTTCAGAAACAAACTGTAACAAACATTTCCTCTATGTACACGAAAACGGATATTTTACTGAAATTATAATACACGAAACAATTAAACTGGTGATATGAAAACCCATTGCAGTGCAGTAGTAGACCAGAAGGATCATCGGCTACCAAACACGAGGTACAAGGCGAACAAATAGAAAATAAGAACAATAAAAATCACACTCGCTCCAAAACACCATTATTCTCACGTCCACCCGAAGTTATACTGACTAGCTTTTCCTAAACATATTCACAGCTAGAAATTCCCCACCATGGTGTCCGAAAGGAACAAAGAAACTTCCGCTCTTTTATTTTCAACCATCATCATCACCGATCTTTTTTTAACAAAATAATTATGCCACATTCCAAAAATACATAACTACACACGCTTCAGTTAAGCTGAAGTACTTAAATATTCCATAAGTTCAACATAGGGAAGTTCTAATTCGACCTACTTCCTATCAGCAGAAACTCTCTAGGAGCTATGAACTGTACTCGCAAACGGCTAGCTGTAGAGTGTAACGAAACTACCAGAGGGCTAGGCTTCCGCCACCAACCTGATGGACAAACCAGCCTCAGCTTAAAGGGGTAAACCTCTGTGTCCAGGTACTGGGGTCCTAAGTTGGTCATCCTGTGCTACCCTTCAGACGAGAAGCAAACATTACCTGCTCCTAGCAGACCACAACCAACTCAGCGTCTCCCACAAAAGTAACCCGAAACCACACGTAAAAGCACTCATTCAGTCACATTCACACACAGATAAGTCAGGGAGAAGGGAAAACGTAATAAATACACGTCATTATTTCCTATGGAAAATAAAAAATCAAACATAATATCATTTAATAAGCTTTTGGTTTGATTGCTCAGTATTCCTGGGAGAGATAATAAATTAAACCACAATCAGACGTGGACAGAATAGGATGCACAGAACCCAGTGAGAAAAGCGCCTTATGATACAACTCCACAGAGACGTTTCAATGTGATTTACGTGTACAGACAAATAAATGCTTACAATTTCCGACATGCTACTCCAGGCGGGTGTAAAATAAATGTGTGCAACGGAAAATACTGAACGTGAAAATGAAGATTGGCCCTGTCTGACTACCCCCTTAAGTAGATCTTAGGATCTCTTAGTGGTGTTATTATTTCATCCTCGTTACTCGTTAACATATAAATTACAACATAAACATAAATGAATGACTAAGGGAACTATGTTGTTGTTGCTTTTGTGGTCTTCAGTCATAAGACAGGGTTCATGCAGCTCTCCATGCTAATCTATCCTGCGCAAGCTTCTTCATCTCCCAGTACCTACTGCAGCCTACATCCTTCTGAATCTGCTTAGTGTATTCATCTCTTGGTCTCCCTCTACGATTTTTACCTTCCACGCTGCCCTCCAATACTATATTTGTGATCCCTTGATGCCTCAAAACATGTCCTACCAACCGATCCCTTCTTCTAGTCAAGTTGTGCCACAAACTCCTCTTCTCCCCAATCCTATTCAATACCTCTTCATTAGTTATGTAATCTACCCAACTAATTTTCAGCATTCTTCTGTAGCACCACATTTCGAAAGTTTCTGTTCTCGTCTTGCCCAAACTATTTATAGTCCATGTTTCACTTCCATACATGGCTACACTCCATACAAATACTTTCAGAAACGACTTCCTGACACTTAAATCTATACTCGATGTTAACAAATTTCTCTTCTTCAGAAACGCTTTCCTCGCCATTGCTCCCCAAATAGCAAAACACCTTTACTACTTTACGTTTCTCATTTCCTAATCTAATTCCCTCAGCATCACCCGATTTAATTCGACTACATTCCATTATCCTCGTTTTGCTTTTGTTGATGTTCATCTTATATCCTCCTTTCAAGACACTGTCCATTCCGTTCAACTGCTCTTCCAAGTCCTTTGCTGTCTCTGACAGAATTACAATGTCATAGGCGAACCTCAAAGTTTTTATTTCTTCTCCATGGATTTTAATACCTACTCCGAATTTTTCTTTTGTTTCCTTTACTGCTTGCTCAATATACAAATTGAATAATATTGGGGAGAGGCTACAACCCTGTCTCACTCACTTCCCAACCACTGCTTCCCTTTCATGCCCCTCGACTCTTATAACTGCCATCTGGTTTGTGTACAAATTGTAAATAGCCTTTCGCTCCCTGTAATTTACCCCTGCGACCTTCAGAATTTGAAAGAGAGTATTCCAGTCAACATTGTCAAAAGCTTTCTCTAAGTCTACAAATGCTAGAAACGTAGGTTTCCTTCTCTTAACCTAGCTTTTAAGGTAAGTCGTAGGGTCAGTATTGCCTCATGTGTTCCCATATTTCTACGGAAAACAAACTGAACTTCCCCAAGGTCGGCTTCTACCAGTTTTTCCATTCGTCTATAAAGAATTCGCGTTAGTATTTTGCACCCGTGACTCATTAAACTGGTAGTTCGGTAATTTTCACATCTGTCAACACCTGCTTTCTTCGGGATTGGAATTATTATATTCTTCTTGAGGTGTGACGGTTTTTCGCCTGTCTTACACAGTTTGCTCACCAGACGGTAGAGTTTTGTCAGGACTGGCTCTCCCAAGGCTGTCAGTAGTTCTAATAGAATGATGTCTACTCCTGGGGCATTGTTTCGACTTAGGTCTTTCAGTGCTCTGTCAAACTCATCACGCAGTATCATATCTCCCATTTCATCTTCATCTACATCCTCTCCCATTTCCATAATATTGTCCTCAAGTACATCACCCTTGTATAGACCCTCTATACACTCCTTTCACCTTTCTGCCTTCCCTTCTTTGCTTAGAACTGGTTTTCCATCTGAGCTCTTGATATTCATACAAGTGGTTCTCTTATCCCCAAAGGTCTCTTTAATTTTCCTGTTGGCAGTATCTATCTTACCCCTAGTGAGATAAGCCTCTACAGCCTTACATTTGTCCTCTTAGGCATCCCTGCTTAGCCATTTTGCACTTCCTGTCGATCTCATTTTTGAGACGTTTGTATTCCCTTTTGCTTGCTTCATTTACTGCGTATTTGTATTTTCTCCTTTCATCAATTAAATTCAATATCTCCTCTGTTACCCAATGATTTCTATTAGCCCTTGTCTTTTTACCTACTTGATCCTCTGCTGCCTTCACTATTTCATCCCTCAAAGCTACCCATTCTTCTTCTACTGTATTCTTTCCCCCATTCCTGTCAATCGTTCCCTAACGTTCTCCTTGAAGCTATCTACAATCTCTGGTTCTGTCAGTTTATCCAGATCCCATCTCCTTAAATTCCCACCTTTTTGCAGTTTCTTCAGTTTTAATCTACAGTTCATAAGATATAGATTGTGGTCAGAGTCCACATCTGCCCCTGGAAACGTTTTACAATTTAAAACCTTGTTCCTAAATCTCTGTCTTACCATTATATAATCTATCTGAAACCTGTCAGTATCTCCAGGCTTCTTCCGTGTATACAACCCTCTTTTATGATTCTTGAACCAAGTGTTAGATATGATTAAGCTATGCTCTGTGCAGAATTCTGCCAGGCGGCTTCCTCTTTCATTTCTTACCCCCAATCCATATTCACCTACTACTTTTCCGTCTCTTCCTTTTCCTGCTGTCGAATTCCAGTCACCCATGACTATTAAATTTTCGTCTCCCTTCACTATCTGAATAATTTCTTTTATCTCATCATACATTTCTTCAATTTCTCCATCATCTGCAGAGCTAGTTGGCATATAAACTTGTACTACTGTCGTAGGCGTAGGCTTTGTGTCTATCTTGGCCACAATATTGTGTTCACTATGTTGTTTGTAGTAGCTTACCCGAACTCCTATTTTTTTTATTCATCATAGCTAACACTTGGTTCAAGAATCATAAAAGAAGGTTGTATACATGGAAGAATCCTGGAGATACTAAAAGGTATCAGATAGATTATATAATGGTAAGACAGAGATTTAGGAACCAGGTTTTAAATTGTAGAACATTTCCGGGGGCAGATGTGGACTCTGACCACAATCTATTGGTTATGAACTGTAGATTAAAACTGAAGAAATTGCAAAAAGGTGGGAATTTAAGGAGATGGGACCTGGATAAACTGACTAAACCAGAGGTTGTACAGAGTTTCAGGGAGAGTGTAAAGGAACAAATGCCAGGAATGGGGAAAGAAATACAGTAGAAGACGAATGGGTAGCTCTGAGGGATGAAGTAGTGAAGGCAGCAGAGGATCAAGTAGGTAAAAAGACGAGGGCTATTAGAAGTCCTTGGGTAACAGAAGAAATATTGAATTTAATTGATGAGAGGAGAAAATATAAAAATGCAGTAAATGAAGCAGGCAAAAAGGAATACAAACGTCTCAAAAATGAGATCGACAGGAAGTGCAAAATAGCTAAGCAGGCATGGCTAGAGGACAAATGTAAGGATGTAGAGGCTTATCTCACTAGGGGTAAGATAGATACTGCCTACAGGAAAATTAAAGAGACCTTTGGAGATAAGAGAACCACTTGCATGAATATCAAGAGCTCAGATGGAAAACCAGTTCTAAGCAAAGAAGGGAAAGCAGAAAGGTGAAAGGAGTATATAGAGGGTATATACAAGGGTGATGTACTTGAGGACAATATTATGGAAATGGGAGAGGATGTAGATGAAGATGAAATGGGAGATATGATACTGCGTCATGAGTTTGACAGAGGACTGGAAGACCTAAGTCGAAACAATGCCCCAGGAGTAGACAACATTCCATTAGAACTACTGACAGCCTTGGGAGAGCCAGTCCTGACAAAACTCTACCATCTGGTGAGCAAACTGTATAAGACAGGCGAAATACCGTCAGACCTCAAGAAGAATGTAATAATTCCAATCCCGAAGAAAGCAGGTGTTGACAGATGTGAAAATTACCGAACTATCAGTTTAATAAGTCACGGGTGCAAAATACTAACACGAATTCTTTGTAGATGAATGGAAAAACTGGTAGAAGCCGACCTCGGGGAAGTTCAGTTTGGTTTCCGTAGAAATATGGGAACACATGAGGCAATACAGACCCTACGACTTACATTAAAAGCTAGATTAAGAGAAGGCAACCTACGTTTCTAGCATTTGTAGACTTAGAGAAAGCTTTTGACAATGTTGACTGGAATACTGTCTTTCAAATTCTAAAGGTGTCAGGGCTAAAATACAGGGAGCGAAAGGCTATTTACAATTTGTACAGAAACCAGATGGCAGTTATAAGAGTCGTTGGTCATGAAAGGGAAGCAGTGGTTGGGAAGGGAGTGAGACAGGGTTGTAGCCTCTCCCCAATATTGTTCAATCTGTATATTGAGCAAGCAGTAAAGGAAACAAAAGAAAAATTCGGAGTAGGTATTAAAATCCATGGAGAAGAAATAAAAACTTTGAGGTTCGCCTATGACATTGTAATTCTGTCAGAGACAGCAAAGGACTTGGAAGAGCAGTTGAACGGAATGGACAGTGTCTTGAAAGGAGGATATAAGATGAACATCAACAAAAGCAAAACGAGGATAATGGAATGTAGTCGAATTAAATCGGGTGATGCTGAGGGAATTAGATTAGGAAATGAGAAAAGTAAAGTAGTAAAGGTGTTTTGCTATTTGGGGAGCAAAATAACTGATGATGGCCGAAGTAGAGAGGATATAAAATGTAGACTGGCAATGGCGAGGAAAGCGTTTCTGAAGATGAGAAATTTGTTAACGTCGAGTATAGATTTAAGTGTCAGGAAGTCGTTTCTGAAAGTATTTGTATGGAGTGTAGCCATGTGTGGAAGTGAAACATGGACAATAAATAGTTTGGACCAGAAGAGAATAGAAGCTTTCGAAATGTGGTGCTACAGAAGAATGTTAAAGATTAGGTGGGTAGATCACGTAACTAATGAGGAAGTATTGAATAGGATTGGGGAGAAGAGGAGTTTGTGGCACAACTTGAAGAAGGGATCGGTTGGCAGGACATGTCCTGAGGCACCACGGCATCGCCAATTTAGTATTGGAGGGCAGCGTGGAGGGTAAAAATCGTAGGGGGAGACCAAGAGATGAATACACTAAGCAGATTCAGAAGGATGTAGGCTGCAGTAGGTACTGGGAGATGAAGAAGCTTGCACAGGGTAGATTAGCATGGAGAGCTGCATCAAACCAGTCTCAGGACTGAAGACCACAACAACATCATTAAGCCTAATCCTGCATTACCCCTATTTGGTTTTGTATTTATAACCCTTTATTCACCTGACCAAAAGTGTTGCTCCTCCTGCCACCGAACTTCGCTAATTCTCACTATATCTAACTTTAACCTATCCATTTAGCTTTTTAAATTTTCTAACCTACCAGCCCGATTAAGGGATCTGACATTCCACGCTCCGATCCGTAGAACGCCAGTTTTCTTTCTCCTGATAACATCGTCCTCCTGAGTAGTCCCTGCCCGGAGATCCGAATGGGGGACTATTTTACCTCCGGAATATTTTACCCATGAGGACGCCATCATCATTTAACCATACAGTAAAGCTACATGCCGTCTGGAACAATTACGGCTGTAGTTTCCCCTTTGTTTCAGCCGTTAAGTGAACTATAATTAATGATAAATGTTGTTTTTGCTTATACATTTATTGTAGTTTAAAGCCCCTTTATTTACTACAAATGATTATATATCAATGGAGAATGGGTATGAAGAGATATAAATGAATTTCGTAACTATTCTTACTGATCAATTGCTCAAATCTGCCCCTTTTTACAGCTACACGATCTACATTAAATACCACGAGATGACTGACATCATCTACGCACCGAACACAGGGAAGAGACTACTTTCAAAGATGATCTACAGTGGTGTGCAACCTCAGTGGGAATAAAACTTACGTGATAACAACTGTCTAGCTTCATAGCCTTAATAAGCCGGAAAAATTAGCAATATCACCGCATGTACTGCGTCCGGTACGTCGGAGTGATGGTTCTCGTACAAGTCTGCGACAACGGAAGAACTCCAGTCACAAAATATATATATATATATATATATATATATATATATCCGTCATTCAAACACTAGGACGGCAGAAGGCGGTCCCCTGACTAATATAATCCATCTGTTTTATCCTTTTATCCTCTCTGTGTTCTACAGACGGGAAACGCTAACTCCCAGCCACAAGGACGGAGTTCAGATAACGTCTCAACGTGAGTATGGGCAGAAGAAGTGCTCTCAATCACTGAACGCTGCGTACTCTCTACCCGGAGGCGAAGTCCAGAATTTTACAAGTTCGCAACAGTACAGTGCCTAACTGTTCTAACTATAAAATCTCCTGAGAGCAAAGACAGCAAGTCCGTCTGTGTCAACATAAGCTGATAGTGAGCGACCGTCAGACACGGGCACTCAAAACGTAAGACCTTTCTCTCCAGTGCTGGCTTCCCAGCAAACCTCGGCTCCGCTCCCTCGTAACTGCAGAAAGCGAATCATATTCTGAAAACCATGGAATATTCTGCCTCTCCACAGATTCTTCCGAACAACGACCAACCATATTTTAGTCTTTTGACGTCCAAGGCGGAAAGTTTGCGAGGAAATAACTATCCCCGTTAATTAGGAATACTTACAATGGTACACTTCTCAGAGTAAAAGTGCTCGGAAATAACCCAACCTGCGTGATTTCCGAGGTAACACTTCCTCATTGCTCTCTGCTGCGTCCAAGATTTTCAGAGTTTCCGAACTATTACCTGATTATCCTTCCGACCCTGCTACAACAACGTCCGGCCGCCGCTGTACTGTGCTGCAGCACTCAGGTGCCCCGACCGTCCGTCTTGGCTACTACCTGTGTTAAGCAGGATCAACACACCTGTGCAGGCGTTTCCACCCAGGGCTTGAGTTGCGCCTGCTGTTTCATTTCCACTGGCCTTCCAACCTCTACTATATAGGCAATCATTCATTATGCCATCACCTTTCATGCAACAAGCTTTAACAAGTATTTACAAGGTGTACGTGACAATGTCAGTCTTCTTTAAATATTAATATATACGATGTACAACCTATCAAATCATACCTAATTCCGGTTGTAAATCACGGCAAAGTGTGTAGATGAGTGCTTGTAATGTGCGAAATTATAGTCACCTTACAAATTTCAGAAAAGTTGGAAGATCCTTTCAGGATAAAGAGATTCACAAACTGAGGAAGCCAATAACGCCTCGGTTCACCTCTGACCCCTATGCAAGCAGTTATTCACTTTGTCATTGGTTGACAGAGTTGTTGGATGTCATCCTGAGAGATACTGCACCAAGTTCTGTCCAACTGGCGCGTTAGATCGTCGAAATCGCTATCTGGATGGAGGGCCCTGCCTGTAATTCTGCAGACGTTCTCAATTGGGATCCGGCTACCTTACTGGGAAAGGTAGGATTTGGCATGCACGATGTCAAGCAGTAGAGACTCTCGCCGTACACGGGCAGGCATCGTCTTGCTGAAGTGCAAGTCCAGGATGGTTTGCTCCGAAGGGCAACAAAACGGGGTGCAGAGTTTCGCAGACGTACCACTGTGTTGTAAGGAAACTGCTATGAAATGGCACCCCAGACCATACGTCTTAGGTGTCAGGCCGAATGGCGGGTTACAGCCAGTTTGGTGTACAACCGTTGTCAGGGGCGTCTCCAGAGAGGGCCTCGCTGGTCATCGCAGATCCATTCGAAGCAAGACCCATCACTGAGGACAATTCTACGCCAGTCAATGAGATTCCATTCCGAAGACGTGTCTGGAGACGCCTCAAACAGCGGTGGGATACCAAACTGACTGTTGCCCACGATACGACCGAACAACCAGGAGTCAGCGACTGGGGTGTCATTTCAGTTGATAACAGCACCCGTTTGGTTGTCATCTGCGGCCCACTTACAGCACACCGGTACGTCGACTATATGGTTCAAATGGTTCAAATGACTCTGAGCACTGTGGGACTTAAGATCCGAGGTCATCAGTCCCCTAGAACTTAGAACTACTTAAACCTAACTAACCTAAGGACATCACAGACATCCATGCCCGAGGCGGGATTCGAACCTGCGACCTGGCCGGCGTCAACTGAATACTACGCCCTGTGGGACCTGAGTTTCTCCTGGCGTATACAATTTTCAAATAACTTCCGGGAATTCAACCACGTAACACTTTCAGCAGCCGCCGATATTTCGGAGGGAGAACACCCCGCCATTTCAAGGCAAACTGCCTTGAAAATGGCGGGGGTTCTCCCGCCGAAATATCGGCGGTCACTGAAAGTGTTACCTGGCTGACTTCCCGGACGTTATTTGAAATACTACGCCCTGTTTTGTTGTCCTTCAGTTAAGCCATACTGGGCTTACAATTCAGCAAGGTAATGCCCGCTCAGACACTGCGGCAGTTTCCTCTGCTTGTCTTCGTGCATCCCGAAGTCTACCTTGGCCAGCAATCTCACCTGATCTCTCCCCAACTGAGAACGTCCGAGCGGTTCTAGGCCCTTCAGTCTGGAACCGCGCGGCCGCTACGGTCGCAGGTTCGAATCCTGCCTCGGGCGTGGATGTGTGCGATGTCCTTAGGTTAGTTAGGTTTAAGTAGGTCTAAGTTCTAGGGGACTGATGGCCTCAGATGTTAAGTCCCATAGTGCTCAGAGTCATTTGAACCTCCAACCAGTTCGAGGTTTTAGGGGTGTAAGGCGCCAGTTGCACAGAATTTGGTACGAAATGCTTCAGGAGGACAGCCAACAATTCTCATTGCCAAGCCGAATAACTGCTTGCATAAGGGTCTGAGGTAGACCAAGGCGTTATTGAGTTGCTCAGTTTGTGAAGTTCATTCTCTTGAATGAATCATACAATTTTTCTGGCGCTATAATCGTTTGTTTGTATGTACATGCACAATATATCTACCGATTTTCGTCCCATTCACATAACTCCTGCGTGGTGCGTCATTTTTTTCTTTTTTTTTGTAATTTATGTTTGAACGTATGATGGTCATGTTGCAGCGACAACGTTCTCATACAAAAATTACAATGTTGCGTCTGGAACACATTGTATTTCGAAAACGAAACAGCTACTACATCCCGTTTTTAATTGAGACCCTGACGTTATGCAACAGTGTTTTTCAGAGATATCCGTTTTGGCCACACCTCACCCCGCTTCAGTATTCTCAGGCAGTGTGGCGACTATGACGTGCGATGCCGGAATTTCACGATTATGCGCTGAAAACAAAGTCTCCACATCTCTTACACATCCATTGCAGGTAATGATAGACGACTCCTGTAGTCGCAGCAGTCATCGTGAGCTTAGAAGTATTGGATCGCTATGATTTTCAGCGCGCCTTGGTACTTAAAAGGGGAGCTCACGACGTTGGGATCACAGCTTCACTTCTACATCTGCACCATCTGATCAAAATAATCCGGACACCTGGCTGAAAATGACTTAAAAGTTCGTGGCGCCCTCCAACGGTAATGCTGGAATTCAATAGGGTGTTAGTCCACCCTTAGCCTTGATGGCTGCTTCCAGCCACACGTTCAATCAGGTGCTTGAAGGTTTCTTGGGGAATGGCCGCCCATTCTTCACGGAGTGCTGCACTGAAGAGAGGTATCGATATCGATCGGTGAGACCTGTCACGACGTCGGCGTTGCAGAATATCCCACAGGTGTTCTATATTACTCAGGTCAGGACTCTGTGCAGGCCAGTCCATTACAGGCAGTGCATTATGAACGGGGGCTCGATCATGTTGAAAGATCTAATCGCCATCTCCGAATTGCTTCAACAGTGGGAAGCGAGAAGGTGCGTAAAACATCAATGTAGGCCCGTGCTGTGACAGTGCTACGCAAAACAACAAGAGGTGCAAGCCCCCTCCATGAACAACACGACCACACCATAACACCACAGCCTCCGAATTTTACTGTTGGCACTACACACGCTGGCAGATGACGTTCACCAGGCATTCGCCATACCCACACCCTGCCATCGGATCGCCACATTGTGTACCGAGTTTCGTCACTCCACACAACGTTTTTCCACTCTTCAATCGTCCAATGTTTACACTCCTTACACCAAACGAGGCGTCGTTTGGCATTTACCCCCGTGATGTGTGGCTTATGAGCAGCCGCTCGAGCATGAAATCCAAGTTTTCTCACCTCCCGCCTAACTGTCATAGTACTTGCAGTGGATCCTGATGCAGTTGTGAATTAGTGTGTGATGGTCTGTATAGATGTCTGTCTATTACACATTTCGACCCCCTTCAACTGCAGGCGGTCTCTGTCAGTCAACAGACAAGGTCGGGCTGAACGCTTTTGTGCTGTACGTGTCCCGTCAGGCTTTCACTTCACTATCACATCGGAAACAGTCGACTTGGGGATGTTTAGGAGTGTGGGAATTTCGCGTACACACGTGTGGCACACGTGACACCCAATCAGCTGACCACGTGAGTTCCGCAGAGCGCCGCAGTCTACTCTCTCACGATGTCTAATGACTACTGAGGTCGCTGATATGGAGTACCTGGCAGTAAGTGGCAGCAAAATGCACCTAATATGAAAAACATATGTTTTTGGGGTGTCCGGATTCTTTTGCTGACATAGTGTACATCTACATCGATACTCTGCAAATGACATTTAAATGCCTGACAGAGGGTTCATCGAACCACCTTCACAATTATTGTTCCAATCTCGTATAGCAAGCAGAAAGAACGAACACCTACGTCCTTCCGTACGAGCTCTGATATCCCTAGTATTTTATCGTGGTGTTCGTTCCTCCCTATGAAGGTCGGTGTCAACAAAATGTTTTCACATTCGAAGGAGGAAGTTGGTGATTGGAAATGCGTGAGAAGATTCCGTCGCAACGAAAAACGCCTTTGTTTTAATGATGTCCATCCCAAATCCTGTATTATTTCAGTGACACTCTCTCCCCTATTTCGCGATAATACAAAACGTGCTGCCCTTCTTTGAACTTTTTCAATGTACTCCGTCAATCCTATGTGGCAAGGATCCCACACCGCGCAGCAGTATTCTAAAAAAGAGGACGGACAAGGGAAGTGTAGACAGTCTCCTTAGTGGATTTGTTGCATTTTCTAAGTGTCCTGGCATTAAAATGCAGCCTTTAGATAACCTTCCGCACAGCGTTTTCTATGTGTTCCTTTCAATTTAAGTTGTTCGTCATTGTAATTCCTAGGTATTTAGTTGGTTTTACGGCCTTTAGATTTGACTGATTTACGTGTATTCGAAGTTTAACTGCTTCCTTTTAACACTCATGTGGACAACTTCACAATTTTTGTTATTTAGGGTCAACTGCCAATTTTCGCATCATACAGGTATCTTTTATAAATATTTTTGCAATTTGTTTTGATCTTTTGATGACTTTATTATTCGATAAACGACAGCGTCATCTGCAAACAACCTAAGAGAGCTGCTCAGATTGTCTCCCAAATCGTTTATATAGATAAGGAACAGCAATGGGCCTATAACACTACCTTGGGTAACGCCAGAAATCACTTCTGTTTTACTCGATGACATTCCGTCAATTACTACATGCTGTGACCTCTATGACTGGCAATCACGAATCCAGTCACATAACTGAGACGATATTCCATAAGCACGCAATTTCACTACAAGCCTCTTGTGTGGCACAGTGTCAAAAGCCTTCTGGAAATTCAGAAATACAGAATCAATCAGAAATCCCTTGTCAATAGCACCCAACACGTCATGTGTATAAAGTGCTAGTTTTGTTTCACAAGCACGCTGTTTTCTCAATCCCTGCTGACTGTGTAAATAGACCGTTTCGTTCGAGGTAATTCATAATGTTGGAACAGAATATATGTTCCAAAAACCTGCTGCATATCGACAATGATATGGGCCTGTAATTTAGTGGATTACTCCTAGTACCTTTCTTTAATATTGGTGTGACCTGTGTAACTTTGCAGTCTTTGGGTACGGATATTTTCGTCGAGTGAACGGCTGTATATGATTGTTATGTATGGAGACAATGCATCAGCATACTACGAAAGGAACCTAATTGGTACACAGTGTCGACCAGAAGACTTGCTTTTATTAAGTGATGTTGGCAGCTGTTCTTGATTCGAATTCTGGAAGATTTACTTCGTCTTCTTTTGTGATAGTTTTTCGAAAGGCTGTGTTTAGTAACTCTACTTTGGCAGCACTGTCGTCCATAGTATTTCCATTGTTATCACGCAGAGAAGGCAATGATTTTGTCTTGCCGCTAGCATACTTCCTTAGGTTAGTTAGGTCTAAGTTCTAGGGGACTGATGACCTCAGAAGTCCCATAGTGCTCAGAGCCAAGGACCGATGCGTCCTTGTTTCCGGAGGAAATGTTGCAGGGGACTGTAAATAAAAAGCTCTTATAAACTACTTCTCACGAAATCCTAGGACACTAAATGGTTGTGATAAGAGCAGGCTGGGAATCAATAACTCAGATAGTTGTACAGCACTACGTAGTGTTCCTCCAACAGCAATTCGCTATTCAAACCGTCGGCGAGTCCAGAATCTTCTTCGCGATATTCTCCGCCCTTCTTCGAGAATCGCTAAAACCGCTGACGGAGCTATTTTACGCGCGTCCACTCCCACAAAGAAACCGTGTGATTTACGGGCCAGGTGCCGCCGGAAACTGCCCCTGGAGAGAGTGCAGGTCGCAAATCACGATGAGGAGGACGCCATGTTCCGTGAGGTGAGGTGAGGCGGGTCGTTTAGGGCGTGCAGCCAACCACGACGGACGGCATCTCTGGCGGGCTTCGCGATGAATCGCCCTCGTGAGGGTGGCCTAACAGTTGTCCCCACATAAATTATAATCAGATGCGTTGTCACTAACGGCCTTCCAGAAAAAAATTACCAAGTGCGAGTAAGACTCGCGCGCACACACACCCACACACACACACCCACACACACACACACACACACACACACACTACAGCAATTCCTCAGACTAGCCCGGACATACAAAAAGAAGTGAACAGGTGACTTCATTTTATATATGTATGTATAGAAGATTGAATAAAATAGTTTTTATTTACTTACTAAAATGTCTACAACTTACATTTTATGTTCGCCTGCACTAATGTTCGTGTATTTTCTTTTTGACAGATAATGGATGCAATGTATATTCTACTGACAAAAAGGTATTTTTCATGCTACGTGAGTGTAATTATAGTTTCAAAACTTTCAGATTTTTTTTCTTTGTTTCTACTTTGAGACTTTGCTTCTTGCCGTATTTCATGATTGTATGTCAACGGGAAGCACTCTATAGGTTTCGATGAGTGAATTGGCGAGAATAAAAATATGTGACAGATCTCTGTTGATCCATCATGTACAGCGGACATCAGCTAGTTGAGTAATTGTCAGTATCGATGAAATTCTCCAACAGCCGTATCACTAAGATGTTATTTTATTTTATTATGACGAGAACCAGTTTCTTCATTCGAAGACTTTGTAGAAACTGTACGAAGTCTTCGAATGAAGCACTTGCCAAACGGTTGAATTCCACCAAATCCAGGGACATGTGGCACTGTGTGGCATTATCGTATATTTTGAGGGATACGTACGGGGTCTGAAGATAGCATAGTGGAATGCCGTAAGTGATTGTCGCCAAAATAAAATAAAATAGTTACACGGCTGTTGCACAATTTCATTGACATCGACAATTACGTGTCAAATGGCTGAATCTTTTGATTGAGTTGACATAGAAACTTGAATTTCTTACACCGTCAAGGGATCATAAACCTTCGTAAGTGACATAAATTTGAATTTTATACACCAATCAGTTCACAAAAAAAGGGCCGTAACTGACCGACAGACAAACAGCTAGAAGGAAATAAATGACAAAAACGATTTGTTAATGTGCTACAGTTACAAATAAACGATTTTCGGATTTTTTCCTATACCTGTACCGTGAAACATTGCTTCTTGCCGAATTTCATGATTCCAAGTCAACGGATAGTACACTACCGGTTTTGGTGAGCGCGTTTGCTAGTTTCAAAACACATGACACAAGTGGCCGAATCTTTTGATTGAATTCGCTTAGAAACTTAAAATTTCTACATCTACCGATTCCTTAACAGACAGACAGGCCGACATCAAAACGGAACCGCGCTGCTGCTACGGTGGGAGGTTCGAATCCTGCCTCGGGCATGGATGTGTGTGATGTCCTTAGGTTAGTAGGGTTTAAGTAGTTCTAAGTTCTAGGTGACTGATGACCTCAGACGTTAAGTCCCATAGTGCTCAGAGCCATTTGAACCATTTACAGATTGAGACACGGAACAGTAAAAATGGCTGTAATCATTTACTAGTAATTGATGTCCTTTTTGACATTGTTGAAGTAGTTGATGTAAAAGGCAACAGTTTGCCTTCAGTTTATGAATATGATTTCAATTACACTATTGGCCATTAAAATTGCTACACCAAGAAGAAATGCAGATCATAAACAGGTATTCATTGGACAAATATATTATACGAGAACTGACATGTGATTACATTTTCACGAAATTTGGGTGCATAGATCCTGAGAAATCAGTACCCAGAACAACCACCTCTTGCCGTAATAACAGCCTTGATACGCCTGGGCATTGAGTCAAACAGAGCTTGGATGGCGTGTACAGGTACAGCTGCCCGTGCAGCTTCAACACGATACCGCAGTTCATCAAGAGTAGTGACTGGTGTATTGTGACGAGCCAGTTGCTCGGCCACCATTGACCAGACGCTTTCAATTGGTGAGAGATCTGGAGAATGTGCTGGCCAGGGCAGCGGGCGAACATTTTCTGTATCCAGAAAGGCCCGTACAGGACCTGCAACATGCGGTCGTGCATTGTCCTTCTGAAATGTAGAGTTTCGCAGTGATCGAATGAAGGGTAGAGCCACGGGTCGTAACACATCTGAAATGTAACGTCCACTGTTCAAAGTGCCGTCAATGCCAACAAGAGGTGACCGAGACGTTAACCAATGGCACCCCATACCATCACGCCGGGTGTTTCGCAAAAATGGCGATGACGGATACACGCTTCCAATGTGCGTTCACCGCGATGTCGCCAAACACGGATGCGACCATCATGATGCTGTAAACAGAACATGGATTCATCCGGAAAAATGACGTTCTGCCATTCGTGTCCACATTCTGCTAACAGTCATGTGATCTCGACTAACGCGAGCAACAATGTCGGGATACGATAAACCGCAATCGCGATAGGCTACAATCCGACCTTTATCAAAGTCGGAAACGTGATGGTAGGCATTTCTCCTCCTTACATGAGGCATCACAACAACGTTTCACCAGGCAACGCCGGTCAACTGCTGTTTGTGTATGAGAAATCGGTTGGAAACTTTCCTCATGTCAGCACGTTGTAGGTGTCGCCACCGGCGCCAGCCTTGTGTGAATGCACTGAAAAGCTAATCATTTGCATATCACTGCATCTTCTTCCTGTCGGTTAAATTATGCGTCTGTAGCACGTCATCTTCATGGTGTAGCAGTTTTAATGGCCAGTAGTGTACGTTAGCTTGAGTTGTACTTAGAATAACTGATGCTAGCCCTGACATAACGGATGCTTGCGTAAGAGCGTGCAAAAATTTAACAGGACTTACAGGATGATCCACTGATCAATTTGAAACGGAGAACGTGGGTCGGAGAAGCCAGCTTAAGGAGACAATAAGAACAAAATCACATTACTGTGAGCTTTTTTGTTTACACTAGTTGACTGAAAATACCATCACTGACACAACGGACGTGAGATTTGTATTGTGTCTTACAAAATGTGCTGCAACTGATGGCCACCAACCTCAATGCAAGCATGACATCGCTGAACAAGATTCTGACGCAGCCTGACAAGTATGCCTCATGTGTTTCGAATCACATCACAGGCAGCTGCAATTATGGTAACAAATTCCATCTCCGTATCTACTGGCGTGTCACACACAAGTGACTTTGGATATTGGGGAGATACTTTTTCAATATTTCTTGATAAAACAAAATGTAAAATATTTGTCAGATATCGCTCGGCCAATCAAAGATAGGTAAGAGGACTGATAGACTCTGAGAGACAATGACATAAAAATGGCTCTGAGCACTATGGGACTCAACTGCTGTGGTTATCAGTCCCATAGAACTTAGAACTACTTAAACCTAACTAACCTAAGGACATCACACACATCCATGCCCGAGGCAGGATTCGAACCTGCGACCGTAGCAGTCGCACGGTTCCGGACTGCGCGCCTAGAACCGCGAGACCACCGCGGCCGGCGACAATGACATAATTACGCTCTTCGATTATTAGCTTTAGTAGTAATCTTCAGCTGTGTTCTTGTTCGTCATAAAGTGTAGACGTATATGTGAGATCTGGTACTATAATTATGAACGTTTATTTGATTAATCGCCAGTTTAGTTCAAAACGAAATATCCGCGTTTATCATTATTTATGGAAGGCTAATAACACATTCTCATGGACCAATATTGTTATTGTTTCGAAGAGATGGATACAGGTATCAGCGGCGATATTCGCGGTGGCGCAGTACAAAAATGGAGGTAGGTGAGCATGTCTTTTTCTTCTTTTGAGGCTGCCATTTTCATTTTTTTTTTAAATTTGCCGCAGCTCTAAAACCTGCCATCTTCATCATTTCTCTTTCTCTAACGAAGTTCGACTCCTTAAGTTATAATTTCTTTATAATTCTTATTTGCACCATAACCGAAATTCTTTGAACCAGTCCACAAGAAAAGGTAAATATAAGAAAATACGTGTGTCTACCACTCCCGTATATTTGTCATATGTGAGTGACTTTCACTATAATTACAATTTCTTATCATCACCTCCAAATGCAGCAGTTATTAGTCAGCCCACTCACTCGCGAATGTACGCGCCTTTTCTCGTTGTTGCAGGCACTCTGGTGTTAAATATTACGTATATTTTATTAATACTCTGTGCCATAGTTTCCACTTTTGTATACTGCTATTGTCGCAACGCTGCTTCACGGCGAGAATTATTACGCGACTTTATAATTAAACCTATTTTCCAAATTACTGCACCGTCTGCCGAAATAATCAGAAAGATTAAATAAAAAAACAACCGAGAAGGTGAATTACAATATACCCATAGGAAGTAGTCAAGGGCATTCAGATCAGGTGACCTAGCAGGGCATAGAATAGGGTCTCTCCTTCCAATCCAGCGACCAGGAAATACTGTACCGCTATTGCTCCATCGTATTGTGATGTACGTCTCTGAATAGCACAGGGTAATCAATGTGTCCGTCATTGATTCATAGCAGTTTCTGTCACGGCACAGAGTCACCTTACGGACAAGTGAAGTAAACAAAACCTGCATCACGACCTCCTCATAATCGGGCTCGTCCTCCTTGTTTCCTTGCAGGAAATAAAGAGTGTACATCTAAATAAACAGCACGGTACGTGTACTCTTCTACGCAAGTTAGCTGTAAATAAGCTGGAAAACAGTAATGCTAGACAAAGCGGTAGACAAGTATACTTCCACATGTCCTTAACCTGGCTTCTAAGACCCCAGGTTCCCTATCCCAAATTGTTCAGTGAAGCATTCTCGCCGGCCGCGGTGGTCTCGCGGTTCTAGGCGCGCAGTCCGGAACCGTGCGACTGCTACGGTCGCAGGTTCGAATCCTGCCTCGGGCATGGATGTGTGTGATGTCCTTAGGTTAGTTAGGTTTAAGTAGTTCTAAGTTCTATGGGACTGATGATCACAGCAGTTGAGTCCCATAGTGCTCAGAGCCATTTTTTGAAGCATTCTCTATGTCCTGTTACACTTTTGCACGCCGTATATGGATCGCCAAGAGACAGTTACGTCGTACGAGCCGGAAGTTGCGTTATCCCTTATGCAAGCGAGGCCCTTCAGGACGCTGGCGGTGGCCCCCAGAACGGGCGCAGCCCACGAGCGAAACGGAGCCGTGGGAAAAGAACAAGCTGTGGGCTGCCGCCGCTCGTGTCGCTGCCGGTGGTAACAGCTGACCGCAGGCCACGCCTGGTCTCGACCACTTCATGAAATTCATATCGTCCTCACCTCTCTCCGCAGGGCGCGGTCGGCTAGGCACGCCAGCGCGGCCGCCTCTCTGTGGGGGTATTCGGAACTAATCGATTCGTCAGGAAATACTGTCATCGACAGCAAGAGCAGGACAGGTGGTGGCTGCGTGCAGTCTCCACACCACCAGACGCTGCGTCGTTGTCCTCGGCAGGAACGCTAGCCTCTCCGCCATGGCCCGCTTTTTATGCGACACAGCTTCAAGCAGACGAAGATCTAAGTTCAGAATCCCATTGCCGCCGTCGTGATTACATGTCAGTCCTGGACAGATTTCGCGAGCTCGATCAAACAGCGATTTCCCAAGTGTCAGTTGTTTTGTCTCTACATGAAGTAAATCACGTAATGAAATGATAATTAAATCAAGACCCTAAGCTGTCGACAGGCGTTGATATACATCAACGGGGACAGTTGAAAATGTGTGCCCCCAGCGGGACTCGAAGCAGGGGCCTGCTTACATGGCAGACTCTTTATCCATCTGAGCCACCGAGGGCATAGAGGATAGTGCGACTGCAGGGATTTATCCCTTGCACGTTCCCCGTGAGAGCCACACTCCCAGCTTAATGTCCACACACTACATTCGCAGTGCCCCTGCCCATTGCACTCATTACTCGCGGCAGTCAATCTTATCGAGGCCCGTAAGAGTTCGGGCAATGCGTGTGCATCCAGCACAGAGGAAGGTTCAAATGGTTCAAATGGCTCTGAGCACTATGGAACTTAACTTCTGAGGTCATCACTCCAATACAACTTCGAACTACTTAAACCTAACTAACCTAAGTACATCACACACATCCATGCTCGAGGCAGGATTCGAACCTGCGACCGTACCAGTCGCGCGGTTCCTGACTGTAGCGCCTAGAACCGCTCGGCCACTCCACAGAGCAAGGTCAATGGCCGGTTAGCCTTAACAATATAAAGATGGTATCTGTTCCTTCGGACATGTCCAAAAGAACAGATACCATCTCCATATAAATCACGTAACGTCCCAGTGCTATTGATTTTTTTTAAATTCCCGATAAAGTATCAGTATAATACGAAAGAGGTAAAATATACTATAAGACGAAAAAGTGACGTCCCAATGGGACGGTCTGTACACGTACAGAAAAACAAATGATTACAGTTTCGACAAAATTGGATGATTTATTGAAGAGAAAGGGCTTCACAGATTGAACAAGTCGGTAACGCCTTGGTCCACCTCTGGCCCTTATGCAAGTACTTATTCGCCTTGGCATTGGCTTGTCGTTGACTGACGGAGTTGTTGGAGATCCTCATAGGGGATATCGTGCCAAACTCTGTCCAATTGGCGCGTTAAGTCGTCAGAATCCCTAGTTGCTTGGAGGGACGTGCCCATAATGCTCCAAACTTTCTTAACTGGGGACAAATCGGGTGACCTTTCTGGCCAAGGCGGGGTTTGGCAAGGACGAAGCCTGGAATGTCACTGGCTGGAGTAGACTGGTCCTCAGTGGTAACGTTGTCCTGGGAGTGAGCGCAGATGATCAGCAAAGACGGGTCTGGAGACTCTTCGGACAATAGTAGGATACCAACCTGACTGTCATCCTCCATACGGCCCGACAATCACGCGTCATGATGTAAGGTGCCATTTCTTTTCATAGCAGGACCTCTCGGATTATCATCCGCGACACGCTTATAGCACAGTGGTATGTCGACGATATTCTACAACACTTTTTGTTGCTCTTCATGGCAAACCATCCTGCGCTTACATTTCAGCAAGATAATGCCCGCCTGCACACGACGAGAGTTTCTATTGTTTGTATTCGTGCTTGGTTAACCCTACGTTGGCCCAGCTGAGAACGTTTGGAGCGTTATGGGCAGGGCCCTCCAACTGGCTTGGGATTTTCCGATGTGAGCCGCCAATTGGACGGGATTTGGCGCAACATCCCTCAGGGTATCTAACAGCTCTGTCAATCAAAGCCAAGCCGAGTAACTGACTGCATAAAGGCCGGAGGTGGACCATAGCGTTATTGACTTTCTCAGTTTGTGAAGCTCTTTCTCTTGAATAAATAATTCAATTTTCCTGATATTGTAATCATTCGTTTATCTCTACATGTAGATCACATCTTATCGGTTTCCGTTCCATTTCTGATAATTCCTTCGTGGTGCGTCGGTTTGTTTTTATTGGCTGTTTGGGTTTTTATATTGGTAACGCCACGTAGCGCTCTGTATGAAAATCACTGGCTGTGCTGTGTGCAGTCTGTGGCTGGTTTGCATTGTTGTTGGCTATTGTAGTGTTGGGCAGTTGGCTGTTAACAGCGCGTAGCGTTGCGCTGTTGGAGGTGAGCCGCCAGCAGTGGCGGATGTGGGGAGAGAGATAGCGGAATTTGGGAGCGGACGATCTGGACGTGCGTCCATCAGAAACAGTACATTTGTAAGAATGGATGTCATGAACTGCTATATATATTATCACTTTTGAACACTATTAAGGTAAATACATTGTTTGTTCCCTATCAAAATCTTTCAATTGCTAACTATGCCTATCAGTAGTTAGTCCCTTCAGTAGTTTGAATCTTTTATTTAGCTGGCAGTAGTGGCGCTCGCTGTATTGCAGTAGTTCGAGTAACGAAGATTTTTGTGAGGTAAGTGGTTTGTGAAACGTATAGGTTAGTGTTAGTCAGGGCCATTCTTTAGTAGGGATTTTTGAAAGTCAGATTGCGTTGCGCTAAAAATATTGTGTGTCAGTTTAGTGTTGATCAGAATAAGTAAAGAGAGTAATGCCTGTGTACGTTCAGTTTTGCTCAGCTGTTTGAAAATCAAATAATGTAAGAGGCTTATCAGCACAGTAATTCATTAATTTTTCTAAGGGGACGTTTCAATTTTTACTTTGAGAGTATAAATATGACCTAGTTCTGAGGTGGAGCAAAATGGGAACAAACGAGGAAATCACTTTACTGAACTCTGTCGTAATAATATGTTTCATATTGCTGGCTGGCAAAGAACATCTGAGTCGCAACTGAGCTTTCCATACGGAGAGACGGACCACCCTGAAAGCTGCTGTGGGTGCGACGGAGGACGAGCAGAATGTGTAAGGAGTGCTACCAAATGACCTCTACAGCCAGCAGTTGTTTAAACAAAATGACAAGGTTGTCTTGTAGAAGAAAACAGTCGTTGCTCTGTATTCAAATTATATGTTCCTAGGTGCATTTAAGAGTTCCTGCCTCTCGCCATATGTCGCTCTTGAACGCCATATGTCGAACTAGATCGTTTTGGTGGTCCAGCTGTTACTGCGTGGGCATCCTGACCTCTTGATCTTTGAACACGGTAGACTCACACTGCAGTGCTATTGTCACAAAGTACTCCTTCCACACGTTCGTCTTTTCAGAGGAATATTCGGCCATCATTTCATTTATTGAGGATAACAATGCGCGGCTGCATCGAACAGCGCAAATGGGGGAGCTGTTGGGACGAGACGATGTTAGGCAAATGGTGTGCCCGTTCCTCATACTTAAATCCCATCAGCAAGTTTAGGAGTCGACGGCCTTGCCGCACTGGTAACACCGGTTCCCGTCAGATCACCGAAGTTAGGCGCTGTCGGGCTGGGCTAGCACCCGGATGGGTGACCATCCGGTCTGCCGAGCGCTGTTGGCAAGCGGGGTGCACTCAGCCCTTGTGAGGCAAACTGAGGAGCTGCTTGACTGAGAAGTAGCGGCTCCGGTCTCGTGAAACTGACATACGGTCGGGAGAGCGGTGTGCTGACCACATGGCCCTCCATATCTTCATCCAGTGACGCCTGTGGGCTCAGGATGACACGGCGGCCTGTCGGTACCGTTGGGCCTTCATGGCCTGTTCGGGCGGAGTTTAGTTTAGTCTTTAGCAAGTTTAGGATGGAGGAGAGCTTCTGTAAAGTTTGGAAGGTAGGAGACGTGGTACTGGCAGAAGTAAAGCTGTGAGTCGTGCTAGGGTAGCTCAGTTGGTAGACCACTTGCCCGCGAAAGGCAAAGGTTACGAGTTCGAGTATCGGTCCGGCACACAGTTTTTATCTGCCAGGAAGTTTCATATCAGCGCACACTCCGCTGCAGAGTGAAGATATCGTTCAAGTTTAGGATGCGTTGGGGAGACGTATTGCAGTTCGTCCACATCCACCAACAACCATTTAACAGTTGACAACTGTGCTGGCGTAGGAATGGAGCGTGTTGCCACGAGAACCCCATGCCAACCTTGTCATAGAGCAGGAACTCCCGTCCGCGGTGGTCACGCTGCCTATCAAGAACCATGTCCCACCTTTTGTAGTGTGCAGGGGACCATCGCTCTCACTTCAGTGGAAATTTTTTTCAAATACCTTCTGTACCGTACTGTAGCAGTTCTTTCTATGTGTGATCCAAGTTTCATCGCGCTACGTTACCCGGCAGGGACACATCGTGTACAAGCTACTTTCATCCTAAATTTTGCACACCAATGTAGGTTTTCCAGAGGGTTTTTAATCATACGATTGAAAGGTGTGATTCCTCCCAAGCATAGTCATATAGACAGACTTAAATTTTATTCCGAAAATTAGTTCTTGGGATCAAGGCCCTCTATTCCTTTGCAGTAGTCTTAGGAAACCTCTTGAACCACCTAGTCTGATTTCGTTTCACTTTGGACACTTCAGATTGAGTCTGTAACCTCCCCCTCACTTATCGACCTTAATGACAGTGAAAAATTAAACCGCGTGTACCTAATGGAAATTTGGGAAAGCAATCGTCACCGAAGTTAATCTGTCGGTAAAGAGGGAGGAAAGGGTTACATCTAAATGAAAGGAAAAATGCAAATGAAACTGGTGGAAATTAATTTTGAAAAGGGGTAAAGTTAATAAAGAAAGTAAATGTGCGGCCGTTACGTTAACAATTAACTAGCGATAATTAGATATTTGAGATTTGGGGGAAATTACGGTCGCCAGTCCTAAGGACAATTACTATAGTAACTGAAAAAGAAAGGTTATTACACATATAATTAGCACTAAAAGCGTGGCAACTGAAGGTTGACACGTGATGTGTGAAAACTGAAAGTTTGTCAGAAGTAATAAATTTCGCTACACTCTGACTTAATTTAGCAAAAGAATTAATAAAACCGGAAAATCGAAAGTTAATTTAGTGACTGACATTAATAGTGAGCTTTGTTTCTGAAGCACTACGAAATTCAGTAAAATAGGGTTAGTCTTGGGCTACCTCAACAATCATTTCAAAAGCAACTTGACTCTACGCAATTTAGAAATAAGAGATTTAACTTTGAACTTGAATTAAATGATTCTGAACAATTAACAATAGTAAAATTTTGTACGTACCAAGCTGAGCTGCAGTCACAGGTAAGCTAAAATACGGTAACAAAACTCGCACTCTTAATTTGTGCTTGTGTAATCTAAATATTGTAGCCAGCTATGAATACCTTAACTGAACTTTGAAATTAAAGCAGTGAAATCGAATTATAATGCTTTAATGCTGGCGTTTGAATTTCAACGACACTCGGGTTCATTTCGGAAAAGGAAGGGACCCTGCTTGGTAATGCAATTGGGACAATGAGCAACAAAGGTTCATGCTACGTTGCTGTAATTTTGTGATTTGAACAGTTTGAAAAGCTGAGGTCTGCCATACAGCTCTGAAACTTTACGTGCTTTTAGTCTTCCTTGTTGGTTGATTGAAGGTTTGAAGTCGCCGATCGAGGAGGTGGCGACAGTCACTCATTGTCGGCCGTCGCTGTTGCAGAAGCTGGATGCTGGCGCGCCTTCTTCTCGACACGGTCACGAGGCGAAACGGGCTCTTGATGTGCGCCAGCTAATGCTTCCCGTCCGCGACACCGTGCTAGAAACTACCATAGCCAGTCGATCGCAATTACATGCTGCCAAACCCCGAAAGTGCGGCAACTCGCGGGAGCGTCACACAACACACCTGCTCAATCGCACTACTCCAACCAGACTCCCCCTCGCTGCCCGCGCTCCACGCGGCAGAGTTAACACTACCAAAGATCCTACACACTTTCGTTCTTCACACGACCTATCGATGTATTCGTCCGATAGCATAGTTTTCCCTAGGCAAGACCCAGCGTAAAATACAAATAATATTTACAAAACAAACCAATTATACATCGACACACACATATATATATATATATATATATATATATATATATATATATATATATATGTATGTATGTATATGTATATTAAAACAATTACAATATGTAAAGACACAGAAATGTTATATCTTCAGGTAACAAAATAAGGAAAAAATTATGGTACAATAGATGGAAATAGGAGGATATGCATTTCCGGCGTTACAAGCCTAACCATGATTGTCACGAATATCAGTTTCAAATCACAATCGGCTGTTACCAGCCCCATTTACTGTTCTTCCCAGTGCGTGTCTTAGAGAATGACAGCGCTACAATCAGGTGGATTTATTACTACTGAAAAGACGTAGAGACCTCGTATATATGACCTTTCTGGTACTGTCTGGCAGCAGAAAACCAAAACCTGCTTTACGACAAGCCTCAAACTTATATGAAGCTTTGATTGCATAGGTGAACAGTAATTTAAATGTAAATACCGTTCAGTGCTCACAGACTCCTATCCCAGTGATATTTGCATCACGTACACTTTCCATAAATTGAACTGAGCAAAGGTGCAGTATCAGGAACTAACGTCGGCAAATGAAATACAAAGTAATGTCTCTACAATGGCAAATCCCGCGTTCATACAACTTTTGAAATATTATGTACATGTAGGAAAGAGAAAGCGTGTGTGTGAGTGTGTGTGTGTGAGAGAGAGAGAGAGAGAGAGAGAGAGAGAGAGAGAGAGAGAGAGACAGGCAGACAGAGAAAGAGAGCGAAAGCGAGAGAGAGAGTGGGGAGTGGGGAGAGCACAGTTTGACCATATTTAAATGACAACAAACGTGATTCGTCACTAATTTCCATTTTGAAACTGATGTTCCGATTTCGTCAGCAATCTGGTCGGACGTGAGAGAGAGCACCTTTTTTTAATGGACGTCAGTGAATTCGTAAGGAGGAGAAAGTAGTAGAAGGGGTGTTTACGGATATTATATACGCCAATTAGCGCGTGGGAAACTTTTTGGATTTCGACGGCCTAGCTTACATGCACTCTGAAAAAGGTTCTTAAATGATCACTAATGGAACATTATCGTACTCCTACATTTTTGTGACCTTCAATCGTTAGAAAACATCGAATGAGTAAAAATAGATTCCTGTTTCTGTGCACAGTCATTAACTGTGTACAAGAGGCTTTGATGCGAAAGAGAGAGTGTAGGTATAGCAGTTTGCAAATTATCCCGCTACATAGGACATAGAGTAGTTGCGAAGCAGTTCGATTTCGACAGTTTAGCAAAAATGTCAGCAATTGTGCGTATCATTCAATAGCTTCTTCCTCTTACTCTGTCCCCTATCGGCTCAGGGTCGGCGTGGTTCTTAAAGAATATGGCATGGGTGGTTCAAACATCCAGGATCGCCGCCTCTTTACCACCCCGGGATAGAGTATGTGTAGTCTAACTTTTCAGCGTATAGTGTTATTCATGCGAAACGCGTGAAAGTTTGCCAAATGTTTTCGAATCGTGTAACAGAAGTTGTCAATGGAAGCAAGACTAAAGAAAAATCAAGACCGGTTCATAAGATATGTCGATCTGATAAAAGCGTTCGACAATATCGAGTGGTGCAATATGTTGGTAATTCTGAAGAAAGAAGTGGTAATCTATAGGGAAAACGGGTAATACACAACATGTACAAGAGCCAAGAGGGAATAATAAGAGTAGAAGACCACGAACGAAGTGCTCGAATTAAAAAGGGTGTAAGACGGGGATATAGTCTTTTGACCCTACAGTTCAATTTATACATCGAAGAAACAATGATAGAAATAAAAGAAAGTTTCGGGAGTGGAATTAAAATTCGAGGTGAAAGGATATCAACGATACGATTTGATGACGACATTGCTATCCTCAGTGAAAGTGAAGAAGAATTACGTGATCTGCTGAATGGAATGAACAGTCTAATGAGTACAGAATGTGGACTGAGAGTATAAGAAAGACAAAAGCAGCGAGAAGTAGCAGGAATGAGAACAGCGAGAAACTTAACATCAGGACTGACGGTCACTAAGTAGATGAAGTTACGGAATTCTATTACCTAAGGAACAAAATAACCAATGACGGACGGAACAAGGAGGACATCAAAAGCAGACTAGCAATGCCAAAAAGGCCATTCCTGGCCAAGATAATTCTATTAGTATCAAACATAGGCCATAATTTGAGGAACGAATGTCTGAAAATGTAAGTTTGGGACACAGCATCGTATGGCAGTGAAACATGGACCGTGGTAAAACTGGAACAGAAGACAATCGAAGCATTTGAGATCCGGTGCGACAGAAAATTAGGTTGACTCATAAGGTAAGGAATGAGGAGGTTCTGCGCAGAATCGGAGAGGAAACGATTATGTGGAAAACATTGTCGAGGAGAAGGGACAGGATGATAGGACATCTGTTAAGACATGAGGGAATTATTTCCGTGGTACTAGAGGGAAATATAGAGAGCAAAAACTGTAGAGAAAGACAGAGATTGGAATACATCCAGCTTCTTTCCAATTAAACACAAAGCCACATCGTTGTTACTGACCAACCTTTTTAATAAGTAAGTAGCAACATAACAATATTATCACGAATCATATGCAGTAGAGACATGACATCGGTAAATGTGGGAATGAAAACCCGCAATGAAACACGTATATGCAAAATCGATGTACGAGTGTTTACTCAAACAACCGGAAGAGATACTGAAAACCGCGGTTTGGAGCCCCATGTAAATGTAGTGATGGACTGGTTGCATGACCACCATGATAGGGGCGTTATGTCCGGCGTCCGCTCCGTAAGTATTCGAGACGAGAAGCCAATACGACGACAAACGACTTCACCTTCTCCATTCAATTGATCTATGACTCATCCACAACGACGCAAACATAGTTTTACACTGTACAGTACCTCACAGCAGTCAGCCAGACTGAACAAGTACGTTTACACTTGGTACACCGTGACGAGCCAATGGAAAAAAATAGGACCTAAAAATTAAGTCATTTTGATTTCCTAAGGAGAACCGTGATCAATGTGTGAATACCATTATTTCATTCAGCAGTCTAGAATAACATTGAAAATAATGAATGACAGTTGTCCCATATTGGTAAATGAATTACTGTTGTAGAAAACGTCCTTTCCATCCTGCGAACGGATGAGAAAGGGTGACAGCGTTCGAGTTCGAACCATTGACTATGTTTATCCCCGTTCACAAATCAATCTGTTCATCTAAAAGGTTGCCTGAGGTTGCTTTCGTCCACTGCCTTCTGCGTCAACGAGGCGCAAATGTCGTGTACCATGAAGTTCGATTTCCTTCTCCTTCTGGTTTTTCCTTTCCAGCCAGCAGACATTTTCTAATTGCGACGTTACTTCGCGAGTTGCTCCTGCATCCATTGTTTTCAGAGAACCCATTTGGGCCATTGTAGTTGCAGTCTGTGGTGAACTTGTAACCTCCCCCTTCCTAATCGGCCTACTGGATTGCGACATAACTGACCGTGATCGCATATGCCTAATGAAATTTTACAGTTAGTAAGGCTATCTTTATTATTATTATTATTATTATTAAGCATTACAATCCATGAAGGCTTTTTGCTGCAGAATGGACAATGTTGAACCACTTTGCTCTGTCTTTACAAGTAATTTGCCACTGTCTGTCATGTCCTAGTTTTCTGAGATCGTCTTGAATATTGTCCAAGTATCTCATGCGTGGGCGTCCAAGAGGTCGTCTTCCGGTGGGAATCTCTTCAGTCACTTTCTTGATGGTCCTGTTTGGTGGTGCTCTGATGACATGCCCTATCCATTTCAGTCTTTTGGCTTTAATTTTGGCCACTATATCGGAGTCTTTATATAATTTGTAAATTTCATTGTTATTTAGCAATCTCCATTCATCACTGATCCTATCTCTTATGGGTCCAAATATTTTTCTCAAAATTTTTCGTTCAAATACTCTTAATCTGTTTTCCTCTTTTTTTGTGAGAGTCCAGGTTTCAGATCCATAGGTGAGTACTGGTATAATCAATGATTTGTATACTTGTAGTTTGGTGTTCCTAGAAATTAACTTGCTTTTGAAAACTGTCAAGAGACTATAGTAGCATTTGTTAGCCTTCTGAATTCGTGATTCTATTTCAATTTTTATGGAGTTGTCAGAGGTTACTATTGTACCAAGGTAATTAAATTCATTTGTCTTTGTGAAAGCTGTGTTATTAATTTGCAGTACATTATTATTTGATGGATAGCGGGATAAGATAAAGTACATTGTTTTGTCTGTATTCAGCTGGAGGCCTGTGCCATTTGTGGCTTTAATTAATTGTGCTGTAAGAAGCTTCAAATCATTCTCACTGTCAGATAATAATGCAATGTCATCAGCGTATGCTACAATATTAATTTTGCTTTCCAGTTGTGCTCCAATTTGTAGTAGCTTTACTTTTTGAATTATTCTATTGATTACTATGTTAAAAAGAACTGGTGAGAGTGAATCCCCTTGTTTGACTCCAGTTTTAACCTCAAAGTCTTCAGAAAGTTTGCTGGCTACTTTTATTTTGTATTTTGAGTTTAAAGTGCAAGATTTTATTAAATTTATCAATTTGTTAGGGATGCCAATCTGCCTCATGCACTTCCATAAATATTCCCTGTTGATACTGTCAAAAGCTTTTTTAAAATCAATGAAAAGCATATGTACATTTTGATTGAATTCATATTTCTTTTCACCCAACATCCTTAGGACATATATATTGTCAATAGTCGATCTGTTAGGTCTAAATCCACATTGGGCATCATCTAGGGAGTCTTCAACGTAAGGGCTTATCCTTGCTAACAGTATATTTGTCAGAATTTTATATGTTGTGTTTAGTAATGCAATTCCTCTGTAGTTTGAACATCTTTACCCAAGGAAAATAACACCGGTTAGTTGGAGAAAAGTGTACAACAGATACTCTTGAAGAAATAATGTATTCTAAATTTAAGCTGAATTTAGATGATAATTTTGAAATGTGTGGAATATAGTCCATTGCTCACGAACCGCACAGGGGGAGAAAACGGTACCACGTAATATTTACCACAAAAATCACTGGTAACACAAAGAAAACACTGTTTAGCTAAAAAAGGGATAATTAAACGGTCGCCAGCCTTCTAGTGCAATGAATCTCCAGAATCTTTAGAAAGGTAACGGCAAAGAAATTTAAGCAAATAATCACTGGCCTGGCAACAGAAGGTTGTCACGCTTTTCCACAGCACAGTAATTCACGAGAAAATAAATGAATCACAAAGCACTGAGTTTGCAGTTACTTATTCTGAAATACTAAATTTTGAAAGTAACGTTAAATGAAATTGCTGGTTAAATAATTGACTGGATTAACTTGAACTTTGTTATGTAAAAAATTGATTTCTGTATCATCAATGACCCGTAATGCAAAATGTAGAAAAAGGCAAGCAACTTACTTTTGATTATAGAAAGATGAAACTGAGTTTACTTTAAGCAAATGCGCAACTGGTTTTACTTTCCAAATAATAACAATAAGATAAATACCAAGCCAGCAGAAGTCACTTGAAGCTAAATCCAGAATAAATGAAATTGCGCACTCTTAATTTGTGCCGTACCTTCAGTTATTAGTTTTGCCAGTGAAATTTTACTTTAAGAATGAACAGTTACTGAGGCACAAATTTTAGAATGAAACTGGCAGTAGATAGTTAATTTTTGATATTCTTATGACACTCCTTGATTGCATGGAAAGGAGAGGGACCCTGCCTTGTAATAATGTCTGAGGATAATGACAACACAGCTGCCCTATAAGTTTTAACTATTCCATGTTACTATTCAAGTTATTCATAACATCCGAAAGAAATGTTGCTGGGCAAAGCCTCTACGTTACTGTGTTTGCCAGTTAACAGTCTTAGGATGCTGTAGCTGTGCAGACGACAATGCTGAGCTGTTTTTGTTGTTGTTGCTGCTGTTATTCGATGAGAACCCCGAGCCGTCTCCAGAGCCACGGATAACTATGGGACAGGCAACAGTTGGAATTGCAGCTTCCTCCGCCTCTCCACTACTACCGTGCTCTCAATAATCCCAGGTTAATGAACCAGGCGTGTCTGCACTGGAGTGAGCTATCGATACATTTCAATAAAATTCCCGTGGCTATTATCCAACAATTTACAATATTTTCATTATAATTACACTCAATTATACACTAATATATATAATACATATATTGCATATATGACATATATTGTTTCTGTAATACAGTTTACAGCTTCAGAATCAAAAGTACAGTGCAAGTTATCAACGGATATTAAACGGCGTAAATTTTGGATGCTGCAGAAGGTATTTTCTCTGCTGCAAACTATACAAATTTACCTGATACATTCGCAACAAATGGGAAAGTACAGATACACTGTGATGATTTTTTAAATTTAATCGTACAAGAGCATTTTGGCCTTGTGGCCAGACTAGAGCAAGCTTGGAGATGGACAGAGTTATCTTCCTTATGGATCTGCGAGGAGGGACCTAAAAGTAAGCGGAGTGTTTTATTTATTTTTACTATTTATTAATTTTTTTCCAGGGCCAGTACCGATACTCGGTGACACGGGGGTTCTCTCAACATTTCCCAACCGTCACCGCCCACCCCAAAGAAATTAGGTGATGAAAACTCTCCTCCATGGAGGTCGAACACTTTCAGACCAGAAGAGCCTAGCCGAAGAATGTCAACAAGATCGCCTGTGGAAGAGATGGGAAAGATCGGTGGACTCCTGTTGTTTGTTTGTTGTGGTCTTCAGTCCTGAGACTGGTTTGATGCAGCTCTCCATGCTGTGAAAGCTTCTTCATCTCCCAGTACGTACTGCAGCCTACATCCTTCTGAATCTGCTTAGTCTATTCATTTCTTGGTCTCCCTCTACGATTTTTATCCTCCACGCTGCCCTCCAATACTAAATTGGTGATCCTTCGATGTCTCTGAACATGTCCTACCAACCGATCCCTTCTTCTAATCGTGCCACAAGCTCCTCTTCTCCCCAATTCTATTCAACACCTCCTCATTAGTTATGTGATCTACCCATCTAATCTTCAGCATTCTTCTGTAGCACCACATTTCGAAAGCTTCTATTCTCTTCTTGTCTAAACTATTTATCGTCCACGTTCCACTTCCATACATGGCTACATTCCATACAAATACTTTCAGAAACGACTTCCTGAGATTTAAATCTATACTCGATGTTAACAATTTTTTTTCTTCAGAAACGCTTTCCTTGCCATTGCCAGTCTACATTTTATATCCTCTCTACTTCGACCATCATCAGCTATTTAGCTCCCCAAATAGAAAAACTCCTTTACTACTTTAAGTGTCTCATTTCCTAATCTAATTCCCTCACCATCACCCGACTTAATTCGATTACATTCCATTAGCCTCGTTTTGCTTTTGTTGATGATCATCTTATACCCTCTTTTCAAGACACTGTCCATTCCGTTCAACTGCTTTTCCAAGTCCTTTGCTGTCTCTGACAGAATTACAATGTCATCGGCGAACCTCAACGATTTTGTTTCTTCTCCATGGATTTTAATACCTACTCCGAACTTTTCTTTTGTTTCCTTTATTGCTTGCTCAATATACAGATTGAATAACATCGGGGAGAGGCTACAACCCTGTCTCACTCCCTTCCCAACGACTGCTTGCCTTTCATACCCCTCGCCTCTTATAACTGCCATCTTCTTTCTGTACAAATTGTAAATAGCCTTTCGCTCCCTGTATTTTACCCCTGCCACCTTCAGAATTTGAAAGAGAGTATTCCAATCAACGTTGTCAAAAGCTTTCTCTAAGTCTACAAATGCCAGAAACGTAGGTTTGCCTTTCCTTAATCTTTCCTCTAAGATAAGTCGTAAGGTCAGTATTCCCTCACGTGTTCCAACATTTCTACGGAATCCAAATTGATCTTCCCCGACATTGGCTTCTATCAGTTTTTCCATTCGTCTGTAAAGAATTCGTGTTAGTATTTTGCAGCTGTGACTTATTAAACTGATAGTTCGGCAATTTTCACATCTGTCAACACCTGCTTTCTTTGTGATTGGAATTATTATATTCTTCTTGAAGTCTGAGGGTATTTCGCCTGTCTCGTACATCTTGCTCACCTGATGGTAGGGTTTTGTCAGGACTGGCTCTCCCAAGGCTATGAGTAGTTCTAATGGAATGTTGTCTACTCCGGGGGCCTTGTTTCGACTCAGGTCTTTCAGTGCTCTGTCAAACTCTTCACGCAGTATCATATCTCCCACTTCATCTTCATCTACATCGTCTTCCATTTCCATAATATTGTCCTCAAGTACATCGCCCTTGTATAGACCCTCTATATACTCCTTCCACCTTTCTGCTTTCCCTTCTTTGCTTAGAACTGGGTTTCCATCAAAGCTCTTGATATTCATACAAGTGGTTCTCCTTTCTCCAAAGGTCTCTTTAATTTTCCTGTAGGCAGTATCTGTCTTACCCCTAGTGAGATAAGCCTCTACATCCTTACATTTGTCCTCTAGCCATGCCTGTTTAGCCATTTTGCACTTCCTGTCGATATCATTTTTGAGACGTTTGTATTCCTTTTTGCTTGCTTCATTTACTACATTTTTATATTTTCTCCTTTCATCAATTAAATTCAATATTTCTTCTGTTACCCAAGGGTTTCTATCAGCCCTCGTTGGACTCCTATAGAAACGTGGTGTCCTGCTTATTTCGCTACTACCAGTGAAGATAAAGTGTGTTGTTTGTAATGTTAAAGACGATCTAGGTCTCAGACTGCCGAGTGAGTGTCGGATTCCATGTGAGTGTGGTATGTCTTACATGGACAGTCGAGGAGGCATGCAAAGAACACCAACAGCCAAGCAAATCAGCCGTGTGACGATACAGCGATTAGTGCCGTATAGCACAGAACAAACACCGCCATGCAACACACGGATTGCAAGTAGTAGTTCCCGTATATTGTGTTTTGTGAGAGGCGTTCTGTTTTCTGCTTCGCGGCTTTAGAGCGGGGCGCGGCATTGGCGGAAGGGCCGGCCTTTCCGCCGTCCCCTTCCTCTCTCTGCGGGTCAACGTTGGATTTAAAACGACGACTGGTTTCCTACCACGCACACATGAAATCCGTACGTATGAGTTGTTAATTTTTAATACGTGAGACTATTACTGCAGTGTAAAGCTTACTGTAATGAAATTGTTAAAAGAACAAGATAATAATCTTCAAAAATTCCAGAAATTTACTTGAAGACTGATTTGTGACAGGGTTATTTGAAAAGCCTATTGTTTGTCAGTCAAATGAAGTATCTAGGGGTTGAAATTTCATTTATTGCACAGCACAAGGTTAGACACAAGACAGTAACGTCTGGTTTAGATGAATTACATGTTTGAGATTTGTGGACTGTATTTCACGGCTGTTTAAACAGAAGTGAGCTGCTTAAGAGCTTTCTAAGGTTAAACGAGCTTTATATCCCTTCTGAAGTGAAGGACTATACAGTAAATGTTAAAATTAGTTTTCGAATGACAATTCTCGATCACAAAACAATGATAACCCTTACAACGAACGTGGGACTTACACCATCGTCAATAACGGTATTTTTGAATGTTTTAAGTTAGCCTATTTTCCATACAATATAAATGTAAAAATCATATCCTATGCAAGAAAAAATTTTTATTAATAGTATTTAGAAGTTAGAGCATTTAATAAGACATATAACGCAGACGAACTGAAATCAGGACTAGTGGATTATTTACAGACTTTCCCACAAATAAGTACTGATAGATCAGAGATAATTTACGGCGTATTCTTCACATGGAGTGATTATCTGTTGGTAACTATACCAACAAGGCCGTGATAAGGCAACTTCATAATCATAAATATTTCAAAAGCTATCGACAACAACAAGCTAACGCCCTCGCCGATCGACCGCCAAAACTGGACCCGGACACTGATTACAGTTTACCTGCCGAACCATTCAGTGGTGTGCTCCTGAAGTACGAATTTCGTACCACTGCAGCAGCTCATCGTACCCGACAGGTGGCACATTTCGTCGACCAATATGAAAATCTAACGACCCGCTGAAGCTCTGACCTCGGTTATAATCAGGAAATGAGATACTCTGAGACCAGTATCGTGGTGCAAACGTCGAGTTTCTTGGTCAGCTTAATTAAGGAGTCCAACGAAGTAAGGATGTCGAGAAACCTACTAAACAGAGACGGATGTTGTAGTTCAGAAACTGATTGGGGTCCGTCAATCAATTTATTAGGAGGGAAGGACAGGGTGACGGACGAAAATGGTTCTCAAACTCAGGTTTTTTGTTTCTCCGGACTGGAGTGTAGTAGACAAATGGTGTAACGCTGCAATGACTAAAACATGCATTCAAGTGTTTATTGATATTCTTTTTATTGAAAAATATTAATATCTGCAGTGTGTAATTGTGATTTTCCCGAGGCAGCTCTGAAAGGAGGTAGATGGTCAGTTGTCGCTGTGGTTGTCTGAAACGTGGACTTAACATATCGGGCTGATCGTTACAGATGTAATTTTAGTTCATCGTAGAGATTTGCGAAATAAATGAATAAATAAAATAAAATAAAAATAAAAAAATAAAAAATTAAAAAATTAAAAAGAGGTTATATTATAGATATTTGAAAAAATGGCCATTTTTGTAGCCCTCTTTTTTGGCCGAAGAAATACTAAACATCAATATTAAAAAAATCGGCTACAACGAACTGAAGAGAATTGAATTTGCATCAAGGGAGACCAAAAATCATTAAAATCGGATGAAAATTATAGCGTTGGCAACGACAACTGTGCCGAAAAACACGGTTTTGAGAAAACGCGTGTAGAGTTTAACAAGTATTTACCATATAAAAACGGGACAAAACTTGAAAATTAACGGGATACCATCGATGCCTCGTAGATGATATCTATCGCCCCGGCTAGTGGACAGCCGCTTCCGGCTACTTTGACCTGGTAAGTCCTCTATTTCGTCCTCAAAGCCATTTCCGTCGCTGAGCGTATTGCCGCTGGCATTTCTGCTTCACAGCCAATTTTGATTCGAAGGGCATTTGCCACGTACGTTAATGCGATGTGGCTTACATTGAACAGACATGCGGCCAAATTTGAAGCAATGTTGACAGTTTCGTTGCGGGTAGGTGTTATTTTTGGAGCTTATCTCCAAATGGGACTATTGAAACTTTCGTTCACATTTTGAGTAAAACCACCCAAACAACTCTCCAGAAAATCAGGTGTACTCAGATCGGTGTAAACAGGGAGCGCGAGAGCGGAACCTGTTTTCTGACGGCGGAGTGTGCCGAGCACGCTCCGCTTCAAACGCTCACGTAATCGTTACTTTTTGGAGTTCGCGCATAATATTTTGGGGAATAATTCTTCAATGCACATACATTCGAATTCCATAATAAAAGAAATTCGAGTTTTTTCGATCATAACGCTGTCGTTCATCCTTACGTTCTCGCCAGCTATCACATCCGCCAGAGCCAGAAAACGCCGAGAGAATGAACGGGGTTGGAAAAACAAAAGAGTGTCAAAGAGCACAGTGAACGTGGGAAAACGAACTTAGCTATAAAAAGCGGCGCGAAGCCAACAGTATTTCGTAATGTGGTGGAAGTCCAGGCGAGAGTACACCTTATAAGCCATACGTCTGTAACTTACTGTTGGTAACTGGCTGAATCGGCGTATATTGTTAGCTTACATCCACACTTAGCATTTGTGTGCGATCAGTGGTTAAGTCGTCTGCAAGGCATAACTGTTCAATTAAATTATTAAATTACAGCGTCACCACCACCCGAAGCCGTTCCTAATAAAAAAAATGTTTCAAATGGCTCTGAGCACTATGGGACTTAACATCTGAGGTCATCAGTCCCCTAGAACTTAGAACTACTTAAACCTATCTAACCTAAGGACATCACACACATCCACGCCCGAGGCAGGATTCGAACCTGCGACCGTAGCAGTCCCGCGGTTCCGGACTGCAGCGCCTAGAACCGCTCGGCCACCGCGGCCGGCTCGTTCCTCATAAAGTGGATTTGAAATTATCAGACTACGTGTTCCAAAAATAAAAAAAGAGAAAAACTAGGATGCAAACCAGAGTACGTAATATTTAATATTGCTGAATAAAGTCGAGTAATTAATCAGTAATTTGTAATAAATGCGTCACACTAGTTCTATGCACTTCCTCTCTCTCTCTCTCTCTCTCTCTCTCTCTCTCTCTCTGGGAATATTTCCTTGTCAACTCTTGTTAACTCAGACACTGCTCTGATTGTTAAACGGCGATCTTGTCGAACAAGTTTACCGATTTTTTCAATGTTTGCATCAGTTTTTGCTGACAATGGTCTGCCAGTGCGAGTGTCATCACTGGTGTCTTCGCGGCCATCTTTAAATCGTTTAAACCACTCAAACACTTGTGTTCGCGATAAACAATCATCGCCGTACACTTGTTGTAACATTACAAACGTTTCACTTGCAGATTTTCCTAGTTTGAAACAAAATTTGATGTTAACACGCTGTTCTTTCTGTACACTCAACATTTTCCGACGCACAGAGAAAACGTCAACTACTTAAAACAGACGCCACGGGCAGACTGAGTGCAGGAGGCAGATGAAACTCGAGCAGTAGGCGGAGCGAGAGTCACGTGACAGGCCACGCGACTTTCAGCCTTATTGCATTCGTTTTATTGTTTCACCAGTACTAGTCCGGTTTTTTTCTAGCCACACCTCGTATATCACTGCCCCTTTGTGCACCGTGTAAAATCATGCTAATATGTAAAAGAACAAAAGCATTAAAGCATTAACTTGCAAATCGGGTCACTGTGTGGTGACCTCCGCTAGAGATAACAGGACACACGTTATTATGCTGTTTCACTAAACACATTTTTTTCAAAAATACCCACAAAAAATTATGGATGGACATCCTATCACTATTCTTAAATGGTACCTGAACACGAAATAAGTTTGTCTGCTTTTGATACGGTGAAATTACGTTGTACAATTTAACTTTGGATACGTGAGGGAAAACACTGGAAAAGGAACATGAAACACATTACTTCATTGATCCAGTCTACACCCACACGAAAAAGACGAAGTTCATAGGAAGAAAACATCACCATTACGTGCATGCACTAACTGGAAAGAGATTGTCGATTGAAACATTTTGTTAGCATAAATATATGACATGAGAATTCGCGCACACGACATACAAAGAACCGAACTGACGACATGGTAAACTCAGCCACATATCTAACTGTTCCAAACAGAAATAAATGAAAATGGCTAAATGTACAGAATGAGTTAGGGAACACGATTACAAGAACGAATAGATCACGAGTCACCGCGAACTGATACCAAAACCAACAAGCCAGAATGCCCCAGTGGTTCAAGGAACATGTGGTCTTCACTAAACAAAGACAGTCCCCATAAAGCACCAAAATGCGATATCTCAATTGATTCATCTGGCGCTGATAAACTGAACTAGTACGGACAACGTATAGATACGCAGTAACAGAGCGGAAGGCTCACAGGGTAAAGAAAAAGTTGGATAAAGTGAGAACAAACCGGACACGGAACAGGTGAAAGGAAAATACAACAAACGGAAATAAATATCGCACACACACGAAGACACAATTACCCTCACATCTAAACAAGATGGAAACCACCCTAGCTCTGCCTAGCCATATTCTGTGGAGAGCACTACACACCGCAGTGTTCCAAAGGAACAAAGCAAACTCCGACCACTGGTAAAGTCGTAAACTCAAACATTTCCTATATTGAGCAGTGCATAGCACATCTCGAAAAAATAATCGGAACACATCAGTTAGGCCGGAGAACTTACGTATTCTCAACGATTTAGCGCATGAAGACCGCGGTTTAACCTACGACCTGTCTCATCACTGGTGCCGCCAGGCCCTGGCAGCCGAGTGGTCAGCGTGACGAAATGTCACACCTAACGGCCCCGGTTCGATTCCCGGCTGCGTCGGAGATTTTCTCCACTCAGGGGTATTGTGTTATCCTTATCATCATCATTTCATCCCCATCGACACGCAAGTCGCCGAAGTGGCGTCAACTCGAAAGACTTGCGCCAGGCGAACGGTCGACCAGACGGGAGGCCCTAGCCCCACGGCATTTGCATTTATCACTGGTACCAAATAGACTTACATGGGAGCTATCGATCACACTCACCAACATCCAGCAGCACGGCACCCAAAAAAAGACACACGTGAAACGGAAGCGACCGACCGCCACCTACCTAACAAACAGACAGCTGTCGAAGATTAGGGATACACCTCGTTGCCCAGTTAAGAGATACGAAGTTGGTTATCGTGTGATCCCAGCACACGAAAAGCGACTCAACTCCCAAATACAAGATAATCCCGAAAATATACACCAAAACGCCCATTCACTCACACAGTGACACCCACAAGTTAAGGTAAAGGAAAGATATGATAAATATAGACCTGGATTACACATGGAAGATAAATGGATCATAAAGTATTGACATTCTGATGCGAAGCACAAGTTGCCTGCATTTAATGTCAGATAAAGACTGAATTTTCATCAGCTCCAGTGCTCAGTTCTTATGGGAGACTTAATAGACGTATACTACAGGCAAGCGGTAAACAGAAATCAAATGGTATAACAGTCTTATGACGCGGCTCTACAGAGACGCTTCAACGGGACAGCAAAACTCGCAGCACCTGAACAAGACGGCTACATCGGTCGCCCAAATGCTGTACGTAGGATGGAAACGTCAACTCGGCTGGACACCCAGAAACTCACAGAGAAAACCTAGGAGCCATCTCCTTGTTAGCGTGATCAGTGGACGAATTGCGTCGAGTCAGACTATAGCCTCGACACAAAAAGGAACACCTACAAGCTGCTGCGACTTCTGGAGCGGAAACAGCAGGTGAAAACTCTAAACGCGTGTGCAAGCAAACTGCGTTCAGAGCGCGACCTCAGGCTGAAGGGAGACTGCGCCTGAGAAGGGAAACTCCTTCACACCCCCCTCAGTTTAGCGGTAAAATGGCCCAGTGGATAGCCCATTAAATACTGAACACAGATCGAGCACGGAAACAGGAAGAAGGTGTATCAACTGTGAAGAAAGAAGCAAAACAGAAGCTCTGAACGGTCCAAGCTCCAGATGTGCAGCATCGTGCAAATTGTAGGAGTCCCGTCGTAGTGCTTGGGTGGTCACGCAGTTGGACTGCGAAGCAGGAGATCCGTGTTCGAACCTCTGTTGCACCTCCTTTCTTTTTTTCACAGAACTATGAACTTTTCGCCGGATCACTGCGTTTCTGTTCTCCTTCCGTAGTCCTGGCACTTCTCATACTGTACACTGGTTACACACTGAAGCGCCAAGGAAAATGGTACAGGCATATGTATACAAATACAGAGATATGTGTACAGGCAGAATACGGCACTGCGGTCGGCAATGCCTATATAGGACAACAAGTGTCTGGCGCAGTTGTTGGATCGGATGCTGCTGCTACAATGGCAGGTAATCAAGATTTACGTGAGTCTGAACGTGGTATTATAGTTGGCGCACGAGCGATGGGACACAGTACCTCCGAGGTAGCGATGAAGTGGGGATTTTCCCGTACGACCGTTTCACGAGTGTATCGTGAACATCACGAATCCGGGAAATCTCCGACATCGCTGCGGCCCGGAAAAGATCCTGCAAGAACAGGACCGGCGACGACTGAAGAGAAACATTCAACGTGACAGAAGTGCAACCCTTCCGCAAATTCTTGCAGATTTCAATGCTGAGCCATCAACAAGTGTCAGCGTGCGAAACATTCAACGAAACATCATCGATACGGGCTTTCAGAGCCAAACGTCCACTCGCGTAGCCTACCCTTGATGACTGCACGACACAAACCTTTATGCCTCGCCAGGGCCCGTCAACATCAAGACTGGACTGTTGAGGACTGTAAACATGTTGCCTGGTCGGAGAGTGCCATTTCAAATTGTATCGAGCGGATGGACGTGTACGGGTATGGAGCGAACCTCATGAATCCATGGAGCCTGAATGTCAGCAGGGGACTGTTCAAGTTGGTGGAGGCTCTGTAATGGTGTGGGGCGCGTGCAGTTGGAGTGATACGGGACCCCTGATACGTTTAGGTACGACTCTGACAGGTGACACGTATATAAGCATACCGCCTGATCACGTGCATCCATTCATGTCCACTGTGCATTCCGACGGACTTGGGCAATTCTAGCAGGTCAATGAGACACCCCAGACGTCCGTAATTGCTACAGAGTAGCTCCAGGTTCACGTTTCTAAGTTTAAACACTTCGGCTGGCCATCAGTCTCCCCAGATATGAACATTATTGAACACATCTGGGATGCATTGCATCCTGTTATTCAGAAGAGATCTCCACCGCCTCGTATTCTTACGGATTTATGAACAGCCCTACAGTATTCATGGTGTCAGTTCCCTCCAGCAGTACTTCAGACATTAATCTAGCCATGCCACGTCGTGTTGTGGCACTTCTACGTGCTCGCGGGGGCCCTAGACGATATTAGGCAGGTGAAACTGTTTCTTTGGTTCTTTAGTGTGTTACCGTCGCAAGTAAACGTAATGAACAGTGAGAGCAGGTGAGATGCTTCAAAGACATCTCAGACAAATGAAAACGACAAATAAACGGGTGTTACAATAAAGCAATTCAAGAGTCAAAAATTCAAAAACGGAGCGCAAGAGTCATAAGATGTGGTACTTGAGTAGAACAAATCGGTGGTATGTACGTCTGGAGGTCCCTTCCTTACACCTTGCTGTTGCGAAAGAACGTCACGCCACCACACGGGCACAAATTTCAATACAGCGGACAGACGTGAGTTCATAATTTTGTGAAAAAAAGGGGGAACGTGGGAAATTTGAACACGGATCTCCCCCTTCGCAGTCCAACTCGGCAGCCATATAAATACGACACCAGTGGTATACAGATTCACTCGATGTGGCACATCTCCAGCTTGGACCGTTCACTGTTTCGATTTTGCTTGTTCTTTCACACTTCTGAACACCTCCTTCCTGTTTTCGTGCTTGATCAGTGTTCAGGTTTTGACGGGCTGCCCGCTGGCCCATCTTACCAGTAAATCTGAGGGCGGCGCGATCGGGAGTTTCCCACGTAAGGTGTTGGACCGGCGGGGAGCCGTCGGCGCAAGTTGGAGAGGCTGCCAGGTGGCCGTGGAGTTAGGGCCGGCAAGGCGTCTCCGGGCACCCGCAATACACTGTGCACCGTAATGAGCGTCGAGGGAAGACCGGCTGAGCAGTAACAGGCAGGCGCTAACGGTTGTTCACTGCCTCCAGCGAACATCTACCGTGCGAAGCCGCCTGCTGTCAGCAACTATGCTGGTATCCAGAAGTTCATCATCATCTTCCAGTCACTACTTAGACTGCCTCTTACAAGGTAGCTCGATTTCTTTGGCAAGATACATCTGTTTTACGTTGTGATTTCTATACCTCCTAGTGAACAAGTCAAATATTCTTAATGCAAACTAAACGAAGGGAAATAAGCAGGAAGCGTGGTGCTGAACTGAGACAAGCTGGTCTAGGTCCATAGACTCGATCTCTGTCTGTATTCATCCCAGACCAATATGCTTCTCTGTATGTATAGGATGCAGTGCACAGGTTGATTGAGGTGTTCCATTGGAGTCAGAAGTGAAAGGTTAGGCAAAAGGCAAATGGAGTTTGTGCTTTGTCGCAGTAGACACGAAACTCAAATCCAACGAGATACAAATTCAAGCTGTATGCAAGATTATTTGAACAAGACTCAGTATCAACTGTCGCCACAGACCTATACTTGGATTCTTCTCGCGACCACCAGACTCACGTCCAGATGTAATTGAAAACTTTAGAGAACACCTGACACCTGAATTTGCTAATACGTAAGTTTCCCAATCACACTGTCATCATTGGAGGAAACTTTAGTCATGCAACAATCGGGTGCAAAAAGCATAATTTCGAAGTGGTGCAGTGACAAGACGTCCTGCGAATCATTATCAAATACCTTCTCTGCAAACTACCTAGAACAGATAATTCGGATGCCCACTCATGGAGAAAGTACATTGGCCTAAATCGAATGGTAACAAATAGATCTGACCTCTATCAGAATTTCCAAATCGAAACCGGTGTCAGTGACCATGAGACAGTTGTAGTAACAATGGTTACCATAGTACAAAGGACAATTACACCACGTAGATAGATTTACATATTCTGTAAACTAGACAAATCAGTCAGTAGTAGAGTCATATCTCGAAGAAGAACATTAAATTCCAGCCCAGGACAATAGCATGTAGAGAAAGCATGGCTCTCAAGTTTAATAGAACAGTCGACCATGAACAGGACAGATATGTACCTAGGGGAAGAGTGCATGGTATACTGTCACTGGAAAGTAACTGATAAAGAAACAGAAAGTACTGTATAACAGGTGTAAAACAAAGCATTGGACTTCACATAGAGAGATACTGAATAAAAGACTTTTGGCTGTCAAGAGGGCAAAGCGTGAAAACCTCCAACGACTACCACAGCAGATCAACATCGAAACTGCACTCAAAGAACCTGGAAAAATACCGGTCATATCTAAAGGCTGTCAGGAAACATAAGTGTCCAGACACTCATGGACGAGACAGGAACTGAAAGTAAGGACACAAACCAAAAGCAGAAATGTTGAAATACTTTCTCAAACGTTCCATTACAATGACAAATCCTGAAGTACTGGTCCAATTTAACTCTCGCACCAGCACAAAGATGAGTGTCAGTGGTATTGAGAAAAGGCGTAGCTAAAACTCAAAATGGTGCAAATGGCTCTGAGCACTACAGGACTTAACATCTGTCATCAGTCCCCTAGAACTTAGAACTACTTAAACCTAACTAACCTAAGGACATCACATACACCCATGCCCGAGGCAGGATTCGTACCTGCGACCGTAGCGGTCGCGCGGTTCCAGACTGAAGCACCTAGAACCGCTCGGCCACAGCGGCCGACGCTAGAACTCAACAAAGCTTCACTGCATGATGCAAGCTCTATTAGATTCTTCACAGAATTTGAGACTCAGTTAACCCCTATTTTCTCTAAAATGTATAGTAGATTTATTACATTATGTAAAGCCTCAAACAAAAAATTTATTTCCTTAATTGATTTAGCTTCATTATCCTTAAATGTGAACTGCTCTGCTTTCTATTGTACCTGACTGAATTCTGTCTTAATGCATCAGCAATACCCATCTTCTATTTGTGTACATCGAGACATATCGTTTGCCGGCCATTGTGGCCGAGCGGTTCTAGGCGCTTCAGTCTGGAACCGCGCGACCGCTACGGTCGCACGTTCGAATCCTGCCTCGGGCATGGATGTGTGTGATGTCCTTAGGTTAGTTAGGTTTAAGTAGTTCTAAGTTCTAGGGGACTGATGACCTTAGACGTTAAGTCCCATAGTGCTCAGAGCCATCTGAACCATCTGACATATCGTTTTCCTTATTCTTACTCGTACCTAAGCAGTCGAAGATTGGTACTAAAAGAGACGAAGTACTAAAGAAGACGAAATAAATATTCCGGAATTCCCATCAGGAACAACTGCGAAGATGAGAAACGGAGAAGTACTCGTAGATATCCTCTCTGTAGCAAAACAGTTTCAGTCACTTAACAAAAGCAAGGCTTCTAGTCCAGACTGTATACCAGTCAGGTTCCTTTCAGAGCATGCTGATACAATAGCTCAATATTTAGCACTATATACTACCGCTCGCTCATAGAAAGATCCGTACCTAAAGACTGGAAAACTGCTCAAGTCACACCAATACCCAAACAGGGAAATGGGGGCAATCCGCTGAATTACAGGCCTATATCACTGACGTCGATTTGCAGTAGGGTTTCGGAACATATACTGTGTTCGAACATTATGAATTACCTCGATTACGGATTCAGAAAACATCGTTCTTGTGAAACAACTAGCTCTTTATACTCACGTAATGAGTGCTATCGACAGGAGATGTCAAACTGATTCCATATTTTTAGATTTCCAGAAGGTTTTCGACACCGTTACTCACAAACGTCTTCTAACGAAACTGCGTTCCTATGGAATATCGCCTCAGTTGTGAGACTGGATTGGTGATTTCCTGTCAGAATGATCACAGTCAGTAGTAACAGACGGAAAGTCATCGTTTAAAACAAAAGTAATATCCGGCGTTCCCCAAGGAAGTGTTATAGGCCCTGATATATATTAACGACATACGAGACAATCTGAGTAGCCCTCTTAGATTGTTTGCAGATGATGCTGTCATTTACTGTCTTTTAAAGTCATCAGATGACGAAAACGAACTGCAAAATGATTTAGATATCTGTATGGTGCGAAAAGTGGCAATTGACCCTGAAAAAAAACCAAGTGTGAAGTCATCCACATGACAACTAGAAGAAACCCGCTAAATTTCGATTAACCGATAAGTCACACAAATCTGAAGGCTGTAAATTCAACTAATTACTTAGGGATTACAATTACAAATATCCTAAATTGGAACGATCATGTACATAATGTTGTGGGTAGAGCAAACCAAGGTGCAACAGGTCTACCAAAGAGACTTCTTACACCACGCTTGTCCGCCCTACTCTGGAGTACTGCTGTGCGGTGAGAGATCCGCATTAGGTGCGACTCACGGATAGCGTCGAAAAAGCTCAAAGGAAGGGAGCTCGTTTTGTATTATCGCGAAATAGAGGAGATAGTGTCATAGAAATGATACGTGAATTGGAGTGGAAATCATTAAAACAAAGGCGTTTTGCGTTGCGACAGGGTCTTCTCATGAAATTTCAATCACCAGTTTCCTCCTCCGATTGCAAAAATATTCTGTTGGCTCTCACCTACATAGGGAGAAATGATTATAACGAGAAAATAAGAGAAATCAGGGGGCACTCAGAAAAATTTAAGTGCTAGTTTTTCCCGCGCGCCGTTCGGGAGTGGAACGGTACAGAGACATCTTGAAGGTGGTTCATTGAACCATCTGCCAGGCACTTTATTGTGAATAGCAGAGTTATCACGTAGATATAGATGTAGATAACACTAATTCTCAGATCGAATCTAATTCCCTCAGCGCCACCTGTTTTTATTCCACTACATTCCATTATCATTGTACTGTCATTGTCATTGTTCTTTCAAAACACTGTCCATTCCCTTCATCTGCTCTTCCAAATCCTTTGCTGTCTCTGACAGAATTACAGTGTCACAGACAAACCTCAAAGTTTTTTTTTCTTCTCCCTGAACTGTAATTCCTTCTGCAAATTTCTCTCTGGGGTTCCTTGACTACTTGCCCAGTGTACACATTGAATAACTTACTGGGATAGGCTACAACCCTGCCTCACACACTCCTCAACCAATGCTTCACTTTCATACCCATCGTCTCTTCTAACTGCCATCCGGTTTTTGTACAAAATGTATTTAATCTTTCGCTCCCTGTATCGGGTGATTCAAAAAGAAACAACAGATTTCACTTGTTTATTTCGGACAAACTAGGAAATATAGAAGCACAATGTGCATGTCACTGCATAGAGGAAGGTTCAGAGTTTTGACACAGCTCCGCTGTTGTTTGTTTGTGGCAACATTTCGACTACACCGTGTTGAAATTTGAGCGAAGTCAGTCCATTGTTTAAGTTCAGCGTGCCTCCAGCCGTCGATTCACCAAGAAGCCGCCCCTGCACAAGCAGATTTATGACTGGCATAAAAAGTTCTAGGAAGCTGGTAGAATACGCAAAGGGAAGAGCACTAGTCGTCCAGGCATGTCTAATAAAATGTCCCGCGTGTTTGAGATGCGATCACGCAAAGCCCTCGCAAATTCGAAAGGCGGGCAGGCCAGGGAACTTCAACTTCCTCAAACAAAGGTGTGACGTGCTCTGAAACGACGCCTCCATATGGCGCCATACAAGTTGTAGTTACTGCAGCAATTGCGACCATAACACAAGGTATGAATTTTGCATTTCAGTTCTGCAGGATATGGCAAAGGATACTTCTTCCGAATGACCCACATTTTCGGACGAGTCGATGTTACATCTACCAAGTAGAGTAGACCGCCATAAGGTCAGGATTCGGGAGTCAGGAGAACCTGGCGTCGTCGTCGAACATGAAAGAGAGTCACCGACACTGCTTTGTATCGTTTCTGGTCACAAAGTGTATACCAGATGTAGAAGCATGAAACCGGAATTTCGCTGTAGATGGTGACAGCTGTCAGTGTAGAGCCCGTGAGAGCGCGTCTGCAGCGCCATCTGCTTCCTGTAACGGCTGACGACGAATGTCAACACACAGTAACCCAAGTTCCTTACATCGGTATCTGTTAAAGACCCGTGAACACGTCGAGTTTTGTGCCTGCGAACTACCATTTGCGTACAGTATTGGTTTTCTGTTTCATTTGCAGAAAATTCTGCTGCAGAATCGCATCGAATGCTTGTCGAAGCTTTCGGCGAACATGCCCTTGGGAAAACACAGTGTTTCGAGTGGTTCAAAAAATTCAAAAGTGGTGATTTTGACGTGAGAAACGACGAGTGCGGAAAACCACCGAAAAAGTTCGAAGACTACGAATCGCAGGCCTTGTTGGATGAAGGCGATACTCAAACTCAACAGGAACTCGCGGAACAATTGAATGTGACGCAGAAAGCCGTTTCTCTTCGGCTCAAATGGTTAAAATGGCTCTGAGCACTATGGGACACAACATCTCAGGTCATCAGTCCCCTAGAACTTAGAACTACTTAAATCTAACTAAGGACATCACACACATCAGTGCCCGAGGCAGGATTCAAACCTGCGACCGTAGCGGTCGCGCGGTTCCAGAATGATGCGCCTAGAACCTCTCGGCCACACCGGCCGGCCGTTACTCTTTGATTGAACGTTATGGGAAAGATGAAGAAGTGGGAAAATGGGTTCCGCGTGAACAGAATGAAAGACAGCAAGCAAGTCGAAAGAACACTTGTGAAATGCTGCTCCCCAAATACAAAAGAAAGTCGTTTCTCCATCGAATAGTGACAGGTGACGAAAAATGGATATATTGTGTGAATGCTAAGCTCCGTAAACCGTGGGTGAATCCAGGCAAACCACCGAAATCTGTGTTTAGTGGGATCAGAAGGCTGTCATCTACTACGAGCTGGTGAAACCGTTACCACTGATTGCTACCAACAGCAAATGATCGATTTCGATCGAACATTGCGTGAAAAACGACCGGAATATGGAAAAAGACAATACAAAGTCATATTTCTCCACCATACCGCCACTCTACGTACAGCAACACGGGTCAGGGAAACGACTGAGGCGTTCAGTTGGGAAACACTGGGGCACGCAGGGCTTATTCTCCAGACTCGGCTCCGTCCGATTATCATCTGTTTGCATCACTGAGACGCGCTATCGCTGAACAACGCTTCAAGTTGTATGAGAATGTATGAAAATGGCTCGCTGACTGGTTCGCTTCAAAAGAAAAACTTTTTTTTTTTTTTTTTTTTTTTTTTGCGTGACATTCATAGCCTGCCGGACAGGTGGGAGAATGTATAAGTAGCAATGGAGACGATTTTGAATAGAACGTTGTTTATCAGTGTCAAACAACAGACGTGTAATTATTGCAATCAAATTCTGGCTTCGTACTTCTACACCTGGTATCAAGCTTTCTTTCTTTTTTTTTGGGGGGGGGGGGGGGGGGGGGGAAGGAAACTGTGACAGGATTGGTTGTTTCCTCATCTTCACGAAGATTCCACTGATTTCATTTTTATTCCCGACGGCTCCCCGCCTCACTCCCACCTGGAGATGCAGTGTTGCCTTAACAGTACCATCGCACAACGATGGACTGGAAGAGGTGGACAACAAGACCTTGTTCGTCGCTTTTGGTGTCCCAGGCCACCACGCCTCGCACTTCGAGATTTTATTTCTGTGTCGGCACATAAGAGACAAAGTCTTTGTGCTACCTATAGCAGCTATTCTTCGAGAGCTGAGAAATCGACTTGTTGGAGCTGTCGAGTTAATAATAAAGGACCTGTTGGTTCGTGTGTGAATTGAAATGGACTATCCTTTCGATGTTTCTCGAGCAACGCATGGTGCTCATGTTGAGTGTACGGTATAGTATCTGTGAGAACATACAACTTTGGGCCCGCATCTCGTGGTCGTGCGGTAGCGTTCTCGCTTCCCACGCCCGGGTTCCCGGGTTCGATTCCCGGCGGGGTCAGGGATTTTCTCTGCCTCCTGATGGCTGGGTGTTGTGTGATGTCCTTAGGTTAGTTAGGTTTAAGTAGTTCTACGTTCTAGGGGACTGATGACCATAGATGTTAAGTCCCATAGTGCTCAGAGACATTTTTTTACAACTTTGAACTTTCTTCTATACAGTGACATGCACAATATGTTTCTATCTTTCATAGTTTGTCTGTAATAAAAAACTGGAATCTTTCCCTTCTTTTTGAATCACGCTGTATTTTATCCGTGCTGCCTTCAGAATTTCAAGGAGTGTATTCCAGTAGTCACTGTCAAGAACTTGTCTCCAAATCTTCACGGCCCAGTCACATTAATGTGACCACCGCCGATGTTCAATGTCAACGTGCAATAACCGCTGATAGCTGGCAGCATTAGCAGTGGAGAGTATATATAATGCGTGTCGGGTAGGCGCTAAAAACAGTGCAGTAGTTATAGTAATGTGGAATCGGAGTTATTTATCTAACGTCCAAATGGGCACAATAGTTGACCCTCGGGCAAACGATGGAAACATTTCCGAAACGGCAAAGTTTTTAAACTGTTCGTGTGCCGCCATGGTGAAAGAATACCGTGCGTGGCAAAATGGCGCTGCGGTGCACCACGAACCATACATGACAGACAGGGGTGGACGGCGGCTGCGGCCGTCTGTACGGGGGAACAGACGTGTACTGCTGAGCAACTAACCGCCCAGATGAACCAAGGGGCTACCGAAACTGCGTCCTTAATGGCAGTTCAGCGAACGTTGCTGCACAGCATGGCACGTAAGGCGTGAAATGTCATTATCATCATCCGCTAGGCCTCGTTTTTGTTTTGCCTGTTACAGCACCCATGGCTTCCTCCGTCTTCCTTGACTTCTTCTCTCAACTGGCTTAAATCTTCCTGTTCGGTGTGGTAATCTTTCTCCACTTATTTTTTAGAGATGTTCATTCCAGTTTCTCCTACTTTCTTGTTTTTTGTTATCTCCCTGTCGCCTCTTGTGCATCCCTTTACTGCTCATAGAAACCTCGTCTCTGTTGCTTGTAAGCCGTCCACTGTGGCCGTGCGGTTCTAGGCGCTTCATTTCGGATTCTCTCTGCTGTTAAGGTCGCAGTTCGAATCCTGCCACGGGCATGGATGTGATCCTTATGTTAGTTAGGTTTAAGTAGTTCTAAGTCTAGGGGACTGTTGACCTCAGATGTTAAGTCCCATAGTGCTTAGAGCCATTGGAACCATTTCTCTTGCTTGCATGCAACTTTATGACGTTTACTTGTAACCCACATTCACTACCGTAAACAAGTACTGGAACTGACATTGCCTTATAAATTTTGTTTCCTCGTTTTATTTTTCTGACATTCGTTTATTGTTCCACACATAACCTTACACTCTGCTATTTTTTCTCTATGTCTTTCTCATACTCATATGTGATGTCACAACCCAAATAATTAAGATGTTTGAGCTGTTCTATGTTGATCACAATTTTTGTCCGTACAGGATATGTCCATTTGAAAGCAACTGATTTTGTCTTCTGAAACGGCCAAATGGTACACTAATAGATGTATTCCTCTTCGTAGGGCATCTCCATTATCCTCCAGCGTTGTGGCGTCGTTTGTATATAAAGGACAATTCAGGCGGGAATTACTATTAATCTTAATTCCCCCATTAAAAATCTCCTTCCATTTCCGAACTGCCTATTTTTTCCTTATAGTTTCGCTTAATTCTGGTGTATAAATTTTTAACCGTTTCTTCCTTCTTGTTTGATTCTTTTTTCCTAGGGCTTCTTCAGCAGCGTTCTTAACTGCAGTATTTATATTTTTCCATTCCTTCTCCATTTATTCCGCTTCTTCTTACTTCTCTAGTGTTTGATTAATTTTTCTTTGGTACACGTCTCGATTGTTTTTGTTTCATTTAGTAGATATACTTTGTAGATTTCTTCGTTCATCTTTTTTTGGTCGAAATTTAGTTCTTTCCCCATTTCATGTACATATCAATTTGAGATATCATCAAGAAATGGCCAGAACCTATGCGATATCCACTGTACACTCGAGTGTCTCTTCGTTTGCGGTCTAATTTTTCATTAATGATAATGTAATCAATAAGAGACTTCAGTCCCCAAGCTTACCAAGTATATTAATGGATATCTTTTCTGCAAAAGAATGTGTTGTTTATCTTCAGTTCGTTAAAACAAACAAAATCTCTAAGAAAATATTCCATTGTTATTTACGATGTTTTCTCCCATCGTTCCCACAATCTTTGGGATAGGTTTATTCCCTGCCCTTGCGTTTAAATCTCCTGTCATCATTATTCGATTCTTTTTGTTGTACTTGTCCAAAACCAACTGCAGTTTGTCATGGAAATCTGTAGACTCCTCTTTTTTCCATTCATCAGGAGCAAAAAGTGTAATGGTAGTCAAGCTTTGTCTCTCTTCTTTGACAGTTACAACTATTATTCTTTCATTTATGTAACTACCCTATAATTCTCCTTTCCGATCTCTTACGTAAATGGCAACCCATTTATTTGCTTTCTCCTGTTTTCGTGTTACGCTATATCACACCAAATATTCTCCTACATACTTTTAACCCTGTAGGTTCTTATTTGTTTCAATAACGGATGTCAACCTTGGCCATATTTTAAAATATCTGGCAACGCCAAGGGGGGCTGGCTTCCCTACACGTGAGGGTCCTCCCTACCCTTTACTTGTCAGTGGAGTTAACAGGATAAGGGAGATGGGAAGGACAGGCTTAAGATAGGAGGAAGGGAACAATAGGCCGCTGTGGGGCACACCTACTCTGGCCTGTCCGGCTTGGGTGACCCCTCTGGCGAATAAGCTCCGGATCCACAGCAGCCAAACCTGCTCGCCTGTGCGAACAGTGCTCGTCAGACGAGTGAGGAGGGGTGTGAAACGTCGGAAAGCAAAGGGTCCACGTAGTAACGGGGAGCGTTATGGTCTGCGAATGCTTTCTGGTTTTCCCTGGGTGATCTCGTCATTCTGGAAGGCACAACGGATCAACAACACAAGTATGCATCTATGCTTGGCGACCACGTACCCGCCTTCGTACTACAGTTTATTTTTGCTCGGCACAATGGGATCTACCAGCAGGACAATGCAACGTCTCACACAACTTGCATCGTACGTGCGTGGTTCGAAGTGTACCAGTTTGAGTCTACGGAACTCCCCTGCCCATCAATCGGACTTGGTTTCCTCAGCCAAGAAACCTAGCGCTGCTAGCTGTGGCACTGGAATCGGCGTGTCTCCACATCCCAGTCGATACCTTCCAGAAACACACTAACACTCTTCCTCCACGTTTCGCAGCGGACCGCTCTACAAAAGGTGGTTGTCCAGGCTTTTGATAGGTAGTCACATTAACGTGACTGTACAGTGAACTATAGCTCTAATCATGTGGATTTACCTTTCTTTAAACTATCTTATAAGATAAGTCATAGGGTCAGAATTGCCTCACGAGTTCCCACATTTCTCCTGAAAGTTATGTACGGCTCAGTTATTAAGTGTAACTATTGTAAATAAACTTATTAATGTGTAATATTTTTGTAGTTGTCTGTCTTTATTTGCCATGTCTACTACGGATGCATCAGCTGGGTGTAGCAATGGCAAACGTGAAGTAGCAAACTTCGGTTCATTCTTAGATTACTAGTAAGACTATAAATGAGACTACTTACAAAACACTCGTGTGACATATCCTAGGATACTGCTGAAGAATGTGGGACCGATACCAAATGTGACTAAGAGTGTGTATGAACGCACGTGAACAAGGGCAGTACGAATGGTCATAGGTTTGCTTGACACGCAAGAGAGACGTCGAAGAAATTGAATTGGGAGGCGCCTGAAAAATAGATGGGAACCGTCCAAGAACGTCTACATATAACATTTCAAGAACTTGTTTTTGGTGATGAATCTAGGAATATACTAAAATGCTCTTCATAGCTCTCCCGCAGCAATCGCGAAGCCAGGATAGATTAATTATAGCACACTCACCCATTCGTGAAAATAACGGGAAGAAGCCTCAATAACTAGTATAATGGAAAGTATCCTCTACCATACACTTCACAGTGCTTTCCAGAGTAGCGACGTAGATGTGGGTGTAGACTAAAACATGGCCCGCCTCTTCGTTCCTGGTAATTCAGCCATTTTTGACCACACTGCATCTACGCCACCTGGCGCACTGTGTCGTGTGCTGTTGCGTTGTTGACGTACATTTCCTCCAACTCAGGATGAGATGTTGCTGCTGTACTACAGCCCTTCAAATAAGGAGAACTAATTACCGCCTGAAATTCCACTGTATCAAACGGCTGCGTCATTCTGTTTTCTCTCTTTACAGGGATACTATTGTACTGTGTAACGGGGTTTTGAAACGTGCCATGACTGCAGACATGTACCTGTACGCATATACAAAAATTAATTACACGGCAATATTTTTTTCTACCTGATAGTTAAGACTTGGTTGGTGAATGACGCTACCACATTCTAATACTTTTTCAATGGTTGGTTCAAATGGCTCTGAGCACTATGCGACTTAACTTCTGAGGTCATCAGTCGCCTAGAACTACTTAAACCTAACTAACCTAACGACATCACACACATCCATGCCCGAGGCAGGATTCGAACCTGCGGCCGGCCAAGAAGAGTCGAGTATTTGTGCAGTGTGGATCAGACGTGCTGTTGATCAAAACTTCTGTAAATCCTTGTCGCCAGTTATGTGTCGGCCACGTCGCTACTGCTGTGGTGGCCGAGTTGCCACTGTTGTCACGGCAGGCCGAGTTTGTGTGTTCGTGGAACGGCTTCTGGTGCAGCACTCAGCTAAGACAATTTCTCCCTGCCAGTGTTACACAGATATGCCGCACGGTCAGGTAGCAGGACAGGAGCACGAAGGCTCTACAACACAACAACAAATTAGTAACAAAGTCACACAAGTGAGTTTAAAGGGGTTTACCTATATTTTCAAGAATCAGCCTCAGTTGCGCAGATTTCCTGATCTTTTCCAGGTTTCGGCTAAATTAATCTAGCCTTCATCACAAGCATAAAATTGCTGTAACATGTCTGAGTAAGGCACAGTCAACATTAAAATTAAAACCTATAGTACCGTGGTACCAAGTAGAATTAACCTACTTAACTGTAGTCCAGCCCCGGCATCTCTTCACAACGAGGTCCGTTGGCGCCGACTACTACGTTGGCACTGGCCACAAACTGAGGCTGATTCTTCAAAATATTAGTCTTTCACAGTTGCTGACGGGGCTGCAATAAGCTAAAAATTCTTGGGTGTACTTATCTTTCTGACTTGTTGAATAATGAAGTCTGCAATACGGCATGTAACGTAACACAAAAAAGGGCCCCAATGGCTAAGTGCAAATAATCGTAGATAAACTTCACAGTACACAGCCAATGCAATTTACAACTGTCTGTTCACTTCTAAGAGTTCACTAGACGACGTTCCCTGTCTAAGCCAGGGCTGGACGGTGATCTATAACCAAGTGAGCGAGAGCTGCTCTTCTGAGTAGCCTTCTGTCCGTTGTCGTCCGGCCATTGGATGATTGTACTAGGCCTGCAATTGGAAAAGGCGAAGTGGATATCATCATCCTCAGCGCCTCCCGTGGCGCTAGTGGAGCTCGCGCAGTTGGCGAGTCTCTGTGGCACTGGCACCAGCTCGCATCTTTGCGCCTGTGGTGCTTTTGCACTGGCTGTGTCTCGTTCGGACACACAGCAAAAACATCTATGTAACTGAAAATATTTGCCACCGGAAGATGGGCACGGTAGCCCGAAACCGGTTATGGCCCCAAAATGAGACATTTAAAAAGTCCCCAAAATGAGATTTTCACTCTGCAGCGGAGTGTGCGCTGATATAAAACTTCCAGGCAGATTAAAACTGTGCGCAGGACCGAGACTCGAACTCGGGACCTCTGCCCTTCGCGGGCAAGCGCTCCACCAACCGAGCCACCCAAGCACGACTCACGCCCCGTCCTCACAGCCTCACCTCTGCCAGCACCTCGTCTCCCACCTTCCAAACTTTACAGAAGCTCTCCTGCGAACCCGCAGAACCAGCACTCCTGAAAGAAAGGATACTGCGGAGACACGGCCCAGCCACAGCCAGGGGGATGTATCCAGAATGAGATTTCGTTTCCATTTAAAAAGTGTTTGTGGCTGGTTGCGTCATTCACCAACTATGAGGGTCATTCAATAAATAAACTGGATCTGGAGAAAATAGCGTTTAATTTTACAAAACAATACTTTCTCTTCTTTTCAATATAATCCCCTTGAACATTTATGCACTTGTTCCAACGTGTTACAGGCTTTTATATTCCGGCTGCAAAGAACTCTTTATCTTGATGTTTGAACTAATTTCCCATAAACTTTTCACTTCCTCGTTGTCCTGGAACCTCGTCCCACGTAATGCCAACTTCAGTGCACCAAACAAATGGAAATAACCAGGTGCTAAACCACGACTCTAAGGGGGATGAGGCAGTACTTCCCAGCCCATTTTGTCGATGGTTTCACGGGTTAGCTGAGCAATATGAGGACGTGCGTTGTCATGCTGGAAAACCACATCTCTCCTCTGAGATCCACGACGTCTCTCTCTCATGGCTAGCTTCACCTTGTTTAAAAGCAAATCTGAGTAGTACTGGCTGTTCGTTGCACGCTGCTCTTGGAGATAATCACAAGAAACTTGACTTTCAGCAGGCCAAAACACCGTCAGCATGACTTTTCCTGTTGACGGTTGGGTTTCGAATATTTTCTTGGCAGGTGAGTTGGTGTCCTCCCACTGCATGCTTTGTCTTTCCGATTCTGGCTCATGTTAGTGAACCCAAATTGCATCACAAATTAAAATTATGTTGGGGAAGTGCTCACCTTCTCATTCATAATGTTCGTTTAGCTCTGTGCACACTGTCAACCTTGTTTCCTTGTGTAGCCGCGTCAACTCCTTTGGGACCCACCTTGCACATGTTTTTGCCGACCGGAGTGGGCGAGCGCTTCTAGGCGCTACAGTGTGGAACCACGCGACCGCTACCGTCGCAGGTTCGAATCCTGCCTCGGGCATGGATGTATGTGATGTCCTGAGGTTAGTTAGGTTTAAGTAGTTCGAAGTTGTAGGGGACTGACGACCACAGCAGTTAAGTCCCATAGTGCTCAGAGCCTTTTTTGCACATGTTTTGCTGTACTTCAGCTTGTAACAGATAATGTTATGAACCGTACCAGTACCAACTTGAACTGACCAACTATCATTTCCACAGCCACACTGCGGTCGGCACGAATAATGTCATCAATTAGACTTTCAAGTGAGGGAGTTGAAACTGCAACTGGTCGGCCAGAACGGTGTTCGTCAGTCACTGAGTCGCGACCATTTTTGAATTGCTCTACCCACTTGTAAAAATTTGCACCATTATCTTTAGAAGTTCTACAGTGTATATTCACTGGTTTCTCGCCTTCAGCATGTAAAAGACGAATAACAGATCGTTGTTCAACTAATGTGGACGTTTCAAGCGGACTCCCATCTTGAAACGTGTTTTTGAGGTTACAAGCAAAACAATGTTGATACATCAGCTGATTAGGGCTCATCCCAGTGATGCCAACTTAAAGCCATAAAAGTGCGAAACTTGCCATACTAAAAGTTTTTTCACCAGACCAATTTGTCTCTAATTATTGAATGACCCTCGTATTATTAACGGTTGCGGAGTTCACGGGATCCAACACGGATAAAGTAACATTAAAACTTGTGACTACTCATCGTAGATCTGCCCCGAAATTATAAGTGATGCGGCAACTGCAGTATAGCAATCTGCTGAGGTGTTCCGGCTGATTCACCCTGGACCTGTACGTCTCCCATTCAGCTTCAGACGAACAACTCAGGCAATTGGCACGAAGCTCTTCCGTCGAATTCGTGTCGTCCTGCCACCGGTCGATACTCGCGAGTCGCGAAGCCGACGCGGAACAGCCGCCCGTGAAACTCGAATCAGCTGACGGCTCTCTCTTTACGACCTCGCAGCCGGAAGCGGAAGGCGGCAGCTCTCCCTCAGATTTACGCCGGCCGCGGCCGAGGGCGGTAAATCTCGGCTGCGTAAGCCGGCACGGCCGTGATTCATGCGTGCGGCCGCCTTGTGGCGCGTTGTCTGTCAGAGGGACGAACCCCAGCCCGGGCTGGCGAGCCGCTGTTTTTTGCGGCGCCACACCTGCCCCAAGCGCTTTATCAGTCATTCCGCAGAGCGCCAGATTAGCGCGCTCACAGCGGCCTCGCCGAGTGCTAATTTCATTTGCAGACCGCGCCGGTAAGCCTTTTCATTGGTGAACGGCTGCGGTGCGGCGAAGGGAGACACGTTTAAACCTGATAAATGAAATTTGTATCAAAAAAAGGAAGTATTACGATAAAAAAGTTTCGCAGTTTCGTCTTTAACCCCCTACTCTGTGTAACGTGTCACCCAACGCAGTCGAACTGGCCCCATCCTGAACCTAGAATTACTTGTCCTCACGCCCACGTCACACTTAAAGAGATTGTATAAAGAGCTGCCCATTAAAATTTCAGCACCAGGAAGGCCAGAAAAATAATTAAATATTAATTATTAGATACCGTGAGGAGGACGGGAGTAAAGTGGAAGGAGACAAGACTCCGGAAGGAGACAATCTGTACTTGAAACAGAAGGAAAGGGTACGAACAGGAAATGAGAAATCGGAAGAGAGCAAGCTCGGGAGTCAGAAAGTGCTCCTCTCTCTCCCCGATGCTATTTAACATTTAGTTGTAAGAAATAGTGACTTACATGATGTTTCTGTAATTCGTTATTGTAAAACCATGATGCCAAGTTTTCTTACTTTTCTTTTATAGATGTAGAAATCTGTTGTTACCGTTACACTACCTGTGCATTCCACATGTACAACTGCGTAATATCTGATTACTCTTGCCTTAATATAAGAAACTGTGCATTGTACCTATAAGAAATTGTAAATGACTGACTATTCACTACAAATGTCTCAGACTTGCCAGGGCAGAAGAAATATATCTACTGATTCTATAATGAAATATTCTCTGCCAAATGTTGTCATACTTCAGTTCTTACAAGCTGCAGCTGACTTTTATAAGGGACTCTTCGACACTACAAGACAGCTTTGGATTTATCAATGAATCCACAGTCTGCTTCAAGCATATACTAATACGTACTCGACTAAAGTATGGTAGTATGAGTGCGACAGTGCTTAAATGGTTTAATTCCTATTTAACTGGAAGCATGCTATAAACATTACAGATAGTTTGCCAAAAATCAGCAGTGGCCTCTAACTGGGGAGGAATCAAAAATAGTGTCCTTCACGCTTCAGTCCTTGCTCCCTTATTGTCTTATTGTCTGACAGACAGCCAACCAACATTTAAAAAGAAATTAAAAGTATTTCTGAATGTCAGTTCCTTCTACTCAATAGATGAATTTTTAGATATGAAGCAGTAACTGTAAAAAATTAATTACAATGTGTAAGAAATCTTATTGTAAACTCACACTTCCACATCATTACGAAATGTCCTACTCATGATCTATGGAACAAGTATCAATGTAATGTGCATGTGTGGGATTGTCAGCTGAGAGCTGTGCTTAGTCTCACTGAGTCTGCTTCCGTTTAACTTCCCACGGCAGTGGCATAATTGCAACAAGGTAAAGGAAGTTTGGTCGTTGGTGACAGTCACTCTTCTACCTACTTTCATTGTGCAAACTACTACTGCCATATGAGACTTTGCTTCGGAAATGTAGACCTCGTGTGATATAGACAGTCTAACCTACTTCCCGTGTGCTTGGAAAACATTGTAGATCACCAGTACTACTTAACTACAATATCAAATGTGACATATAAACCTTCAAAATAGCTGTAACATTGTTACTTTAATTTGCTCTGAAAGCGGTACTGATAGACAATAAAAGCAGGTTAAAAGCTGTGAGCTGTCGGGCGAAGTTAACCTTGCATTACTGAGCAACTGTTTCACGAGGTATCCAGTCTAGCTTACCAAATCCCCAACCAGACTAACATTAATTATAATCTTTTAATAGTCATACGACAACCGGTGATATGTATATAAAAAGAGAATTTAAATAAAAAGAAAGAAATCAGTTTATACTTGGAAATTTATTTTAACATTGATCATTGAAATTTCAGCATATTAAACTCGATTCATAACTAAGCTGGTGCCTTATTTAGGATTGTGAAAATGTGAGATTGTAATCTTACGGAACACATCAAATATGGAGCCAAGATTGGGAGACTGCATACAACACTGCATTCATAAAATAACACACGAAGAACGTTGAAACATATGCAAGAGGAAATTAATCACAACCAACCGATTCAATTTTCACCCAAAGAAGTTACGTTCGTAGCACAATCCTGTCCGTCATGTAATTACCACACACTGGTATACTAAATTCATACTAACTCTGTGTGAAATCTCCCCGAAAAGAATAGCTGAGGGCTACTTTGATGAATACACCACATGCTTCACGTGGTCAACTTGGTTTACACAAAGAGTGTAACTCCGCAATAATTTTGATAGTTAAAATAAATTAGATCGAAAAGCAATTTACAAAAGAAAAACCTCGAACTGGTTACTATCGTCTTACTATTAACCTGATGGGTCAAGCAATTGTATAAGCACGTGGTACTGGTCTCACAAAGTACACCCCACGTGGGTTGAACACAAAGAAAAGTTGCTATATTGAAAAGTATTGTCAAGACGAGACGTTATAATCACACGAGCATTCGCATTTAAGATTGATGATCTTAGTTAGAGTTACTGATCAACACGTGGTTCCACTTTACTCACAAAGTAGTGACAAAGCAACTACCGGAAGATATTCTGATGTGCTTCACACGCGAATTACACTGTATTGCAATTTAAGATAACATTAGATATTTTAGAGCTAAACCTGAAATAAAGGTGATTAAATTTTCAGTTAGGCTGAACTTAAGAAATCCATTGTCCTACGGACTGAGGAGACACGCGCTTAGCCAGAGATCTTACCACTTCAGACGCTCGCCGCGGACAGACTGCCCTGCGCTCCTACCGAGCGTGCTTCCTGAGGGTGGCTCACAAATACAAACGGAAGTGGCCAGAGGGGCAGCTTCCTATACCAACATGACAACGGACGGACAGAACTATAGTAAGGATAGAAACCTCTCTGCTTTTAGAAAGCGTAGCTACCTGATCCGACGTTGGTCCTACTGTTCTCTAGCAGACAGGCTTGTCTGCTACCATCCAGCATGCAACTAGAAATACATTTGCTCATTCATTCTTTCACACAGAAGGGAAGGGGGATGACAGTATCTTATCATATACAGTATATAAAAGAAAGCGGATGTAGGTTCAGTATGAGACTGTGTGACATGAATTACATATAAACTGTGTTTTAAAGTGTAGTAGTGTGACAGATCGTTCTTGTTTATGTGTAAAAGTAACACGTTTCACTGCTCAGTCTCCTCCCAGATAGTCAGAAATACCACAGTAAATTTAGAAGAGGAATTTATGCCGTAAATGACAACAGATTTTAGAAATTAACATGAAAGGAATCGAACAGAGACCTTTCATAACCCCAACGCTCCGGGAAAAGACTGTGTTGGGAATTTTCTGGCCATGCTAGGACATTCCCAAGCAGGCTTCTCACACCCTACTTAAACCAAAAATGTAAAGAAAAGGCAAAAGGTCACCAGCTACTTGCTAAAACACAATAATTTCAACACATCTTTAGAATCTACCAATTTCTAACAGAAAAAGAACAAAATCTGTGACACCTATTTAAAAGATAGTGTAGACCTAATTCGGTCAGCAAGTAAAAACAATGGTTCCTGTGTCATCAATATGAAAACAATTTCTGGTTTTACCCTTATGGAGCTCACCAGTATTTGCTCATTGCAAGAGCCAACTGATCACAGGAAAATTTATGACTTTATTAACAAGTAAAATTTATGAACATAGCAAAGGTGCCACAGCAGTTAAAAAAACATGAAAATAACATCAGTATTATAAAGCAGAACATTACAATGCACAATACGCAAAAGCAAAAAAAAAAAAAAAATGATAAGAGAAAAAAACATGTTTTACAAAGTGGTTATCACAAAAAACTTCTATATCTTATAAAACTAATAATTTGTAGAATTAAAATAACTTTGTGGCACTAATTTAATTACTCTACTATATTTCAGTTACTTAGCAAACAATGATCACTGTGTCGTTATACTGAAACCACAATTAATTATGTGATTGTTACCCTTAAGGGGTTCCTCACAATAAATATACCCCATGCAAAGGCTAATCGATCACAGACCAATGAGCATGAATAGCTGTCTGACTGATAAACGAGGCAATGCCAGTTGAATGAATTACGAAACAAAATATCACAAATCTAATACATCACACAAGAACAAACATTGATCAATAAAATAGTACAATAGTCAACATCTAAAAAAACACCAATAAATAAAACTCCTGCAAAATACAAGAGTCAAAGTCTAAAAAAAAAACAATAAATAGAACACCCGCAAAATACAAGAGTCAGTCTAATAAACTCCAATAAATCGAACCCCTGCAAAACACACGAGTCAAAGTTTCTGTGACAGAAACACACATATATGCAATGGACTAAGAACCGTATAATCACTGTTCACTGACACACTCAGTACTTCCACTGTTCCGAGGCACAATATAAGGGGTGGGGGAGGGGGGGCGGGTTCGTCGCCACAGCTGTCAGTACGGATTTTTGTCCATCTGTTTCGTGCAATCCCGCCGTCTCTGCCCTCTCATGAAGTTTCTCTTGGTGGCCTGTGTCAGGTACATCTCGATTTGGTTCCATGTTTGTGTTGTCAAATTCGTGTAGTATCCTCGTTTGACACGCCAGGTTGATATTCCTGTGCAAGGATGACACTTAATGGCTCTTCTTTGTGCCACCCTTAGCTACCAGAGAACATCGAACTATGATTTACTGTCGCTTGACAGTGGGCATCCGCCAGGAAATGTTGATAGGCGTCTTTGAAGTCTGCCAATTTCTTTGGACAGTAAGTGTCAAAAGGCTCCACGCCCCTTGTGTTGTTACATTCTTGAGTTATCCTCAATTGGCTCGCCGGTTTGATATTCCTGGGCAAGGATGACACTTAATGGCTCTTCTTTGTGCCACCCTTAGCGACCAGAGAACATCGAACCATGATTTACTCTCGCTTGACAGTGGGCATCCGTCAGGAAATGTTGATAGGCGTCGTTGAAGTCTGCCAGTTTCTCTGGACAGTACCTGTCAAAAGGCTCCACGCCCCTTTATCCCCTGTCTTCTGTCGTTTCACCGCGCCCGCCTCGCCATGGTCGCGTGCGTGCGGTGCGTTGCCAGCAGATGGATTTCCGCGCAGTGGACCGCTCGCCCATCTCAGGTCATCGCCTCCAGGAAGGGTCGTACGGGCCGGCCGCCCATTAGCTCCAGGAGCAAGGGAAAGTGTTTGTCGTGTGCCCTTCTTTTGTTGTCGACCGCGCTCCCGAAGTGGCCTGGTTGACAGCGTGTCCTGCTGGGAAACCCGCCAGTTTACAACTAGTCCGGCTGCTCCCGCTGTCTCGTAAGAGTTTAGCTGGTTCGCTTTCACGTTCTCAACTGCATTCACAGAAATTGTTCATCATACTTATGTCATTACCAAATGTCATACATAATACCGCTTAGTATTGTCTTTCACAATTTTTTAAGAACAAAAGTGAGACTTATTCTTTTTTTTAAATAAAAAAAATTACATGCATCGACAATATAAAAAATAAAAGTTAAATGACTTGACAATATTAAAAAATAAAAGTGAAATGACTTGCCAGTATAAAAATTAAATTTAAATGAACTGACAATATAATATTTAAATCCACATCACTAATGTGGTTCACTTACGTTTTAATAAATCAAATGCTACTTATTAATTCACTAAAATGGATAGGATTATGCCTTGTGCAAGTATAGGTCAGGACAGCATAGGGTTCACATGTTATTTACACACACACACATGCACACCTGTTGTCTATTCTACAAACTAACTACCCATAAACACGCATTACTCAAAGTTTTACTTTAGTCCACTACTAATTAATCCAACAAGCTACTTCAATGCTATTTCAACACCGTGTACATACCACTACAACATTGTTCTAATTCGTCCTATTCTTGACGCTCGCGGCATACGTCTTGTCACATGATAAACATGGAGAAACGTTCCTTAAACATACAAAGTAGAAAGAACAATGGTTATTTGCAAATCAAAACATTTATACCAGTTCACACACCTGATAAGAGACTCGCAATTATACATTTATCATAGTTATATATTCACACATAAAACAGTAAGAAAATTTCATCTAAAATTACGTTATCACAGGAGTTAATCACGCAGATGACTCTGAGAAGGGTAAAAATATTTTCATTATACAGGTTATACTACATTTTGTTACCCATTTCGTTCCTTCTTTACCTTTCGCTTCCAAATCAGTTATTTCGCCTGTGGTGGTCATTCTGGATTCATTTCTCATGAATGGCAAAATTGTGGTCACCTCTACTCTGTAAAACAGTATCATCTTTACATATTGAACTTACAACAGACACAAAAGATTCGAATCCTCCTGTAGTTTAAATGACAAATGTTTTGCTTCATCCTTATTACCTTAAACCAAGCATTCCTTGGGTCCCATAATCAAAATTATTTAATCTTCCTCTACCTTCAAGAGGGACATTTCTTCAGTTCAACTCATGTAGGCTGCAGTGCATCCCGCACCAGCGAAAACAGTAAGCTGTAATGCTCACAGCATCAGCAAAACACATAAACGTCGCTTTTCTAGGACAAGTATTAACGCAGAATAATTTTTCAGGCTCTGGCTCAACATCAGTCAAGACTACAAAAAGGATCCATATTTCTGTTCCATTCTCCATTTGCTGGAAAACGTCTCGTCATTTGACTGCCATAATACTATTTCAGGGCCACGTAAATTACACAAACCACAACTCTTCTTTCACCTTGAAGGGAATCAATCTACTTACGAAATCCACAGACAGCACTTTACGTACTCAACTATAAAGAACAAAAAGACATATATCATCAATATTAACATATTAGCGCATATTGGGAAGCCATTGGTTAAACAATCGTATTATCGCATCCTGTTTTCAAGATTCCAAACTTACTCATTCCTTTCTCAGAGTTCTCCTATCTTAAAATATTCATACAGCACACATACTATAGTAAGAGATCCTCATTTATACTGACAGATATAGAATAGTAATAGATAGATAGTAGCACTGAAAGCAGAAAATCGGAAACAAGGCTACTAACAGCTGAGGACCTGGGTTTGCCAGACCTATAATACCCACAGATCGGATATTCCCCTGAGTTTTGCATTAATTCAACACAGATCTTGCTTCGCTCAGGAGCGACTATTTTCAATTTACACAAAAAAAACCATAAACATCACTTCAATCAATCACATAGAGACGTCTTTATCATTATTTTTACCAACATATTATTCAAAATGCATACGTCACAAATTTAAACTAATCAATTCTGTCTCCTCTCTGTAAACCCTATGTACTCATTTGCCATGTCGCTCATTTGTTCCGATTGGGCGCCTTCTGCGCTAGTCGTTTGTCATTGCCGATTTTGTTCATTTCCATTTGCTGGATTATGTCTAGGGTTAGCTGGCCGAATTTCAACATCATGAGGTGCTCCGCCTATAGTCCTATTCCCACCAACACCGTAGTATCGATTCTGGTTGCCGTAACTGTTCCGTTCACGATTCTGTCCACGTCCTCGATCATTTCCGTTGTTCCACCTGTGTTCGCGACTGTTACCCCAGTTTCTGTACGGCCGGTCCCGATTATTGTTCCGTTCGCGTCGCGACGACCAGTCACGCCGTTGATTAGTACTACGGCCACGACTGCGATCGCGCTGCTGTGCCCCATAATAACTTTGTGCCTGATTAGGCGGGCATTCTGCTGTATTATATTCCAACTCTTGGAGAAGTGTCTTAAACGTTTCCACGTCCTCTTTGCATCGTCCCGCAAGAATGACGTGGCGCAAGTGCATCGGCAATTTGGTGATGCATATCCTAATTAGTTCCGCAGGCCCGTATGGGTCGCATAGAAATTGATTTGACTGCAGCATGTGGTCGAATAGGCGTGCTGGACTGCCGAAACCAGACTGGTTCAAATTTGGCAGCATAATTATGCCATGCTTGACCCTATCTTGTGCCGCTTCCGACCAATAGGCGGAGAGAAAGTCTTGTCGAAACTCTCGAGTGGAGTTGCAGTGACGCGCTGCCGACCTCATGCGAATCGCCGGTTCACCTTCCAAATAGCCACACATATATTCTATCTTATGTGAACTTGCCCAGTCGGGGGAAGACAAAACTCAAATTGCTCGAGCCATGCTCGTGGATGTATTCCTTTTTGCGAATTTCGAAATATCTCAAACTTTCTCACCATAAGGAAATGTTTGAAATCAAATCCCCGCATTTCCTCATGGCGAGCCCCTTGAATGTTTCTATTTATCTCATGTCTGCCCCGCAAATTACATTCTTCCCTGTCGTCAAAATCTCCCTCGTAGCCGGAGTCCCTCTCTGCACTGTTCGTACGGCTATTTTTAGTGCTATTGGCGAGTTCGGAATCACACCCCATGCGGTTTTCCAGATGCGCCACGCGTTCTTGTAATTCGCCTGTTACAGCTTTGTGCCGCCTGTTCACTTCGAACTGTCCCTTCTGAAATCTAAGAAGCGAACGCACTTCTTCGGTCTCTGCGGCCGCTACCGGTGTAGTATTGTTCTCGCTTTCCGTCACCTTCATCGTGCCTACAATGTCCGCTAATGCTGCAATCTTATCATGTATTTGTCTGTTGTCCTCCGCCCAAGTCTGCTTCAATTGTTCTACTTGCTGTTCCAGCGCGTGAATCGCTAGACTGTTGTGTTGCTAACGGACGCGGGACAATGCGTTTCCGCCTCTTGGACCCTCGAGAGTACCTGCTGGTGTTCTCTTTGGCATTCTTCTCTCAGCACTTGGAAATTCCTAAGTAGCTGTTCTTCACTCTCTTTCGATTCCGCATTGCGACTCCGCTTGCCCTGTTCTAAGGCTTGCAGACGATCATCGATTTGTTCAAATGTACGGCCTAATTCTTTCATAATATCACTTTTTATTTCACTTGCCAGATTGTTTATTCTTTGTGAGATATCATCGGACACTCTCTGCATCGAATTGTCAACTTTATTTGTCTGCTGGATTAGTTTTTCGTCTATTTGTTCGCCTAGCTCTCGGATCGATTTTTCTGATTTCTGCGTCATTTGTTCGCCTAGCTCACGGATCGATTTTTTGGATGATTCTTTTTGTTCTCGGAACGATTTTTCTGATTTCTGCGTCATTTGTTCACCTAGCTCTCGGATCGATTTTTCAGATTTCTCTGCGTTTTCTTTATTTTGTTGCAATAAGGCTTTCATGAGTTCTGCCAAATCAATTTGGTTAGTTGGAGGCAAACTAATTTCTGGCTCTGATGTGAGCCCGTTCGTCCTGTTTTGCATTTCCTCTGAAGTATTGGCTCTGAGCACTATGGGACTTAACATCTATGGTCATCAGTCCCCTAGAACTTAGAACTACTTAAACCTAACTAACCTAAGGACATCACACAACACCCAGCCATCACGAGGCAGAGAAAATCCCTGACCCCGCCGGCAATCGAACCCGTGAACCCGGGCGTGGGAAGCGAGAACGCTACCGCACGACCTCCTCTGAAGTATTCCCCATTGCATTTTCGGAACCGTTCGGCGTGTTAATATTCGAAATCAAATTATCCCCATGGTCCATGTTGCTTAAGTTGTCGGACCGCTTACTTTTAGCATTAGTGCAATTTATACCCGGTACATGACACACTAATCAAAATAAATGTGTCCCCCAAAAATTACGACAGTCACACGAAAGATACCCAACATAGTACGCACTTTTTCACACGCAAAACAAATTTTTATCTTTGATCGAAACAGTGGAATTTACAAGCGAGAAAAAAAAACACACACACATATAAAACACACACATATAAAACACACAAATATAGAAAACAAAACAAGACAAACAACACAACACCGCTCAACAACGCCGTGAATCTCTTGAAAGTCTGTTCAGAAACAACGCAGAAGTTGTTTGAGCGCTGTAGGGGGAAAAAAAATTAAGATTATTCAACGCTCGCAATCCAACGTTTCAGAGATTCCAGAGTCTAGCGGAATCACAGAACAGGGTCGCCATGTCTAATGTTGTTGCTTAATTTGAGGTGTAAGCGGTGCTGCTAGACAAGACCATAAAAGTGGGTTAAAAGCTGTGAGCTGTCTGGCGAAGTTAACCTTGCATTACTGAGCAACTGTTTCACCAGGTATCCAGTCAAGCTTACCAAATCCCCAACCAGACTAACATTAATTATAATCTTTTAATAGTCATACGACAACTGGTGATATGTATATAAAAAAGAGAATTTAAATAAAAAGAAAGAAATCAGTTTATACTTGGAAATTTATTTTAACATTGATCATTGAAATTTCAGCATATTAAACTCGATTCATAACTAAGCTGGTGCCTTATTTAGGATTGTGAAAATGTGAGATTGTAATCTTACGGAACACATCAAATATGGAGCCAAGATTGGGAGACTGCATACAACACTGCATTCATAAAATAACACATGAAGAACGTTGAAACATATGCAAGAGGAAATTAATCACAACCAACCGATTCAATTTTCACCCAAAGAAGTTACGTTCGTAGCACAATCCTGTCCGTCATGTAATTACCACACACTGGTATACTAAATTCATACTAACTCTGTGTGAAATCTCCCCGAAAAGAATAGCTGAGGGCTACATTGATGAATACACCACATGCTTCACGTGGTCAACTTGGTTTACACAAAGAGTGTAACTCCGTAATAATTTTGATAGTTAAAATAAATTAGATCGAAAAGCAATTTACAAAAGAAAAACCTCGAACTGGTTACTATCGTCTTACTATTAACCTGATGGGTCAAGCAATTGTATAAGCACGTGGTACTGGTCTCACAAAGTACACCCCACGTGGGTTGAACACAAAGAAAAGTTGCTATATTGAAAAATATTGTCAAGACGAGACGTTATAATCACACGAGCATTCGCATTTAAGATTGATGATCTTAGTTAGAGTTACTGATCAACACGTGGTTCCACTTTACTCACAAAGTAGTGACAAAGCAACTACCGGAAGATATTCTGAACTGCTTCACACACGAATTACACTGTACTGCAATTTAAGATAACATTAGAAATTTTAGAGCTAAACCTGAAATAAAGGTGATTAAAATTTCAGTTAGGCTGAACTTAAGAAATCCATTGTCCTACGGACTGAGGAGACACGCGCTTAGCCGGAGATCTTACCACTTCAGACGCTCGCCGCGGACAGACTGCCCTGCGCTCCTACCGAGCGTGCTTCCTGAGGGTGGCTCACAAATACAAACGGAAGTGGCCAGAGGGGCAGCTTCCTATACCAACATGACAACGGACGGACAGAACCATACTAAGCATAGAAACCTCTCTGCTTTTAGAAAGCGTAGCTACCTGTTCCGACGTTGGTCCTACTGTTCTCTAGCAGAGCAGACTTGTCTGCTACCATCCAGCATGCAACTAGAAATACATTTGCCCAATCATTCTTTCACACAGAAGGGAAGGGGGATGACAGTATCTTATCATATACAGTATATAAAAGAAAGCGGATGTAGGTTCAGTATGAGACTGTGTGACATGAATTACATATAAACTGTGTTTTAAAGTGTAGTAGTGTGACAGATCGTTCTTGTTTATGTGTAAAAGTAACACGTTTCACTGCTCAGTCTCCTCCCAGATAGACAGAAATACCACAGTAAATTTAGAAGAGGAATTTATGCCGTAAATGACAACAGATTTTAGAAATTAACATGAAAGGAATCCAACAGAGACCTTTCATAGCCCTGTGCAAGACGTTCTCATAGAGAGCATGAAACATGATAACCTACCTGTACCGAATTCTGTTGATTGCTTTGTTCACATGTTCTTGAATTTCGTATTTTTTTTTTTTTTTACTTATAGTTCTTCAACTCATATTTTTCTCTTTGAATTTCTAACATGTTTTGTATGTTCCTGTCTATAATGTGTAGAATTTTGTCCTCGTCCCATTCCTATTTGGAATGACTCTCATACAAAATGCTACTCGGGGAAGGTGGGACGTTATTTTGATTTTTGAAAGATATCGGTGTGCACGTCAAAGAGATGGATAGCAAGTTATGTTACTGGTAAACGATATTTGGTCTTATTGCGGCACAGTGTTTTCCTCTGCACAGTCTGATACATTCTTAGTTGAAGTGTGGCGGATGATGGACGTATTCAGTAGTGCTCTGCTGACTTGTGATGCCATCTGCTAGATAAAGAAAGATTTATTGCAAATGACAGCAAGAAAATAAATTTTGAATAATGTTATTGTTTTTGTAGAGAAGAAGTTTGAGATCAAACCGCAGCGCTGCGCAGATAATTTGTTAGAATAGTTTTTGTCAATAAGTTAACTTCCTTAGAGCTGAGAGAAAGACCACCCCACTTCCCTGAGTCATCCATTAAGATATCAACAGGTTAAGCTGTTTCGTTGTTATAGAAACTATCTGTTAACGTTGTACCCTTCCCAAATTATTGTTCACTTTGTTAAGCATACTATTCTTCAGGTCAATGCTCTGTGTGAAGGTCACGCGAAGTTTTACTCTGTCCTTTTTAAGTAAACACTTCATTCTAAAATCGTTGTCTTGGAATGTTATTTCATGGGAATAGTTACACTCCCCACCCCACTGTCTAAGCAAGGTTTATCATTACGCATTACTACATTGCATCATACGGTATGCAACAGTTCGAATACTGTTTGGAAACTTTATTTCAAAGCACAAATGTGGTTTAGCTGCTGCCTTCTTGCTGCCTGCTGTTGTGATTTCGAGAAATCTGCAACAATGTTGTCAAGACGCGATGTAAGTGGAAATTTTCATTAAGGCTAGATAACTATTTCACTTCAATCGCAAATTTAGTATAAATATTAGTTTGTTCAGACCAGTTACTGTTCAATTCAAATTAGTTTCTGTTCAGTCAAAGGTTAGCATATGAGTTTAAGTTGGATACCATTTTGTGTTTGCATCGTTTTGGTAGCACGTAGATTTTTTTTTATAGAATGGTAGTTAAATTTGGGCTAAGTTTCGTACAGAAACCTATCGTGGGGAGGCTACAGGACGACTGAGTGAGAAATAGATATTGATCCCCACATTTTACAAGGAAGTTGAAAGAATCAAAATGACCTAACATTCCCCACGCTATATGTTGTGTGGTCTTCAGTCCAAAGAATGGTTTGACGTAGATCTCCATGCTACTCTATTCTGTCAAAGCCTCTTCATCTCCAAGTAACTACTGCAACCTACATCCCTCTGAATCTGCCTACTGTATTCATCCCTTGGTCTACGATTTATACCCCGCAGCTTCCCTCCAACACTGAATTAGTCATCCCTTGAAGCCTCGGAATGTGTCCCACCAACCGATCCTTTCTTTTAGTCAGGTTGTACCACAAATTTCTCTTCTCCCCAATTCTGTTAAGTGCCTCCTCATTAGTTACGTGATCTACCCATCTAATCTTCAGCATTTTTCTGTAGCATCACATTTCAAAAGCCTTTATTCTCTTATTGTCTAAACTGTTCATCGTCCATGTTTCACTTCCATACATGGCTACACTCCATACAAATACTCTCAGAAACGACTTCCTGACACTTAAATCTATACTCGATCTTAACAAATTTCTCTTCTTCAGAAACGCTTTTCTTGCCATTGCCAGTCTACATTTTACAACCTCTCTACTTCGACCATCATCCGTTATTTTGCTCCCCAAATAGTAAAACTTTTTACTACTTTAAGTGTCTCATTTCCTAATCTAATTCCCTCAGCATCACCCGACTTAATTCGACTACATTCCATCATCCTCGTTTTGATTTTGTTGGTGTTAATCTTATATTCTCCTTTCAAGACACTGTCCATTCCGTTCACCTGCTCTTCCAAGTCCTTTGCTGTCTCTGATAGAATTTCAATGTCATCGGCAACCTCAAATTTTTTATTTCTTCTCCCTTGTCTTTAATTCCTATTCCAAATTTTTCTTTTGTTTGCTCTACTGCTCGCTCAGTATACAGATTGAGTAACATCGAGAATAGGCTGCAGCCCTGTCTCACTCCCTTCTCAACCACTGCTCCCTTTTCGTGCACCTCGACCCTTATAACTGCCATCTGGTTTTTGTACAAATTGTATTTAGCCTTTCGCTCTCAGTATTTTACCCCTGCCACCTTAAGAACTTCAAAGAGAGCGTTCCAGTCAATATTGTCTAAAGCTTTCTTTAATTCTACAAATGCTAGAAATGTAGGTTTGCCCTTCCTTAACCTGTCCTCTATGAGAAGTCGTGGGGTCAGTGTTGCCTCGCGTGTTCCAACATTTCTCCAGAATCCAAACTGAATTACCCCTAGGTGGTCTTCTACCAGTTTTCCATTCTTCTGTAAAGGATTCGTGTTAGTTATTTGCAGCCGTGACTTGTTATACTGATAGTTCGGTAATTCTCACACCTGTCAGCACCAGCTTTGTTTGGAATGGGGAGTATGATATTCTTCTTGAATTCTGAGGGTGTTTCGCTTGCTCACGAGATGGAAGAGTTTTGTAATGGCTGGCTCTTCCAGGGCTATCAGTAGCTCTAACGAAATGGTGAGTACTCCTGGGGCCTTGTTTCGACTTAAGTTTTTCGGAGTTTCGTCAGATTCTTCACGCAGTATCGTATCTCCCTTCTCATCCTCTATGTCCTCTTCCATTTCCATAATATTGCCCTCAAGTACATCTCCCTTGTATAGACCCTCTACGTACTTTCCACCTTCCTGCTTTCCCTTCTTTTTGCTTAGGACTGGTTTTCCATCTGAGCTCTTCCAATTCATATACGTGGTTCTCTTTTCTCCAAAGGTCTCTTCACTTTCGCTGTAGGCAGTATCTATCTTACCCCTAGTGATGTATGCTTCTATATCCTTACATTTGTTCTGAAGCCATTCGTGCTTAGCCATTTTGCACTTCCTGTCGATCTCATTTTTTAGGCGTTTGTATTCCCTTCTGCCAGTTTCATTTATTGCATTGTTATATTTTCTCCTTTCATCGATGAAATTCAGTATCTCCTGTGTTACCCAAGGATTTCTACTAGCCCTCGTCTTTTTACCTACTTGATTCTCTGCTGCCTTCACTATTTCATCTGTCACAGCCACCCATTCCTCTTCTACTGTATTCCTTTCCCCTGTTCTTTTCAATCGTTCCCTAATGCTCCCTCTGAAACCCTCTACAACCTTTGGTTCTTTCACTTTATCTAGGTCTAATTTCCTTTAATTCCTGAGTTTTTGCAGTTTCTTCAGTTTTAATCTGCTGTTCACAACCAATAAATTGTGGTCAGAGTCAATATCTGCCCCCGGAAATTCTCCACCTGTCAAACTTACCTGCTCACACCTGCAGGACAGCTACGAGAACATCGCACATCAAGTTACACTATGTGATCAGAAGTATCCGGACACTCCCAGAAACATACGTTTTTCATATTAGGTGCATTGTGCTGCCACCAACGACCAGGTACTCCATATCAGTGACCTCAATAGTCATTAGACATCGTGAGAGAACAGAATGGGGCGCTCCGCGGAACTCAGGGACTTCGAACGTGTTCAGGTGACTGGGTGTCACCTGTGTCATACGTCTGTAAGCGATATTTCCACACTCCTAAATATCCCCAGGTCCACTGTTTCCCATGTGATAGTAAAGTGGAAACGTGAAGAGTCACGCACAGCACAATAGCGTACAGCTCGACCTCGTCTGTTGACTGACAGAGACCGCCGACAGTTGAAGAGGGTCGTAATGTGTAATAGGCAGATATCTATCCAGACCATCACACAGGAATTCCAAACTGCAACAGGATCCACTGCAAGTACTATGTCAGTTAGGCAGGAGGTGAGAAAACTTGGATTTCATTGTCGAGCGGCTGTTTATAAGCCATACATCATGCTGGTAAATGCCACACGATGCTCCACTTGGTGTCAGGAGCATAAACATTGGACGATTGAAGAGTGGAAAAAGGTTGTGACGAGTAGTCATTCATGGTACACAATGTGGCGGTCCGGTGGCAAGGTGTGGGTGTGGCAAATGCCCGGTGAACGTCACCTGTTTGGTGTTCGCTGTGTTATTCAGTGGTTTGGTATTTAACTAATTTGTAAATGAAAATGATAATCTTATTTTATTACATTGAGTAATTACTAAATAATTTTTCTCCCGGCTAAAGATTTGATCAAGTTGCTAAAGAACTCCAAGTTAACGTCGTGTTAAAGTGTTGTCTGTAAGTTGTGTAAGTGTAACTAAATCACAGTTCATACAACAAATTCCTTAGAACTATTGATTAAGATGGAAGCAGTTATCTTCAGCAAAATGATCGTTAAAACCACCGAATATCAGCCGCGCACAACACTGACGTATGTTGCCTGAAACAATATTCTTCACAACTCGTGCGTAATTAATTTGGGCTCCATACACCAGCTAGAAAAGTTTTGTTATAACGATCGTGCTATGAGCACTGTTTTTAAAGAACCAATCTGATTCGAATTATTTTCATTAAAATGAGTTCGGGACGACCGGTGCACATTTATTTTTACACATTTATGTCTGCAGAGTTGTGTAATTTGAATTTGCCGCTGAGATAATTAAAAGATGGCGGCAGACAATTGATAGAGACTTTCTATTGTTAGACCAAATAAGTATTTTAACTGCTTATTAAACTTTACAGAAACTTTACTTTCGTATTGTGCACTATTTTAGACTTCATCAAGCAAACATTTGATTTGTTTCTAAGGAAAACACAGACAAAAACACGAAACAAATCGCTATCATCAATGGCTGCGCTCCTTGCAGCGGAAAGAAACAATTAACACAGATAATGCTTACTGAGAGAGGAATTACAGTTACAAATAATTATTCACTCATGTTTATAATAATAATGAACTCTATTTTCAAGTAATAATTTACAAATAATTACAATTTCTTAACAGACCTCAGTTTGATATGCGTCTTGCGTGGTGAAGCTGCAAAAGCCATCCAACAAAAGGTAAAAAAAAAAAGACAATCGCAGATCATAAAAGGAATTGACAATTATCATTGTCTTTGTATGATACACATCGATATGTCTAATTACATCATAGAATATTATATAAATAATTAATATTTATAAGTTTTTATTGTTTTTTCATACGTCGAGTACATAATGTTTATAACTGTTAGAGGCATTATTTCCTCTCGTCGCACTGTAGCCAAAACTTTATCACGTGGATGTTACACCTGCCAGAGTGTGGAGTGCGAAGAGTAAGACTCGGAGGCGGTGGTGTTATGGTGTGGTCGTGTTTGTCATGGAGGGGGCTTGCACCCCTTGTTGTTTTGCGTGGCACTGTCACAGCACAGACAAACACTGATATTTTAAGTACCTTCTTGCTTCCCACTGTTGAAGAGCGGGGATGGCGATTGCACCTTTCAACACGATCGAGCACCCGTTCATAATGCACTGCCTGTGGCGAAGTGGTTACACAACAATAACATCCTTGTAATGCACTGGCCTGCACAGGGTCCTGACACGAATGTTAAAGAACACTTTTGGGAAGTTTTGGAACGCCGTCTTAGTGCCAGGTTTCACCGACGGACATCGATACCTCTCCCCAGTGCAGCACTACGTGAAGAATGGGCTGCCATTCCCCAAGAAACCTTCCAGCACGTGACTGAACGTATGCCTGCGATAGTGGAAGCTGCCATCAAGGTTAAGGGTGGGCTAACACCATATTGAATTCCAGCATTACCGATGGATGGCGCCAAGAACTTGTTAGTCATCATCATACAGGTGTCGGGGTACTTTTTATCACACAGTGTATGAACTCTTAGAACGAATGTGCTACGAAAATAGCACTCTGGAGAAGTTGGTACACCCATAAATGACACACAGACAAATCTAGTCAAAACGTAATATACAGGGTGGATATAATTTAAGTTTCGCTACTTGAGCCAGTGTAGATGGGTATCCAACGTTATAGGAATGAAGTTCAGACTGTACACTGAAGGAGTCGCGTTGTTGGTAGTGTTGGTCTCATGACTTACCGTTAGGTACCAGTTCCGATGCGGCGACTTATGCTTGAAACACAGGTTCCATTGTGCATTGCAGTTGCACGCAGTCAACATGGGTCTGGACAAGGTGAGCAGGGGTTTACTCGTAAGCTGTTTTACCAGAACAACAGCACTAGCGCCACTACTCTTCGCGAGCATCGGCGCATTAAATAAATGCAGAGAGGTTCTCTTTCCGGACCAAGTTTGAAGAACATGATTTGGAAGTCCGAATTAACTGGCGATTTGGTGATTGCTTCTGGGAAAGGCTGTTGACCAATTGCGCCACAAACAGTTAAACAAGTTATTGTTGCCATGGCTGCAAATGCTGGATCTTCAAGCAGTGCACAAGCTGTTCACATCAGCTTGTCCACCAGTCGAAAAGTCGTGCAAGTAGTTGTGAAATGGTATCTCTAGCGCGATTCCAGGCTGCTGTGAATGCAGGTGGTCGCCACACTGAGCAACGTTTGGAACCTGACACGTAAACCTGGTGCGCAGTTAACAAATGTTGTTGCCCCCTTATGTGGACATTAAGATGTGCTTCCTTCAATAGTATAGACGATATTTCCGTTACACGTATCTTACAAATGTTTACACAATTCCATTGTCCTGCAGTCACTCGTTTTTCATGGGAACCTCTCAAGTAGCGATCCACGCTCTATTCTCGAGGCCCGGTGTCCTACAGTTTCCTAGGTGTACACTCATTACAGCAGCTGCAAAAAGTTACAGATACTTGGACGAGAATTCTCAGTGCTCTTGCAAACGTAGCTTCTTATACGCAAGAGAAATTTATTTGCACCAAAATGCACAATAATAATCTGCCACAGTTTTGCTGTGCTTTCAAATCTGTACCTTCCTCGCGGATATTACTACCACACCACCAGGATAGTTTAGGAAATACTGTCACTTTCGTAACAAACACAAAGTAATACAGTCCTCTCTCTGTTGCAATCAAATGCTCATCAGCGACGATAAGGTCACAACACTAAGGCAGTAACCGTTCAAATAGTAAAAGCACCCAACCTACCAACATAAATTGTAGTAATGGCATTGCGAATGGCATTAATTTCACGCATTGACTGACATCACTTAAATCTGTGAATGTGTCACAAATCAACAAACACTTATAATCACAAATAAATTCACTTCCCACGCGACTGCACTTGGAAGTACATTATTTACAGGATATGTCCAAAGAAAAATAGTATTTTGCCATAACTGTGGAGCTAAGTGATATCGCTTCGGGTTCCAGGCACGTTCTCCTGAAAAATGGCGCGTTCCCCCTCCTCCGCCCCCCCCCCCCACTGCTACCCGTCAAGGGCCACAATGTCCAACCATCACCTTTGATATTAGAATACCTTCCGTCAATAGCTCCCTGTGACATAATTGCAGAATGATATCTGCCAGAATTTTCCCTTCTAACCGTTACATTTCGTAAGTTTACCACATGCTACTTTTCTTCGGTCTTCTTACGACACTTTGGACTCCTCCACCTGGTCAGAAGGAAGTGGTGTGTACTGCTGCAAACTATGCCACGTTTTTGCTCAGGACACAATTTGTATCCATCCGCCAGCCTTCGAAACTTTCCCATCGCCGTGGCTGCACCCGCGTCACAGTGCCACCATCGCCCCGTCCTGCGACAATGGCGGGTCCTGCTCTTTTCTGGTATTTGTGAATTTAGATCAATCAACTGGATTGAAACTTGAGTATCTCGTGATTCTCTATTCGAGTCAAGTTGCGGTTTTCACCACAATTATTCTAATAAAATTTTCGATACAGCTAGATATGCTTGTACTTATTCAGTTCTTTCTTTCATTATTTAGATTTATCCAAATATGGACGAAGAGTGTGATGAGTGTGGACAGTGAATAGACGTACCACTGCCACATCTCAATTCGTTTCTATCAGAGTGATGACAGTTTGCATCTACCATTGATATTTACTGCCAACAGCCTCGCCGCAATGGTAACACCAGTTCCCGTCAGATCGCCGAAGTTAAGTGCTGTTGGGCTGGGCTAGCACTTGGATGCGTGACCATCCATTCTGCCGAGCGCTGTTGGCGAGCGGGGTGCACTCAGCCCTTGTGAGGCAAACTGGGGAGCTACTTGACTGAGAAGTAGCGGCTTCGGTCTCGTAAACTGACAAACGGCCAGGAGAGCAATGTGCTGACCACATGCCTCTCCGTACCCACATCCAGTGACGCCTGTGGGCTGGGGAAGACACGGCGACCGGTCGGTACCGTTCGCCCTTCATGGCCTGTTTGGGAGGAGTTAAGTTTTTTATTTTTACTGATATGTACTCATATGTATGGCACATTTCAAATCTATTCTACGTGTCCCCATGTTTCCATTCTCTATTGGCAGTGTTCCTGAGCCCATGTTATTTGCTTTGTGCCATCTGGTGGTCAGAGGTAACACATAGTTAGGACGTGATTCCAGATGGTATTGGTGCCCGGTTGTTGTTGTTGTTGTTCAGCTATGGACTGGCAAGTAATTTCCTGAATTATAGCGCGACTACTCACTGTTACTCTGCATGACAGTAGATGGTGACCATAGCTGTCAACATTGTGTTGACTCTGACAGTGATGGCTTTCCCAGAATTGAGACACTCACACCCTACCATAGATGTACTTCAAAAGCGGAATGCCTTGATAGATCTCACCCTCTATTAATAAGCATAACGCCGGAGCAGTACATAAATGCATGATTGAATTTACTTGCAATGATTATGGTACCTAAGTTCTCGTCTACAGATCGATTGCAGATCACCACAGAACAGTTCCTGTTTTTGAACATGTTAATTTTATAAAGTTATTTGCACAAATAATACTAGTTATTTCAGTCACATTAGCTGGAAACCAAATTCACAAGAGCTGACTCAAAGCGTCCTTCGCAGTTCACGAATAAATAATTAAACTGTTGAGTTTTCAAAGTATATTAAAACACTTCTCCATAAAAGTTTCAGAGTCATGGACTGGCATGTGGAATTTATCCTAGGTCACGATGTGAACTGGACTTGTGAAGTAATTTAAGTTCCGAAATTGCACTACGTGGCTCTTGCCGACCAGAAATGAATTTAAACACTAATTTTGTAATCTTTTATACTGAAGATACAGCTCTTCACTCTTCTCAGTCCAAACACTGAGGCCATGTTATCATGATAGAGCCTCCACACCTCAGTCCAGCTTACTACACTTTCCCCCACTATTTCACTTAGTATGCTCCTAATCACTGCAGCTATCGTCTCTTCCCTACTATGGTTCTTTGTCCTAGTCACGTGCATTACTTTACAACTTAATAATACAGATTTTGAATGATTCGGCCAACACTAATAACAAGAACTTCATCAGCAATCGTGTTCAAAAACAGATAAAAAGGTATCCAACGCTGTACAGGTTGTTAGGGGTGAAAGTGCAGATATTTCTATTGATGACCGAGTAAGGTGTACTGGACAATATTACATCAGTATTTACTTCATTTGCAGACTATATCTAGTACCAGTAGCATGTTTTTAGGTTGGTTAGTGCCTCCAAGTACAAGTGGCACAAGCAGGACATTAATGTTCTTATTCCCCTGAAGTGTGGACACATGTGTGCAAAATGGACAGTATATACTGACAGGCGTAGTCCACTTGGTGGCGCATTTACGACTGTTCAGAAAACATGCGGTCGTAAATTATGTGATGCATTTGGGCGATGACCATCAGATGAAGAGAAATAACAAGTAACGAAAAACAGTTAACACACTGAAGTGGGTGCATGTTAAGCTACCATTGATCACAATATCTGCACCTATATCCCTAACACCCAGTATAACTAAATGAATGGCTTCTCATAAAACACTTCGTTAACATGAATATTCTGTTACTAACCCAAGACATAAGTTACCTGCACATTTTCGATATTAAATAAGGCTGTGGGATTGCAGAGATCAGGTCGCCTATTTTTGCATGCTGAATATCCATTAAATGTTCATAAGTCTGCTTTTGAGGAAATTTCACCCCAGTCTCTGCTATGAAAGACTCTCCCCTGCACCAGTTGAAACAGGCAGATGTTTCTTTTGACTCAGCCCTGGCCGACAAAGCTCGGCCGCCACTAAAATAAAAGTATGAACACTCGCACTCAAGCCGCTAATTACAATCAGCACTCTAAATCGCATACCTGAGCACGATCGGTGCAACACCATTGCTTATTTAAAAATGAAGTTCACCGAGCGAGGTGGTGCACTGGTTAGCACACTGGATTCGCATTCGGGAGGACGACGGTTCAATTCCGCATCCGGCCATCCTGATTTAGGTTTTCTGTGATTTCCCCAAAATCGCACCAGGCAAATGCCAGGGTGGTTCCTTTGAAAGGGCACGGCCGACTTCCTTCCCCGTCCTTCCCTAATCCGATTAGACCGATGACCTCGCAGTTTGGTCTCCTGCCCAAAACAACCCAATCCAACAACGATATTCGCCTAACAGCCGTGCAATTTAGAAGTTGTTTTACATTATTTTCGCTACCAGTTTCGGCAATTCATTACTCGTCTTCAGGATCCATACGCACCTTCCAAAAATACTCGATACTGGCATACTGGGGCCATATATGGTATATCTGATGTCTTGAATTCTCAAATGCTTCCGTCGAAGAACTGACTCACCGGAAATCTTTTAACGTACTGAAACCTGTACTCAGGAGTTCTCCAATGACTGCTATGTGACTGTCCAAGCTACTCAGAACTATTACCAATCAGTATAATTCCTGGAAATTTCCAGGTCCACTCAGACCAGACGCAAGTGTTCATTCATACTTTTATTTATTTACTGGATTACAAACCTGACGTTGCCTGGGTGTTCATTTTGCACTTTCTGTTAGAAACGAAAACAAAAAAAAAACGAACTGTGTTCTTAGTGTAATATCGTAAAAAATCATTTCCATGTACTGGTGAAAACATCTTTGAAATTATGAAACATTCATGCCAACAAATTGAAACATCCCCTTAGAAAAATTTGTATATGACGCTATTTGATTTTCAAACAGCTGAGCAAAATTGAACGTACTCAGACATTTCTCTCTTTACTTATTCTCATCAACACTAAACTGACACAATACTTTTTTTTTTATCGCAACGCAGTCTGACTTTCAATAATCTGTACAAAAGAATGGCCCTGACTAACAATAACCTATACCTTACATGAATCACTTACCTCACAAAAATCTTCGTTACTCATACTACTGCAACACAGCGAGCGCCAATACTGCCAGCTAAATAAAAGATTCTAGCTACTGAAGGCACTAACTACTGATAGGCATAATTAGCAAATGAAAGATTTTGATGGAGAATAACAATGTATTTACCTTAATAGTGTTCAAAAGTCAAATTTCCTTTTTCTGACGAACACACGTCCAGATCGTCCGCTCTCAAAACTCCGCCATCTCTCTCCCCACATCCACCACTGCTCGCAGCTCACCTCCAACTGCGTAACGCTACGCGCTGTCACATCCAACTGCCCAAAACTACAATAGCGAATATTGCAACAATGCCAACCAGCCACAGACTGCACACAGCACAGCCAGTGATTTTCATACAGAGTGCTATGTGGTGTCACCAACATAAAAACCTAAGCAGCATACTTGCAAAATGCGTAAAATGTGCAAATGTGTAGGTGCAGTACCCAAAATAAGAAACATAGTATGCAAAATACAAAATCTCTGCAATGTTTATTACCTCAGAACTTGATTATAAACAGTGTGCAGTTCTCACATCTCAGTGTTTATGAAGTCATATCTCCTGATCTATGCGCCATTCAGTGATATAATTTTGTGGGTACATTCAGCGGCATATGTGGATACTGTCTGCAAAATGTGTTCCGAATAGAATCATGAGTAAAGAAGTACCAAATTTAAACGAGATGCACAATCCGTCAGTTCTTCATGCGTCTTAGTGTTTATGGCATCATAGCTCTTGAACTATGTGTGGTACGACGATAAAACTTTATAGGCGCATTTAGTGACATATGAAGATACTATGCGTGAATAGATATGGTGGCACAGAAGTAATTTACTTAAACGTCGTGCATCATACGGCAGTTTTTCACACATCTCACTATTTGTGACGTCACATCTCCTGAACTATGGTAGGTAGGTGGTTCCTACTCACCACAGCGATTGTTGCCTCTTAGTAAAGGATAAGTAAAATCAATGTAAGAAGGGATGTGGAATATTCACATACAAGCAAATAAATGGTTCAAATGGCTCTGAGCACTATGGGACTTATCATATGAGGTCATCAGTCCCCTAAAACTTAGAATACTTAAACCTAGCTAACCTAAGGACGTCACACACATCCATGCCCGAGGCAGGATTCGAATCTGCGACTGCAGCGATCGCGTGGTTCCAGATTGTAGCGCCTAGAACCGCTCGGCCACTCCGACCGGCTACAAGCACATACATACAGTCACTTTTATAATACGTTTGGATTTGTTTATTTATTACATTGTTGCACGTTACGAAATATTTTGAACCATACATGTGTATGCTTAAATTATAAATTTTGTAATTGTGTAGAACAAACAAACAACATATTACAAGAAAAATTTGTGTGCTGTAATACAGATAACAGACGATAATGGCAACCGCCCGAAACCAGTTCGGTAAAATAAACTACTATCGAAAAGCAGATTACGTTAACACATAATTATTAATATGACATATTAGTGAAAAATTGCTCACTCAGAGGTCACATGCCTTCAATGAAGCTTGGGGATTATTAATCAGCAAAAACAGATTACACTCTGTACGGTACAGTAATCACCTCACCTGCACGGTTACACATCCAACAATCGAAAGAGCACACTGCTTTATTCATAAGTGGGTAACGGCCGGTTTCAAAAAACGCGACAGCACAGTGGAGCAGGATCAGTCGCAATGTGCTTATAACGTATACAGCAATCGATCGTAGAAAGCAAGCAGTAATTTACGTTTACCGTATTTTATCTGAACGCGCAGCGAGCAGGAGAATTTGCGAAATGCATTCCACAAAGCTCTCGCGAGCGTTAACGCATAAACTACGAAAAATAAACGAACAATGAGCGCTGTTCGCCTTTCTAATCCACGCAGCCTAGCCCACTAAATGAGTAGTCGAAGACTGCAGAGAGCACTTAATTCAGCGTTAAACGAAACCACTTTTTAAACGTTCAGTTACTGCCAGTTTTAATTGGAATTAATCGGCCACTTGAGATTTTGTAAAAAAAAAAAAAAAAAAAAGAGAACTGCCAGCACAGCAACTGAAGCCGTTCTTGATTATACTTACAAGCGTAACAGTTACAAATTCAGGTCAGCTATCCGCTATTTATTGAGAGGCATTCTCTGAAATGACGGAATTGTTGATTCGAAAAAACTAACTTTGAATTCTAGTAAAACATAAAATGCTCAAAAACAGTTTCGCACAACTTGCATATTTGCAGACGTGTGTCGCCTTAAATTCTAGGTGAACAGGTAATTAAGGAATGAACCTAATTAATTTTTAATAATAGATGTATTCTAAAATAATAATAATAGAACTCTGGCCAAAATAAAGTTCACATTTTCGACACCAGTGGAATCAAAAACTGCTCCTGGGTAACATCGTAACTTTCACTGGAGTCCAACGTGTTTGCCGTCCCAGCAACAAATGTGTCGTAAAGACATTAAAAAAAAAACTTGGAACGAGAAGTGTATGTCGCGACGAAATAAATGTAAACGAATCTTATGTGTTTTACCGACCGCGGGGTAAAATTTTCCTGTTTTATAGCAAATATTAAATTTAATTTTAGTATCAGGGAGTAAACTCCTTAAATGTAATAACTTCAAAGATGTTTATACACTCCTGGAAATTGAAATAAGAACACCGTGAATTCATTGTCCCAGGAAGGGGAAACTTTATTGACACATTCCTGGGGTCAGATACATCACATGATCACACTGACAGAACCACAGGCACATAGACACAGGCAACAGAGCATGCACAATGTCGGCACTAGTACAGTGTATATCCACCTTTCGCAGCAATGCAGGCTGCTATTCTCCCATGGAGACGATCGTAGAGATGCTGGATGTAGTCCTGTGGAACGGCTTGCCATGCCATTTCCACCTGGCGCCTCAGTTGGACCAGCGTTCGTGCTGGACGTGCAGACCGCGTGAGACGACGCTTCATCCAGTCCCAAACATGCTCAATGGGGGACAGATCCGGAGATCTTGCTGGCCAGGGTAGTTGACTTACACCTTCTAGAGCACGTTGGGTGGCACGGGATACATGCGGACGTGCATTGTCCTGTTGGAACAGCGAGTTCCCTTGCCGGTCTAGGAATGGTAGAACGATGGGTTCGATGACGGTTTGGATGTACCGTGCACTATTCAGTGTCCCCTCGACGATCACCAGTGGTGTACGGCCAGTGTAGGAGATCGCTCCCCACACCATGATGCCGGGTGTTGGCCCTGTGTGCCTCGGTCGTATGCAGTCCTGATTGTGGCGCTCACCTGCACGGCGCCAAACACGCATACGACCATCATTGGCACCAAGGCAGAAGCGACTCTCATCGCTGAAGACGACACGTCTCCATTCGTCCCTCCATTCACGCCTGTCGCGACACCACTGGAGGCGGGCTGCACGATGTTGGGGCGTGAGCGGAAGACGGCCTAACGGTGTGCGGGACCGTAGCCCAGCCTCATGGAGACGGTTGCGAATGGTCCTCGCCGATACACCAGGAGCAACAGTGTCCCTAATTTGCTGGGAAGTGGCGGTGCGGTCCCCTACGGCACTGCGTAGGATCCTACGGTCTTGGCGTGCATCCGTGCGTCGCTGCGGTCCGGTCCCAGGTCGACGGGCACGTGCACCTTCCGCCGACCACTGGCGACAACATCGATGTACTGTGGAGACCTCACGCCCCACGTGTTGAGCAATTCGGCGGTACGTCCACCCGGCCTCCCGCATGCCCACTATACGCCCTCGCTCAAAGTCCGTCAACTGCACATACGGTTCACGTCCACGCTGTCGCGGCATGCTACCAGTGTTAAAGACTGCGATGGAGCTCCGTATGCCACGGCAAACTGGCTGACACTGACGGCGGCGGTGCACAAATGCTGCGCAGCTAGCGCCATTCGACGGCCAACACCGCGGTTCCTGGTGTGTCCGCTGTGCCGTGCGTGTGATCATTGCTTGTACAGCCCTCTCGCAGAGTCCGGAGCAAGTATGGTGGGTCTGACACACCGGTGTCAATGTGTTCTTTTTTCCATTTCCAGGAGTGTAGTTCCACAATTTTAGCGGCCGCTACGTCAACGGACGCCATTACGCGTCGACCTATAAAGCGAAATCATAGCGGAAGCACAGAGACCGCCCGCTTTAACATTTAACAAACATATTTCACAGCAATGAGCCGCAGCGGGGAGCAACCTTAGTTTTAAGATTTCACTTTTCAGCTTACGCCGAGAGTCAGGATTCGACTACCACAACCTGAATATGGTGGTGAGAGGAGTATTCTTCGAGTGTTGTGTGGGTCCACAATAATTTCAATATTTGACTCCATGCTCTTAAAGTACAAATACGCCGAGGCTAATTATAATACTGTTATATTTTCATTTTCAAGTAATATTCTTGGAAGTAAATCAGTCCATTATGTTTGATGATTTTACTGCTCAGTTGCGAGCTACATAAAAGTAAAACCAATTTTGAAATAATATACTAAAATAGTTGAATAAGTCAACAGTCAAACTCAAAGTGTATATTTAAATCTCTTGGAATGATAGATTTCAAGTAAAAATAATTTAACAATTCTTGCATATTGGACAACACATTTACACTCATGCGTGTTTTTAAAAACACCGAACAAATAAGAAAAATATAAATAAATAAATAAATATACTCCTCCCGAGGAGCCACTTCACGTGCATCCCTCCAGTGGGTGAGGAGAGATACGCGATGGCGCACTGCAGGTTTCATTTCGTCTCAGGCAGGCTTTAGTGGCTTTATATCAGCAGACACTGCAGGCCTCTAGGGGAGGGCGTTCACGTGGCGGGTGCTACGTGCATTATTGTCTTTAATGACAAAGCCCCTGCAGAGATTTATTTATATGACCTGATAAAAGAAGGGGTTAATTGACAGGAGATTCTTTATATTACCAAACATTGTGTTGCGGGTAGAAAACAATGGCATTAAAGGAAAAGTAGATTAAACGTAGAGCGTAAATATCTTACACATACTGAAAAGCATCAAGCCGTTTCGGCTGGTCACTTTTCACTCAATGTGATACGTAGATTCGATTTAATATAAGTAAATTTACGCAAATCACCCAAATACTTTTTGTCTTGTTGGATAAAGGGATAGCAGTGGTTGTTAGGGGCGATTACATTTCCTTTTCTTTACTGTACTAGAATTAACCTAGTGTATGGCGTTATAACGACTTCTTTGTGAGAACTTTCGACCTGTGGCGAGCAGGGGACCAGACATTCAGGGAGCAATGCAACTGAACCCCACAGGTAAAGGCCAAGGTGTCCTGAGAACTGGCGAGGGCCGCTCAGGTAAAAGCAGAGGACTGCACGCATTGTCTGCAGGAAAACAGATGATCTGGTATGTGGGTAGTGGTGCCCATCGCACAGAGCCAGTAGGTCTGGCAGAGCATGAGCCAAGGTACAAAAACACAATAAAAGGGCGTCGTACCTATGGGGAACGATGCTTTTTGTAGCCAGTGTCTGTTGGAGAAAAGTGCACTTAAAGCTTTAGATCTGCAGCAAGGAATTTCGGTGAAACAGCAGGCGACAGTCCGGACTTTGACAACTGTGAAATAGCTCTTTCTTAGCTGTCCTGAAACACACCAAAACAGGAGTCCAAAGAATTTTAGCTTCTATATGGACAATAGCATCTCAGCTGGGAATGAAATCTTTTTTTTTATTATTTTCCCGAGCCCAAAGAAAATCATATGAACAGCTAAAAAGATCACTGATTGGTGACTGTGGGGTGATATCACAACAACATAATTTCGAGATTACTTTTTCTAGGACAGAGCGGCGAAGAACGAGATGATTGGATCTGAAGTTTTACCAGCTCCTGGTGGAAGATTTTTTAACGACATTACAATTGCGCAATTGGTGGAGAAAATGTAAGTTCTTAATGATTGGTTGACGAAATTCTCTTGGTGCGAGACACAGAGAGGATTCATTGTTAACGTATAAAAAGACAGACTTTGCTTCTGGCTCTTGGCTACTTGAGGTCTTGACTCAATTTCAGGGGACGTGGAATGGCAGATTTCGAAGGCATCTCTCCCCACCAGTGGAAACTGATGAAGTCCAATGTTTGACTTCACAGCAAAACATTCCTACGCGGGCATTTATTTGAGGGCAACCTGCGCGCCAGCAGCAGTCCGCTGTTACATCAACAAGTATACTGACAGAAACTTGTAACACTACCACAGCACACAAATGAGACTTGCGGATTTAGCATAATTTGCTGTTCAGCCTTCCCATGTTCGACAGTACAGTCACCACTGCATGGATAACTTCAACTTCCCTCTCCAGCCATAAAATCACTGTTATTCGTGCACAGGCATCGATAAGCGGGTGTAAATTTTCCATCCAGTCACGCGTTGACCAGTCTGGTGTGGCAGTTCAAGATAGCTGAACGAAAACCTAGTTTTAAATACCGTGTTTAGGAAATCGTTCATGAAGGAGAATCGGACGAACATACAGATCATCACACACACTCCCATATGAACAACATAGTAAGAAACATCGCTGGCACAGGAAACAACTGAGAGAGTTGGAAACAAATAAGTGACCGGGTCCGGGTGGAATCCCAGTTCGGTTTACAAAGTGTAATTATGGCATTGGCTCCTTATTTGGCTTGCGTTTAACGCGAATCTTTCGGCCAGCGCAAAGTCCCAAGTGAATGAAAAAAAGCGCAGGTGACGCTAGTATAAGAAGGGTAAAAGAAGGAACCCCCAAAATTACAGACCAATAACGTCAATAGCGAGCGAGGTGGCGCAGTGGTTAGCACACTGGACTCGCATTCGGGAGGACGACGGTTCAATCTCGCGTCCGGCCATCCTGATTTAGGTTTCCCGTGACTTCCCTAAATCGCTCTAGGCAAATGCCGGGATGGTTCCTTTGAAAGGGCACGGCCGACTTCCCTCCCCGTCCTTCCGCAATCCGATAAGACCGATGACCTCGCTGTTTGGTCTCTTCCCCCAAAACAACCAAACAATAACGTCAATATCGGTTTGCTTCAGAATTCTAGAACATATTCTCAATTCGAATATAATAAATTTCCTGAAAAGATTCTGTCTACGAATCAGCATAGTTTTAGAAACATCTCTCGTGCGAAACCAAGTTGGCCCTGTTCTCTCACAATGTACTACGAACTGTTGATGAGGCGCAACAGCCAGATTCCGTATTTCGAGATTTTCGAAAAGCATTTGACACGATACCCCAATTCAGACTGTCAACGAATGTGCGAGCATAGGAAACTGGTTCTCACTTATGTGGGTGGCTCGAAGACTTCTTAAGTTACAGAACCCAGTATGTTGTTTGTGTGTGTGTGAAATCTTATGGGACCCCAGTATGTTGTCCTGGACGGCGAGTGTTCATCAGAGACTAGGGTATCGTGGGGCAATGCCCTAGGGAAGTGTGATAGGACCGCTGTTATTTTTTGTTTACCCAAATAAACCATCAGACAGGGAGGGCAGCAGTCTGCAGTTCTTTGGTGAGTTCCTGAGGTGTACGGGAAGGTGTCGAACATGAGTGACTGTAGCATGAAATAAGAGGACTTAGACAAAACTTCAGTTGGTGTGATGAATAGCAGCTGGATCTAAACGTAGAAGACTGTAAGTCATGCGGATCAGTAGGAGAATAAACCCGTAACTTTCGGCTACAGCATCAGTAGTGTCCTGGTTGACGCAGTGCCGTCGCTCAAGTATTTGGGCTTAACGTTGCAAAGCGAAATGAAATTGAATGATTATGTGAGGATTGTGGAATGCAAGGCGAATGGTCGACTTTGGTTCATTGGGAGAATTTAGGAAAGTCTGGTTCATCTGTAAATGGGACCGCATATAGGACGCTAATGCGACATGTTCTCCAGTATTGCTGGATGTTTGGGATCCGCACCAGGTCGGATTAAAGGAAGACTTTGAAGCAATTCTGAGGCGGCTTGCTGGATTTGTTACCTGTAGGCTCGAACAACACGCAAGTCTTACGGAGATGCTTCGGGAAGCCAAATGGGAATCCCTCGAGGGAAGGTGACGTTCTCTTCGAGGAACACCATTGAGAAAATGTAGAGAAGTGGCATTTGAAGGTGACTGCAGAACGATTCTAATGTCGCTAACATACATTTCACGTGAGTATCGCGAAGATAAGAGAGAGAAATTACGGCTCGTACCGAGTCAAATATATAGTCGTTTTTCTCTCGTCCTGTTTGCGAGTGGAACAGCAAGGGAGACGAGCAGTAGTGCCACGCAATGTGCTGTGGCTTGGAGAGTGTGTAAGTAGATGTGGATAGGCAGGTTGTGGTTAAATTGATTAGGAGAGGGAGATGATGTTTAGCGTACCGTGTCTTTTCAACACTGACATTTGACAACCGTTATTTGTATTATCTCAGTTTCACTTTTGCCAAGGTTTAATTGTGCATCATGTAACTTTATGTCATATTTTTAATCATTTTTTATGCTTAGAGAGTTTTGGAATAAATTGAGAGTCATGTAAATCATGATTTTGATTAAAGCAGTTAGCGAACTCTCTATTGCCATCAATGTTCTTGAATAAAAGAATTGTGAATATACCATCCTTACGTTTCACTGTTTGTGCTGAAAAATTCTAAAGCGTTAGTTCTGTCCGTTGTGCACACTTAACCCAGCGCTGATCATTAAGTGTGAATCCGTCTGCCAGTTATTTCCAACACAGATTGTTTCATAGGCTTGGAGTTTCACAGTGTGGCATGATGGTTTATAACGTTAAATTTAATTTCTCAATCCAGTGAACAACTTCTGCAGTCTATGTCAGGAAGGTATTTGTGGTGTATGGGATATGACGTCAAAATTCGCTATTGCATCTAATGTTGGATGGCCAGGGGTATCCCTCTGCAACTGCGAAATGCGTTGAGCACTTTTTCCGTTTTAAAAGGAAGCCCTCGCATCGTGCATGGTCTCTGCGTATTTGTTACCTGTCTTCTAGGTAAATCGAACCCTTCTGGTTTTGTGTGGCTATTTAGGTGTGTATTCCAGTGGTGCTTGCTGTGTTTCTTCCCGTTTGTGGGATGCATCAAATCCTTCATTGCAAGGGTCGTTTGCATTTTAGCATCTCAGTTGTAACACCTGGGATGTACTCATAAATGACAATCTCGTGGCTCTCCAGTGGAGTGTGACACAGTTTTACTGCCTCCTGAATTCACGTGGAGAGATACGGCTTGGGAGCGAATGAGTTCATGTTGCTTCTAGACAGCTTGTGATCGTTCACATCACGAGCTGGTATGGTTCCTGTTTAAGTACCTAAAACCACAATATTCAGTGTGTTATACACCGATCCCAATGCAGAGTAGCTATGTAATGCATTTGTTGACGCTCGTATGGTCCCACATAGCGTTCAGAGCGTATTATTCCTGGTGTGAACTTTGTCTGCAGTATTAATCGCGGAAATGACGAACCTGTCGGAATATAGCAGTGAATGGCACTGCCGGCGAGTAATGCGGCGCTGCATATTTACACTGCGGAGCACAGGTGTAGACAATGCTCGCACGCGCCACGTCGCTCGTCAGAATACGCGCCGGCGGGTGAAACATTCATTGCCGATGCCAGCGGCGGACATGAATTATGCCGTGAGAATGACGCGCGGCCATTGTTCTGTCTGTAGATTCTCGGATTGCCGAAGCGTGTCGTGGATGGGAACCGAGCGGCGCTCCTTGGTAATTCAGGCGACGCGACGCGACGCGACGCGAGACAGACAGTCCGCGCGGAGCCGCGCATGCGCGGTCGGTGACGGCGAGCGCGGGTTATGCCCCGGGCATACGCCGGCTGCGGGCGCAGCCTACTGTGTGAGCGAGCGACCACCCCGGAACCGGGGAGCCCGCAGCACTTGCAGGTTGCCTGTCTAACGGCTTGCAGGGGCAGCAAAAGTTTGATTTTCAACAGAGAACTACACAGCCAACCGCTTGCATATAACTGGTAGGTACACTGATCTAGATTGCGACAGCTACTAGGAGTGTCTTCTTCGTCAGAATGAAGTTATGATAAATAGTAAAATTACATTGCTAAAGAGCAATGATGTTGTTCCGAGCTGGGTACACGTGGCAAAGTGGAAGGTAGGAGACGAGATACTGTCAGGAGTAAAGCTGTGAAGACGGGAGGGTGAGTCGTGCTCGGGTAGCTCAGATGTATAGAACACTTGCCCGCGAAAGGTAAAGGCCCCGAGTTCGAGTCTCGGTCCGGCACACAGTTTTAATTAGCCAGGATGTTTCATATTTGGCAAAGGCTAGAACGTTTTATTTCCGCTTTGACTTGAGCATAGCTGCTCTGAATTCTGACCATTGCTTTTTAGCAGTGTAATTTTACGATTTATCGTAATTTCATTCTCATAAACACACCCCTAGTAGGTGTCGAAACCTAGGTCAGTGTACCAACAAGCTATGTGCAATCAGATGGCTGTGTAATGCAGTGTTCAAACTAGTATACAGTTGCTGAGTAACGGCCATGCTTAAAGCTGTTGATTTTTCACGTAATAGTTATTGACCGAATTCAAAAATTTTGAATGCTGTCTTAAAAGTTTAACACAAGAAGACAAGTATTACAGTTACAAACACACTTTGTAAGTAGGCCGTTTAGGTTTTTATGTTGGTAACGCCACGTAGCGCTCTGTATGAAAATCACTGGCTGTGCTGTGTACACTCTGTGGCTGGTTGGCATTGTTGGAATATTCGCTATTGTAGTGTTGGGCAGTTGGCTGTGAACAGCGCGTAGCGTTGCGCAGTTGGAGGTGAGCCGTCAGCAGTGGTGGATGTGGGGAGTGAGATGGCGGGTTTGTTCTCTATCATAATCTTTCATTTGCTAAGTATGCCTATCAGTAGTTAGTGCCTTCAGTAGTTAGAATCTTTTATTTAGCTGGCGGTATTGGCGCTCGCTGTATTGCAGTAGTTCGAGTAACGAAGATTTTTGTGAGGTAAGTAATTCATGAAAAGGTATAGGTTATTGTTAGTCAGGGCCATTCTTTTGTAGGGATTATTGAAAGTCAGATTGCGTTGCGCTAAACATATTGTGTGTCAGTTTAGTGTTGATCAGGATAGGTAAAGAGCTAAATGTCTGAGTACGTTCAGTTCTGCTCAGCTGTTTGAAAATCAAATAACGTAAGAGGTATCCGAGCCCAGTAATTCATAAGTTTTTCTAAGGGGATGTTTCAACTTAATAATCAGCGCTGGGTTAAGTGTGCACAACGGATTGAATTAACGCTTTAGAATTTTTCAGCACAAGCAGTGAAACGTAAGAATGACGTATCCACAATTCTTTTGTTCCAGAACATTGATGCCGATAGAGAATTCGCTAACTACTTTAATCAAAATCATGATTTACATTACTTTCATCATCATCATCATCTTGGACAGTTTCCAGCCACTGGCTGGGTCTGTTGGGAACACAAGCCTCTCCATCATGTTCTGTCTTTCCACCATTCCCCCTCTTCCACCTTCGTCCAGTTCTCTCCTCTTCTCGTCACACATTCCTTCACTCCCTTCACCCATCTATCTCTTGGTCTTCCTCTGGGCCTCTTCCCCTCCAGTTGCAAATCAAACATCCTCTTTGGAATACTTCCCTCATCCATTCTCTTCATGTGTCCATACCACTGCAGTCTTGATTTTTCTATCCTGTCCTGTACCGGTTCCTCCTTTAGTCTTTCCCTCACATACACATTTCGCAATCTGTCTCGTCTTGTTACACTGAACCTGCTCCTCTGGAACTTCATTTCACTAGCCTGTATTCTACTTTTGTCGCTTTTGTGCATTACCCATGTCTCACTTCCGTATGTCAATATGGGGACAAAGTAGGTTCGGTATATAATTCCCTTGGATTTCTGTGGCCCCTCCTTGCTCCAAATAAGCCCCCTAATGCATTTGTAGAACTGCCCTGCTTTTCTGCACTTTTCATTTATTTCCATTGCGTTTCCCCCCTTACTTTCAATCATGCTTCCCAGGTACTTGAAGTTCTCTGCCACTTGTAGTTTTTCCCCTCCACAAGTTATATCCACATTTGGCCTATTCTTCTTCCTTGTTGTGACAATTATTTCACTTTTCTTTGCAGAGAAATGCATTCCATATTGTGCTGCCGTTGCCTCCCATACATCTAACTGCTCTTGCACCTCCTTCTCGCAATTTCCCCATAACATCAGGTCATCGGCAAAAAGCACTGCTTTCATTTTATGATCTCCAATTGCATCTGACACTTGCTGTAGGATTTCATCCATAACAATAATAAACAATAAAGGCAAAAGTGCACTTCCCTGTCGCAGCCCATTTTCCAGCTTGAACCATGCAGTATGTTCCCTCCCCACTTTCACACAACTCTCACTTCCCTCATACATTTTTCTGACTTTTCGTGTTATCTCTTCATCTATCCCTTTTGCGTTCAGCACATCCCAGAGCTTGTCCCTACAGATACTGTCATACGCCTTCTCAATATCTAAAAAGGCCATGATTAAGTCCTTCCCGTACTCATAGTGCCTTTCCTGCAGTTGCCTTACCGCAAATATGAGGTCCGTTGTTGATCTTCCCGGTCTGAAACCGTACTGCTCCTCTTGCAGACTACTTTCAATACTGCTTCTTATTCTCTTCTCCAGGATCTTTTCATAGATTTTTCCACAGTGGCATAGCAGGGTGATTCCTCTGTAGTTCTCACATCTCCTTTTATCCCCTTTCTTGAAGATCGGGACTATAATTCCTTTCTTCCAATCCTCAGGAATTCTGTTCTCCTTCCACACCACCCTCAGCACTCTGTATAGCCACTGGGTTCCTACTTCTCCTGCTGCTCGTATCATATCCACTGCTACTTCGTCCCAACCTGGTGCCTTGCCCCCTTTCATCCTCTTTATGGCTTCTTCCACTTCATTCCAAGTTAGATCATCAATTTCCCCACTATTATAATCGTCTGCTGCCTTAGGCTCTCCATCGCTGTTAGTTACCCGCTTGGCGGCATTCAACAGATCTTCAAAGTACTCCTTCCAAATCTTTTTGAGCTCATGCATTTCCTCCACAACTCTTCTATTATTATCCATGTTCCTCAGGCACTCGCTTCTGTCGTTCCTCTTATTTCTTACCATGGTGTAAAGTACTTTTTTGTTCCCTTCACTGTCCTCTTCTAACATTCTTGTCCATTTTTCCATCCACTTCTTCTCCGCCCTTACTATGGTCTGGGCCGCTTTCTTGCTTTCCTTATATTTTACCCTAGCTTCCTCTGTTCGGGTCTGGAACCATTCTCTGAAGGCTTTGTTCTTTCGAAGTACTGCCTCTTTACATATGTTGTTCCACCATGGGGTTTCCTTACTTCTCCTCTTTGTGCTAGTTCTTCCGCACACAGTCTCAGCTGCCTCAACTAAAGCCCTCTTAAAATCTCCCCATTCTTCTTCCACTGTTCTCTGATCTTCCTTTGGCAGCTTCTTCCTGATCAGTGTCTGGTACTGGGTCCCCCGTTCATCCTCTTTCAGCATCCATGTCTTCAACCTTTTCTCCTGTATATCTGTTGCCCTCCTATCTTTTTTCTCTCTCAGGGTGGATACCAACAGCCGATGGTCACTGTCTAAGGCCTCAGATGGAATGACCTTAACATCTGTGAGGCTGCTCATCATCTGCCTATCCACTAGTACATAGTCTACTACTGAAGTTTGGGACCAGTCTCCACTGTACCAAGTTATTTTGTGGCTACTTCTCTTCTTGTACCAGAAATTTGCGATCGCCAGCCCATTCCTCTTGCAGAATTCCAGCAACAATTTTCCTTCTCTATTTCGGTTCCCCCAGCCCTCTGGTCCCATTATCTCCTCGAATCCTTTCCTGTCTGTGCCAACATGTGCATTGAGGTCCCCTATTATAATCTGATTTCCTCCATTTAGCTGCTTTTGCATGTCATGTTCAAATTCCTCCTTCTCCTTTTTTGTACACCCCACCTGTGGGGCATATGCTTGGATGATTTCAATGCTTTTTCCTTTCACTCGTACTCTGGCTTTTATCATTCGATCATTGATACCTTCCACCTCCTCCTTCAGACCCTCTCTGACCACTATTGCCACTCCATTTCTTCCCCTCTCATTCCCTATCCAGTACAGTTTACATCCTTTACTTAGTGGTTTTTCACCAACTCCTCTCCACCTAGTCTCAACAAGTCCCAAGATGTCCAATTTCCTCCTTTCCATCATTTCTACAATTTCTTCTAACTTCCCAGTTAGAGTCCTTACGTTTAAGGCGCCCAGTCGTAAACTATCTCGTAATCCTTTTCCATTGCTTGGTCGGTTTCCTTTAAATCCGTTCCGTGATCCGAGGCATGTTCCCTTTTTAAAAGCAGTTGATTTATCCACTACTGGCTTGCTAGGCCTATCGCAGCTTCACCAGAGCCCCGTTAGCCGTCACGTTTCAGGGTTCCCATAGGGCCTTCCCAGCTACCGTAGCGGTCCTGGGGCACACGAAGTCCCCGCTGTACATCGCCCCTATAGGCAGTCCCCTACTTTGTGCCGTTGCCCATCTCCCACGACTTGGACGAGGGGTTGGACTTCAATTTCTTCCAAAAGTCTGTGTGCATAAAAATGGTAAAAAACATGACACGAAGTTACTTGATGCACGATGAAACCTGTATTGTGGCAGCGTAACAGACTTCGCACAAATAACCAGCTTTTATTCACCCAGTATTTGAGAATGAGGGCACTTGTGGACCTGCAACAAGCTTCACGCATAATACACGGTTTGGCAGTTGCAAAGGAAAACCTGACACTTGCTAAAGAGCAACTGACAGTTGCTTCGGATTAACCGATAATTGTTATGCAACACCTGGCCAGTGATAATACAGGGAAATTTAGACGGCGGAACGTGTGAACTGTAGTAAAGCCTGTGCTCGAACGGTCCGCATGCATTCGATGCATTCGACAGTTCGTATTCTATGGTTTTGACGAAACTTGTTGTTTGACCGACTAGTGCGGTACTCCGTGTAGTACGGCAACATGTGTGCAACACATCATTTGAGTGCTTACACCTTGACCGAGCGTTTGAACGGCTCACAGCCGGCCAAAGTGTCACAACTGCGTCACAGTAACTGGTTTGACTCTCGAAAGTTTCCTGGCGGAGGGAGTATTCTATGAAGTTTCAGGAATGCAGTCGGATTACATCGACTTGTTGCCACGGTATTTCGATTTGTAATCATTCAGCCATCTTCGGGCGAGTATTTAGCGCTAGAGAGTGCTAACTCACCAAACTAACGTTATACGAAAGTAGTTAGCGAAGTGAACTAGCAATCTCCGGTGTAGAACACTGACTTGAAGGTGACTGAACGGTTGTCAGCCGAAATATCGTAGTAAGAAGTCGACATAATTCGGCGGTAATCCCGAAACTTCATGGATTAGTAATGGGTTTGTCCAAAAGTGCCATCTCGCAATTGAAAAAGGCCGCTGAAGGTGGAAACGGTATGCGGAAGCATGCCGTTGGTCGCAGACGCACCACCACACAGCAAGAGTATCGATACGTCGTTCTAGTCGCTAAAAGAAACGGACTCCTCAGACCTAGGCAATCACTGCAGGCCTTACGATCACTACTGGTAGACGTGTGTCTGCCAGAACCATTTGTGCTCGGAAGTATTTTAAATGCATCACACCTCAACCACACCACCGTCGAGAAAGAGTTCTTTGGTGGAGGGATTATGCTGGTTGTGGTCGACAAGAATGTCCTTAGTCATGATCACGAATGTCATCGGTACTGCCTAGGCGTTATTGTGTCTGCTAGCATTATGCACATTGGCCGATCCTCGCCACATATCTTTGCGCGAGGTGCCGTTGTTTACAGCGGTATTGCAGAGAGACTATTCCGGATAATGTGCCTCTGTTTAGGGGTGATGCGGTAGGTCTCGACTTTCTGTTCGTGGATGACGATGCCCGGCCTACCCAGAACCGCTGAGGTGTCGGTCACAATGGAATGGGAATTTGACCTGTGAACTCCCCGGGCCCAAACCCTCTGGCCATGCTTGGGATGCTCTTCGTAGACGCGTTTCTCAACGAACACCTCCTCCCCGAACAGTGCAGGACATAAAAACCGCCTTGAGAGAGGAGTGGACCAACCAACATCGCCCAAGAACTCCAAAACAGTTTGGTAGCCAGCATGAATAACAGGTGCCAAATGTGCATTGGTGTCCGATGAAGGCGCACTCCTTTCTGAGAGCCAGATAGCGATCTTTATGTTTTGAGTCTGACATGTGTCAAACGTGAACTTTATTTACGTTTGTTATCTTGCTTTCCCATGTGATGAAATCTGTACCATTTTTCTTCACAAACATACCCATCCACCTCTACTTCGTATGTACTGTGTTTCTTGTCGACTATCATTGCATGTGACTATTACTGTGCAACAATATCTTTGTTCCTTAGAAATTGTGAGGCAGTGTAATTTCAAACCTTCACGAAACTTTTTCTCGCTGACACCTCCACAATATGTTGAAAGGAAAAGATTTTTTTCCCTTACTGTATAATGGAATATAGTCGAATTAAATTAGGTGACGCTGAGGGAATTAGATTAGGAAATGAGACACTCAAAGTAGTAAAGGAGTTTTTCTATTTGGGGGGAAAAATAGCTGATGATGGTCGAAGTAGACAGGATATAAGATGTAGACTGGCAATGGCAAGAAAAGCGTTTCTGAGGAAGAAAAATTTATTAACATCGAGTATAGATTTAAATGTCAGGAAGTCGTTTCTGAAAGTATTTGTATGGAGTGTAGCCATGTATGGAAGTGAAACGTGGACGATAACTAGCGTGGACAAGAAGAGAATAGAAGCATTCGAAATGTGGTTCTACAGAAGAATCCTGAAGCTTACATGGGTAGATCACATAACTAATGAGGAGGTATTGAATAGAATTGGCGAGAGGAGGAGTTTGTGGCACAACTTGACTAGGAGAAGGGATCGGTTGGTAGGGCATATTCTGAGGCATCAAGGGATCACCAATTTAGTACTGGAGGGCAGCTTGGACGGTAAAAATCGTAGAGGGAGACCAAGAGATAAATACACTAAGCAGATTCAGAAGGATGTAGGCTGCAGTAGGTACTGGGAGATGAAGAAGCTTGCACAGGATAGAATAGCATGGAGAGCTGCATCAAACCAGTCTCAGGACTGAAGACCACAACAACAACAATAACTGTATTTTCGCTGGTCACCCCGCAAAACTTCAGCATCAAACACGGTGTTTTAATTTATTAGTTTTTTACTACGTACCTGAAAAATTATGCAACTATATGACCCATACTTCAGGAGATGTAACTTCTTACACATATGGGCATGGGAAAAAATAGCTTCTACCTAAAATGGCACGTAGTAAAACTTCAACATCAGGTGTGACGTTTTCATTTATTACTTCTTTACTACTACTTTTATTCTTAACACATTTTGTAGGCAGTTGAAACGTCCCCTTTGAACAATTGTACAAGATTGTGCTTAAACTGACACACAATATTTTGTTAGCGCAACGCAATCTGACTTTCAATAATCCCTACAAAAGAATGGGCCCTGACTAACATGAAACTATACCTTTCACAAACCACTTACCTCACAAAAATCTTCGCTACTCAAGCTACTGCAATACAGCGAGCGCCACTACTGCCAGCTAAATAAGATTCAAAGTGCTGAAAGCACTAACTACTGATAGGCATAGTTAGCAAATGAAAGATTTTGATAGAGAACAACCAATGTATTTACCTCAATAGTCATAATATATATAGCAGTTCATGACAAATTTCAAAACTCCGCCATCTCTCTCCCCACATCCACCACTGCTGGCGACTCACCTCCAACTGTGCAACGCTACGCGCTGTTCACAGCCAGCTGCCTAACACTACAATGGCGAGTATTACAACAATGCAAAGCAGCCACAGACTGCACACAGAACAGCCAGTGATTTTCATACAGAGGTGGCGTTACCAATAAAAAAAACCTAAACAGCCTACTTACATAGCCCCCATGCTCCCCACAACAAATTTTACAAATTGTTTTGGGCACTGGGCAATACATATTTGTTAAAATTTTTCATAATCGTAATTACAATAACAAAGAAATCAAATGCACACACTTATTGATACAATGTTGGTCAAAAGCTAAAATTTTCTCACAGTCCATAAAGATAGTCCTGATCATTCATCATAATAGTAATTACAGTTTTTTTTCACAAAGTCTCATTAGTAAAAGAAATTGCACACAGAAGTAGTGGATTTCCATGCAGTCTTGAAGAAGTAGTGTTGTCCTTCCAACGGAAAGACAGTGCTGACTCTTGACATGCTGACAGGTAATGGGCCACAACAGAGCAAACCCACAGCGGAGTCAATCGAAGTTTTGAAGAATATCGTTTGGTAGGTCATCACAGAGCAGACCCACTGCAGTCCTGGTAGAGATTACGGTATTGGTGGGCCACCAGAGGCGCAGACCCATTGCAGTCCTTGCAGAAATAATGGTACTGGTGAGTCAGCAAAGACGCAGACCCACTGTAGTCCTTGCAGAGATAATGGTACTGGTGGGTCATCAAAAATGCAGACCCACTGTAGTCCTTGTAGAGATTACGGTACTGGTGGGCCACCAGAGGTGCAGACCCACTGCAGTCCTTGTAGAGATGGCCAGCAGCCTTCTGTTGTGACTGTGCAGGTGCACAATCACTATTGAAGAGTCTTGCGGATAATATAGCAAGTCCATAACCACCACTTGTGCGCTCACAACAAAGTTTTTGGAATTGTCCTTAGAACCAGCAATGCTGTTATCCAGTCCCTTGCTGAATTATTAACATACGTGCAAACACTAACAGTCCCTACTTCTCACATATTGTCCATATACTATGACCAACAGAAACGTGTGCAGTGAAATGTAACTTACAAGTTAATAATATGATGAACTGGTATCAATTACAATTTTATAACATAAGAATACAATAACAAAGGTGCAAAATACATCATTAGAGAACATAACAAGACAGATAACATTTGCGGTAATGCAGGCTTTACAAAAGAATAGAAATAAACATATACATCAGTGTTTACAGGAATTATGACATAAGTAAATAAATGAAATAATGAGAATAGTTCTTGAAACATTAATTTCACACATGATCATTAAAACAAAACAGAATAAATAATGTCTAAACATCTTTACAAAGAAAGTAACATAGTATTTGAAAAACTCTACAACAGGAAAAACACAAATATACAAGAGTACACAAACACTTAGCAGAATAACACAGGGGGAAAGGACAGGGTTTGTTTTCAATATAACATTTGGTACTGCAGTATTTTGCGAACAACCTTTTTTGTTCTTGGAGATCTCCCTTCATTCATCATTATACCCAAAAAGTCCTATCTATACCTCCTTTTTGTATTCCAACCATATTTCTTTCAAAATAATTATGGCTTATTGTACAATACTCATTTTGGCCCAAAACGTTGTCATATAATTTCTCAATGCATTTCTTCCAATTTATCACAACTCATTCTCGCATATAACCTACCCCATCTTAAGCTAACTTAAATCTACTGAGCTCAGATGCTAAACTAATGGACGAGGCAATGCAGCAGCACAAAACAATTACCACAAACAGCAATAAAAAAAAATGCAGATTTGCGAAGCAAGCAGCATTATAGAAATTAGCAAAACAATTGCAAAATTACAACTAATATAAGGCAATGTGCAGCAAACAAGAAAAATAAATCAGTAGTAAAACTAGCTTAACAGAGTAATACAAAGTGAAATTTAGTAGCACTATGCATGGCAAACAGCAGCAGCATCTAAACATGACAAAGCTCAAGCAGAAAAAATAGTACACTAAAGACAACAATGCAGATAAGGGAAATGTCTGTTCACATCTTAATGTCTATGTAATTAAAGTGGTGCACCACAACAACTTATTGTAAAAAAAATATTACCATGTACTTGAAAAGAAAATTGTGTGTGCAGTTACTGTTACTAGTCCCTTCTTATTGTTCTTTCCTTTCCAAGTGCTCCTTTTTTTTAAGAATGTGGATTACAAAATTATTATTTAATAGATCTGTTGACAGAAAGCGTTCACATTAGCAAATGCATTTTATTTTATAAAAGCAATGCTGCAACACAGCTGGGAACCAGATATCAAATGAAATAAGCAACTATAAAAAGCAAAGCATAAAAATATCATTCAATAGTCACGTGACATTTCATAAGTTAGTAGAAATTCTCTCAACTCTCGTAGAAAGACGCTTGTCATAATCAGGTGTGCAGGTGTAAAAATATTTCTCGTCATTTCATTAGGCATTTCAGTAAATATCATAAATTAAGAGCTCCACAGTGTAATCATATGTTTTCAAGTTCGACCGTGTCGTTTTTGCGATGCTTTCTACAAAGGAATGTCAGAAGCAAGGTTAATGGCCTCTTTTTTTCTCCACCTAATGGCTTTTTCTCCGGGCAGCTGTCGCCCAGCTGGGTGCCCACGACGCATTACGTGCAGGTGGTCACTTAACTTTCTTACCGAAATATTTATGACACCAGTTTCCGCTACAGTGACAGTCTTATATAAAAAATTTCACAGGTCAAGAATTTGCGTTACAAATGTGTAGAAACAAAATCCTGTAAATATAACAGCGTCCAAAAAAATTTTCGCCAGCATTGTGATACATTCACGCATATACACACATTTCATAACTCTTAAAGTACGATTCTTGGTTTCCAACAACCTTTTTCACAAACCAGAGTCCCTTAACCACTACTCATTATTCCTTACCTTATTCGTCGACACTTCTTCAATATTTCATCATAAGAGACGTAGCATAATCAAATAACTCATATAGCATCAGCTTATTAATCATAAACATACCTCAGCAGCATAATGCACATCGTCGTCGTAATAATATCATAACATCTGAGTCAGTTCTCAAAATCGTCGTAGCTTCCTCCAAAAATTTCAATACCTAAAAAAATTCTCTGCTCATTTCAATAAAGTCATCTACCTCAAGCGTACTTTAAAAATCATAATGTCATACCAAATACATCATTCAAAGCTCTCATAGTATCACAATGGTTCCAAAAAAATATGAACAGTTCACAAAGTACAGACAAAATACAATTTCATAAGTGTGAAGTTATCCAACTGTGTAATTACGTAAACATGTGTCACTGATGTAGTAAAGAAATGTTTATCTCTCTCAGGTAAATAATCAGATAGCTGTGTAATTCTGTGTTAGAGAAATATGGTACCGATGTGTAAAGTTGTGTAAGCAAATACCATACTAGCTAGGGCTCCTTGTGCCTGCCAAACACATGGTACACAAAGTAGGCGTGTACCCCCCTGAGGATTAATGTAATTATACCCTCAGGTGTTGCAGATTACAGCAATGGAATGAAATGTATCACGGAAAACCCTTGTATCATTGCACTTCAAAGATCTTAAAAAAATAAATGTTTTAAGTGCGAAATTAATCACTCAAATACGTGTACTGTAGCACTAAACTGTGCGTCATGTTGTAAGATAATCTCTGTGGAAGTCTCGTAGTTATCGTCCTCCGAAAGCTAAGTTCTACAGAAGTCAATGTACTTACCTCATGATAAACAAAAGTGAAATGCTTTGTGTATAGATATCGTAGTTATTACGCTTATTGTTGTGATGAAGAAAGTACTGTACCGAAACGTATTGTTGTGCTATGGAAAAGGCTGTCTCATTGTACTATACCACAAAAGTTACTACTAAAACATGTTTTACTTTCCAGAATAAAACAGAAAACTGTGCAGATATAAAACAGAAACACTGCAAAAGCAACATTGTAAACTGTCACTCATTAGTAGCGTCGTGATAAAAATCGTGTAGCTGTCAAATAAACTAACCACTGTGTCATCTGGTATCTCACGGAAAGTACTTCAAATCCAGAATGTATTTTCAAGTAAACCAAAATGTTGCATTAAAATCTCATTAACAGTACCAGTATGTGTCCTAAGTATGTAAGCCTGATAGTCGTTATGTAATCGTGCAACTAACAAGCAAGAATGTACAAATACAACACTGTGTAGTCTGTTCACTATAACAATGCATTCGTAATTTCTGTTTAAAAATGTTCCCTAGGTTCTAGGATGGATATTTAACTTCAAACATTGTTGCATGTTAACAGTTTCTTAAGTCTGACAAAGCATACTAGAAATGTGAAGTGAAAAGTTTTATGGCAAAGACAAAGTTAAAAAGCAGATTATCTTTCAATAAACGGTTTTACATGTGAAATGTGGTGTAAACCTTTACTCTTCCTAGTACGCAGAGTTTCAACTTCAACGCAATTATCATGTGGTATACGTCGGATTCTGTAAGGTCCATTGTAAACTAGAAAGAATTTGTGACTCAAGTGTTTCTTCTTATGTGACAATGAATGAGCTTTAATGACAACTTTCTGACCAATATATAATTTCTTTGCATTTGCTTTACCGTGTAGTTTTCTCCTTTTGTCTGCTGCAGATTTTATATTTTTAATAGCCAAATAAATTATGTCTTTGTGTCGAAGTTTACGTGTATTCGGGAAAGGTACAAGCTCTCTGATTCTGTTCGTTGGTTTTTCATTCTTCAGTACAAGAGTAGGTGGTAAAGCAGTGGAGTCATGAGGCATTTCATTCAGCACGTTTTGAAATAAGTGTAAGTATCTGTCCCAATGCTGATGCTTTCTGTGACGATAAAGTCTGCAAAGCTTATTGATTTCTTTCATAATCCGTTCAGACGGGTTACAATGTGGTGAGTACAATGAAATAAAAACAGGTTTGATTTTATGATTGCGAAGCATGCGTGACCAAACAGCAGATTTGAATTGCGGTCCGTTATCTGAAATGACTTTAGCAACGTGGCCAACTTCACGTAAGAAATTTTTAACAAAGGCGTTGGATACAGATCGTCCAGTGGCTTTACGTAACGGAGTGAAAGAAACAAATTTGGAAGTAAGTTCAACAGCGACTAGGACGTACGAAAATCCATTCGATGTTCTGACAAGCGGTCCCATGAGATCAACAGCAGCAAATTCTTTTAATTTAGAAAGAATAATAGGAAACAACGGAGCACGATGTGAGATAGTAGATGGTTTCGCCTTTTGACAAAGTTTACAAATAGACAAGACTCTTCGAATTCTCTTTTCCATATTCTTAAAATAACAAGTCGTTCGAAGAATATGATAACATTTTCGTGGACCAAAATGTGCGTAGCTGAAATGAATGTGCCAAATGAGCTTATTAACAAAATCGTCAGGAATGCAAAGTACCCATAGCTTGTCATCAACAGTGCAGCGTTTGAACAGTATGTTGTTTCTAACCAGGTAATAATGCCGAATCTGTGTGTGTGTCTTTTCATGCCATTTGCTTTTGATGTCTTTCCAAATCGGATCTTTATCTTGTTCATGAGCAATGTCCTTTAAAGATGTGGTGATGAAGTTTTCAAAGGCGACTTTCTGAATGTAAAGAATACTGAAATTTTTCTCGAGGTTGCCTTCTGTGTTACTTTTCTCAAGCCCAGCCGGTGCGCGTGACAGTGCGTCCGCAACAATGTTCTCCTTGCCGGGAATGTAGACTATTGTGAAGCGGAATTCTTGCAGAAACAATGCCCAACGTTTTAACCTGTCATGATTTAATTTTGAAGACATAAGAAATTGTAATGCACGATGATCACTGTATACCTTTACGTGCTTACCAGAAAGAAAGAAACGGAATTTGTTAAATGCCCAAACGATAGCTAAAGCTTCTAATTCAGTAACGGAATAATTTTTTTCAGATTTTGTTAGCACTCGGCTAGCAAAAGCAATGGTTTTCTGAACAGTAGTGTCATTTTCTGTGGCTTCTTGAAATAAATGGGCACCAAGTCCGACTTTAGAAGAATCCGTGCTAAGGCAGAAATCTTGTGACAGATCTGGATGAGCTAGTATTGGCGCGTTAAGTAGCGATTCTTTCAAAGAATTGAATTCCAACTGTGCTTGTTCATCCCAGTTCCAAATAGTGTTTTTTCCAGTGAGAGAACAAAGTTTTGGTGTATCAAGAATTTGCATATTCAGAAAACGACGGTAAAAATTTACGAGACCTAGAAAAATGCGGACTTGTTTTTTTTGTGGATGGAACTGGAATGGCTCTGATTGCTTCTAACTTTTCAGGATCCGGCTGAATGCCTTCAGAAGAAATAATATGTCCCAAAAACCTCACCTTTGACCTACCGAATTCAGACTTTTCCAAGTTAACTGTAATTCCAGATTCTGCAAAAATTCGTAACAAACTGTTGAGTATGCGATTATGTTGTTCCCATGAAGCTTCTGCTATTAGAATATCGTCCACATATAAGGTGATGTGACGTTTTAAGAACTCAGGTAATATGGAATTTAGCCCGCGAATGAATGCTGCCGAAGAAATGTTCAAACCAAAAGGAAGTTTCCGAAACTGATAACAAACGCCGAAACAAAGGAAAGCTGTGTATTTTCTACATTCTGGATGAAGTTCGATCTGATAAAAGCTGGATCTGAGATCAATAGAAGACAACACTTTTACGCCATTAAAATTTTGAAGAAGTTCTTCCAACGTTTGTGGCCTGTCTGTTTCAGGAATAATGATAGTATTGATTTGTCTCGAATCTAAGACAAGTCTGATCGATCCATTTTTCTTCTCAACAACATGTAACGGATTGTTGTATGAGCTTACTGCAGGCTCAATAATGCCCTCGTCAAGCGTAGATTGTATTTCTGTTCTAACACGGTCCCTATAATGTGCTGGAATTATGTATGGTCTAACACAAAATTTAGTATGCTCACGAACACGAAATTGGTATTGAAATCCCTTGATTGTTCCTGTTTTGTGAGTAAAAACTGTGGAATGTGCTTGTAAAATCTCAAAAAGGTCCTGCCTTTCAGTGTCATTACAATTCTCAATTGTTTGAATTTTATTCTGAATTAACTGATTAATTTCAAATATGCCGTCGATATCATCCCTGTCAGTACTTGCAGAGCGATTGTTAGTGTCTAGTTCCGTAGAAAATTCCGAAGTGTTGTCTAACAGAAGGTAAAGCCGATTAATTTCCTCGTCATGGTTTGAGAGCCAATCTTCAAATTTCAAAGCTATTGCCTTACCTTCCTTCTCTAAACTTATTTCAGCATCATGAAAGTTTAAGATTGCTTTGTATTCATTCAAAAAGTCTACTCCCAATATAATTTCTGTCGACAATAATGGAACAATAAGAAAGCTCATAGAGAAGCTGTGGCTTTGATAAAAGAATTCTAAATTGGTTTGTTGGCGTACATCTACACTTTTTCCAAAGATTGCACCTTGTAATTTAATCTTACGTAACGGAAGTGTGGGGCAATCGTTCGATATGTTGCATTTTCTAAAAGCTGTTTCACTAATTACTGAAATGGGACTGCCAGAGTCAAGTACTGCCGTAAATTTTACGTCATTTACAGTAATGTGAATCACAGGATATGCAATGTTGTTACGTTTTACATCGTGTTTCTGGAGTAAGATGTCCCTAATGTCTTCCATTTTTATGTAATTACTAGCTACGGCAGCTGCGTCGTCAGTTTCATACGTACGTTTTGTGGCTGCCAGCGGTATGAGTCATTGCCTATTGTCTCTTTGTTGGCGCGCGTCGTTATTGGGATTTGGAGACCTAACTTCTACAAATTCGCCTTGCCGAGAGGGCCCAGCTCTGTTTGAATCCCGCCAGTTCTGATGCAATTCAGGTCTGTCGTTATGATCATATCGTCTGTCGTCATGTCGATAGATTCCATAGTTTCTTTCTTGTTGGTCACGTGGTGGAGAATTTCTCCCTGAATCGTAACTGCGCGCTGGACCGTTGCGTCTAAAGTTATTCTGTCTCCCGTAATAATAATTGTTTTGGTTCCCATATTGTCTGTTTCTCTGATTGTCTCTGTGATAGTCATTACCGCGGAGAGGTGATCTTTCCCTGTAATTATTACTACTATGCCAACCGTTGTCATACGGGTGGTGTCTGTTTCGGTCACGATTTACGTTGAAAGAATAGCCTTGTCGTATATTATTTCTGTCATCGCGGAATTGTGACGGATGTGATCTGTAATTGTTGTGCGCCTGTTTCCGCGTTCCCCGATTGTCAGTGTCAATTTCCAGTTCTTGTAACAGTCCCTGAAAAGCTTCAATGTCGTCTTTGCAACGTCCTGCCAAAATAATATGTCGTAAATGTTCAGGCAGTTTGATTAAGCAAATGCGGATGAGTTCTGAGGGGCTGTATGGGTTTGACAGGTACTGATTCTTGTGCAACATGTCTTCAAAATATTTCACAAGACTGGAAAATTCAGATTGTTCGAAATGTTTCATCATTATGATGCTATGTTTTACTCGGTCTTGTGTAGCTCGAGACCAATATGCTGAGAGGAAGGCATGATAAAAATCTCCTTCACTGTGACAATCGTGAATGACCGATCGCATTCTTACAGCTGGTTCATTCTCCAAGTAGCCACACATAAATTCTAACCTGTGCTCCAATGACCAGTTGGGAGGAAAAAAATGAGAGAATTGATGGAGCCACGCTTGTGGATGAATGTCGTTGGCAGAATTCTTAAATGTTTTGAATTTACGTGTAGTAATAAACAGCTTATAGTCAAAGTCATGATGTCGGCGAGTCGCATATCCGTCATTGTTACGTCGTATCGGCGGTTCCATCTCAAAATTCGGTGCACATTGCCAATTTCTTTCATAACTTCCGAAATGTCCTGTGTTATTATTTTGTGGCTTTTCCGTATTTCTATGTCCCTCTTCCCATACTGGTGCGCGAGTGTCCTCTGAAATACGTAATTCTTGTATTACCTGTGTCAGCTGATCTTGTACTTCCCGGATTTCTCTTTTGTACTGTGTATTGATTTGATTTTGATTTTGTTCGAATTTTCTAATTTGTTCATACTCTTCAGTGTCAGTGAAGGCTACAGGTGTTGTGTCATTCAGATCATCATCTACCTTTGTAGATAAGTTAGTGAACTGATCTGAAAGTTTGGCTACTTTATCCGATAATGAAATTATTTCCTCTGTGTGTTTTTCTGAACCAAGTTTCAGAGTATTTACTGTGTCCTTTAAATTTTCCTGAGTTTTTGCAAGTTGCATAACCGAATCGGTAGATGCAGCTGAGTCAATTTTAGCTTGCAGGGTGTCGTGATTTTCATGAACAATAGTTTGCAGTTCTTTTATGGCTGCTTCATGATTCTGTAATGCATTTTCATGACGCGAAAAAATAGGTTGAAAATGCTCACAAATTTGTGTTTTTACGTCATTACAGACTTTTTGACATTTCGATTCGATATTATGTAACTCAGTAGTTAAATCTTCACGTGTTTGTTCAAGCTTATGTTCCACTGAGTCTAACTTTTGAAGCTTTTGTTCCATTGCGTCTAATTGTTGCTGTGTTTGTCTCTGATTTTGTTCCATTGTGTCTAACTTTTCAAGACTTTGTCCCATTTGTCTCTGATTTTGTTCCATTTGTTGCATTAATTGCAATAATAATGTATTAGTGTCTGGAATCTGTTTCTCTATGCTTTTTGGCAGTGCATTTTCACCGGTAACATTCACATTTTGACAAGCAGAAAATGTGTCTTGACTCATTTGAGAAAACGGTGAGGACCCAAAACCTAAGTCTACAGTATTTGCAAAATTGTGTCCTGTCATTCCCGATTCCTGAGGCGAGCTGTTGCCGACCGATCGATCGATAATGCTTCCCTCTTCACTAATTGTTTCACTGTCCACGCCATTGTTTGCCGCCCGCTCCATTTCCCTATGCACAATTACCAAATTACTACTTTGAACATCAGTTAATTCATTACTCGGTGGCGCTAACACACTGCTTTCGTTTTCACTGTCATTTCTCAGTTTACTTTGGAGCCTAGTATTACGTTTTTCACACGCCATTATTGTCACAGTATTTCACACAACAACACAGAAAAACACAATTTGAAGAGCAAAAATAAGAGAACACATTAACATAACACTGAAAATAATATCTAGTTAATTGCAGCTGCGAAATACGTGGTGCAAATCTACATGCATGCCACAACTGTTTTACTGTACAACAATGAAAGACTGCAACTACAAAGGAGATTTTCTCTACAATTATGCGCTAGCAATAAACAAAAGCTACACTAATTACACAAACTACAAGAAAAAAATCAGAAGATTCCAGTGAGGTAACCTGGCAGGGTCGCCATATGAAACGTCCCCTTTGAACAATTGTACAAGATTGTGCTTAAACTGACACACAATATTTTGTTAGCGCAACGCAATCTGACTTTCAATAATCCCTACAAATGAATGGGCCCTGACTAACATTAAACTATACCTTTCACAAATCACTTACCTCACAAAAATCTTCGCTACTCAAGCTACTGCAATACAGCGAGCGCCACTACTGCCAGCTAAATAAGAATCAAAGTACTGAAAGCACTAACTACTGATAGGCATAGTTAGCAAATGAAAGATTTTGATAGAGAACAACCAATGTATTTACCTCAATAGTCATAATACTGTATATATAGCAGTTCATGACAAATTTCAAAACTCCGCCATCTCTCTCCCCACATCCACCACTGCTGGCGACTCACCTCCAACTGCGCAACGCTACGCGCTGTTCACAGACAGCTGCCTAACACTACAATGGCGAGTATTACAACAATGCAAAGCAGCCACAGACTGCACACAGCACAGCCAGTGATTTTCATACAGAGGTGGCGTTACCAATAAAAAAACATAAACAGCCTACTTACACAGTGTCTACATATTTCACTGAATGTACCTGCAAAATTGTATCATTCTGCTACACATAGCTCAGAAGATGCCACGTCACAAACATTGAGATGTGTGAAAAACTTGGTTTTTGCTTAAAATGGTGCGCAGATTCCCCACATTATATTCAGACAGTGTTTCATAATGAAAACACCGAAAGACTTCCAAACAACTTCAAGCATCATTTCCTGAACTTTTTCTCACTTAGATACTTAACATCAAATATTTAACGCATTAAGTCATTTGTAAAGTAATGATACGTTTGAGGCTGTGTAGCGCATGGGAGTTCGACTCTGTAAAAAATCGGGTGTTTTCTGGTGTTATATGGGGAGGCCCACACATCACGATGGACGAGTCCGATGTGGGTGTCAAGCAGCTGAGGGGATGTCCACAACGAATGAAAGACGCATATTGTTTGCTTTATTTTCGAATTCCTTGCCTAACAGCACGAAACACAAGGCGTAAATGATGATTATTTACAATGTACCGCAGTGGTGGAGAGTAAATCTAGACGAAGAATTGGATACAGGTCACTTATGGTCTATCAAGTCGGGAACTCCGCAAACTGGCGTACGGAAGCGACCTGAGCTATAGGCGCATGCCGCGGTGCTCGTGATCTTCAGTGTTGTCTCAGTTTCTGCTTGAAAACTATTGGTCCTAGAAAAAAATAAATAGAACCATTTCTTGTAGGAAATTTACCGTATTTTATTTTTTCCGGCACTGCCTCGGATTTCTATTGAGGTAGAGAGGTCTCGAACCGATCCACTCGGCTTCGTGGGGCCAAATAAAGAGCTGCTTAAATGAGAAACGTCAGCATCACTAGGATTCCCCTACTGGCAATAACACTGGAGGGTTTGGCCACGTGCCTGTCACGTGTACCACGATCATAGATCGCTCCACGTACTGCCTTGTACAGAGTGGTCGTCTGTTGCCAGATGCAAAGTTCGTTTTGTTTGCAGATGATACAAACATTGTGATAAATAGCAAGTCAAGTACAGATTTATAAATGGTTGCTAACCAAATCTTCACTGACATTAATAAATGGTTTAAAGCTAATCCACCGTCATTAAACTTTGAAAAGACCCACTATACGCAATTCAGAACCTGTAGTTGATTTCCTTCCCGTATGTGTACAACATATGAAGATATACAGATCAAAGAGGCTGACAACGTTAAATTTCTGGGAATACAACTCTATAATAAATTAAGTTGGGAAGGGCATACCACAAACTGCTGAAGCGCCTAAACAAGTCTGTACCTGCAGTGAGAACGTCGTCATACACAGGAGATGTAAAAATAGCTTGCATGCACTGATTACTTTCGTTCTATTTTGTCATACGGGATGATATACAGAGGTAAGTCGTGAAGCCGAGCAAAATCTTTTAGAGTGCAAAAACGTGTAATAGGACTCATTTGAAGCGTAAATCAAAGAACATCATGTAGAACCTGTTCGAGCAACTTAGTATTCTAACCACTGTTTCTCAGTATATTTATTCATTAATGAAATTTGTTGCGAGTAATAAGTCTGCATTTCCAAGCAATAGCTCAAAACTTAGTATCAATACTAGGAATACGAACAATCTACATAAAGACCTGAAATCTCTTACTTTGATCCAAAAAGGGCTCCAATATCCAGGAACACACATTTTCAATTAATTGCCAGCAACTTGGTTTCAGATAAAGCACAGTTTAAACACAATTTGAAAGACTTTTTCAAAGGCAACTCTTCCTACTCCGTAGATGAACATCTTAACACGGCTGTTAGACCAGCAGGCCGGCCGGAGTGGCCGAGTGGTTAAAGGCGCTACAGTCTGGAACCACACGACCGCTACGGTCGCAGGTTCGAATCCTGCCTCGGGCATGGATATGTGTGATGTCCTTAGGTTAGTTAGGTTTAAGTAGTTCTAAGTTCTAGGGGACTTATGACCACAGCAGTTGAGTCCCATAGTGCTCAGAGTCATTTGAACCATTTTTTTGTTAGACCAGCGTAAGTAAAAGTGCCTCTTAGATTTCTGTTTTGACAGCACTTGGTCACAACAGTCAAGATTACTTACTTTGTGTATGGTGAATTTATTCAAAGTGTATAATTATGTTTCATTCTGACAGTGTATTAATTCTGTAAACATTAGCAGTTGCATTTCACTGTAAAGTATTCACATACGAGTATTTTGACAATCTCCTGACAAATGATCAGGGAAGTGAGTATTATCTGCAAAACCCTCCCGAAACCCGCGCGGCCTAACGCGCAGCTTCCCGAACGGGAAGGCGTGCCGGTCCCCGGCACGAATCCCCCCGGCGGATTAGCGTCGAGGTCCGGTGTGCCGCCCAGTCTGTGGATGGTTTTAAAGGCGGTTTTCCTTCTGCGTCGGCGAATGCAGGTTGGTTCCCCTTATTCCGTCTCAGTTACTCTATGTCGGCAATTGGTGCGCAAACATTGTCTCCAAGTATATGTACGCCATAATTACTCTACCACGGAAGAATTTGGGGTTACACTCGTCTGGTATCAGAAGTTCCCCAGTGGGGGGTGAGGAAGGGGGGTGGGGTGGGGGGCTCTACTGGGGGCCGAACGGCATAATAACCCTGGGTTCGGTGTGCGGCGGTGGGGTGGGTGGACTGCTGTGGCCTATTGTGGGGCTGTGAACCTTTGAGAGCTATGCGGGACGAAGCCTCTCCGTTATTTGTAGGTCCCCGGTTTAATACACATACACATGTTTTATATATTTCATGTTATACTTCCTGACATCCACGAGAATCATCTCATTTTTATGTCAATGGAACGAAAACTGAACCGAACCTAATCTAGAATGAAATTTCACTCTGAAGCGGAGTGTGCGTCGATATCTAACTTCCTGGCAGATGAAAACTGCATGCTGAACCAAGACTCGGAATCTTTGCCTTTCGCAGGCAAGTGCCATCCTAGCTACCCAAGCACGACCCGTCCTCACAGCTTTACTTTCGCCAGTAACTCGTCTCCTAACTTCCAAGCTAAACAGAAATTCTCCTGCTAACCTTGCAGAACCACCACTCCTGGAAGAAAGGGTACTGCGGGGACATGACTTAGCGACAGCCTGGGGGATGTTTCCAGATTCAAATTTGCTCTCTGCAGTGGAGTGCGCGCTGATATGAAACTTACTGGCAGATTAAAATTGTGTGTTTACTAATCTCATCTAATCTAAAAAGCATAAATTTATCTTTTTAGTTTTCTACTATGGTACGTTTTCGCTAGAGGCCGCTGTTTTCGAGTTATACGAGAAAAACGCTCGAAAGTGATATTCACCACACCCCCAGCTCTACACTCACCTCCCCCCACCCCCTTCGGTATCACGTGTAATGTTGTTGCTTAATTTGAGGTGTAAGCGGTGCTGCTAGACAAGACCATGAAAGTGGGTTAAAAGCTGTGAGCTGTCTGGGGAAGATAACCTTGCATTACTGCGCAACTGTTTCACCAGGTATCCAGTCTAGCTTACCAAATTCCTAATCAGACTAACATTAATTATAATCATTTAATAGTCGTACGACAACCTGTGATATATATATATATATATATATATATATATATATATATATAAGAGAATTTAAATAAAAAGAAATAAATCAGTTTACATTTGGAAATTTATTTTAACATTCATCATTGAAATTTCAGCATATTAAACTTGAATCATAACTAAGCTGGTGCCTTATTTAGCATTGCGAAAATGTGATTTTTTTAATCTTATGGAACACATCAAATAGGGAGCCAAGATTGGGAGACTGCATACAACACTGCATTCATAAAATAACACACGAAGAACGTTGAAACATATGCAAGAGGAAATTAACCACAACCAACAGATTCAATTTTCACCCAAAGAAGTTACGTTCGTAGCACAATCCTGTCTGTCATGAAATTACCACACACTGGTATACTAAATGCATACTAACTCTCTGTGAAATGTTCCCGAAAAGAATAGCTGAGGGCTACTTTGATGCTGACACCACATGCTTCACGTGGTCAACTTGGTTTACACAAAGAGTGTAACTCCACAATAATTTTGATAATTAAAATAAATTACATAGAAACGCAATTTACAAAAGAAAAACCTCGAACTGGTTACTATCGTTTTACTATTAACCTGATGGGTCAAACAATTGTATAAGCACGTGGTACTGGTCTCACAAAGTACACCCCACGTTGGTTGAACATAAAGAAAAGTTGCTATATTGAAAAATATTGTCAAGACGAGACGTTATAATCTCACGCACATTCGCATTTAAGATTGATGATCTTAGTTAGAGTTACTGGTCAACACGTGGTTCCACTTTACTCACAGAGTAGTGACAAAGCAACTACCACGAGATATTCTGAACTTCACACTCGAATTACATTGCGTTGCAATTTAAGATAACATTAGATATTTTAGAGCTAAACCTGAAATAAAGGTGATTAAATTTTCAGTTAGGCTGAACTTAAGAAATCCATTGTCCTACGGACTTAGCAGACACGCGCTTAGCCGGAGATCTTACCACTTCAGACGCTCGCCGCGGACAGACTGACCTGGACTCCTACTGAGCGTGCTTAACAGATACAAACGGAAGTGACCAGAGAGGCAGCTTCCTATACCAACATGACAAGGGACGGAGAGGACCATACTAAGGATAGAAACCTCTTTGCTTTTAGAAAGCGTAGCTACCTGTTCCGACGTTGGTCCTACTGTTCTCTGGCAGACAGGCTTGTCTGCTACCATCCAGCATGCAACTAGAAATACATTTGCTCATTCATCCTCTCACACAGAAGGGAAGGGGGATGACAGTATCTTATCATATACAGTATACAAAAGAAAGCGGATGTAGGTTCCGTATGAGACTGTGTGACGTGAATTACATATAAACTGTGTTTTAAAGTGTAGTAGTGTGACAGATCGTTCTTGTTTATGTGTAAAAGTAACACGTTTCACTGCCCAGTCTCCTCCCAGATAGTCAGAAACACCACAGTAAATTTAGAAGAGGAATTTATGCCGTAAATGACAACAGATTTAAGAAATTAACATGAAAGGAATCCAACAGAGACCTTTCACACGTTTCTTAGTTAGTTGTTCGCAGGACTCCGTCGTACCACAGTACAAAAATTTTCGACTGAAGGAGTTATTCCCTACACTCGACCTGGACTATTTCGCTACCTTTGTAATCGGCTGTTTCGTTAACATTACAAATTTCAACTTTCGTGTGAGGGTATTGAAAGGAAAAAAGACTTTCGTAAACGTTATGCGTTCTACAAAGATCATGTGAAAGAACTCGTCCCCTACCAGCGGAAACGAAAGGTACCTAGCGACTGGAAAAAAGCGCAGGTCATTCCGGTTTTCAAGAAGGTTCGTAGAACAGATGCACGCCCATATCGTTGACATCAATCTGCCCTTGAATTATGGAATATGTTTTATGCTCAGGAACTATAAGGTTTTTCGGGAACGAAAATCTCCTCGTATACATTAACATCAGTTTCCGAAACAGTGACCTTCCGAATCTCAGCTCGCTCTGTTCCTCCGTGAGATCCATAGTGGACAACGGCGCTCAAGTTTCTGCCGTATTCCTTGAGTTCAGAAAAGCGCCTGACACCGTCCAGCACTTCCGTTTAATAGAAAATAAAAATAAAAAAGTACGAGCTTACCGAGTATCAGACCAGATCTGCGACTGTATGAACTATTATTTTCAAAAAAGAAACTTGTCTCTATTTCGTATAGCTCTCTTTATTTATAATTGAAAAATAAATTTGGTAAGAGGAAATTAATTCAAGGGCCATTAATTAAAAGAAGCAGCCAAGTAAAAAAGATGGTAAGTTTAAATTATCACACGGCACAGATAAATTTACACAAAAAGAGAGAAAATTAGTAATTCAAGATCTTGTGTAGCCTGCTTTGATACCGTGTTGTGGACTGACCGCGCACATCGTTCGTTGGCCGTATGCCCAACAATAATATTAGGCGTTATGCACAGAAGTGCTGCCCGGGAACTGCGTTTACAGATCGGTTTAACAGATCTCAGGGACGCACGAGTGGATGCTACAAATTCGAACATCAACGATGTCCGGCAGCGGCCAGCAAGCGATATGTCGGCAGTCTTGCAGTTTTCTTAGTTGAAACACAGAAAAGTTAGCAGGCAAGGTTAATGTTGTCGAAATGAAATATTGGTAAACAATAACAATTATTCATATGTTGACGATGCTTTTACTTAGATGAATACTTTACACACCTTGAAAATATCTTTCAAGTACGACTGCCTGTTACAAAATCATTCGAGAGAGCGATCATTAAGAGAGGCGATAGATAAGAGCGGAGACATCAATAGAAAGATACCGAGAGAGGGAGAGAGCCAGACGCCGCTCGTGTTTATATACAAGTAGACAACTGAAGGTAATTTTACTGTCGTTTTTCCTCAGTCTCTTCCTGTTCTGGAAGCCTCTTGCGTGGAAAAATGTTCTAGAGACTTCGCTGCGCTTCTTTCCAGCGCGGCAGATCGCATAAAATTTGATTGTTGACGGCGCTTGCGCTGCGTGTGATGCATTATTTACCGATTAAAAAATACGATTGCTCTCTCACATTTAAGAATTAATTACAGTTTTACTTTATAATACAATTTAAAGACAATACACGGAATTAATAAAAAATACATCGTTTCTTACGTACGTGTACATAAATTATTTTAATTTTGGGGCTTAAATTTATTTACACAGTCGGCCTATGTGGCTGAGCGGTTCTAGGCGCTACAGTCTGGAACCGCGCGACCACTACGGTCGCAGGTTCGAGTCCTGCCTCGGGCATGGGTGTGTGTGATGTCCTTAGGTTAGTTAGGTTTAAGTAGTTTTAAGGTTTAGGGGACTGATGACCTCAGAAGTTAAGTCACATAGTGCTCAGAGGCATTTATTTACACAAATGTTTCATGTATTCAGGACTTCCTTGCAGACAGAACTCAACACCTCGCTCTTAAAGGAGCAAAATAGAAGTAAAAATAATTTCGGGAGTACCGTAAGGAAGTGTGATAGGATCGTTACTATTTAGAACGTATGTAAATGCTCTAGTAAAAAGCGTCGGAAGCTGTTGAAGACTGTTCGCAGATGATGCGGTTGTCTATAAGAAAGTACTATCGCCAGAAGGCAGTATCGATTTACAGAATTACCTTCATAGGGTTGATGAGTGATACAGGCTCTGGCATTTGACAGTAAACGTAAGTACTGTACGTACATAGGAAAAGAAATCCACTGCTGTACAACAACACTATTGATGACAAACTGAATGGAAACAGTATCTGCCGTGAAGTGTCTAGGAGTAACTATCCAGAGCGACCTTGAGTAGAATGACCACTTAAAACAAAAGGCGGGAAAGGCAGATGCCAGACAGAATCAGAGGAAGAATCTTAAGGAAATGTAACTCATCCAAGAAAGAAGTGGTATCCAAGGCGGTTGTTCAACCACTCCTGGAGTATCGTTAATCTATCTTGGATCCGTACCGGGCAGGACTGATAGAAGAGATAGAGAAGATCCAACGAAGAGCGGCGCGTTACGTCACGGGATCGTTTAGCTGGCGAGAGAGCGTTACGGAGATGCTAAACAAACTCCACTGGCAGACATTACAAGAGAGACGTTGTGCATCACGGAGAGATTCATGACTGAAATTTAGTGACGGCACTTTCCGGGAAGAGTCGGACAACGTATTACTTCGTCCCACATAAATCTCGCGTAATAACCACGAGGAGAAAATTCGAGAAATTTGAACCAATACAGAGGCTTATCACCAATCATTTTTCCCACGCACCATTCGCGAGTGTAACAAGGATAGGGGGATCAATTAGTGCTACCAGAAGTACCGTTAGATGTCTTGCGCAGTAGAAGAGACGTGGATGTATAAAGTAATTACGTTTCCTGAGGGTATTTTTGTTCCTCATTACAACTCTGCGAAATGTGTGGTTTTCTCACCAGACGAGTTTTGCTTTACTGATCTAGAAAACAAATCAATCTGCAACTATCATTAATTACAGAGCACTGATGGTGCTTTACTTCATTAAAGCAAAAAATATCTGGTGAGAAAAACACGTATTTCTTGTGGTTGTAACGAAGGACCAAAAATACCTTCAGAAATTGTAAAGCAATGGCGACACACATGAAGAAATGAATGGTTTAATTACGTTTACAATTCAGTATCAATTTAACCCCTAAAAGCACAGTTGTTTCGTAATAAGAAGGCTAGACAAACAAAAATTTTTTATTGTTAATTTTATGGTGTTAAAATTCAGAAAGTTGTGAGGTAAACATTACACAAAAGCCAATTTTACGTTTTGGAAGTGCTCGACTAAACCTGTGGCGTATTAATAGCCCAGAAACTGAAGACCGACAGAGGTCGAATATGGAAAATAATTGGTGTAGTCGCAAATGTATGTACAGAGGTGAGAGCGAGTGCCATGAACACACACTGAGAACCCTGATCTTTGAGGGAGGGGGGGGGGGTTTCAGGTGCGTTTTAAGGCCATTTCTGCATGTAACTCAAAAACCGCGGCTTCTAGCGTGTTCCAGTACAAAATATAGGTACATCAAATTTGCTTTGAAAAAGGTCCTGTTCATATTTTTCCTAGGACAAAAAGTTGGCGCACAGCGAGCGAGAGGATATTGAAAATCTATGGCATGGCGTAAGCGCTGAAGCTTACATCGTTTTTGTAAGCTAATTTATGGTAGTTTCCCGACTTGCTGGACCAATATCGTCCTATATCATATTGTTCTTCTCGGCTTTCTCTACACAACCCTGGTACGGTGTAAACAATTATCGTTTAGACCCTGTATACAATGACGAACCGAAACATTGCGAACAAAGCCCAGTGTGGGACAGAATGCAGCCTGGTGGCTTTGCGGGCATGTGAGGCAGCCAGTAAGGAAAGTACGAAGGGCGTTAGGGACATCCACACAATTCTCCGAACATCCATACAGTGCTACACGGGTGTTTAAATACTGGTTTAAGACTTTCAAAATAGAATGAAAAGTCAAACACTCAGCAATAGCGATATTTACTGCAGCCGGTTAGAGACGCAGAGCAACCGGTTTCGCAACTTTTAGATTGCATTTCCTGGTGTGTATAATGCTATGTCATATGGCATAGGGAGCTATTACAGAATGCCGCAGAGTAACAGGTGGCGTGTCTAAGCAAAGTTCTAAGACTTCTTCAATTGGTATAAGCAACGACGATGAATGTCCAGCCTGTGACGCGATCACGATTAACTGTCTGTCACCTGACCGATTAAATTATGTTCCTGTAGGTCTACGGGGCATCGTTCATTGTTTGACATAGGCTCCCAGGAACATACCTTAGTCTCTCGAGTGACAGACAGCTTTCAACAGCGAACCACTGAGAGCTGCAGGCGAAAACAGTAGGGACTGGTGACCTCAGCAGTTAAGTCCCATAGTGCTCAGAGCCATTTTTATCAAAACAGTAGCCGTCTACAGAGCTGTGCGAAAACTAAAGCGTCATCATAGAGACGTTTACAAAATTGCGGTACGTTACTGGTTGGGGCAAGCTTGCGAAGCAGCCGCGCCCAGCCCACTGCAACTGTCAGGGATCAACTTATTCTCATTCAACTGTAGTAACTGATGGAAAATCTTCTAGTAGAACAGAGGTGAATCCGGCGTTTCCCAAGGCAGTGTTATAGATCCTCTGCTGTTCCTAATATACACGAAATATGTATACATCGTTTTCGGATGATGTTGTCATTTACCGTTTAGCAAAGTCATCAGAAGATCAAAACCAACAGCAAAATGACTTAGACATGACTACTGAATGGTGTGGAAAGTGGTAACTGTCTTTCAATAAGGAAAAGCGTGAGTTCGTCAGTATGAGTCCCAAAAGGAATCCGTTAAATTTCGGTTACACGATAAATCACACAAATTTAAAGGCTGTCCATTTTACTAAATACCTATGAATTACAATTACGAAGAAATTAAATTGAAACAATCTCATAGTGTTGTGGGGAAGGCAAACCAAAGGCTACGTTTTATCGGCAGAACACTTAGAAGATGCAACGGGTGTGCTAATGAGATTCCATACACTACACCCAGTGCACTGTCAGGGATCAACTTACGCCCACGTAACTGTAGTAATTGATGGAAAATCTTCGAGTAAAACAAAGGTGATATCGGCCTTTCCCAAGGCAGTGTCTACTACAGAACTGCTGTGCTGTATCGGATTTTTACCAGATACAATTGATGGATCACATCCAAAAAATTCAAAAAAGGGCAGCTCCATTTGTATTATCGCGAATATGATAAGCGAGTTCAGGTGGCAGTCATTAAAACAAAGGCCTTTTTCGTCGTTGCGAAATCTTTTCACGAAATTTCTGTCACCAACTTTCTCCTCTGGATGTTAAAATGTTTTATTGTAGCCAACCTACATAAGCAGAAATTATCAACATTATAAAATAAGAGAAATCAGAGCTCGTACAGAAAGACTTAAGTGTTCATTTTTCCCACGCGCGGTTAGAGAGTGGAACGGTAGACAAGTCTGAAGGTGATTCGAAAAATCCTCCGCCGGGCATGTAAGTGCGAACTTGCGGGGTACTCATGTGGATGTAGATGTGGAAGTAGACGCTGTCCATTCTGTCTCGTACGCACAACAGAGTCGGTGTTTTCCTGTCTGAGTGCACATCACGTAATAAAAGCATGGTAAATTATTCAATGCGAACCTCTCTTCTAAACCAACTCCCAGTACAGTCACCATCAAACAATTGGACAATGCCTAACATTTTATTACTTAACGTTTGTGCGTGACGAGTAATATCAAACGCATGACACAGTGAGCTTAATCTTTACGTGGTTGGAAATGCCAATCTTCAGCTTTATCTTCAGGTAAGATGTATTTCCCTATCCCTACTACTGTCGAACTGAAATAGTGCTGAAGTATTGTGGTTTCCATTGAAGTAATAGTTAGCGCATTTAGCGCACAGACAGTTTTGATTTGTGAATGTAATTTCGCACAAACGACCAAGTTCACATATAGACAGTGTGCTAGAACATTGCTTTGTAGAGATTTACGTCAGCGATGCTAACATTATGAAAATATCTATTTACGACGATGAAATGTATACACGTCTGAGGATTTTAAGGCCTGACATGTTCTGAAGGAAAATCTTTTGTAGTACCCCTTGATAATGGACCTACGGCTGAAACTGCAATTGTGAAATAAATAATTGCTACCGTCAACACCGAATTGACATCCTTTAAAAAAGTTTTAAAACCTCTACCTCGCTGCAATATAAGAACCTCTTACATTTACTTTCACAATCTCTTATATTCTATTTAGGTATTTTTCTCCCTGTCTGATTTCGAACAGATGGATCACTAGCATAATACATTCTTTGAAGTGTCAGTCATTCCGTGGTAATGTTATCCTTGGAGATCGCGTCTGACATAAGACCTAATTGAAGCATGTGGCTGGTAGGCAATTCTGTTCCCATAGCAGCACTTACATCGGCTAGCATATCGAGTTGGCCGTGCGGTTAAAGGCGCTGTAGTCTGGAACCGCAAGACCGCTACGGTCGCAGGTTCGAATCCTGCCTCGGGCATGGATGTTTGTGATGTCCTTAGGTTAGTTAGGTTTAACTAGTTCTAAGTTCTAGGGGACTAATGACCTCAGCAGTTGAGTCCCATAGTGCTCAGAGCCATTTGAACCATATCGAGTTGTTGGGCTTGCTGAAGTGGCAAAGACACTGTACGTAGTGGTTTTTCTCTTGTTCCAAAGGGTTCGTTGTTTTTCATAATACCACTTGAGAATTATTAAACTATATTTAATCAAACGAGAGGGAATTTACCTCATCTAATCTGTTGATTAACAGGCCTATTCTGAGAGAGAGAGAGAGAGAGAGAGAGAGAGAGAGAGAGTGAGAGTGAGAGGGGGGCCAAGGGGAGGGGGAGGGAGAGAGAACCAATATGCATTGTCGCTTTCGGAAGTTATGTGCTCTGTATACTTTTTTATGGAATTCAGTCGCTACACGCCGTTTGAGGAATATACACTCCTGGAAATGGAAAAAAGAACACATTGACACCAGTGTGTCAGACCCACCATACTTGCTCCGGGCACTGCGAGAGGGCTGTACAAGCAATGATCACACGCACGGCACAGCGGACACACCAGGAACCGCGGTGTTGGCCGTCGAATGGCGCTAGCTGCGCAGCATTTGTGCACCGCCGCCGTCAGTGTCAGCCAGTTTGCCGTGGCATACGGAGCTCCATCGCAGTCTTTAACACTGGTAGCATGCCGCGACAGCGTGGACGTGAACAGTATGTGCAGTTGACGGACTTTGAGCGAGGGCGTATAGTGGGCATGCGGGAGGCCGGGTGGACGTACCGCCGAATTGCTCAACACGTGGGGCGTGAGGTCTCCACAGTACATCGATGTTGTCGCCAGTGGTCGGCGGAAGGTGCACGTGCCCGTCGACCTGGGACCGGACCGCAGCGACGCACGGATGCACGCCAAGACCGTAGGATCCTACGCAGTGCCGTAGGGGACCGCACCGCCACTTCCCAGCAAATTAGGGACACTGTTGCTCCTGGGGTATCGGCGAGGACCATTCGCAACCGTCTTCATGAAGCTGGGCTACGGTCCCGCACACCGTTAGGCCGTTTTCCGCTCACGCCCCAACATCGTGCAGCCCGCCTCCAGTGGTGTCGCGACAGGGGTGAATGGAGGGACGAATGGAGACGTGTCGTCTTCAGCGATGAGAGTCGCTTCTGCCTTGGTGCCAATGATGGTCGTATGCGTGTTTGGCGCCGTGCAGGTGAGCGCCACAATCAGGACTGCATACGACCGAGGCACACAGGGCCAACACCCGGCATCATGGTGTGGGGAGCGATCTCCTACACTGGCCGTACACCACTGGTGATCGTCGAGGGGACACTGAATAGTGCACGGTACATCCAAACCGTCATCGAACCCATCGTTCTACCATTCCTAGACCGGCAAGGGAACTTGCTGTTCCAACAGGACAATGCACGTCCGCATGTATCCCGTGCCACCCAACGTGCTCTAGAAGGTGTAAGTCAACTACCCTGGCCAGCACGATCTCCGGATCTGTCCCCCATTGAGCATGTTTGGGACTGGATGAAGCGTCGTCTCATGCGGTCTGCACGTCCAGCACGAACGCTGGTCCAACTGAGGCGCCAGGTGGAAATGGCATGGCAAGCCGTTCCACAGGACTACATCCAGTATCTCTACGATCGTCTCCATGGGAGAATAGCAGCCTGCATTGCTGCGAAAGGTGGATATACACTGTACTAGTGCCGACATTGTGCATGCTCTGTTGCCTGTGTCTATGTGCCTGTGGTTCTGTCAGTGTGATCATGTGATGTATCTGACCCCAGGAATGTGTCAATAAAGTTTCCCCTTCCTGGGACAATGAATTCACGGTGTTCTTATTTCAGTTTCCAGGAGTGTAGGTTATGACTTAAAGCAGTTCCTGTTTTTCCAAAATTTTTATTTGTGCTACAGTCATTTTCAGTTTTGATTTTGATATGGCCATGTGACTTCCAGATATAACCAAGTTAAATATGTGCTAAGTTTTTGCTAGTGGCTTTTCCTCCTACTAAGTTTCCAGTCCTTTCAGCTGTCCACAAGATAAGTTTATCTTTTGCATTTTATCGCCATTTTGTGTATGACAGGCAAAACAAACATGACGCAAGCAAGTATGTAGTTCAGGGCAGATTAGCACAAAGAACAATAGCGGCGACGAAAGATGTATCTCAGTTTTAAAATGTCTTAAGGAAACGGGCAGTCTTTTACTGATTACTGGCATTAAATCTCCATGGCTACCATGCGGAAATTACGTTTATCGATCCCCAGCAGAAATGGCTCTATTCTCATAGGCCAAAACATACTTCAACACAATAGGTGTTTGTTTATATCATTTTCACCACGCCCTTTATATTGCACTACACACCTACATTTTAACCTTGCAGTTCCGTCCATTAGCACAGAAAATATGTTGTGAGTAATACTGAACGAGCCGTCCGAGGTGGCCGAGCGGTTCTAGGTGCGACAAACTGGAACCGCGCGACCGCTACGGTCTCAGGTTCGAATCCTGCCTCGGGCATGGGTGTGTGTGATGTCCTTAGGTTAGTTTGGTTTAAGTAGTTCTAAGTTCTAGGGGAGTGGTGACTTCAGAAGTTAGGTCCCATAGTGCTCAGAGCCATTTGAACCACTTAATACTGAACGTGCCAAACGCTTCCCAGGTAGATCAGTGGCCCACTAAGTAGATACTGCTGTAACCTGATATTAGACTTGTACACAGCGCTCCTTTGTGAATTCTTCATTGTGTGCTCTTTATATTGCATTTTCCCTCATTTTCGTTTTCGTATGTTACTGTGTGTGCCTGCTTCAGTAACTACGTATTTGATAAGACTATCCTCTGGATATCTGCCTTTTTTATCGTTTAGTCTTTAGAACACTAACATTGTATAATTTTGTACCTGCTTACCACATATCATCTCAACATTATTCAGATCTACTATACATACAGGTAGCTGAATTAGCTCAGCCGAAAGACATTGAATATTCTTCTTTCTTTATACATTTGCTTTCCCAATAACATCAAGGTTCAAAAGTAGTTGCTCACACACAACGAGTACAAAAACAAAATTCTCTTTTCCTTATTTCATATTTAAAAACAGTCTAATTTTTGCCCAATTTCTTTTACTTAACAGTAATTTTTGTTGCAACAGGAGTCAGTTAAAGGTGAAATAGGACGTTTTGGAGAAGAGATTGCTGTTAACTTGTGCTTTGGGTACCTTACATATATCTCACAGCTCCATTACTGGCAGTTATTCAAAGCAGTGCGACAGAGGCAGCTCTGAAAGTATGCATTTTTGCCAGGTTCCTGATTATATCATCGATAGTAGAGTATCAGTGAGCATACTACCCAAGACAACAACCGTTCCTCAAGGTCACTGGACACCCCCTGCCTCTCTGCTCCCCCCCCCCCCCCCCGTTTCACCTCCCAGACATATGGCGAGTGAGCTCACTGAACCGCAGTGCAGGGATGAAATGACTGTGACCTCCGTCCACGAATCTCCACCCCTCCCCTCAAAGATGTGGGAAAGCGCACAGTCAATAGCAATCAAGTTCTCCTCCACTCCTCCCATCTCCTCCCCCTTTCTATATTATTTTAACTGTCTGAGTTTTGACATTCGAGGACTGTATTCCATAGTGAAAGGATCACCATAAAACACCACCAGCAGCAGAGACCAGCCAACAAGAAGAAGAGTAAGTAATTGTCCATCCTTTACTAGCATTATTAAAACTATGATAATATCCCATATGTTTAAAGTTCTACATTGTTATTATGTGTTTCAACAGTGCAATGGATCCCTGATGTGGAACTAGTGGAAATGCTGGAATAAGGCACAGAAGTGTCGACATGTTACTGTCTACACCAAAACAGCAACCCACTGGCGATCTTTCAGATTTGTCAGACTATTTCGCACTGTTACAGCAGCCATTGAAATTAACTCAGTTACACTATGTGATCAAAGGCATCCGGACACCTGGCTGAAAATGACTTACAAGCTCGTTGCGCCCTCCATAGGTAGTGCTGGAAATCAATATGGTGTTGGCCCACCATTAGACTTGATGACAGCTTCCACTCTCGCAACCATACGTTCAATCAAGTACTGGAAGGTTTCTTGGGGAATGGCGGACCATTCTCCACGGAGTGCTGCACTGAGGAGAGGTATTGATGTCGGTCGGTGAGGCCCGGCACGAAGTCGCCGTTCCAAAACATCTCAAAGGTTTTCTATAGGATTCAGGTCAGGCCTCAGTGCAGGCTAGTCCATTACAGGGATGTAACTGTCGTGTTACCACTCCGCCGCAGGCAGTGCATTGTGAACAGGTGCTCGATCGTGTTGAAAGACGCATTCTCCATCCCCGAATTGCTCTTCGACAATGGAAAGCAAGAAGGTGCTTAAAACATCAATGTAGGCCTGTGCTGTCATAGTGCCACGAAAAACAACAAGGGGTGCAAGCCCCTTCCATGAAAACTACGACCACACCATAACACTACCGCCTCTGAATTTTACAGTCGGCGGTCTCTGTCAGTCAACAGACGAGGTCGACCTGTACGCTTTTGTGCTGCACGTGTCCCTTCACGTTTCCACTTCACTACCACATCGGAAACAGGGGGCCTAGGGATGTTCAGAAGTGTGGAAATCTCGCTTACAGACGTATGATACAAGTGACACCCAATCACCTGACCACGTGCGAAGTTCGTGAGTTCCGCGGAGCGCCCCATTCTGCTCTCTCATTATGTCTAATGACTACTGAGGTCGCTGATATGGAGTACGTCGCAGTAGGTGGCAGCGCAATGCACCTAATATGAAAAACGTATGTTTTTGGGGGTCTCCGGATACTTTTGATCACATAGTGTAAGCGGTCCCAGAATACTGTTATTCACTAGCACGAATAATTCAACCACCAGCAGATCTAAACATATGAATGTAGGTAACTTTTAAATATTAATTGTTGGGATGTGTAAGGGGGACTAAACAGCGAAGGTCATCAGTCCCTTAAATATTAATTGAAGTGGAGAATGTCCAGTGGCTTCGTACTGTAAGTGCAGTATATGTGGTTGAGAAGGGTCACCGCTGCACCATAATGGACTACATCAAGGGGAAGATGACAACCAAGCATATCCTATCACATACTCCAGTTAACATACATATGTTTGGAAGGAAGCTGCCCATAGTCATTTTGTATCAAGAAGTAGCAGACAAACTCGTTAATATTAAACACTAAAGTGTCATCAATTTGTATGACTGATTTACTGTAATTAAATGGTGTCACTATCTTAGAAGAAAGATTAAGGAAAGGCAAACCTACGTTTCTAGCATTTGTAGACTTAGATAAAGCTTTTGACACTGTTGACTGGAATATTCTCTTTCAAATTCTAAAGATGGCAGGGGTAAAATACAGGGAGCGAAAGGCTATTTACAATTTGTACAGAAACCAGATGGCAGTTATAAGAGTCGAGGGACATGAAGGGAAGCAGTGGTTGGGAAGGGAGTGAGACAGGGTTGTAGCCTATCCCCGATGTTATTCAATCTGTATATTGAGCAAGCAGTAAAGGAAACAAAAGAAAAATTCGGAGTAGGTATTAAAATCCATGGAGAAGAAATAAAAACTTTGAGGTCCACCGATGACATTGTAATTCTGTCAGAGACAGCAAACGACTTGGAAGAGCAGTTGAACGGAATGGACAGTGTCTTGAAAGGAGGATATAAGATGAACATCAACAAAAGCAAAACGAGGATAATGGAATGTAGTCGAATTAAGTCTGGTGATACTGAGGGAATTAGATTAGGAAATGAGACACTTAATGCAGCAGATGAGTTTTGCTATTTGGGGAGCAAAATAACTGATGATGGTCGAAGTAGAGAGGATATAAAATGTAGACTGTCAATGGCAAGGAAAGCGTTTCTGAAGAAGAGAAATTTGTTAACATCGAGTATTGATTTAAGTATCAGGAAGTCGTTTCTGAAAGTATTTGTATGGAGTGTAGTCATGTATGGAAGTGAAACATGGACGATAAATAGTTTGGACAAGAAGAGAATAGAAGCTTTCGAAATGTGGTGCTACAGAAGAATGCTGAAGATTAGATGGGTAGATCACGTAACTAATGAGGAGGTATTGAATAGAATTGGGGAGAAGAGGGGTTTGTGGCACAGCTTGACAAGAAGAAGGGATCGGTTGGTAGGACATGTTCTGAGGCATCAGGGGATCACAAATTTAGCATTGGAGGGCAGCGTGGAGGGTAAAAATCGTAGAGGGAGACCAATAGATGAATACACTAAGCGGATTCAGAAGGATGAAGGTTGCAGTAAGTACTGAGAGATGAAGAAGCTTGCACAGGATAGAGTAGCATGGAGAGCTGCATCAAACCAGCCTCTGGACTGTAGACCACAACGACAAATGGTGTCACATCGTATTCTGCAGAAGGCTAGTGTCAGTTAAGGGATCATGCACTTTCTCAGTACCGTGTATGTCTGAGAAACTGTAAACTAATGATTTCATGACATTTACTTTAAGCACTCCCAGCACCCAATGCTATTTGTTATAGTTTCCCCAATACTCACACCTCCATACTAACACATATGCAATCAAAAACGTGATTTTCGACGATTAAGCATTACTGCAGAGTAATAAAATACACTGATACTACAGAAAACAATTAGCACAGTATGACATGATAACAAATCTGAATTTAACAAGTTCCACAATGCATTATTTAACAACAAATATGCACTAACTAAGTACAAAATCTATGCTCTCTTCGTATTAATACAGTGTAGTCTCATGAGAGCAATTTTGATACAAAAAATTAGTCACAGAAAAATTACCCATCATTGGGGTGAGCACTCAGTCAAACAAGGTCCTTCACATGAGCTACATGGCCAGACTATTGATCTGCATCTACATCTGCATGGATACTCTGCAAATCACATTTAAGTGATTGGCAGAGGGTTCATCGAACCATCTTCACAATTCTCTATTTTTCCAATCTCATATAGCGCGCGGAAAGAACAAACAAGTGATAGTTTCTCTATATGTAGGTCGGTGTCAATAAAATATTTTCGCATTCAGAGAAGAAAGTTGGTGATTGGAATTTCTTGAGAAGATTCTGTCGCAACGAAAAACGGCTTTGTTTTAATGATGTCCACCCCAAACCCTCTATCATTTCAGTGACACTCTCTCCTATTTCGCGATAATACAAAACGTGCTGCCCTTCTTTGAACTTTTTCGATGTACTCCGTCAACCCTATCTGGTAAGCAGCAATATTCTAAACGGGGAGGGACAAGCGTAGTGTAGGCAGTCTCCTTAGTAGATCTGTTACATTTTCTAAGTGTCCTGCCAATAAAACGCAGTCTTTGGTTATCCTTCCCCACATCATTTTCTATTTGGTCCTTCCAATTTAAGTTGTTCGTAATTTTAATTCCTAGGTATTTTGTTGAATTTACGACCTTCAGATTAGAGTGATTTATCGTGAAACCGAAGTTTAACGAATTCCGTTTAGCACTCACGTGGATGACTTCACACTTTTCGTTATTTAGGGTCAACTGCCAATTTTCGCACCATTCAGATATCTTTCCTAAATCATTTTGCAATTTGTTGCGATCTTATGATGACTTTATTAGTCGACAAACGACAGCGGCATCTGCAAACAACATAAGACGGCTGCTCAGATTGTCTCCAAAATCGTTTATATAGAAAAGGAACAGCAAGGGAACGCCTGAAAACACTTCTGTTTTGCTCGATGACTTTCCGTCAGTTACTACAAACTGTGACCTTTCTGACAGGAAATAGCATATCCAATCACATAACTGAGACGATATTCCATAAGCACGCAATTTCACTACAAGCCGCTTGTGTGGCACAGGGTCAAAAGCCTTCCAGAAATCCAGAAATACGGAATCGATCTGAAATCCCTTGTCAATAGCACTCAGCACTTTATGCGAATAAAGAGCTAGTTGTATTTGACAAGAACGATGTTTTCTAAACCTGTGTTGACTGTGTAAATAGACCGTTTTCTTCGAGGTAATTCACAATGTTCGAACACAATATACACTCCTGGAAATTGAAATAAGAACACCGTGAATTCATTGTCCCAGGAAGGGGAAACTTTATTGACACATTCCTGGGATCAGATACATCACATGATCACACTGACAGAACCACAGGCACATAGACACAGGCAACAGAGCATGCACAATGTCGGCACTAGTACAGTGTATATCCACCTTTCGCAGCAATGCAGGCTGCTATTCTCCCATGGAGACGATCGTAGAGATGCTGGATGTAGTCCTGTGGAACGGCTTGCCATGCCATTTCCACCTGGCGCCTCAGTTGGACCAGCGTTCGTGCTGGACGTGCAGACCGCGTGAGACGACGCTTCATCCAGTCCCAAACATGCTCAATGGGGGACAGATCCGGATATCTTGCTGGCCAGGGTAGTTGACTTACACCTTCTAGAGCACGGGATACATGCGGACGTGCATTGTCCTGTTGGAACAGCAAGTTCCCTTGCCGGTCTAGGAATGGTAGAACGATGGGTTCGATGACGGTTTGGATGTACCGTGCACTATTCAGTGTCCCCTCGACGATCACCAGTGGTGTACGGCCAGTGTAGGAGATCGCTCCCCACACCACGATGCCGGGTGTTGGCCCTGTGTGCCTCGGTCGTATGCAGTCGTGATTGTGGCGCTCACCTGCACGGCGCCAAACACGCATACGACCATCATTGGCACCAAGGCAGAAGCGACTCTCATCGCTGAAGACGACACGTCTCCATTCGTCCCTCCATTCACTCCTGTCGCGACACTACTGGAGGCGGGCTGCACGATGTTGGGGCGTGAGCGGAAGACGGCCTAACGGTGTGCGGGACCGTAGCCCAGCTTCATGGAGACGGTTGCGAATGGTCCTCGCCGATACCCCAGGAGCAACAGTGTCCCTAATTTGCTGGGAAGTGGCGGTGCGGTCCCCTACGGCACTGCGTAGGATCCTACGGTCTTGGCGTGCATCCGTGCGTCGCTGCGGTCCGGTCCCAGGTCGACGGGCACGTGCACCTTCCGCCGACCACTGGCGACAACATCGATGTACTGTGGAGACCTCACGCCCCACGTGTTGAGCAATTCGGCGGTACGTCCACCCGGCCTCCCGCATGCCCACTATACGCCCTCGCTCAAAGTCCGTCAACTGCACATACGGTTCACGTCCACGCTGTCGCGGCATGCTACCAGTGTTAAAGACTGCGATGGAGCTCCGTATGCCACGGCAAACTGGCTGACACTGACGGCGGCGGTGCACAAATGCTGCGCAGCTAGCGCCATTCGACGGCCAACACCGCGGTTCCTGGTGTGTCCGCTGTGCCGTGCGTGTGATCATTGCTTGTACAGCCCTCTCGCAGTGTTCGGAGCAAGTATGGTGGGTCTGACACACCGGTGTCAATGTGTTCTTTTTTCCATTTCCAGGAGTGTATGTTCCAAAATCCTGCTGCATATCTACGTTAACGATATGAGCCTGTAATTTAGTGGATTACTCCTACTGCCTTTCTTGAATATTTGGGGTGACCTGTGCAACTTTCCAGTCTTTGAGTACGGATGTTTCGTCGAGCGAACGCTTGTAAACGATTGTTAAGTATGGAGCTAATGCATCAAAATACTCTAAGAGGAACCTAATTGGTATACAGGCTGGACCAGAAGACTTGCTTTTATTAAGTGATTTAAGTTGCTTCACTGCTCCGGGGATATTTACTTCTACGTTACTCATGTTGGCAGCTGTTCTCGATTCGAAGTCTGGAATATTTACTTCGTTTTCTTTTGTGAAGGCATTTTGTAAGGCTGTGTTTCGTAACTCTGCTTTGACAGCTGTGCCTCCGATAGTATCTCCATTGCTATCGCACAGAGAAGGCATTGATTGTTTGTTGCCGTTAACATACTTCACATACGACCAGAACCTCTTTGGAATTACTGCCAGGTTTCGAGACAAAGTTTCGTTGTGGAAACATTTACAAGCATCTCGCGTTGAAGTCCCCGCTAAATTTCGAGCATCTCTAAAAGATCGCCAATCTTAGAGATTTTACGTGTGTGTATATTGGCATGTTTGTTTCGTTGTTTCTGCTGTTGATACTATATTTTTTTTAATTCAAGCCACTTCTGGTCTACACTTATTAATTTGGAAGGAGTGGAGACTGTCTCTCAAGAAGGCGTAAAGTGAACTTTTATGTGCTTTTTTGAATAGGTACATTTTTCGTTTAGTTTTGGAGGATTTGGGGATTACAATATTAAGTCTTGCTACAACAACCCTGTGTTCACTAATCCCTGTATTGGTTTTGATGCTCGTTATTAACTCAGGATTATCTGTTGCTAAGGGGTCAAGTGTGTTTTCACAATCGTTTACTATTCGCGTGGGCTCATGAACTAACTGCTCAAAATAATTTTCAGAGAATGCGTTTAGCACAATTTCGGATGATGATGTTTTATGCGTACCTCCGGAATTAAACATGTATTTTCGCCAACATATCGAGGGTAAATTAAAGTCACCACCAACTATAATCGTATGGGTCCGCCCGGTTAGCCGAGCGGTCTAACGCACGGCTTTCGGGAGTGGGAAGGAGCGCCTGGTCCCCGGCACGAATCCGCGCGGCGGACTTGTGTCGAGGTCCGGTGAGCCGGCCACTCTGTGGATGGTTTTTAGGCGGTTTTCCATCTGCCTCGGCGAATGCAGGCTAGTTCCCCTTATTCCGCCTCAGCTATACTATGTCGGCGATTGCTGTGCAAACAAGTTCTCCACGTACGCGTACACCACCATTACTCTACCACGCAAACATAGGGGTTACACTCGTCTGGTATGTGACGTTCCGTTGTGGGGGGGGGGGAGGTCCACCAGGGGCCGAACCGCACAATAACCCTGGGTTCGGTGTGGGGTGGGGGGGGGGGGCAGAGGGGTGAAGTGGACTGCGGTAGTCGTCGTGGGGTTGTGGACCACTGCGGCTGCGGCGGGGACGGAGTCTCTCCGTCGTTTCTAGGTCCCCGGTTAACATACAATACATACATATAATACAATAATCGTATGAGTCGGGTACATGTTTGAAATCAAACTCAAGTTTTCTTTGCACCTTTCAGCCACTTTATCATCTGAATTGGGAGGTAGGTAAAAGGATGCAATTATTATTTTATTCTGGTAGCCAACAATGACCTCTGCCGATACTAACACACAGGGAGTATCTACTTCAATTGCGCGACAAGATAAACTGCTTCTAACAGGAAGAAACACGCCACCGCCAACCGTGTTTAGCCTGTCCTTTCGGAACACCGTTAGGTTCTTCGCAAAAATGTCGGCTGAGCTTATATCCGGCTTTAGCCAGCTTTCAGTGTATTATGAGACATCTGCACACACTTTACGGCCAACAAGGTCACAACACCACTGCCAAGCGCCGACGACAGGGCTGCGAACAGGCTCTTGTGTCTGTGTGCCCAGGACTCACATGCAACCAGCCACAATGGAGATGTTACTGGCCGCTGGCGCAGTGTCCATGTCCCAAGTTGGCCGTGTATGGACTGACGCCACTGCAGTGATACAGGAGGTGGCACATGATGACCGAAAGCAAAGCCACCATACCACTGTCATAGTTCTGGAACAGGTAATGATCTAGAATGAGATCACCCTCCCCCTCCCCTCTCTAGCCCAATAAACATCAAGTTCCCCACCCTTCCCCTTGCCCCTTCTCCCTTGCCCATTGCAAGACAAAGCAGCAGAGTTGTCTAACTTAGCAAATGATGGTAAATATACAGTACTAATGTTCTACAGTATGTCTAGCATTATTAACTAGGATTAAGCACCTGGAGCGAGCTAAAGCATATTTTGGGTTCGGATTCATCTGCAGGAATCATGCGCTGCCATACACCTGTCGACTAATTTTTTGAATATCTGCTTGTTGGTTTATCAGACCAGATTAATAAAAGTGTGGTTCATTTTACATTCAAGTGACTGAAACTATGGGCAGCTGGAGCTCGGTTTACAACATTCCCTAGTTTATGATTGTCTTGAAGACATACTTCTGCACTGCAATAGGGCTTTCGTAGGAGTGCAGAACGACAGTGCTGCTAGATATGTATACGCTTTATACTCAGAAGCAGGCAGTTCCACTACACAACTTGTTATAACTATAGGATGGCCACAGGCGGACACTCGCTGGCTGCTAGATCGCTACAGTGCGTGAAGCGAGCGGTGTGTCATTAATGCAGTTCTGGTGAGACAGTGGCACAGGCAGAGCTGGTCTACCCCACAGCACTGTGCTTAAATGACACTGCAGGTACAGGTAACGTGCTGACGTGCTGACAATCTGCAAATGTGTTCCCCTCCAACATTTTTACAATGTATTGGGGTTCCATAAGTATTATGGTAAGAGGCCTTGATGGTAAAAAAAAGAAAAGAAAAAATTTCTGTTGACAAGGTTGCAACAAGCGTGAAGGAGTTGCAAGTATTTGTCAGTTTTATAGTTATTTGTGCGCATGCATATGCAATCTGTTGACTCCCCTCCCTCCCCACCCCTTTCCCAAAGGTTGACTTTGAATATAATATGTGCTGCTGCAACAGCTCTAATATGACACCTCATTTAAAGGTTGGCGATAATACCCACTGATACTCTACTCCTACGGAGTAGCCATAATGTCCCGGACTTTCCCACTGCGGCCATGTTGTGACATGTATGTGGGAGGACATAATATGTTGCAGCTGTACAAACGATATACTTGTGGCTGCCGTCCATACTTGGCCCTTCTAACACAGCTAAACGTCTGCACTACACCTGTAAGCTGCCCTTTTTTTTTATAGTATAGGTACGTTATAGATAGTGGTTTAAGTCTGCTTAACACACTGATTCCCTTTGGTATTATCAATTATCATGTAGAAATTTGATGCATAGTATATCACTTTAACAAGGTGCTGGAGTAAGAAAAACATATTTCCTATAAGAAGTAGCTTAAGTTGGTTGTGGAGTAACATTGTTTCTTTGAGCCATTCCTAAATTCGTAATATCTATTGAAAGGGTACAGTACCGCCCGACATTGAAAATAGGTGCAACATACTTCATTATTTTTGTCACAACAACACATTTTTTTCTAATAATAACTCAATTTCAATTAATACAGCGAAGCCGGATACCAGTGTGGGAAAGAATGACTATTTATTTAATTGATCACATGTGCACTCCCACAAAGTAAATCCCTACATCCAGTTTGGTGAGATCTGTGAAATGAATGAATGTATGGTCGTCTGCTAACCGCAGATAGTGAATGTGAATATATGATCATCTTTGAGTCGATCCTTTGGCCACCTTTGGTGGGACCAAAGAGATGAAATTTACCTGAGCTTTGAGCGCCTGAAATGTGGCTGACCAATACGGTAGCAAGGTGCTCCCCCACTTCGACAGAGGTGCGAGAGAACCTGAAGAACGGCCATGTTTCAGCACTCTACCGCTGGATCTTGTGCTGTTAACACCTGCCTTAGTTGTGCTCTGTAAGGACAAAAGAGTGGAGACATGGTATGCATGTAGAATATTTAAGAGTAGTTTGAAATAATAATTTCTCTATTTCAGGAACTTTTGTGGCGAGAATTAAATGTCAGGCAGGTAATATTAATGGGATCGTAGTAATCTTCGGAAGTGACCAACGGTCACAATGAAACCACGTGTAGCAATAAGTTGAAATACTTCCGTGTGCTTAAGTTAAGCTGAATTACTAGCATGTGTACAATAAGTTGAAATATTTAAGAAATAGCGTGTGTACCATAAGTTGAAATATTTAAGAAATGGCGAGTGCAGGACTTGAAATTAGAGATGAGTACTTCCACGTGGTGAGTACTGTGTGAGTCTCAATCTGTGTATGAGACAAAGGATAAAGAGAAGTACTCGTCCATGGTATCAGTTGAGGACTCGTGTGTGTGATGAATATGTTCTTAATATTACTTTGCGAGATATGTTTCCGTGTGACGCTTGATTCAAACTATAATACTCTGAGAGAGAGAAGCAAGGTGAGTCAGCCGTCTATCCAGCAACGCCACTTGGCTTGCATTGCACAGGAAGACGTGCATATATCTCCAGAGTTCATAGTAGGAAAGTAGAATTACGAAGTGGGGCAGTGTCGCGTGAAACTGGGATAAATATTAATTGAAGTGGGAAAGCTGAAAGTGATAATGTTGTGACTAATCCCTGTGTTGTATTTCATGTTGTAGTGTGGTGTATGTCATGTAATTTAAGTATGTGTGGTTTGCATGGGAGAGCAGCAAGGTAGCTTCAGAGGTAGTGGGTTATGCGTGTTCCTTTTGTACTGCTCGGTCTGGATGAATGTTTCGTGATGATGATTGTGAGAGTCGAAGTGTGAGAAATAATAAAAGATCCACCATCCTATCCAGAAAGTGCACTGTAGCGTTAAATAATTATGAGACGATAATATAGAGATTCACCAATGTAAAGCCATGCCCACTGGGCGGAATTTCTCACGTGTTATTGTTGTAGGTTATAGAATTTGTGTGTTTAGGTTATAGAATTTATCGGAATAAGATAGTGAAAAGAAAAAGATTGGTGGCCTTTTCCTTCGAATTGTATGTAGTCATGATATCCAGAAATTATAATGTGTGCGCCACTCATATTCAGTGCGATGGCCACGTGTTGATAAAAGCCGTTAAATAAAAAAAAAAAGAAAAAAGAAAATGTGGTATTGCCAGTGCGTAGTAAACAGTCAGAGTTCTGTAAATTACTGATAGTCAGATGTGCGTTTCCGTTGCGTATTATTCATACAGGAGGGTAATTTGTAACTTAATTGTGACTACGAGAGTTCATATTACTCGATAAATAAGAATGAATCCACTCGCTTGGCAGACCACTCATTTTGCAGGCCTGACTGCTTGATGCCACAGTACATTTGATGGTATTGTGGGGGACAACGTTCTGGATTGAGGTAAAAAAACGGTTTTCTCCAACTTAATATGACTGTCTCCTTTTTGGGAGTTTACATCACAATTTACGCCACCACCGGAGGAGGGAGGTCACTAGTGCACAGTACACTGAAAAGTTTTTTTTAAAAAAGATACTGTTTGATGGCATTTAATATATTTAGAATGGCTTTCACAAAGACACACAAACAGTCCATTCCATACCTAGAAATCTTAATTTATAATATGGTAATACCACGATCATTAGCCAAGGAAGAAATAACAATGTGAAACTGTTGCTATAGTCATTTTAGTGCTGGCCAACTGCACTGTAACTGACATAGCTATACGCTTTTTTTATATTTTCAGCGCTTCTTTGCCAGTTTTCCCCAACAAATACCTCAAAAAATGGTTAAAATGGCTCTGAGCACTATGGGACTTAACTTCTGAGGTCATCAGTCCCCTAGAACTTAGAACTACTTAAACCTAACTAACCTAACGACATCACACATATTCATGCCCGAGGCAAGATTCGAACCTGCGACCGTAGTGGTTGCGCGGTTCCAGATTGTAAAGCCTAGAACCGCTCGGCCACTCCGGCCGGCCAACAAATACCTCTTGATGTCACAATATTGCTGACGTGCAGAGCAGTGTGGCAATTTTGTCCTGACAGCATGTCTCTAGACTGTCATGTTCCTCCACTATTAAAGGACACAACATGCGCTGTCATCTCATTCCTATACGTACTGCTTGCACTGAAGTCCTGCAACTTGTTCCACAAAATCCAATTACTCCCTCTGTATAATTCTTTTTCTCTAAGCATATCTTTAAATCACTATAGGTAGGGAATAATCGGTATGTTGTGGAACCATATATTTTTCACTGGAATACCACCTGATACCGCATTGAGCCACTATCAACAAGGAGGAGTGCACATGGTACCTCCAGAATGCACATCGCATAGCGTTGTTACCGGATGATGTAGACCCAGTTCACTGTCAGGAATAAAATGGCGTCCTTTTAACGCTTTAGAAGACCGTCCCCATTGACAAACAGCTAGTGGTATTGTCTGTCAGTTATATGTTTTAGTATTAAAATGCTGTTTTTAAAGCAAGTTTTAAGATCACTATGTAATTATATTAAGTGTTGACCTATACGGCAGCTTACAGCCAGAGGTGTATCTGCTGCACATCTCTATAGCGCCTATGCATACGATTCATCTCTCATCAGCCATATTTCATATTATTATATATTTTCCATAACCTTTTTACATATTCTCTATTCTTTCCATATTCTACATGTAAATGTACAAGAATATTCCTGCTCTTACTGTCTATCCTACGAGATTTCTTTAGCATCCAACGGTGATCTTGATTCCCTAACCCCCACCAAGCCAGAGATAGTCAACAAAGTGTCTGTAACATCATCTTTTCCATAGTCCTGGGTGTATGTATGTATGTAACAGATAGAAATAATGATAATTTCTGAGGAACTAGATTCATCCTATGGTAAAAACACACACAATCGATTTGCACTATTTTGTGTGTCTGCATGTGTCGAATTCTCACGGTGCCTCCCCCCCCCCCCACCCCCTACCGCAGACCTGACACTGGTGGATGCACTCCAGATGTAACATGTGTGGATCCAGCTACGGACATTACCCCGAATCTAACATTGGTGGATCCACTCTGAACAATATCTTGGCATAACACAGGTAGATGCACTTCCAAACCTTATTCCGAATGAGGTGTATCGACCTCTGGACACTATCCCAGATATAATGCAGGTGGATCAGGTTAAAAGATCTATGCCAAGCCTACAGTGAGGGTCTCCATGGAAATCAGACACACCAGCCAAATCCGGAGCAGCCAGGCAAAGGCCGCTCGTTTGTGGACTTAGCATTGGTAGAGGCACCAGCAGTGCTGAGCCCCCTATGGCCAGCAGGTGTGTGCAGACATCTCAAGACATGCGATGCAGTGACAGTGTCATCTGCTGGCTGCTGTGAATGTTGTTTGTAGTAATTACACAGTTATTGTTCCTGTCGCTGTCTGGCATTGTTGCTCATCCGACAGCACTTGTTCAGGGACTAAGTGATCGCTTGCGTGATAGGGAATGTTTCTGTGACTAGTTTCTTGCACCAAACAGCTCTATGATGACAATGCAGGCAAAGGGTACACTTTGTAGTTAGATAGAGCTTATTATTTCCTTGTCGAATAGTGCATTGTGTAAATTATTGAACTCATTTGTTGACATGTCATGCTGTGTTTGAGACTTCCAGGATGGGGACGGGGAACTGGAGGCAGCCTTTGGAGTAGGCCAGACTTGAGTGGATACCCTCTGAGCAGAGTGACACAGTATTTATTTAGCAAACCATTTCTTTTGCACAGGCACACTTCGGTAAAAACGTGAAAAATTTTATTATGTCCTATACTTATTCCCCGGGCCTTAGCCCCTTTAGTAAATATTATTATAACTTGAGTTACTCCATGAATACCTGCCTTAGGCAATATGATAATCCCAATTTTAATCATGACTTAGACATCAGGCACTGCCTCTTCTTCAAATGACACCGTGTAAGTCAAATTCATAACAGGTACAACAGAGAAAAATCAGTTTTACATTTAACCAGCCAACCTTAGCCCTTTAATAAATGGTATTTAATGCTATCTTGTATTGTATTGTATGTTAACCGAGGGCCTAGAAACGACGGAGAGGCTCCGTCCCCGCCGCAGCCGCAGTGGTCCACAGCCCCACGACGACTACCGCAGTCCACTTCACCGCTCCGCCGTCCCACACCGAACCACTCTTTCAGGATTATGGTGCGGTTCGGCTTCCGGTGGTAACTGCGAAGAAACCACGGGTAACAAAATAAATACTGCAGTTCATCGATGAAAGAAGGAAGTACAAAAATGTTCAGGGAAATTTAAGAATACAGAAATACAGGTCGCCCACGAATGAAATAAATAGGAAGAGCAGAGAAGCTAATATGAACTGGCTGCTGAAAAAATGTGAAGAAATCGAAGAAGAAATGACTACAGGAAGGCTGACTCAGCATAATGAAAAATCAAAACAATATTCGGTGAAATTAAAAGCAAGAGTGGTAACATTGAGAGTGGAACAGGAATTCAGTTGTTAAACGTAGAGAAGAGAGCGGATAGGTAGTAAGAATATATTGAAGGCCTCTATGAGGAGAAAAATTGGTCTGATGGGTTAGAAGAAGAAACAGGAGTCAATTTACAAGAGATAGGGGACCAAGTATTAGAGACAGAATTTAAGACAGGTTAGGAATACTTATCAAATAAGGCAGAAAGGATAGATAACATTCCTTCAGAATATCTAAAATCATTGTTCGAATTGGCAACAAAACGACTATTCGAGTTGGTATGTAGAATGTATGAATCTGGCGACTGACTTTCAGAAAAATATCATCCACACAAATACGAAGACTATAATAGCTGACAAGGGCCAGAATTATCGCATTATCAGTTTAACAGCTCATGCATTCAAGCTGATGAAAAGAATAATTAAAGAGAATGACAAAGAAAATTGAGGTGTTAGATGACGAACAGTTTGGCTTTAGGAAAGGTAAATGCACCAGGAAGCAATTCTGACGTTGCGGTTGATAAAGAAGGCAAGACTAACGAAAAATCAAGACACGTTCAGAGAATCTGTCGACCGGGAAAAAGCGTTCGACAATGTAAAAGGGTGCAAGATGTTCGAAATTCGGAGAAAAATAAAGGTAAGCTGTAGAGAGAGACGGATAATATACGATGTGTACAAGAGCCAAGAGGGAATAATAAGTCGACGACCAAGAACGAAGTGCTAGGATTAAAAAGGCTGTAAGAAAGGTATGTAACCTTTCGGCCCTACTGTTCAATCTGTACATCGAATAAGCAATGATGGAAATGAGAGAAAGGTTCAGGACAAGTATTAAAATTCAAGTTGAATGGATATTAATGATACGCTCCGCTGATGACATTGCTATCCTGAGCGGACGTGAAGAAGAATTACATGATCTGCTGAATGGAATGAACAGTTTAATGAGTACAGAATATGGATCGAGAGTAAATCGAGGAAATACTAAAGTAGTGTAGCAGAAATTAGAACAGTGAGAAACTTAACATCTGATTGATGGTCACGAAGTAGATGAAGTTAAGAAATTCTACTACCTAGACAGCAAAATAACCAATGATAGACGTAGAAATGAGGACATCAAAAGCAGACTAGCACTGGCATTCCTGGCCAAGAGAAGTCTACTAGTATCAAATATAAACCCTAATTTGAGGAAGAAATTTCTGTGAATATAGGTTTGGAGTACAGCATTGTATGGTAGCGAAGCACAGCGGGAAAAACGGAATAGAGGAGAATCGAAGCATTTGAGATGTGGTGCCACAGACGAATATTGAAAATTAGAGGGACTGTTATGCAAGGAATGAGGAGGTTCTGCACAGAATCGGAGAGGAAAGGAATATATGGAAAACACTGATAAGGAGAAGGGACAGGATGATAGGACATCTGTCAAGACATCAGGGAATGACTTCCATGGTACTAGAGGGAGCTATAGTTGCAAGTGTTACTCTGAGATGAACACGTTAGCACAGGAGAGGAATTCGTGGCGGGCGGCATCAAACTCGTCAGAAGACTGGTGACATAAAAAAAGGATTGTCTGAGAAGAAACTGCGAAAAGGTGGGAATTTAAGGAGATGGGACCTGGATAAACTGACCAAACCAGAGGTTGTACAGAGTTTCAGGGAGAGCATAAGGGAACAATTGACAGGAATGGGGGAAAGAAATACAGTAGAAGACGAATGGGTAGCTCTGAGGGATGAAGTCGTGAAGGCAGCAGAGGATCAAGTTGGTAAAAAGACGCGGGCTAGTAGAAATTCTTGGGTAACAGAAGAAATATTGAATTTAATTGATGAAAGGAGAATATAAAAAAAATGCAGTAAATGAAGCAGGCAAAAAGGAATACAAACGTCTCAAAAATGAGATCGACAGGAAGTGCAAAACGGCTAAGCAGGGATGGCTAGAGGACAAATGTAAGAGGCTTATCTCACTAGGGGTAAGATAGATACAGCCTACAGGAAAATTAAAGAGACCTTTGGAGAAAAGAGAGCCACTTGTATCAATATCAAGAGCTCAGATGGAAACCCAGTTCTAAGCAAAGAGGGGAAAGCAGAAAGGTGGAAGGAGTATATAGAGGGTCTATACAAGGGCGATGTACTTGAGGACAATATTATGGAAATGAAAGAGGATGCAGATGAAGATGAAATGGGAGATACTGCGTGAAGAGTTTGACAGAGCGCTGAAAGACCTAGGTCGAAACAAGACCCTGGGAGTAGACAACATTCCATTAGAACTACTGACGGCCTTGGGAGAGCCAGTCCTGACAAAACTCTATCATCTGGTGAGCAAGATGTACGAGACAGGCGAAATACCCTCAGACTTCAAGAAGAATATAATAATTCCAATCCCAAAGAAAGCAGGTGTTGACAGATGTGAAAATTACCGAACTGTCAGTTTAATAAGTCACAGCTGCAAAATACTAACGCGAATTCTTTACAGACGAATGGAAAAACCGGTAGAAGCCGACCTCGGGGAAGATCAGTTTGGATTCCGTAGAAATGTTGGAACACGTGAGGCAATACTAACCTTTCGACTTATCTTACAAGAAAGATTAAGGAAAGGCGAACCTACGTTTCTAGCATTTGTAGACATAGAGAAAGCTTTTGAAAATGTTGACTGAAATACTCTCTTTCAAATACTAAAGGTGGTAGGGGTAAAATACAGGGAGCGAAAAGCAATTTACAATTTGTACAGAAACCAGATGGCACTTATAAGAGGTGAGGGGCATGAAAGGGAAGCAGTGGTTGGGAAGGGGGTGAGACAGTGTCGTAGCCTCTCCCCAATGTTATTCAATCTGTATATTGAGCAAGCAGTAAAGGAAACAAAAGAAAAATTTGGAGTTGGTATTAAAATCCAGGGAGAAGAAATAAAAACTTTGAGATTCGCCGATGGCATTGTAATTTTATCAGAGACAGCAAAGGACTTGGAAGAGCAGTTGAACGGAATGGACAGTGTCTTGAAAGAAGGATATAAGATGAACATCAACAAAAGCAAAACGAGGATAATGGAATGTAGTCAAATTAAATCGGGTGATGCTGAGGGGATTAGATTAGGAAATGAGACACTTAACGTAGTAAAGGAGTTTTGCTATTTAGGGAGTAAAATAACTGATGATGGTCGAAGTAGAGAGGATATAAAATGTAGACTGGCAATGGCAAGGAAATCGTTTCTGAAGAAGAGAAATTTGTTAACATCGAGTATAGATTTAAGTGTCAGGAAGTCGTTTCTGAAAGTATTTGTATGGAGTGTAGCCATGTATGGAAGTGAAACATGGACGATAACCAGTTTGGACAAGAAGAGAATAGAAGCTTTCGAAATGTGGTGCTACAGAAGAGTGCTGAAGATAAGGTGGGTAGATCACGTAACTAATGAGGAGGTATTGAATAGGATTGGGGAGAAGAGAAGTTTGTGGCACAACTTGACTAGAAGAAGGGATCGGTTGGTAGGACATGACCTGAGGCATCAAGGGATCATCAATTTAGTATTGGAGGGCAGCGTGGAGGGTAAAAATCGTAGAGGGAGACCAAGAGATGAATACACTAAGCAGATTCAGAAGGATGTAGGTTGCAGTAGGTACTGGGAGATGAAGGAGGTTGCACAGGATAGATTAGCATGGAGAGCTGCATCAAACGAGTCTCAGGGCTGAAGACCACAACAACAACAATAGAAGTTAGTCTGTCTGGTAATTTAGTTTCTTTGTGCATCACTATCCCCTTTTTCTTTCAGTTTAAACAGATCATCCGACGATGACTTGATAATGAGAGGAAACCGGAACTCATGCCATTTGTGTGGTTTGATGATCAAATATACAACACTAAAGATTCACAAGATGTTCACTGTGTTCCTCTTTGGCTACACCGTGCTTTGTGTTCTATTAGGTCATCATCTGAAACATACCAGTATTTCCTGGTTCACCATGACAACGGCTCTGCCATACAAATCATTGTTTTCTCACTCACCCACAGATTCCTGTTGCCTCCGTATTCTTTTCTCTACTGTCTCTCCAGCAGTTGTAATGCCTGGGTGGTCTCTGAAAGTCGGTTCCCTGTCTATTGTCGTACACTAGAACTAGCAGTAGTCTCTAGTGACAGACGTATCGGTAATTTACTATTGAATACTGTACTTCGTAGTCCATCCATTTGTCTGCTGAATTATTCTTTGTGTACAAATTACTCAACCTGGTCAATAAATCCATTGTTAGCCCCCACTCATGTGTCAAAGTTTGTCTTGATCGCTCCGTAAAGCTGCTGAATGGCCAGTTTCAATTGTTGAACAACCATCTCCAGATCATAGCTTCTTCGCTGTTCAACAACTGTTTTCGTTTATCTGAATCTTTCTTTATATTGTGATCTAGAGTAACAAATTTATCTTATTATTTTTTTCACTTTTCTGTCTCAGTTCTCAGACAATTTGGGTTTATGTGACTAGTTTAGATTGTATGTGTTCATTATCGAACTATTACCTGAGTGGTCACAACTGTTCAACTTCGACCATTCTGTGTCCTTAATGGGTAGTAGGCACTCACATTAACGATACAGTATGTTCGAAGTTGCACCGTTGTCAATAGTTCAGAATGTACAAATGTTAATTCATTAATCATTAGCGAACCACTCAGATAAATGATTCGATATTGAACGGACACGTTCTAAACTAGTCACCATTAACCCAAATTATCAGTGCACCTCATACAGAAAGATTAAAAAAAAAAGTAACGCTACAACTAAAATTTTTGATTACTCACCCAGTGATACATACAGATGGTTCAAATGGCTCTGAGCACTATGGGACATAACATCTGAGGTCATCATTCCCATAGAACTTAGAACTACTTAAACCTAACTAACCTAAGGACATCACACACATCCATGCCCGAGGCAGGATTCGAACCTGCGACCGTAGCGGTCGCGCGGTTCCAGACTGTAGCGCCTAGAACCGCTCGGCCACCCCGGCCGGCGATGACATCAGATGTTGAGCCCCATAGTGCTTAGAGCCATCTGAACCATTTTCTACTGCGTGAATACCAGAAGATTGCTAATAATACCGACCTTCCAATAATAGACGATGTATTTCCTGCGGAGCGAAAAAGACTTAGATCAAAACTTGAGACTGGCAGCTAGGACTCTCATGGAAAATGAATTAAATATCATCGATGAATGGAAACACTGCTGGCAACAAAACTGTTCCCCATAATGCCTGAAGCAGCTCTGCATCCAGAAGAAACTCCCGGGATACGACCAGCCTCGTGCAGTTGGACTATCTTGAACCGCATCCGAACGGTCCATGGACGATGTGCAGATACTCTCTACAGGTGGGGAAAATTTCCATCACCTTCATACGACTGTGGTGCAGAACGACAGACGGGTGCTCATGTTGTACTGACATACCCCACAAGTGGCTACAAGGGTCCTTTCAAAGATTTGCTCACAGCGACGAGTGGTGTTATAAAATACCTAAAAGTCCTTGATGTCCACATAAAGCTGTCGTTATTTCTGTTAGTTTATGCTGGTAAGCTGTGCTTAATTGTGTCGAAGTTTTGTAAGCTTTGTATATGTATTGCCATACCATAAACAAATAAAATAAATGTTCATGCTGATTTTTAAGTATTAAAAAACCGCTGTTCTCTACGAGAAATGTTCTCAAAAATTACTGACAACTTTCCTTTGATATTAGCCATAATTCGCTGCCGCACGTGTAATGGTGTGTGGCACTGGCTTTCGTGGAAATATTTATACCCCATACTATGTAATAAAAGAACTTCTGACGAACAACTATTGCTAGCGACAGATTATCATTTTCATGAACCTACTTTAAAAAGCAGCAACGCAGTCAGTGTTGTAAATTTTGAGAAAGCAAGCACTTTAGACAGTGGGCTATTTCCCATTCTTTGCGATGAGAGGGGATTCACTCATGATTCACTTCTATTACACGTGGAGGTACGTTGGATATTTCGTGGTAAAGTTACGCGTCGCGTTGTGGAGTTTCTAAAAATACCACCACTTGCAAAGTAGGTTAGAAATCAGATTAATAATGTTGCTCACACAGTGTATGTTCGCTTTATCGGGAAATAACTAAGTTATTGACTGTGTATGGTATCGTCAAAATGGAAATAATGAAGTCACTGTCAAAAAGTCATTAATTTTGGCACTTATCTTGAATGGATTCCCACGTAGATTTCGTCGAAGTTGTTGATTCTGGGGTGATTCCACTTTGACTGCTAGAAGGTCCAGATCTCTATTTTAGCAATATTTGAAGACCTAACAAATTTGTTTTTCAGGAAATCCTTAATGATCAAACAATCCCAGATCAGAACAGTGGTATGGTAGAAATAATTTTGACTTGGTGTTCACGATCCACATTTTTATTAAACTTCTTGTAAATTCACATATACTTCTTAATTGTCACATCATCAAGAAAACCGTTTTGTATCAATCTTCATATATTTAATTTCCACTTTAACCAAACACAAGACTTGACTGTTCTTTTACAAAGCGAAATAACAACTTAACTTCTGCAAAGTGAAACAAAGACTGCCCAGTGCGCATTCGCGCCAAAACGGTTACAAGTAAGTCAAAGATTATGACAGTCTTACAGAAATGAATACACACAAGAACCACATCACTGTAATATATCGATACATCGGAGTACCTATACATTAATAAAACCAAGTGTGAATATTGTCACAAAAATATGTCTGTTACTTCGCAGAAAAGTAGTACGATATTACTGGTATCGAGAACTGGGTTTGAGTGCCGTAATGCTCACGCAAATAAACAACCATTACAAGTTCAAGGATGAACTTCTTCTTTTACAATCGAACGGCACTCCTACACTCTCAGCTCTGTTTCTGGATTAAAAAAAAAATGGCTTCTGATACAGTGCTCCTTGGCCGGCGTCTTTGAGGACATGGATGATCTTAAAATGACGTCAAGGCCGAAACAGTAATTCATCATTCTAAACGAGATAGTACTTTTGCTTCAGAGAAAACCTGGACTTTGGAAAATCCATACAAAGAAGCGTGACTGCTGTTTTCTTGTATGAATGATTTCCTGAAGGAAAAGAAATTGCTTGCAGGTAAAATTAGTAGCATTGTAGCACATCTCGAAAACCTGCATCAGCAGTTCGAAGATAAGTTTCCAGAACCTTCATCTGAGTATGACTGGAGCGTCAATCCGTTCGATACGATCGTTAAAGACCAGTAAAACAGGTGGAACTAATACAATTCTGAAGTGACAGAATACTTCTAAATGATTTTCAATCGAAGTCTCTTGAACATTTTTGGGTGCGGAATCGGAATGAATATACAGATTTACCAAGAAACGCAGCAGACTTGTAATTAACCTTCGCATCAACTTACTTCTGTGATCCAACATTTTTCGCAATGGCATTAATCAATATGAAATATAGGTCTCGACTGCTGCTGTGAGGGGATCACCGATTTACTGTTGCCAAGATCCAACCAAGACTGGATCTGCTTTCTTCACAAGATCGAGCACACTCATCACGTGAAATGTGCATATGTCAAAAAATATTCGTATTTTGAACTGTGTCCATTTTTACTCCAGTTTGTTTCCTTTTTGGATTATCAGTTTGACTATAACGGTTTTTAAATTAGCATTTAAGCGTTGATTGTTATCTGTCGTCATTTGCTCATCGTAATCTTTCGAATATTAAAACATTCTAAATGTATCAAAAGTAATATATCTGATCTCTGAACGAATTTGTAAAAAAAAAAATATGTAGTGGAATACACATATTTGCTCAATTCTAATACATGCACACGCAGCCGTTGTTGTTTATAAACTAATTGTAATTGTTAGCTTCCACCACCTTTGAATAATTCAAATGAATGATAATTTTAAAAAAATGTTTAATTCTGATGCGCTCAATAATAATAATAATAATAATTATTATTATTACCGTTATTATTATTGTTATTACTATTACAGTGTAACTGATAGTTGCAGTAATTATACAGAAATAAATAGATATTTTATGCTGTTTTTGTGCCAGCTACGAAAAGTGTTGAGGTAGGAAAGAAAACTGTCCGTGTCGCGGGGAGAGGGGGGAGGGCAAATAAATTATTTATCTTTCAGAAGGAGAGCGCAGTGGTAAAAGTTTGAAAATCCCTGCTCTGCCTGATGGAGTCTTATTTGGCACGATGATGCTTTTTGAGATGGTACACCCTTCAATCCTTCAATGTTTGAACTGGCTTACCTAGGCAGCTAGAGTGAGAATTATAGTTTAACACGGACTCCAGGTCACCGTCCAACATCGCTTTTCTCACCTGCAAAAATCACTGTCAGAGGCGGGAACGAACACCAATACGTTAAGGGCAAAATGCCCAGGCTGGATGTACACAAAACATCGTCATTCGCCAAAAGTTCTTATTTTATTCTATTACACTATATGTTTAGATCCAAGGCAGTCCATCTTGAGGTGAAACTTGCTTCTTACGTTACGTTCCTTGATCTTAAGCAAACTGAACTTGTCTCGGAGAGATTAGGATGTCAAGTTTTCGAATACGTGAGTAGAATAAAACAAGTGAAATGGGGACGAAAATGAGCTTACTAAAGAAAATAATGTAAAAAGTAAATTCCACCTGAAGATGGACCCTTTTTCTCTGGTCATTAGTCTACTGACTGGTTTGATGCGGCCCGCCACGACTTCCTCTCCTGTGCCAACCTCTTCATCTCAGAGTAGCACTTGCAACCTACGTCCTCAGTTATTTGTTGGATGTATTCCAATCTCTGTCTTCCTCTACAGTTTTTGCTCTCTATAGTTCCCTCTTGTACCACGGAAGTCACTCCCTCATGTCTTAAAAGATGTCCTATCATCCTGTCCCTTCTCCTTACCAGTGTTTTCCACATATTCCTTTCCTTTCCGATTCTGTGCAGAACCTCTTCATTCTTTACCTTAACAGTCCACCTAATTTTCGACACATGTCGGTAGTACCACATCTCAAATGCTTCGATTCTCTTCTCTTCCGGTTTTCCCACAGTCCATGTTTCACTACCATACAATGATGTACTCCAGACGTACATTATCAGAAATTTCTTCCTCAAAATAAGGTTTATCTTTGATACTAGTAGACTTCTCTCGGTCAGGAATGTCCTTTTAGCGATTGCTAGTCTGCTTTTGATGTCCTTGCTCCATCCTTCATTGGTTATTTTACTACCCATCTATCTACCTATATCCGGATCCCGCTCCAGCTACTGCCGGGTCTGGGTGCTGACGAGTCCTCTCCACCTGGCTCGGTCCTCCCACCACTTTTCTTCCTCCACTTGCTGCCAGGTCACACCTCTCCTTTCCACAAATATTCTCACTCCCGTTTTCCACCGTGTTCTTGGGTGCCCTCTAGGTCTTTTCCCATCCATCTTTAGTTCTTCCATAATTTTGGGGAGTCTCTGGCCACGCATCCTCTTAACATGCCCATGCCACCTTAATCTCTTTTCTCAAATTTCTTCTACTACCTTTACTACCTAGATAGCAGAATTTCTTAACTTCATCTACTTATGTCCATCAAGCGTGATGTTTAGTTTCTCGCCGTTCTCATTCCTGTTACTTCTCATTACTTTAGTGTTTCTTCGATTTACTCTCGATCCATATTCTGTACTCATTAAACTGTTCATTCCATTCAGCAGAATCTGTAATTCTTCTTTACTTTCACTCAGGATAGCAATGTCATCAGCGAATCGTATCATTGATATCCTTTCAACTCGAATTTTAATTCCACTACTGAACCTTTCCTTTATTTCCGTCATTGCTTCTTCAATGTACAGATTGAACAGTAGGGACGAAAGACTACATCCCTGTCTTACACCCTTTTTAATCCGAGCACTTGCTTCTTGGCTCTTGTACATATTGTATATTACTCGTCTCTCCATATAGCTTATCACTATTGTTCTCAGAAATTCCAACATCTTGCACTATTTTACATTGTCGAACGCTTTTCCCAGGTCGATAAATCCTATGAACGTGTCTTGATTTTTCTTTAGTCTTGCTTCCATTATCAATTGCAATGTCAGAACAACCTTTCCTAAAGCCAAACTGATCGTCATCCAGCGCATCCTCAATTTTCTTTCCCATTCTTCTGTGTATTAGTCTTTTCATCAACTTGGACACACCAGCTGTTAAGCTGATTGTACGATAATTGTCACACTTGTCAGCTCTTGCAGTCTTCGGAACTGTGTGGATGATATTTTTCCGAAAGTCAGATGGTAAAACGCCAGACTCATACACTCTACACACTACGTGAATAGTCGTTTTGTTGCCACTTCCCCAAACGATTTTAGAAGCTCTGATGTGATGTTATCTATCCCTTCTGCCTTATTTGACCGTAAGTCCTCCAAAGCTCTTTTAAATTCCGATTCTAATACTGGATCCTCTATCTTTCCTAAATCGAACCCTGTTTCTTCTTCTATCACATCAGACAAATCTTCACCCTTCAATATACTCTTTGCACCTATCCGCTCTCTCCTCTACATTCAAGAGTGGAAATCCTGTTGCACCCTTTATGTTGCCACCCTTGCTTTTAATTTCACTGAAGGTTGTTTTGACTTTCCTGTATGCTGAGACTGTCCTTCCGACAGTCATTTCTTTTTGATTTCTTCACATTTTTCATGTAGCCATTTCATCTTAGCTTCCCTGAACCCTCTATTTATTTCGTTGCTCAGCAACTTGCATTTCTGTATTCCTGAGTTTTGTACTTCCTCCTTGACAGTACGAGCAAGAAATGCAAAGGTCACTACAATAACACAAAAATGTTTGTGCTTGAACATTGTGTTTATGAAACGGTTTTTAATGGTGTATATGCGGACTGAAGCGAAGAATAAGAATTTGTACTAAGCCAAGGATTCGAATCCACGTCTGTTGGTCCTAAGGCAGATGCGCTAACCCCGATACCACACTGGCACAATGACTTTGCACAACTGTTCGGAGTACACTAGCACGCCTTCTTCCTCGTTCCAAATTGCCACTCACGCTACAGACCGTATTCCCGGTAAACTCAAACAGTGTTGCAGAGGCTTTCCAACTGTACTGGAACGGCAACTCAGGCTCGTCCGCAGTCTAACAAGACTTGCACCAGGCGAACGGTCTACCCGACGGGAGGCCGTAGCCACACATTTCACCTCAACCTCGAACTAAACTAGAGATCTTGCATGAAACCCAGGCACAGGTACTTCAATCAAATGAAGCAATGTAGTTCCAGAGACCTTTTCAAGTCTCAAAGGTCTAAGCATATATACATCTCCAACAAAGTTGGAGAACATCTTCATTAGTGATCGAGTTTGGGGGGAATACCAAGTGGGGTGAAGCGTGAATGAGAATTTGGATTGAGGAGAGGCCTTTCAGTTGTGACAGGGTAGCGTAGTGGTTAGTGCTCTTGCCGTGTGAGCAGGAGATCCGGGTTCGAATCCCGGCCTTTTGTGCAAATTTTCGTTCATCGCTGTAGTCTGCATATGTACAGCAATATCAGAGACTTGAAAAGGTAGTCTGCATATGTACAGCAATATCAGAGACTTGAAAAGGTCTCTGATGTTGCTGTACATATGCAGACTACAGCGATGAACGAAAATTTGTACAAAAGGCCGAGACTTGAAAAGGTCTCTGAAACCGTAAGTTTCATTTGGTTTTTAGCTGGCGTTCTGCTATAGCGGCTTTCAGCCGGCAGATATTGTATTTGTGGTGGCGGAAGCGTGGTTTGCAAGGTTCGCAGCAATCATACACATGCGAACGACAACGGCACATTAAAAAGAATGAAGTAATCAACTCGCGGAGGCGTACACGTGGAAGTGTTGAACTCGACGGAGAACAGTACGACTGTTCGCGACATTGGTCCCTCAGGTAATGAGCGAGATCCGGTTGCAGGCGCCTTTGTTAGGAGCGATACGTGAAAAATTTCGACAGTAAATTGGGGATATCTCTATCGGCGGGGAAGTCCTCTTCGACCGAAACAGTGGAGATAAGCCCTCGATGATGAATCATCGCGCGCGGGCGTGTAAACGCGGACGGCGACAGCGGCAGCTGGCGCCGCGAGGACTGTGGAGGGGGTGGTGGGGGTGTGGGGGTGAGTGCGGAGGCCGCAAGTTGGTTCGTGTCGGGGCTGTACCTGGCCCGCGAGTTCTGGTCGGGCCGTAGATAGTTCTGGCGGCCCTATTGCGCCGCTCCGCCCATACAACCGGCGCGCATCAACTCAATTCAAGTCAAGTCTTTATAACCCTCGAGCGCAGGCAGCGGGCAGGGTCCTCCTCGCCGCCTATTCCTCTCCCCCCGCTGTCGCTCTCGCTCCCTCCGCCTTGCCGCGCCTCTCCGTCTCTGTTCCTCGTCGCTGCCGCTGCCGCTGCTGCCTGGCGCGGCCGGGAACCCCCCGCACCCCCCGCGGACCCTTACTCGTCCCACGCCCATCCGCCCAGCAGTGCCAGAGGCGGCTGGCGCTTGTTTTTTTCCTGCCTCCGTTTTTTTCCTCTTTCTCCCCCTCCCTTCCGTCCCCCTCACCCCCCTCAGGGGCCCGGGAGTGAGGGGGCGTGTCGCGGCCCGCGATTGGCCGCCTGCGCCGCGACAGCCGACGGTCGACTCCACGTGGAGTAACGGGCGCCGCTGTCCGCCCTTGTAGTGGCGCAGCTAATCCCTGTCGGACCCGCGCGCGCACGCGTCGATTTTTCTCTTATTTGTGATCCTTAATTCTTACATTTCCTCGAACCGCTTTGTCGAAACACGCTGCCCCCAGAGCTACCGATGGACTTCCACAGGCGAGGAGGGATTTGGGGGGGGGGGGGGGCAGACGGGCTGAGGCCACGCAGGACTAGAGCGACGGAAGATGCGTCGCGCGCTCCTTCTCTGTACTCTGCGAGTTTTAGCCTTCCATATACAATTCGGATTTATTCGCTACGTCGCGGCTTAAGCTGAGAAGCGGCGGACGGTGGGCGTAATTTACTGTGCGTATTCTCAGGACTAAATCGCGCGGTGCAAAGGGAGATAATTTTACGCAGACGAGGCTCCTGCGTTGTGTACGGTCGAGGGAGTCCAAACGACGACATCTAGAATATCAAAGCGTGCAACACTTTCGGAGGTACGCACAATGGCTCTGCGCTCTGAGGTTTGTTGCTTTCATTTACATAACATACTCGTAATTCAGCGCCTCGGCTAACTAGAACCTCCAAAACAAACTGGGGTAGAGATGAAGCGCACGCAAAAGATAAATATCCGTGATCAAATTCCAAGTAAACCATTTCCGTCTTATTGTTAGCTGCACTCTTCGCGTTTCGCAGCATACGCTCTCCTTGCCGTTAAGTGTCCAGTTTACCGGCAGTTCATCGAGGAAGAAGACCCAGTGTTCATTGGTGACGACTTTCAGACGCCTGTTACCGCTGCCTCCGTGTTTGCCTTCCAGGCCCAAACTGTAACAACAGTCTCTCCATTGTAATTTTTTGGTATTAATACATATATTAATTCAAATACAAAATAGCTGGTTTCAGAAAAAGCTCCTCAATGAAGAAGACTTGTTCAGGGGCCGAAAAGTTCCCTATTCGTCAACCGGTGCTGGGTGAATACTTCCCTGTATACTATCGTAACTGTCCGTGATGCAATATCCGTTGCAAAACAGCACCAAACTGAACACAAATAAACTTCCCCCACTGAGGTGAAAATGTACAGCTTCCATCAGTACCACTAACCCAACGTGTTACCAATAGGAGCCAGAATATCTCGAAGAACTGTGAAACATTTCATAATCACTTTCGATTGAAAGTTATGGTGTTCCTACAGTTTTGAAATATTAACTGGAAAGTACTTAAAATACTTCAACATCTGTAGTGATATATTAAGTAAAAGCTGCAATTGCACTAAATACATTTATTGAAATACATTTGCTACTATACGATACAATATGTATATCCCTGATGGCCCTTTATAAACAGAGTACCTGATTTCCTTTCTCTGCTGAGCCCTTCCTGCACTGCATGAGGTCACATTCGCCTACTATAGACGAAGTTTTCAGTAGCCTACTGCAACGTGCAGTATATCCAGTGCTACGTACTGTACTGTGTTTAAACGGTGGTTGTGACTCATATTGTGTCTGGTTATCCAGGGTCAATCCTATCCCTTCGATGCGTTCACTTTTATAAGATGTGTTTGGATGAGATCTTAATTGTCGCTGAAATCGATAATAAAGATTATTAACCCTCTATTGCCCAAATTATTATTTCCTGTAGAAAAAAATATTTATATGCACAGAATGTTAGAGAATAATGTATTTAACACATATCAGGTGAATTTTTGTTTTTGAAAAAAATTATTTTTTAAAAATAGTTCTGTGACTCTGAGGTCACAGTGGGCAGTTACATTGTTTGTGTATAAAGCAGCCATATTGTAACACTCAAGTCACACTGGTCAAGAAAGAAATAACGATCCTAATGCGAAATATAACGATAAAATTTGACGTGACTTCAGAGTCACGGTGGGCAGTAGAGGGTTAACACGTTCTTCAGTTATTCTAAAAAATTCATAGGAATGTCTATTTCACAGCTTTGATTGAAAACGTATGGCAGTTTTAAGACAGTCAGTTTCATGCGTGTGACTATCTCCTGGTAATGTTATAAACCTACCTTCAAAATTTACAGGAGAGAGTCCATCAACAGTATTATCATGATACATCTGTATACGCTCTGCAGCAGCATACCAACCAATCATACACAGAGCCAACAATATTCCACTGTATTGTGTAAACTATCATACAGAATAGGAAACAATCAGGCAAACAACTACAGATAACGCACACCAACTCACATGTCTAGCCAATTTATTCTAGAAAACGAGGAAGCAAGTAGAGGAAAGCAATAATAATGAAAAAATAATAAACTGAGATACCTACACTGTTTATTCGATATATGGGTCATATCTCTAAAAATGACCGACATTGTCATAAGTGAAGTACACCATTTATTTTCACTAACAGTATGTTATCCCAGCAGAGAAATCGACACCAACGCTTGTACTGAAAGTGCCGCTCAGTACATTGACTACAATGGTGTGAACTTCCAGGTCGGGTTCAAAGAACACGTGAACGCTTTCCGACACAACGTCCATGACAGCTCAGCAAAGACTTCATATGTGTAACGTACAGAACATAAATTTCAACACAAAGAGTACCATGAAATTTTCACGTAACCCGAATGGTGATTTGAAAACGAAAGTTCTTTACGATACATGGCCTTATTAGAGATGGTTTCATGCTGCCGACCTTTGAACTAACTTACACAGCCAGTTATAGAAAGTTAGAACGATTACATGTGCTACTCACCTTTTATTTTCTCACATAACGCGTTTCGAAGGCTTACATCTTCATATTCAGATGGAGCGGTTGATTACATAATCTTTTAGTTTCGTCGATGTGGCCAGTAATCTGTCTTAAATTTCGTTTCGTTAACGTAATATGGTCATAGAACTACAAATGTTAAACAATAACTGAGCTGATTAGAACATATCTCAACAGAATGAACCCTGAGGTTGTCACAAATATACTTTTTCACCTTCACATGAGACACAAACATTAAACATAACAGAAACAATCCAGAGATTGTACAGATGTAGAAATACAATACCTAATAAGTCAGAGAGCATTAACTACCAACTTACAGAAATATGTAAAAGAAATTATAAACATATATTACAGCATACTTACTCGTTATGTCTCGGTTTGATGATTTAGGAGCTGTTTTCATGCTTTATGACATCTAAATGAATGACAGTAAAGTTACTGTGCATTGTTCAGTATACTTGACAAGTTCATTGACGTTGTCTCATCCTTGTCATTTAGTATTTTCTATCCACGTTTTTCCGTTTTGAATAAAAATTTCAAGTTCTTCATAGAGATTCTCTTTGCGATTTTTGTTTAGTTTATGAAGTGTTATTACATTATTATCTTTGTTGTCAAAAGCTTGTCCTGTGTCCTTAACGTAAGTAGCCGCGGCATATTTATTAAGGCCGGTTTATTTAAACTGATTTATGCCTTCTGTAAAAATAGCTCATTAGTTTCGTCTAATCATGCCCACATATTGTACTGAGCTTCCATTGCACTTTATCTTGTAGACGCCTGAGTTGGAACACTCGTTTTTGCTGAATTTTATGTTGTGTGGCAGTCTGTTACATAGTTTCTTGCTGGTGGGAAAAGCAATTCTTACACCACGTTGTCTCAATTCATTACCAGAGAGAGGTGAAACAAGTGATAAGTGATTCGTAGATAAAAATCTTAGAACTGACAGAAGATCGAAACCGAGACATTGATATCCATAGCCTGCCAGTTCGCCACTTTTTTCCCCCCTCTGTTCCTTCGTCGTCTTCCTTCTGCGGGGTCAGCCGCAGTGACTGAGCGGTTCCAGGCGCTGCTACGGTCGCAGGTTCGAATCCTGTCTCGGGTATGGATGTGTGTGCTGTCCTTAGGTTAGTTAGGTTTAACTAGTTCTAAGTCTTAGGGGACTGATGACCTCAGATGATAAGTCCCTTAGTGCTTAGAGCCATTTTGAAACTCCTGCGGGGAGATCGGTTCTGAGTAGACGTAGCATGACGTCTCTCCAAGTCTGATACTGGAGTCTCGATATTTAGAATCCCGAAATGACGAATTTCCAATAAATCCGCGACCGACAAAAAAAATTAAAAATCAACTAATGCACAGTGTATCGATTCTCGATCCGTTTCCCCCTACTGCTATTAGCACACCACATATCAAATCACTCATTCCTCTAAGTTGTACCGTAAAAGCTTCTCCTGATTATTAATTGTTTACACAAGCAAACTGTTTTTTGAAAGTGATGTTTTAGGTTTGTCATTGTCGGTGGAGTACAGTGTTGTGGTTTGTTGACTGTTTTTGTTTATACATCTAAAAATGAGAGCTGTAACAAACAAAAACAAATTTTTGGAACTTTAAGTTAAAAACACTGAAACGACTTGAGAAAGGAGTAAAAAAAAAACTTGCTCTCTAGTTCTGTGTCAACGAAGCTACTGTTTGTGACTGGCGAAGAAACCGACTGAAACTGGAACAGTTTTGTTGAAATAAATGCCATGGAGAATCTCTCAACCTGAAAACAATAAAGAAGTCGGATTAAAAAAAATCAAGTTGTCAATAGTCTGAGGTGGCCCCGGTCTCTTTCACCTAGACCTTTTGAGACTCTGCAGTAGTGAATGCTTCACTTAGAGTTTTTTTTTACACTATTTGCACCTGTAATTTTAAAAGCAATAATACGTGTGACAGAATTAAAATATATTATTTATTAATGTTGCAAAAATCTAAAGATTCGTGATATCGTTATCTTGTTTAAAACTAAAAGGCTTTAATCTTACTGTAGTGGATTATGTGAGCTTGAACCAAGATGTCCATAAAACCAATATGGCTCAGTATCCTTGATGTAGCTCGCGCGACAACATTCAAAATCTTTGACATGACAGTTAGCATCTTTAACTTGTAAGAACTGCAAAATATTTTTGTTTTCAAATGTGTAGTACAAATACACGTGACGCTAGCACAAGATACAGCGAGTTATTCTCTTCCATCACGCTGTAAATCAAGATCTCACATTCATTTAGAATTATATAAAACTTTAAACATGCAACCGAAGTTAATGGTTCAGCACTAGTTCTGCTGGGTGCAGAAACAGGTACATATGGGCGCCAAAAATGAAACTGCGGATGTAAAACGGAACGAAAACAATCCGATGATGACGGCACTGCGAGTCAAACTGGCGGTGGGCTTCAACATCGAATGACTGAAGCAGAAAATCGATGTTATTGTTTGCATTATTTCTCTGTCAGTGTCGTGTTATACCTACTTTGGGAATGATCCATGATGATGGCAGTAGTGTTCCTTCAAAGTGGACTAAATAACGCGAAGAAACGCAGTAACAACTCACCTTTCTTTAACTTTTTTCCATGTCAAGTAGCATACCGTATTGACACTCATCTTCACTTAACTTAATAATCATATATTTAACGTCGGAACGAGTAAGTCGACTGCATTTGTAACGCTGCATCTCTAACGTGCAAAACAGGAACTTCCTCAGCCACTACTTTCCTTTCGAGTCGCGCACAGCCGTGTAACTAGAAATAAAGTACACATGCTTTCATTTTGGATTTGCTTCTTCATAGGAACCGCACATAATGAAGGTGACTGGTCGTCGTATAAAAATCGATTGTGAACCCCGGTTCCTGCTCTGCGCTTTATGTTTATTTTGTGGCTTCGCTTATTTCAGATGTTCGGATTTTATGTACAATGAACAGGGAGTGCACAATCGCACAGAATAGAGAGGAAGCTGTGACTAACGAGAGTTGAAATCATCGCTCTTCTTGCCTCATTTAGTCCTAAACCAAATGTGCACTTTCCGAAGTTGAATGTGTAATTATCCTGAGTCTGACTAGTACTTCTTGCCTAGGTAATACCTCGGTAATATACGTCACAGTCTATAAATCCAGAGAAAACTTGTCCAGACCATCAATTTAGTAGGAAGAGTAAAATACACGAGTAGTTCATACCACGATGTTGCTGATGATAATCATTTTGGTACTGATTCCAGACACTTTCCAAATTTGATGTTGAGAAGTCAATGCAGCAGACAAGAGGCTAACCGCACCCCTCCCACCGGGATATTTTGAACTGTTTATAAGGAATTTGGATCCCTTACTATGCCATCTGTCACGCAGCAGCAAAAAGTTAATAGTATATAGTGGGTTCAACGTAGATTTTCTAAAGAATTTTGACAGGAAAAATTATCTCGAAACTCCATTTGCATCTTCAAATTTGGTCTCAGTAATTAACTTTGCAACGAGGGTGGATAAAGACAGTAAGATCATAACTGATGATGCTTTCTTTGCTGAGCCCCAAAGTAAGACAATAACTGTTTACCTAATAACAAATGATTTCCCTGATGATGACGTACAGTTAATTAAGGTAAATAAGATAGTGCCTTCAGTACTGATTCTTTTCGGTGGAAATCAGTTAAAATAATTAATGACTCCAGGAAAAACGTTTTTAGGAATAGCTTAAAGAGATGACCTCGGGTGAAATTCATAATGAACCAAATGCTAAGATCTAATTTAATCTATACCATGATAAATTCGTGCCATTTAATAAAAATAGTTTTCCGCATTAGCTGGATCATTAACGGTGTTGAACAGCGGTGCCACCCTTTTAGTTTACCTGGGCCATATTGGAAGAACACGAGTATTTTGGGTTGCACTGGACCAATGAGAGATGAGAAAACGGTATCACGTGGCGCGAGTTTCACATTGAAAATATTGAATTTATCGTAACTTCACGTAAATGGTACTTTCTGTCTGTTTTTACCTTTCGCCTGACAGACGCTCTCTTCTTGGGCCGCTCTGATACTTGCTTTTGGGCTACAAGCGGCCCGCGGCCTGGACACCACTGGATTAAAGCGTCTTCTGAATCGAAAAGGGAAATGTATCTGTGGACAAGAGCAAGCAGATTACCTGCAGTTGTTGCACACTACATGAAATACTCAAAATTACTAACAAAATCTATTAAGCAATCAAGAAACACGCACATAATGTCAGAAATCAGTATTTCCGACAATATATTTAAGGCTGTATGGACTATAGTGTAACGAGACACAGGACAACAAGTCACAGAAAATAATACCATCATTATTAGACTGAAGGGAAAAGCTATAAATGATGAGCAGAAGCAAACATATATATTTTATAATCATGTTTTATATATAGTAGATATTATACGGATAAACAGTTCGAGAGAAGAATCACAGTAGTAGGTAAAAAAGCAACCCTCGTAAAATACAGCCACATGATTGTAACTTTTCCTTCCGAAATGAAGAGAATTATATATTCTCTCAACAATAAAAGTTCGTGTGTGTTTGATGGTGTTGTCAGTACGGTAATGAAGACTTGCTCCATATAATAAATCCTGTCTTATGTGTCATCACTAACTCAAGGCATTTTTCGAGAGACACTGAAATATGACGTTGTTAAACCCCACTTTAAGAAAGGTGATGGGGAAGATGCCAATAACTACCGACCTGTTTCGCTTCTGATGTTATTTTCCCAAATTATTGAGAAAGTGATATATTCTAGAATAATTTTCCACCTGAGCAACGAAAATATCCTCACCAAATCACAGTTTGGCTTTGAGAAGATTTATTCTTCTGAGAATGTCATTTACATGTTCACTCGACAAATTTTACAAGCTTTAAATAACAAAAAAGCGTCGGTTGATATTTTTTGCGGCCTATCTGAGACATTTGACTGTGTGAATCACAGTATTCTCATCGATAAATTGAAGTTTTATCGGATTACTGGTATAGCCAACGAGTGAGTAACCAAAATGATGGAGAAGTTGTACTTGATAATTCAACTAATTTAGTCCGGGGACACTGTTCTGACTGGGAAGAAACGACGTATGGAGTTCCCCAAGGCTCAATCTTAGGTTTGCTATTGTTCTTCATGTATATGAACTATCTTCTTTCTAATAACAGAATTAGTTCTTTTAGCATAAGACAGTAGTATTTTAGTCAATCCTAGCAGACATACAGCAGTATCAGATATGGTAAACAAGGTTCTTAAAAGTGTCGTTGACTGGATTTCTATGAATGATCTCACCCTCAGTTTTAAAAAGACACAGTACTACACATTTAGCGGTACTACGCCAAGTGTAAAACACTTGAGGAAATAATAAACAGTTTAAAAACTTCAAAATTTTGACGTGTACATAGCGATGAGAACGTAAACTTGAAAAAGCACAGTTTGAAACTCATAACACAACTTAGTTCAGCCACATTTTCACTTAGTGTTACTGCAAACCTTGGGGAGAGACAAATCAGTAAGTTGACATATTTTGCTTATTTTCATTTAATAATGTCATACGGAATAATATTCTGGAGTAACTATTCTTTAAGGAAGAAAGTCTTCATTGCTCATTATACCACCTTAAGGTTGTCCTTGGCACAAAAAGGCGTACACAATGTTGCAACTGAAGTTTTTGATGGCTTACCAGTGATATAAATTGTCTGATAGGCAGAAAGTAAAATTTGAAAACAAATTGAAAAAGTTTCTCCTTGACATCTCTTTGTACTCTTTAAAGAATACAATTATAGTAACGTTTAAAAGGTGGTGGATAGGAATTACTAACACAAATCTATATATTCCACATCATTACGATTTATCGTGCAAACGATCCATAGAAAATGAAACTAGCTAACTCTCTGAAGCTATGGAATTTTTCCGCATGTCAGGAACTACGTTATGCGTTACAACGCCAGGACTCTTGCTAGCCTGCATATGCAACCTAGTGCACTAGCTAACCTCAGCTCAACGGAAATTTCTCGTCTGATATTTCTCTTATTGTAATAAATAATAATAACTCTGAGCACTATGGGACTTAACATCTATGGTCATAAGTCCCCTAGAACTTAGAACTACTTAAACCTAACTAACCTAAGGACATCACACAATACCCAGTCATCACGAGGCAGAGAAAATCCCTGACCCCGCCGGGAATCGAACCCGGGAACCCGGGCGCGGGAAGTGAGAACGCTACCGCACGACCACGAGCTCCGGACATTATTGTAATATGTAGCTTGCATATACATACTGCAGTCTGCGTAGTTCAGTCACTCGTAATACTTACTTTTGCTGCCCATTAGATTGACATGTATTTCGCAGCGCAGTTCTGTACTTTTGTTGGTCTGTGCCTTTGTAACAGCTTGCTTAACGATCTAGAATTCTTTTGGTATATCTTAGTTTCGGATTTCTTTTTGCTTTGCGACTTCATTATGGTAGCATTTGGCTTCTTCGGTTTGTGGTTCACTGTATTCCAAAAACGATCTCCATCTCCTCCTCATCATGTGGCGTGCTGATGTCCAGTAGCAAATATGGTTCATAATTTTGTTCTAAGTTGTTTTTGTAGCACGTGGGTGATTTCTACCATCTTAATCGGTGTACTAATACTACGAATTCCTAGTTTGTTAATTCTTCCGAGTGTGGGAATTTAAATCAATTAACACCTTGTGCTCGGTTTACACACCGGAGTAGGTGTCGTAGTGATAAGACCAGGGATTCGCATTTACGAGGGCTTCGGTTCGAATCACCGTCTGGCCATCCAGATTTTGTTTTGCTGTGGTTTTCCAGAACTGTTTAAGGCAAATGCCAGGATGGATCCATGGTAGATATCCGTCCCGAGTCCAAGATTGTGCTGCATTTTAATGATCTCGTGGTTGATGGGACGTTAAAACCTGATCTTCTCTCCTTTTGGTTCATTTGTTGTTGTTGTTGCAGTCTCCGGTGTGAAGATTGATCTGATGTATCTCTCCACATTGCTCCACTGCGTGCAGGCATCTGCAGCTCCGAATACGTACTGCAGCCTGCATCTATTTGAACTCACTTACTGTATTCATCCCTTTGTCTCCCTCTACAGTATTTATCCCTGCACACTGCCCTCCAGTGCCAAATTTACGATTCCTTGACGCCTCCTGTCAACTGATCTCCTCTCTTAGTCAGCTTGTACCTTAACTTCATTTATTAACCAGTTCAGTAACTCTACATTAGTTATTCGATCTACCTATCTAATCCTCAGCATTCTTCAGAACCACCCCATTTCAAAAGCTTCTGTTCTGGCTTTTCAAAACCCAGATTGTGTTTGAAATGGTTATCCTGACACATAAAATTAATTAAGAGCAGGCTACATATTTAAGAACTAAGCTGAAATTACTGTGCACTATGGAAAGACTAACATGAACTACTAATGGCCCTAGCTCTGGACCCCAAAGTGGTGAACTTCACAATTTTAAATATGAAATTAAGTGAAGGTATTAACAGAAACAAGTTTAAAATCAACACATTAATCTATTCAATTAAAACACAAACATAAAACAACTGTGATTATGAAAGAACTTCAGTTGATATTACAAATCGGCCATCTTGAATAGCAGCAGATGAACCTGCTGATATTCAGAGTTACTTGAAGGTAAATGAAAATGTGTCCCTTGGGCACAACTGACGTTCAAGACGTGACTCGCAGTCTTCTGATTAAACGAATATAGTGACTGTTGGCCTGACATTTAGATCGAGAAATGGATGCATCTACGACGACTAAAGCAATGCTGTACTTGAGACAGAAAACTACAATGATTTGGCTAAGTAAGGATTAAAGGTTGTCCTACGCTGCCAGTGCTGCTAGTAAAACTAACGGTAAATAACCTGCAATGAGACGTGCTGGATGCTGCCGTCGTACCGGTGTCTCTGAAGTGTACTGGGCAAAGACCGTGGTTCTGGGCCCCACACCTCTAGCTGCCCTGGTCTCCGTATCTGGAAGAACTCCACACTTTTTAGTTGAATCGTACAGCCTGCTCACTGCTCATTCCTTCCCACCAAACAGGAGACGATTTCCAAACCCTGAATAAGAATACTCGACTGGCCAGTGGCGTGATGGCTCCTTCAGTAAATATCCAGCAAAAAAAGAGAGAGAGACACACATCTCCTGCTCTCCTGCAAAGAAGTACCGCTTATGCCAGGATAACCATTTCAAACACAATCTGGGTTTTGCAAGACGAGAACAGAAGCATTTGAAATGGGGTGGTTCTGAAGAATGCTGAGGATTAGATAGGTAGATCGACTTCCTGACATCACAATCATTTTTATCAATCATTCATTTTCACACACAGCAACTAGGCTTGCATCAGAGGTCCTCAGAAAGTAAGAAACTGCACCCGAGGCTAGACCCTTATGTTTCGGTATGCTGTATTTCTTTAGGAAAGTCTAAGAGAGTTACCTGCCGAAAGCCCTCTGAATACAGGATAATGACAAAGTTCCTGCGCTCACCAATGCTCGGCTGATAGGCTCGAGGCGAGTCGTAAACGCAAAACAGCACCAGTCCCCTGGGACTCAGGCTACTTTCGCACAGAATGCACATCCACATATACATCCACGTAGATATACTCCGCAATCCACCGTACGGATAATGGCGGAAGGTACCCTGAACCACCACTTGTCATTTCCTTTCCTGTTCCAGTCGCACATAGAGCACGAGAAAAACGACTGTCTATATGCCTTTGCATGAGCCCTAATACCACGTATCTTATCTTCGTGATCCTTACGTGCAATATATATCTTGGCGGCAGTAGAATCGTTCGGCAGTCAACTTCAAATGTCGGTTCTCTAAATCTTTTCAACAGCGTTTCTCGAAGAGAATGACTCCATCCCTCCAGGGATTACAATTTGAGTTTCCGAAGCATCCCCGTAAGACTTACGTACTGTCCAAACCTAACGGTAACAAATCTCGCAGCCCGCCCCTGAACTGCTTCGTTGTCTTCCTTCAGTCCAACCTGGTACGGATCCCAAACACTCGAACAGTAGTCAGGAATAGTTCGCACCAGCGTCCTAAATGCGTTCTCCTTTTCCGGATGAACCACTCTGTCCCAAAACTCCCCCCATACGAGCCAGGCTGCCTGCCTGTGCGGCTGCCGGAGGTCCCGCTGGCTGCTCGGCCCCGCTTCTTCCATGACACAGCCTCGCCTCTCCCGTATCCAGCATGTCACCTGTTTCCACACACTCTCAGCAGCAAGAAAAAAAGACCTGCAACATGTTCAGATATGAAGTTAGTTATAAGTCAATATGTATAGTCATTACAGTCCAGTTCGCTTCTATAAAACATCATTATCATATTCGACCCCCTCATTACCCTCTAAGCAGAGACTGGTTGTCATATGAAATGGAAATGGCTTGCTGTCTTTCAGTCTTCACTTCTGTACAAGACTACAGACAAATCTATATCGTGAAATGGCTACCCAGTTCTTTGTAATAAATTGCAGTCTCATCCCGACTTCGTTTTATTTATTCATAGTGGAGACATTGGCGTTTTTACACACATCAAAAGAAGTTTTGCATCACCTCGTTTCCGAGAGTTCCGGAACCTGTACAGAAAACTGAAATAGATATCAACATAAATATCATTTCCGCCCTTTTTATTGCTCATGAAAACCACACACCTTCAGAGGTGGTGGTCCAGATTTCTGTACACACCAGTACCATTGATGAATGCCTGTATTCGTCGTGGCTTACTATCCACAAGTTCATCAAGGAACTGTTGGTCCAGATTGTCCCACTCCTCGACGACGACTCGGTGTAGATCCCTCAGAGTCGTTGGTGGGTCACGTGGTCAATAAAGAGCCCTTTTCAATCCATCCCAGGCATGTTCGATAGGGTTCATGTTTGGGGAACATGCTGGCCACTCTAGTCGAGCGACGTCGTTATCCTGAAAGAAGTCATTCACAAGATGTGCACGACGGGAGGGCGAATTGTCGTCCATGCCTCGTCAATATGCTGCCTATATGAGTGCACTATCGGTCGAAGGATGGCATTCGCGTATCGTACAGCCGTTACTGCGCCTTCCATGACCACCAGCGGCGTACGTCGGCCCCACGTAATGCTACCCCAAAACCCCACAACAGCAGGGAACCTCCACGTTGCTGCGCTCGCTGGGCAGTGTGTCTAAGGCGTTCAGTCTGACCAGGTTGCTCTAGACACGTCTACGACTATTGTCTGGTTCAAGGCATATGCGACCCTCATCGGTAAAGAGAACGTGATGCTAATCCTGAGCGGTCGTCTCGGCATGTTGTTGGGCGCATCTGTACCGTGCTGCATGGTGTCGTGGTTGCAAGGATGGACCTCGCCATGGACGTCGGGAGTGAAGTTGCGCACCATGCAGCCTATTACGCACAGTTTGAGTCGTAACACGAGATCCTCTGGCTGCACAAAGAGCATTATTCAACATGGAGGCTTTGGCGTCAGGGTTCCTCCGAGCCATGATCCGTAGGCAGCGGTCATCCAGTGCGGCAGTAGCCCTTGGGCCGCCTGAGCGAGGCACGTCATCGACAGTTCCTGTCTCTCTGTATCTCCTCCATGTCCGAACAACATCGCTTTTTTTCACTCAGAAACGCCTAGACACTCCCCTTGTTGAGAGCCCTTCCTGGCACAAAGTAACAATGCGGACGCGATCGAACCGAGGTATTAACCGTCTAGACATGGTTGAATTACAGGCAACACGAGCCGTGTACCTCCTTCCTGGTGGAATGGCTGCAACTGATCGGCTGTCGGACCCCCTCCGTCTAATAGACGCTGCTCATGTATTGCTGTTTACATTTTTGGGCGGGTTTAATGACATGTCTGAACAGTCAAAGGGACCGTGTCTGTGATACAATATCCACAGTCAACGTTTATCTTCAGGAGTTCTGAGAAGCGGGCTGATGCAAAACTTTTTTCGATGTGTGTGTTAGTTCCTGCTGATATTGTTGCACATGTTGTGTGCAGTGTGTTGTAAGTATCCATTTTGTGAGTGGGCGCAAAAGTGAAAGTACAGGTCAAGGACTGTTGTACTTGCGCACTGCAAAACATTTTGATGTAAGGTTACAGCATCTGCACGCAACAGCACAACATAGAAACATGATTCCAGTTCCTAGTCACTTCACATACTTCGTACACTGAAGAACTACAGAAACTGGCACACTTGTCTAATGTCGTGTAGGGCCCCCACGACGTGGCGTGGACTCGACTAATGTCTGAAGCAGTGCTGGAGGGACTTGAAACCGTGGATCCTTCAGGGCTGTCCATAAATCCGTAAGACTAGGACGGGGTGAAGATCTCTTCTCAACAGCACGTTGCAAGGCATCCCAGATATGCTCAATAATGTTCATGTCTGGAGAGTCTGGTGGCCAGCGGAAGTGTTTAAACTGAGAAGAGTGTTCCTGGAGCCACTTTGCAGCAATTCTGGACGTGTAGGGTGTCGCATTGTCCTGCTGGAATTGCCCAAGTCCCTGGGAATGCACAATGAATACGAATGGATGCAGGTTATCAGACAGGATGCTTACGTACGTGTCACCTGTCAGAGTCGTATCTAGACTTATCAGGGGTCCCATATCCCTCCAACTGCACATGCCCCACACCAACACAGAGCCTCCACTAGCTTGAACAGTGCAGCGTCCATGCAGCGTCCATGGATTCATGAGGTTGTCTCCATACCCGTACACGTTCATCCACTCGATGTAATTTGAAACGAGTGTCACCCGACCAGGCAATATGTTTCCAGTTATCAACAGTCCAATGTCGATGTTGAGGGGCCCAGGCGAGGCGTAAAGCTTGTGTCGTGCAGTCGACAAGGGTACACAAGTGGGTCTTCGGCTCCGAACGCCCATATCGATGATGTTTCGTTGAATGGTTCGCACGCTGACACTTGTTGATGGCCCAGCACTGAAATGTGCAGCAACTTGCGGAAGGGCTGCACTTCTTTCACGCTGAACGATTCTTTCCGGTCGTGGTTGGTCACGTTCTTGCAGGACCTTTTGCCGACTGCTGTGATGTCGGAGATCTGATGTTTTACCGGCTTCCTGATATTCACAGTACACTCGTGAAATGGCCGAACGGGAATATCCCCACATCATCGAAACTTCTGAGATGCTGTGTCCCATTGCTCTTGCGCCGACTATAACACCACGTTTAAACTCACTTAAATCATGATAACCTGTTATTATACCAGCAGTAACCGATCTAACAACTGCGCCAGATACTTTTTGTCTTATATAGACGTCGCCGACCGCAGCGCCGTGTTCTGCTTGTTCACGTACCTCTGTGTTTGTAATTCGCAAGCCTGTACCAGTTTCTTTGGTGCTTCAGTGGACGATCGCTGTCTTCTCCTGGATTCTGCGAAGGAAGAAAATGTCGCGGACGTATAAGGCAGGCCACATTGTGGACAGGCGTATTGGCAGCAAAATCTTTCATTGTCCACCCGTTTGGGGCGAAAGCCTACCCCTCCTTTCACAAGAGGATCGCTGTATTTCGTTTTCTTCGGATATGAGTTGTTTCACGTCAAGCACATGGTCTATACTGCGGAACAGCACATCTTCGTGACCACTGGACCTGCACTTGAATCAAAACATGTCTTGCGGCTCACTGGTAATTCACACCTATTGCGGGCGATATGCACATCATTATTTCTGGTGCGTTACATCTTCTCTCTCTATGATACCTCCGTGCTCTTTTTAACTATGATTAATGCGTAGCTTTGTATGGTTTGTACCTCAGTAACACATAGTCATCGAGGTAATTACATAGCTTTTTATTGTATTTAAAATACATAGAGATCCATCTAAAATGATTGGTAATGTGTTTGTATACCCAGAGCATTTTATCGTATCTCCTACCCTATCGTTCCCTGGTCAATCTCTCTCCGTCTTGCAACTTCTTCAGCTTTTTAGGTTGTAGAGTAGTATTAAATAAATATTTTTTCTTTCAGCGTATAAGAAAAGTTCGTCACTGTATGAATCCATAAAACATTGAGTAGATACACAGGCAATATCTGCTGCAAATAACTAAAAGACAAACATTCAAGTGGACTCGGTTTCACGGCATTATTCACAGTAATTTCACGTTAAAGTCTTTTACAAATAATGAGCTCAGTACATTTAGTTAACTTTTAGTCCAAGTGAAAACACTGTTTAAGATCGAGCTGCAGAGCAGGCAAACTTTCAATGAAAAGAGTGAGAACAATAAAAGTGCTTTCCAGACGACGTCAAACTAAAGAGAGATTAGAAACATTTATGGATCGAAAAGTGTTGTTGCTGTTAAGCGCGGCGTGTAGTTCGACAGCTGAGCTGTTCTAATAATTTCCGGGTATGCAGCCGGATCCCGTCGACATTCTGCCACGATATTTCGGCCCAGAGACGTCCGGCCATCATCAGGTGAGCACACAACTACTGAAGAGCCCAGGTGCAGTCGCGGTATTTATGCCGAATCTCGCGCATGCGAAATGTACTGGCAGAATGTCGACGGGATCCGGCTGCATACCCGGAAATTATTAGAAGACGAGATACGCCGGGAAAATTTCATAACTCACAGCTGAGGTGTTGTTGGTCGTTGTGGGCGCCAATATTCTGTGTGTCGATGTATTGAAATCTTGTGGTCGTTTTCCTGGTAGCATGGAGCGGAAGTTACTTAGTTGATTGTTATGTCGGCTATCTTTCGGTTGGGTTGCCTCCAGATTAAGGAGTCGTTGGACAGGCTGACTGTCTCACCTAAACAGCCGTTACTGTTACGATCCCAGGCCGACCCCTGGAAATTTTTCAGCGCCGTTCCTTGTGTGTTATGTGGTAATTTCCCTGTTTCGATTTTAGTTATTTCACTGATGTGTGGCTTTCAGCTGAGTATCAATAACTCTTAAATTAATGTCCTTGTCTTGCCCTGAAGGCATAAGACTTTTACACTTTGTATGGGGACTTCAGCTTAATTTGCATGAAATGTTTTCAGATAAGGCCTTCAGCCTTTTGACTGAAATTCCTCTTATTCCATAATATACGACCTCAAGCCTAGTTCCATTAAAATTAAATTGCTAAGGCCCTCAACCGATTAGATTGAAAATTTAGAAAATATTCTTCGGTGAAACCTCCAGAAGAAACGTGTATTTCAGTTTTGGTTAGGCCTTATGCCTGGGATTTTGAATGTGGCCTTCAGCCGATCTAAAGTTAACCAGAGGTGGTCGATCAAAGTTTGAGTGTTTTGTATCCTTGTTCTAATATTGTGTGTTGATAAATAAAGTTTGTATGTTGAGTACAACTGACAGGAACTTATTTTGACCCCTTTTCCACAACCTAATCCGCTCTGTCCTGCTAGCCCAGGCATTTCAACGGTATTCAGTCTCTCTACAACGACCTTGCGTTCACTAATCACACCAGGATGCTCTCTATTTGTCCAGGACTGTTTGTTGCCAGAAGGTCTAGTACGTTATCGCAACTACTTACACTTTTCCGAGCATACAGTCATTTTACGTAGGTAATTCAAGAAAGGATAATGCTTGTGGGAACAACGCGCTAGAAAGGTGATGTACACTACTGGCGGTTCAAATTGCTGCACTAAGAAGAAATGCAGGTGATAAACGGATATTCATTGGACAAATATATTATACTAGAACTGACATGTGACTACATTTTCACGCGAATTTGGGTGCATGGATCCTGAGAAATCAGCACCCAGAACAACCACCTCTGGCCGTAATAACGGCCTTGATACGCCTGGGCATTCAGTCAAACAGAGCTTGTATGGCGTGTACAGGTACAGCTGCCCATGCAGCTTCAACACGATACCACAGTTCATCAAGAGTAGTCACTGGCGTATTGTGAGGAGCCGGTTGCTTGGCCACCATTGACCAAACGTTTTCAGTTGGTGAGAGATCTGGAGAATGTGCTGGCCAGGGCAGCAGTAGAACATTTTCTGTATCCAGAAAGGCCCGTACAAGACCTGCAACAAGAGGTCGTGCATTAACCTGCTGAAGTGTAGGGTTTCGCAGGGATTGAATGAAGGGTAGAGCCACGGGTCGTAACACATCTGAAATGTAACGTCCACTGTTCAAAGTGCCGCCAATGCGAACAAGAGGTGACCGAGACGTGTAACCAACGGCACCCCATACCATCACGCCGGGTGATACGCCAGTATGGCGATGACGAATACACGCTTCCAATGTGCATTCACAGCGATGTCGCCAAAAACGGATGCGACCATCATGATGCTGTAAACAGAACTTGGATCCACCCGAAAAAATGACATTTTGCCATTCGTGCACCCAGGTTCGTCGTTGAGTACACCATCGCAGGCGCTCCTGTCTGTGATGCAGCGACAAGGGTAACCGCAGCCACGGTCTCCGAGCTGACAGTCCATGCTGCTGCAAACGTCGTCGAACTGTTCGTACAGATGGTTGTTGTCTTGCAAACGTCCCCATCTGTTGACTCAGGGATCGAGACGTGGCTGCAAGATCCGCTACAGCCATGCGGATAAGATGCCTGTCATCTCGACTGCTAGTGATATGAGGCCGTTGGGATCCAGCACGGCGTTCCGTATTACCCTCCTGAACCCACCGATTCCATATTCTCGACCAACGCGAGCAGCAATGTCGCGATAAGATAAACCGCAATCGCTATAGGCTACAATCCGACCTTTATCAAAGTCGGAAACGTGATGGTACGCATTTCTTCTCCTTACACGAGGCATCACAACAACGTTTCAGCAGGCAACGCCGGTCAACCGCTGTTTGTGTATGACAAATCGGTTGGAAACTTTCCTCGTGTCAGCAAGTTGTAGGTGTCGCCACCGGCGCCAACCTTGTGTGAATGCTCTGAAAAGCTAGTCATTTGCATATCACAGCATCTTCTTCCTGTCGGTTAAATTTCGCGTCTGTAGCACGTGATCTTCGTGGTGTAGCAATTTTAATGGCCAGTAGTGTATTTACGAAAGATCTCGTCAGGCTACCGTACATGCTGTTGTGTCGTCACATATCGCCTACTGTTTCACTTGAATGCGCTCAGGGCCAGGACGATATCCCGTGGGGCCCCACCAGCCATATCTGGTACTCGGGCCTCACACAGGGCTTTAAAGAGGCCTCAGGCTACGGCGGGGAAATTCGCTTCAGTTTCCGCGTCCGGCGAACAATTTTAATCCCTCGCTGCCGGCTGCGACCGCGTCGAGTGGGAACGATTCCGGCGGTGCGTGGAGAGCGGTATTAAGACCGTATTACGGGCGCGGGCGCACAAACACAGCGGCCGCGGCCGCGCTCTGTTCCAGAGTGTTTTGTTTGTAGCCGGTGCCGGCTGCTGGGGAGAGGAATTACGCCGGCCGCGCCGCTTTCGGCAGCTGTGGAGGCGGCTTAGCGCTCGCCTCAGAACAGGTAGGGCATCGCAGATCCCCGCGGTTGGCGACGTTTGAGAGCGGAAAGCACCAGCGGTGGCCGATAAAACTGTCTCTCGGTTGCCGGCTCATGCAAGCGTAAGACACCAATTACGATCGTCGACTCTGTTTTCCCTTGTCTGAGGGACGATACGACGCCAAGGTGACGAGTGGAAGACTGCATTGTTACGGAGCGAAATGCAACTGTTATCCGATCTGCACCTGTACTCCACAAGCTACCGGATGGTGTGTGGTGGAGGGTACTTACAGTACCACTATCATTCTCCCCCATCCTTGGTTCATTCGCGAACTGTGAGTGCGAGGGCTTTGCCAAAAGTATCCGACCTGACGTATAGAGAGCAGCTGTTATTTCAAGCAAATGACAGTAGTACTCATCTGATGAGATGATAGAAGAAAGAACAAGAGTCGTTAGAGAAGAGAGAGAAGATCCCGTATTAGAATCAGAATTCAGAAGAGCTTTGAAAGACTTAAATAAGGCAGGAGGGATTGATAACATTCCCCCGGAATGGTTCAAATGGCTCTGAGCACTATGGGACTTAACTTCTGAGGTCATCAGTCCCCTAGAACTTAGAACTACTTAAATCTAACTAACCTAAGGACATCACACATATCCATGCCCGAGGCAGGATTCGAACCTGCGACCGTCTCGCGGTTCCGGACTGTAGCGCCTAGAACCGCTCGGCCACTCCGGCCGGCTCCCCCGGAATTTCTAAAGACATTGGGGGAAGTGGCAACAAAACAAATATTCATGTTGGTGTGTAGAATCTATACCATCAGAATTTCGAAGAAACATCGTCCAAGTTTGGAAGGTAGGAGACGAGGTACTGACAGAATTGAAGGTGTGAGGACTGGTCTTGAGTCGTGCTTGGGTAGCTTAGTTGGTAGAGCACTTGCCCGCGAAAGGCAAAGGCCCCGATTTCGAGTCTCAGTCCGGCACACTGTTTTAATCTGCCAGGAAGTTTTATATCAGCGCACACTCCGCTGCAGAGTGAAAATCTCATTTTGGAATCATCCGCATAATTCTAAAAATTGGAAGAGTCGATAAGTGCGTGAATTATCGCACAGCCAGCTTAACAGCTCATGCATCCTGGTTGCTGACCACAATAATATACAGAAGAATGGAAAAGAAAATTGAGAATCAGTTAGATGACGATCATTTTGACTTAAGAAGAGAAAAAGGCACCACAGAGGCAGTTATACGGCTGATAACGGGAGCAAGACTCAAGAAAAATCAAAACACACGCATAGGATTTGTCGACTTGGAAAAGCGTTCGACAATGTAAAATGGTGCAAGATGTTCGAAATCCTGAGGAAAAATAGGGGCAAGCTGTAGGGAAAGATGGGTAATCTGTACAAAAACCAAGAGGGATTGGTGATATTGGAAGATCAAGAATGAAGTGCACGGATTGAGAGATGTGTAAGACAGGGACACAGTGTTTCACCCCTACTGTTCAGTCTGTAGATCGAAGAAGGACCGAAGGAAATAAAAGAAAGCTTCAAGAGGGGGATTAAACTTCAAGGTGAAGGGATATCAGTGTTAAGATTGGCTGATGACATTGCTATCCTCAGTCAGAGCGGAGAAGAATTACAGGATCTGTTGAATGGAAAGAGTACGGAATATGGATTGACAGTAAATCGAAGGAAGACGAATTTAATCAGAAGCAATAAAAAGGAAAACAGTCAGAAACTTAATATCATAATTTGTGATCACTAAGTACATGAAGTAAAGGAGGTATGCTACCTAGGTAGCAAAAGGACTGATGGCGGACGAAGTAACGAGGACAAAAGGCAGACTAGCACTGGCGAAAAGGGAATACCTGGCCAACAGAAGTATACTACTGTCAAACATAGGTCTTAATTTGAGAAAGAAATTTCTGAGTACGTACGTTTGGAACACAGCATTGTATGGTAGTGAGACATGGATAGTTGGAAAACCAGAATATAAGAATTGGAGATGTGGTGTTACAGAAGAACGTTGAAAATTAGGTGGAATGATAAGCTAAGTAATGAGGAAGTTCTCCGTAGAATCGTCGAGGAAAGGAATATGTGGTTCAAATATCTCTGAGCACTATGAGACTTAACATCTGAGGTCATCAGTCCCCTAGAACTTAGAACTACTTAAACCTAACTAACCTAAGGACATAACACACATCTATGCCCGAGGCAGGATTCGAACCTGCGACAGTAGCAGTCGCGCGGTTCTGGACTGAAGCGCCTAGAACCGCTCGGCCACCGCGGCCGGCTCGGAATATGTGAAAAATTCTGAGAAGAAAAGGGACAGGATGGTGCTATAGGTAGCCGTAGAGGGTAAAAGTTATAGAGGAGATAGAGATTAGAATACAACTGGGGACGTAGGTTGCAAGTGCAATTCTGAGATGAAAAGGATGGCACATGAGAGAAATTTGTGGCGGGCTGAATGAAAACAGTCAGAAGACTGATGATGCAATAACTAAGTAAGCTATGTAGGTCAAGTTTGAAGTCTACGATGCTACGTTGTTCAATATTTGTCTGGCGACCATCAATCGTGACCGCTCTCAGGGAATTTGCAAACATAGAAGAAAGTGATTGATGTGACACAATACTTTCATTTGGAAGGTCATAGTCAAACTAATATTAAACCTGAGCTGCATTTTATTCTGGAGGAGTCTTCTGCTTCGTTTGCAACAGTAAAATATTGGGTGGCAGAATCTAAGCGAGGTCATACGAGCTGCCGAAATCGCAGCGATCGACCACGCCTGAAATTGCGAAGAAAATCCACAAACTGGCACTGGATGACTGTCGACTAGGAGGTGCACGAGCCAGCAGACATGATAAGTATTTCAGAATGCCCTGCACACGCGTACTGATTGGAAAACTTGGACGCCAGAATGAGCTCAAGATGGATGCCGCATTTACTCACAATGGCACAGAAACAGAGTCAAGAGGATGTTTCACTCGAGTGTTTGGTGATATTACGTACAATAAACCCCAATTCTTGCGTCTATTCGCAGCCACTGATGAAACAGGAGTCCACCACTGCACACCTGAAACGAAGCAACAGTCAAAACTGCGAACTGAAAGGAGAGAATCGGCTTCAAAGACGCTGAAGGCAGTTACATATCCGGGCAAGACCATGGCGTCAACATTTTGGGTTGCGAGTGAGATAATTTTCATCGACTATCTTCAGAAAGAATAAACAATGGCGATTATCATGCGAACTTATTGAAGCGTTTGAGTGATGAAGACGAGCAAAAAGGCCGCATTTACCGAAAAAGGAAGTTCTGTTTCATCGCGACAATGCCCCAGATCCATTACCACTATGGCTAAGATAAGTGAGTTAAAGTTCCAATTGTTTCCTCAGCATCCCATTCACCAGATGTATTGCTGATTGTTTTCTGTTTCCAAAAATGAAGAGTTGGCTTTGTGGTAAAGGATGTGCCACAAATGAAGAGGTGCAATCGGTGGTTCGGCGGTTATCACTTTGCACAGCGTATTGAAGCATTTGAACACAGGCGGAAGAGTGTACTTTTCCTTTTTTTTTTTCGCCTTCATCGCTATCCTGGGCAAAGTCCTAGTGAACGAGACTTGGTGGCAGCTTCCTCCAACAAGTGTCAAATGTCTGTCCACGTCGTGTGGATGACTGCTATGAGTGCTTGTACAGTGTAGTGCTGGGATTGTGTCGTTATGGGTAGAGGGAAGGGGCCGTGTCTGACTCAGTGTGTTGCCCCAGGGGGGTCGTCGAACTTAGCGTCCGTATACAACAGAGGGATCATCGTCAACGGTGTCCCTTACCCCTATTCATGAGACGCTATGGAGGGATTTGAATTTAATCTAGGATGTTGGCACAGAACTGTGATCGTGAACACACCACCATCTCCCCCCCCCCCCCCCACCACCACCACCACCACCACCATGCGGGGCAAATGCTGTCGGTAAAAATTTTCTATCATCAGGATTCGAACCAGCTTACCGCCTATTCTAGCGTCACCGCACAGGTGTGTGTAGGTATTCTCGGCTAAGGAGATAGCCATGAAACCCAGTATCTCTGAATTTCTCGTCGTGGTAATTTTGTAAGACGCCTGTGAGAGGAAGTAACAGGTTATCCTATTCTTCTCCGAACGTGCACGGTCGGTCCAAAAAGTCCAAACACTAACTTCATTCCCGACGTATAGCTATGTCAGCGCATTAACTACGGTGGCAGCTTTAACTAAAAGTTCCTTTGTACGCACAAATAATTCCACCGACTGTGTTTGCACAGGCAAATCATTTCTCGTGAATGTGTCAACGACTGAAAAATTTGCCTGTGTTTGGCCTGTGAGAAGCCTTGCTGCGGTTGAGTTGACCCAGACTGGATGTGCAGATCGAGATGACGTGTTTTAGTACTTCATATGTGGCACGATGTGTTTCCGGAATTATTCGGCTCGACGATGAAGGCGAAAAAACAGCAGCAATTTCAATTCAGCATAGCTTGTGGCAGTTGCCAAGTAACTTAATCCTACTATAAGTCTTCCATGATCACGTATAGATTGCTCGTTACGGAGTCACTTCTCCTTATATATGGTGAATATATTGCCCCAACACAGGAGGCGGCTGACTCGCACCATATAAGGGCAAGGATGAGACCGATATTCTAATACGCACTTTTGCACCACCAACAAATCTGCGAGCATGTGCGCGCTCAAATTCAAGAGACGCTGGTTATGAAAGAATGAACTTAAACAGACTAAGCATATTGCCATATGGGACACAGTGATAATTTTGTAAACTTTTTTTTTTCATTCTACACCATCCGTCCAAAACGTTTGATTTTATTCCTGGTGTATAAGCGACGTCAGCGCAAAAAATTGTGGCAGATCGGATTAAGAGTTGTAAGCAATAAATGTGAATGTGACCAGTCAGTTGTGAGCAGGCTGTGTTATGTAATAGACATGCGTCAATGGCGTGTCAGTGTAGTGTCAAAAATCCAATGGACCAACATCTCTTATTCACGTGCTCCACACATTCTCCAGATAGTTTTGAAGAAAAGAAAAGTATGTGCAAAATTTGTCCCACACAACTGGACTCCTGAACGAAAACGATGACGCGTGGACGCCTGCCGCCACTTGATGGAAATGCAAAGTGGGGACAATTCTTTTCAGGAAAAAATCAACACAGGTGACGAGACTAGTTGCTGGCGCTCGAGTCAGAGGTATTCCAGTTCGAATCCTGGTGGTGAATGAAATTTTTACTGCTGTTATTTGGCCGGCACTGGGTGATGCTGTAAAGCTTCTGATCACCTGTCTCTGTGACAGTGTCCTGGATTAAATTCCGCAGACGTCCACAGGGTCTCTTGCAGTGAGGGCATGTGATACTGTTGGTGATCCATCTTTCGGATGGGGGCGTTAATTTCGGCGACCCCCTTGGTGGTATTCGAGAGGAATGGGCTATGTACCGGCACCGTGTTTCACCCTCTCCCTTCTCTCACCATCAACAGCCAACAGAAACGTAGCACTACAGTATACCACACATCCTGTACTCTCATCTTCACTCTACAAATACACATACGACCCAGCTCTGAAATATCCACACGGGAAGGAGACAATCTGCGCAGAGGAACACCACCCTCTCCGATCGGCGGCTGAAGCCATCCCTTGCGATATCCCAGCTAACAATGCCACTCGATATTTATGTACACTGAGCAGACAGAACATTATGACCACCTTCCCTAATAGCCGGTATGTCCCTCTTTGGCACGGGTAACCGCGCCAACGCGTCTTGGCACGGAAGCAATGGGGCACTGGCAGGTCGCTGGGAAGGAGCTGGCATCCAATCTGCACACACAAGTCATCTAATTCTCGTGAATTCCGGGGAGCAGCGCGATGAGCTCTGACGCCACATTCAGTCACATCCCAAATGTGTTCGACGGGGTCCAGATCTGGCGAGTTGCGGGGCCAGCACATCAACTGTAACTCGCCACTGTGTCCCTGGAACCACTCCATCACACTCGTGGTCTTGTGGCATGGCGCATTATTTTGTTGAAAAATGGCACTGGCGTAACGAAGGGGTGTACGTGGTCCGTAACCTGTGTACGATGCTCCTTGGCCGTCATTGTATCTCGCATGAGCTGCACTGGATTTATGGATGCTCACGTGAATGTTTCCCAGAGCATATTCGAGGTGCCGTCAGCTTGTTCCTGTCCTGCAGTACTGGAGTCAAGGAGGTGTTCTCCTGGAACACAACGGATTCGCGCCCTCCCATCGGCGTCACGAAAAAGGTATCGGGGCTCATCAGACAATGCATCGCTCTGCCACTGCGTCAACGTGCCGATGGTCAGGTGCCTATTTCGGTCGTAGAAGCCGATGTCGTGTGTTAACATTGACACATGCATGGGTCGTCGGCTGCGGATGGCCATCGTTACGAGTGTTCGGTGCACTGATGTTCAGACACACTTGTACTCTACCCAGCATCAAAGACTGATGTTGGCTCCGCCAAAGTTAGATGCTTGTCGTGTTTTAACAGTCTGACCAGCCTACGACGTGCGAGGTCTGTCAT